>NC_056681.1:1230000-2430000 GCF_018350215.1 Panthera leo
GAGGTGCCTGGGGGACATGGCTAAGCTCGAGGGAGTGACGATGAGGCTGAAAGCAGAGGTTTTGTGGTGACCCCGTGTGAGAGGAGACAGACGTATTTAGAGAAAGACTGTAGGGAAGGAGAGCAAAGAAGTCCAGGATCCTAAAGGACAGCAACGTATGGCTATTATCCATTGAAGTTGTCCGTTAGGTCAGCAGAGAGGCTTGACAGGGACCAGGGGGTCAGTAGGCTCTCCGGAAGCCGGGGGGTGGGGAGCTTTAGAAGATGGATGGGCAGTATCGAGTGCAGCAGGGCCGTCCAGCGTGACATTCACCAAAAACTGTTCACTTGACAGTTGTGGGTGACAGGGCAGCGAGCTCAGTGACATGGCGGGAATGGACAGCGGTAGGTGGCGGTGAGGTGGGAGGTGAGCAGGGTGAAGGGAAGACAGTTGTGGTTTAACACCTCAGAAGCGGCAGATGTGGAGAGCAAGGAGCACGTTAAACTCTAAAGCCACAGGACTTGGTAGCTGAAGGGGGGGGGGGGGGGCGTGTCAGGGAGAATCCAGGCCTCTGGCTTGTGCTTTTGGGTTTATAGGGTGGGACCATCACTGAGTCGGGACACCAGGGAAGGGCCTGGTTGGAGGAGAGACTCCCAAGTCATGAGCTCGTTTTGCATGCCTTAGGCTTTGGTGTGCATTTGAGGCATCAGGTGGAGATGACAGAACTAGTGGGTGGATGGACCCGCTACAGGCAGAGGTAAAGGTCAGCGCAGCCAGGTGTGCGTGAGATCCCCTGTAGAGCGCACGGTTAGGGGCCAGCCGGGGCCACCCTGAAGACACATGCCGCAAGGAGTCGGGGGGAGAGCAGTAGGGAGGTGCACCACTTTGGCCACCGCCTGGGGCAGTGACCAGGTTGACAGGAAGGAGGTGGGTCTGTGGAAGGGGGAGCCGCCCGAGCTTCCATGGTTCCCCCAAGCGTGGGTGGAGAGTTTCATTTTATTAGATTAGCAGCTCTTTACAGAGACGCGTGAAAAGTTTATTAGTCTTAAAGAGCACGAAAGAGTTTTCAGAAAGGAAAAGTATTTGGGGGAATAAAATACACAGTGCTTCCTCTACTCAAATCCTAGACTGTTCAATAACCAGGACAGCAGCCGTGTTTTACAGGTGTTTTTGTCTTATTCTCAAAACCCAAAAGCATAAAACCAAGGCCCTGCTTTGAAGGAGATTTGGCAAAGACAAACCCGGCTCATCAGGATAGTGCGCGGTTGTGGCTGCTGAGTCCCCACAACAACCACGCAGGCAGCCCCGAGAGGTCAGCTCCCGAGCTCCAGCTTTTCCCGGTGCTTTAAGTTTCTTCCCGAAGATATGGAAGAGTAAGGAAGGATTTTATCATCGTTTAGTGGTGCCGCACGTACTCGGGTGCCGCGCGCGCATCTCAGCCGAAAGTTCTAAGACCGGTGGAAGCGTGCCTCTCGGCGCGTTTGGTATGGCCCCGCCCTCCCTCCTGGCCCAGGTGTATCTCCCTTCCCAGACTCTGTACCGTTAAGTCGGAAAGCATTGCTTCTGAGTTTCTTCGGGTGGGTGAAAGCAAGAGTAGTTATTTCCTGATCCTTTAGCCCCTGCTGAGATCCTAGAGAGCGCGGGCAGCACAGGTGGGGTGGGGGCCCACGCCCTGCAGCTGCAGACCAGCAGACACAGGCAGCACGCCTGAGTGACAGTCACTTAATCCACCGGGATTTCCTGGGGAATTCATACAGCATTTCATACGAACTTGTACGCTAAGACTTGGCTGGTGAAGAATTGATAGACCTGTGTTGGCTTGGAATTCCACCTTTTTTTTAATTAAAAGATAATGCACTCACACGGACACACATAAACGCATACAGTCTGTGTATGTGCGTAGTTATATCTGTATATGCTCCGAGGATTTTTTTTTCTTTTTGTCTAAGCCCAGAGATTTTTTCCAATGGATATCCACGCTTTTCCTTTCTTAGAACGCACTTGGAAATTTTTGGTTTTTGCTTTCTTGACTTTAAAATTCTCTTACATTTATTCTTTAAGGCTTTGCTTTCTGTTGGAACGAGAGGGACTTCTGTCTGACAAACTCCCGAGATGTTTCATTTCTCTGCACAACCATGAAAGGCAACACCCTTGGCCTCCCACCTTCTGTAGACAGATTTGGGAGATGTTATTTCTCCTTGGATTTCTAAATTTTAGAAGCAGTTGGTTCCAATTGCAACTCAAAAATAGTTCTGGTATCGAGCAGGTAATTTATGTGTATTGATTTTGTTGAAGTTCGGAATAAAGCTCTGGGAATCCTTTTGAAATCACGGATGGCTTGGCCTCTGTTACTCGCGTTGGTATTTCCTTCCAGTGCTCTTTCTCACCTTCACTGTTTGAGTTTTGTGGGCCGTGCAAGAGGATGAGTTAATTCCAACAATGTTTCTGCTCTGGACAAATCCAGAAAGCCCCTGTCAGACCTGAGTTCAAACAGTCGCTTTGGCTTTCCAAGTACTTGTTCATTTTGGAAACAAATCTCATAAATTTCAGCCTGTACATTGTAGCTGCAACTCTCCTGAGGCCCCACAGGCCAGGGGTGATGGCAGGAGACTGGCACCCTGCCCTAGGACTTGCTTGTCGGGGTGACCTTCCTCCTCACACTCACCAGCGGGCTCAGACTCAGTAAAGGTCTTGGGCTTGTTCCTCCCCACTTTCTCTGCTACATACTTTGTGTTATGATTAGCCTATGAAGCCCACAGAGTCACAACTGCTTTTCTGTCAAAATCTGTGACAGGCACTACTTTGTCTGGCTTTTTTTATTGCGTGGATTCATTTAGAAACTTAAGAGATGAAAGCAACCAGAAAGGAAATACAGCTCTCATGCCTCACAGATTAAAATACGGATTTCTTCTGAAGTCAACTTTATTTTCCACTGAATCCGCAGGGCGACATCTCAGAGTAACAGGAACCATTGTGAAAGCTAGGAGTAATGAGCATCGTTCTGCACGAATAGAAAACGTTGTATTCCCTCTCATTGGGATCACAAAGCCAGGGCTTTACTATAGCAGAGGAGATAGAATATGTCTACTTGTTCTCTGGCTGAGGATCTCTGGACAAGGGTAGAAGAACTGAGGAGAACACTTCTAGACCAGTGCCCTGTCCTGTACCCAGTTCTCTGCCGTGATTGACATACTGTCCTAAACCCTCATCCTGTGCCTTCCGTCCCTGCAAGCACCCACCCGCGTGGCACCTGGGAGTTATTACGATCTCCCTTTGCAGAGAGACATTGCTGCTGGGTTTGTTTCATTTAAGGCTCCTCCACTAAAGAGGCTGAGCGGGGTTCCCCCATTCCAACTCCTGGCTGGGGAGGCCTCCTGTGGTCTTCCCCATTTACAGACACCCTGCCCAAGATCACACTGCTTGTGCCAGCTGGTTTCGCCTCCCAACCGTCTGCTCTCTAAACTCCCCACTCCACCTATCTGGGGGCAAACTTGAAGACGGTCACGATGGAAGAGTGGAGAGCCCATCCCTGCAGGATTCCATGAAGGTGGTCCTAATGGAATTCCACCAGCAGAAAACACTGCGTTGTATTCCTTGGGAGAAAATCCAGAGTCCGGCTCCGAAACTAGCAGGTCTTGTCATCTTTAGAAATAGATGTTGATTGAAAAGCGCATCTGACCCCAACCCGTGGTTCTCACGCATGGAAGCGTCAGGGATGCGCCTGTGGGGTTCGCTGTGTGCGGCTCTACTGCACACAGGACACCTTTCCGCCTTTTGACCCGGGCTGAAACCAAAGCCAAGGGGTTCCTGCTTCTAAAGAACGTGGGAGCAGGGGGGCTGTAGAGACACGTACGTAATGGGGGCAGAGGCCTTCAGCCACGGAGTTCTACCCCCGGGGCCAGTGTTCGGTGTCCATAGCGCCCCGAGGGTGCCGGCGCTTCCCCTCTGCGGTATGTTTGTGGAGCATCCGGGGACTGGCCGGTGCTGGGGTGTCCCTGCTCGGCTCGGAGTGAAGAAGATCCGGATGGAGGGCTGCGCACCTGCCAGACCCCTTTGCCTTTCTGGACCCGGACGCCTCACCGCTCCTTGCCGCCCCTGCGGGCAGATGTGCCCGAGCTGAGCGTGCCGGTGGCGGCGGGGGCCGGCTTGCTGTACAAACTTGAGGGCGCGGCTGCTCCTTTATCCTCGTCTCCGCCTCCTCGCCGCAAAGCCAGCCTGGGGCTCCGCGGCCCGGGGGCCCCCCCCGAATGCGGCCGGCGCCTGCGGCCCTCGGACTCGGGGAGCCGCGGCGCAAGGCGCAGGCGCGCACGCGGGGCGGGGCCTCCTCCCTCCGCGCGGGGGCGCTGCTCCGGACGCGGCCGGCCCCTCTAGCCCCGCGCCTCGGTTCCCGGCGCCGACCCCGCCCTCCCGCCCACTCCGCCGAGCTCCGAGGAAATGGCTGCGGGACCCCAGAGGCCTGCGACCCGCGGTGAGTGGCATCCCGGCCGCCGGGCAGACGGGCCGGCCGCCGCGGGGCCGCACTCGGGGGCGGCGGCGGGGCGGGAGCCCGGCCCTCCGACAGCCGCGGCGGCCGCGCCGGCCCTCGCTGCGCTCCCGCCGAGGAGAGAAGATGGCGGCCACCGCGGGGATGGCGGGAGGGAGGGGAGGAGGGGGCGGCTGAGGGGGGAGAGGGGAGGCGAGGTGCGGGAGAGGGAGCGGAGACGGGGGACAGTGGAGGGGGAGGGCGGCTGGGGGAGAGCGGCGGGGGGCAGGGGGCCCACGGAGAGGGGGTCGCGGGGGGGGGGAGGGGGCCCACGGAGCGGGGTCACCTCCCGAGGCCACTCCGAGGCCCCCGCCGCGCGTGGGCGCCTGCCTGGGGCTGGGTCCGCCGGAGGAGGGTGTTTGCTCGGGGGCCTGGTCCCGATTTGAAGGGACCGGAGGGGACGGCAGCGCAGTACTGTCCGTTGACCCAAGTCAGCAGGGCGGGAGGCCCGCTAGTCCGAGGGCAGGGGGCGCCGCTCTTCTCTGGAAGTTCCAAGTCCAGCGGGCGTCCGCGTACGAGTGACTTGTTTGCCCAAAGTGCCGCTGGCTGCAGGCAGTTCTGCTCTCTACCCCGGTTAGCTCGTCCGGACGTCCTTCACGGACGTGAAGTTTCGTTCCGGGATCCTTTCTCGGAGTGTGGGGCACGGTTCCCGGTGTTCACTTCCGTTTAACCGGAGGAGTTTGGTGTCTCCACCTGCTCTCAGGAGGGGTGATGGGACAGGTGCGTGGTCTTTGGTGCTCCAGGAAGCAGAGGAGGCTTTCGGAAAGTCGGTTTCGCTGAAAAAGAGTATTTGTCCCATCATAAAATACTGATTTTTAGTTTCCCGTGTAGTTACTTTGTCGTCTTGGTGTATACTGGCCACGTTTGTGTCCCGTTTTACTCTCCTGGCCAGCTTTCACCTTCCAGGGGAGGCGTGCCCCTGCAGTCGTGCTCTTTCTGTCTCTTCCCACCTTTGGCACTCGGGCCCCATTTGTTTTCTCCTGCTTCCCGCCCTGCTGCTCCGCCCCCGGACAGACAGCCCACTTAGAAGCCCGCTCTGAGGCTGGACGGGTCCCTTCCCCGTGCTTCTGTCCCCTGGAGGCGGGAACGGGCACACAAGCAGTTGTTAAAATGAGTTGTGGCAGGTAAACAGCCCCGAGCGGGGTCCACTGTGAGCGGGCACTCTGCTTCCCCGACACGACAGTGAGGTGCGTTCGCGGAAGATCTTAAAGGCCGCTTTTGCCTCCTGCGCGGTGCTTGTGACACAGTGGGGCCCAGGCCCGTTTTCCGCTTTGAATCCAGCGCCTCCATCAGTGAGCCTAGAATCGGCGCCGTAGGTCCCAGCAGCGCGAGCTGAGCTTCGTTTGTCCCTTGGCCGTAGAGAATGGTACCTGTGTCATTTGCGGTGAATGAGATCGGAGCGTTCCGTGCCCCTTCTAACCTGCAGGGCACTGAGGTGCAAGGAAGGAACGACCTCCAAGCCCAGACCTCGGAGCCTGTTTCTCAGGGGCCCACCCCAGGCACGCGTTCCGTGGTTCCCCCGGAGCCACACAGGCCTCGGCTGGAGGGTGCTCCCAAGAAGGGTGCTTTAGCCAGGCATTTTAAGGAAGTGGCGTCAGCGACCCGTAGAGCGATGCCTCCGTTTGCTCAGCAAGTATCTGCTGCCTCCTGGGTGCCGCGCAGCCTGGCTGTAGCGGCTCGCACAAAGGCCTCCCCGGCCTCGGAGACCAGTGCAGCGGGGCTCGTGAGGACACGCCAGCCCCTTCGCTGGCCAGCCCTTAGTGGCACCTGTGTGGGTGTGTGTGCACACGCACACGTCCCTGGGACCGGTCCCCTGGGTTCCCGTTAGAAACACAGCACAGGCATCTCAGAAGCGTCACCTGGGGAGACCCAGCCCGAGGCCTGTTGTGAAACTTCCGCCAAATGCACGTGCGAGGCCTCTTGTTCTCCTCCTTGCCGGTGTTCTTGGGGGCTTGAGCCATGACTTCAGGAATAGTGCGTATCTTCATTTCTGATTTTCCAGCAGGAACTGTCCCTTGTTAGTATGGGGTTAAATTCAGGTTATTTCGGGCACAGTTCTGTACTGATCAGAGGGAAGGGCACAAATAAAAAGTTGTGTGGTGACAGGTGGCTCCCCTTTCCTGGCTGCTGCTGCCCGTGGTTACCGCTGTCTGTCCTGTCCAACAGTGATGCTCACGGCTCGTGTGCCTGTGTGAGCATCACAGTGGCTCATTGAGGAGAGGTGTCGCGGGGGGGGGGGGGGGGCCTGGAGGTGGGCCGCTCACTCAGTGCCTCTGCTGGGCTTTGCGTGGGGGACGTGGAGTAGGGACTTCCATTCCCACTTTCTGCTTGCTTTTGGCGGCGGGAGTTTTCAGGTCCTGCTGTCGACACTGTAAGTCCTTCTGCTGCCACAGGGCGTCTGACTCTCCAGGAGTCCGTACTCAAGCAGCTCAGGGACTGGTTTCTTTTTTGTTTTGCTACGTGTTTGTGAGGTGTTCAGGGTTCTGATTGTTTTACGTTTCTGTTAGCACAATACGCTTCATCTTCGTACACCTGTCTGATGACACCAGGGGGTTTCCATTCGGCTCTTGCGGAGCAAAGATTGAATGTATTTGCGGGTTAAGCCGGCTCACTGTTGTCCTTGGGTCCCTGCAGTGTGGCGCTGCGTCTCAGAGAGGCCTGATTCTCACATGCCTGGTGGACTCAGGAAGTCCGTTAAGAAGGTTTCTCCGAAATGGAGTTTCTCTTTTGTGTATTTTCTTATTTTTGTGGTGTGGTCCCTTAGAATGGGTGTCTCATGTTATCATCTGTGTAGTTAGTGTCAAACGATTTGTGCTGATTCCATTACAAAGGCTCTGTGGTTAACAGTTTATAAAAGCACACTAATTGGGAAAGAAGGGCCAAATTGACCTCACTTGGTGTGGTGCTCACGGTTCTGGAGAATAGTTTCTCTTGTTTAGACCTCATTTTATTTTTTGAGTACTAATTTTGAGGGTAAGTTGTTACTTGAGATTGAGTAGGTGATTGTATGTATTTAATAAGGATTCTTGTAGCTGTAACTAAAATATGCTTAATCAGTAGGTGGTGATTACCTAGTGTAATATTTCTTTCTTCAGGTGGCAGAGTCAGGTGCTATGGTTTTGTTTCACATACGCTGATACAGACATTTAAATGGCATTTACCACACCTTTATGAGAAAGTAAATGAGATTCCCCCTCCCAAATACAAAGACAGATCTGCTGTGTGTTGAGTTACAAATGCCTAGAAAATTAAGATAATAATTAAAAAAAAAAAAAAAAAAAGGCAAGAACACCAGAAGCCCTTCAGAACCTGCATTACAGCTGTTGCCCAGTTTCTGGACATGGGTGGGTGGGTGGGTGTGGCAGGATGTGTTTATGGGACGTGGCCACCGTGCTCTTCACTCGTGTGGGACCCGCTCTCCATGGCAGTGGCCATGTGGTTTGTTGTCCTTTAATTGCAGTCTGAAAGAATTCTATTATGTGGACGTTTCTTGATTTTTTTCCCCCTCCCAAAATCAGTGTCCTGATGGTGGAGATGGATTTGTGTCCCTTTGTTTAAAAAAAAAAAAAAAAAAAGTGTGGCTGGGAGGGCCCTTATACACGCACCTGCCCTTTGCCAGCTGTCTCAGCTGGGTCCAAGTGAGGCATGTCCCCCTGGACCACGGGAGCAGGAATGTTGCCTGCTCTGTCCCGGTGCCGAGTACAGGAGGGCATCTTGGTGAATATTTATCAAGTAGATTCTCCTAGGGGCCTGCTTTCGCAAACGCTCACCAATACGGACGTCATCCTCTTAATAGATGGCCCCTACCGCTTGCTGCTTGCTTCCTGTGTGCGGGCGCTGTCACTTACACGGTGTAGTTTCGCGTATCCTTTTAGGAAATTGGGAGGTCACGGTCGTCCACAGTTCCCAGACGGGCAAGCACAGCCCAAAGGGAAGTGCACATTCTCAGCACGTCGGTACCTGTTAGGTTTGCCCCTGGGGCTGAAGCCCGTGTTCTTGTAATGCGCTGCAGAGCTGCGCCTTGAGCCTCCCGAGCCCAGCCTGCTTGGGAGAAGAACTGCCCCACTTCTACGTGGAGGAGGGGAGTGCCGACTGCCTCGGTCAGGACTGGAAATGCTGAGCCTGCATACAGAGGGGCCCCCCCCACAAGATGCCCTAGCGCCCCATGGAGACAGCGGGGCTAGGTGGACACTAGCTGTGGATGTTAGACTGTGATCACACAGTCTGCCTCTTCACAGCATGTTTTTTAGTTGTAAGACATCCCGTTCCTGCACTACTCACACATAGAGCAGCAACAGTCTGAAGTCGCGTGAGTTGTGTACCGGCTTAACTGTCAGGCTTGGCGCTACGTGAGGCTTTAAAATTTGACAGGGAAGATCCTGTGGTCCTGTAATTTCTTTGTTTAAGCAGGGACCTCTCCCACTTGCCCCCAGTACAAAACTGGACGCTGGCTTTGGCTCATCTCAGAGAGAGAAAAGAAGACTCCAGCTGAAACGTGGTGGCTTCTTGACCTTAGGTCTCCACCGTTAGCCGTCGCCTCTTGGCCAGTTTGTGGCCTGTGGTCCCGACAGCACCACTCACCAGGCAGGTGCTCGGGAGGGAAGTCCTTCGTGTCTTCTCCAAACTCTATTCTCTTTGAGGTCGGGTGGCAGCCTGCGTGTGAGTCAACCATTTCATACCTGGAAAGAAGCGCCTTCCTAGCGATCACTCGCGAGTGGGACGGAAGGTGTAGATGAGGCGGATACTGAGCGCCGCTGCTGCTCGCCTAGCCTTGCTGACTGGGAAGGACACGGCACCGACTGCTTCTGGCCCGTCAGGAGCAGTCCCGTCAAGTTACCTTAAAGCCTGCTCTTTACGCCTCAGCTCAAGACACGTTTATACGCCTAAATTTACTGAGGGCATCACAGAGTCTTTATTTACGTGTATCTATTGGTATTTACTGTACTTGGCGTTTAAAAGACATCTAAGTTCATTCATTTTTGAACATACAGCCTCACGCGTGTCAACGTGAATAACGTCGTATGAAAACTATTTTTTTCCTAAGAAACAATGACAGAGGTCATTTGTTTCTTTAACTTCTGGCTTAGCTGACAACAGCTGGATCCTTACGTCTGCTTCTGCATATGCAGACTCTAGTACATCGCTGTGATTTAGCTTCCAGAAAGCTTTACCGCCCGCTCCCGAGTGGCCAGCGGGAGAGGCATGTGATAGCCTTTGTGGTTGCAGAGATGAGTTGACCTCGGGGACCCCCTGAAGGGCCTGAGGACCACATTTCTTGAGAACTTCTGCTTTAAATAATGATTAGAGATGCTGTGCTGTTAAGAAATAAGAATTTTACAAAATAGTTGTCTTTAAATGCTCACATCTGGGAAAATGGGTTACTTTTAGGAAGTTAGACAACGTCTTTGAATTTTTATTGGCTCAGCCGTGTGCTTGCTTTTCGGGAAGAACGTGGGATAAAGCTGGTTTGTCCTCCCAGTGCACATCTCTCTCCCAAGTAGACCACCTGAAATGAAGTGAGAGGCCCAGAGCGTGGCCTGGGTGCCTGCTGGGTGGGAGGGGCGCTGAGACTTCTTCGGGCCTTAGGTCACGTGGCCTGACTGCCGCGTCTGCATGGAAGCGGCACTTCACATTGACTGTAAGACGGCCTTTCGCTAGATCCTTAATTCCTGCTGCAGTGAAAATGGGGGTGAGGGTGGCCTGTGTTGGCTGTGGAATGATGCAGGTCTCCTGTGGCATGACCCCAGGAAACGACAATGCCGCGGGTCCTGCAGCGGTGCCCCCACTCACTGGTGCTGGAAGGGAGTGCCAGCCAGCCACAGGTGCAGACGGGGCCTAGACAGACCACTGTGGATATAAAATCAATGGGGTGGCCAGTAGGGTCGGGGTCCTCCCTGGAGGGCCAGGGTTCTTAACTAATAGCTACAAGACCTAGAGACTCTTCAGGGGACACAGCTCCCAAAGCACCTAGCAGGGGTGGCTGGCACTTGAACATCATACTGCCCAGGGAAGTGACTTACGGTGCCTGTCCTCTCTGTGCACACACACGCACATCTCTCCCTCTCTCTGTTGGGGAAGGAAGGAGAGGGGACTCTCCTGTCTGGGAACCCGTCCCAGTGTCGTCGTTGGGGATTTAGCAGCAGCCAAGCTTGTCCCGTATGACACTTTTTACTTTTATTTTTTTAATGTTTGTTTTTGAGAGAGAGAACGCGAGCAGGTGAAGGACAGAGAGACGTGGGGACAAAGGATCTGAGGCAGGCTCTGCACTGACAGCAGCAAGCCCGACACGGGGCTGGAACTCATGAACCGTGAGATCGTGACCTGAGCGGAAGTTGGACGCTTAACTGATTGAGCCACCCAGGCGCCCCCATGACAGATTTTCTAATGAGTTCAAGAACCTGTATTGTTCAGAGGGTCACTAAGAGCCAGGCAGTGGCCTTGTGTTAAGAGCACCAGTCCCCCAGGATGTACGACTCCAATGGTCCCTTGCAGTGTTCGAAAGCATGTTTTTGTTCAGAGAGACCAGAGGGGGGCTGGCTCAGTCTGCTTGGGCTGCTTTAACAAAAGACCGTAGACCAGGGGGCTTATACAAAACACCTCTGCTTCTCACAGATCTGGAGGCCCAAGATCAGGGTGTTAGCTGGCATGGTCAGGTGCTGGTAAGGGGTCTTCAGGGCTGCAGGGGGCAAGAGAGCTGGGGGGGTGGGGAGGGGGCTCTTTTTAAGGGCACTGATCCTATTCATGAGGGTTCTGACCTTATGACCTAAGCACCTCCCATCTGCTAGGAGTGCCATCACCCTAGCACTGGGTTTCAAAATGAATTTTCAGGGGTGTGTACAACGCAGACCATGGCCGAAGCCCATTGAAGGTAGTGGCCCGTGGCATTAGGCAGAGAAGAGTGAAAGCCTCATCTCGTTCTCCTTAACCTTGGCAGATGTAACGTGGCTGCTCTGGCTGCTGACACCCACGTGGAGTTGTCCACCAAGGTCACAAGCCTGTGTTCCGCAACAGAAACTGGGTAGAGGGAAACCTGTGCCCGTTGCATGCCCACAATGACCTGGAAGCCCGGCTGGATGGCAGAGCCTGGCCGGGCCTCAGTCCCCAAGGTGCTTTCAAGCAGCGGCTTTTGCTTTTTGTCTCCACACGTGTGTAAAAGCAGCACTAAGAAATTTTAAGCAGGGTCATTTCTAGATGTCTCTTTATATACACATCCGGGCTGTGTTGCGGACACCTTCGTTTCATGAGGGTAATTTTTTTATTTTTAATGTTTTTTAATGTTTGTCTTTGAGAAAGCATGAGCGGGGGAGATGCGTGGGGGGCGGGGGGGGCGGGTGGAGACAGAGGATCCAAAACGGGCTCCACACTGACAGCAGAGAGCCGGATGCCGGGCTCGAACTTACGAACCACGAGACCATGACCTGAGCTGCTCCACCACCTGAGCCACCCAGGCACCCCGCCCCCCCCCCCATCAAGATAGTTTTAATAACGACCATGGGTTTTGGTAGCAGCAGAACTTCGAATAGGCTGTAAAAGACTTAAATGCAGTTAACGCTGTCGAGTCAGGTTCTGTGTAGATGTTCAGATAAACAAAAACTGGTTTGCTTAGTTTCCTTTGTGGGCCGGGGTCAGAAGGCAGGAGTGGTGTTTGCTGCCGCAGACCCCAGGGTTGGCGAGCGGAGGGAGCGCTGGCAGAGCCCGCTGCTGGTGGCCAGGAAGGTGCTCAGACCTGGGTGCTCGCCGGGGGCCGTCGTGTCAGGAAAGAGTCTTTAGTTGGGATCTCTTTCCTTTTTAGTAGTTGGAGCAACCTAGCACCTTCTCAGCCCTTTATCGTGAGCCACAAAGGGGTGGTTGTGAGGAGGGAAGCCCCTTCATACAAAGCATGAACGTGAGCTTGAGCCCGGCCTGGCAGAATTTTAAATTTTCGGTTAATGAGTCAAAACAGTGAGGCTGTATTGCAACATTGGCTGTAATTTCTGGCTGGCAGGTTTTTTTCAAAATTGACATCACTTGTTTTGAATATTGTTTCAAGGGTTGGAGGTTTGCCACCAGGTGCGTGGTGGCGTGGCAGGCACACGCTTCGTGTGATCCTTTTGAGACGCAGCGCAGGCTGTTTCCTCACAGTCGTCATGCTGTGAAGACAGGAACTGCACTGTGGTTCTCGGCATAGCGTCTTCGGTCAGGCAGTCTCGTAGGTTGGTAGAACCGGAGACCCGTCTGTCCACGGGCGCATCATAGTCCCTTCTGTGAGCGCGCGTCCTAGACGCGGAGCCCTCGCGTTTACCAGGTTGAATGTCCTGCAGCACTGACACCCACGGCTGTTTTGGGTGGATGTTTGTTGTGTTGGGTTTTTTAAAAAAGGAGGGCCACCTGGGTGGCCCAGTCTGTTAACGTCCAACTGCAGCTCAGATCATGATCTCACAGTTCGATTCTCGCAGAGCACGCTTCGGATCCTCGGTCTCCCTTTCTCTCTGCCCCTCCTCCTCCCCCATTCCCCTGCTCTCGCGTGTGCACCTTGTCTCAAAAATAAGCATTTTAAAAAATAAGAAAATTTTTAGGGGCGCCTGGGTGGCTCAGTCAGTTAAGCATCCAACTGCGGCTCAGATCATGATCTCACAGTTCTTGGGTTCGAGCCGGGCGTCAGGGTCTGTGCTGACAGCTCAGAGCCTACTTGGGATTCTCTTTCTCTGCCCCTCGTCTGCTCATGCGCTCACTCGCCCTCTTTGTCTCTCTCTGTCTCTCAAAAATAAACACTAAAAAAAAAAGTCACAACTGTCAGCCTAACATTTTGAAAAGTTGTTGGAGATTCTGAAGGGGAATTTAGCGGGTTTAGAGCAGTTTTGTGGGAGGAAATGCCTGGGCCCTTCTGATACCCAAGTGCAAGACTGTTGCTTTGCACACATGCAGGGCGTGCAGGGCTCCTCCCGGCGTGGTGCCCGCGTCCCCGGGGCCGGCGGCGAGGCCTGGGGACCTGATGGGACCTCACCACTGCGGTGTCCAGGGCTTCGAACATCCCCTGCGGTGAAATGGCGAGTCCCCCAGAGGGCCCCCGGCCGCCTCCAGAAGGGCCCTGGCCCCTGAGAGAACCGACCGGCTCCGCATTCAGGGGGCGTTTTCTCAGGTGAAAGATGGGAGTCTCGGGGAAAGCAACTGCCACTATTCGCCACTGGTGATAAAATTTGAGGTTTCAAGTGCAAATGACAGTCTTGAAAAGCCTCTGTCTGCTGGCACGAGCCCTGTGTTCCCCGGTAAGTAAAGCCGTTTGAGGAGCTGGGGACTGGCGTCAAGGCCACCCTGGCTTCTGTGTTGTAGGGAAGCAGGTCCGTGCAGACAGGTGCACTTCCCCCACCCCAGCAGGTGCCTGCGCTCTGCCCTCTTGCAGGGTCCGCCCCCGGGCTGTTGGGGGGGGGTGGGGAGCTGCCAGTTACAGTAACCGGAAACTTTCTCCATTTGCCTGTTGGAAACAGAAGCTCTTTGGGGCCCTCAGCTTTGAAGAGCATGAAGGGGCTCGGAGAGCCGCCGGGAAGCCTTGAGCGGGGAGGACTTACGCCAGGCAGCCAAGGAGGGCACCACGCTGAGATGGAGAACGGTGACTTCCCGCCATGTCGCCATGTCGGTCTCCGGGTGGCAGGGGCGCCTGCCTTCCCCCCCCACCCCTCTTGGTGGGGACAGCCATGGCAGCCGGCGGGGCTGCGGGTTCCTAGGCGGCGGACTCTCTCCGTTACACCCATGTCCAAGTTCAACACGGTTTCTCTGCCTTTCACCGGGTGCGATTTTATAGTAGAATTTCTGGGCTGAGGAAATTATCACAAAAGTAATATTGCAAAGATAAATATAAAGTCAAGATAATAGTTTGTTCTGAGAGGCAAAGCGTCTGAAGTGTTGAAGCCTCAATTTGAGATGCATTTACCACACTTGAGAGATTCGGTGGCCAGGAGGTTGGATTCCGCTCCTCCTCGGAGTGGAGGGGTCACTGTCTCTTTAAAAGGAGGAGCGTCAGAATGTTGGTCTTTGTTCTGGGGTCACTAAGGAAACCACAGTTTACCGGAGGGCTGCTGGAGGTGAGGGTTCAGCTGGCAGGGGGCACCCTCGGGGTGGAGTGTGAGGTGTGTGAGAAGATCAGCTAGGATTGGCCCGGGAACAGGGGCCTGTTCAGTGTGCGTCTCGCTGGGTGCGGGACAATCCGGGGGAGGGCTGGGTGCGCTGTGCACGCGCACCGCACGTGGACCACGGGAAGTAACTGTAAATAACGGTCTTCAGAGTTTTTTTGGGCCTTTGAAAGGATGGCATGGCTACAGCATTAAGATTTTTTAAGTACTTGTGTTCGCACGCGGTTCGGTGCAGCCTTCTCACGTTCCCTGGTTCTCTCTCTGTGTGGTTTTACGGAGCTGGGTCCGTCTCAGAAGTGAGGTCGTGATTGGAAAGCAGCCCATTTTGCAGCCTCTCTGCACTCTCCCTGCAGCTCGCTCCCGGCCTCCCCGCTGCGCCAGCCAGGACCCGCTCCTGCTCCAGGGCTGGCCTGGTCACCATCCAGAGCGTGGTCACCGTGTCTTCCCTTCGTTAAAAGTCCTTGAGGAACAGGATTGTGTTTTTTCTTTTCTTCTTTTTCTTTTTTTGACTCCCTGGATGGCTTTGTGGGTCACGTGGTAACATATAGACAAATCAGATGACTTGGAAAGTTGATGTTTCGTTTTTTTAACGTGGTTTTAGTTCCAATTACTTACACCTATGAATTATTTTTTTATTTTCTTTTAGGAGCTTACTCCATGCGAATAGTCTCGAGATAATCTTCATTGTTACTCGTGAACCTTGACTGACAACAGCAGTGTTTGAGGCCTAGTGGTTTACTTGGACCAGGCGATTCCATCTGCCAGGTGTTTGGACCTCCAGAGAAAGTGTCCAAGCTTTCAGTGTTCCGGCAGGTAAAGTATAAATAGCATTAAATGTCAGCAGCTCCTTTTCGCTTAATAGGTTTCAAGTCGGATGGCATCTTATGCGAAGGAACTGATAGCACGTAACATTCATATTTGCTTGTTCGAAATAGTAAACTTTAGCCCTAAGGTGTTCAGAGAGACATTCGGCCACACGCTGAGAACCGGATGCCCGCACTCCTTTATCTTTACATTGGCGTTTTATTGGAGCATAGACTTGATGTTGTGTGAGAGTTGCGTTTTGTTGAGGAGAGCTTTTCCTGCACAAAATCTCAGATGACCAGAAAAGTGCTGTGGTCCTTGAGGGGACGTGTGCTGATGTCACAGTCACTCCCACAAGCTTCCGACTGGCTAGAGTGTGCTGGCCAAGTTCTGGACAGAAAAGCGGGAAGGGACAGCACCTTGTGGGGAGTGAAGAATCAGGTCACGTGTGGTTTTGAATTTTGTATATTTTGTATTTTGAAGGTTGTCATTCCATAGCAGTCCTTCCCCTACACTGGAACATGGCATAGAATCTGAGTCTGCAGTAGCATTTAAATGTGATTGAAGCCTGGGAAGCTTGGAAAAAAATTCTCAAGGTATATGCTGGTTTTTTCCCCCAGATTTTATCATTTGAAGCAAGAGTAGAATTTTCACGAGCATGACCTTTTAGTAATCTACTAGGAAGTTAAGAGCAGAGAATAAATACGCGTAAAGCTGTTGCCCTGGGCTTTATTTTCTCAAGTGTTCAAATTATCTGTTACTTCTTACCTGTGCGACCCTCACCTCCATGAGGTACCCACAGGGCAGGGCAGGGTGGCACTCAGCTCACCTCAGGGTTGGGGTGCGGGCACGAGCACCACACCTGCTCCATGCCCTTCCCTCTAGCGGGGCAGCCGGACGTCTTACATAGCAGCTCAGGGCTCTGAAACCCAGGGTGGAAGCAGCTGGTCCTCGAGCCGGCACGTCGTTCTGTAGCTGTGCTGGGGTGGGGGGGGTCCCCGGAAAGCCGGCCCTCCTCTGTTCATGCCCCGTGCCACCTGTGCTGCCCCCACCGCCCGTCCTGCGGAGCCCTGTGCTGGGCAGCTGAGGGGCGAGGGGACCGGCTGGATTTGCTGGCTGCGGTTCTCCACTAAACATTGAACGTGTGGCTGTTAAATCTTCTCTAATGAGTCCCCTCAAATCTCCTGTTACCGCCTGTTAGGAATCTTCGGTCAAGATGACTCATTTTGTAGCGCCTGGTGGCACAGTCTGTTAAGTGACCGACTCTTGATCTCAGCGCGGGTCATGATTTCATCGTTCAAGGGATTGAGCCCCACTTTGGGCTCTGTGCTGACAGTGGAGCCTGCTTAGGATTCATTTTCTCCCTCTTCCTCTCCCTCTCTCCTCTCCCCTCCCTCCCTCCTTCCCTCCTTCCCTCCTTCCCTCCTTCCCTCCTTCCCTCTTTCCCTCTTTCCCTCTTTCCCTCTTTCCCTCTTTCCCTCTTTCCCTCTTTCCCTCTCCCTCTCCCTCTCCCTCTCCCTCTCCCTCTCCCTCTCCCTCTCCCTCTTCTCTTGCTCCCTCTCCCCCTCCCTCTCTCCCCCTCCCTCCCTCTCTCCCCCTCCCTCCCTCTCTCCCCCTCCCTCCCTCTCTCCCCCTCCCTCCCTCTCTCCCCCTCCCTCCCTCTCTCCCCCTTCCCCTGCTCACATGCACTCATGCACGCTCTCTCAGTCAAATAAATTTAGGGGCACCTGGGTGGCTCAGTCAATTGAAGATCTGACTCCTGATTTCAGCTCAGGTCACAATTTCAGTTTGTGGGTTCAAGCCCGGCATCGGGCTCTGTGCTGACAGGGAAAACAAAGCCTGCTTGGGTTTCTCTTTCTCCTCTCTCTGTGCCCATCCCCTGCGTGCACTCTCTCTCCCTCTCTCTCAAAAATAAACTTTAAAAAATAACTAAACTTAAAATTTTTTCTAAAAAGGTAACTGGTTTCAACGGACAGCTTCGCTCCGTGTAGGTAGAAGGCTGTCGTTGCCCCCGTGCCCCCTCCGTTGTGTGGATTAAAGGTCGCGTGCACTTTCAGCTCCGGGATCGTCGGTCATTGGCCCAGAAATGTCGCCTCGTTAACGTCGCTTGTGGTTTGGTCGTTTCCCCGTTAGGTATGGATGAAAAAGGTGGCCCGAGCAATGAGGAAGCACCCAAGGCCATCAAACCCACCAGCAAAGAATTCAGGAAAACGTGGGGCTTTCGAAGAACCACCATCGCCAAGCGAGAGGGTGCCGGGGACGCCGAGGCGGACGCTCTGGAGCAGCAGCCCCAGCAGGGCCTTTCCTTGCGGCGCAGCGGGAGGCAGCCGAAGCGGACCGAGCGCGTGGAAGAGTTTCTCACGACGGTCCGACGGCGAGGAAGGAAGAATGCGCCCGTCTCCCTGGAGGACTCCGGCGAGCCAGTGTCTTGTCCCGTCACGGACGTGGAGACGGCATCGGAAGGGAGCGTGGAGAGCACGTCGGAGGGGAAGGGCGGGCCCACGGCAGGCTCCGCGGGGGACAAGGAGCAGCCGGCCGCCCCCACAAAGGCCAAAGGGGGTGAGGGCGAGGACGACACCTCTGACAGCGACAGCGACGGGCTGACTTTGAAGGAACTGCAGAACCGCCTGCGGAGACAGCGGGAGCAGGCGGCGGCCGACAGATCCCCCAGGAGCCTCCAGAGCCGCCTGCGGAGGAAGCGCCGAGAGCAGGGTCCCGCGCAGACCGGCGGCACGGAGGCGGCCGGTGCCGCAGAGAGCTCGCTGCCCCGCGAGCAGGAGCCCGAGGCCGAGCAGGGCGCCGTGTCGGAGGCCGAGAAAGACGGCGGAGAGCAGGAGCCGGAAGGGAAGGCGGCTCAGGGGATGGAAGGCAGAGACCCCAGGGACACGGGCCGGCAGCGGCCCGAGTGTGAGGCCTACGAGCCCAACGCTCTGTACTGCATATGTCGTCAGCCGCACAACAACAGGTAGGCCCGGGGCCGCCCCCTGTCCTCGTGAGGCAGCACAGACTGGGATGCCCCCATCCTCCTAGAGGCCCCTTGCACAGCGCTGCTCTACACCATTCTGGAAGGGGGCACAGGGGCAGGCTGTGGCTGGGTGGGGGGCGGGAGACGAGCGTGGTCTGTAGGCTGGAATGCCAGGAGCCGGGCAGCTCACTCCCAGAATGCTGCCCCCCACCCCCACCCCCCCACCCCCCCGAAACAAAAAGACCCAAATTTGAATGGTGGTAAATTCAAGAGAAGGGCATTGAATAGTCATTATTTTCTTCCCTCTTTCCCGTATTTTGGTTTTTTTCATAATAGGGTCTTAAAGCCAATTCATTTTTTAACGTACCAAAAATTGAGCGTTTGTCGTGTTTTCCAGTCCTGATACCATTATCATATAATTTTAGGTTTATGATCTG
Source organism: Panthera leo (assembly GCF_018350215.1). Lineage (NCBI taxonomy): Eukaryota > Metazoa > Chordata > Mammalia > Carnivora > Felidae > Panthera > Panthera leo. The sequence goes on from NC_056681.1 coordinate 1,248,814, forward strand.
CTGTGACCGATGTGAAGAGTGGTTTCACGGCGACTGTGTGGGCATCTCCGAGGCTCGGGGAAGGCTCCTGGAGCGCAACGGCGAGGATTACATCTGCCCGCACTGCACCATCCTGCAGGTGCGGGACGACGCGGAGCCCGAGGGCACAGAGCAGCAGGAGGCCAGGTGCGGGCCCACAGACTCAGACGGTGCCGACTGCACCAGCATGGGGACGGTGGAGCAGAAGTCCAGTGAGGACCAAGGAATAAAGGGCCGAATTGAGAAGGCTGCAAACCCCAGCAGCAAGAAAAAGCTCAAGATATTCCAGCCCGTAAGTACTGGCGTGCGAGGCCCGCGGAAGGGGCGGACCCCATAGATCGCAGGTTCCCGTCCACAGAGGGAACAGTGTCGGGACTCGAGATTCTTCTCTCGGAGCAGGGCGCTGTGTCTGCCATGGGCTGGGCTCTGCTGGAAGGCAGTCCTCTGCACTTTGCCTCGTGGGCCTCCCGCACTCGTGCCCCTGCAGGACGCCACAGGGGACCTTTTATTTAAGTCCTGTCTATCTCCTATACGGTTATTATCAAGTTAACGTTTTCCTTAAACACTTATTTATAGAGTTTGATTTTTGGGGGGTGCCTGGGTGGCTCAGTCTGTTGAGCGTCCAACTCTTGATTTTGGCTCAGGTCATGATCCTAGGGTCGTGGGGTGGAGCCTGCTTGAGATTCTTTCTGTCTCTTCTTCTGTCCCTCTCCCCCACTCGCACTCTCTCTTTAAATAAAAATAACTTAGAGTCCGTTTTTCTTAAATATTCTTTCTGGAGTCTCGATCTTCACATACACGTTAACGAAATTATTTTGAGCTCCTGAAGTAAACGTACACCTGTATCACCTGACCCCACCATCCTGAGAGGGCTGGTGGTCTTGCGAGCGCCAAGGGCAGTGCTGGTGATCCAAGGTCCCCGGGCGGGAAGGCGGGAGATCCCTCTGGCCCGACCGCCTATAACAGTCTCAGGTGCTTCCGGTGCTCCCGCCAGCTCAGTCTCTCTTTTCCTAGCTCTGCTACGTGCTTCTCCTTCTAGCTGGCTCTTAGGTCTCTAGGACCATGGCCCTCTGTCCTCTCTCTCATGTATGTTCAGCTTGTGCTGTTGAGCAGTGTCACAGACCCTCACGAGCACGTTCCCACAGCCCTTCCTGAGTCCTGGATGGCCTTGAATTGGAGGCCTGTCCTTCAGTGGGCACCGGGCATGCAGAAGCCGTGAGGGCTGTGGGAGCCTCGAAGTAAAAGTGCCGTGAGGTCTGGACCAATTAAGGGTGGCCAGCAAGGAGTGCCAGGACGTACTGAGTGGGGGTGTGATGCTCACTGTTCATATCATGTTCGGTCATTAAGGAAAATTCATGGAGGGGCGCCTGGGTGGCTCAGTCGGTTGAGCGTCCGACTTCAACTCAGGTCATGATCTCACAGTTTGTGGGTTCAAGCCCTGCATCAGGCTCTGTGCTGACAGCCTGGAGACTGCTCCGGATCCTGTGTCTCCCTCCCTCTCTCTCTCTGTCTCTCCCCCAACTCTCAAAAATGAATAAACGTCAAAAAAAGTTAAAAAAAAAATTCATGGAATTGGAAATTAACGGGAAAAGTCACCTTAATTTCACGTCTTTATTGTTGATCTGTTTGAGGTTATACAGGCTTAATTTTATTCTTGGTTAAACTTGGATTTTGTGGAAGAAAAACAATCTCAGAATACATTAATTGGAGAAGTAAGATTTTGCTCAAGTACACTTGAGGGATAGGTTCATGTGTATTTTAGTCTCGACCACCAAAAAAAAAAAACCCCACACGTTGGCAAATGTTAACAGAAGTGCACGGGGTAAGATCTCGTGGTAGGTGAGGTCCCTCTTGCTTGCCTAGCGAGTGACCACAGTCTTAGTGGCCTTGCACAGCATGATTTTTCAGCTCAGTTTCTGTGGGTCAGCGGCCTGTGCACAGGGTCGTAAGAGACTGCACCCCAGGTGCCGCTGCAGGCTGGGGTCTCATGGGAGGCTCGGCTGGGGAGAGACCCGCCTCTGAAAGACTCCCCACGGTTTTGTGTCTAAATGTGCCCTGTGCGGGGTCTATGGCACAGTGGTACCCAAAGTCATTCGTTGTTTCTCGGAGATTCAAATTGAGTTGAGTGTTGTGCATTCCATCTGGCAGCCTCCCCCTCAGAACCTGGCCGTGAGGCTCCCGCGCAGGACCACTTGCTTTTTGAAGACCTGCAGTGGGGTCTTCTCTCTGCTGCAAGGCCCGGTCCCTCTTTTAGGGTTTTCATTTGACTAAGCCAGGCCCTTTCAGTTATTCAGAAGAGTCTCATTTGGGATCTCCAGTACATCAGCGAAATCTCTTCCTGTCTGCCTTGTAATGGAACCTAATTATGGGTGTGAAATCCCATTGTGTTCAGAGGTCCACAGAGGCCGTGCACCAGGGCAGAGTCCCGGGGTCCCCTTCGAGTCCTGCCTGCCACGGGTGGCATGAGGGGTAATTACTGTAAGCGCCTAGCCAAGGGACAGACGGTCCGGGTGCTTTGGATAAACGGAGACGTGTTTTCATTCTTACCAGAAACATAGTTAGCGCCTCCGTTAAGAATCGTGACGTCGCTACTAGTAAGTGGTTCCCAAAGCGCTGTCACCGCTAAAACGGGTGAGCACGCTGAAGCCCTGCGTTTCCTCCTGCAGGTGGTAGAGGCTCCTGGTGCCTCAAACTGTATCGGCCCCGGGTGCTCGAACGTGGCGCAGCCTGACTCGGTTTACTGCAGCAGTGACTGTATTCTGAAACACGCCGCGGCTACTATGAAATCTCTAAGTGCGGGTAAAGAACAAAAACCAAAACCTAAAGACAAGACCAAGATGAAGCCAGAGAAGCTCATTCTCCCGAAATGTAGCGTCCAGGTAAGTTGACCGAGACCAGCCCCGTGAGTCGTTGACGTGAGAAGCGGGTGGCAGGCGGGCACCTTCGGCGGCCTTTGTGGCCTGGCTGGGCCCGCGCCCCTCCGCAGCGCTCCTGTCAGAGTCACAAATGCACACGTCTTCTGTCCGCCCTCTCGGCGAGGGCGTCACACTCGCACGGGAGAAGAGCTGGGCCCCGGCAGAGGGTGTGCACCTTGCACTCACACACAGCGAGGGTGGCGTGGGTCCCCTGCGGCCAGACTGGGCCGCACTTGAAGACCTGCCACGTGGAATTGTTCTGTGCTGCATGTGATCTGGGAAGAGCCCGGGATGCTTTAAGGTCACGGGCACTTGTTTTGCCAGGAAGCCCTTGACCAGAGTTTGAGCTCGGCTTGGCTTGGCTGTTTCAGTCCCGTTACGTTTGTGACAAGCAGGGTGTCGGTGGTGCCGTTTGGGGGAGTTGTTTTTAAATGCTGCTCAGCCTTTAGATGGCTGAAATTGTAAAGCTGGTGATTTTGAATCCCAGGCTCCCCAGAGCAGCACTTGCTGCTGTGCACAGGGCCGTGGCAACAACGCCGAGCGCCCAGCCCAGGAGGCGGGACGCCACTTTCCTCCACATCCTGGCGTCCACAGGGCTTACCCCACACATTGTCACCCAGGTCCTCCTTCGTGTCCATCGCTCCCCAGGGGCCTGCACCTCGCTCAGGGTGGTGAGGGGCTTCAAACGACCCCAACCGTAGAGCGTATCATGCCTTTCGTCGTGAAGCGCGGCGAGCGAAGGCTCTTCTCTGACCTCCGTAATGATTGGGGTTTTGCTGGTTATCCAGGCAGGCGTGCGAATCTCTTCTGTGCATAAGAGACCAGCTCCAGACAAGAAAGAAAACATAGCGAAGAAGGCGACAGTGGCCCCTTCGAGGAGCGAGGTGTTCGTGAAGGAAGCGACCTGTGAGGGCACGCCGTCCTGGGCAAGCGACCACAATTACAATGCAGTAAAGCCAGAACAGACTGCTGCCCCCTGGCCACCACTGTTGTATAAATGTATGTATCACCTAGGGGTAGCGTCTGGACCCTTCCCTGTCTTTCTGGACAGCCAGCACTTGGGCCTGTCCAGAACTAGGAGCTTTAGCCACGTTTAATGGTGCACCTTCAAAGATCGGAGCAGATTTCTGAGTCCGGGATGCCTCTGGCCCCGTGCACCTCCTCAGTGTGTTGGCGCTTCCTGTCAGTACAAACCTCAAAAAGCTGTACAAACCTCATTGCTAAATTTAGTTTCACCTGGCGATCTAGGTCTTTAATCTCTTTCGTTTTTATCGTCGGGCTCTGGTAAGTACCCGTGGTCTCCGGCGAGGTCGCACTGAGGGGCTGCGCTTCCGGCACTCAGACCCCACCAGTCCGGGGGCCTCCGCCTTCTCTCCTTTCGGCGCGGGGAGGCCTCTGCGGGCAGTGCTGCACCGGATGCTCAACTAAAGTAGGATATTCAGGAGTTCAGTCAGTTTGGATCCAGCAGGAATTTTTTTCATGTCCGATTCAAATACTACACAAACACACACACACACAGACACACACACACACAGACACACACACACACACACACACACACACACACACTCCAGCTTTGAAGGCTGTTTACCGCTGCTGCATATGCTCTAAGGTAAGTGAGCGTGCGGCCTGACCCTTGGAGCAGCGCCCCCGGTGGAGGGGGAGTGCCGCGCTCCCTGGTGCCCGACTCCTCTCCGGGGGCGTGCACTGTCGGGTGGGGCGGGGCCCTCAGCCTCGGGACAGGAGCCCTGGGCCAGAGCGTGCAGTGGGGTCCTTTCTGTTCGCTCATTTCTCGGTCAGGCGCTCCAAAATTCTGGAAACTTAAATTGATCCATAGGGCGCAGTGTACTCCATTTTTAAGATTCTTTTTGTTCCATTTTAATTTATGTTCTTTTATATTTTGTGCTTCTTACAAAAATTCCAAAATACGGAGTGGTCTTAAATTCCAAGAGTGTAGACTGTGAGCTGCCTTCTCCTGAGCGCAGGAGCTGGGTGCTCCTGTAGGTCATTGCTAGAGCCCGTGTGGTCGGGAATGTGTAACTACTCACTCGGAGAACGTAAGTGACCTGAGACCTACGGAATTACAAGGCAGTACTAGGCGGGTGGGGAGGGGGAGTCAGGAGTGAGCTATTAAATTACAGGATTAACCGATCGCTGTGTTAAAATGAGTCTCTGATACACCTTAGGTGGTTGAGCTGCGAACTTCGTTGCTCACGACCTGCCTCAGACTTTCAGCAGAATAGCACTTTTACAGACCTCACGCACGTCCCCGCAAATGAGCATCACTGAGCATCACGGATGAATACTGGCGGCGGGGGGGGGGGGGGGGGGGGGGGGGGGGGGGGGGGGGGGGGGGGGGCGGGGGGGCGGTGCAGAGAGCAGTTCACTTCGGAACGCCGTGCCACAGTGCTCAGAGTCGGTCTCAGGCACGGGACAGGACAAAGGAAACCGGGAGTCACCCCGGAAGCCCTGGCCGGCCGCAGTACAGTTCCATCTCTGTCGACCAGACCTGGAAAAGCTGCCGTGAGGCTCCCCGTGCCCGTGGGGGTGGGGGTGGAGGAGCGCTGGGCGAGGACGGTGGGCACACGGGGTAGGGAGTCCAGGAGGAGGCCCCTGCTCTGCCCCTCTCACCTCCACCTGCCGCTCTGCCTCTCTCCCCTCTACTTCTCTGCCCCTCTCCCCTCTGCCTGCTTCCTCTGCACATCAGCCCACCCCCGCTGAGGCCCGAGCTGCTTCAGCTGACAGGGGACAGATGAGCGACTGCTGGCCTTTCTCAGCACATTCACATCTCAAAATTAAAGCTGATGGATAGCCACCGTTTATGGAATGCGTAAGGGACACATTTTTGAGCTAGTTGCTTCTCATCCCTTTTTGTTGCGCCAGAAACGTCATCTTCCGGCCATTAGTAAAATACCCGACTTCGGTCTCGGTGAGTAGTAGTTGTGTCTCTGCCTCTCTCCCCCCAAACTATCGCCTCACAGTTGGGGTCGCAGGCAGCGTGCGCACACACAGCAGAACCGTGCGTCCCCACGGGGACCACCCCCTTCCTTTCTGGCTGGCCGCAGACTGCTCTCCTGGGTTAGGGTCCAGCTGGCGTTGGGACAGTGGTTAGGAGGAGGCATTCCCACGTTGACCTGGGTACGTGTCAAGTCTGTGGGCAAATTGCCACCCAACCTGTCTTGCCTACTGTTGAGGGAACGACACTCTGACCCCGGAGGTGCCCTGGGCTTCCCTCTCCTTCCCAGGCCGCTGGTGCTGACCCTGGGTTGTGGGTGTGGGGCAGCTGTGAACATGGGTGCAGGGAGACCTCCCATCAAACAGGGAAGGACTCAGAAGCTCTTCCTGCTTCTCACAGAAACATCAGCAGGGGTGATGCAATTCACATACCACTGTTCCTCTGACTCGTTTTTTTGTTTTTGAGGATTTCTGTACAGTTTCTTTAACTTCTAGAAGCAGTTGCCACTTTATTTCTAAACTCAAGTCATGGTATTCTTTTGTTTTGATAACCTTATTTTTTTCTGTTCTTTTTCACTGTTGGGTCAACCTCCCGTTAAGGCATGAAGAGGGCTGAAAACTTTTTTCTAAGATGCCCCTGATTTATCACAGTTCAGAAGTGAAGTGGAATTCTGATACCCATATGCACCATTCCTGGTACCTTGGATCCCCTATGTGGGCTCATTAGGGGACTTCAAACACTGGGGTTCTGAACAGATTTTGACTGGAAAATGGGATTTCTGCGGTTTCATCTAGTTGAGAAGTAGAATGGACACCCTAGCAACCTCTCCACCCAAGTTCAGATGTCTTAAAACCGCTCACACAGATAGAAGCATTTCCTCACTAAGTGCCGGGCACACCTCACAGACTGTCCACCTGCTTACGAGATGGATCAAGGAGAACGTGGATTTTCACGAGGATAACTAGGGGTGTGGGCTCCGGAGGCGTGCTTAGGAGCCCTAAATTTCCTAGAACAAATATGGGGGGGCACTAGGACCCAGGAATACTTTGTAGAAATGGAAATCCTTGGGTTCTGCCGGTTGCGGGAGCCATTTTTATCAGTCTGTTCCAGAATGGTCCTTGGCAACAAAACGTGGTTGGAGACAAATCAGACCTGGTACATCTGAACCAATTAGAGGAAAAACCAAAACCTGTACTGATAAAGATTTGGCTTGACGAGTCTTTAACGTTACCCACGTAGCTGGAGTTTTCTGAGTTCTCAGATGATAGTCTTCTGGCATTTTAAACGGTTTTACTTTTTACAAGCTTAAAACTAACAAGACAAAGAGGTCGGGGAAAGGTTTCACATGTCCGTCAACTTAACACTCGAGAGGAAACCTTCTGTAGCTCCCAGTGCCGCCCCCTTAGTAGTTGTGCTACAGTCCCTGGCAGGTGGGGGGTGCCGGAAGTTTCCAGCAGGGTAGGCCTCCCTCAGGCCAGTGACTTTGGGGAGCTGCGAACCTGCTCCGTGACGTAAAGACAGGCTGCAGGAGAGTCCGTCTGCGGGCATCGGTGTCCCGGAGTCCACGGGTCCCTTCGACGGCGCTGCTGTAGTCCCACCAGTGCAGCACAGGGATTTCAGGGCTGTCTGCATAAAGCTAGGACGTTCTTGACTACGTGTGTGCGATGCGTCCCTGTGCACATAGCTGTATTCTTTGCTTCGGTAAACCGAAGAAGCTTTGCTGAGAGAAGGCTGGGCCCTCTACTAGTGGCGAGAGCCTGGAGAAGCTCAGCCGGGAGCACACAGAGGTAACTGCGGCAGGGCCCTGACTCTGGTCTGCACGGGGCCAGCAGCCTGGTGGTTTCTGCTCAATGGGGCCCTTTGGGACGAGGGATGGACAGAGAAAGGTCAGCGGGCTCTCCTGATGTGGCTCAGGCCCCTAGTGTGTTGGGTGAACTAGTAAACCATTTGGGTACAGATGATCCTGGTTACGATCACCCCTGGTGGGAGCTGCGGTCATGCCCGGTGGCCAGTTCAGAGCTCTGAGTCCCACGGGAGCCTCGGGCCCTGTGTCCAGTCCTGCACTGGCCGTGGGCCACTCCCCCGATGGCAGCTGTGTCGTCAGGAAGGGCGAGGCGCCCATCTCCCCACGAGACCTCGGTCCCATCTCTTCCAAGTGGTTCGTGTTGGAGGACAGTCACTGGTTCTTTTCTGGATTACCCATCCAATATGAACGAGCTTCGGGGTTGATTTTCAAAGTACTGGACGTGAAACTTAAAATGAGGGAGAGTGACTTCCTTCCAGGCGTATTCTGCAAGTTTCTCGCAGAGTTCTGCGCGCCTCTCTGTTAAGGCGGAAGTCACTCGAATATGGGACATCAGTAAGAAAAGCCTTGTGAAGCCCTGACCGTGACAGTCTGGGGGTCTTCATAATGACCTCCTGAAGATGGTGTCTAGTCCGAGCAGCATCGGGTGCAGCTTACGCTTGCTTGAGTGTTCGTCGGGAGGTGATACATGCTTTCTGATAGAAAAGCAAGTTGGTACTTTATTGTGCTTCTCGAAGAAAAATGCACTTTCAAGTGTTTAAGCAAAGGCACAAGAGCAAACTGGTTTTGTCTTGCTATGGTTCACTTCACTTTTCACTCCAGGATAAGTCCTGGCCGTCAGAGGTGGGAAACACGGGGCCGCCCGGCCCTCCCCGCCCTGTGCCTTCCCTTCCTGTGTTGGAGCCCACGGGGCAGGGTGGCCTGGCTCTCAACTGAGGGGCACAGTTGGGGCCGGCGGGGTGGGAGCAGGGGCTGGGATCCTGAGCCAGTGGGCGGGTCTGCGAGGGGCACGTGGTCTCTCACTTGGGGCCTTGGGGGACCTACCTGCACCGTGGAGCCCGCCGCTGGCGCCTAACGCCCTGAAGCACTGTTTTCTTTCTTTGGCTTTTATAGCCGGTCACCCGAGGCGGGTGTGCCTGAGTTTCATCTTGGGGAGTTTTTAGGGTAAACTGGTACTAGTTCGGGCAGGACCAAAAGCACAAAAGCTTTAGAGCAATTTGCAGCCGCACTGAGGGTTTGTCACCGGTTCCCGTGAAGGGCAGTCCCTAGACGTGTCTGGGGCCGCCGGGCTGTGCGGGGCGGGAGCTTCACCTGAGCGGCTGCCACTTCCTCTGCTGCAACCCGGGGCTCCCGACTCCGCTGAGGCCCGCCAGTGCCACCCAGTGGCCAGCGATGCCGCGGCACCACCACCGCCTGGCACCGTGACAGGCTCCGATCCGGGCGTGCACACTGGCCTGGCCCGCCGTGCCCTCTCGCTAGGCTTTGCCCGAAAGCGCTCATCTCTGTCACCAACAAGCGGCCCGATCTGGCAGAAACCACTCCATCTGGGCCGATGGCCTGACCCCTTGGGAGCGGCCCTTCCTCTGGCTGCTAGAGTCCCGGCGAGCCCCCTGAGTCCTGCCTGGCCCGGCGTTCCCCGCGAGCGGGCCCCAGGGTGTGGGCATCGAGGGAGCCTTCGCTGCCAGAGTGGCACAGGCTCGGCATGCTCCCGGCAGGCGGTCTCCCTCCAGTAGGCCGGGCAGCCTCCGGTGGGGAGTGCAGGCACCTCGCCTTGGCGGACCAGAGCATCCTTCAGTGCTTGGGGCCAACCGACGGTCCCCTGAAGCTGCCCTTGGGTGGCTGTCTAGAATAACGTTTTTTTGGTTGGCTGTATACAGTTATTCCTTGCTCTTCTGGAAACTTATACACGGCATCCTACATTTAGTGAATCTGGATAAAGAGTCTGCAAACTTGATTTTAGCTCTGCTCAAAAATAGAGATTCTCTCACTGCGACAGCATTCCGGTGCCGTGCAGGGCCAGTCACTCCGGCAGCGGCCAACGCGGGCCCAGCTGGCAGGGGGACCAAATGCAGCGGGGTCTGCCGCGCTTGCCGGATAGAAGCATGGACGTTTTCAGCCTGTCAGAGTGGAAGATGGGCGTGTCCGATGCGCTGGTGGAGTCCCCATCAGTTTCAGAACGTTGTACTAATAATCTGCTTTTTTACCTAATTGTCATACCTCTTTATATACTCCCTCAAGCCCAGATGAGGGATGACAGGAGCTGATTAAAGAGGTAGCAAGCGGTTCTGTAAAATAGCAGCATGGTGAACAAGGAAAGCCACCCTCTGCTTTTTAAGTAGATTGTGTTCATTTACCACCGAAGCGTTCTTGGGTAATAGGTCACTTTAATCCTACGTATTGGGAATGTCCTAAAAATGATGTTGACTTGGCTTTTTGCTGAATGAGAAAACAGGTCAGACAAGTGGAAGTATTGATTTTAGGTTCTGACCGGGACACTTTGGAGTAAGCGTTTTATTTTTTTATTTAAAAAAAATTTTTTTTATGTTTATTTTTGAGAGAGAGTGAGAACGGGGGAGGAGCAGAGAGAGAGGGAGACACAGAATCCGAAGCAGGCTCCGGGCTCTCAGCCTGGAGCACACAGCCCGACGTGGGGCCTGAACTCACGAACGTGAGATCATGACCTGAGCCGAAGTCGGACGCTTAACCACCGAGCCACCCAGGCTCCCCTGAAGTACGCGTTTTGAGAATTCCAGTTTTTCACCTTAAGTGGAATGCAGCCACTCAAATGTCAAGTGACGAGATTTGCTTCTGGTGCCATCACACAGGTGTCCTGTACGCGACCAGCCTTCCCAGGGTGTCTGGAAGTGCCCTAGGCCAGCTTTCTAAGTGTGCTCCTCAAGTGGTCTTGCCAGAGTTTGTCTTCATGAAAGGCAGTGACAGAACCAGTTCTGGGCCTCAGTTGTCATGACGGCTGCTGGCGGCAGGCTGCCTGCCTCTGCTCAAGGTCCGTGTGCTGGGGGCCTTGCTTCTGTCCCTGTCCTTGCTGGGCCGCCCTTCTCTTGCCCCCTGCTTCCTGCAAGAAAAGGGGCCGTCCAGCTGATTTCACCCCAAACTAGCAGCCCCCACCACCACCACCAGCAAGGTGGACCTTGTGGCCAAATCTGAGTTGCTGAAAATCTGAGTGTTGAGGTCCGGGACCCCTGAGGTCTGTGAACACGATGTGATGGGACTGGAGAAATGTTATCTTGTCCCCATTATGTGCTCGCTTCTTACTTGGCAAGAAGTCATCGTTTCCGCGTGCTCTCTTGAAAAGTCCAGATCCCGAGGGCATGAGACATTTACGGGGGTGGCCGTTGGTGATGGTGGACACAGGTGATGACAGGTGGGGTGGGGGTGGCGCACAGGCCACCTTGGGCGGGTGGGCGGGAGGCTCTGCGAGGTGAAAATACCGGCTGCAGAGTCCGAGCTGACAAACCTGGTGGCCAAGTACCTGTGAGGCTGGCTGGCCTGAGATTTGGACCCGTGCAGCACTGTGGGTACAGACTCGGTAGGATCCGGAAGTTCTCTTTATAAAGCGGAGAATTTGAGGTCCCAGGCCCTCCAGTTCCCACTGCTGCACCGGCCCTGTCGGCTGCTGCAGGGAGGAGGCCCGTGAGAGCAGCGCACTGGCCCTCCGCCCACATGGCCGGGACCTGCGGCTGCCCCAGGGCCTCATCTGCAGGTCGGGTCCCCTCTTCTCTCACCAGAGACTTTCTCCCTCGTGCCTTAGAACAGTTAAGAGAAGCAGCGGTGGCGGACGGGTGACCGAAGATCGCTGGAGCATATGTCGAAGCCACCCCCACTCCCCCATTTTAGTGTCTGAGAGGCAGTTTCTCCGGTGGTCCCTTGAGTGACTTAACCGCCACCCTCGACAGCATCCCCACGCGGTATCCTGGCCATTTGGCTCCTCCAGACCCCTGTCTGTCACTCTACACTGCACCCACCAGGGGCCGTCCATGACCTTCCTGCTTGCGCTGCTCCCCAAGCAGCTGTGTCCCTGGAGGGCTGCGGCACTGGCCCAGAACCGCCTCCCTTGCTTCCCTCACACCTTCACCCTGACGGTCTGATCACAATCAATACCGTCGGTCCTTTCCGTCCTTGCTCTCCCCCACCAACATGTGCCAGCATCACGTAAAGATTTTTGTGCAAGTGAAGAAGTTTTCACATTATTTTAGCTTTTGACCACAGCCCTTGTTTGGATCAAAAGCGCTAATTTAGCGTCCTGTCCCATAATGGGGTACAAGCAGAAGACCGTGGGGACATCTGTCACACCGCCTCTCACTCTTTGCACGTGGAGCGGCTGACCTTCCCTGTGCCGTGGATCCCCTCAGCTTTCCCTCTTGCACTGATGCCCTCCTTTGCCCTTGACTGCTGTCCAGATTGGGGGGGGGGGGGGGACACCCGTGTGCGGTGCGGCCCCCAGCAGTGCAGCTCGCCCTACCGTAGCCCCAGGGCCGGCGAACATGCGTTGACAGAGAACGCATCTATCTGATTTCTACACTCAGGTTCACAAAAACATTATACTTGTCTGTGAAAGTGTTCTTCTGAATCTTTTTCTGATCCTGCAAAATTTGCCATTCAATTTTCAAGTTTAGTTAGCGATTTAAATTAAGACTTTGGAAACCCAGGTTTGTTGCTTGAAGTGAAAGGTTTAACATAAGGTAGCAAAACATTTTCTGAAATACGGCGTGGCCACTTACAAATATTGCTGGCAACCCCTAACTAACACTCGTGAACTTCCTGATTTTAAGTTGCCGTCCCAGAGTAACGCGCGGTAAACTTTGCTGGTTCCGGGGCGAGCGTGCTTTTTGAGTCGGGTGACCGCACAGCAGGTGACCTCCCTGCCTCACTGAGCGTGTTCATGTCTCACTTGCAGCCATGAAGGAGGACAGGCGTGTGGAGGAGAAGACTGCAGTGGTGGCTCTTGGGCCGAAGAAGATGGCCCCTCCGGGCTCCTCGGCAGGCGGCAAACAACCTTCACCCAGAAACCTCCTGCCGAAGAAGTCCCCTCCCTTCGCAAACGCAGCAGCAGCCAAAGTGGCCAGCAAGAAGTCGCCGTCGGGCTTCAAGGGCACCATACCCAAGAGGCCGTGGCTCTCGGCTGCCCCGCCGGGTGGCGCCCCCACCGCCAAGCAGACCAGGCTGGCGCCTGGGGCTGCCACGTCCGCTTCCAAAAAGTCACCGGGCTCTGCCGCGTTGGCGGGGGCCCTCAGGAAGCCGGTGGCCACCTCCGGCCCCTTGGCTCCTCCAGCCCCAGGACGCCTGGGGACCTCGAGCCCTGCCCTGTCGCAGCCAAATTCACAGATACGGCAGAACATAAGACGCTCCTTGAAGGAGATTTTGTGGAAAAGGTGGGCTGTCCTGCTTGATTTCTTGCTGTCGAAGTGGGTTCGGCCCGGTCGTTTTCACATTTCCACGCTTCGAGACCAGGCACAGGTGGGGTTTACGCCGCTCTTCTCTTCCTGTTCCTAGAGTCAACGACAGTGATGACCTAATCATGACGGAAAACGAAGTAGGAAAAATTGCCCTCCATATTGAGAAAGAGCTGTTTAACTTGTTCCAAGTTACAGACAATCGCTACAAGAGTAAATACCGCAGCATCATGTTCAACCTCAAGGATCCCAAAAATCAGGTGTGTGCAGATGACCCGAGTGGGAACGTTCTGGCTTTCTAGGTTCTTTTAGCCACGCTTCATAGTGAAAAGCTGGACACAGCACGCTGAAGAGCTGTCCTTTCCGTCGAAGTCGGAAGGACACGCCTTGTCGGTATAGAGAATTCCCGTTTGTCCTTCCCTCCCCTGCCTAACCTGGGGTCGGAGTCAGGGGTTCTCGCTGGTTCTCTGAAGTCCGTCCTCGTTTCACCAGATTGTTCTCTACACGTGGCTGTAAAGTTTCTATTGTTCCATTGGCTCCGGAGTAATATTGAGATTCTTTATCTTAGGGACCTGGGTATCTATCTTTGAGCTTCAGACAACTTTCTCTGCCTTGTTACTGTTCCATCAGTTGAGTCAGCCCGCTGATCTGGGCGTCCTTGAGCAATAATGGGTCCTAAGCACGCCCTGCAGCGCTCCCCCCGTGGGCAGGTGCTGTTCTCACTCGGGGAGTGGGGCAGAGTCCTGATGGCAGCCGTGGGGGGCAGTGTCTCGCAGTGAGGTTGAAACGGGAGTCCCTCAGAAAGCATTGGCCACTCGCCTGGTGTGGTTTCCCCCACCTCCTGCCCTCCGAGGCTCACTGTCTTCTGGCCTTCTCTCCAGATGTTCAGGAACAGACTCCCATACTGTCACCTCCCATCACACTGTAGTAACACCGTAGGGGGGGGTGGTGATTCCCACCTTTACTCCTAATCTGGTACCTTTTTTTTAGCTTTCTTTTTAAAGTTTATGTATTTACTTTGAGAGAGAGCATGAGTGGACAGGGGACAGAGGGGCGGGGGGAGAGAGAATCCCCAGTAGGGCTTGGTGCCGTGAGCGCGGAGCCCATCGCGGGGCTCGATCTCATGAACCATGAGATCACGACCTGAACCGAAATCAAGAGTCGGACGGACACTCAACCGACCGAGCCGCCCCGCACCTTTTCGAGTTGGTTTTGTTTTCCGTGAGGTCTTTTTAGCAGAGTCGGTGCGGCATGGCCCCAGGGGCCGCTACCTGGCACTGCCCGTCGGGGACAGCGTGGCATTTACCCTCGTGGGCCGCTGGGGAGCCGGGTGAGGTCAGGTCCCCTGCTGCGCTCAATCCTTCGTCCTGTCGCCGCCGGGCCTCTGGCGAAAGTTCTCGCGCTGCTGGGTTTTTCTCATATTCTCCCTACTGTCTCAGAAGCGGACGCCAAAGTGTTTTTAAACGAGTGAACAAAGGGTGTTTGTTTACAGGGCCTCTTCCATCGTGTTCTGCGTGAGGAGATCTCTTTGGCGAAACTTGTGAGGATGAAGCCAGAAGAACTTGTGTCCAAAGAGCTGTCCACGTGGAGGGAGCGGCCCACAAAGCCTGTGAGTGCCAGCCGGTGAGGGGGCTCGGCGCCGGTGGCCTGGGTCTCCGGGGGCGGCTGCTGGGCGAGGCACGAGCGAGCCCTCCAGAGCAGGGCTTCAGGCTCTGTGTCCCTCTCGTGTCAGGCGACGGAGTCCAGAAATAAGCAGCACGGTGACAGTAAACAGACCGCCGTTAAACGGGACGCTGTGCCCAACATGGAGGACTCGCCACCCGTGTCCGATTCAGACGTAAGCGTTTGGGGCTCCCGGGGTTTGTGAAGGTCGGGTAAAAGTCCTCCGTCCCCAGGGGCTTCGGTGTCTGAATCGCCCGGCACGGTGCCGGCGGCCCTTCATCGCACGCGCCGTCCCGTGCCGGTGCCGCGGGATGGGCAGGAAGGGCTCAGGCGTCCGCTCGTCGCCCCGCAGGAGCAGCAGGAGTCGGTGCGAGCCGTCCCCGAGCAGAGCGCCGCGCCCCTCCTTGACCTCTTCAGCAGTATGTTGAAAGACACCACGAGTCAGCACCGGGCGCATCTGTTCGACCTGAACTGTAAAATTTGTACAGGTGAGCGTGACCTGGGGCGTGAAACCTCGGAGCTGAGACTTCGCTGGCTGTTGTCTAAAGTCGCTGTCCTCCTAATGGCAGTCGTACCCGACCCACGTGAAACAAGTTAGAAGACTGGGGCGGTTTTCCGAAGTTGTAGTGTCTGCCTCTACCTTCACGGCTTTTTCTTTTTCATAAGAAATCATCTACTCGTGGGCAGGCCGTGCCCTCCGGTGTGTGGGATTCCTCACGAAGGCCTTCCCCGTGTTCTTCAGGTCAGGTTCCGTCATCGGAGGATGAACCGGCTCCAAAAAAGCAAAAGCTGTCCGCTTCTAAGAAGGAAGAGTCGAGATCCAAGTATGACACCACTCCTTCTGAGCCAGTTCTTAGCTCGGCTGATGACGTGGTTCCAGAAGCTCTGCCCGAAAGCGCCTCCGAGCCAGACCTGGACAGTGCTGCTTCGCACGCACACTTGGAGAGAAAGTATTTCCCTGTGCCGCCGGGAGACAGCCACCCGGAGCCTTCTGCCCTGGAAGGCCCCTCCTGCCCGGCCACCTGCGGGGGCCCAGTGCTCACCACGGTCACGGTGTCTGGCCGAGACCCCAGGACCGCGCCAGGCGGGTCGTGCACAGTCACGGCCCCTGCAGCAGCCCGCCCTGACGGCGCCCACCCAGCGGAATCCCGACAGGAGGTCCTGAAGCCTGCCGTGACCTCGGTGACAGTGCCCAAGTCCATACTGGCGAAGCCGTCCTCGTCCCCCGAGCCCAGATACCTCCTGCCGGTGCCACCGTCACCACGCGTCAGGTGCGCTCTACGCGTGGAGTCTGGACAAGCCATGAGTGGCATTCCCTGTGGGTTAACAGAAGGAGCAGAGGGGAGGGATCCCAGCACTCAGCTCAGTCCTCTGTGCCTAGAATATGGCCGTGCTTGGGTGCTTTGCATGGGCAATAGGAGGCCTGCTTATAGGCTGCCTGCTCGCTGTTCTAAACCTGCGGCTCTTAAAACCCGAAACGTGATCTTGTGGTCATTCGGGTTTGTCGCCTCTTCATTTTATTTTTTCTTGACCAGAACGCGTCACAGTTAAAGTACTCGATTTGAAAAAAACTACCAAAACGTGCAGGAGTTTGCTCTTGCTGTTAATAATTGCCGAAGATGTCCGTACTTGGAAATGTTTTGTGCAGAAAGAAAGATTTATCTCTCTTCTCTGATTTTGTTTTACAGCCTCTCCGAGTCAAGGTCCCCTCCGGAAGGAGATACGACCCTCTTTTTGTCTCGACTCAGCACCATTTGGAAAGGATTCATTAACATGCAGAGTGTAGCAAAATTTGTCACTAAGGCGTATCCCGTCTCAGGGTGCTGTGACTATCTCAGCGAGGTTAGAACTGGGAGAGGGAGAGCGAGAGAGCGAGCGTGTGCGCACGGGCGTACGTGCACGCGTCTTGTGTAGACGCCCTGACCCCGCGTAGACCAGTGCGGCGGCCTTCCAGCAGCGTGTCCGGACGCATAAGCACGGGAGGCACGGGAGAGCCCGCTGTCACGAGTCAGCAGGTTAAGCAGTCTGGACGGTGGTAGGCACTGAGATGAGCAGTCGGGCATCCCGACATCGACGACGAAGCCGCCATCGTCTTCCCCCCTTTGTGCAGTGAGGGCGTTTCCCCAGGGCGTGTGCTCCCAGCGTGTGAGTGTTGGTGTGCAGTAACACGCACAACAGCTCTGCTTTTACAGACTTAGCGTAAACAGCGCTAGGGTGTGCGACCTCCGCAAGTAGCCTAGCAAGTCGTTCTGGATCGTATCTCATTGCCGTACGCGTATGTTCCCGAAAGATGACCTAAGAGTTTTGCAAAACGTAATCCTGTTTGGCTGGAGGCCATCGTAGCACGTTTGTGTCTGGTGACTCATAATCCTGGATGATAACCAAGCACCGTCTAATACTGTTATGACCGTTTTCTTTGGAATAGTTGTTCCCCTGAGTCTCAGGTAGTTGGATGCCTCGAAATTACTGCATCAGTGTCCCCGAGTGCCGTGGGTTTACCGGTCATTTACTCCAAGTATGTTTTGTCTAGGACCTGCCAGACACGATTCACATTGGCGGAAGGATCGCGCCCAGGACGGTCTGGGATTATGTCGGCAAGCTCAAATCCTCTGTGTCTAAGGTACCTGCTTTAGTCTAATCTCTGCACCTGTGGAGGAAGGTGTGTGTTCAAATGCAACTTTCTCTTTCACTTTTTATCTTGATGGGTCAGTACTTGAAATGTCAGCCTATAAGTTATTAATCGTTGCCAGGTAAATGTTTAAAATTATGTTTGTAGCTGGATAACAGAGTGTGTTTGGGTGATACGGTGATGGCAGTTTTATTACAAGTAATTTTAATAATGCGTGCTGGTCGGTGTTAGAAATAGAGGCGCCGTGTCTCCTCATTGTTTCTGTGACCGAGGAAGCCAGCGGGTGCTTTATGGTGACCCTGCTGGGGCTCGAGGCCTGGGCTCTGGGGGGGCCTGGGTGCCGTGAGCCCCTGAGACGCGGCTGCTGCTGGGCCGCGTACAGGGGAAAGGGCTGCCTTCGTCCTCAGGCTCCACACGGGGCTCAGACCTTCTGGGCTCCTTGAGCCTTCCTGGCTCTCGTGTAGATCACACGGCCGGGTGATCGGGACCACTGTCCTCACAGCAGATGATGTGTCGGTGCGAGAACACCACGAGAGGGGCTGTTTCAAGGACGTGGGGCTACGAATAGGCGTGATCTTGAGGTTCCTGCCGAGACCAGGGTTGGAGTCCAGCAGCCTGACACTGGACACCGTGTCGTCCCTAGCACTTGTCCCAACGTGCGGGCCGGCAGGGCCGTGGGAACCAAGTCCGGGGAGCTCTTGTCCCCCTCCTGTGAGACTGCTGGTGAGGTTCAGGTGCAGGCTGAGCGCGGCGCCTTCTCCGGTAACCGCAGGCCAACGTGCTCTCGTCCTGTTTGTGCCGCAGGAGCTGTGTCTCATCCGCTTCCACCCCGCGACCGAGGAGGAGGAGGTGGCCTATATCTCTCTCTACTCCTATTTTAGCAGCCGCGGCCGCTTCGGTGTCGTAGCTAATAACAGCAGGCACGTCAAGGACCTCTACCTGATCCCGCTGAGCGCCAAGGACCCTATTCCATCCAAACTCTTGCCCTTCGAGGGACCAGGTAAGCGCCGGTTTTCGGAGTGGTGACACCTGATCCCACACGTCCCTTTCCCGCCAACGCCACGTCCTCCCGAGCTGCTCACAGGCTTTGTAGCAGCAAGAGCGCTGAATGCAGGTGAAGCCGTGCTGAGCTATAGGACTCGGCCTCTGGGGTCCCGGGGATGGCGGGGTGCACCAGAAATACCCTCACCGTTGGCATGAACTGTCTTAGCAAGTGGCACGCAGAGGGGAAAACCCCTGTCGTGGCCTCGGGTCCATGGAAGCGCAGAAGAGCCACAGAGGAAGGTAACCGCTGACGTGGGCTCGCGGGTGCTTGCGCTTTACCGACAGCTCAGAGCTGCGCACGCGCCAGGCGGGTTCCTCTCCTGCCTCCCGGGAGACGCAGGCGAGCAGCTCTGTCTGTCCGTTCCTTACAAAGTTCCGCTTTTGGAGGATTACTTGCAAATTAGTCTTAAGCAAAACACCCAACGGTTCAGACTCGTCAAGGGGTTGAGGGCGATTCCAAGGGGCACCCGGTCTGGGGGGGCACGTGACTAGCCGCACACTTGACAGAAGACGCCCACATTGAAGTGTCTCCTTGGCCATGAAGTCCCCAAAGGATTGAGAACGCTCGCAGGGCGCCGTATCTGACGCACGGTGGGCTCTTTTTGAGGTGCTTTGTTCCGGAGGCAGCGGCCGAGCGCCGGGCCATTGCTGGCGCCGCCCGGACTGGCACCTCCGTACCCTTGGCCCCATCACCGGTCCTGGCAGGCGCTCCCGCTACAGCCACGCGCCGGACCCGCCCCGCCTGAACCGTAGCGGGGCCCCGCAGGGCTGCTTCGGCCAGAGCGTGCCTCCCACGCCACACGCACGGCCCAGGTCCCTACGTGTCAGAAGCAGGCCCCAGACGGTAGCGGTGGGTGTCCGCGACCGCGGGGCCACGTGTCTGCTGGCACGCTGCATTGAGTTACCTCACTGCCGAATACGTGAAAACCGAGTGCTTTAGGGTGTCCCCTCCCACACTCCGTGGGGGGAAGAGACGCCACCCGACGGGTGGCGGCAAGAACCTTGGTGGAGGTTCTCGGCGAGCGGCTGTGTGAAGTGCGCTGGCCTGCTCCCTGGATCGCCGTCCTGCGCTCCTGGAGGCGAAGACGAAGAAACTGGTCTCTCGGGCCCCGTGGAGAACCTCCGGTCAGTCGCCAGCATAGGAGCTCGTGTGGAGAATGTGGTGGAAGCGTAGGGATCCCGCTGACACCGACATAGGTGTCCGCAGAGCTGGGGGCGGGGGGGGGTGGGGGTGGGGGGGGGGATGCCCAGCCTCCCTCTGAACAAGAGTAAGCTGTCCCCGCTGCAAGGTCCGCAGAGCATGAGCCTCCCTGAGACTCTGCCGTGGGATGAGCAGGACGGGGCCTGTGTGGGGGCTCCGCCTGGGCAGGGGTGTGAGGAGCCGGGCTCCGTGGCTAGGCGGGCACGGGTTCCTTGCAGCGGATGGGAGAGGAGACCCTCCATTGGAGTCGCAGTGGGTGCAACCCAGCTGGTGGAGAGGCCGAGGCCCCACGGGACATTCTGGGGCGGCACGGGCACGAGCGGGGCGGGCGGGGTGGGGCCTCTCGCCCGACACGCCGAGCACCCCGACACGCTCGGGGATCGGCCACCCGCCCTCCCAAAACTACAGCACCACCCGAAGAGCCCCCTGAGAGAGCTGTGTTTTAAGGGCTTCTCAACCTAACCTAATTCAGCATATGTTTTTTATTCTCCTGATGCCATTGCCTACCATTGATATCTGTGCGTATGTGATCCGCTTCCCCAGCGAAACAGCCTTGGCCCCAGGCCGGGTCATCTACCTGACCTGCCTCGTGTGTTCGTAGCATGACTTGGCGCTCTCTGGGTGCGGATGCTCGTGTGTCCCGGCTTCGTGGTGTGTGCGTGTGTGTGTGCGTGTGCTTGGAAGCCTGGGTGTGGGTCCTGGTGTGTGTGTCCCGTGTGCATGCATCTGCAGGGCTGGGCGCGGGAACGTTTCTCCTGGGTCACAGAAGTGGCCTCCGCGGCACAGGCTGGTCGGGGGGGGGGGGCGCGGCAGTGATGTCCCTCAGCGGAACAGCCTGCCGTCCGGCCAGCACTGCCCCCAGCCTGGCGGGGGCGCCCTTGACTCCCGCCGCGGCCCTGCCCACGGCTGTCTCTGGCCTGAGGTCACACACCCAGTAAATGCTCCCGCCAGGGAGCAGGGCACAAAGCGCAGGCCTCGGCGGGACGCAGGGCCGCGGCTCGGGGGAGCCACCAGTCTGGGTGAGGGGCCTGCTGTGTGAGCAGGGGGAGGGTGTGAAGAGGAGCTTAGGGTGGAGGTAGGGAGGGTGCCACAGGAGCGACCGGCGCTCTTCCCGGAGCTCCCTTTGTGGAAAGTCCTTTTATTCCCGTAGAAAATCACAGGTGCCCTTGCCTCCCGCACTCGGGAGCCCAGTAGGTTTCGGTGACGTGGGATTCTCCCCAGACTCTGGCTGTTCGCACCAGAGGGTGCTTAAACCACGTCCTGACCCAGGGACTCTATGTGAGCCTGTCCCTTGGCCAGTGCTGCGTGTTTTCGCAGCTCCACGCTCCTGACCGGACCCACGGAGAGCGTGTCCACACGCGGTCCGTCCTCGGCCCACACACCGAGTGTCCACGCGGCATTTCAGAGCACAGCCAGAGCGCGCTCGGCTCCTGAGGACGTTTCCGTCCGTGCGTATTTGTGTGACTTGTCCCCCAGAAATGCCAGGTTGTCACGTTCTGTCACACGGTGTCATTCTAACCACCTAACAGTGTAATCTCGGAAGACACCTGGGAAGCCTGAGTCTCCCTCAGCCAGCAGACTGTCTCCCACTTGGGACGTTAATGTAAGTGGCCTCGAGCTGAGCTGACGGGGCTCTTCTCCCCTGGGGACGTGGGTCTCAGATGCTCTCCGCGTCTCAAGGCCTTGTACACGGAAGGAAGACCGGGCACGCTGGACATTCGTCTTACGTGTGCCCCGTGACCCCGACAGGACTGGACCCAGGCCAGGGCGCCCCGTCACTCCCGAGTGAAACCAGGGCACAGGTTCTCGCCTGGGACGCCTGTTGGGTGACCTTGGGCTTCTAAGAGGCGCACCGTAGACGGCAGGGACACCGCCTGCCCGGGTGCTGAGTGGCGAGGGCTGTCTGCCTGGAGTAAAGCCGTGGTGCCGGCTTCTGTATTCATTTTGAACTGCTTTCTAAGTTAGCTGCAAACTCTGGGTTGGATATTGTCAGGTAAGCATTCCTCGGTTTTCCTGTGTGTGTGGCGTGAATCCGTGGCCGTGCTCACACTGTCCTCAAAGTCAAGTATGATACTGAGTACCGTGTATCGCTCTTTCTCCTTCGAAATCAATAAAAATATTTTATAGAAACTGGTCACTGTTTGTTTGAATTTGAACCGTTTGTAGCTCTTGTCGCAGGTCCGCCGTGACGGAGGACGAGCCGACGCCACCCAGCCGTGGGAGCGCAGCCCGGCTGAGGGTGTGCAGGGCCGTGCTGCTCTGAGCGCCTGGACGAAGACGGACAGCACTCTCCTTTTACCTGAAACGTGTGCTAAGCCCCGTGGCTGCGTACGGGTCTCAGGGAGTCAGAATTGGACGGAGGCGTGCGTGTGTGTGTGTGTGTGTGTGTGTGTACGCACGCGCGTGTGTGTGGTGGTGGTGGCAGTGGGCTGGGGGTGGTACATACTATTGCCCTGTATTTGCCAAGTCTCTTTCTGGACCAGTCCTACTTAAGAACCGTGGCCTGTTAACTCCCACGTAGTTTCTGCTTAGCAGGAGTGAAAATTCTGTCTTGATGGATTCAGACCATAAGAGAGTCTTCATTTAAAAAAAATGAATAGTGTAGGGTACCAGATTTAGGAGTAAAAGCACTACTTTCGTAGTTCCGGGGTTAAGGAGTCAGCTTTCAGATGGCTTATTAAAACTAAGTTTTGTCCCGTGATGTGTCCGGGTGGGGTGGGGGGGGGACAGGGGTGTGCTTCCCACACCTTCACCTTCCCTGGCATCCCTGCTGCTGACACACCTGGATACAAGCCCTGGTTTTGGTCTCATGTCAGAAATCTGCTGGCACACGACCTTGCAGATGCCCCTGTCCCTGGGTTGGTCCACTGTTTCTGTACGGGTGGTCTGAGTCTAGCCACAGAGGCTGAGGCTGGAGACACCCACCAAGAGCACTCAGGGATGCCTGCGTAAAGCCAACCAGGCTTGTTTTCCGTGCAACACACCCCGGAGACCCGTTGCCCTGGCACTTTAGAGGGCGTGGGTGCCGACACCCCTGCTGAGCCCAATCGACATCCCTCTGGAGGTGGGACGGCACACCCCACCCGCCCACCCACCTAGTTGCCTGTTTCCATCTGCTTTGCGAATTACAAACCTAACAACAACCCTCCAGAGGGCGGTGGGGTAAGTAGGCATCTCTGCTTCTAATAATGGACGAAGGGAGGAATTTGGCAAAACCGGAGAAGCAGCCCTGTGCCCTGGGCTGCAGCCAGTGTGGTCACCACCACCGCACCCTCTCCTCTCCCGAGGAGCACTCGGCAGCGGGCAGGCCTGCAGAGGGCCCTGGCTGGGCGACGGGCGTTCTGGAGGAGAGCCGGCCCCCTACTGCCTCCCAGATGGGGGCACCCGTTTGATCTTGCCCCCTGTTGCCTCGCCCGCCACCCCCCTGGTGGCAGCAGGAGCCTGGGTGAACCTGGGGCGCACCCTCACGTCAGTAAAGATCTAAAGGTCGATTCCGAGGCCACTAGATTAGCAAATTTTACTGTTTGTTCCACAAACGTCAGTTACTGCCGTTTACACTTCAGATACTAATGCAGCCGTGACACGAACACACGCGTCGGGTGATGAGATCCGACTGCTTCAGAACAGACGTAGGCATAAAGTCTCGGTGAAATTCAAAACTTAACACCGATCCTCGTTAGACTGTTTACAGATAGGTGCAGATGCAGTCCGGTCGAGAGTTGAAAGCTACTTAATTAGATGCCAGTGCCTGGCGAGCTTGCTGTTCTCAAAACAAATGTAAATGCTGAGTGATTTAACCGTCTTCCCCCCGTGATGAATAGGACAGCAGAGGTTGGAATCTGCAGAGGGCTGCCGAGGTTAGGGGTGTAGTGATCGCCCTCTAGTCTGCACATTCACCCGTTGTAAGTTTCCCTTGTGAAGGCACGCTTCACCAGGACTGAGACCCAAGCCTCCCCGGATTTAACACCATGACTTCCCTGCCATGCACAGCTTACCGACCTCTGGGGCCTGACCCCGAGCCACAAGCCCCAGTTGGGCTTTCCCTGCGTGGAGTACAGGTCCCGGGGACTTCCCCCTCACCAAGGCTCCCCGGCCCTGGCTCGCACCCACCCACCCACGTGGCTGAGCGCATTCCTTCACCGTGATTCTCGTGTCAGGTTCTTCAGGGAGAGCCAGGCTCGCAGAGCAGGTCTGCAGGCTCTGGGGCCGCTGGCAGCCGACCCGCGGTCCAGAAGGGCCAGATAGCCATGTTAGCAATTGACCAAACCCCAGGCTGGGTCTGAGTAAGCAGTCAGATGTCCAGTAAACTGCTATGGTGAGAGGAGTGCCCTTGTAAGTTATCCTCAACTCGTGTTAATTAGGAAATGAACTTGATAGATTAACCCTCAGGTCTGCTGAGCAGAAACGTTTGCCATGTAGCAAAGTGTGGGCTGCCTGATTTTCCAGTCTGTTCCCTCCTTTGCCTGGCTCTTCCTTTCCCGGATACACAGCTTTTGCTGGGGGGCTGGGGGGGGGGGGCAGGGAGAGGACGTTCTGGAAGCCATGTCTCTTGAGGTGATGGCGAGGTCCTGGTGTGTTAGGAGCGGATGTCTTCAATGGACATCTGTGCTCTCGCACATCAGCTATGAGGCAGGAGGCCCAACCTGGGAGGGAAGGAGGGTCTCAGTATGCTGTCTGCGCAGATGCTGGGGTTCCCCAGCTCTCCGGCGCCCCTGATACTCCTCCTCAGGGGCTGGACGGGCCATCCACCAACCCTCAAGTGCTCGACCTATCAACCCATCTCTGTTGGAATTTAGGGAGGTTAACAGAGTTTGAGAATTGTATAATGGCACCCACAGAGAACTATTTCAAGTGACTTGTGATCATCTTTAAAACCAAAAGGAATAGGGAAACTACTGATTTTTAGTAAGTAGAGAACGTGTACGTACCGCGTGCATAAACATCCACGTTCTACGATGATGTTATCAGTTGAGTTTATTTGATTTTAAATATGCTAGTGACATAAGTTTTTGTTCTTTGTATGTCATTTCTCCCTAAAATTACTGTTTTGTGACTTGGGGTGGCGGGGTTTTGTTGTTGTCGTCCCTCTTTTGGTATTCTGGATTTATTGTGAGTGTGGTTACCGAACTATTAACACCCTCGATAAAACGCACAGTTTAGGACGGAGTAAGCCTTTTTTATTTAAGAAATGGGTATTTTTAAGAACCATCCTGTGCCCAGGAACTTTTCCATGCAGCCTGCTCTTCACGGAACACCCCGCCCTTGTCTTTAAGCACCCTGTCCCGTGTTCACAGAGACTGAGCAGGACTTGGCCCTTGTTGATGTTAACAGAATTCCCTTCTAAACCTACAAGGGTGTTTATCATAGCCCTTTCAGTCAGCTTGGTCTTTCCCATTAACTGTAACTGTGACGCCAGCAGCTGGGTGACCTTCCCTAATGGCACGTGCCGAGGGGATCGTTGCAAACAAGCCGTGGAACTGCTCCCTGATGGAACCTTCGGTATTCGTACGTGTAGCTTGAATTACTTAGCGCAGTGCGTGAGTTCCAGGAAGGGCCGTTACCTTTCTGATGTGTAGTGAGAGGCAAGTAAAAGAACAAAGCTAAGATTTTGTTTAAAAAAAAAAAAATTCTGGTGCGTACATGCTTCGTTTCTTATAGGTCAGCAGATGCTGACGTTTGCACACTGGCCTCGCCGGCCTCCTCCGTCATGCCATTGCTTTTAATTACGTCTGATCTTTAGATCTGTAACGTAGGCTCTGCTCATTGGGATGACTTGACTCATGAACTGGGCCCTGGGTTCTGTGGCTGTGACGTGGGGGCTGGACGGCGGAGGCGACGGTGTGCCCCGGGGTCTTTTGTTTGCAATAAGCTGTTCAAACACTCGATTGTGTTTTGCCAGTGAGTTTCTTCCTCCTTCCTATTGAAACGTGCCCCATCACTGCCCTTGACAGGGTTTACGTCTGGAGAATAAAGGCCGACGTTAAATTCTGAACTCTGCACAAATGTTTTGTTTTTCAGGTCTTGAGTCACCGCGCCCCAACATCATCCTCGGGTTGGTGATCTGTCAGAGAATAAAACGCCCTTCAAGTGCTGGAGAATTAGATAAGGTAGAGGAGAAGCGGACCCGACTTCAGACCCAAGAAGAAACGGAGGTTTCTGTCTATCCCAAAGTGCCTGCAGCCCCGCAGTCTGAGAAGAAACCCCCAAGCTCCAGGTCTGCTCCGGGGACGTGGCCGGCAGCACCACACCCCCAGGGACTCCTCCCCCGCCGCCCCCTCTGCCCGAGCCACCCAGTGCCCCGGCGTCGTCGTCCGTGTTGAAAATCCTGTCGTCGCTCAAACCAGGAGCCACGAGCACTACCACGGCGTCCTCACCCGCCACCGCGGCCGTCACCGTGGCCTCTCCCTCCGCCAACCCCTCCACCTCGAAGACAGCCTCACCCCTGGAACACATCCTGCAGACGCTCTTTGGGAAGAAGAAGTCCTTTGACCCCCCTGCCAGAGAGCCCGTGGGGTCCACACCGGCCTCCCACCAAGACCCCAAAGCCACGGCCGACAGCGGGCTGCCCGCGGCGCCTTTACTGGACCCGATCGTCCAGCAGTTCGGTCAGTTCTCAAGAGACAGAGCTCTGGAGGACGAGGAAGATGACAGACCGTATGACCCCGAAGAGGAGTACGGGCCCGACAGAGCCTGTGACGCTCAGCTCGAGCGCGGGAGGCGCCCCGATGGGGACAAGGCCCCAGAGACGGCCGAGCGGGAGGAGGTGGCCTATGACCCGGAGGACGAGACCATCTTGGAAGAGGCCAAGGTGGCCATCGACGACCTGCCCAACAGGATGTGTGCGGACGGGAAGGGCGGCTCCGCCGAGAGGCCCGGCGAGCCCACGGCCGCCGGAGCGGCCCCCTCCCTGGTCGAGCAGCAGCAGATGATAGAAGAGCTCAACAAGCAGATTGAGGAGCAGAGGAGGCAGGTGGAGGAGCAGGAAGCCGCGCTCCGGCAGCAGAGGGCCGCCGTGGGGGCCTCCATGGCGCACTTCTCCGTGGCCGACGCGCTGCTGTCGCCGCCCCCGAAGTCCCTGCCCCAGGCCGAGCTGTTCCCGCCGGAGCAGCAGGTCGCGTGCCGCCCGTCCGCACTCCCCGGCGCCCCTGCGGGGGCGGGGGCGGGCCCCGGCTGCGACCCGCGGCAGAACCGGGACCCCCGGCAGGCCCGGCGGCTGGCCGCAGAGCACGGCGAGGGTGAGGCCGGCTCCAGGCCGCCCGCGGCCCGGGAGGAGGGTGCAGAGTCGGCCCCGCAGGCCAAGCCGGACGGCCCCAAGCGCGAACACCCCCCCGCGAGCCCGGTCCCGCCGCCCGTGGACGGCGGCGCCCCCTCGGCGGGCTCCAGACCTGCCCGCAAGGTGCTGCTGCCCACGCCCCCCGGCGCAGCCGCCTTTCAGCCCGGCTTCCCTTTGCATGGCGACGCCCAGAGCTTCCCCTCTGCCGGCGGGAGGGACCCTTTCTCTGGTGCCCCTCAGGACAAAGCGCTCGGCTCGTCCCAGTACGAGGATCCGAGGAACGCTCCGTTTGCCGAGAAAAGTGACCACCCGACCGTGGAGCCTGAAGGGGACAGGGAGCCGCAGTGCAGACCCGGCGAGGGGGCCGCCACTCTCCCGGCACCTGGACAGAGGGTGGGGGGCCCTCCGCCCGTGCCCCAGGGCCAGCGGGAGCCGGCACCACGTGCTTTCGGAACGTCTGGGCTTCATGGCCCCAGTTTCCCAGGACCGAGGGGGTCCGTTCCTCCTTTCTCAGAGGAGAGTATGGTTTCCAATAGCGATGGGCCGCGGGGGCCTCCGCCAGCCAGGTTCGGGGCTCAGAAGGGGCCCATTCCTTCCTTGTTGTCAGGGCCACACGGGCCCCCTCCCTACGGGGACAGCAGGGGCCCCTCCCCCTCCCACCTTGGGGGACCCAGGGGAGCGGCACCCCAATTCGAAGACCGGAAGGACCCCCACGGGGAGAAGAGGGAGTTCCAGGACGGCCCGTACGACGAGATGGCCGGCCCCCCCTCTCAGTTCGAGGGACCAGAACAAGCCCCCTTCATGGCGGGCAGAGGCACGGCGCCTTTCCAGTTCGGAGGCCAGAGGAGGCCTCTTCTGTCACAGTTTAAGGGCCCCCGAGGAGGTCCCCCTCCCTCTCAGTTTGGAGGTCAGAGAGGGCCCCCGCCCGGCCACTTCGTGGGCCCGAGGGGGCCACATCCCGGTCAGTTCGAAGGACCCAGAGCCCAGGCACCGAACTTCATGCCGGGGCCCAGGGGGATCCAGCCTCAGCAGTTCGAGGAGCAGAGGGTGAGCTCGCCCCCGAGATTCGCCGGCCCCCGGGCGCCAGCGCCCCTGCCGTTCGGCGGGCCGAGAGGCTCGGCGCCCTTCCCCGAGAAGAGCGAGCCCGCACCGCCCCGCTTCCACTTCCAGGGCCCGCCGGCCCCGGGGCTGAAGCCGGCCCCCAGGCCGCTGCTGGAGCTGCCCAGCCACCCGCCGCCGCACCGGCCGGAGCGCTGGGACGAGGCGCCCGCGCAGGGCCCCGAGGCCGACTTCCGCGAGGGCAAGGGCCACGAGTACAGAAGCCAGGCCTTTGAAGGGCGGCAGAGGGAGCGGTTCGAAGCCGGGCCCAAAGAGAAGCCGCTGGAGGAGCCCGAGGCCGCGCCGCCGGAGAGCCGGCCGGGCAGGGCCCTGGAGGAGCGTCGGCGGGAGCGGGGGCGGCGCTGGAGCCGGGAGCGGGACTGGGAC
This sequence comes from Panthera leo, assembly GCF_018350215.1. Classification (NCBI taxonomy): domain Eukaryota; kingdom Metazoa; phylum Chordata; class Mammalia; order Carnivora; family Felidae; genus Panthera; species Panthera leo. Next base: position 1,277,212 of record NC_056681.1, read on the forward strand.
CGGGGCCACGAGCGGGGCCGTCACCGCGACAAGGACCCGGGCCGCGAGTGGGACCGGAGTCGGGAGCGCGGCGCCGACAGGGACCGAGGGCGGGAGCCGGAGCGGGCGGCCGAATGGGGCCGGAGCCGGGAGCGCAGCCGGAACCGGGACCGGGAGCGCCGGCGGGAGCGGGAGAGGTCTCGCAGCAGGGAGCGCGGCCGGGACCGCACCCGCGAGCACGGCCGGGAGCGCAAGGACCGCAGCAAAAGCAAGGAGGGCGCCCGGGACCCCAAAGCCGAGGCGCCTCGGGCCGCCACCCCCGCCACCCAGACCTAGCGCCGGGCCGCGCAACGCTCCCGCGGGGCCGGCGCCCGGGGCGCGGTGAGCGCCTGGGTGTGCAGAGAGCTACGAACTGCGATGCAGAACAGAACGTTCTGGACTTCAACGATTGCTGTAATTTTGTGTATAGTGGTTTCTTACAAAATTTCACATCTTTACAATTCTGTTGCTTTTTAAAAAAAAAAAAAACTAAGAACTGAATATTTCCATTTAAAATCACTGAAATGGGAAAGCGTCTACAGAAGCATATTGCTTTTTCAAATTATAAAGTTATCTTTTCCAATAACTTGAGTCTAGTAACTTTTAAGGGAATTTCAGTGGACCCTAGAGCCATACCTTCGCTGACCTCTCACCTGTATTTCTGTTTCCAGAAGCTGTTGTCACAGGTGTCACAGGTGTAGTGCCCCGGGGGGGGGGCCGGTGGCCTGCTTTCTGCTCGCTCCCTGGGGTGTCAGATGCACAAAAGCCCACAAATGCATTTTCCTTTTGTCCTAAAGAAATTTGAATTGCAAATTTCAACCAGGAAACAAAACATTTCGTAGTTTTGCTCAGTTTTTATATATCGCCTTATACATTTTTTTTCAAAAACGTGATTGAAAGCAACATCTGTCCAAGTAGAAATTGTTGCATTTTAAATAGCAATCTATTGAAAAAGGTGTAAGCTTTACCAGCCTAAAGAAAGTGAGAAGATAAGCCAATTAAGTGTACTTTAAAAAGGGGGTGGGGGGAGGGGGGTTACTCGGACTTGAATGATCAGGAACATTTTGTTTGTGAAACCCGACCCTCTGAGCAGTCCTTCCTGTGTCCCAGGGAGAGGGCACCAGGTCCAGACTGTTACACTGTCCGGTGATGCATTTTAGACTTTGTCACTGAAAGCGGAACAGTACCCGTGTGAAGTCTGGGACGGAAACCAGTGACCGTAGTTAGAGAGCTGCAACTCAGGAAGCTGTTGGCTGAAACGGCGGCCTGCCTTCTGTGGCGTATTTGCAGGTACTTCCGGAGCGTGAGAGGGAGGAAACCTTGCTAATTTATTTGACTGTACAAATACACTTTGATAATTTTTTATATTTTCATAAACTTACTTTTGCAAGTGTAAAATGAGAGAATTTCATTCATTCTTTGGAGTCTGTTCCATCGCACATCACTACAGATTTTTCACTTTCTAGCACAAACGTACAAATGGTAAGAACACGGAGGACTTAGTGATTTGGAGGGACTGGGATTCCAGAGCAAACGTCAGGTGACAGCGCGGCCGAGTGCTGAAAGTTCCAACGTCTCATACGATGCGAAGGGTTTTTTACACGTAAAACAAATTTTTCTAATTTAAATACACAAATGTAAAAATCAAGTGTGTTTCTTTAGGTTTACTTGATAGAAATTTCTGTAAATTGTATTTTATATTACAAAGTATTATATCACTGTACATTAAAACACGGAACTGCATAGGTTTTGTTACTTGAAGTAGAATAAACATCTACAGAAGGTTTTCTGCCGCGCCTGTGTCACTTCCCCTGTCGGGAGTCTGGGGCTGGGGGGCCCCTCCGCGAGCTCGCACACGCCCACCCCTGCCCCGTGCCGACGACCGCCCCCCCCCCCCCCCCCCCCCGACTTTGAGTCGGGTGACCCACCCTACCGCTCTGCCTGCTCGAGCGGTGCCTGGTGCCGTGGCCGCCGTGGCCTGGAGGTGTGGCGGAGCCCGTGGCCCAGGCTCCGGTGCCACGGGTGGAGTGGGTGGCCGTGGCCGAGCCGGCAGGCTGACGCGGTGCCTTCAGGGCGAGGGGAACGGCTCCCAAACCTACACGCGGCCACTGCCGGGGCAAAGGACACGGCGTGGGCGTTGCCCTGGAACTTCAGCGCCCAGCTGCCCCCCTAATTGACCTCAGTCCGATGACCCCGTGTCCCAGGAGCTCATTTTCTCAGCAGGCGCGTCCCCAGCCCCGCTGTGAGCAGAGGCAGAGAGAACATCCTTCCTGAGGACGCTCCCGTCCCGTTGGGTGTCCTGTCACCAGTGGCTGGCAGGTGTCCCAGCCCAGCACAGGGCAAACCAGGGAGGGCCCCTGGACACAGAGCAACCAAGGAGGGTTCCGCAGGGGGCAGCACCCGGGCCCCCGGGCCGCTGTTGCCTCAGAAGGGTGCGCTGAGCCGAGATGGCCCACATAGGCGCACGGAGGCGGGCGGCCTGTTTGCGGGGAACCGCGAGGGGCCAGACCTGGCCGGGGGCAGGGCCGCCGTACCCAGAGCTGACCGGGGACACCGAAGAGGCTGGGCACGGCGCCCAGGCCTGCACAGTGCTGTCAGAGGGGTGTCCCCGGAACGTCGGGAAACTGGGCCCCGTTTTCAAGTTCTCAGTCCTTCGAAGGCTCACTGCTCAGATGTTTGCCTTCAGTTGTGTTCACCCCAGAGCCTGTGTCTCCCATGCTCCACGGCACCAGGATGCTCTGTCCTCACCCTGCCGCCTGCCACCCCCGTCACCCCTCCAGCCTGTGACCCCATTTAGCCAACGGGACCCCTGAGCCGCACGTGGGTCTCCAGAAACCCGAATAGTGAGGAGTCTGGCTTGAGGATGCGGCCCTCCTTCCCTGAATCTTTTTCCCCTCTGTTTTCTTTTGTTTACAAAATTGGGATTCTATACATTCTTGTATCTTTTTTTTTTTTTAATTTGCTTTGTCCTGGGAAATTCCCAAAGGCATCAAATATCGATCAAAAGACATTTTGGAGGCACCTGGTGGCTCAGTCGGTTGAGCATCCGACTTTGGCTCGGGTCATGATCTCACGGCCCGTGGGTTCTAGCCCCACGTCGGGCTCTGTGCCGACAGCTCGGAGCCTGGAGCCCGCTTCGGATTCTGTGTCTCCCTCTCTCTCTGCCCCTCCCCTGCTCATGCTCTGTCTCTCAAAAAATGAATAAATGTTAAAAAAAATTTTTTAAGTCATTTTGTATTTTTCCCATTGTTGACAAGGTTTGTATCTTCTCCTTTCAAGAGAATGAATGCTCCCTGTAGATCCGTGAGGTCCTAAGCATCAACCGCGGAGCATGTAGGAAATGAAAGGAGCATGTGAAGAAAATGAAGATCTGCCGTCCCCTCCCCGTGAATGTGGTCATCCAGAAACATCCAGACACAAGCCTTCCTAGCGGTACTTCCAGCCCCTTTCTTATGTGCACGTGTTGCTGATGTTCGGGGTGCATCACCAAGGACACGCATTTAGGAAAAGCCCAATGAACAGAGACCACCTAGCGTGCGTCTGCGTGCTTCGCATGCACCTAGAGGCAGCCAGTCCCAGTGGGTAGAGCGGCCTCCGTGTCACTGACAGCCCCGTCCTCAGCTTGTGACTTTGTCCTGATGGTTGCAAGAAGGCTGCCCCTGCAGGCGTGACATCATCATCTCACTGTCCTGGGAGGAAGCCAGCACGAGAGACAGAGCCGTAGCAGGGCAGCCCTGCCCCATCTGCCCTCCTGGTTGAAACTTTTGCTTATATCTTGTCGCCACGCTGTGTCACACGGCCACCCCTAGCTGCACAGGAACGAGTCCCGGCCTGCCAGAAAACCAGGGGAGGGGTCAGCACCGCGGCTAGGAAGGGCAGCCGGAGCCACAGCCAGGCAGGCAGTGCCCGGTTCCTATCAGTGACTTCTCCGTCACCTTCCACACCACCCAGCAGGCGCCCTGCTGGACACATGCCCCCAAAGCATGCGTTATCCGCAGGGCAGTGTCACCCCCGTGGGGGCCAAGGCTGGTTCTGGGGGTACAGGTCTTAGCTACTGCAACGGTCTGTGGCCCTCCGAGGGGCAGAGAAAAGTCTGGAGGGGCTTCTTGGGGAGCCGCCGTTTTTCAAAGGGTGGGAAGCTGCCCTACACGGAGGAAGACTTCTGCACACACGAAAATCTGTAAGCAAACATCGACAGTGATTTACTCCTAACTGCCCAAACCAGGAGGCCACCCGAAGTCCCCTCTGTCCACGCATGTCCCAGCCGGGGCTCAGCCGCAGCCCAGCCGTGAAAGTGAGCACGAGCGGGCACGGGCCGCGGTGGGGGGGGCCTCTGCTGTGTCGAGCGAGGGGGAGAAGCCAGACCGAAGGCCACCAGCCCATCACATGACAGCGATAAGACAAAACTCGGGGGATAGATGGGGCTGGGGTGAGGGGAGCACGCCGCTGGGGAGCGGTGCCAGGGAGTCACGGGGGTGGGGTGTTGGCTGCGTGGCTGTTTCCAAAACTCACAGAAGATGCCCAAGCGAGTGACGGTTACTGGAAGTGACGCCGTGTCACCCAGACGAAGAGTGGAGGCCGGGCGTCGCGTTGGCAGCAACCAGAGGTGAGTCCTACCCGCCGCAGCTGCACTTGTACACACACACACACACACACACGCACGTGCACCCAGTCCCGCACACCCATGTGAGCGCACACGTGTGCACATGCACACTCACGCACACTCACACCCATGCATGTGCGCACACATCAGGGACAAAAAGAAAGGAGCTCAACTCTGGAGGTGATTCTGCAGCAGTCCGGCTTTGTTCGCCCCGAATACGGCAAAGCCTTACTTCCTGCAGTGACTCGCCTTTGATTTCAGAAAAGACCCCCCACGTATCTGTAATTATACAGCAATAAATGAACATCTCTTCTTCTTTAAAAAAACAGAACGGGAGGGGGGCGCCCTCTGACCTGGGCCTGGGGTCTTTCCTCTGCCACTTCCTTCGTTCTGTCTCTGCCACGCGGCTGGATGACCCCTTGTCTGTCCTGCCCTGCGGATCCTGCCTCCTTGTCCTGCCCCTTTTCCTGGAACTCCTCCCCCGAATTTCTCCGGAAGGGACTTGGTCTACCCCTGGCTGCTTTCGCCGTGTTGGGATTTTGCAGGCTGTCACTGGAGACCGTCTGTCCCCGCTACCGCTCCTGATGCCTGTCACCTTGCCCCCGACCAGGGCAGCACGAAGCTCTGGCTTCTGCCAGCCCGTGCTCACTCTCATTTCTCGCAAGTTCGAAGCAGTTGCCTAGAACTTTCCCCTGGTTTGTCTTTCCTTCTGCGTGCGTGCGCGCGCGTGCGTCTGATTAATCAATACTTTGATAGCTGAGAAATCTTTTGGCAAGCAGAGGGAAACTCACATTTTGTTCCCCGTCCCATTTCTTTGTCTTACAAATCTAGGGAACGATGTTTCTGAAATAAATATTTAAACTCGAAATTAAATATTTAACGTCCTTATAACCAGTATTTAATACTAATTAAATTTCCAGGGGCGCCTGGATGGCTCCGTCAGCAGAACGCCCCACTTGGTTGAGCGTCCGACTCTTGATTTCAGCCCGGGTCACCATCTCGAGGTTCGTGAGATCCAGCCTTGCGCGGGGCTCTAGGCTGACAGCGTGGAGCCTGCTTGGGATTCCCCCTCTGCCCCGCCCCTGTCCACGTACCCCCTCTGTGTGTGTACGTCAAAACAAAGAAACTTAAAAAAGTAAATTTCCAAATACTTAGATATCAATTACAAAGATACTTCATAAAAGCCTCCTAAGTGGCTAATGAAACTCACACCTGTAACAAAGGTTTATCAGATTCCCTCAGTCCTCGTCCACCTTGAGGAGCGAACAAAGCTCACAAACCACAGCGACCACGCGACGCTCGGCAAACAGCTTCCTGACTGCGAGTGCCGTGGGCGCAACTCGCTTCTTCATGATCTCTTCCTGCGTGGGTCATCCCGGGCACAGAGGACCCTGAAGACCGGGGTACAGGATGGACAGACAGACAGGCATCAGGGAGGCTCCTCATGGCACCTACCCTGCCTGCCGTGGCCGCAGGGTGACGCTGTGGGCAGCCTGTGGTCCGCGCCCCGCAGGCCAGAGCTCCAAGTCAGAGAGACAGGCAGAGGCAAGGGGAAGCAAGGTCAGGCCGGGGCAAGGGGTCGTCTGTCGTTCCGGCTTCTCTGGCAGGATGCCCTCGCCTCCAGGTGGGAGGAGCGAGAGAGACACGTGTGCTGGTGTGTTTTCGTGGCTCACGTAGCCCAGCCACAGCCCACGCCAGCCACGTGAGCCGCCACGCACAAGACCCCTCGGTGCTACAAAGCAGCCGGCGGGGGCTTCTCTTCCGGTGTCTGGATCTCACGTACAAGTGCCTCGGGTGACCCCCCGAACTGGGGATATGCAGGAGAGGGCCTCCTGCTCCGCCAGCCCGGCCCCCAGCACAGCCCCCAGACTGGCCCCCAAGCCTGCTCAAAGCCGCCTTTTAAACCTTAAGTTCCAAGGGTGCCTGGGTGGCTCAGTCGGTTACGCATCCGACTTTGGCTCAGGTCACGATCTCGCGGTTCGTGAGTTCGAGCCCCGCGTCGGGCGCTGTGCTGACAGCTCGGAGCCTGGAGCCTGCTTCGGATTCTGGGTCTCCCTCTCTCTCTGCCCCTCCCCCACTCCTACTCCGTCTTTCCCTCTCTCTCTCTCAAAAGTAAATAATCATTCAAAAAAATTTTTTTTAATAAAAACAAATAAACCATACACTCTAAACAAACACAATGGCAGAGTGGTGCTCCCACCTAACTGGGTGCAGCTATCCTGGAAATACGCCCACTCCCAGGAGGAGACAGTCCCTCCTTGCCCTGGCGAAGTTCAAGTTCGGTGTTCTCCACCGGCCCACACTCCCACCTGGAGCTCGGGATGAGGTCAGCCGCTCTCAACACACCCGATGTTAGACAAGAGGGTCAAGAGGGCAGAAGAAAAAAGAGTATGCGGTTAATAAGCACACACATGGATGTTATTTATCTCCGAAGCAGGAAGGGACCCTCCTGGGGTGGTCACCTCTGCAGTGGGCCATGCGGCCGTAACCAGGGTCTCTTGGCTTCCTCGCCATCCAGTCCACGCTCCCTTGGTCCTGGAGCTCCTCAGCCGGTCTAGACTCCCTGCCTGGTGGGTGCCCCAGAGCGTCCTTCCTTCGGGCCCGAACTATCGGCGATCCCGCCTGAATTGCCTCGTGGTGGCTTCACTGATTCAATCACAGGACTTGGGGTTACCGAGAGGTGGCCCCAGGAACGCTCCAGCATCTCAGGCGTGTTCTGCTGACCCTCGCCGACAAGTAGCAGCCTCACTGCCCTTGCTAGGAGGCCGGGTCACCCCCGGCCAGGGCAGTCTCCCTCCTTTGCCCGTTCGTTCACTGGCATGGAGGGGCCAAAGCGGCCAGGTGGCCGTCCCCGCCGCCAGCCCCGCGAGACCATCACTGCGTCCTCTAGAGGAAGCTCTCTTCCCTTTGAACTGACTCTTCTAGAACCAGAAGTGGCAGGAACGGGCAGCAAAGATCCAGCTAGTGGATCGGCAGAGGTAACGGCGAGAGGCGCCACCCCGTTTCCAGCCCTTGGTTCCCAGACCCACGAATCCCGGCGGTGGAGAGAGAGCATCATAAGTTGTTGCTGACCCCGAGCGTGCGTCCTGAGAGGCAGCGCCCCAGCCCTGCAAGCTTCTCCCGCCACCCGGCTGGCGCCGTGACGGAGTCTTCCAAAGGCCGCCAAGTACTTCTCTCAGAAGGACCCAAACCCAGAACTCTGACCCCAGACGCTGGCGAGGGCGTGGGCGGCAGGAGCGCTCACCCTGGCCGGCGGGAACGCGGAATGGCGAGGCCGCTCTGGAAGGCAGCGTGGTGATTTCTCACAAAAGTAAACATACTCTTACCGCACGATCCACAGCCATGTCCTTGGCAGTTACCCAAAGAAGTAGAAAACTTCCGTCCACACAAGAACCCGCACACGGATGTTTATGGCAGCTTTATTCGCAATCGCCCAAACTCGAAGCAGCCAAGATGCCCTCGGTGGGTGTGGACCACCCAGACAGCAGAATATTATTCAGGGCTAAAAAGAAATGAGCTCCCAAGGCCCTGGGGACACATGCAGGAAACTTAATCGCATATTACCAAGAGAAAGAAGCCAGTCAGAAAAGGCTACACACTGTGTGATTCCAACCGTATGACATTCTGGGAAAAGCAAAATCATGGAAACGGAGAAGTCAGTGGCTTCTTGAGGGGCGGGGAGGGGAGGGACAGGCGGAGCACCGAGGATTTTTAGGGAAGATGTTCAGTATGATACCCGACATACGTGTCAGATGCACGTTTTGTTAAGTTCAGACCTCGGCGTATTTTGAGTGGTGGCAAACGTATCGTATTTTAACTGCAGCATATACACGTCCACTGCCGGTGTATGGGAAGACAGCGATATGTGTGTGCTGTTCTTTTCTGTGACCTTGCCGAAGTCACTTGTTAGCTTTTTTCCAGGTTCCATAGGATTTTCTACATAGATCATACTGTCTGCAAAGAAAGACGCTGCACTTTTGTCTCCTTGTGAATTCTTTTCTCCTGCTCGTCGTATTGCATAGAGACTCCAGTGTGATGTCAGACAGACGTGGTGATGGTGGAGATCTTTGCCCTTTTCCTAACCTGGGGAAAACCTTCAGTCTTGTGCTGTTAAGTATGATGCTCGCTGTGGTTACTTCCCAGATGCCCTTTATCAGGTTGAGGAAGTTCCCTTCCATTCGTGCTTTGCAGTTTTTCTCAGAAATGGATGTTAGATTTGTCAAACACGTTCTTTTTTCTTGTTGCAATTTTGAGTTTATCATACTTTTTTTTTTCTTTGTGGTCTTTTTAAAGTGTGTTTATTTTGAAAGAGAGAGAGAGAGAGAGAGAGAGAGAGCGCGCGCACTCATGCAAGCGGGGTTGGGGCAGAGACAGAGAATCCCATGCAGGCTCCGTGCTGTCAGCACAGCGAAGGGGGGCTCGATTCCATGAACCGTGAGATCACGACCCGAGCCGAAACCAAGAGTCAGATGCTTCACCGACCGAGCCACCCAGGCGCCCCTTTTTGGCCATTAACACGGTACATTATGTTGGTTGATTTTCGAATGTGAACGAAACTTGTGTCGCTGGAGTAATCCCCACTTGGTTGTGATGTATCACTCTTTTTTAAAGATCTTGTTGCATTCAATTTGCTAAGATTCTATTAAGGATTTTTGCACGTTTGTTCATCAGACATTGCTCTGTGGTTTTATATTCCTGTAACATCTTTATCTGGTTTTGATATCAAGTCATGCTGGTTTCACAGAACGTATGTTTCTATGATGGTTTCACATGCGGCACTTACCCTCGTGAAGCGCGGTTCGGTTTTCAATGGTGGGTCCACAGCCGCTAAGCTGACTCTGTGACCCACCGTGGGTCTTCCCCCAGATGACGACCGCGTGTGCCGTGCTGATTCGGCCTAGTCTCTTCTCCCGGCCCCTCTCAAATTCGATTTTCTTGCCTGTTTGGGGCAGAGGCTGCTATTTGCTCACAGGAGCCACGGCTGGAGACCTCACTCCCCGCATGCACGCCGGCTGCGCCGGGATTCTCGGTGGGGTTCACAGCTCTGGGGGGCTGCCTCCCGAGGGGTGGGCGGCACCCCTGGGAGCTGCACTTAGACTTTAGAAAAGCACGTTTTGTATTCTCTTCACGTTTTACTTACAATGCCAGTTCCAGTGAAGCGACATCATTCTCGCATTCCACCTCTAAACAAAAGAGGCCTCGAAAACTGTCTGCAGGAACCCCACCCAAATGAGAAACAAACACACGTGGTAGGTGCCAATGGTCTTTACTTCCAGTAAGTGAAAAACCAAATCGGATATAATCTTGATTTTACTTTCTCAGTGACACAGCACTCTGTGATTTTGCTGTTCAGCGAGGTCTTTTCAGCAGCAGCACGCGCATCAGATGGGGCTCCTGAGAAAGTGGCTTCCGGGTCCCACCCAGGCCTGAATTAGAATCTGCTTTTTAACAAGGTCCTGGTGACTCTGTGCACATTGTGGTCTGTGTTGGTGCCGCGCTTGGAATCTTCTCAAAGGTTTTACCCGCGTCCCTCTGTGTATTTAGCGGCTTTGTAATTTCGCTTTTTAAACTTCCATATTTCAATCACCTCTAGCTAATCTGTGTCTGGTGTGGAAATAAGTGCTCTAGCTTGGTTTGCTTTTTTTTTTTTTCCAAAGGATTAATCCGCTGTCCTGATATCGTTTATTGAGGAGCCCACCACTTCCCTCCCGAGGACGTTTTAAGCGGGAGAAAAGCCTTAAAACCACGTGCACGGTACGATCTCGCATGTGTTCACAGAAACGACGCGGCAGAGGGGCGCTGCGCACTCGGGGAGCACGACTGCGGTGTGCTCCGGAATGCGGCGGTATGACCGACACGTCACCAGGCTGCAGACCTCCTCCTCCCCGCACAGGTACCTCGCACAGGTACCCGGGGTAGGTGTGTAGTACCCGTGAACGGCTGGAGCGCACGCGCCCGCCCGGCCCCGGCCCCGGCTCCGGCCCCGGCCCCGCCCTCGCCCTGCGCGCGCATCCCCCGCATCGCCCCGCCCCCGACCTGCGCACGCAGCCCACCACAGCCGCTCCCCACCCACCCGCACACCTGCGCGCGCAACTCCCGTGGCACCGCCACCGCCCTCTCCGCCGTCGGGGGCGGGGCGCGGCGCGGCGCGGCGCGGCGGGCAGCCGGCCAGGCGGTTGGCGAGGGTGGGGCCCAGGGGGCGGGGCCTCGGCCCAGGGGGTGGGGTTTCCGTTGCGGGGCGGGGCGGCGCGGCGCAGGCGCGCCGTAGGCCCAGCGGTTTCCCGCCCCCCCCAACGTCGCCCGGCGACGCCGCGCCGGCCCGGTGCCCGCCGGCCCCGCCGCGCGCCCCGCCGTTGGCGCCGGCATGTCGGGCCCCGGGCCGCGGGAGCCGCCGCAGGCGGGCGGGCCGGCGGGCCCCGAGGGCGCGGACGCGGCGCCGGGCGAGGCGGGGCTGAGCTTCACGACCACCGACCTGAGCCTGGTGGAGATGACGGAGGTGGAGTACACGCAGCTGCAGCACATCCTCTACTCGCACATGGAGGCGGCGGCGGCCGACGGCGAGCTCGACGCGCGCCTCAGCTCGGCCTTTCTGGCGGCCACGGCGCCGGGCGCGGCGACGGCGGCGGGCGGCTTCGCGGCGGCGGGGGGCGCGGCGGCGGCGGCGGCGGCCGGGGGCGCGGCGTCCGTGTACCCGGTGTTGTGCCCGCCCCCGCTGGCCGACGGCGGCTTCGCGGGCGCCGCGCCCTGCCTGGGCCACGTCGACTTCCAGGAGCTGCGCATGATGCTGCTCAGCGAGGCGGGCGCCCCTGCCGCCGCCGAGAAGACGCCGGGCGCCGACGGCCCCGGCCCGGGCGCGCCGCGGCCCAAGGCGCCCGACGGCGGCGGCAAGGAGAACGCGGAGGGCGCGCCCGAGGCGCGGGCCAAGTCGGCCGTGCGCGTCCGCCTGGAGGACCGCTTCAACAGCATCCCCGCTGAGCCGCCTTCCGCCCCGCGCGGCGCCGAGCCCCCCGAGCCCGGCGTGGCGCTCAACAAGTGGGTGTCCACCCCGGGGCGGCCGGGCGCGGGGAGGGCGCGGGGGGGGGCCGCGCCGGGTCTGCGCGCACAGGAGGCCGCCAGCCTCCGTCGGGGTGCGGACCGGAAGGTCCCGTGCAGAGGCCGAAGTCTCAGTCTGGGTGCACATGCGGACCCCTGGTGAGGAGGCCGCCGGCCTGGCTGTGACTGGTATCTGCGTGGCCGGGTCTGGGTAGAGACCAGGTGATCTGGTGCAAAGCCAGCGCCACCGCAGCTTGCGTTTTAATAGGGATTGGGCCCAGCTGGGTCTGGGCGCAGGTCAAGTCAGCCGCTAGAAAGCCCCCAGCTTCCTCCAGGCTGGCATCTTAACAGGGGGCCGACTTGCAAGGTTCTGTGCCCTGTGCAGGTGCCGGTGAGCAAGCACTTGGGAGTACTGAGTACACACCCCAGAGCGTGGGCTTCTGTGGTCAGCGCTGTCTGCACGCGGAAGGGCTAAGTTCCAGTTGAGATCGGTGTGCCAATGCTTCTGAGCACCGAATTACCCGCCTGCGTGTCAGGAGAGGTGTGTTTCCCCCATGTTGACTCAGGTTAGCGGTGTCTTCACTGCACGCACGGACGCAGCCTTGTGGAAGGAAAGCGTCTTGTCCTGAGGCTTTGACCACAGAGCGTAGCTTCTCCTGCAGCCAGGCCGCCAGCCCGCCAGTCCTGCCCCAGGGGCGACTCCTGGAGAGGAGCGGCCCGTGTGCTGCGGCGGCTCCTCGGCTTTCTGTCCGTCCCTAGCCAGTGGTGGTCCCCATTTCGCCCTCAGTCATCAGAGTTTGGAGAATGGCCAAAACAACAGAGCAAGAGAGATTGTCAGTGACACACAGCCTCCCGTTCCTCCGTGAGGAAGAAGCTTGAGCTTGTGCGCCGCGGCACCAGTCGGTGATTGTTCGCCAGAGGTTTCCGTGATGAGGGGCATTCGTTCACCCTAACAGACTTGCGCGTTCTAGAAAAGGTGATTGTACCGCTTCGGGACATTTCCCGCAACACACTCGTCACATGTTTTTTTTTTGTCTCGGCAGTTTGGTCACTCTTATCCGACATCCTTCCGAATTAATGAACGTCCCTCTTCATCAGCAACAAAACAAATGCACGACGTTAGTGAAAAATAAAACTGCCACCGCGGCCACGGCCCTGCAGTTCACGTACCCCGTGTTCACGGCCAACGCCTGCTCGGCCAACGCCGGCTCGAACCCGTCGCAGGTGCAGGTAAGGGGACAGTTGGTCCCGCTTTGCTCTTTTGTAGCAAATGGATCTGAGTTGAGTTCATTCGATCTGAGGGATTTCTCTTTCGCCGAGCTTAATAATCCTTAACGTCGAGAGTGTTTATGTGGTCGGGGAATGTCTTAAAATCCTCTGTGTAGCGCATGATGTCTTTGGCGTGATTTCTGTGGAAGTGCATGTGCTTTGTGTGGAATCGAGGGGACCGACTGGGTCTCATGCTGATAAAGTTCCTGTGGCTTCGTTTTTCCAGAGCTCTAGTAACCCATGTTCTATACTCGAAGCTGCCAAGCATCAGGATATTGGATTGCCTAGAGCATTTTCTTTCTGTTACCAGCAGGAAGTTGAATCCACTAAACAGACTTTGGGCGGTAGAAACAAAGCTTTGCCTGAGCAGGTTTGGATTAAAGTAGGAGGTAAGCCACAAAGGGGAGCGGGCGCTGCCCTGATGTCATTCTGGTGGGGGGGAGGTTTGTAAACATGACATGGTCTTGGAAGTGAATTTCCACGTGGGGGACTTTTCTTCACTTTGAACTTTCTTTCGAATTCCAAACATATTTGTACTTAGTGTGGAAACATTGAGTTTGGAGGCTCCTCTTGCTAGCGATCTCCGTGAACGGAAGAATGACGGGCTTCCCTAAACTTACCGTTTCCTGCAAGTTGCCGAAAGCACTTAATAGCGTTGTTTTTGTTTTTTTCTTATTTTATATTTCACGAGTGAGCCAGGAGTCTGAAACCTGCTAAAAGCTTTAGGAGACAATCTGCAGATGGGCAGAGGATTGAGTTGGGGACAAGAGGCCATAAGGTGATTCAGAAGGGTTTAGAAATAAACTGCTGAAGGCAAACCTTGCTCATCTTGAGAGTGAGCTCGCAATCCCTTTCTCCCTGGGAGCCAACTATTTTTTGACTCACTGGACGAGATAACCCCAAGGTTTTCCAGAGCCGGCGAGGGCAGGAGCGACGGAGCCGCCGAGGCAGCGGGCAGTTCTCGTGGTTCGGCGTCTCCGTGCAGAAGCGCGTGTTACCGTTTGCAGAGTTAAAGGTTGCTAGTCAGACCGTGTGCTAAGTTCTCAGCTTCAGGAACAAAGCGTTCCCAGCACTGAGCTCCCCACCGGGTCCCCCGCTCTGAAAGATGTGGTGGTGACTCCTGTGCCACAGATTTATTTGGCTTTTGTTTGGCATCCTGAGAACGCACACCCCGCACGTGTTAGCTGGGGGCCTCCCGCTCTGCGTGTGACGAAATTTGCCGCGTTCCTCCAGCAGAAGTCAAAGCTAGGAGGTGGTCACTCCTCGTGTGGGCAGAATCACTTGTGAGGTGAGGGCATGTTTAACCGTAGGCCACCTACGTTTTGTCTTCTGGGCACTGCGGTTAGAGTATCCGCTGTCACGTTAGAATAATTGCATAAAAGAAAATCTTCTGGAGAAAAAAAATCTTTTTTCATTCTGAATGTCAGAGAAGTTCAATAACTTCTTGGTTTCTCCGTTCGTAGGTGGTAGTTAACATCTGCTGATTAACAGGGGACCTTTGACAAGGTTGTATTGATTACATAATACTCGGAGTGTTCTCGTTTGGTTACAGATTCATGTTCAGGTTTGTGGTTTGAACCTTGGAGCTTTGTGTACAAGTTCCTGGAGTAGGTGCAGCTTTTCCTGTTGAGTTCTGTGTGTCCCTTGCTCGTGAATGCGTATGTCTGGAGTTGAAAATGGCACCAAAGGTATTCAGCACTAATGGGAAGAAGTTAAGTAAAATAAAAAATTAAAATACACTTTTTTCTTCTTTTGCAAAGAAGAAGCGCTATGTAAGCAAGCAATAAATAAGAGGAACCGGAGTAGAATTCGTCAGCTGGACACAAACGTAGAACGAAGAGCCCTTGGAGAGATTCAGAACGTGGGTGAAGCTTCCACCGCCGCACAGGGCGCTTGGCCACCCGCGGAGTCCTCGCAGGCAAACCTCGGGGAGCAGAGCCAGAGCGGGCCCCAGGGAGGAAGGTCGCAGCGCAGGGAGAGGCATAACCGCATGGAAAGAGATAGAAGGTAACTCGTGTGGTTGTTCATCAGCACGCAACTTTATTCCAGTTATTAGCGGTAATAGGCAAGTTATTGATGAGACAGCAGTTTAGTCGATTCACAATGTGTTCAAAGTGGAGAGAGGTTGGCCAGAGTGAATATTGACTTTGTTTTGCTGGGGGGATCGGGGTCCCCAGGACCACCTCCCAGGTTTGATGATTCTTTAGGACTTAGGGCTTTGATTTATTACAGAGAAAGGAACCTGCAAAATTACCAAAGGTGCTGGGTGGGGGATGGGCGTCCAGTGAGCTAGTTGTAGGCTCCCAGGTGTCCCCTCCCAGGGGACTCCCAGATGCACTCAGCAACCCCAGCACCAGCTGTGGCCAGCTGGGAAAGCTCCTGAGGGACTCAGGGCCCCGAGATTTTCTTGGCGGGCATGTCATGGAGGCATTCCTACCTGCCAAGCAGCCAATCCCAGGACCCCAGGAGAAGAGCCGATGCACAGCATAAGCCATGTTTACGCACATGTTGTGGGTGCAGGGAGCCCCTCCTAACTAACGGTGCTGGGAACCCCTGGAATCTGAGTGTCCAGATGCCATCAGGGGCCCGCCTTGTGAGTAGGCTGCTGGGAGATGGCCAGGGTGCACAATGGGGCACTTCGCTTTGCCTGGTTCTTTTAAGAATGTTGGGAAAGAAAGGGGTTAGAACTGTCGTTCTATCTGCAGGTTTTATTTAGAATCTGCAATATTTTTTTGAATATTTATTTTTGAGAGAGAGAGAGAGAGAGATTGACAGGGCATGAGCAGGGGAGGGGCAGAAAGAGGGAGACACAGAATCCGAAGCAGATTCCAGGCTCCGAGCTGTCAGCACAGAGCCCGATGCGGGCTCAAACCCACGAACCATGAGATCATGACCTGAGCTGAAGTCAGATGCTTAAGTGACTGAGCCACCCAGGCGCCCTGAATCTGCAATTTTATGTAGAATCAAAAGGTGGCTAGTTTTTCTCTATTACAGCTGGATTTTTACCTGATGTTTCCCTAACATAATTAACATAGTCATTCATTGAGAACTTTGTACCAGTTTCCTTTTTATAGCATGCGGCAAGGCAGACGTTCAACTATGAAGGGCGAATGTTGACCCAAGGCGACTTCTTTCCTTTTAAAAGGATATATTAGAGCTAGCTGCCCAGCTAGATCTCCTTCATACACAGGTGCGCTCATACCCACTGGCACACACACACACTCACACACTCTACTTGAAGCGCTGTGTCAGCAAGGACTTTCGAACCAGAAAGGACATTTTTCCTATTCTGATATTTATCACATAAACATTTATTTAATACCTACTATGTGAAAACCCTTCTACCATATGCTGACAGCGAGAGCTTAGATTTTTACTCTGCCTTTTCGTAGTTTAACAGCCTGCAGAGGGATCACCTCTCATCTGAGTTTCTTATCTACAAAGCAGAGCTGGCTACCACACGGATTGGAGACAGGATGAAACACGTGTGTACGTCACACGTGTCTGCCTCTGTGTAGAAGTTAGCATCTCGTAAATGCCAGCTGTCACATTGACCTCATGAGATCGCTACGACAGATTCTGAGCGTATGCTTGGGAAGATGGGCAACGAGGGTTGTATAAGCTGGTAATCGGGAAGAGCTAAAAATGGTGTAAATCATGAGACCACTTGGGATGTAAACGATCTCCAAAAAATGAATGATCTCTCAAATGACTGGGTTTTGGGGCATTATCAGACTGGTCGTGTGTGATCCTTTTGACCCGGGGTCCCTTGCCGATCATAGCTGCAACCCTGAGCTGTGGGTGAGCTCCTTGGCCCAAGGAGAGCTGTCCACCCAGAAAACCCCCCACAAAATTTTGCTTTGCGTTTCCGGGGCTTGGGTCCATGCTTGGTCTGGAGACTGGAAACTGGCCCTTGCTCCTGACCCATGAGAAGTCCGTGGAAACCCCTGCAGCAGGTCGGCCTTGTGGAGGAGGGCCGCATGGTCGTGGCGGAGCGTGGTCCTGAGCACGCACTCGGTGGCCGGGCCACAAGCAACACATTCAGACATTTGCTTTACTGCTTGGTATCGCTTCTGCTTCTCTGGGTGATCACTTTGGATTTTGACCGTAGGCGCAGAATCCGCATTTGTTGCGATGAGTTGAATCTTCTAGTCCCCTTCTGCAATGCCGAGACAGATAAGGCAACCACGCTCCAGTGGACCACAGCGTTCCTGAAGTACATTCAGGAGAGACACGGAGATTCTCTTAAGAAGGTCAGTATTCGGAGCAGGTAGATTTTTCGAATTTTATAAACTTACCAGAGATCTTCCTTATCCTTCTTTCCCTGAGATATCCCAGACTGTTCTTGCTGGAATCCAGTGTCAGGTACTGAGTTCACTGAGAACAGAACTCCGCTCGTTAATGATGTAGCTCTTCGTGTATCGAAATAAGAATCACGGCCGGGGTCCGTTCACTGACGCACGGTGTAAGTGACTGAGTATTGGTTGTCAGGTCATAGATCGAGCGCCTGCTGTGTGCAGTGGATTGTGGGGCTTGAAGGGGTGTCAGAGACCTGGGAGATGTGGTCTTTCGTTACCCTCTGAAAACTTTATGGTGGGATGAAGCAAGAATAGTTAAGGGAGAGACAGATACGTGTTAAATGGTCTGGAATTCACGTGCGCTCAGAAGGCGGAGAAGCGAGACTCTTCGGTGGGCCGCGTGACCGGGGACGACTTGGGGGCTTCGGAGCCCAAGCATCTGGCTCCTTGTTGCAGCCAGCGCTGCCTGACCCTGTCTGTCCAGTCCCAGGGGCAATCGTAGCGAGCGAGCGTGGCTCCAGGTAGGACCGAACGCATGGTGTGAATGGGACTCCGGCCGCCCCTTCCCTGGTGGTTCCGATGGAAGAACGGAGGCGTTCGCGGCTTTGGCTTCAGTGCTCTGCCTCGGGGGGACCGCGGCTGCAGGTACTGGCCTCAGAATGCTGCTGGCCAGGGGGAGTGGTGGCGAGGCCTCAACGAGGCAAGCCCAGCGCCCCGGCCCCGCTCCTTGTCGAAGCCGTCGTGCGGTTGCCGCTGTGGGCTCAGCACCCGTTAGGCGCTGAGCTGAGGTTGGCGCAGAAACGTGGAAGCCTTTTAGAAAGAGCCTCTCGTGTCTAGATCCCGGAAGGGCCCGGAACCGCAGGCGGTTTTCCGTTTCCCTCGTGTCTCCGCACGGCAAGGCTCCGTCCTTCCGTTGTACGCGTTGTAGAGCAGCGTTTACGTCCCGTCTCTTCTAACTGGATCACTTACGGTTGTTTATGATGCACTTACTCTTTGACATTACGTGTTGGAGATCGACTGTTAACTTTGATAAAATAAAGCTTTTATGTATTTTTGTTATTATTTAATTCCAGTTAGTGAACACACAGCGTGATACCAGTTTCAGGTGTACAACGTAGGGATTCGCCACTCCCACACGTCCCCCGGTGCTCGTCACGACAGGTGCGCTCCTTCATCCCCTCACTTATTTCCCCCGTCCTCCGACCCCCCTCCCCTCTGGCGACCGTCGGTGTGATGTGATCTCTGTAGTTGAGGGTCTGGTTCTTGGTTAGTCTCTTTATTCCTTTGCCCATTTGTTTGATATCATACAGTATGTGTTTTTCTCTGAATGACATGTTTCACTATCATACTTTAGTTCTATCCACGTCGTTGCCAATGGCAAGCTCTTACTCTCTTTGATGGCTGAGTACTGTTCCACTGTGTGTGTGTGTGTGTGTGTGTGTGTGTGTGTGTGTGTATGTGTATATCCACCACATCTTTATCCATTCGTCAGTCAACGGACGTTTGGGCTCTTTCCATAGTTTGGCTCTTGTCGATAGTGTTGCTGTAAACATCGGGTGAATTTGCCTCTTCGAATCAGCATTCTTGTAGCCTTTGGGCAAATACAGGGAAGTGTGACGGCTGGGTCGTAGGGTACTTCTGTTTTTAACTTCTTGAGGAACCTCCGCACTGCTTTCCAGAGCGGCTACACCGGTTTGCATTCCACCGGTTTGCAGTGCAAAACGGTTCCTCTTTCTCCGCATCTTCACCGGCACCTGTTGTTTCCTGAGTTGTGAGTCTGAGCCGCTCGGACAGGTGTGAGGTGGTGGTATCTCAGTGTCGTTTTGATCTGATGAGGAGTGATGTCGGGCCTCACGTGTCTGTTGGCCACTTGTGTGTCGTTTTTGGAAAAAGCTTACGTACGTTCATACATACATACGTGTATATATGTGTGTTTAAAAATTGATATTTGTTTATTTAGAGAGCCCACGCACATTTACAAGCGAGGGGGGGGGAGGGAGGGAGGGAGGGATAGAGGGAGAGGGAGAGGGAGAGACTGAGGAAGGGAGAATCCCAAGCAGGCTCCACACTCACTGCAGAGCCTGATGTGGGGCTCGATCTCATGAAGCACAAGGTCGTGGCCTGAGCCAAAATCAAGAGTCAGACATTTAGCCTGCTGTGCCACCCATGCACCCCAAGCTTTTACATGTTTGAAAATGATTTTAATGTTTGTCTCTGGGTACCTGTTAGTAATGAATTACTCATGTAATTTATTCAAATGTATTGAAGGTGCTTACAACAACAATAAAAATTCGTTAACTGTCTTTGTATATACCCAAAGATTAAATAGGTTAAAACTTACAGGTGTTATATTTCACATTTCATATACATTGTGCTTCCTGGTGTTTCTGAACTTAGTTACGTTGAATGTGTGGCTTGCTTCTGGGTCAGATTCTAGGGCCGGTCAGGAAAGGGGCTGCAGGGACGTCGGGGAGCACTTTGTTGGGTTAGCACACAGCTCGCCAAGCAGGGTCTATGGCTGTTTCCTCGGTAACCGGTCTCTCTTATTCACCTATTTCTGTTCTGACCGGTAAAATACACGAGAGTCTTAAGTGATTTTCCTGAGTTGTTTTATTTATTTATTTATTATTATTATTTTTTTAATTTTTTAACGTTTATCTATTTTTGAGACAGAGAGAGACACAGCATGAACGGGGGAGGGGCAGAGAGAGAGGGAGACACAGAATCGGAAGCAAGCTCCAGGCTCTGAGCCATCAGCCCAGAGCCCGACACGGGCTCGAACTCGCGGACCGCGAGATCGTGACCTGAGCTGAAGTCAGACGCTTAACCGACTGAGCCACCCAGGCGCCCCTTCCTGAGTTGTTTTAGTACACGTTTCGTTCCGCAGGTCACTGCACCCAGGCTTGTTCAGGGTGCCGGGGGGTCACCCTTCGAACGAGACCAAGAGCCTGCTGGCCGAGCGGACGATGCAGGGGCGTGTCGGTCCTGTCAAGAGGAGAGCTGCTCTGTGGGCCCTGCCTGCAGCAGGGGTGGCGGGGGGTCTGGAGGGTCGTAGGCAGCAGTGGCATGTCAGCCTTAAAAGCAAAACAGCCGGTGGTTTCACTGGCAAAGTGAGTCTCGGGGAACGAGGAACCGCCACGCAGGACACGCAAGCTTCGGGGAACACAGGGAAGGCCCGCTCTCTTAGGTTTTAGGGGGAGATCGGGGCGGGTCGTTTGGGGCGGCAGTGTGCCGGAGAGGAGGGGGAGTCAGGGTTTGGGGCGGTTTCTGGCTCCGGCAGGCAGTGGCCGGGGCGGTGTTGCCGGGGCAGGGGGGCGGGGGCACCGAGGCCTCCCGTGCCGAGGCTGGTCTCGCCGGCCGGCTGTGGCGCCCGAGCCCCCTCCAAGGCGCCCGGCTCCGTCTCGGGGGGGGGGGGGGGGGGGGCCTCCTGTGCCCGTCCCCACGGGCGCCATCTGATCGATGTTTCGCGCGGGGCCCGCCGTGGGCCGGTGGGGGTGGGGGTGGGGGGCGGCCGGGGGGGCCTCCGGCATCTGGCGCAGACGTGCGAGGCTTTCGGCGCCCAGGAGGCACCAAGCCGTGTCCAGAGGGCGACGGGGAGATGAGTCTGGGGCTCCGTCAGCAGACACCTGGTTCCCTCGGCGCCCTTTCTTGTTTCTTCGTTAATTTATTTCACTTCCAGCGTAGTTACCATACGGTGTTGTGTTGGTTTCAGGCCAGTTTGTGTTGTTTTTCTAACGAACATACACACAGTACAACGAACACCTCCGCACCCGTCACCCGGGGTCAGCGTTTACCGTGTTTACGTCACGCACTCGCGTGTTGGCCGCGCGGTTTCAGAGACGCTTCCAGGCGTCGCGTCTCTTCACCTCTAGGTATTTCTGGACGCGTCTCCTGGAAAATTCTCCCGCGCACCCCCCGTGCCGTTACTGTGCCTCACGAGGCTGATCGCCATGCTGGCATCAAATAGTCCATATTGGCGTTTCCCCGGAATGTTTCAAATGACTTTCGTAGCGGTTTTCCTTTTTTCCTCCAAACCCGCGCCCACCCATGGATTATGTATTGCGTTTAATTACGCTTTTAAGTCTCCTTAAGTTGCACCCACTCTGCCCCACCTCACGTTTGCTTACGATGACGTTGAGGTTTGGGGGAGATGAGGTCGGGTGTCTGTAGAACTCTGAATTTAGATGATTCACTTTATATGGGGAATTTTGATAGAATTTCAAACTTTGAGAAAAGTTCCAAGATTTGTACCGAACTCGGCAGGTGCCCACCAGCCTCACTCAGAGTCACCAGTTGCTAATGTCATAGCCCGTTCGCTCTGTCGTGCTTGATCTCTCGTTATATACTTTCCTGAACTGTTTAATAACGACTCGTAGATACCTCAGGACTTGTGTATTTTTGAAGAACAAAAGCCTCGTCTTACGGAACCGGGATACGGTGCTCAGACTCAGGAAATGTCACTTCCATCCAAAACTGTTGTCCGGCTCAGGGGTAACCTCTGGATTTGCCTGGATTTGCCTGGATTTGCCTGTTCTCCCGATAATGTCCTCTGCAGCTTCCCCACTGGTTATGAGGAGCCGTCGAGAGAGAGGACCGGGAATCTCAGCCCAGCCGCGGGCGGCCCCTCCCTCTGCACCTCCCGCCCCCTCACAACCCCCCCCCCCCCCCCACTGCCCACTCTCCCGGCAGCACCAGCACTTGGTGCTGCGGGAATTCCTGCCCCCACGTCCGCCAGCCTCTGACTGGTTGGTTCCTGTTTCACCAGTGACGGGCACCCTGAGTTAGTCCGTGGCCCTGGGGGTGACGGCTGACAGGCTGACGGTCTCCCCAGTTGGTGCGCAGTGTCCCCCCCCCCCCCCCCCCCCCCCGCACACAGACCCCTCCTTCAACCTTCCAGACAAGAACATACCCCCTCTTTGGCTCTGAAGGCGAGGACAATCACCTGGCCTGGTGGGTGGGCCCTGGTGGCCCCGTTGCAGCTCTGTCCCCCCTCTGCTCCTTTGTCACTCTGAACCTGGGTGCCTGTGCCCGAGTCTCCGTGAGCCTTGCTGCTCTGTCAGCATTTGGGGGGCGGGCAGAGTCAGTGGCAGTGTTTTCTCGTTTTTTCTTTTTTGAGAAAGGGGGCGCAAGTGAGCAAGAGAGAAGCGGGGCTCACCCAGTTCGGGACCCTAACTCACAAACCGCGAGATCATGACCTGAGCCAAAGTCAGACACAACCGACTGAGCCACCCAGGCACCTGATCATGTTTTCTTCTATCATAATTTGCTTTTATGTCCGTTATTTCAAAGCATTACCTATTCTGTCGTTTTTTTAAGGTTTTATTTTTTTCTGTCACACTGAGGTAAAAGCATTTGGCTTTTTACTTTTTCTGTTTTTAAAGCAGAGGTCTCTGGCTACTTTGTATTTCATTTTATTTTATTTTATTTTATTTTATTTATTTTTTATTTTTATTTTTTTTAATTTTTTTTTTTTTTAACGTTTATTTTTGAGACAGAGAGAGACAGAGCATGAACGGGGGAGGGTCAGAGAGAGGGAGACACAGAATCCGAAACAGGCTCCAGGCTCCGAGCTGTCAGCACAGAGCCCGACGCGGGGCTCGAACTCACGGACCGCGAGATCGTGACCTGAGCCGAAGTCGGCCGCTCAACCGACTGAGCCACCCAGGCGCCCCTTTATTTTATTTTTTTAAATTTTTTATAAGTTTTCTTTATTTTGAGAGAGGCAGAGTGGGGGCGGGGGGCAGAGAGAGAAGGAGACAGAGAATCCCAAGCAGACTCCATGCTTCCAGCACAGAGCCTGACTCAGGGCTTGAACCCACAAAATGGGAGATCGTGACCTCAGCCGAAACCAAGAGTCAAATGCTCAACCAACTGAGCCACCCAGGCGCCCCTGTTTTTCACGTTTTCGTATTCCGTTGTCATCAATGAAGATGGTCTGTACAAAGAAACCATTTTTGAAAGTTTGTTGAGACTTCCATCGTGACCTCTTCTGTTGTCAGTTTTTTAAAGTTTTGTATTTATTTGGAAAGAATGTGTATACTCCATTCGGTGAATTCTGTGTTAGGTTGAGACTATTCGTGGCGATTCAGACTTTCCCCTCCTGCTTTGCTGTGTGGCACGCCTGTCCCTGCCCCAGACAGGCGGCCGGTACTTTCCCTTCCCGACTTCCTGGTGCAGCTTCCTGATGGGTGCTCGGAACCATCGCCCTCCTTCCTCTTAAGAAATACGCTTTGTTTTTGTAAGGTTATTTTTGTTTCTATAATCTCTACACCCAACATGGGGCTCGAACTCACAACCCCAAGGTCAGGAGTCACTGGTTGTTCCTTACTGAGCCAGCCGGGCGCCCTGAGAAATGCACTTCTTGTGTTTGGCTTCTCTTGTATTTGCACACTCTGGCCAGATATCATCAAGGTGTCTTGATGAGCTGTAAGACTCCCTTGAAACTCTGCCGTTTCACTTAGGTTTTGTTGAAGTAGATGCCGACTGAGAGGGGAGAGTGGCAGTCGCCCACTAACTTCTGGCCTACAAGGAGGCCTGGCGATCGCAGCCACCCCGGTGCCTCGTGATTGAGAGCTGGGACCCCGTGGGCATCCAGGCCACACCAGCTTACCCGCCGCCCGCACAGATGCCCAGCACAAAGGCGGAGGCCCGGCACCAGTCTCGCAGCGTGGACACTGGTCAGGAGATCTCTGGAGTGCTTTCTTACATCGGAAATGATTGTTTCCTTCTTTGTGGCTTTAATTATTCCCAAGGGAAATTCTGCCTTTTCAGTACAGGCAGATATTTTCTATTTGGGCTTTGGGTGTCAGGATATAGGAAACTGTCAAAATAGGGTTCATCTTAAATTGCATTGAGACCCTAAAACCTGTTAAAGTTCGGGAAGAAAATTAGAGATATGTGCAGATGTAGCGGCTGAGTGGGATAGTCGTTAGAAATGACAGGTGGCCTTGGTCAGATGCCACTTTGAAGGCGGACAGGTGGCGTGCCCCGGCCATTCCAGATGGTTCCGAAGTTAAACTCGTTCAGCAGAGTACTTCTTCCCTTTCAGGACGTGAACTAAATATAAACCCACTACAGCCCAGCAACAAAAGCAACACAATACAAAAACAAAGGATTCGAGCACCTTTTTCCAAAGAAGGTGAACAAATGGCCAGCAAGCGCATGAGAAGATGCTCGCCATCTCTGACCATCAGGGAAATGCGGGTCAAAACCACGTGCAAGTACCACTTCTCACCGTCGCGTGTGGCTGTTACAGACAAAATAGGTGCTCGCAGGAGGTGCAGAGTTGGAACTCGGGGCTGCTGGTGGGAATGTCAGATGGTGCGGCTGCTGTAGACGGTTGTCTGACGGCGTCTCAAGAAGGCAGCCCTAGAATCACCGCGCGATCCGGCAATCCCTCTTGGGGGTTATGCACCCGAGAGACTTAAAAGCAGGGACCCGGATGGACGCCTGTATGTCAGCGTTCACAGCAGCTCTGGTCTCAGAGGCCAGGATGTTGGAGGCGGGCCCGCTGCCTGGCAGCGTGCGTGCGGAGGGCGCTTGCTCAGCCGTAGCCAGAGAGAGCCGTAGGCAGAGAGGGTTGCCGCAGCACGGGCGCGGCTCGTCGCCGCTCTGAGTGACGTGAACCAGTCACAGGAGGACAGACGCCCCCTGGGTCCACTTCTGTGTGGCCCCTGGAGCTGTTCCATTCGTAGGGACGGAAAGCGGGATGGTGGGCAGGGGCTGCGGGAGGACGAGAGTCATGTTTGACGGGGGACAGAGTGTCCGTGTGGAAAGATGAAAAGTGGTGGTGATCACGCGACACTGTGAAGGCAGTTCGTGCGCCGGATAAAACCACATACAGCGGTTAAAACAAAATGTCACGTTATGTATTTTTTACTGTCACAAAACCTTTAAGCCTAGACTCAGCGGCATAAGAATGCTATGCTTAAAAAACTCATGGAAATGTGTCCGTGCACAAACATGGAGAGAACAGAATACCGAGCTCCTGTGTTCCTGTGACTCTGCTTCAGGGCCAAGATCGCCTCGTCTGTACTCCTGTCCTGCCTCCCTTGCGGGACTATTTTATTTTAAAGCAGTTGCAGACCTAACATTTTAATTTAATTTTTCAATTTACATTCAAGTTAGTTAGCTTGTAGCACAACCAGGATTTCAGGAGTAGGTTCCTTAGTGCCCCTTCCCCATTTAGCCCATCCCCCCTCCCACACCCCCTCCAGTAACCCTGTTTGTTCTCCATATTTAAGAGTCTCTTAACATTTTGTCCCCCTCCCTGTTTTTATATTATTTTTGTTTCCCTTCCCTTATGTTCATCTGTTTTGTCTCTTAAAGTCCTCATATGAGTGAAGTCCTATGATTTTTGTCTTTCTCTGACTAATTTCGCTTAGCATAATACTCTCTGGTTCCATCCACGTAGTTGCAGATGGCAAGATTTCCTTCTTTGTGATTGCCGTGTAATGCTCCATTGTATGTATACCACATCTTTAGCCATTCATCCCTCGATGGACATTTGCTCCTTGCTCTTTATTTCTTGAAGAGACGGAACACTTTGTCCATAGGACGTCTGCCTTCTGCGTTGTGCAGACCCACGATCCCGTTTCCCAGAGGCTGACAAAGATCTGGCTGTCTGCACTTGCCTTCTTTTGTGAGCTTGGGGCTGACCCTGTGCTCGGGACAGCCAGCCTGCCCAGCCACGAGAGCTGAGGCCTTGAAAAGTTCCTGGAGGCAGGACAGCGTGAGCAAGGGCCGTGCCGACGGTACCACGGGAGCCAGATTTTAGTCTTACGGGTGCGGAGGTAACCCCTGACCCCAGGCCTGCCCCGGAACACTTGCTGGTGTGTGTGGGGTAGGTCATGGGTACGGTGTCTGTGTGGGGTGATGGAAAGTTCTGGAGATGGATGGTAGTGATGGCTCTGAAACACTGATGTCCTTAATGCGGCTGATGGAACACTGACACTAAAGGGGTAAAGTGGTATATTATGCTACGACAGAAAATCTGTAAGTATGGCTGCTGCTTTTAAATAAAGAAGGCTTTATACTATATTCAGGCATCATGAGACTCTATTGGAAAGTTAAAAATACATGTAAATGTAACGGAGAAGACTGTTTGAATCCTTTTTATCTTGTACACCCCCTTACGAGATGGGACATGAATTTGTAGATGACGCCTACATATCTTGAAGTAATTTAGCTCATAATTTCAACCTTCTTTGTTTAATTTTTTAAAGGTTTTTTTCATTGTAAGTACTCTCTCCGCCCCACCACGGGGCTCGAACTCACGACCCCGAGATCAAGAGCCGTGCACATTGCACCGACTGAGCCGGCCAAATGCTCCCCCCAACACACAACCTTTGTGTTGTGGAGATAGTTTCCGTGTCTGTAAATTCAGTGCATTAACGGTCATTTCTCAACTTCAGGAATTTGAGAGTGTGTTTTGCGGTAAAACTGGCAGAAGGCTCAAGTTGACCAGACCGGACTCCTTGGTGACGCGTCCCGCACAGGAGAGCCTACAGAGCAGCCCAGCCATGGACGTCAAGTGACCGGCACCGACCGCGAGTTCCCGGCAGTGGCGGCTGCCGCCCGGGGCCCCCAAGCGTCTGTGCAACCCAGGAGCCCCGGCGGTTTGACTCTAGGGGGACGCAGGTCAAGTTGATGGGCCTCCAGTGGGGACGTTAAAGCACGTTGTGTAAAGATGTTTGTCTAGAACAAAATACTTACTAGTCATTCGTGTCCTCTTAGACCATTTGGGGATGAAGACGTTGCCAATTGACAAGAAACTTCTCAATTACCTGCCTGATTCCATCATGTTTCTTAACATGATAACTTTGAAAATTACCATCCTTTGTAATTTCCTTAGTCTTAAAAGGTATATTGCTTTTTACTTATTTTATCTGCATTTTAAATGTGCCCGCTTAGCAACTGGAACAAGTTAAATTTTTCTTAATTAGAAGTAGTTTGGAAATTTCACTCTTTTGTTTCTCCCTCCCCTTGTACCGACTCCATTCACACAGGACCATGTTGTGAGATGTGGTCCATTTCCAGCCTTCCTGCTGGACATTTTCCAGACTCCCTTTGAAGCCATTTTTGTCCGTAAATGAAATATCGTCACAGTGGGTTACTTCACACCCTGATTTCCATATTGAGAGTCCCTACTTTCTGTGTAATAAACTCTAGTGTTTGGAACTGAGTTTTTCAAATGAGTGGCTTTATTTATCACAACAGGTAATAGCAGTAGACTTTCGTGCAGTACAAAGTCACCTTCAATAAATACTGTTAATTGGAGACGGTAAAAGTTTGTACACAAGAAAAGCGGGAAAATCAGACTAGACCATGTGTAGTCGGGATGCCGTACGTGAACTTCTTTATTTGTTACACTGTGGTCGTTAGATTTCATAGATCGTCTCGCTGGGACCATGTCTTTGTCCTTCCACAAATGCTGTGTAAACAAGCTGAATATTTTCTATCTGTGGAATCGTACAGAACTGCGTGTGCGGCCTGTACCCCCAGATGCCACGTCACGTAGGGCTGGGCTGAGGTACGACGTTTCAGCTGTAAATACATGGGAGACAGAACACGAGGACAGGGCATTGGAGGACGCTCTCAGGGACCCAGTGTCCAGTCGCTGCTGTCGAGGACACGAGGGCCAGGCCGGGAGGGCCTCGGGGGACGTCACAGCGCGGCCCGAGGTCTCTTCTGGGACCTTCCGGAGCTCCCTGCTTGCAGCACAGCCTCATCTTCTCCCTCACTTCCTTCAGTTGCGTTTCAGGAGCTTCTAGAACCGGATTTTTCCCCGCCCCCTGCCATCACGGCTCCTTGGCAGGCAGAGGTGTCACAGATGCCGGGGGTCCCCTGAGCACCAACAGCACCAGGGAGGCCGGGATCTCCCGGAGGCCCGGGCTCGCCTTGGGCCCCGTCTCGGCCGTCCTTGCTCACGCCGGGTACGCCCTGCGGTCCTGGAGACGAGTCGGAGCAGGAAGGTGAGTGTGGACGGTGGGAATGGACAGCCATTCCACCTGCCCCCCCACTTTGGTCTTAGAGCTTATTCCCCACTCTGGAAGGGCCCAGGGGAGGGGAGGGGGTGCGGGAAGGAGGTGAGGTGCAGTGAGAGGTGCGTGGAGGTCCGGGATCTGTCCCAGGGGTGGCGGCTCGGACTGGAGCTGAGCTCGGTCTGTGGTGAGCCAGGGGGGTGTGCGGAGTTGTCTGGTGAGCAAGGACGGAGGTGACCGGGCCCCCGAGCAGGTGGAGGCAGAGTGGCCGCTGCCTCGCGGGCAGCCCCAGGTGTGGGGGCCGGCGGGCCTCGGGCCCCCGGCCCCTAGGGCGTGGGTGCAGGTGAGACCAGGCCCGGAAAGCCGCCTGGGAAGCCCCTGTCTCTCCACAAAACATGTATATTGATGTCAATTCAAACGTCCAGGATACATACGGGCCAGTGAAGGGATTGTGTTAGAATTTAGCTGAAATAGATGGTGGGTGGCCTGCACTAAATAGATTCTCCTGAATGGGTTCTCGAGTAAGCGGTTCCACAAAGTGATTCAGACAGTTCCTGACCTTCTAAGAGAGTTTGCCAAGAGAGAACTCGTTCCTTTAGAAGGCCGTTCGTCGCCCAAGCACGCCCCGCGCAGAGTTGGAAGCAAAGCCGACAGCGGCCGGCACACGTACCTTGGAGTCCCTGGTCTCCGTCAGGCCCGTCCAGACCCGCGCCCGCCGAGCCTTTGTCTCCTCGGTCTCCCTGGGTCCCTGTGGGAAAGCAGCGGACGTGAGCCCCAGGTGCGTGACCCACCTTCTGACGCCCACTTTGCAGGCTTTTCCCCAAAGCGACACGCTCAGGAAAACAGCCCAAGCATCACAACCAGTCAAGGTGGTTGACGCTTGAATGCATCTCGGTTTGGGGACCAAGGGCACCGGCACGGGGCGGGGCAGGACTCCGGGCCGCCCGCAGGGAACCTCGGGGGTTCCATCGGTGCGGATGGACGGCACGGCGTCTGGGAGGGGGGAGGAGGTGTGTGCGTCCGTCTCCGGGGCTCAGGTGGTTCGGGCGTGAGGATATGGGAAATGGCGCTGCTAACTTTGGAATACTTTACGCTTCACAGATGAAGAAAGGGATTTACAGATTTAAGTTTCCCTTGGAAGTATTTTTCTTAGGCTACTTTTCAGAAACAAAATTATTGGATCGGTAAGTTGGAAGGGACTGGAATCGTGAGCGTGATCTCCCTCGTTTGGGCCGTGAGGCTCGCTGGCGGGGCCAGCCGGCCACGGTGGCGCAGCTTAGAGGTTGGAAATGGGGTGAGTGTTCGAGGCCGTTTTGGAAAAGGTTAGTGCCCGCCCACTCACACACGGGAGGCTCCGATCACGGGCACCGAGCACCCCGCCGCCAGCACAGGCCGGCCCCGGGGCCCGTGGGGGGCGCGTCTGTGACTTGAGCTGGTTCCTAAATTACATCTAGTGCATCGTCGACCTTTAAAAGGGAGCTCCGTACAGCTTTTGCCTTTTGCCACAGAAACGTTCACGTGTGTCGGTTTTTACGAAGGCACATCCTATGGTGTATAAAGGGGCTTCTGTGTGCTTCTCACGTTTGTCTGTCCTTCCCCCCAGATGTTCTGACGGTATTTGAGAAAAACATCACATTACAAAAACGTGGCAGTGCTCGTGGGAGAGAGAAGGAGTGCGGGGGCCACTCACCTCTGGGCCCAGGGTCTCCCAGCTCTCCGGTGGGACCACGATATCCAGGGGGCCCTCGCGCACCGGGGTGGCCGATGGAGCCGGGGGGCCCCGGGGGACCTGGGGGTCCGGCTGGACCAGGCCGGCCCGCGGATCCCGGCGCTAAAGGCTTCCTCAGGTGAGCTGCTAACTGGGCAATTTGTTCTTTTGAAAAACAAAGGGGCACGCGTTTATTCAAAGCGGATTAGCGGAAGTGTTCTATGCCGCGGCTAACACGTCAGGGCTGCCCGCCTTCCAGAAGGAAGTTTCACAGATTGAAAGTGGCCCGAGCTTGGTGTCAGGGCACGAAACTCTAGTGCTGCCAGAGTACCGAGCAGTGAGTCAAGGCCCAGAAGGAGGCGCTCCCTTTGCGCGAGCTCCTTAAAAGCCCTGTGAATCAAAGTGGCCGAAAGATGCCACTTAGTTCGGAAGGGCTGAAAGGGCCCAGTCCCCGTCCCTCGTGACTGATTCTTTGAGCAGACGTTTAGAGCGCCTGGCCCGGTATTAAATCCCGGGGGAGGGAGCCCCCACCTGGTGCAGATGGACAGAGCGGACCCCCAAGGACCCCAGGCAGCTGGGCAGGGAAGGGGGTGGGAGGGCACTCACCGCTGAGCATCGCCCCACACAGCTCCCGGATGTGCTGCTCGCTGGCCTCTCGCCCCTGAAACGCACCCCGTAAGCTGGTCAGCGGACAGGGGGGCAGGCCGGCACCTCCAGGGGCACCCCGCCATCACTCTCGGGAAGGTGACGCCCGCCCCCGGACGCCGACCTCAACACAGGGAAAGAAGCACGTACCGGGACTCCGGGCTTCCCAGTGATGCCAGGCACGCCTTGGACGCCCTGGAAACCCACGGGGCCGGGCGGGCCTGGGACACCATCCACGCCGCTGGTGCCGTTGGGGCCCGGGATGCCCTTCGGGCCCAGCTCCCCTCGACTGCCGGACTAGGGGAGAACGGGACCAGTGCCCAGAAGCCCCGCCACGCACGCTCCTCCCTCTTGCCCCGCTTCCGGGCAG
Organism: Panthera leo; assembly: GCF_018350215.1. Classification (NCBI taxonomy): domain Eukaryota; kingdom Metazoa; phylum Chordata; class Mammalia; order Carnivora; family Felidae; genus Panthera; species Panthera leo. The sequence goes on from NC_056681.1 coordinate 1,308,137, forward strand.
AGCCAGCTTCGCGACCTGCAGGCCTGTGTCTCCTCTGGGCTTTGCTGTCGGGACGGCTGCCAGCCACTTACCTCTCCTTTGGGACCGACGGGACCACCGGGACCCTGCGAGAGAGGAGCCGTTGCGTGTGTTGCTAGGCAGGCGGGCAGTTGCTTCCAGAGAACCAGGCCAGCGTGTTACTGGTCAGGGATGGCCTCGAACAGCCGGGAAACTACAACTTGACCGCTTCAGGATATCTTGTAAGTATGTTTTTATCTCGCTGGGGTTGTGTTATGACCACTGATGTTTTTGTGACTTAGTTTTCCTAAAGGGTGTTTTCAGTAGCTGCTTTGTACTTTTTCTCACATGTGTTGACTTTGCTCCTGGCCGTTATTATCATTATAATAAATGACGCTAAGCTGACAGTCTGTCCCTAAGGTTCCCTTTCCCCAGCTGTGTCCTCCTCAGGAAGCTTCCTGGCTGCCTGTGAACAGGCACGTGGTCCCAACCAGACAGCAGATGGCCCAGGACCCATTCTGCCATGCCGCCGTCGGCGAGAGCAGACGCCTCTGGGCTCCGCAGCCGGCAGGAACTGCCACCCCCATCAGATTATCAGGGACGGGTTTCCAGGGTCCTGCTGGGTCAAGGTCATCCGGGAATCCCCCAAAATAAACCTCGAGCGCGCACGCACACACACATACACACACACACAGAGCCCTGACCACGTCCTGGCTACGGTCACAGGGCTGTGGGCTGTGCCAGAGACGAGGGTCCCCGGGGCCGGGTCGTTGCCATCTCCCCCGGACACCTCGACAGCCTTAGTCACCGAACTGAAACCCTGGCCACGGGGCAAAGACCCTCCCCCCGAAACCCCACGACCGTCGTGCCCCAGCCTCCAGGAAAAGGTCCACCTGTCCATGAGCTCAGTCAAGGATTTTACTCTAACCATAACTTGATTTTTAGCTCTGTGGAGGCAGAGTTTTCTGGAGTTTTATCTGAACCGTGCCCCAGTTCCCGCCGAAAGTCACCGGTGACGTGACTGCAGGCAGCATCACGTGGACAGGAGCCCACAGGACCCACAGGGACACATGGGCCCAGCCCCTGGCCTCCACGCGGCTTCCCCCACTCCCGGGACCAGCAGAGACTGGCCTCCCCCGGACGCGGCTCGTTCACACTCAGCTGTTAACACAAGTGAGGCCGACTAGGTCACACTCACCAGCTCTCCTTTGTCCCCAGGAAGGCCGTCAGAACCTGCAATGCCCTGGGAACGACACGCCCCGACGTTAAACCACGTTCTCAAGCCTCGGGAGCTGGTTCGCGAGACCCCGGGCCAGGGGGACGCAGGCTGACGTCCCTTATTGACCTGACACGAGGCTTTCTTGCCAAGCAGAATCCTCAACCAATATAAAAAGGACCTGGGGCCACCTGGAGGTCACGGGCCCAGCTCCCTAGCCTTTCCAGAGGGGACAAATTTTTGACCTACAAACAGGCCTGGAGCCCAGATGCCGCCCTTGACGAGCTCACATTCCCAGAAGGTCCGCAGGAACACCCCCTCCCCCGGGGGCCCCGGGAGCCGAGCCGGGGAGTTGGGCTGGGTGTCCAGAGCGGTCACCTCCACTCAGAGGGAGCAAGGAGAAGCCGGTCATGAAGACAGCGGGAGGGAGAGAGGAGCTCCAGCCTGCACCGACGGGACCAGCGGGCACCCGCTCACCTGGTCTCCCTTCGGGCCTGCGGCTCCTCCGGGGCCCTGGCAGAGAGAAGGCTCGGCCTCAGAGGAAGCCCAGGGCCCCCGGGGGGTGGAGCCCAGGGGCCCGGGCGCGTCCCCCAAGTGTCTCAGGGACGCCAGAGCATCGCAGCACGCGGGGTGCCGTGGGTGTTTAATGGGCCTCCTTGGGTTGGGTGTTGCTTGTACCACCAGCGACCGTGCGGGCAGCTGGCACCCGTAACCCTCGGGTGGCGTCCCGAGTGGGACCGGACGTGTCTGGGGAGGTGCAGGCTGGGGTCGCCCCGAGAACAGAGAACATTAAAATAACAATTGTCCGTCTGCTCGAACAGAAGCAGGAGCCAGAGCTGCCCTGGGAGGGGATGGAGGAGGCCGGGGTGGGCAAGGTGGGGGGGAAGGCGAGGACCCTCTGTGAGCACAGCCCCCCGGCCCCCCCCCTCCCCGCAGAGGCCCTGGCCCCCGGGGTTTCCCGCCTCCCTGGAGGCTAACGAAGGGCCGCTTTCTCGGCCAGTGGTTTCTGTGGCCCCCGCCCTGCCCGCCTCCCCGGAATGAAGCGAGGTCTGGACGGCAGCTCCTGGGCCTTCCCGTCTGCAGGGGTGATGGCAGAGGCAAGCGCGGCCTCGGCGGGGCCTGGGGCGCGCGTCCAAGTGGGGCCTGGTCCTGCCCCGCCGGGCGCCTGGGCGCTCTGGCCCGACCGTCCCGGGACCACAGGGACCCACACAGAACCCACCGTCACAAGACCGCTAGGAAAGTTAGAAGCAGTGACGGTTAACAGCAGTTGTGGTTTTCACGCTTGTCTTAAAGCAACGTAACCCTTTGTCCGACCCTCAGCTGAAACCCGACGGGCCCCCACGGAGCCAGGAGCACCGGCCGGGCCACCGGCAGCATGTGGTCCTCCCCCGTGGGTCCCAGGGACTGTGAGCAAGGGCGGGGCGGGGTAGGGCACCCCCTGCTGGGACAGCCACTTACCCGGTCACCCGTGACACCTCGGAGGCCCTGGGGGCCCGGCAGGCCGGGGTCTCCTGTGTCGCCCTTCCGGCCCTGCAGACAAGGACCCAGCTCGTCAGCACCCACAAAGGAGCCCAGCGGGGACCCCTCCCCTGCTCAGCTGGCCCCTCTGGGCGTAAACCCCGCCCCAGGTCTCACCCACCTGGAAGCCTCGGACGCCAGGGGCTCCAGGAGGGCCTTGCGGGCCCAGAGCCCCCTAAAAGACAAAAGGAAGGTGTGGGTCCAGCTCGCCTGCCCCCAGGGACGCCGGGCAGACACGGGAGCTGGCCACTCGCCGGGGACAGAGATGGGGGGCGGCTGGGGGTTGGGGTGAGGCATGCCCTCAGACCCCACGTGCCCGTCAGCCCTGGGAGCCAGGCACCCACACCCACGGCTGCCTGGGGCCCTGTGGCCGGTGTCCCCACGATCCCATCTATACACCTACTCGGACGTGAGGGGTGGGAAGCCCCCACTGCACCTCACGGAGCCTGCGACGGGCGCTGTGACTTCCTCCCTCGGCAAGGATGGGACGGCTGGGCCTGGCCCTCGGTGTCTTTCGGCTTTCGCGGGCTCAGCTCACCGACGTGTCCCAGATGCCTCCCCAGCCCGCACGGCGACATGGAGGTGCCTCCCTGCCCTTCCCCCCCCCTCCCCCTTGCCAGGCTACACCCGCCTCACTCACCGCCGAGCCCCTGTGGCCAGCCTCACCGCGCTCCCCAGGCACGCCAACGTCTCCCTGCACGAGGTCAGGGGGAGGGGGACAGGGGTCAGCAGGGTCCGTGGACTTAGGGCGGGGGGGGGAGGGGGAGGGGGGGACACTTACCGGGATGCCAGGCTCTCCCGAGGGTCCGGCCTCACCCAGCTCCCCGGCTCGGCCCTGCACGAGAGAGAGCCCCCCGAGTGTGCGCTCGTCCCTCCCTCCGGGGCCCGGACACCACCCCCACCCCCACCCCCAGCAAGACGGAGAAGCCACGTACCAGTTCTCCCTTCTCGCCCTTGGACCCTGCTCGTCCGGGGAGGCCCTGCGCACGTCAGAGGTCCGGGCTGTGAGCCCGTGGCAGAGCACCCCCAAAGCGGGGCTCCCCCTGCACAAACTCCCACTCGGGGACGTGCAGGAGAAGACCCCCGTCCCCGAGCCCCCACCGGCGTAGCCCCGGCACCACCGAGGGAAGCCCACACGCTCACCGGCAGCCCGTTGGGACCCTTCTCTCCTGGGGCACCGTTGCGACCGGCCTCTCCCTGCGGGAGGTCAGGGGACAGGGTGCTGAGGCCCGGGAGGCCCAACCCCCGCAGACCCCTTCTCCCCTGTAGGCCAGATACCAACCTTCTCGCCATCGAGTCCGGGCACGCCGTCCCGCCCATCCTTGCCCGGCATACCCTGGGGATGGGGGGTGATATGAGGCCTGGGGCGCGGCGCGTGTCCCGTCACCCCACCCTCCCTCCCCAGGCCGGTGTGTCAGTCCCTGCAGGGAGGGGGGGGCGGAAGACGCCGCCCTCCGCGTCTGCCCGGGGTTTTCACCACGCCCACAGCCAAGTTCTGTTGCGGCCCGTTTTGCAGATGAGAAGACAGAGGCTTGGGGGCTGGGATGTGGGCCTTCCCGATCCCACGCTCTGGACTGATGTGGGAACAGAGAGCACGGCCCAGTGTTGGGAAACCAGCAGGAGGGCAAGCTTTCAGAGGAGGTCCCCAGGGGCCTGTCCTCGTCTGCGTGGGTTGGGGCTGGGAGGGGCTGAGCAGGGGACCGGGCGGTGCGGGTGCCCCAGGACCCTCAGAATGCCCCACACCTGTGCCCACCGGTCTACCCAGCCCACCCTTCTGTCCCCTGCGGCAGACGCTCTGCCTCCTCCGCACGGTCGGGGCTGCCCGGAACACGTGGCCCCGTGCCCTGCTCAGCCACTGGTAGGAGGCTCCGGACGGCGACAGCAGCGTTCGGCCAAGTGAGGGCCACACGCCGGCCGCGGACAGCCCCAGGCGGCTGAAGAAGGGTTCTCCCGGGGGGGGGAGACACTTGCAGAAGATGGGAGGCCAGCAGGGGCAGCAGGGGCCTGCTCTGTGCAGGGACACCAGGGACACCGGCCGTTGTCTGACACCGCGGCAGCCGCGGGCACTCACCGGCTCTCCGCCCGGCCCGGCCACTCCAGGGGCTCCTTTGGGACCAGGTCTGCCCTAAAAGACACATAAGCCACTGCATTTGGGACCTTGAGGAAGAGGAATGCTCCCCCCCAGACTGTGTCCCTGGTCCCCAGGCAGGCTCAGGCCAGGAGCCCTGCACACGCCCCGTGCCCATGACTCCCGGGCACCAGGGGCTGTGCTCAGGGCTGGGGGATGCCCAACCACGGGCGGAAGGGCTTGTGGACTCGGGACCTGTCTCAGCATCACGCGGCCGCCTCCCGGGCCTCTGGCCACGGGACTCAGTCGGGGGGACGACGAGGTTGAAGGCGTCCTCAGGCAGACGCCAGCTTGGGGCTGTCCCCTCATTGCTCGATCATCTCTCAGCTTTACTCACGGTTGCTCGCTCAACCTGAGAGTCATTTTCTCTGTTATTCCATTTCACAGTTGGGCAACGGCGCAGGGCCCAGGGCCTCTGGCGGGATGAGTGTAGCGGCCGGAATGTGCCCCCAGGAGTCTGGTCCTACAGCCTCCGCCCCGCTGCTCCCGGCACGAGCTCGTCAGAGCCACCAGAACTGCCGGTGACCCAGCTGCTGGCCAGGGGCCACCCCACCCTCCCTCCCCAGGGGTCGGCGTGTCTGGAGGAAGGACCCAGAGAATCAAGGTCACTTTACTTACAAGGTCACCCTTGGGGCCACGGAACCCGTCTGGGCCCCTCTCGCCTCTGTCACCCTAAAATGACGGGGGGTGGAGGTATGGAAACAAAAAGTTAACTGCAGAAGGTGGGAGGGCTGGATGGAGGGTCACAGGGGCCAGAGGGACGTTGACCACACCTCACACACGTCCAGAGGGAAGAACACCAAAGTCCCAGCGAGAACAGGCCCTCGCGGTGAACTCAACCCCCCCAGGTGTACCCACTCCTGCCCCCAGGTGTGCCCACTGGCACCTGCCCAGGTGTGCCCAGGGGTGCGTGCCCACAAAAGGACTCTGCTCCCGGAAGGGCCAGCCTGGCGCAGCCCAGGGGACTGAGGGAGGCGTCTGAGTGAGGAAGAGGAAGGGTACAGAGAGCCCAGGCCTGCGGGGGGCCACCCTCCACCCCCAGACACACACATACCACTTTCCCAGGGGCTCCTGGGATCCCCAGCGGCCCTCGGAATCCGATGGGACCCTGTAAGGAGGCGGGGGGCCATCTGGGGCCTCTCATCTGGAGCCTGGCCAGCATCCCTTGGAGGACGTGGCTCCAGCCAGAGAGACCCTGCCTCCAGCACCCCCAACAGACACCCCCTCCCCAGTCAGCTGCCCAGGGGTCCCAAACCGTCCCCCACCCCCTTTTCCAAGGCCTCCACTCCGCTCGCCTAGGGCCCCTCTCCACCTGATGCGGGGCTGACTTACCCGATCCCCGGGGGGCCCGGCCGGCCCCGGCAGACCTCGAAGTCCCCGAGGCCCCTGTAAGAGGAAAGCTGGAAAGGCAGGGCCTGGGCCAGGAGCACCCCCAGGACCGCACGCCCCCCGGGAGCCACGGAGGGCCCTAGGGGCTTCCCTAGAAGCACCTGACCTCGGGCCAGGCCCTGGAGGGGGCAGGACCACAATTCCTAGGACCTGCAGCCTGGCAGAGGCAGGACCCTGGCCCGGTCCCTCTTACGAGTGTCGGTGGACCGTCCCCTGCAGTCCTAAGCAGTCGAGGGGCTCTGGCCCCACATCCCCACCCACGTCTGGCCCCTTCCCCCGCTCACCTGCAGCCCTACAGTGCCTGGGATGCCAGCCGGCCCGGGGGGCCCAGGATCACCCTGCAATGGAGATGAGGTGCCGTGAGCTGGGTCAGGCCTGAGCCCTCCCAGCACCTGTCCAAGCCCACTGGTCCCCCCAGATGAGCCCGTGCAGCGGGGGCCGTGGCCCTGTTCACAGCTGAGCCTCTGAGGTTGGGGGCTTCTGGCCTTCCTCTGGAGGGCAAGGTCCCTGTGGCTTCTGCTCCTGCAAGGCCCCCAGCCTTTCCCAGACGCCTCTGCCTGGCTGGCGTGGGCACGTCTACTGCCCGAGCGGCGACCTCACCGTGCCGGACATGTACCCAGCCTCACCTGGTGCCTGTGGGTAAGGGCAAACCAAAATCTTCCGCGGCCAGGGGCCACGGGGGGTGGGGGGGTGGCAGGGGCCTCCAGGAGACCTGTCCGGCCACCAGCGGGGCCGCCTGAGCTCAGGGAACTTCCACGTGAGACCAGGCAGGTGGGGGGTTCGTCCAGGGACCCTGCCCCAAAGCACTTGGCTCCGACTGGCCGGGCCCCACAGAGGAGGCGTGCATAGCACGCCCCAGAGGCGGCCGGCACCCCCTCCCTGACCCACCGCCAGCGGGGCCCTGGCCCCCACCCCCCACCAGGTGCCCCTCCCTCCCTCCCACCCCCGCCCGGGCCAACGGCCCATATTCACCTTCTCGCCATCCTTGCCGACCTCTCCTTGCTCCCCTTTGTAGCCGGTGGGCCCCTGAAAGCCAGTGGGGGCGAGGAGTCACAGCCCACCCCCAGCAGCCCTGAACAGAGGCCCGCGTGGCCGCCAGATCAGGTGGGGAAACTGAGGTCCGGTCAAGAGGGGGCAAGGCCGGGCCAGGGAAGGGAGGTGGTGGCCTGACGCCAGCTTCCCTGGCTGCAGCTGTCGCCATGCCGCCCGGTCCCGGGGGCCACACCGGTGCCCAGCCCGTTAACAGTGCTGAACAGGGGGGTGGGGACAGAGCAAGGCCCCCAGGCTGGGTCGGAGGCCAGCTCTCCCTTCTTCCTGGAACAACCAGGGCGGGCTTTCTGGAAGCCCGCCTCCCCCCGAGTCCCCTCCGGACCTTGAGGCTCGGGTCTGAGTCACCCTGTGGCCGCCGCTCACCTTGAACCCTGGCATTCCTGGGGGCCCGGGAGGGCCTGGGGGGCAGATGGCCGGGCACTGTTGGAAAGCAGAGTGGTCAGAGCGGGACCTGCCTCTCAGGTCAACACCCAGGGGCCCTGAGACGGGCCATTCCAGACGAGTGAAGGGACCTCAGGCCACACCAGGGCCTCCCGGGGAGCCCGGACGGGCCCTCGCTCAGTGTGGCCGCCCGGGGTGGGGTGGGGTGGGGGGGTGCAGAAAGGCACTGCCCGGAGCAGGATGGCGGCTGCCTGGCCCCTCGCGGGCTCGCGCTGGGAGCCAAGCTCCCCTTTCTCCGTACTCAGCGCAGCGGCTTCACAAAGGGGCCCTCATCCCGTGTTCCCGCAGCAAACCTCGGGCCGGGGCTCCTGTCAGTGCACAAATGCTCTCTAGGAACGGACAGGTGTCCTGCAGACACGGATGGGGCACTCCGTGCCCAGGGCACCGTAACGCCAAGGGATGGCGCTGGGTTTCCTAGATCATTCCGCAGCTCATCTCTGCCCCTGCCTGGCCCATCGCCAGGGGCCCAGCCATCCTCCCGATTCTGGAAGGTTCTGGAAGGTTCTGGAAGGTCCCTAAACCCTCCCTCTGCGACATGCCCTGGTCAAACACTCCGGACGCAGGGGTGGAGCCACGGGCGCCGGCAGCGGGCAGGTCACATCCTTCAGGAGCACCGGACGCCGACCCCTCCGCGCGCACACAGCGGAGAAGGACCTGGGGTCGCCCCAGACGCGGTCTTCATTTTCACGGGAGCGACAAAGCTCACAGGTAAGAGTGAGTCCCAGACGCTAGTCCAGAGCCTTCTCTGCTGGGGAAACCCTCTGTGCCACCCGTTGTAGCCGACACCCGCCGAGTGTGGCTGAGCGGTCAGCGCCCGGCTGCGCCAGGCTACAATTGGATTCTGTTTCACTTCGATTCACATTCACGCTCCTGTGAGCAGGGGGTGGGGGTGGGGGTGGGGGTGGGGGTGGGGGTGAGGGGACCCGGGGGCAGGAGCGCGAGAGGGAGCAGCTCATAGCCAGTGGGCAGAGTTGGCGTGGCGAGGCCGCGCCCAGAGCTGGTACCACCCACGCGGACCCGGGGGGTAGGGAACGAGCCATGGGGTCCCCGAGGCGGTGGGCTGGGCTCGTGCCCCCTCCCCCCAAGACGGGCAACCTTCACAAATGGCTGTAAGTGCCTACCTGCAGGTCAGTGGCGCCTTCAGGGAGGACCCCTGGGTGACCCTGGGACACAAAGACAGCTGACTTGGATGCTGCCGTCCCCCGCCCTCCCTGTCACCCACCACTCCGGACTCAGTCCCTTCATCCCTCATGTGGCCAGTGCTGGGCATTAACAAGGACAGAAACCACCTGTCCTGAGCCACTGGGCCTGAGCCCTGCCTGTCCCCAGGTCAGCCGACCCGGCTGCCACTTTGGCCCCGGACTCCGCCCGTGTCTGAAAAGGGGATGGGAGTCCACGTGGGTGCGGCTGGGGGCCCCGGGGACAGGAGAGCCACGTCATCGCTGCCTGGCACTAACTACCCCAGCGAAGCCCTGGGGTCCCCTGCCTGGTACTTACAGGGGGTCCAGGAGGTCCCGGGGGGCCAGGGAGGCCCGGTAGTCCAGAGGGTCCCTGGGGGGTGGGTTATGACATTCGGTGAGGGTGACCAGCGGTCTCCCTCCCTGTGCCCTCACGGGGACGTTGCCACCTGCCCGCCTCCCCCAGCCTGGCCTGTGCATGTGCCCACAGCGCATCTCAAGGCCTAGCCTGTCCTTGTCCCTGAATGTCACTTGGGGTTTCCGTCAAGGGCCATGAGAAAGGAAATGGGGGAGGAGGAGGGTGGAAGAGGTGAGGGGAAGAGGGAGGGAGGGAAGGGAAGAGAAGGAGCAGAGGTGGGAGGAAGCCCTGGGGGTTGAATTGGGGGTGTCCCGGTGGGCAGGGCCCTTGCTCTGAGCAGGGGGGAGGGTCAGGGCCAGCCACTCACCGGGGGGCCCCGGAGGCCAGCTCCACCAGGGATGCCACTCACTCCTGCCTCTCCCTGGGGGGGGGGGGGGGTAAGGACGTGAGAAACAGGGGTCTGCACCCACAGACCCACACAGGGCTCGTCTGCCCCCTCTGGAGGGACAGGAAGTCCGGTGGGGGGCGGCTGGCCCCAGCCCCGGTTTGGGACCCGGCAGCCCGCCTGGCCCGGAGTGTGGTGGGCGTGCTTGGGTGGGGCCGCGAGGGTGGTCAGTACTCACCGGGGGTCCGGGGAGGCCTTTGCCCTGCAGTGACAAGCACGGGGTCAGAAGGCGCTGGGGACAGCCCACTCCCCTACCCCCATCCCCCACCCCCGAGACAGGCGGGCTGTACGGGGGGGGGACTCCCAGACTCCTGGGGCAGGGGGCCCTCCCTGGGGGAGAGAGGACACAGCCCAGATGGTGTCCCAGGACCCCGGCCCAGGCTGGCTCGGCCCCGGAGGGACAGCAGGCAAGAGGGCTGGACGCTGCCTCTCAGGGCTCCCGAGGGCACCCCGCCCCGGTCAGACCCTCTCTCTCCTCAAAGTCCCACTGAGAGGGGGAAATGACACTCACCCCCAGCCCGGGGGGCCCCGGGGGGCCCAGACTTCCCTGCAGAAGGAAAGAGGGTCAGGAGTGAGCTGAGCCCAGGCGCCCAGGACTCTGTGAGCCAACCTGTCCCACCCGCCCCCCCCTCTGAAGTGGGAGCTCTCCGTTTTACAGCAGATCGAGGCCCCGGGGGGACCTCTGAGGCCCAGCGGCCCGGACAGGTCTTTGCCAATAATCCCGCTGAGGAAAATCCATCCAGACTGTTGGAAACGACGCAGGAAGCAGCCAAGAGCAGGCAGGACACGCCCCCAGGAAGGCCCGGCGCTAGGGCTGACCCGAGCCACACAGAAGGGCCCTGTGCCCATCTCTCCAAGAAGCCTTCCAGGTAGCCCCCTCCCCCAAAGGTCACGAGAGCTTTGGCCCCTGCCCTTTCTGCCGCTCCCCTGTACCCCGAAGACGCAGGCCTGGCCCGGGGGGCCCCCGACAAGAGACTCCCTACAGAAACCCGGAGACAGCCGCCCTGGCGCGTAAGGCCGGTCGCCCCCGCCGGGTCTGAACGCTAGGACGGCTGCAAGCAGGGGCCCGTGTGTCGTCCCCCTGAGCCCACCTGCCCTTCTGTGGCCTCCACCTCACCGCACACGCGGTAGGACGTCCCAGCTGCCCTCAGGGCCACCAGCCTTGTGGACAGTGCTCAGCACTGGGGGTGGGGTGGGGACCTCACTCCCAAGCGGAACCCATCCAACTCGGGGCAGGCACTGACCCGTTCTCCAGGTGCGCCCTTGGGGCCCGGTGGTCCGTCCTGTCCTGTCAGACCCTGGGGAGAGAGGCAGGGGAGGGGGGGCTCGAGGGGTCACGCTGGGAGGACGGTCCGCCTCCCCCCAGAGGGCACTCTCCTAACTAAAATGGGTCCGGATACTGGGAAGAACCTTGCATGCGGCCCCTTCCTCTCCCAGGGCCTCTGGGGGAGGTGAGGAGCTGATAAGCCCAGCAGGTGGGAGAAGTCCCTTCTCAGAGCCCTGCCGCGGCCCCCGCGGTCCTGGGGCCAAGGCCTTGAGCCCCGAGGACAAACGCAGCCAGCCTGGGGCTCAGAGGGGCCCAGGTAGCCAGAGAAACGAGAGCTAGGAGCATTTTCACCCCTGCCGGGAGCTGGCTGCGTCCTCTGCCTGGGCTGAGGGGTCTGGGATGCAGGCCAAGGGACCCCCGCTGGGGGACATCCGGAGACTCTTGGGACCGAGCAGGCCCAGCGCAGGCCCAGCCCCAGCGGGAGAGCTGCAATTAAACTTGACTCCTGGGATACAACCCCTCCGGTCCCGGCTCAGGGGAGGAGAAGGGAGGGGGCTCACGAGAGGGGGCTCTCGGGAGGGGAAGGGGGGAGGGGGAGGAAGGGGCGGGCACACTCACGTCCACGCCGGGCAGTCCTGGGAGCCCAGCCTCCCCTGGTTTCCCTGGCTTCCCTGGGGCCCCTTTTGGTCCCTGGAGGGAGGAGGGGGAGGGCAGAGGCGTGAGGGCAGGTCCAGCCCAGAGCCTTGGCCTTCACCAATAAGGCTTGTGTTTTCCAGCTGCGGCGCCGCCCAGCAATTAGAGATTGGCTCTTCTCCACCGGAGGCCCAGCTGCCGGCTTTCCTGCGGACCCCCACCCAGCTGGGCCCGGCGCCCACCCTCACCGGCCCCAGCTGGCCGCCCTCTCCAGCCGCCTCCCCCCGCTTAGTCACCTCTGTAGGAAGTTCACCTGGATGCTTCGTCAGCCGCCCGGGCTAAGGGCCTGTGCGTCCCTCTGTGGGACCCCCGGTGTGCCCTAGAACCCTCAATTCCTGGGCCTGAACAGCTCTGTGAAAGCCCAGGGCCCCCTCGCCGGCTGTAGCCACCTGGCCTGGCTGGCACCGGCCCAAAGACCGTCTCAAAGCCAGCCGCCACCCAGGGACACGCTGAATCCCACACGCTCCCCTCCCGCCCCCTTCCCGCCTCTGAGGCCTCCTGCCTGGCGGGCAACCCAGGGCCCAGTGTGGTGGGAAGGGGACGTCCTGACCCCTCGGTTCTAGGTCCACCCCTCCCCTCGCCGTAGCTGGACACTCACCGGGGACCCTGGCAGACCCGGAGGCCCAACTTCTCCCTGTAGAGGGGAAGACACCCACATGTGACCAAGGGTCTCCTGAAGATCCCGGCCCAGGGGAGCAGAGACCCAAGAGGCGACACGGGACCCCCCTCCCACAGGCGACCTCATCCACATCTAAGGGGCCCCCTCCTCTCTGGGGCCAGGCACAGGGACATACCCCCCACCCCTCCACCAGCCTGAGAAGCCTCGGAAGGTGGGCCACAGCCCCTCAGACTTGCAGAGGCCCAGGGGGAACGCCACCCCCGTGACCACTAGGCCCGAGACCCTTGGCGTGAGGCTTCCAGGCTTTTAAGTGGAACCCTCCCCAGAAGGAACGGCACGACTCCCGTCAGCCTGGGGCTCCTGGGGGGCCGGGCGCCCAGCCCCAGTGGGAGGGGTATGGGGGCCCTGGGTCCAGGGCCCAATGTGGCCACCATGACCCGCCCTGCCCCCACCCTGCGGGGCTGTCGCCGAGCACCCTGCGGGTCGAGATCAACCAGGGTTGGTGTGGATATGAGACTCAGGGCCATCTAGGGCCTTGGGGGCCCAGAGAGAGACTGAGGACTGGTCAAGGGGGGCTCTCGCGGGTGAGGAGGTCCTGGGGCAGGTCTCTGCTTTACATGGAGGTGGCTGGATCGGGGGGGGGGGGGGGTTCACCCAAGACGGTCCTGGGGGAGGCTGGCCGCGGGATTTCAGCTGCTTGGATTGGGCCACACTTGACCTGGGGCACCCCTGGACACAGCATCTCTGGGGCAGAGCCAGCTTCAGAGCCCCCCAAAGCTGGCTCCAGCCCAAGACCCTCAGGGGACAGCCCTGCACCTCCACCCCCAGGGCCTCAGGACACAGGAGCAAGGGCCCCTGGGGACCCGGAGACACGCACATCAGTGCCCACATTCCCAGGCCAAAGACTACCGTGCACCCCCCACCTGCTCTGGGGACGGGATCCCTGCGGGCTGAACCCTGAACAGGAACAAGGACCGTCTTTGTCCCTTTTCACACCCCACACCCCGCTTCGCCCCAGCCCCAACGAATGGGAGTAGTTTTGTCTCCATCAGGTCTAGAGGCTCAGGGAGGCTGCAGCCAGACTAGAACCCCACGGAGCCCTCCCCACCCGCAAACTCACATCAATGCCGTCCTTGCCCGGTTTCCCAGGTGGCCCTTGGGGGCCCGGGGGGCCTTGGGGTCCCACTTTCTGAAACGGAGAAGTGTCATCATGCAGTTGACCCCTCCCACCCTCTCCCGCGGGTCAGCCCAACAGAGCGTCCCCTGTTCCTGGGTCGGGAACGGCACTGGGGGCCTGGCCCCGGGCCCCCCCCCCCAGGCCTGCCTCAGAGATCCCCCAAAGCCCGGGGCTGGCAGCGTCTGCTGCCTGGATCCTCCAGGAGGGGCTGCACCGCAGGGAGCCTCGGGGAACAAAGGCGACATTGTGCCCGTCTGGTGGCAGCAGCAGCCGACCAGGCCAGGCGAGGACAGGGCGACTCCTGGGCTCATCCACGAAGGGTCGCGCCATCCACAAGGGCTCCGTGGGGCGACCAGTCTCCGTGCTCCACGGCGAGGTGGGCGATGGGCCTCGAGGCTGCGCAGGCGGTCCCCAAGCGTCCCGGGTTCCGGGCTCACTGGCCCAGGGTGGCCGGGGAGGGGGCAGGTCGGTCCCCCGGCTGTGCTGCTCGACGCCCCGTCTCGGAGCCCCCGGACTCCCACCCTGGCCGCCGCTCTCCGGCCCGCGCTCACCTGCGCCTCGGTCACGGTCGCGGCCAGGAGCTGCCCGAGCAGGAGCAGGGCCAGGGTGGGGGCTCCGGCCATGGCTGCACTCGCGCTCTGAGCAGCGGCAGCGCCGGCGGCCTGGGCTCGGGGCGGACGGCGGGCGGGGCGGGCGGCGGGCTGGACGCCAGTTCCCGCCCCGCCGGCTGAGCACAAGCCCCCCATTCAGCAGGGCCCACCTGGGGCTTCCGCGCCGCCCCACGCCTCCCGCCGAGCGGCCAGGGGGAAGAAAAGAGACCCAGTGGCATTTTTTGGCCAGCCTCGGAGTTAAAATTATCCCCGAGACCGATGAGTTACACACATATACCTTTTAGCAAAAAAGAAAGAAGTTCTTTTCACCACTTGAGCCCGGAGCAGGGCGTAGAGAGGGAACAGTCCCGCATTGAAGGGCTCCTTCCGAGAAGGGGCAGCCCCAGCCCCAGCCCCAGCGCAGGGCGACCTCCTCGGGATCCTGAGTGCGACCGAGGCTGCCCAAGGCCCAGCAAGACCCCCAGCGAGGGCGAGCGTCCCTGTGCCCGGGGCCAGACCAAGCCACGCCTCTGGCTCCCGCGCCGTGTCCTGCCATGGGCAGAAGTCTAGGGCCATGCCTGCTCGGCCGGGGGCACCTCCCATGCCCAGGGGCCTCACCCCAAACTTTAGCAATCCTGAGTGGCCCATCCATGTTGCCCATCACTGGCAAAGGGCAGACTCTTACCCAGCGCTCCGCACCCCAAGAGAGGGCAAAGTGGCGGCCTCGGCCGAGAAGGAAGCCCCACCATGAGCCCGGGCCTGAGCACGAGTGGTGGACGGGACCCTGAGGCTGGTGTTGGCTGTTCCCGTTTTTCACAAGATTTGGGCAGCTCAGGGCTCGCCAGATTTAGGCAAACTCTGCTTCCCCCTGGGAAGGCACAGGAACAGCAAGGTAGGGGGCAGCACCTGGGGCCAGGGGCCTCCATGGCCACCCTAGGGGACTCTCAAAACTCCAAGTCACCTACAGGCCCATTGAATTTGCAGGATCTCACACCCCCCCCCCTGCCCCCCCAGGTGTCTGAATGTTTAGAATCCCCTAGGAAATGCTGCTTTAGGATTTAGGGTGTGCTGTATGAGCTTGGCTTCTCTTTCTCTTTTCTTTTTCCCTTCCCTCCTTTTCCCTCCTCTCCCCTCCCTTCTCCTCCCGTTCCCTTTCCTTCTTTTTATTTTCTTTTCTTTTATTTTTTAATTTACATCCAAATTAGTTAGCATCTAGTGCAACAATGATTTCAGGAGTCGATTCCTTAGTGCCTCTGACCCATTTAGCCCATCCCCCCTCCCACACCCCCCCCCCCAGTAACCCTCAGTTTGTTCTCCATATTTGTGAGTCTCTTCTGTTCTGTCCCCATCCCTGTTTCTATATTATTTTTGTTTCCCTCCCTTATGTTCATCTGTTTTTTCTCTTAAAGTCCTCATGTGAGTGAAGTCGTATGATTTTTGTCTTTCTCTGATTTCGCTTAGCATAATACCCTCCAGTTCCACCCACGTAGTTGCAAATGGCAAGATTTCATTCTTTTTGATTGCCGAGTAATACTCCGTTGTATATATATATATACCACCTCTTCTTTATCCATTCATCCATCGATGGACATTTGGGCTCTTTCCATACTTTGGCTATTGTCGATCGTGCTGCTATAAACATGGGGGTGCATGTGTCCCTTTGAAACGGCACACCTGTATCCCTTGGATAAATGCCTACTGGTGCAATTGCTGGGTCGTAGGGTAGTTCTATTTTTCGTTTTTTGAGGACCCTCCATCCTGTTTTCCAGAGTGGCTGCACGAGCTTGCATTGCCACCAACAATGCAAAAGAGATCCTGTCTCTGTCTGCATCCTCACCAACATCTGTTGTTGCCTGAGTTGTTAACGTTAGTCATTCTGACAGGGGTGAGGGGGTATCTCATGGCGGTTTTGATTTGTATTTCCCTGGTGATGAATATGTTGAGCATCTTTTCGTGTGTCTGTTGGCTACCTGGATGTCTTCTTTGGAGAAGCGTCTATTCATGTCTTGGCCCATTTCTCCAATGGATTATTTGTTTTCTGGGTGTTGAGTTTGAGGAGTTCTTTATGGATTTTGGATACCAGCCCTTTATCTGATACGTCGCTTGCAAATATCTTCTCCCATTCTGTCGGTTGCCTTTTAGCTTTGCTGATTGTTTCCTTCGCTGTGCAGAAGCTTTTTATTTTAATGAGGTCCCAGTAGTTCATTTTTGCTTTTGTTTCCCTTCACTCCGGAGACGTGTTGAGTAAGAAGTTTCTGCCGCCAAGATCAAAGAGGTTTTTTCCTGCTTTGTCCTCGAGGATTCTGATGGCTTCCTGTCTTACGTTTAGGTCCTTCACCCATTTTGAATTTATTTTTGTGTCTGCCGTAAGAAAGTGGTCCAGGTTCGTTCTTCTGCATGTCGCTGTCCAGTTTTCCCAGCCCCACTTGCTGAAGAGACTGTCTTTATTCCATGGGATATTCTTTCCTGTTTTGTCAAAGATCAGTTGGCCATACGTTTGTGGGTCCATTTCTGGGTTCTCTGTTCTGTTCCATTGATCTGAGTGTCTGTTCTTGTGCCATCCCTCTCCTTCTTCCTCCCTCCCTTCCTTTCTTTCCTAGTCAATGCGAGCGGTGGGGAAAGAGTGGCATGCAGAATTCCATCTGTAACTGACCGTGGACAATGTGGAAAACTCACAACCTCCGGCCCAGCCTGTAGGAGCTTCATTTCTGTGGGTGGGAGCTCAGGGCTTGCAGGGGGCTGTCGGTTTACCCGGGAGCAGCAGGTGGGAAGTGAAAAGGATAGAGCAGCGAGGCAAGATGACTGCTCACCGCTGGGGTGGACCGGCCGCCCCTCAGGTGCGAGGGTGTGTGTGAATTCCATCCAGAAGGGCCGAGAGACGCTCACAAGAGTTCTTGCCCCCCCCACCCCCAGCAGAGTCTGGGTCATCCTAGGACCCCCTCAGACAGCAGGGTGGGGCTTGGGGCCAGTCCCCGCCCCCCCCCCCCCCCCCCCCCGGCCCCTGCTGGACCAGACTCAGAGGCAGCCCAGCTGGCCTTCACCCGGGGCAAGGGAATGAAACCCTGCTCCACCCTTCACCCCCAACCCATCCTTAGCTCCACTCAGCCCCCCCCCCCCCACTGTTCCTGCCTTGAAGCTTGAACAGCCGCAGTGGGCTAGGGCTGGAGGAGGCCGGGCAGGGGGTGCCTCACATCTGGTACCACCAGGCAGAACCAAAGCATTACCCGTGTTTCGGACCATCACTCTCCGTGATGCTTGGTGGGTCAGAGCCAAGCACGGACCCGTCCCCCCAGAGTTGCTCCAATGGGATTTTCCTTCCTCTCTGGGGTTCCAGCTGCCCCACCGAACCTTGCTCCGTACTGGTCTACACTGAGGACTCTGACCGCTATGGGCTCACACTCATCTTGGTGCCTTAGTTTCTCCCCTCTGTGGTGGAAACGGCATCACCGACCAAACCGGAGTTCAGGCACCTGGGGTCCTACCCCTCCCAGCAGATCAGGGGTGGGGGGGGGGCGGGGAGGGGAGCCAGCAGCCCAGGACGTACGCCTCCCCACCTCCAGCTCTGGGGAACATCAACTCAGGGGCCCTCCCTCCCAATGACTTCCAGTTTGTGCAGCCCCCTCCCCAGGACGGGAGCGGACCGTCAGCGCTTTTTGTGAGAATGGAGCCCAAGTCGCAGCTGGTAACTCTCGGGGTGAACCGTGCTCCCTTCTCCCGTCCCCAGGAGAACTGTGACCTTTGTCACTTCGCTTGTTCAAAGGCAAGCGCGTGGCCCTCGGCAGTCTCCTCACCCCACTGGTGTCGGCGCAGAGGAGCCAGCGTGTCAGGAAGGGGGATCCTGGCCTGAGCCAGCCGCGACTCGAGGAGCGGGAGGTGTGCTGTGCCCACGCCAGGGCAGAGGGTCCGGAGGCCCCGGGGAGGCTGTGTCTTGATGCAAAGGGCTACCAGGGTAGGGACAGAGGGCACGGAGCCAGAGAACGCCGCCGACCTTGCTCCCCAAGGCACGACACTGTGCCCCATATCAGCGTGGGCACAGGTCCTGTCCGGACCCGGGCCACGCCACGCCCCTGCTCCTCCCGCTCAACCCACCCAAGGGGGCTGCGCGTGGGTCCCCAGACTTAAACTAGTGACAAAGGGCAGCCAAGGGACAGAGCGCCCGGCTCCAGAGGCCCCGGGAAGCTGCATGGTCAGGGTGTTCGTGTGTTGGGGGGCGCCCAGGGGACACCACCCCCGGACTCCCGAAGAGCAGTGCTCCTCCCCTGCTCACTCACGGGACTGCTGCCCATGTCCAAACACTCAAAGTCAAATGAGTTTATTCAGAAAAGGTTTCGGCACCAGACTAAGAAAATGAGCCCCCATTCCCACCCCCCAGACCCTTGAGGGCCAATTTACAAAGATGGGGGGGGGGGTGGTGGCTTGGAGGAGGGAGGCAGGAAGTGAGCTGGAGGTAAGGATCCCCAAGTCCCTGGCCTTCCCAGAGGGGGGATCTGCTCCTTCCACGGCTGCGGTGACCAGGAGGGACAGACCAGTACTGCTCCGTGCTGACAACAGCTGACCACGTGGCTCCCCAGACCCGTGGCAGTGGCAGGACGGAGGGCAGGATGCCCAGGCGGCCCGTTCCCTTAAGGCTTTCTGGGTTTGGCCTCAGGCCCCGCCTCTGCTTCCCTATCTACCGAGGGTCCCGCGGGGGCTGAGCTCCCAGGGGCACCCTGCTCTAGCTCTGCCAGGCCACCGGCCTCCTCCACCCCGTTATCCTTCTCTCTGGCCTCGGGGCACCCTGGCAGGGCGCAGCGCCGGGCGGGGGCTGGGGGCTCGGCCCCACCACCGGCACCCACCGAGTCGCCGCTCCCGGGGCCCTGGTCCACCTTCCTTCTCTTCCTCACCTCCTCCACCACCTTGGCCCCCGGGGGAGGCTGGGGGCAGGACTGCTCGGCCTCCCCCGGGGCCCGGCTGCCCGATTCCTGGGTCCCCCCGCTCAGGCCGCCCTGGCTGAGGGCGCAGCCCTCCAGGTTCAGGGCGATCTTCTCCACGTCCGAGGCGCTCTGGCCGCCCCGTTCCCCCGGGGCCTGCTCCCGCCGGCTGGCGTCCAGCTTCCTCTTCTTGTTCTCCTTGGGGCTCGGGGGCTCCGGGCCCCCCTCCCCGCGGCCCCCGGCCTCCCCTTCCTGGCCCCCGGCCCGCCCCGGCGCGCCGGTCTGGCCCCCCGCGGCGCCGGCCCCGGGGAGGGGGTCCGGGGCCCCGGGGCTCCCCTCCCCCTCCCCCGCGGGCAGGGGTGGCCGCAGCCTCCGCAGCTTGTCGTGCGGCCCCCACACGAACTTGCGGCGCGGCCGGAAGTGCTCCCAGGCGAAGCGCAGCAGCTTGCGGCGCTGGCGCGGGCAGCGCACGGTGAACACGAAGTAGTCCAGGGCGCTCTGGCGCACGGCCGGCAGCTCCTGGCGCACCAGCGTCTCCTCCAGGAAGAAGCGCGCCAGCGGCGCCTGGTAGCGCTCCAGGCCCAGCTCGCCCAGGGACTTGAGGATGCGCGTGATGCGGAGGTTGTTGTGGCTGTGCCTGGGGCCGGGAAGCGGAGGGGCGCTGGCGCGGGGGGGGGGGGGGGGGGGGGGGGGGGGGGGGGGGGGGGGGGGGGGGGGGGGCGGGGCGCCCCGCCAGGGCCCTCCCTCCTCCTCCTCCCCTCCTCCTCACTTCCCTCCCCCCTCCCCCCCTCCCCTCCTCCTCCCTCCGCCAGGCTCCGTCCCACCCTCTCATCCCCCTGGCGCCCTCCCCCTCCCTGTGCCCCACCCCAGTCCTGGAGAAAATGGCCTGTGTGCTGGACCCTGCAGGTGGGGATCCTGATGCATCTTTTAGAAGGGGGCTGCCCCCTGGGCCCCGAAGGTCTCCCCCCACCCCCCCGCATGGCTGGAGAAGAGCCGGAGGGGGACCCCCCCCCCCCAGCACGGGACCTGTTACCCACGTGCAGGGGCACTGGTGTCATCAGCAGACAGCAGACCCACCCCCTTTACCTCCTCCCCATCCGGTGCCTCTCACCAGGCACCTGCCAAGGTGAGGGTGCTATGGGCATCCTGGCCCACACCCAGGCGGACCCAGCGCGGCTAAGAGTGAAACTGACCGGCTCTCACGCCCCTATCAGTGGCACCACCCCCACCCTGCAAACACGGAGGGTGTTCAGAGAGCCTTTAGTCACTTGCCCGAGTGGCCCTGGAGTCCCTCCTCCGCCGAAGCGCTCCCCCCACACCTGTCTGAAACCTAGCTGCCCATCCTCCTCGGCCGTGGTGGGGGAGGGGCGGTCCTCACCAGTTGAGGTTCTGGAAGCGCTTCTGGTAGTTCTGTGCTCGGCGCACCTGACCCGAGCTCCTGTCTTCTAGCTGGATCCCGTAGAACCCCAGCATGAGCTCGTAGGCCTGCACAAACCGCTCCCTGACCTCCTTGCAGCTTTTAAATGCCTGAAACACACCCCCGAGGCCGGTGGGGAGCTCAGGGGTCGTCACCCATACATCCGGCCGGCCAACGCCCCCTCGGGCCCTGATTCTTCTAAAGGGCTGGACTCAGACTTTCAGGGTAAAACACCAGGGCGCAGGAGCCCGGATAGGAGTGAATGATGAACCTCTCTAAGCTGCCTCAGAGTCTCACTGGGGCCTGAGGCCCCGGCTTCACCCCCAGGGGAATCTAGCTCCTGGGAATCATGCGCCCCCACCCCACACCCCAGGGCTGAGCACGTGGCAGGAAACACGTCCTGTCCCCCCCCCTCCCCAGACCCTCTTGTCCCTCCAGGAGCGTCTGCTCCAGCCCCAACCAGGTGTGATGAAACTCCAGTCACCATGATTCTGCTCACAGCCCTGGCTCTGGGCTCCCCGATTGGAGGCAAATTTCTCTAGAAGCCTGTGAGAGCACCAGGGGGCAGAGGCAAGGGCCAGCGCGGAGGGGAGGGGCTCCCCCGGAAGGCTTCCCAGCGATCAGAACTCACCTCAACCTCCCGGAGCGTGAGGGGCTTGGCATGCCAGTTCACTCCAGGTTCACGCAGAGGAAACAGCCTGTGGGAGGCACGGTTACAGGTCCGTCGGCGGCAGGCACGGGCTCCCAGCCACGGCGCACACCCGCGGTCCCGGGAGGCTCACCAGCCTCTCTGGGCTCACGGCTCAACTCTAGGAGGGCCTGGCTGGATGAACATGTGTGTGCGCTCTCACAAGGCAAAGCCGAGGCGTGAGGGGGGGGAAGGCTGCAGGGAACCTGTTACGGGCCAGGGCACCCGATGGGTGCACACACGACTAGAAGAGTCATGCGCGTGCTCGGCAGCGAGCCGGTCTGCCAGTGCTGCCCAGGGCGTTCCAGGCAGTCCTCCTAATTCTTAGGTTCTCCTTGCGTCTAGCCGTCAGTGCTGCACAACTATTCCCCACGATGCGCTGTGCCCAGGAAAAGGCCCCCGACGTGCCATTTTCAAACGCACACTGTGTTTGTGGGGCAGTGTCAAGGCTCTCCAAGGTAGCCATGCCGGCAAGGATCACCTCAGGCCACTGTTCGAGGCCTGTCACTGTCAGTGTCCAAGGGACTCTGCGGGCCCACGAGGCCTGTTGGCACCGGGGCCGTCCCGTCCCAGCAAGCCGGCCTGTCTGAGGCTCTTCCTGCGCCCCACGCCCACCTACAGCCTCAGAGGCTGCGCACCACTGCTGCCCTGCCCCGCCAAGGCGGCCTGCCCAGTAAACCCCGCCCCACCGACAGCACCTGCTCGGTAAGCCCCGCCCCGCCGACAGTGCCTGCCCAGTAAGCCCCGCCCCACCGAGGGCGCCTGCTCAGTAAGCCCCGCCCCACCGACGGTGCCTGCTCAGTAAGCCCCGCCCCGCCGAGGGCACCTGCTCAGTAAGCCCCGCCCCGCCGACAGTGCCTGCTCGGTAAGCCCCGCCCACTCACCACTGGATGTAGGAGTGATTCTCTTCCAGGACATCGTAGTCCTCCCTCCAGTTCTGAAGAATGTCTTCAATGAAACAGCCTGGGGGCCCCACGGGGATAAGTCAGTGAGAAGCTGCTAGAAGTCCCCCCACTTTCCCTCCCCTCCTCTGTTGAGGACCTCGGGGCTCTGAAGCTTGTGTCTGTGTCATGTGACCGTAACCCCCCCCAACCGAAGCCCTCGGTTTCTTTGCAGTCCGACACGGGCTCTCCGTTGCTGCCTGAGCACGGACCCGAGTGAGAAGGGCCACGCTGGGCTCGTTGGGCCGGAGGGCCCAGGAGGACATGGGGTCCCAGACCCCCACCTGCCTTTGCAGAAAGGGGGCCTCACCGCCCCCTCCAAACCACAGCTGGTTAGCTGGAACCTGACCTCAGACAGAACCTCCAGCGGAGCCCCACCCCCATGGCCTGGCCTCCTGTAGGGCGGCCACTGTTTCCAAGGGCCAGTGACTCTCTGAGGCCACGTGTCCTCTGCTGCAATTGTGCTGCGTTGTAGTGGGAAGGCGGCCACGCCTGAACGAATGCGCGTGGGTGGCTTCCCACGGACTCTCCCTTATGGACACTCACAGTTGAATTTCGTGTCACTTTCACAGCACAGAACATTTTCCACCTTGAGTTGTTTCCAACCACTTGGAAATGGAACAATCACTCTTACTCGCCAGTTTACACGTGCGGCTTTCCCACCAAGGCAGCAGTAGTGAGCGACACGGCCCTTCCCAGGGCGTCCCCGCAGCAGCCTGCAGGGGGCGCTGCGGGGCAAGCCGAAAACCGCGGGCCCAACAGGAAGCCGTCCCCAACAGGGTCCCAGTGGGGCCACAGACGCCCCCCGGGACAGGGCGCAGGCGGCCCAGCAGACGCGCACCGTTGGGCAGGAACCGGATCTCGTTTCTGTAGAAACTCAGGTTTGGCATGTCACCGTTGCCATCCCGTTCTATCAAATCCTGAAGAGCCAGAGAAAGTTGCGGTGGAGACATCTCCAGAAATAGGCTGCCTCCGAGGGCCCCTCACACTAGAACGTTCGGGGAGCGGGCGTCCGCTCCTGGGCCCGTGAGCCTCGACATCCTGAAGGCTGGCGAAGACCCGAGTCCCCGGCCGGGGCCCCTCGCCCCGCAGGCGAGGACCAGCCTCCGCACTGGGAGGACAGCAGCTCCCTCTGACCGCCACCTTCCCTCCTCACCAGCGCGGGCCGGGCGGCAGGTCCCCTCCATCTGTACCCCTAAAGTAGCCTAGGGGTTGGCTGACACTCACAGTGCAGAGGGCAGGGGCGAGGGCCACGGAACGCCACCGACATGGGCCCCGACCCGCGGACCGACACACGGGGCCACGTGTGGCTGCGCCACTAGCTGGCGCTGCTCCCCTGCTCTAAAGGCTCCGGGACAGAGGCGGTCCTCATCACCCCCCTCCCCCGGGGGGAAGGAGCCGCAGTCCCAGGTGGGCCCTGGGACCTCGTCTGAGGAGGGGGGTGACGGGACGTCTTGTCCCGATGGCCTTCTCCCGGCGGAGGGCGGGAGACTCCGTCCCGGCCGGGCTGCCGAGGTGTGCGGGCGCCGAGGTGGCTACGTACCGGGTAGTGGTGCCGGTACCTGCGTGTGTCGCGCGCCGCTCGCCAGTTTCGGGACCCCGTCGTCCTGGCCTGGGGAGAGAGGAGATGAGTGAGACCCCTAGGGGAGGCCCACCCCAAGCCAGCCCCTGTCCCAGGAAGGGCAGCACGCACGGGGTCAGCTAGCAACAAAACCGGAAGGGACCAGAATGGGAGGAACAAGCCCTGCCCCCTGCTCAGCCCCCGCGGCCCGCCCCCGCTCCCAGGATCCCAGGCTGACCGGCACGTTCTTGGGGTGCAGCACCGTCCCCAGGCCCTGGCCTCACTGCCTCCTCCGGTACCTGCTGGCTAAGTCCATTTGGACCGCAGCCCCAGGACTTGCCCCTGGTCCCCCTGCCTTCACCAGTGCTTTCTCTGTGTACGGTGCTCTAAGTTGTCACAAGGCTTGTGTCTCGAAGGGCCGTGGCCTCCCGGCCTACAGCCCCAGGAGGGGCCCCAAACACTTGCCTGACGAAGAGATGAATGACCAAGGCCCAGGGAACCAGCCTGGCCCCCGCCCAACGCCGTAGACCAGACCCCGTGTCTCCGGGCCTCCGGCCCTATGCGAGAGCCTGCTCAGGGAGACACAGGGGCTCCTCGCTGCCCCCCAACACCTGCAGCCCCTATCTCTGCAGGCCAAGCTCCCCGGGTCCTGGGAGGGATAGAAGGTAACTTCACGGCTAGGATGCTGGGTAAAGGTGGCTTCACCCACCCTCTTATAGGGTGGGAGGCGTGAGCGAGGTTGAGCCTGGCCTGAGGTCGGACAGAAGCCGGGGCAGGAGAGAGGGCCCAGGCAGGTATGGCTCCTGGGCATGACTCCACAGGAGACCGACCGCTCGTCCCAGGGAAACACCTGGGTCCAGGATCCTGGAAGGAGCACTGCAAGGGGAGTCAGGAGGCCAGGCCTGTCACTGTGTCCCTTGGCTCTGACCCCCTCCCCACTCCCCAAGATGCTCCAAATGGTTCTGAGCTCCAGCAGGGGCCTGGGGGTGCCTCTCTGCCCAATTTATAGACCAGGGCCTGCTGGTGATGTTCTTGCCTACCAGCCAAGGGCCCGAGGAGACACCGAAACTCAGCAGGAGCTGGCCCCACTCACCATCCCCAGGTCAGCCCCACGGGTGCACAGAAGACACAGCCCAGGACAAATACCAGACAGCTGGGCCCCGTGTAGAAGTCAACGACTGTGGCGCCTCTCAGTGGCCGAGGGGCCAGCGCACTGCTGTAGGAGTGGGGCTCACAGAGCTACAGCAAGGACAGCATCCTCTCTCAATACGTGACCCAGCCGGCGGGCATCTGCCACAGAAGAGCCAGATCCCTGCCCGGTGACCCCTGGCCACTGCCCAGCCTGCTGCCTCCAGAAACTCATGCCTGCCCCAAACACCATAGATGTGCTCCGCCTTCTGGCCTCCCTGGCAGGCCCAGGAGCCCGTCTGGGTCCCTCTCCCTGACCAAGACTTCACCACACAGCCAGCTAAACCCCAAACCAGAGCTCTCATCTGTCTGGGGGAGAATGCAACCCAGAGATCACACGGGATGGAATTCAAGGCCCCACAGACACGATGCCAATACATCATCCTCCAAAAGTGACAGCTGTCACCTAAGTCCCGATAACACCTAGAACCCCAGCTGGGACCACCCTGCACTGGGACAGAATGTGAGGCTCAGGGGGTACCGGCCCCTGGTATTGAGTGACCCTAGTAACAAAAGTAACCAGTGGTAATGAGAAGAAAATAAATCCGTGGCAACAAAAGTAACGGATCGTAACAAGGAGTATCACCAGTGAAGACAAAAGTAACTGCTGGTCACCTAGGTAATCAGTAGTAACAAAAGTAACAGCTGATAATGACAAATCAGCAGCCATAACTGCCAGTAGCTGGGGCAAGCAGCCCTGGCTCAGGCAGGTCACATAAATGTGGCCTCCAAGGCCACTCTCGAGAGGGTGGGAGGTCCCAGCGGGTGGGCGCTGCACCCAGCGAGGAGCGGTGGGGGTGAGGCGGGCCGGGGGTGGGAGGGAGCAGGGCGGGGCAGAAGCAGGGGGCACCCAGAGGCAGAAAGGCAGGCAGAAGCAGGCGGCCAGCACGGAGAGCCGGGATCTATTCAGAGGACAGAGCCAAGGGCCCGGAGGCGGGAAGTGACAGAGGCGAGTCCAGAATGTGCCCAGGGCATCCGCTTGAGGAAGTATCATCACACCGCACGGATCTGAGGGTGGCCCTGGATCTCCCTGCAAGGTCCCCCCACGGGCTGGGCCGGAGCTGGGAGGCGCGGGACGGGGCGATCCTGAGGGGGGCACCAGCGGGCCTGGGTCGGGGAGAGGGCAACAGCTGGAGAGGGAGAGCCAGGCCCCAAGCCGGGTGTCCGGGGACCGGGAGGGGGGGCGGCCTTCCCGGAGCGGGGCCTCACCCCCACCTCGCGGCGGCCGGGCGGGCGCCCCCCGGGGCTGGGCGCTGGGTCCCCGGCGCGCGTCGAGGCTGCACCTGGAGCGCGCCGGGCCGCGCCGCCGGCGCGTCCTCTTCGTCCTCGTCCTCGTCCTCCGCGTCCGCGTCCCCTGGGGCGCCGGCCTCGCCGTCCTCGTCGCCCCCAGCGCTCGCGCCCTCGCCATCCTCGTCCTCGTCCTCCTCCCAGGTCGAGTCGCAGTCCGGGTCGTCCATGCTCGGGCGGCGGCGGGACCCGCGCTCCGGCGGAAGCGAAAGTGAGCGAAGGAGGAAGCGCGGGGGAGGGCCGGGGGCGGGGCCGGGGGCGGGGCGGGGGGCGGGGCCGCCGGCGCCGTCCGCCCGAGAAGGCCCCCCACGCTCCGAGGACAGCCCCTCCCCGAGAACGT
This sequence comes from Panthera leo, assembly GCF_018350215.1. Classification (NCBI taxonomy): domain Eukaryota; kingdom Metazoa; phylum Chordata; class Mammalia; order Carnivora; family Felidae; genus Panthera; species Panthera leo. The sequence continues at coordinate 1,334,535 of NC_056681.1, forward strand.
CACTCCGGAGGACGCCCGCCCCCTTCCTCGCTGGGATTGCCCCCAGGGTGTCCCCCCAGGACCCCCCTACACGATATCCCTTCCCTTTGGGAGAAGACACCTCCCCAGGATGCCCTCTGGAGTATACCCGCTCTACAGGTATGTCCCTGGAGGATGCTCATCCCAGAGAATCACCCCAGAATGCCCCTGAGGACAACCTCCCCCCAGAGGAAGACGCCTACCTGCTGGAAACCCCCTCCTCCAGAATATCCCTCTTCCCAGAGGACGTTCTCCTGGAGGAAGTCTACCCACCCCCTGGAGGATGCCCACGGGAGGATGTCCCTCCACAGGGCTGACCCCAGGAGCATAACCCCTGGGAGCTGTCCTCCCCAGAAGGGAGGCCCCCCCAGGATGCTCCCACGCGGGATGCCCTCCAGGTGTAGGCTGGGGCTGTGGTCTCATGAGAGGCTCCTTTGGAGAGCAGTCTGCTTCCACGGTCCCCCAGACTGTGGGCAGAAGTCATTCTCGGGCAGTAGGACACGGATCCGCGTGTCCCTTCACAGACGGTTCACAAAGGCCAGCAGGAGGGTCTCTTTCCAGTGTGCCGGGAGTCGTCTGCACCGTCACCGTGGGCCTGGCCTCTGCCCCTTTGCCACAACCTATCAGCGGTAAGGTAAGGTGCTGCCTAGAGGGAGGGGACGCATGAATGACTGGGTGACTGGGGTCACCCTGAGGCTGCTCAACACAGGTGGCCCTGGTTAAACGTCCCCTCGGGGGCCTCTCTGGGCGCTGGGGGCAGCCGGCGGTGGCCGCCCTCTTCGCACACATTGGCGTGTGTCAGACAGCTGAAAATCACCTGCAGTTGCAAATTCCCCAGTGACCTCCCACAGATTCCCTTAATCTGTGCCCTCACATCTGCTGGTGGCCGCGGGAGTTCCAGCAAAGTTGGAGACCCGCCCCTCAACATGCAACTTGGGAGTGGCCCGCCCAGGTAGTATTTGGACTCTGTGACGACCGTGCACCTTCGGTGTTTCACAGCATTTTAGCTAAAACCAAAGTCTGGCCTTCTGACAGATCTAGCCAGGAGGGTAACTCCCGGGGTCAACGGGGTAGAAGGTGAAGGCCAAACCCAGCCCCCTGGGTCGCTGACCTCTCCCAGCTCTGCCAGCGGCCCCTGGGCCTCAGGGCTGCCTGTGACAGCTGAGAGGGAGCACAACCTTCCGACCTTGGCTGTGGGCACAGCTGAGGGCCCTTCTTGATGCGGGCCGTCCTCATCCATTCTCCGGGTACAGTCTCACCTGGCTGGAGCCTGTGTACACACGACCTCACTCTCTAAGAGGACGGAGGTGCCCCCCGCCCCCTCCGGAACGGACATCTGGGCATTTCTGTAAAAGGTCTGCCACCCGTGGGCAGGCTAGGTTTCCTGGGCAGCGGGCAGCCGCCGCGCCTCTGGCGGGGGCCGCGGGGGCGGATGGCCTCCCCCACCCCCTGGGCCTCACCTCCCGCTTGCCTGACTTGCAGGTGGCCCCGCGAGGCCCCGGCCAGGACATCGGGCAGATGACACCGGGAGGCCCTGACGCAGGTGTCTGCATTCCGGGGGCGGAATGCAGGGGTTTGGCTGCTCTGAGGGGCACTGCGGTGGGGAGGCTGTGCCTTTCCACGGGCCGAGCGGCAAGCCTCCCCGCCGCTGCCTCCCACCGGGGCCGGGAGACGGACCCTCCCAGACGCTGCCCGACTTCCGCTCGACCAGGAAGAGTCACCCTGAACCGCACCTCTGGCTGCTTTTGTGCAGTTTGCCTGGGGCCCCGCAGGGCGCGTTAACCCGGGAGCCCAGATTTCTGCTGCAGAAGAAGTCTTGTGCTGTGTCCTCCCCTCTGCAGCCTGGGGACGCCCGCTGTGGGCTCAGGGCTCTGGACAGCTGGCCGCCCAGGCTGGGGCGGGGCTGAGCAGGGGTGGGGGGCAGGACTGGGGGGCGGGCCAGGGGGGCCGGGGCGGGGCCCAGGGGAGCGACGGCGGCGCGCTCGCTCGGTTCCTCCTCCGAGCACCGGCAGTAGGTGGCGCGCCCCAGGGTGGCCCTGCCCCCGGTGGAGGAGTCTTGCAGGAGCTGGGCGGGGGCAGGTTCAGGTTAGACCTGCCTTAACGTTTTCCTCAGGCAAAACCAGTTGCAGCCTCGTTGTTTGGCCAAAGCCCCACGCCCTCCCGCCCCGCCCCGAGGGAGCCCCGCTGCGTCCCGTTGCTGCCCTATCGGTACGCACTTGGGAGCACTCTCTCCTTCTGCATCAGCCCTGGGGGCCCTGGGCTGGGCCAGAGCAGGGAGGGCTGAGGCCGCACCCACCTGTCCCCGCCCAGGGAGGCTGCGGCGTCCCGTTGTCGACGACCCGGCGTCCTCAGCGCGAAGCACCTCCCGGAGGTTTCTGGTCCCGGGTCAGTGGCGCCTGTGTCTCCCAGGGTCCTGCAGCCGCTCACACTGGCTCCTCCCCAGCGCCTCTCCTCTGTCACACTCCGTCTACCTACGTGGTGGGGGCACAGCTGTTCCCCATGTCACAGAGTGGACCCCTAGGCCAGGAGAGGGTAGTGCGGGGATGTGAACTTGACCTGCACAGGCCACACGCAGCACATGAACCGGACCCCCTGTGTGAGCCTCACCCCGGCTGAGGACTCCGGCCTCCGCAGGCCTAAGGGCGTGGGGAGTGGCCCCAAACCGGCACCTGGGGTGGGGGGCCATCTACCTTGCTGGGCTGGCCTTGTGCGCCCCTCCCCCCACATCTCCTGGAAGGGCAGCGAATGTTCAGTCATTAGGAAACAGGTTTGACTTACTGACTAGGCTTTTCCAGCATGTTCTGAGGTCCCTGAAGATCCTGCTCCAGACCAGGGTCTACGTCTGTAAGGGAAAGACCCCCGTCTTCATAGACAACGTTTGCCCCGTGGCCCTGACGGTTCTGACTCCCCAGGGACCAGGCTCCTCTCGGGCAGCAGGGTCCCAGCGACAGAAGCCGGCGCAGAGTGGGCCTTGAAGGAGGGCTGCCGGCGATGTGCTCCAGGCCCCGCGAGAGACGGCGGGCCGGGTAGAGCAGGCCAGCCTGCATGGGGCGTGGGGCACCGGGTTCCTGCCCTTGCCTGGTGGGCCGAGGCCCGGCCTCCTGCTCCGAGACGGTGGGGGGATTCAGCTTCCTGGTGACTTGTCCAGATGAAGGACCCGGGGCGCGGAGGTCAGCCGGGACTGAGGGCGCACCCTTCCTGCTCTGCCCGGACCCTCCTGTGCGGAGAACAGACTGGGCCCCGAGACTCGCGTTGCCAGAGGATGAGCTCCCGGACGTCCGGGCTCAGCCAGCCACCGGCTCTGCCTTGTCCGCCGTCCGGGCATTTCGTATCTGAAGGACTTGTCACACTCGACCACATTTCCACTCTGGCCCGATTTCCTGTTGGTCGTCAATACATTGTATCGAGGGAATGCTACGAAGCCCACTGAGTGTAGGCTGTGCTTATAATCCTTGGAAAAATAAACACTTCCTACCGTAAGAAAAGGGAACTTACTTTGGTATCAAAATCACGAGACTCCAGGCTGCTGCTTTTGTGCTTTAATATTCCGCACTCAAACGAAAGTATTTCAGGCAACCCTGGGCCCCCGCGCCCCTTCCCTCCACTCACTCATTTGGTCTGTTTGCAAGTTACCGGAGGATACAAAAATAGCCGCTACAAATCCTCTGTTTCTGGCATATAAAAACTGAGCGAAAAGTGTCTCAGCAGTCATGACCTTAGCACAAAACATCTCGGGAAAAATACAACACAGGTTTCACTTCTGCAGTGTTGTTTTCATATAAAACACTAGTAAAATAGGCTTCTTAAAAATTAAATAGTGAAATACCGCCAAATTATATACATCGTTACAGTACAAGCGAATGAGGCAAAACGTCCAGTTCTCAGTTTCTCAGGTGGGGCGACGGTCCGCCACGGGCTGGCCTGAGTCTCTCTCCCGACGGGGCAGCCGGTTAGGAAGAACGGCCAACAGATGGACAGACGGACAAACGGGCAGCACTGAGCTGCCCGGCAAGACCAGCGCTCCCCAAGGACACAGCAAGAACGGACTTCCTGCTCGCTGGTCCAGGTCTCCTTGTCGGTGCCCCTCGCCCTGCTCCGCGGGGCCTGGACCGCAGCCCGGCCGGCGAACTAGCACGGCTGGAGCTGACCCGGCGTCACGGGAGGACGGGGAGCGGGAGGACACGCCCCCGCGGCAGGCGGTCCCGGTCGGGCCCTGTGGGAGCCACAGGGGCGGCGGGCTGGGGGGGCGGGGGGGGGGGGGGCGGCGCGTCCGGCCCGGTGGCCGCTGTCCCCCTGCCCTGTGCCCGGGGCCGAGCGGCGTCTACGTTCGGCGCCGCTTGGCGGCGCTGGGGCTGGAGGGGTTGCTGTTTGCCGTCAGGACTTTGTCGGTGACGCGGCTGCGCTTCCGCTTGTCCACCCCCTCCTTGGAGCCCAAGTCCGAGGGGTTCTTGTCTTTGCTGGCCTTTTCCGTTGCTTTGCCCAAGCTTCCTGAAGACGAAAAAACTGGGAGACAAAATCATTTGGCTGAAAACAGAATATCCAGAATTTTACTTCCTCTTCCCGCTCGGTCATAAAAAGCTGCATCTACACACACGACGCTCCGAGCTGGGCTGCCGTGTGGCCCGCGGGCGGCTGGGTCCTCCTGAGGACCCGCCGTCCCTGCCGCGTGGAGCGTGTCCCCTGCACCCGCACCCCCTGCACCACGCACTTTACGTCCAGCGGCCCCGGGTGCCAGTGCCCCGGGCCGCCGCGGGGCTCGCTCGCAGTGTGGGCCGTGCACCAGGCCAGGTTTGCCCAGCAGCTCGCGCCCAGGCGGGTGGAACCAGACAGCGCAGCTCCGGCCCCGGGCGGACTCAACGCGCGGGCTGGGGGTGCGGAGCCGCCCGGCTTGCTCCTGGGGCCCAGGGCGGGGTCGGGGGGCGCTGCCCACTCACCATCGTCCGCCCCGTTGTGGGGGTCCACATCTTCCTTCATTTCCTCCTTCATCTCTTCTTCAATGACCACTTTTCCTGTGGGGCGACAGCTGACGTTTACCAAAACGGTGGGAGACGCGGCCCTGCCCAGCGCTGCGGACGGCTCAGGCCGGGGACGGCTGTGTGTGTGCTTCTCAGCTGCCGCCAGGCCGCTTTTAAAGAGAGCCCATTGTTCTTGAACAAGTTCCCGCCAGTCCCCAAGACACCCCAGACCTCCCAGTCCACCTGGGCCAAGAAGCACCCCGCCGGCAGCCCTCACTCCTCCCCGAGGCTCGTGCCCTTCACCTGACGCCACCGCCCTCGGCCCACGTCCTCCTTAATTCCCGAACCTGACCCGCCTGAGTCTCACCTTCTCGGACTTCGTGAATGATTTCTTCCGGAAGGACGAAGTTCCTCTCTGGATTTGGGAATGGAAGAATCTCAGATTCGTGCTGACGGCAAGTAGGGCGATTTTTTAAAGAAACAAAGAAAAAAATGTGATTTTAGTAAGTCACCAAAAACGTGTAAGAGCCAACTTAGGAGCACCTGAGGAGCAAGCACACGGCCGGTCCCCGAGAGCCGAGGGGGAGGGCACCAGCAGGGTGAGGACACTTCCTTCTTTCTGCCGGCAGTCTACCGGGAGCTGGGCTTCTCCAACAGGCCGCAGAAGGCAAGGCTATGGCTCTAGCCACCAGGAGTCCAGCCACCAGGAGTCGTCACCTGACCTGAGGCTGGGGCAGCCCCACTTCCCAGCATGCCGTCCCTGCCCCCAGGGCCAAAGCAGGCTTCGGCTGTCCTGCTGACCTGTCCCGCTCCCTCCCCACGAGGTGACAGTGACAGTGGAGCCTGCAGACACGGAGGTGCCGGACAGGAAAGCTACTGCCTCGGACACCAGGTGAGGACTACACAGTGGTGCCAGGGACACCGCTTATCAGAGTCCCACTTGCCCTACACGTCACACAGGCCCCATGTGCCAGAAGGGACGAGACCCCGGAGGCACGGGACCACCAGAGGAAAGGAAGGTGAGCTGGCGGAAGGGGTCTAGACAGGGAGGGGCTCAGCGGGAAGGGCCTCCTCTCTGCAGCTCGCAGGCCGTGGTAAAGCTCGGTGCTCAGCCCGCAGACGTGCTTGCGTCTCCTGGAGCTTTGGAAACCTGTGGCCCTTGGGGCTGCTGGTATCTCCGTGGTGGGGGCCACAGATGCACACTGCCAGGGTCCCGGGTGACTCTGGCATCAGCTCCAGAGGGACACTGGGGTCCGGAGCGACAGCCTCGAGGTCGTGCCTGGTCCCGCACAAGTAATAGGCCAGACTGAAGTTCCGGCAGAGAGGGGGGACCGGCTGCTTGCCCTGGACTACAGCCTCTGAGAGGCGCCCTGCAGCTCCCAAGTGCAGCGAGGGCCTGGTGCCAGCTGTGTCTGTGTCCCTGGCTGCACTGGGCCAGGGACCCTGCCACCCTGATGTCTGTGTCTTGCTTGGGGTCCCCACTGGCCTAGAGTCACGGCATGGAAGTCTGGGGACCAGGTGACCCCACAAGGTGACAGGTGTGGGGTGAGGCCCCTTCAGGATGACAGCTTGTCCGTGATGAGCTGGTCCCAGCAACAGGGACTTCACTTTCCAGGGTGCTTCCTACAGGCCGTGCATTCAGTCCCCAGAGCACGGCTGTCACCGCTATCTCCTTCCAACAGTAAGACAAGGAGCAGCGAACCACCTGCCCAAACCCACAGGAAGCAAGGGTGGCACCACGTTCGGGCAAGGAAGGCCTCAGGTGGGAGGGCTGGCGTGGCCCTAAGTCAGCCAGGGGGGCAGAGACTCACCCCTGCCCCGGCACAAGTGCCTACCCCTTTGCTTGCCTGGAGCTCCCGCTGCCCCCCAGCCCCAGGGGTCCACACCTCCTCTGAGCTCCTCGACCCCCCATCTCCTGCTGCCACAGAGCCCTGACGCCTGCTGTTCCTCTGCGGGGAATGTCCACTGTCTCCTCTGGCCATCCTGGCTTCCCAGTTGACCTGCCTGCCTTTCGATGAAACTGGCCGGGGGTTCTGTGGCGACAGGGCCCCGGCCTGCCTGGTGCCCACAGAGGCCACCATATTCACCTGAATGTGACTTAGATCCAGTCACCTTCCTGCCTGGCGCGCCGTGGGGCCTCCCGTGTGACTGCCGGGGCCTCACGCCTCCTCCACGGGCCTCAGCTCCGCACTTGTCTCCCCGGGGAGACTTTTGCTAAGCACCCCACATAAGGAAGGCTCCTCGAGGGCAACCAGCTACCCCCACTGCGTTTGTGAGCTGCTTGAGGTGCCTCGTTTGGTTACTGGTGCCCCCCCCCCCCCCGGGGAGGGCCACAGGCCACAGGGCTCCCTGAGGAGCAGCTCGGTCTGGGGCTGGGGGGCCCTGGCCTGAGGAGCAGGGAGGGTGGGATCCAGCTCACCAGTGCCTGCATGTCATACATGGTGCTCAGGTGGTCCCAGATGACCTTGGATGGGACCTGCCGACCAATGTTCTGGCTGAACTTGTCCCGGATACAGATCATGTGGAAGTGCCGATTGACACCTGTGGGAAGAGGGAGTCACCTGTGAGGAGGGGGGAGGCGGGAGGCAGTGAGGGAGCTGGAAGCAGGGGTCAGCAGGGGAGAAGTAAAGATGGGGGCAGGAGGGCGGGTGTAGGAGGTGCAAAGGGAGGGTACTGGGGGGCAGGGTGGAGGAGGGAGAGTGGGTGCAGGAGGGGCACAGCAGGGGCCAGGGGGAGGGTTGTAGGGGGAGCATCAGGGGCCAGAGGGAAGGTGCAGGGGGGCAGCAGGGGCCAGAGGGAGGGTGCAGGGGCGCAGCAGGGGCCAGAGGCAGGGTGCAGGGGGAGCATCAGGGGCCAGGGGCAGGGTAGACGGGCGCAGCAGGGGCCAGAGGGAGGGTCCAGGACGGGCAGAAGGGGCCAGAGGGAGGGCAGAGGGGTGCAGGAAGGGCCATAGGGAGGGTACGGGAAGGCGGAGGGGCGCAGGGGAGGCAGGGGTGCAGGAGGGGGTAGCGTCAGCGGAGGTGGGGTGGGTGGGCGCAGGGGTCGGAGGAGGCGCAGGTGGGTGGGCGGACGTGGGAGGCCCCGCCCCGCGCCCCGGCCGTTGCCCGGCCCGCCCCGCCCCCACGCGGGTCCGCGGCCTCGGCGGCGCTCCGCTCACCGACGGGCTTGTGGCCCAGCATGGCGTGGAAGAGGCACACCTCCACCTCGGGGCTCCACACCACCGTCTCCTCGGCCGGGCTGGTGGCCGCCTCCCCCGGCCCCTTGTCGCCCGGCGCGCCGCCGCCGCCCACCTCAGCCTCCCCCATGGCCCGGCCGCCCAGCGACGAGCCCCCGGCGGGAGCGGGCGCGGCCACGGCCTCGGCGCAGGCGCACTTGCGGGGCGGGCGGGCGCGCGCGCGCGGCGGGCTCGCGCTCGGGTTCGCGCGCGGCGCCGGCGCAGGCGCAGCGGAGGGTTGGGCCCCGCGGCTCCCCCTGGCGGCCCGGCCCCGCGGCGCAGCGCGGTCGGCGCGGGCGGGCTGCGGAAGCGCGGGGGAGAGGTTGCGGCGCCTGCGGCGCGGCTCCGGGTGAGGTTCCTCTGAGCCGTGCGCTCTTCGAGGCGGGGCTGCCAGCAGCACGTCCCCGTCTGAGGAGCTTAGGAAGAAGAGCGGGCCACTGACAGCGCCTGCCGGCGGGGGCTCCCTGCGACCGCCGCTGCCCCGGCCAGACCTGGCCTTGACCGCGGGCTTCGGTGGGGGCCACCCCCCCCACCGCCGGCCACGGAGGGGGCAGGGCCAAGGCGGGGCAGCCGACATCACCCAATCAGGGCCGCCGACTCCGCCCCGTCCCGCGGACCGCGCCCCGCCCCTCCCCAGGCCCCGCCCGCCGCGCTGTCAAGGCGCCGGACCCGCTGCGGCCTGCGCTCCTCCCCTCCCGCCGGGCTGTGGGCTCTCGGTCCCGCTGCCGGGACCCCTTCCGGGCAAGGCGCCAAGCGTCTCTAGGCCTCAGTTTCCCCCTCCGTGCAATGGAAGCAACAACGGCGCATTCCTCAGGGGTCCTGATGAAGACTGGGGGCCCTTCCCGCTGTCTGCTCTGGTGCCCCAGACCTGAGCCTGACGCGGACGCACGCCCAGGCTTCACAGTTAACTGTTGGTGTCACACTGCTGAGCGCTGCCCCTTGGCCGGCGCAGGCTCCGGTCAGCCACACCAACGGGGACAGCCCGGAGGAGTCCAGGCTCAGTTGCCTGGGGCCTGAGTCCTGCCTGTGAAGGGGGCTGCTGATGATACCGGTCCCCTCAGTGGCACATGGGAGCTGTGGCCCTCTTGTCCGGGGGTCGGGAGAGGCCCCTGGGGTGGCAACCTTGGACATGGGGGACAGGCAAAGGGACGGAAGGAGAGGCATGTGTGGCCCTGGGCTGGAAACAGAGCGGGCCTGGCCTGGCAGGCTAGGGTGGGTCATGGGTGGTGGCTTCTGGAGGTCAGTTCCTCCTCACTCAGTCCTTGACCAGGGACCGTGGCGAGGTGTCTCACCCTGACCCCCAGACGAGAGGATCCCATTTGTTCCTTCATGTTCATACCCCTCAGCAGGTGTTCTGCCGTGCTCCCTGCCTACTTGTCATTGCAAACCATTGGTGACAGCGTCGGTCTTCCCTGCCAGATTATCAGTCAGACCCAGGGGACCAGGGCTGACCTGGCACAGAGCAGGTGGACAGTGACCGTTTGTGGACCCAATGACCAACTGACCAACTCACTTTCTTGATCACTAGGGCTAAATGATCCCCCCCTACTGCCCACTGCCACTTGTGATGTCCACATCTTAAAAAGATGCATTTGGCCTCCCAAGCCTCTTAGTCCCAGCAATGGGGGGGGGGGGGGCTTGGACCCCCAGATGGGAAACATCTAGGCCCTGGAAAGGGATTTCTCCATGAGCCATCTGGTTTATACATGAGCCATCTGGTTTATACATCAGTCTTGTATGAGTTTGGCTACTGTGAGTTATTCCCAAGACCAGGTCTGGGTTCTGCCCAAGTGGAGTTTCTTGCCCGGGAACCGATGTCCTCTCTGGAAAGCAGTGACCATCACTTATAAAAGGGCACCTATCTTTCACTCCTAAGGGGACACGTGGCTCTTAGTTGTGAGAGCTGGGTTCAGAGGAAGGAGTGTTTGGAAGGCTTTGGTCAAACATCCCCTTGTGTGTCCACCTCCCTTGGGCGCACTGTCCTCCCCTCCGACTGAGTCTCTGGGACAGAAATAGAATTCCACCCCAGCATGGCTGGCACTGGCCCCCCTCTGGTGCTCTCACACTGGAGCTCACACCCGAGACAGTGGAGGGATACGCTCATGAAGGAAGCGCAGCCCCCACTCGCTCATATGTACCTGCTCTACCATGGGCCTCCTCGCGCCTCGTCCTGACCTCTGGACATCAAGGACAGCAACATCATCCCTGTTCCTGGGCTGAGGGACCTCCGAGGTGTGAGGTGCCCAAGGGACCCAGTGGCTGCCAGCCAGGGCGGCTGAGACTTCTCCTTCAGGGTCAGCTGTGGCTTGCAGCCCACACATCACACCTCTAGAGGGCGTCTCCCACCCATTGTTTGGACTCAGACCGGGGCTCCTGTCTCAGAACCCTGCAGGCAGGAACCACACGGACGCACTTGGTCTTCCCTTGGCAGCTGGCCCAGAGGGCCAGTCACGGCCTTTTGAAAAGAAAGTCTAATTCTTCCGATGGGCATCATCGCCGTGATGACCCCAAGGACGTTTATCCTGCCCACGGCGCATGGCTCTGTGGTCAGCTCCGTGGATCCTCACAGATCCTGTCCTGGTACCATTACCGCCCCCATCATGTCACCTGCAGGGCTAAGCCTGGTCCAGGGGAGGAGGGGAGCCGTGGGGTGCCAGGCTCAGCTGCCAGTCACTCCTGATTGGTCAGGGGGATGTCGCCTTCTCTGTCGGGTTGCCAGATTTGACATATAAAACTAGGGGCACCTGGGTGGCTCAGTCGGTTGAGTGTCTGCCTCTTGGTTTCGGCTCAGGTCATGATCTCATGGTTTGTGATCGAGCCCCACATCGGGGCTGCGCTGACAGTCAGGAGCCTGCTTAGGATTCTCTCTCCCCCTCTCTCTGCCCCTCTCCCACTCTCCCTCTCTGTCTCTCAAAATAAATAAATAAACTTAAAAAAAGAAGATTCTCTCTGCCCCTCCCCCCTACTCGCACGTGCTTTCTCCCTAAAATAAAAAAATAAAGGATGATGCTCAGTTACATTTGAATTTCAGATAAATAATGAGTAATTTTGCAGTGAAGGTATGTGTCAAATATTGTGTGGGATGTACCTACATTCAAAGTTACTCTTTGTTTATTTAAAGCACAAATTTAACTGGATGTTCTGTATTGTATCTGATGATCGCGCTCCTTTTGCCTGAATTACTTTCTGGTCTGCAGATTTTTTTTTTTTTTAGTGTTTGTTTATTTTTAAGGAGGAGAGAGTGTGTTCAGGGGAGGGACAGAGAGAGAGGGAGACACAGAATCCGAAGTAGGCTCCAGGCTCTGAGCTGTCAGCACAGAGCCCGATACGGGGCTCGAACCCACAAACCACGAGATCGTGACCTGAGCCGAAGTCGGATGTTTAACCGACTGAGCCACCCAGGCGCCCCTGGTCAGCAGCTTGATTGGTCTTGAAATATGGGGACTGCTGGGGCCATAGTGTTCTGTCCGTCTCTCCCTGGAGTGAGCCTTGTGAATTCGAGACAGGGAGGTCCTGTCACCGCTGGGAGCTCATTAGGATTTGTAGGCGGAGTGAGCCACTTGGGCTGTGATGGCCAAGGGCAGACCCCAGGCCCTGGCTTCCCAGGCGCTGATTTTGTGGGTGCAGAGGGCCCCCAGGTAAGAGCACACGACAATCGATTTCACCACCTCTGCCTTGAGGGATAGGCCCCTTGTGCGTGTGTGCACTTCATGTCCCTGCGCTCGGGGCTGGGCCACAAAGAGGCGGGGTCAGCTCTGGCGGCCTGGCCTTGTCAGGGCGCGGCCCCTCCCAGCAGCTCCTGTCACACGGGGGCTCGTCAGAACGGCAGATTCTGCAGGGTGGGCCCACGCACACGTCCGTGACACCCAGCTAGCTCTGCCGAGTCAGCCGGGGGTGGGGGGCAGCCCTCCAGGGTGTTCACGTGAGGACCACAGAGGGGTTCCGCCCAGCAGCCTCTCTCCAAGTTCTCAAGTGGCCTTGACGAGGGGTGGGGTCAGGCTGAGCTGCTCTCTATTGTGTTTTCTTGTTCTGATTTCCTGGGGGAGAGGAGCCTCAAGTTTACTGCCTGTCAGGGGACAAGAGGCCTTCCCAGCCCTTGGGCATCAGAGCCAGGCCCTGAGCATGGCTGTGACAACCGATGGCTTCACCTGTGACTGCAGGGACCAAGCAGTCAGGAAGTACCCTGGCTATCATCATCCCCCTTGTGGGCACGGAAACTGAGGCACAGGAGCGCCGGCTAAGTGATCTGCTATAGCAGCTGGGAAGCTGGCTTTGACCCTGTGTCCTCACCTTCCCCAAGAGCGGGGGTCCCGGGGGAGGACACTCATTTCTTTCTCCCCCTTCGGGGACTGACCAGTCTGCCCCTCCTCCTCTTCCCACGGCCCCGAGGGAGCCTGAGGACCAGTTTGCAGGAACCTCCCCCCACCCAGGACGGGCGTCACCACTGAGGGCAGTGGGGAGTGTGGGCAGGGGCGCAGGGAAGGGGGCCCTACCGCAGGCAGGACGTTCTGGGTTTATTCTCAGCTTCTTGGCTAGACGTGGCCCAGCCCCAAGGGGACAAGGAGCAGACCCTTGGCTCCCGAGGCTGGTAGCAGACTCCCACCCCCGAGAAGGCTCTGGGCCGACCCAGCACGGCCCCTGCCCCCTGCAGCCCCAACCCCCGTACTTTTCAAGACGGAGGACCGTGCCGTGGCAGTCGCCGAGTGCCACGAAGGCTGCGCCTGGGCTGCTGGTCGTGGCAGCCCTCGAGCCAGTTTCAAGGGGACCAATGAGGGGCTGAGTTTATTTTTAAAACATAGAATCTTTCCCCATCAGTTCAGCTCCCAGTGGCCAGCATGGCTTCCTTGGGCAACAACAGAAGGAAATGATTCATCGGGTCAATGTGGAGAATGTTCTCTTTGTAAAAGGGAACAATTCTTTTTTAAAAAAAGTTTACTTATCGCGCGTGTGTGTGTGTGTGTGTGTGTGTGAGAGACAGAGAGAGAGCACGAGTGGGGGAAGGGCAGAGAGAGAGAGAGAGAGAGAGAGAGAGATTGAGAATCCCAAGCAGGCTCCACGCTGCCAGCACAGAGCCCGACGTGGGGATCAAGCTCATGATTCGTGAGATCACGACCTGAGCCGAAATCAACAGTCGGATGCTTCACCGACTGAGCCCCCCGGGCGCTCATGGGAAAAGTCATCCTGAAAGAAACCCCCCACGGCCCACACTTCCCCTGAGCCAGGCTCTGCTGCATTCTGGCCTCGGTGTGTTTCTGTCCCCCATGGGGAGGTTAGACGCGGGGCTTGTCAGCTGGAAGCCTGGGGGGGACGAACCAGAGAGGGGACCAGGAAGTGAGCCCCTGGGCTCTCCGTGTACCTAGCAGCACTGAAGCGGGAGGGTGCACCTGCGGGTGATGTCTCAGGCCCCGGAGATAAGGAGAAAAGGCACGAACTTCTGGGAGAAACAGTGGAGTGGCCCCAGGACAACTCTGGGCCAGAATGATGGCGGGCTCCGACCGGCAAAGGGCTCGGACCAGCAAAGGTCACGAGGAAAGCAGTGCTGGGCCCAGAGCCCCCGGCCAGGCCACGGCCTCATCCAGTGTGGGGACCAGGTGCTGCGAGGGCACCGGCATGAATGGAACACGAGGTTCAGGATGCAGCCCGGTGCACGGCCAGGAGACCATTACCCTGTGCCTTCTCCCCCTCTAACCCTTCCCGACGCTTTTACTTTTATTAAAAAAAAAAAAAAAAAAAGAAGAGGAGGAAAATACAGGGGCGCCTGGGTAGCTCAGTCGGTGAAGCATCTGACTTCGGCTCAGGTCATGATCTCACGGCCCGTGGGTTCGAGCCCCGCTTCGGGCCCTGTGCTGACCGCTTGGACCCTGGAGCTGCTTCGGGTTCTGAGTCTCCCTCTCTCTCTCTGCCCCTCCCTTGCTCATGCTTTCTCCCTCTCTCTCTCTCAAAAATAAATAAACATTAAAAGAAAAAACAAAACAAAAAACTCCCTGAAAATACAGAAAGGGGATTATCTCCAGGGATCCAGAGAAAGTATTCGTGGAGGGAGGGATTGGAAAGCAAGTAAGGTGAGCGAGAGGTAAGCCTGATGGTACGCGGGGCTCCTGTGTAAGTCCTACCACAAATTATTTAAAAGTAAAAACGTGAAGATATACATAAAGACTGCAGAGGAAGACAGGTGCGTCAGGGAACCCACCACAGCGGTGGCTTTTTCCCGGCAGCACTTGCGTAATTTCATATAGGATTAATTCCCGGGTCCCGGCCTCTCTCGCTGCTCCAGAGCAAGCATTTCCGATTAAATGAATTCCCAAACCTTCTGAAAATGAAGTCAGCCTCATCTCACTTGAGGTCCGCAGAGCCAGTAGACGGAGGTGGTGGTCAGGGTGTGCGCGTGCCTCCGTGCTCTTCTCCGAGCGACGTGGTGTCTCTGCCGGGACCACATAGACCCAGAGATGGGGCTTGGGGGCCTTTGGGGGCAGGGCGTGGCTCTGGCTTCCTGGGGACTGGTGTAGAGAAAAGCTCCGCCCTGGTCGGAAGGAAGGCACTCACAGAGAGCCAGCAGGAGGGGAAAGACCCCGTCGCCCCGTGACAGGGGCAGCTGAGGACCCCCTACAGCTTCTGGCAGTGGCAGAAGGTCCTCCCCTGGGGCCACCTCAGTCCTGGCCGCTACTGCGGTCTGTCCCAGGAGGGAGTATTTGCAGAGAGCTGTCCCCCAACGGTGACACGCTTTCCGCCGCGTCAGGAGACCTGGCCGTCACTCTTGTCCAGCTCTGGGCACTCAGCCCCCACTGGCATCCGTGGGGCCGCTCTTGCCCAAGACGGGCCGGGAGAGGCAGGGGAGGCGATGACGAAGGACGGCCCCGGCAGGACAGGTTCTGACCAGAGTCCTCTTCGATGGCCGTCACTGCTCTGAAAATGCCCCGTGTGTGCACCGGGCTCCTGTCCTGTCGCTGGCTGGAAGGATGTGCCCCCTTTCCAATCGTTCTCCTTGGTTTCCGTACGGGCAGGCTCTGGGGGGCAAGCAGCGGAGGGGACCCTGGCTGGCTTAGGGGGTGGAGAATGACTGGAGGGCCCTGGCGCCCACAATGCTGATGGCAAGCGGGGGTACCCTGGGACAGGTGAGGTCCCCGTTCTCTGACTCTGTCCCTCTGGTCTGGGCTCAGAAGGGGGCGAATGAGCACCCAGCTGCTTGGGTCTTGGTGGGAAGAAGCTCTTTCCTCAAGGAAAACTGAGGTGTTGGGAGAGAGGCCGAGGGCCCCGCTGCACCCACATGACTCCGGGTCACGTGAGAAGGAGTCTCCCCACCGCCCTCACGTGGGCTTGAAGGGCAGGGGAAGCAGGACCACTCCGGGGAGCCCAGGAGGGCCCTATAGTCCCCACGTGAAGCAGGCGTCTCTGAGAGCCCTCCCACCCGGGCTCCCTGTCCTGAAGTCTGTGCACCGGGTCCCGGGTTGGAAGGCGCCCGCGGGGGCCCGGGCCAAGTGCCCCTGGTTAGCTAATCGCTGAGGCCGGGGGGTCCGGCTGGGTCCCCGGGGCCAGTGGGGCTCATGCTCACGCTGGCCCTTCCCGAGACAAATCCAGCCGTGCAGCGAGCGGGGCAAGCGGGGCTCCGAGCCCAGAGCCTCTTGTGGCTCTGAGGAGCGGGTGGCCAGAGCCAAGAGCTGTCCTCAGCCAGCAGAGCTCCAGGCAGGGTGGAGGGCTGCGAGCCGGAGCAGAACAGCAGGCTGTTCGACCCCAAGCCCAGAAATGCCAGTCGGGGCCCGGCCCGCCGCTGCCCGGCGAGCTGATTCCCAGAGCCCCGCGGTTGTCCTGGGGCCGCGAGCTGCGGTGCACAGGCCCCGCGAGCCCCGCGCCAATCTGCTCTCTGCGGAGCTGCGGGAAGGCACTGCGTGTCCACGGCCAGGTACCTGAGCAGGGTCCGTTTCCCGGTAATTCAGCCTGGGGAGCCTCGCCGGCGTTGCTGATGCCTCTGGCTTTGGTAAAGCGGCCTGGCTTTGCTCTACGGGGCCGGGCAGGTGGACAGGAAGTCTGGAAAGTGCTTCCTCTGGGGCTCGGCGCCGGCCTCTCCCATGGAGCCTCCGCGGTCTGAGCGTGGCGGACGTCCCTGGGCCAGAACTTGATTGCCGATAACCCCCCTGCAGCGTGCTGGGCCTCTGGGCCTCTGTCTGGGCCAGAGGGGAGGATTCGGGGTAGCCCACTCCCGGCCGCTGCCCTCACGGGCTTCGCTTGGTTACTCGCAGGGTCTCCCGATCCCGGAATTCCCGGTGTGGGACACGGGGCCCTTTCCCTCCTCCGTGTCAGGGAGAGATTATAAGCACATGACCTTGACACATCACGCGGCCCCATGAAGTCATCGCCAGACACATGGTCACCCCTGGGCTTCAGTTGGGGGGGGCGGCGTCCCTCATTTTCTAGTTCAGGAGCTTCCCCAGAGGAAGCGAGGACAGTGCTGCCCAGAGCTGGGCGCGGGCTGCTTGCTTCCTCACCTGGTCCCGGGTTGGGGTGCCGGGGCTGCTGCCAACCTCCCCCCCCCTCCCTCTCCCCTTCCCCGCGACCCCCTCCTTCCGCAAGTGCTGAGGGGTACGTGCTTGTCCTCTGAGCTCGTGCCCGTTCCTTGCCCGTCACGGTCCTGAGGTGCGTACTCTCTCCACACTCGGGTGGCCTGTGGGAGGGAGGTCCCTCCCGTGCGAAGCCTCTGAGTGGGGGAGGAACCATTTAGAAGCGGCAGGCAGATGGGGTGCTGGGAAGGGCTTGGACCTCCAGCCTCTGGGCTGGGCCCGTTCGGGGCTCCCTGTCATGGCGGACCGCGTGGAGTCTGGGGCTTGGCCCGTGGCTGACTTTCCACCCTCACGTTCTGTGGCCATATCACGGTCCCACCCTCACTTGAGGCTGCCGGCAGGAAGTCTGGTTGTGGGGTGTGCACTCAGGTACCGCATCCTGTCAGTGTGCTCTGTGGCACAGCTGTTCAATCCATTTCCACGATGCAGCCGCCAAACTGAGCAGCAGCCTCCTTTCCAAATGGAAATTTCCTTGGCAGTTTGGCAGGCACTGAGCTTGCTATTAGCTGCTTTTGTGGTTCTACAGGCAGGAAGTTTCCTCGGGTTGCCTCTCTGCAGATAGAGGGACAGGATGATCAATGAGAAGAGCATCGTTTTCTTTCTGAAGTGTGCTGCACGTCTCCTTCGCCATCCATCCGCCATCCACCCATCCACCGTCCATCCACCTGTCCATCCATCCATCCACCATCCATCCATCCATCCCTCCATTCATCCATCCATCCATCCATTCACCATCCATCTGTCCATCTACCATCCATCCACCATCCATCTGTCCACCCATCTGTCCATCCACCATCCATCCACCCATCCATCCACCCATCCATCCATCCATCCACCATCCATCCATCCATCCACCGTTCATCCATCCATCCATCCATCTGTCCATCCATCCATCCACCATCCATCCATCCATCCCTCCACCCATCCATCCATCCATCCACCATCCATCTGTCCATCCATCTGTCCATCCACCATCCATCCATCCATCCACCCATCCATCCATCCATCCATCTGTCCATCCACCATCCATCCATCCATCCACCGTTCATCCATCCATCCATCCATCTGTCCATCCATCTGTCCATCCACCATCCATCCATCCATCCATCCACCCATCCATCCATCCATCTGTCCATCCACCATCCATCCATCCATCCACCGTTCATCCATCCATCCATCCATCTGTCCATCCATCTGTCCATCCACCATCCATCCATCCACCCATCCATCCATCCATCCATCCATCCACCGTTCATCCATCCATCCATCCATCCATCTGTCCATCCACCATCCATCCCTCCATTCATCCATCCATCCCTCCATTCGTCCATCCATCCATCCATCCACCATCCATCATCCATCCACCCACCCACCTGCCCATCAACTCACCCATCCATTCACACATCCACCCACCCACCCAGCCACCCATCGATTCATCCATCCCCCCATCCATCCATTCACCCATCCATCCATTGACCCACCATCCACCCATCCATCATCCATCCCATGAACATTTACGGGGTGCCTGCTCTCTATGTACCAGGCCCTGAGGAGTGAACACAACTTACACCAGAGAGAAGAGAGACAGGTGATCAGAGAACATAATACATTGGTAATGAAGAAAAGCGTAACGAGACTTTTCTTGTTGAGGCAGGTGTGTTAGCAACAGTAGGAGGCCCCATTGCCCTGAGGCCATACAGGACTCCCGTGGGGTCCTTCTTCAGTGTCACCGTTCTGCACCTCTGCCAGCTATTTCTCCTGGTCGGGACTGTCCAGGACGACCCAGCTCGCCTGTCTCAGTGCAGCAGCATGGTGAGTGACGTTAATATTTTTCTGTGTGCCGTTGTTTCCCAACCACCCTCTCAGCCGCTGAGAATTCTGTTTCCCATAGAAATCGACGCTTGACGTCTCCCGAAGCCTTCTCTTTCTTCCGCCTGCTTGCAGAGTTGGGGATTGTTCCTCTGTGGAGTCTGGGGCCATACCCTTGTCTAAATCAGACAGCCCAGCAGTCTTCATATGCTGCGTCCAGGAAACCCTGAGCAAAGGAGGGAAGGAATCCAACCTCACGGCGTGGTGGGCACAGGCCACGCCAGGACATTGGACTGAATGGTTTCCTTAACGTTTTTGACATAACCTCTCAGTTCCAAGACTCGGAGACCTGGTGTATTCACCAGAGGAGTCTCCCTCCGTGTTGATGAGAAATCACCTGGAGTGTTTTTCCGCAAAGCAAACCCTTCCTCCCGGACTTGAGTAAGAAAGACGCAGGACGTTCAACTCATCTGTACACAATCCTTCTGGTGACCCCAGGCCTGAGCCTGTGTCAGAGCCGGACCCTGGGGTCACAGTGGTCCCTTCCAGGGAAGCCGAAGGCTCCACGGGGGCGGCCACCAGAACAGGTGGGCACTGGTGAGCCAGCAGCCACAGTATGAAGCAGCAGAAGGAAGGGGATGGCAAGGCAGGGGCCCCCGCTGGGGTCTCAGCCAGGCTAGAGTGCATATCCTCCCATATCTGCCCCGTGCCTTCTCTGTCCACTCACCAGCGACCACGCTATGCTGGCCCATCTTGCTCTATGGCCTTCTTCCTAAGAGCAGTGCTCAGAATGCCATGGAGAGCAAGGCCTTTTGGTTTGGGAGCTCAGACCTGTCCATGCCTTGGCGACAGGGATCCAAGACCCCTGCCCCATGTGACCCACGGCCCGCAGCTCAGGTCCAGGATGTAGTTGCTTGGGACCAGGCCGGTGACGGCTGCAGAACTCCCGGGACTGGAGTGCGCCTGCCGGGAGGGCCCCGGGCATTCCTGGCCGAGCCAGGTCCTGCAGCACCGTGGGAGAGGACCGCGTGCAGACACAGCCTCTGTGCCCGGCCGGGGCGGGGGGTGCTTGACTCAGGGTCCCTGAGCAGGGCTACCCTCTGCCACATGTGCACACAGACAGACGTGCTGGGACAAAGCGAAAGACTGACAAGAACTTGCATCTGTATGGCCAGGGCACTGAGGACGTACCGCAAAGCCGCACGGCAGGCACTGCACGCTTTCCTGCCTCAGCACATCGTCCGCTAGCACCCACTCGCACCCCGTGTTCTGGGGGCCCGGTCGGGTCCTCCGCTCGGGCTCCCACGTGCTGAAGCTGCGGTGTCCCCAGCTGGGCTTGTCCCGGAGGTTCCGGGAAGCAGGCGCTGCCTGCTCGTCCAGGCTGTGCTCAGGGTCCAGGTCCTTGCGGCCGTAGGGCCGAGTGTCCTTTCCTCGCTGGCCGTGGTCGGGGGTCGCCCCCAGCATCGCTGGCTGGGGGCCTCTGTTTCCATCTTGGAAGCCAGCAAAAGCGGCTGGGTCTTTCCCACACACGAGTCTCTGTGACTTCCCAGCCTGCCTCTGGAAATGCCCAAGAGAGCGGAAAGCAGAAAGCGCTGTGCTTTTAAAAGGTCGTGTGACTATTTGGGGCCTCCCTGGAAATCCAGGATAGTCTCCCCACCTTGACGTTTACGGCCTTAAACACATCGGCAAAGTCCCGCGCCCTGCCACAGGCCGCGGACACGCGCTCACAGGTTCTGGAGGTAGGGGAGTGGACGTGCCGCCTCCCACAGGCACCAAGCAGCCCTCCCCAGAATGAGCACGTCTGCGGTGTGATGACAGAGGGCCCGCTGCTGCGGGTGGATGCGGAGGAGGACCGAGTGCGGACAGAAGGGGGACCCGCTGGCCCGAGTTCCCGTGCTCCTGGCTTATCCCGCCCACAGAGCTGAGGCGCCCCCGCCCCGGGGCCCTTTGGGGGAGACCCTGAGGGGCAGCAAGGGCATCTCTGGTGCCGTCAGTACGGGTTAGGGCTCACACGCAGACCCGCCGATTGGGAAGCTACGCTGGGCTCCCTGGCACGTCATTAACGGAAAGTCACTTAAAGTCACCTATAGCCACTTGCCTTTGAAGAACGGGAATTCAGCCTGGTGTTCGGGGCGGCCAGCCGTGAGGCCATCGTCACCGTCCCTCCGGTTCCGCACGGCGTGGCTTTATTACGTGCCGGCTCGCCTCTCCTGCCGCCTGGGAGGTGTGCCGGGGCGTGCCTGGGGCAGGGGGCTGTGCCGGGCTCCCCGTTAATTTTGGGGGCGTCCGCATCTTGGGGTGCAGCACATATCACTCCCCCCCCCAGTGGCACGTGGGCTCTTCGCTGAGAAGATGCCGCGTCGCGGGTGTGGGAGGAAGTCGAGAATCAACCACTCAGTAGCTTCAACCGGAAACGGGCCAGGGACCGTGGGGAGGGACGGGGCGCCAGGCACGCGGAGCCGGTGTCACTCACGGCGTGTTGGCGAAATACAACCAGAAACACGATCTGCTAGCCGGGCACACCTCTCCACGAAGGTGGAAGAGAAAGAGAACAGTTTTATTATCAAATGAGCGTGCAGCTTGCGTCACGGGCCATCCGCCAAGGGCTGCCAAAGACCGAAGAAAATGCACCCTTTTCCGGAGCCGAGGAAACACCCCCATCACCACGTTCTTCAGCTCGCGTAGACACTTCTCAGGTAGGGCCTGACAGCACCTGCCGTCACGTACGGCCCGTCCCCCTCCACCTCTAACTGCGGTGACCACCTGTGTTAGCTCGCCGGCTTTATCGGAGGAAAAATAAACTCCCGCACCCTCACGACAGGACGGAGTTTGGGGGTGAGGCGCCCGCGGACGCCGGGCTCCTGCCTCTCGGGGGCTGGGGCAAGGGGTGCTCCCTTCCCTGGGGATTAATTTCAGAGAGACGGCTCCCAGGTCCTTGAGAAAGACAGTCCTGGGTTGTAAGCTGGAGGGAGGTTTATTTAGCTTTTAAAAAGATTTATATACCTCTCAAAGGAATGCACACCTCCTTTGAGAGAGAATTTGCAACTCCCAGTTTTCTAGAGTCGACGCTGGAAGGAAACGGAGGGAGTCTCTCCTGTTAGCACTGGGGGGGGGGGGGGGTGGTGGTGATTTCTCAGTTTCTACCTGTGGAGCCTGCAGCACGGAGGACCTGGGGGGAGGAGCTGGGGCTGAGCACGGGGGCCGGCGGGCGGCGGGTGCCGGTGGCACAGGGTCCCGTGCAGACCGCCCGGCACCCGGGAGCCTCAGTGGCCCCGTGATGCCGCTGTGCTAACGGCTCCTTCTTGGGGGCTGCGGCAAGGACAAAATTGCAGGCGGTTGGTACGCACAGAGGTCCCGCGGGAGAAATGCTGCTGTTGTCACTGTGCCCACGGTTGGTGGCCGGATGGGGGGGCCAAAAGCTAGCACATGCTTATGGGGCAGTGCGGCGGTGGGGGGGGGGGCCCAGAGAGCGCCCTCTGAGGAGGAGGGGATGGGAGATGGGGAACAGCAGGGACAGGGCATCCTAGGCCCAGCTAGGAACCCCCCCCCCCCCCCCCCAGGATTCAGGGACCTTCATGGTCACCGTTGTGAGGGACAGAGACCTCCTGATCACAGACACCGCCTCATCATGCAAGAATCTCAAGCTTCTTAGTGCTCCGATTGGGTGAGGCCAGGTTGGGGGTGGGGTAGGGGGCGAGGGGTCAAGACCCAGGGCGGAAAGAGGCCCTTAAAGTTCATTTCCCGCCCACCCCCACCCAGGCTGGATCCCACGGCAGCAGGGGACGGGGCGACAGACTGCCTAGGGCTCCCTCTCGGCCCCTCCCCCTCTGTAAACTGGACACTGAGGAGGGGCAAGTGTCCTGGGGCCGTGGGGAGCCTCAGAGGGGGCCGGTCCACACAAGACTTGCCGGCTCCCTCCTGGAGCCCTGACACGGGAACGGCAAACAGGCACAGCCTGGTGTTCTGGGCTGCCAAGGCCTCCCGCCACAGACCCCTGACTTTCTGCTCCTTGCCTGGCTTGGTACATACAGTAGGCGCTCATTAAGTGTGCTGGGTGGTGGAAACGAAGAAGCCCAGACTGGGCTAAGGGGGCAGGTGGAGGCCGCAGGGGGACCGCGGCGGGTGTGGGGGAGCCTCCGGTGCCCGGGTTCGAGGGGCCTGCCCTCAGGGGGCCGGGGTCAGACCAGGGTGGGTCCACCTCACGGGACGGCAGGGCCGTAGCCGGGAGCGGGAGCGGGGCGGCCGGGAGCGGGAGCGGGGCTCTGCTCTGCTGGGGAGGCCGGGTGTGGCCGTGCCGGTCAGAGCCTCTCCCTCCCCGTGCCCCACTGAAGTGTCACTTTCTAATGTAAACGAATGACAGGGATGCTCAGAGGAGACTGCCTGCCGAGGGGGAACATGATTAGAGTAATTTGGGCCCAAGAGAAGTGACTGATGTGGACAGACAGGGCCAGCGGGGCCAACACACCATCAGAAGCCAGGGCCCCATCTGCAGGGCTGGGCCAGCTCCCGCGGTGGGGGGGGGGGGGGTCGCTCCTGGGGGGCCGTAATGAGCCCACCACACGTCGCCAGGAAGCTCAACACGAGCCTCACAGCCGCACGGTGCCGCCCTGCCCACCCGTCCCCCCTGCTGCCCTCGGCCGTCCTCCTCGCGATAGCCGGTCACTGTCCCCACCGGGGGAGTGTGCCCCTCCCAGCCACCCTCTCTGTCTGCTCCTGACTGCTCACCCCAACCACCTCCTTTCTGTTTTCCGGGCTCTCATCCGCCCCCCCCCCCATGGGAGCCCCACGGCCCACGCTGCTCAACGCAGTGTCCCCACACAGCCTGGGCCGGCAGCCAAGGGGGGCTCTGGTAAATCCGTCCATGGGAATCTCCACGTGGACACCGGGGGAGCACGGCCCAGGCTGCCCCCTCCACTGCCCCCTCCACGCAGCCTCCCTGGATTAGAGCCACCAGCCTGCCTGGGGGAGGGGACTCTGCTTCCTCGCTGAGCCGGAGGTTCTATCGCCCATGGGTGGCCCAGGCTGGGCAGGAGTCCTTGGAGGACCCCGGGAGGCCGGGGTTTGGGTGGGAATTTGATGTTTTCTTGGGTGCCGCTGAGTCACCCAAAGTGACACAGATGATTTGAAATGGGGTTTTCATGTCTCCATCAGGCTCCTCAGATGACTTGGGGCCGGAGAGGCCATAAGCTGCGTGCTTGTTGGCCATCGAGGACAAGGACCGTGGGAAGGAGAAAGGACAGTAAAGAGACCCCTGGCTGAGTGCGGCTGGAGTGGGGGCAGGGGAGGGTCCCTAGGGGAAGGAAGCCCAGTCCTTGGGCTGGTGTTGGGGGACCAGAGCGTCCTCTGCTTTGCTGCTGGCCCTGAGGGGTCCCACAAGGTCTCCCTCTCAGACCCACACCCTCATCAGTAAAAGGAACTGTCCCCTTCCTGCTTAGTGACCACTGCGAGGTCCCACAACTGACTGAGCATAGCAGGGGTTTCCGCGTCCCTTCTCTGCTGTCCCGGCCCCCTTCTGCTGCCCCCTCCTCACTGTCCCCTCCTCATTGTGCCTGTCCCTTCCCTGATGGTCACTGGCCTCACCTGCACTGCCTCAGAGGTGGCTGCACGAGGAAGGGTGGGTATGCAGGCCGAGCCCCCCGTCCCACCCCCCAGGACACCTGCAGGGCCGTTCTGACGCCTGAGCTCCCACAGGGTCAGCGGAGGCCTGTGGAGACACAGCAAGTCCTCTGCTTGGGCGCTCTGGGGACAGGGACCTCACTTCTGCACAAGACAGCCCCTCGTTTTACCTTCGGGAACATCTGAATGTCAAAGATTTATTTTAACTTCGTGTGCAAGTGTGCGCACGAAGGGCCGAGCACGGTTCGGGCCGGCGTGGCTGCGCCGTGCGTGTGCGTGTGCGCGTGCGCGTGCATGAGAGAGAGCGCGTGCACGCGTCCGGGGGCTGGTGTCCGCGTCCCGCCACCGCCGGCCCTGCCACAGCGCGGGGCAGCGCGCTCCCCCTGCCAGCGGCGGCCACCCCCCGGGGGGACTAAGCGGGGACTTCACTCGGTACCGTATGCTCGTTTCAAATTTTTCCTCGGAGAGTGGACCACTTTCTACCGAAAGGAGAAGGCTTTGCATCCTGAAAGTCAACGCGCACACGGCCAGCCAGGCAGGCGGGGAGGCTGGGGCCCGATCCAGGAGCGCCTTCCACACCTCGGGCCTCTCTCCCCCGTTCGGCTCGCTCGTGCCGAGTCTTGTCCCGACAAGAGCCTGAGCCCACGCCCCTCGGACAGTAAAGAGGCAGACAGGTGGGCGTGTGGGGCGGCGCCTGGCAAGAAGCTCTTTGTCACCCAAGCAGCGAGGTGACGGGACAACGCCATGGGAGTCGCCTGCCCAGCTGGAAGGCGGGCGTGGGCGGGGGCGCCGGCCGGGGGCTCCCGCGATGCCCACTGCTGCCCTTGGGGCGCCAGGCGACTGGCGACTCCAGCGGTTCAGGATTCGGCCCGCGGTTTGCATTTTAGAGCCGGCACATCCCGTGTAGACGAGGCTCGAACGCTCAGAGGGGAGCAGCGAGGTCTCCCAAGGCCCCTCTTGGGGAGCGTGTAGGGTCCAAGAAAGGGAATCGCTGCCTGGGAGGCAGGGGGCGGGGGGCGCTTGGAAGGGGCAAGGCAGAGGATCATCCCCAGGGGAGCCCGAATGCTTTGGTTGGGGCCCCCGTTCCCCTCACCCCTGCAAATACGCCACACGCTCAATCGGACCCCCTTTTATTCCCAAAGCAGATCTGCCCACCGGAAACCCCCGAGCGGAGAAGCCAGCGGCCGCAGCGCTCCCGCAGCGGCCACGAGCCCCCCGAGCAGTGGCCCTGAGCGCCGGGACTGCTCAGATCACAGGAAACTGCTCATCCTGAAGGGTTGATGAGGCTGACGTTTTCCTCCGAACTCCCGGTGACTAATGTGCAGGGAGAGAATGTCATGGAATATTCAGCCAGAACCTTCTTTCGAAGGACCTGAAGGGCTTCATCACCAACACTCGGCACTCGTAGGGGTGTGCTCCGACAGCTCTGCGGGAGGCATCGGGCTCTAGCGGTTAGAAGCGCACAGACTGTGTGGCCCAGACTGTGGCGGGGACCGATCGTCCACTCCCAGAAGTCGGGAGGGGGATAGCGAAGGCAGGCGGAGCCCCGGCACCTCCGTCCCAGCCCCCTGCTTGGGGTGTCCGGGCCCCTGGTGTAGAGTATCTGTGGGTCTTGGGAGGCAAACGAGCGGAGCGCTGAGCCTTGAAGCTGCTGGGCTCGGCTGGCACGAGGCCGCAAGCCAGACGGCCCAACAAGCCAGACGGCTTGTTCAGACTGGACACCAGGAGGCAGAGCCCTGGGGAAAGTCTTGCTTCCCGAGAGCCCGGGGGGCCCGGGAGCGCCTCAGGTCTCCAGCCAGCTTGCAGGGGCCCCTGGGCTCCCCGAGGGGACACCGGGGGTGGGGGACTTGTGCCCTCATGCCCCGCCCTGAGCGCTCGTTCCGAGGAGCACCCACACCTGCCTCCCCGGTGGGTACCCCCCCATCAAACGCTGCAGGATCGTGCCGTCACAGGAAGGCTCGCAGAACGTCCTGGGTGCGTTCACCTGGCTCCAGGCCTGCCGTGTGTGTGTGTGTGTGTGTGTGTGTTTCTGTCTGCTCCCCCTTCTGCTCAGTGGGGGTTTGCTGAGCCGTGCGGGGGTAGGGGTGGCACTTATCTGAGGATGTGTCTGTCGTTCTGGGGGTCCACCTTGTGTGTCTGTGAAGTTTCTGCCCCTGGCCCTTGTCTCCTCTCCACAGGGGCCCTGCCCCCACACCTGGTGAGGAAGGCGGACGTTTGCTATTCATTCGTTAGATTTTCTCTAATGTTCATTTTTGAGAGAGACAGAGCATGAGCAGGGGAGGGGCAGAGAGAGAGACGGAAACAGAGAATCTGATGCAGGCTCCAGGCTCCGAGCTGTCAGCACAGAGCCCGATGCGGGGCTCAAACCCATGAACCGTGAGATCATGACCTGAGCCGAAGTCGATGCTTAACCGACTGAGCCCCCAGGTGCCCATAGATTTTCTGGGTGATAAGTCCCAGTGTCCGTGGGCAAAGATGAGCGAATTACGGCAGAGGGCTGGCTGGCCGAATGGCTCTCAAATCCAGTAGCTGGAGTTGGAATTTGTCATTCCATCACAAGCGACAGCCCCGGGGTCTCTGGTTCAACACCCACCGGGAACAAGAGGGCAAGAACCCTGCGGGGGGATGAGCCCCAGACTCCACCCCCCCCAACCCTGAGCCAGCAGGGAGAGTGAGGCCCGGGCCCTGTCCCACCGCAGCTCCCCGAGGGGCCCCACCAGGGTGGGCAGGGGCTGAGCGGAGGCTCTGGCCCTGGGCGTGGCTGGCCATGCCCTGGGGGGCTGCAGAGAGCAGGACAAGGCCCCCCCCCCCTCATATCTCTTCATCCCCAAGGGTGCGGGGAAGGTAGGGGCCCGGAGGCCCAGGCGGCCAGTGGTCTGTGCCTCCTGAGCTGGGCTGAGACCGGTGACCTCTCTGAGCTGCAGGAGGAGCCCCAGTGGGGCCAGGGGCTGGTGCCCTCGCGTGTGTGCTTGCACGTGTGTGTACATGAGTGTGCACGTGTTGGGGCTGGCCTCCCCTTGTCCTCATCTCTCCACACGGCCATTTCCTTTAGACGTTCAGCCTGGACGTGGTTTCCATGGAGTTCTGACAAAAACCGGGATTCAAATCGTCGTCGTCACGGGCAGCAGGAGGGGGAGGGCGGGGCCGGGAGCTTTCCCTGCACTCGGGATCCAGGGGCAGGCCTGGGCCCGTGGTTTTTTTTCCTCCTTCCTTCAAGGGTATTTGAAAATGTATGGAATTCTCTCCCAAGCCCTCCTCCCGTTGCCTGGCGGTGCGACCAGAGATGCCTCTAGAACCGGGAGGGAGGATTCCTCCCTATGCATGTGCTGGAATAGGGATCCAGGCGCAGGAACTTGCAGGAGGGGCTTGTCCAGAGCGCTGGCCTCCCAGGGCAGTGGCACTGAAGTGTGGTTAGGGTTCCAGACTGCCTTCCCACTGACCCCAAAGTTTTGTCTCCTTGACTGGCCTGAAATTCCACCATTAGAGTTTTATTCCTTTGGATATTCTTGTAAAATGTCAGTGCACCTATTGGAGCTTACCAGTGAGTCTCTCACATCTGGGAGTGAAGGGGTGTCCTGAGCAATCCCTGCTGGGAGGGCGGGACACTCACAAGGAGAGGCAAGGGAGCGTTTGGAGCCTCACCCCTCACCCCTGTGCCAATCAGAAGGGAGGCGCGAGTCAGCTGGAGGCAGCAGGTGAACGAAGGACTGCAGGAACGGAAGGGGGAGGGCACGTGGCCCGGGTTCTGGCGCTTCTGCACAGGCTGTTGAAGGGGCAGGTCCCCCTCCCCGCGCCCCCACCTTTCCAGGAGCTTCCGCTCAAGCACACGGGGCAGGCTGGGGCCTGGGAGGCTGGCATCTATGGGCTTGTGGTGTTTCCCTGCAGCCGGGAAAGACGCTCTCCCTCCCGCCCCCAGGCTGGACACCTTGGGGACGCCGCCCGTGAGGGACGAAGGTGTAGCAGGAGAAGCCGAAAGACGACGAGGGGTGGGCTGTGCCAGAGGTCAGGGTCAGTGCTCGTCCCCGTCCCCAGGCGTCCCCCACCTGCCGACCCCTGGGGAGAAGCTCACTGGCTTCCCCGTTTTCTAGGCCGGCCCCAGGGGCCGCGGAGACCCGAGTCCGACACGCACAGACCCTGCACCCCCGCCACGAGGCCGCCTCTGTGCTCAGCCCGCGGATGAGGAAAACGGACACACGGAGGGCAGCGTGCTGGCCGCACCCCCAGGTGGACCCAGGTCTCCCCGACTCCAGGCCTCGAGGCGGCCCCGTGACTTATGGGGTCCTCTGCGCAAGCTCCTCCTGCTGCTGCTGTTCCTTGCTCTGGTGGCAGCAGGACCCGAGCTGGGGGATCCCGGCCCCCAGTGCCCCCAGCCTTTGGGAGGCGCCACCAGAACCCACGCGGTTTTGGTCAGAGGGCCCCAGTGGAGGGTTGTCCCCCGAGTCAGAAAACGCCCGGTGAACAAAGGAATGCGGGGATGAACAGATGTGGGCCCGCTGGCCCCTGGACATAAGAGTCCCAGCCACGGGGGCCACTGTCTCCTTTATTGAGAGGCTCAGGGGCTTTGTTCTTGCCGATTACGTCACGGGGGCGGGGGCGGGGGCGGGGGCAGGGCGGGGGGGGGGGGGCGCTTGAGCCGTCGGCGGGGTTTCGGCATCACTGCTGACCAGTCACACCGGACACTGTTCTCTGAGACCGGCTTCGGGAGCTCCAGTGTGACGTGGCCAGGAGCTGACTCCACGGGGCTGGACGGCACGGGGAGGGGGGCCCGGCTGCGCGGCTGCGTCTCTACCTCCACGAAGTGCGCACACGGGAAGGCGGGGTCCTTGAGAGTCGGACAGACTTGGGGCTGCGCACAGACCCCGCCCCCGCTGAGACTCGGAGGCTGCGGGGTGGTGGGGGGGGGGGGCCCACCTGCGTTGACTCCGCCCCCACCCCGGGGAACCGCCCCTTCCGTCCATCCTGGGCTGGGCCCCGCCGAGACGGTCGCGTGAGTCCCGGGAGTCCCGGCCGAGAGGGAGGAACGGCCCCACCCATTTGTCAGGCGGCTGAGCCGGGGCGCGAGGACCCGTGCCCGAGGCGCGGAGCGCCAGCGAGGGTCCAGGCCCTCGTCCCGACGCCCACCGCCCGGGCCCAGCCGCCCTGCTCACCCGCCCAGAGCAGACGCTGTGGGCCAGGTCTGGGCTGGCTTCGGCCCCTGCGTGGGTGGCCCCTGGGTCACGGGCTGGCTGTGGGCTGACCTCCTCCCCCTGCCCCCTGGAGCTGTCCCTGGTGAACGGAGAAGGAAGGTTTAAGCAGGACACGGTTCGTAGCAGGGCGCCCATCGACATCCTCCCATCCACCTTGTCATTTTCGTGGGTGGGACATCGAGCCCTGGTCACCCAGGACAGGGACCAGGCCTCCTGAGTCCCGAGTCAGGGCTGCTCCCAGCCGCTGGCCGGCCCAACGGTCTCCCTTCAGGCCAAATACGCTCCTGAGCCCAGGGAGAACCTGGGCTTTTAAAAAGCCTGTACCTCTCTTTCCAGGCACTTCTGCCACTGTCTCCTTTGGCTCGGGGACCGGCCAAAGCTGGGAGCAGGCCACCCTGCCTGGAGACCGGCTCTTCCAGACCAAGGAGGCGCCTGCCCCTCTGGGTCCCCGGAGCCGGGGCTGCTGCTGGCTGGCTGTGACGGACGACGCTGGCCGGCGGGCTGGCTGTACTCACGGCTCCCTGTCCTCACCTGTGGCCGAGTCCCCAGAACTGGCGTCTCTCTGGGACCCGGCCAGCTGCCCTCCACTCCAGGGAGCCGACCCCGAAGCAGCTCAGAGCTGGGCAGCGGGAGCTCACCCGCACAGCGGACAAGAGCACGCGGGCCGTCCCTGGCCTGGCCCGGGGCAGGGGGGTGTGGAGACAAGACTCCGCCGACCCGGCCTTGCCTCCGCCAAGCCAAGAGGACTTCCAGGGCAGCCCCCCAGCGGCTGGCATCCCTGTGGAGCCCGCTGCTTTGGCGAGGAGGCAGGAGAGGAGGGGGAGGCCCGGGTCCGGCCGATGCCCGGCACCCCGACCCCCGGGTGGTCTGTGGGGACACAGGGAAGCTTCCCGGGAGTCGCCCTTGGAGGGGGGCCGTCTGGCTGCCTGCTGTACCAGAGGAGGGTAGGGGTCCTCTCCTCGCTCCCCCGGGGCGCCAGGACCTCGGCCGGCCTCTTCCAACACCCCCCCCCACCCCCCGCCAGAGGCACTGCCGCCCCCAACGCCCGCCTGGCCCGACCCGTGCCTTTCATTTCTGTCCACCCTCAACACACAGCCGTCTGGGAACAAAGAAGTCTGCCTTTCACCCAGCACTAATTTGTCCTCATTACAGGCCCTTTCTGGATCCGGGAGAGGAACAATCTCTCCGTGGCGTTCAAAGAGGAGAGGAGGGAGGGGTGGGGCGGGCTGAGGGAGAAGCTGAAAGAAGTGGGGCCCCGGGCCTCGGCGGACCCCTCCGCCGCCCCAGGGGTGGGGTGGGGGGGGGCTGCCGAGCGGCGGGGCCCCACCCGCCTAGTACAGCGTTTCCCGGGTGACGTTGCTGGAGAACGTGTGGTTGCTGGACACACTGTTGGTCCTCCTGGAGAAGGCCGGCCTCTTCCTCCTGCGCCCCCACAGGGGACAGAGGCAGGCCAGGGTGGACAGGAAGGCCTGGCGGAAGTTGGCGGAGACCAGGTTGTACAGGATGGGGTTGATGGCGGAGCTGATGTAGAAGAGGGCGTTGGTCAGCATGTAGAAGTAGTGGTAAAAGTCGTAGAGGAACCTGGAAGGGAGGGGCGAGGGCCGGGCGCTCAGACCCCGCGGCCCCCACGCGGGGGTGGGGCCTGGCAGCCCCCCGGCCGGCGGGAGCGCGGGCTCGGGCGGTGGCTCGGGACAGACGTTTAGAAAACGCCTTGTCAATTTGTGACACGGGGACATTCGTGGTAAGTTCCAGGACTCCAGCTTGTCTCGAGAAGCCGGACGTCGTGGCCACACCCCCGCCGAGCTGGGCTGGGGCCGTCCTCCCCGGGGGGTGCGGCCGACCCGCCCGGCCGCCTCCAGCGCTCCCCGCGACACACCTGCCCTTCCGCTGGCGGGGTCCCATCACAGCTGGGCTGCGGGGCTCGGCTGCGCCCCGGCCTCAACCCAACAGCCAGGGCGGGAACCCCTTCCCGGCCTCCTGGGCGGCAGTGTACCTCGCCCTCAGGGGAGGGCGTTCTGGAAGCTTCGACACGGCCTCCCGGACTCCTCCCCCAGATCTTCCTTCTGCTGGTTTTGCCGTGTGTCCCGTGGCTGTGGCTCCCCCTGAGTCCCGGGGGTGCTCCTGGCAGCTCAGCCAGCCTGTGGTGGCCCAGCCCCCCTCCCACATCCAGCAGGGCCGGCCCTTCCTTGTCTCTGTCTAGATCTCTCAACTTGTCTCGTGCCCGCTCGCTTAGGGTCTGCTTTCCTTCTCTGCTGCTACCTGCTCCCGGGCACCTGTCCCTCTGTGAACTTCGTCCTTCCCCTGGCCTGGTCACAGCCACACCAAGGACGTGTGGGGACGTGACCGGCACCCTTGTCCTGAGCTGCTCTGCTCAGCACCCCCCCCCCCCCCCCCCCCGGCCCTCGCCATGCCCATCTGCTGTGGGAGCTTCTCCCAGCCCGAGCCTCAACCCCTCCTGGTACTCACGGGGTCCACTGCGTGTCTGAAATGTAGCAGAACATGAGACGCCGGACGTGGTAGGGCAGCCAGCAGACCACGAAGGCGATGACCACTGCCCCTGAGACACAGAGAGAGGTGGGTCTCCGTGGGGTGAAGGGCCGTGTCCTGTTATGTGTGCAGGAGACCTAACACTTGTAAAAGTGCAGACTCAGGGCAAGCTCTCTCAGCATCCTGACGACATTTTGTTTTGCAGAAACAGGAAAACCCATCTTAAGATTCACGCGGAGTCTCGAGGGACCCCAGAAACGGTTTGGGGAAGAACAAAGATGGAGGGCTTTTGCGTCCTGATTTCAAAACCTACCATGAACCCACAGTAATGAAAACAGTGTGACACTGGCTTAAAGACAGACATAGAGACCATGGGATAGAAAGAGAGCCCAGAAACAAGCCTCACGGATATGGTCAAATGACTCCCTATGAGGCTGCCAGGACAGGACCATTGAGAGGATGGTCTCTTTGACAAACGGTGTCAGGGAAACGGGCAGCCACATGCAGAAGACCCCTACCTCACGCCCTATACACGATTAGCTCAAAGTGGATCAAAGACCTGAAGGTAGTAAGAACTATGAGTCCCAAATTCTTAGGAGAAGCGGAGGGCGCAAACCTGACGATGTTTAACTTGGCAGGGATTTCTCGGATATGGGATCAAAGGACACAGTCAACAGGATGAAAAGGTAGCACACAGAATGGGAGAAGGTATTTACCTAGCATATCTGCTCAGGGATTAATATCCAGCATACTCAGAGAACTAAACTTCAACAGCAAAAATCAAACCACCCGATTAAACATTTAAAAATGGGCAAAGGGCTTGAGTAGACATTTCTCCAAAGAAGACACACAGATGGTTAATCGGCACATGAAAAACTGCTCAACATCACTCATCATTAGGGAAACGCAGTCCCAAACTATAGTAAGATCCCAGCATGCCCAGGATGGCTACTATTAAAGAAAAAAGCCCTCAGAAAATAGCGATTTTTGGTGAGGATGTGGAGAAATTAGAACCCGTCTGCGCTGTTGGTGGGAACGTAAAATGGCACGCCTACTTTGGGAAACAGCATGGCAATTCTTCAAGACGTTAAAAACAGAAGTACCCCAGGACCCGGCAATTCTACTCCTGAGGGTGTTCCCCAAAGAACCGAAATCAGGGCCCCGAGCAGATGTTTGTACACCAGCAGCACCACTTACAATGGCCACAAGGTGGGGCAACCCGAGTGTCCGCCAACAGATGATGGAATATTACTCAGCCTTAAGAAGAGGGAAGTCCAACTGGTGCCGCAGCCTGAGCCTTAAGCACGTTGTGCTCGGTGCAATAAGTCAGACACCAAAACACAACGATTCCACTCCCATGGGGCCCCGAGAGTAGTCAAATTCAGAGACAGAGAGGAGGTGGCAGTTGTCAGGGGCTGGGGGAAGGGGCGGGTGGGGGCAGAGTCTCGGTTTGTAAGATGAACACATTCTGGAGGTGGATGGTGGCGACGGCCACACAGTGTGATGAATGTACGAAATATCACCGAACGGACACTTAGAAATGGTCGAGACGGTAAATCGTATGCTATGTGTGTTTTTCTGTAATTAAAAAGAGAGCGACAGAAAAGCCAACCGCTAGGGAAAACCCGGGGCTGGCTGGCCCGGTGCAGAGAGGAGCGCGGTCCCCGAGACAGCACATCCCCATCCTGGGACTTGGGCGCAACTTCAAGAGGTGCTCGGTTTGGGGCCCCGGAGACCCGGGCCTGGGGGAAGCCCCCCGAGGGGAGGGCTGTCCTACTGGCAGCAGTAGGAAAAGGGTTGGTGGCATGGGGCTATTCCGGGAAGCCTGACCCTGACAGGGCGGAAGCAAATGCTGGGACCCTGACCACTGGACACAGCGTGCTGCTCACTGGACACGAGGTGACTGTGAGCTGAGTAACTCTCTCATCGATAATATCGCGATGATCAATGCTGAAAGGGCAATACTTTGGAAATACTAAACCTACTCGATTACTAAAATTAATTTCATCTATGTCTTTTTACTTTTTAAATATGTTGCCACGTTTCAGTGGTCACTAGACCGTTTAACATTTAACCGTCATATATTATGACACTCTGGACCTCTTTCTTCTAAGAACCAGGGGCCTCTGAGGGACAGGTGGCCTGGGGCAGAGGCCCAGAGGCCTGTCTGCTGGGGTGAGGGTGACAGCAATTGGGAAGGCTGCTGGGCTGGGGGGAGGCACAGGTAGGTGGTCAGGGTGGGGGGTTGGGTAGGGTGGGGCTGCCTTCAGCAGAGCACGGTGGGGGAGGCGGGTGTTTGAAGAAAGAACTCTCCGCAAGGAGGCCACCTCTGGGCACAGGAGACACCCTCATGGCATCCCACATAAGGAGCCCCACACCCACATGAGTATAAGCTCCACCCAGGGCTCTCCTGTGACGGAGGCTGGCTTGGGACCTTTGTAGGGGTTGGTCTTCAGGATTCCTTATTAGAATGTGGGTCACTGTGCAGGGGCGCTGCTCTTCAGGCCTCTTTGCCTGGCACCTGACAGCACGTGATAACCCCACCTCTGCTGCTCGATGACTGTGTGAGCGAGCTGCCTGACCTGGAGACATGCTCAGGGACTGAGCGAAATGAATTGGCCAGTGGATGAGTGATCAGACAGATGGGTGGACAGATGGAGGGATGGATGTGTGGATGGCTGGAGGGATGGGTGAACGGCCGGGTGGACAGGTGGGTGGGTGGGGTGGGTGGATGGACAGATGGATGTGTGGATGGCTGGAGGGATGGATGGGTGGACGGATGGGTGGGTGGGTGGACAGATGGGTGGGGGGATGGATGGGTGGGGGGATGGATGGATGGATGGATGGATGGATGGATGGATGGATGAATGTGTGGATGGATGGATGAATGTGTGGATGGATGGGTGGATGGCTGGAGGGATGGGTGGACGGCTGGGTGGACGGCTGGGTGGATGGGTGGGTGGGTGGATGGGTGAGGGGATGGATGGATGGATGGATGGATGGATGGATGGATGGATGGAGGGATGGATGGGTGGGTGGACGGATGAACGTGTGGATGGCTAGAGGGATGGATGGGTGGATGGATGGATGGGTGGGTGGGGGGATGGATGGATGGATGGATGGATGGATGGATGGACGGACAGATGGACGGATGAACGTGTGGATGGCTGGAGGGATGGATTGGTGGACGGATGGGTGGGTGGGGGGATGGATGGATGGATGGATGGATGGATGGATGGATGGATGAATGTATGGATGGCTGGAGGGATGGATGGGTGGGTGGGTGGACAGATGGACGGATGAACGTGTGGATGGCTGGAGGGATGGATAGGTGGGTGGGGAGATGGATGGGTGGGGGGATGGATGGATGGATGGACGGACGGATGGACGGACAGACGGATGGATGGATGGATGGATGGATGGATGTGTGGATGGATGGAGGGATGGATGGGTGGGTGGGTGGATGGATGGATGGATGAACGTGTAGATGGCTGGAGAGATGGATGGGTGGGTGGATGGATGGGTGGGGGGGATGGATGGGTGGGGGGATGGATGGATTGATGGATGGATGAATGGATGGACGGATAGATGGATGGATGAATGTGTGGATGGATGGAGGGATGGATGGGTGGACGGATGGAGGGATGGATGGATGTGTGGATGGATGGAGAGATGGCTGGTGGGTGGATGGAGGGATGGATGAATGTGTGGATGGATGTGTGGATGGCTGGAGGGATAGGTGGACGGGCAGATGAATAGGTAGAGGAGTGGAGTTAAGAGCACCAACCCCTGGCTGGGGCTGACCCTTGAGTCTCAGCTCGGACTGCTCCGTTTCCCGGGTCTTAAACTTTGCCCTGTTTGGCAGTGTGAGGCTCACAGCTCTGCCAGCCCCTTGCCGCCACCCGGCCCATCCCCCAAAGGGCCCGGCAGTTACGTACGTAAGACCCGAACGCCGTGCCGCAGGGCCTGGACCCTGCCAGGCTCGATGGACATGTTGAATGAGCTGTGTTGGTCCCCAACTGCGCACACCTGGCCTTGCTCAGATGCCTGGCTGACCATGATGGTCAGCTTGTTGGCGATGATGGTGTTCAGGACGGAGATGACCACCATGGGGAACACGAAGGACATGAAGGTGTTAACCTGCAGGGACAGAGCAGGACAGCCATCAGGCTGGCGTGCAGGGGACGCTGCCCGCCCTGGTGCCTGTCCCTCCGGCTGGGGGTCTGAGGCCTGGAGTATGGAAGGTGCTTGGTCTTTTGCGTCAGGCTTGTAGACATACCCCCCACTTCCTGCCCGTTTCCCACCCACTCCTGGCTCAGAGAGCGGTCACGGAGTCTTTGCCATCTCAGGGAGCCACTCTGCATGGGGTTCAGCCTGTAGACAGTGTGGTGTGCCCTGGTCGCGGTGAAGGGCTGGGGCTCTCTGTTTCCAGCTCTGGACACAACATGTCATGGGTACATCCCTGAGCATGGCGCTGCCCCTCCAGGAAGGCTGAGCCCAGCCCCCCCGCCCCCCGCCGCCTCTCCACGCATGAAAAGTGCTTCTTACTGGCCCCTCTAACTTCCGTGTCCTTTGCACCTGGGGAAACTGAGCCACAGACAGGGGCTGGACCTGTACAAGCCCGAGTCTGGCCTTGCTGGGACACCAGGCTGAGACAGACATTCGCAGCCACCTTGTAGGGGTGGCCCTGGTGGGCAGCAGGGAACGGGTCCCCCATGGAGCTGGACCTAACGCGGCCACCGCCTCCCAGGGCAGCAGCATAGCAGCCTCGAGCGGTATAAATCCACGCGTGGCTTTTTATTCTTCCCGAGCGCTCCTGTTGTCTGGCGCCCCTTGCTCCCCCACGTGGCCTCGCCCTCAAGATGCCACAGCGGGTCTGTCCGTGGTCGGCTGCTCCGAATGTTCGTTTTGAACTTCACGTTCAAAAAAGCTTTTGGTTGTGCCTGGCTCTGCCGGGCAGCTGCAATCCCTCTGGGGAGTTCCAGGGCGTCTGCGCCCGGGGTTCCCCGGGCTGCACCCCTGCTACCTCCTAACTCGGTTTGCCTGCAGCCCTTGAGAGCAGAGCTAAGGGTCCTCCACGATACGCAGACATGGTGTCTGCACCTCTGTCCTGCTCATGCAAGCAGGGGACGGGGGGACCAGTGGCCACCAAGAAATGCCAGAAGTTCCCAGATGGGGACGTTGGCAGCTTTGCTCCACGGCCCTCTTGGCGGTCAGGCGTCTGTCCAGAGCGGGGCAGGCTCACAAGCCTGCTCTCTTGAGGGTGCTGGCTGAGGCCTCCAGAGGCCCTGCCCACCCACACAGTGTTCCAGAACCCACCTGGGAGATGGAGAGGGCCTCCAGGAGGCGGTGGCCGGAGGAGACCTCAGTGCCATCTGAACAAAGCTCTGCTAGACTAGGGTGAACGGGCCCTCGGGAGGGCCTCTCCCACACGCTGGCCCCAGTGCCCATCACTCACTGCCGGCCCGGGGCTCCTGACAGCCCCTCCACCAGGCACCCTTCTCCCCCACGTCCTCAGAGCTCGGGAGGCCCGAGATGGGGCCCCATCCCAACTCCCTTGGTGAGGACGCTGTTGGCGTGCGGCGGGGCGGCTCCGGGAAGGCTTCTGAGGCTCCTGCTGGGCTGCGGGGTGGGCAGGGGTGCAGGGGGACGCTGTGTCTGGGCCCAGGAGACAAACTAATTCCCTGTGAGTCATCGCAGCCCGGTATTATTTAAACAGAACAAACGTATCCAACACAGATTTTAAATGTCAAAACATTTAAGATACCATACCTCGCTGAGCACAGGCAGTAGGGACCGCTGCCTCGGAGGGCAGGTGGGGGCCACGGGCAGGGGCCAGGGCCCTGCCTGGTGGGTTAGGAGGTCTGGTGTGAGGCCCGCTGCGGTTCCCCTTGATCCTGAGGTCTGCAGCGAGGAGAGGGGGTCTCACCCTGCAGGCCCGCCCCGGTCAGAGGCTTGGGCCAGCCCTGACTTCCAGGGGCCGGAATGCCTCTCCTCGGCATCCCCCACCCCTGCAGCCTGGAGGTGGGCATCGATCTGGATTGCGGAGGCACTGGGGGGCACGCCTGGCTCTGGGGGCTTGCCTTCTCTTGTCAAAGCTCACAGCACGGACGGGGGCCCGAGGCGGCCTACCCGCTGACAACGAGTGAACAGAAGCACCTCTCATAAGCCCGGTGCAGAGTCTCCGGGAACACTGTAAATGTCTTCCCAGGAAGGCAAGGAGGCCAGGCGAGGGAAGCCAGGGCCTCCCCAGACGGGTAGGTGCAGGTGTGGACGCCGTGCCTGGTCTAGGCATTTGTCCCAACAAGACACAAGACTTGGGAACAGACAGGCTGATGCTAAAATGCAAATCGAAACACGTCATCTAAGAATGGCCAGGAAAGCTCTAGAAAGGAAGAGCGATGGGTCAGTACCGGGCAGGGAGGCGGCAGCCTACCACCCACTTACCAAATACTGACCCACGAGAGAGACTTGGTGTGGACACTGGCACAGGGGGAAGGGTGGACGCGGAGATCGGTGCAGTGGAGACGGGCCAGAAATGGCGCCCAGTGAGGCAAAGCGTGGTGCTGGGTAAAGAGGGCAGCATGTCAGGGAGAGGGGGCAGGAGGGTGGCCGCCTGCAAAGCCAGGAGACTGGACCCTCAGGGCCTGCTGTCTCCGCCCCCTTCCCCGGGCCCCTCCCCTCTGCCTCCCTGCAACTGCCCACCCTCCAGGTCCGTCCAGTCGTCCAGTCGGCGCATCCCTAAAGCTCTAGGTGGGCCCTCCCTGGACAAATGCAGGCCGTTTCCGCAGCCCTGCACCATTTACACGTATCTGGTGAGAGCCGACCCCAGGCCTCTTGTTCAGGAGGGACCTGGGGCAGGGGTGGGGGAAGATGCGGGGGGGCGCCGCCCGGCCTCGCTGGAGCTCCTACAGCCGCCGTCTGCAGCCACTGCTCCCAGCCTCTCAGTTTTTCTTCAGCAAAATAAGTATTTCCTTATTCCCCTTAGGACAATCTGAATTGGTTCCCGAAACTTGTACCCTAACTCATGGAGATCCCACACCAAAAAAACAAATCCAGATGGAGCAAAGATTAAAACCTAGAAAGGAGAGCCACAAAACGGTACGAAACTGAGGGAATTTCAAAAATAAAGTTCAGGCACTGCTATTAAAAAAAAAAAGAATGATGGAAAAAAATCAATTCTCTCAGCCCTCGGAGAAATTCTTGTCCTGCCGCGTCTCCAGACATTCCCGTAACCCCAGCCCCGGCCATCCTGCCTCAGTCTCCCCATGGACTGTGGCAGCTTCGAGCTGGACCCAAGAGGCCGGCAGGAAGCAGACTGCCCAGCGGGAGCCTCCAGAGGCCCAGGTGCTGGCTTTGTCAGCCCAGCACCTCCCTCCCAGAGCCTGTCCTCCGTCCCTGACGAGGTGGTTGAGCGCCCTCCCCCGTGGCCCCGACTGACCGCTGGGTGAGGTCTGGCCACAGCGGCCAGCCTGCTTCGGGGAGGTCAGGTCTTCTGAGCCCCAGGCCACAAGTTGAGCTGCCTCCCCGCCTCCCTCCGTCCCCTGCCTCTGGGCTCTGCAGCCCTGGCCGGAGTTGGAAAGCCCTGAGGCGGGCAGGGCCTCCAGGAAGCAAGGGTTGGGGGTGGGGAGGGGAAAAGGGAGGGAGTGGGGGGTTTGACCTTGGCCTCAGACACCGCTGGTGGTGCGCTGGCTGGCTGGATACGGCTTTGGGCGGTTCCAGAATGGCCTCTCAGCCTTAGCTTTCTCACTTCTGCAAGGGGGACAGTAAGAGTGCTCAGCTCAGGGCTGAGAGCACGGTCCATACTCAGTGGCGCCCAGGATGTTACTGGGGGACCCGCTTGGGGACGGAGCCAGGACGCTCTGAGGCGCTGTCACCGCCAGTCCTGTCCGAGGACTCGGGGCTGGTGTCTGCCCCCCAACACTTGTAATCTCGTGAGGGAGGTGGAGCGGAACGTTGAGCAATAAAAAGGAGGTGTGCATCTAGGGACAGAGGTCTCCCTGGGAGGCAGGGCCGGCGCCCAGTCCCGGGGGGGGGGGGGTGCACACGGCAGGCCTGCCAGCCTTTGAGAGGCACCACCGTGGATGCGGGCAGCCCGGCCCGCCTCCAGGCCCTCGGTCAACCAGGGGGTTCTCCACTGAGACCCCTCTCCTTCCCCTTTCAAAGGGCCTAGTCTCACTCCTCCCTTCTTTTGTTCTGCACTGGGGCCCAAGCCTCTCTACTTAATCCCACGTGTTTAGAGAGAGAGATGGCCCCCGGGCTCACACTGCTTCAAGGCTCAACTAGCAGCCTGCGGTGAGCAGAAAGGCACAAAGCAGGGTCGGGTCGTTCGCAAAACCCAGAGGTTCGGCTTCTCGCCCAAACTCTCCACTGTAGAGACCGCCGGGGCCTCCTCGGTGCCTGGAAGAGGACCCCCTCCCCAGCAGATGAGCAGCCCCAGCCCGGCCCAGGCTCACAGGGGTGGCCCCTGCCAACTTCCAGCTCAGACTCCAGTGGAAAGAACGTCCCTCAGACCCAGCAAGTGTGGCCCACGACTCTCCACTGGGACAGCCACGGCTGCTGAGGGCGGGGACGGCCAAGGGGGGTCATCCAGAGTCCTGGTGTGCCACCGTCCCTCAGCGCAGCCTCGCTCGAAAAGCAAAAATCCAGGAACAACACCATCTGGGCTGGTTGATAAGTTACGACGCGTCCACACCACGGGGCACCCTGTTGACATCGGGAATGAGGCGGACTGGATGCTCCAGGGTGACAGGTGAAAAAAGCAAGCACAGAGCAGCCAGGTGAAGTAAGGAGACAGCTCCACGCTGGCGTCCCCAGGAGGGAAACCCAGCAGAGGCCGACATGGGCGGGGAGGGCCTGGGGAGCTGGGAGGCTCCTGTCATGTCCTCCTGGATCGAGGGCACAGGGATGGAATAAGGGCACACTTGGTCTGCTTCTCCTGCGTGTGTGTCCCTTGCCCCCTTGGTTACATGAAAGTCACACGTGTCACCCCGCCTCCCCAGGACCGGGAAGCGTGAGGGGCCTAAGGGACCAGATCTCAGCGGCTATGTCCCCATTCCAGGGGTGGGCCAAAGGTAAGAAAAGGGGCTTGCAAGGTGACACAGCCCAGGGTTTCCCATCCCTCGTCTGACAAGCACCCCGGCGCTCTAGATGCTGCTGGGACCTGGAGTTCCAATATCTGCCACCCAGCAGGGACACACAGACACGGACCAGTGTCTAGAGAACAAGACAGGGCACCACGGAGCTGCACACTGCTCTGTGGGTCAGTGCTGGCCACAGGCCTGGGCTTTGGTGGGACAGGCGGAGGACCAGGGCAGAGGACACGGCACGTGACCTGGAGGGGTCATGCGAGTCATGGTTAGTGTTTGAAAGGCCAGCACGGGGAGGAGGGCCCCAGGCACTGGATGCCGCCTGGGGCTTAGCTCGCCTGCTTCCGGCTGCAGGTGTCGGCCTATCCGACACAGCCCATCCCGCCACGACGGCCCTAATAGGCAGACTCTGGCTCAACGTAGAAAGGACATTTTGAGGGCCTCTAACTTCCCCTTTCTCGAAACATAGACTTTAGCTAAGCATGAGCGGGATGCTTTCCATGAGCCAGAGAGCATGCTCGGAGCCCTGCCTGCACTTCACTGAATACACGTGTCAAATCAACAAGGCAGAAGCTGTCAGTATTCACACCTAATCGAAGAAGCAACCCAGACCCAGCTGTGAGCCCGGACCCAGTCTGACTCACAGCTGGAGTGCCCACCTCCCATGTCACGGGACGTCTTACAGGCAGGCAGCAGATGAAAGGAAGATGAAGCATCCATTTGTATGGGCAAGAGCCACACCAGGGTGCGGGACCTCATCCTCACACGGGAAGCTTCTCTGGGCATGTGGCTTGCCCTCAACTGCCCAGAGAGGATGCTGTTTTTGGGTCAGTGCAAATTAAAGAAATTTTTTAAAAATTTTATTTTGGAGACAGAGAGTGAGCAGGGGAGGGGCAGAGAGGGAGACACAGAATCCGAAGCAGGCGCCAGGCTCTGAGGTGTCAGCACAGAGCCCCACGCGGGGCTCAAACTCACAAACTGTGAGATCGTGACCTGAGCCGAAGTCAGACGCTTAACTGACTGAGCCCCCCAGGTGCCCCGAGTGCAAAATTTTGAGAACAACTTCTAGTTCAAAGATCATGACTCCTTGGTGATCTCCCAGAGCTGAACCTCTGCATTTCTCTCCATTGATCTCCCTTCAGCTCCACTCTGGTCCCCATGCTCCTCTCTGGCTTGAAACTTCTGGAAGAGGCTGGGCAAGTCACTGGGGACTCAGTGAGAGACGATGCTCCAGCCCAGGAGGCTGGGGGTTCAGCACCACGGACAGTGCCACCAAAGCCGATGGTGCCACTGGGGGCCTGGGGTGGGGAAGACCTGGGGTGGGGGTCAAGGAGTGGGGGGGGGGGGCAGGGGTGAGGGGCTGGTGTGGGGGAGGTGGGCTGGAGTCGGGGAGACCTGAGGTGGGGACCCCAAGCCAGCTAGGAGCAGGGGCCATCAGGAACACTCCAACCGTCTCTAGACGCTTCCTATCTCGATGAGAAGGGGGCGAGCACCAGTAACCTGTGTAGGAGGCACTTCCCCACGGCCCCGCCCGCTGCTCCTGCTGCAGGCAGCCC
Organism: Panthera leo; assembly: GCF_018350215.1. Taxonomy (NCBI): domain Eukaryota; kingdom Metazoa; phylum Chordata; class Mammalia; order Carnivora; family Felidae; genus Panthera; species Panthera leo. The sequence continues at coordinate 1,377,017 of NC_056681.1, forward strand.
TGCACTGGGGAGGGAGTCTCCCTCCTGTAGTGCGGGAGCCACAGAGGCCACAGTCTGAGAGTGAACTTGAGAAACAGGAGCTCCTCTGGAGCCACATCCTGTCTGTTCCTGGCGGTACTGCAGGGCTGGCACCAGCTGGGCTGCCGGGAGACCCTCAATCGGATTAGGAAAATCGCTTTCCCAGGACGCCTGCCCCTTCCTGAGGACCGGGGAGGCATCCTCCAGAAGGAGCAGGATGGCCGCTCCCCTGGGTCGCAGGCTGGAGGCGCACCGGGGGCCCGGCCTTGGCTGAGAGTTGGGGGACTCACGAGCCCCCGCGGCAGCTGGGGTGGCGAGCTGCCTCGTGGTTATGCCGGCACCTCTCAAAACCACACGGAAGCCATCCGTACGGTGCGGCAAGCTGTCGGGGGGTGTGGGCCGAGGGCCTCTTTGCTGTGTTGTCAAATATCTGTTGGCTAACAAGCCCGTAAGAATGTTCAAATCAGTGGGACATCTGTTAAGTGGCAACAAACGGGCTTTAAAAATCCTTGACAAGGACCCGTGGCAGAGCCGTGAGCGGGTGTGTGGCAGTCTGACCCTGGGGCACGGCCCCCGCTTTTGTGCCCAGCGGAAGGAGGGCAGGAACCTTAGTGGTCACCTAACGCACAGAAACCATGGCCCATGTGGCGTATGCCCGGCTCTTGTCCCTACCCGCCCCTCACGCTGTGATGGTGACCCTTTTCTTGCGGTGACAAAGTCCGTCTTGCAGGATGGCTCCCGGTGTGTAAGAACCGGCTCCTGCCAACCCCACCACGCAGGTTCGAGCCGATCTGACCAGGTTTGCTAAGCCCTTTGTGTGAATTTTCCTAAATGCGGGGAATTAATTCGACTCTGACGGATTACGACCAACTCACGCAGCACAGAGCATTCTGGAGGTTTTGCGTGAGCCTTTGACAGAGTTCGAGGCGTCGGGGCTCTGCTCCATGCCAGGAAAACCTGGGGACCCGGTCTTGATCAAGACCCCAGGGTGAGGGGGGGGGCACACACGGACGTGGGGGGTGGGTTTCCAGGGAGTTTAGCAGATCCCTCGGCTGTGCCTGGGGGAGGGGTTCGGAGAGGCGGGGAGCTCACACACCGAGGGGCCGAGAGTGCGAGCAGGAGCACCGACTGCCGGTCGGCAACGCGGTCGGGAGAGCGGTGCAGGACCAGGGCTCGGCCTGGGGGCTGTCCCCACCTCGGTGCCGTCGCCCGCCCTGTTCCCCGTGTTCCCGGCATCACAGGCAGATGGACGTGTGGCCCCACAATTGTGTTTCCTTGCCACGTAATTGTGTGCGCAGTTTAGCAAATATCCTGTTCCTTCCCAGTTTCGAATTACTGTCCCCTTGGCCACTGTGCTCCAGAGGACATCTGCTCTGTACTCATCATCTCCGCTCCTCCCAACAGAATTAGTGCCCTTTCCCTGCTTTAGGTGAATCTGATTATGGTGGACCCAGAGCCGAGTGGCCGGTGTGAAGGAGGAGGGCCGGGGGCGGCCACTCACACCCCAAGCCCAACTCGGCCCGGACGTGGCTCTGGTTTCTTCCCACGCTGACCAGCTCCTGGGCCCGGACGGGAGTCTGTGCCCTGGCTTAAGTCCCAGCGGTGACACCACACGCTCCCTCGGCCAGGCTTCCTCCGGGGCTCCTGTCCCCGGACGGCTGTGACCTCAGAAACGGTGGTGGGGTCCTCTGCCCCTGCTCCCGCCCAGGGCCACCCAGCGAGGGCCCTGGCTGTAGCTCTCAGCAAAGCGGGAAGGCCAGCCGGCGTGCCGCCCAGTTACCCCAAAGCGGGCAGCCGAGAACTTCTTCCTTCCATCCCGAGGACACGGCGCGTGACGAGTGGGGCCCCACTCTGCTTTTCTCCTCTCCAGCCGCAGACTCTGCCACAGCAGATAGCCCTGGCCAGTGGATTCGAGACTCGCGGTTCTCCGTGCATGAGTGTGGGAGAGAGGGTCGCGGTGGGGGCGAAGGGCCGAGCTTCCTGTTTCTAGATACTGGAGCGCAGAGCAAGGCGGGCCCGGATCGGGGTCTCGCCAGACGACTTGAGTGCGTCCGTTCCCAGGCCGGGCCTGTCTCCCGCCTATAAAGAGGGAGGTGGGCCGGTCCATCTTGAAGACCCCGGTCCTCGGGAATGAGGGCGGCCCGGGCCGGGCACTGCTCGAGGACCACACAACATACCCCTGGTCTCCGGCTCCTGTTCTCGGGAAGATGGCAGCTTGCTGGAGGGACTCCACTGCCCGCGGCCGTGGACGCCTGGCACTGTTGGTGTTCCGAGCCCACGAGGGCAGAGGGCCGACTGGCTGTAGGGAAGCCTCGCTGTCCGGAGGGCCACGACTTCCCAGTGTTCCACTCGTGGACCATCAGCTTTTCTTTTCTCTTGCGGGAGCTCAGTGGCAGCTGGGGCAGCTTAAGGGGACTGGGCTGTGTGACTCAGGCCTCCCCATGATTCGGGCTGTCACCTGGACACGGGCCCCAGGCAGCGGCTTCTTCCCAGCTCGGGAACCGCAGGCTTGAGCAGGGACATGTCCTGCCCTGGCGCCTCCTCTTGGAATATTCTGGCACCTCCTGGCTGCGCCCTCCCTTCTGTCTACCCACGCCCTCCTGGGTTCACCAGCCCGTCGTCCTGTCCTCTGAATGCACCGGCACCTGGGCTCACCATCTGACCTTCAGAAGCATTTATTGAGCATCTGATGTACGCGGGGTGCTCTGCACAGACTGAGGTGAGTGCGGAGGACAGGTAAACACACACGACTCACGGTGGGCACGAGACACAGGCTGGTGGGGGGACAAGATGGGTAGGGCCTGGGAGCCAGGGGGGGCCCAGGCCCGGAGAGATGCCACGGTGGCCTGTGTTAGGGTGGTGCTCACGGGGATGGACACGGTGGGCCACCGAGGGAGGACCCAGCAGTGTCAGGCAGGAGGAGTCAGGGAGAAGCCAAAGGGGGCCCCATGAGACTCAGCCTCTCTGGTGGACCCGGGGGCTGCACCTCAGAGGCGTGTCTCCTGCTTTAACACCCCCCACCACGTGGACATCTTGGCCGCTAATGTCCCCCCCCCCACACACACCGGTTAGAGGGTCCCCCTAGCTTTTTCCTCAAACAACCTGAGTCTCCTTCTCGTGCAAATGTCTCAGCAGAGATGCTTTCCCGTCATCATCAGCCCGTCCGGGAAGATGCCTTTCCTCGGGAGCCGGGGCATCCTCTACCCCGCCTACGGCGACCCCCTGAGGCGCATGCCAGGCATTCGTGACACGCGACTGGCTCTGCTTCAGTAGGATCAGAGGAAGCCGCAGTGTGGGGCTCTCGGGCTGCCCTCCCGGCCGGGCCCGGGCAGGCGGAAATGTGGGCAGAGGCAGGCAGAGGGCGAGAACCGTCCGTCTGCCCCTGGGAGCACGCGGGACGCCCCGACAGGCCGGGGCCACCGCAGGCCGGCGGGCCCGGTGCTGCCGACCCAGGTGAAGAGTGCAGCCTCGGGGGTCTGGCTCCTTCAGGGCCGTCATCCGCTGCCCTGTCCACCCCGGCCCCTCCACGCCCAGCTGGGTTTTCCCCCCCGACGGCTTTGCAACGGCCACTCAGAGGCACTCGGAGGCCTCGCTCTCCTGGCGTGGATGCTTCCCGCTTCCGGTGGGCAAAGCGGCACCGGAAGGCGCCGATGTGGCCACCGTGCGGCAGTCAGCGCGTGAGGTCTCCGCTTCCCGCGGTCGGTCTGCTGTCATTCCGGTGAGCTCGGCCGCAACGAGACAAAGCCTCACCAACACAGAGGCTGCGAGGCGAAACCCCCAGCCCAGCTGGGGGCGGAGTGGACACAGAGTCTTCCTACAACCGGGTAAACAACTTTGAGGCCGCCCTCTGGGCTGGGAGACGTCCGACCGATGGGCTGCTGTCCCTCGAGCCCCACGCCTGTTCTGGCTCTCTGCACCTGCTCTGTCCCCCGACCGGCTGCCCCACACCCCCCTCAGTGGCCCGCATCTTCGCGATCCCCAGGACCTCCCGGAGGCCTGAGAGCCCGCCTTCCTAATCGTCACGGGCAGCCTTGGCACTGAGGTGTCACCTTGGGGCCGAGCCCTCCCCTAGACACCCTAGGCCAAGAGGCAACTGTCACGGGTCCCTCCGCTAACAGGACTGCGCCACGGACTCTCAGCTCCCTGCCCGTGGAGGAGGGTCCTCAAAGACTGCTGATGGCTTCCCGCGCCCCTGGACGCGCTCGCCTTTCGCCATGTGGCTGGCCGCTGCTCCCACAAAGACGTGGGGCCTGCGGCCCAGCCCTTGCCTGTCCTGGCTCTGACCTGTGACACACAGCGCAGTCCTGCCTTCCAAGCCGGGCCTCGTGCTTTCTGCTCCCAGAACGTGGCTGCCACAACGTGAGAAAACCCCGACTTGCCTCCTGGACAGCAAGGCCTAGGCAAGAGCCAGCACCAACCTGCAGACGGGCGAATGAGGCCGTCTCAGACTCATCCAGGCCTGTGGGGCCACCAGATGACGGAAGCCACATAAGTGGCCCCAGCTGAGACCAGCTGAGCCAGCCCAAGTACCATCCAAAGAATCACAAGCAATGTTACTGTTTGAGGCAACAAGTTTTGGACTGTTTTGTTGTGCAACAGAGGCCAGCTGACAGCGGGGAGAGAGAGTCAGAGAGAGGGAGGGATACAGAGAGACAGGCAGGGAGAGAGAGAGTCAGAGAGAGAGAGAGAGAGAGAGAGAGAGAGAGAGAAGGAGGGAGGGAGAGAGAGAGAGGCAGAGAGTAAGAGAGAAGAAGAGAGAGATAATCAGAGAGAGAGAGTGAGAGTCAGAGAGAGGGAGAAAGAGAGAGGGAGAGAGAGAGAGAGAGGAAGAGAGAGAGAGAGGGAGGGAGAGAGGAAGAGAGAGGGAGAGAGAGGGAGGGAGAGAGAGAGAGAGGAAGAGAGAGGGAGAGAGAGGGAGGGAGAGAGAGTCAGAGAGAGGAAGAGAGAGAACCTTAAGCAGGCTCCACGCTCAGTGTAGAGGCTGATGTGGGGCTCGATCTCACAACCATGAGATCATGACTCGAGCCAAAACCAAGAGTTGGACACTTCGCCGACGGAGCCTGCCAGGCGCCCCAGGGTTTTTAAATTTCTCTGCCCCCCCCCACCCCACGACACTTTCCCTTTGAAGAGAAACACCCCTCGCGTAAGTAACATGCAACCCACCCCGGGCGCTGACAGGAAGTTCAAGAAGGCAGGGGGGTCGTGGCGCAGCTGACGGGGCTGTCCCACCCCAGAAACTGGGGGCTGGTCTTATAAAGACAGCTGAGGTGGCACCTGCCGTGTGCGGAGTCGGGGTCAGGGGTGTGAGGAGGGCGGAGGACAGTTTTCTTTCATTTGTGTTTCCTGCAAAGAGGCTCATCAGTGTCACCTACGGGTCTCACTTCTTGGAAAAGGAGCAGCGTGTAACGGAGCCTTGCAGGAGGAGAGCCGGCTCCTGGCTGGTGGGTGAAACTCAAGTGTGCAAACGGGTGTGGGCCCTGGGCAGCTGAGCCCGGGGTGGGACGGGTGGGCCTGGGTCCTTCGAGGGCTCTGCGGTGTGATGATGTCGACGTGGGATCCTCCCTCGATCCCCACTATCAGCAAACGCCGGTTCGTGCTTCGTGCGGCTTACGGTCACGTGCATTTGTGTGCCTGTCTGCGCACGGGTATAGGAGCATTTCTGTGTGTGTGCACATGCTGTGAATGTGTTTCCGGGTGTGTGTGCATGTGTGCACGCGTGTTTCTGGGCGTGAGTGTGGGTGCACTTGGCTTCCCCGTGTGCCCCTGTTTTGCTATCGGCTGGCACAGAACCCGGGAAGTCACTTTGACAAGGAAATGCCTCATGACGGTGAGGGGCTTGGGGACCTCAGCCTCCCGCCTTCGTCCCGTTGCCCCCAGATTCTGAGCAGACCCCCTGCCCCCTGAACTGGAGGGGACACGTTTCAGGACAGGGTGTCCGCTCAGCTAACACGTGGGCCCTCATGTTCACGCTTCTGCAGACGGCGACTGCAGCTCTGGGCAGTGCGCGGCCCTGGCAACTGGGTTCAGCGGCGAGGACGGTGCCGGAACACGGGCTCCGACTCTGGCGGGCAGACCAGACCCCCAGGAAACGGGGATCGGTTGGAACCCCAGTTCTCGGGGGGACCCCTTGGCCACTTGCCCTCCTGGGGGGGCTGCCCTCCTCCCCTCACGGCCTCACAGGGACCGAGGGAACCAGCAAACCCCACGGCCGGGCTCCGCCCCCTTCCTCCCGCACCTCTGATGCCCGCCCCGGGCGCGCCTGCCTCACTCTGCCCAGAGGACGGAGATTCCACCACAGACTGAAGGGCGTGTCCCCCCAAATTCATATGCAGGATTCTGGCTCCCAAGGATACGGTGTTAGGGGGTGAGGCCTTTGGGGTGATGAGGTCGCCCTGATAACAGAGACTCCAGAGAGCTCCCGCCCCCCCCCTTCCTCCGTGTGAAGACACCGCAGCCGTCGTGACCCGGGACTCGGGCTCTCGTCGGACGCGGGATCTGCCGGTGCCCTCGGCTCGGACCTGCGGCCCCCACAGTTGAGAGGCACACGTGGCCGCTATTTGGAAGCCCCCAGTCCCCGTCGGAGCGGCCAGAGCGGACGAGACAGCTCTCAACGGTTGTGAATCTTCCAGAAGCAATGGGGCAGGTCTCTGGGCCCGAGGCCTGGGCCACACCTGGGCCCGGGGGCCACTGGCCTCAGTGCAGGGTGGGGCCACCCCCTGGGCGCCACCCCTCCACCCGCGAAAGGAATTTCATCTCCTTCCTGGTAAGGTGCTCGTCACAGACACAGAATTGGCTCGCTTGTTACACGTGGAGTGTTTCTAGTAGGATCTGGGTCTTTGTCGGGGAGGGGGGCTCTGGCTGGACCACCAGCAGCCTCTGCGGAAAGCAAACGAGGCATTCCGTCTGTCCCCTGTGAGGGTGCCCACCTCTCCCGCCGCCACGCTTATGGCGATTTGCGTAACTGAAGGGGGCTGTCCGGAGCTCCGGGAGGGGACAGGCCGACCTCTCTGGCACAGACAGAGGCCAGGTGTCCCTGAGCACCAGGTAAGCATGCGGCGGGCTGGAGGGACAGCTTACCTTCCGTTTGGCCGGCGCATGGCCATTTATGATGGGACACGTGTTTGTGCTGTCCCCACCAGTCGGCTGCGTGGGGACACAGCCTGGCGCTCCAGCCATGGAAGCACTTCCAGGGTGAACGGCAGGCAGAAGGCACTGTCTCAGTGCCCTCGGGCTCCTGTGACCACAGCCGTGGCCCGAGTGGCCGACAGACAGCAGAAATCTGTTTCTTGCAGCCCTGGAGGCGGGGGTCCGGGACTGAGGGCGCTGGTGTGGAAAAGGGGCGAGGGGGGTCTCTGGCCTCTTCGTACAGGGGCGCTGACCCCGTCCTGGGGGCCCCACCTTCTGACACCATCCCCCAGGGGTCAGAGCTTCAACATATGAATTTGGGGGCGAGGGACAAAAACATTCAGTCCACGACAGCTGGCAAAGGGAGGGCCGAGCTAACCCGAAGTGGGGGCGCCCTGACCTGGGGCAGCGTGGACGGGCTCTGGAAAGGCACACGGGACAAGCTGGGTGTTCACAGACAGGCAGCCCCACCGGAGAACACCAGCCCCTGGGACTTAAAGATTCCCAGCAGCTACAGTAGGAGCCGAAACGGGTGAAAGTAACTTCAGTAAAATAACTTACAACTCAGCACGTCCAAAATACTATCGTTTCAGCACGTAGCCGGCATAAAAATATCCGGAAAATATCGACTTCTTCCCTGCACACCAGCTGTCGGGATCGCGGGTGTGCGTTTCACCCTCTGGAGGCTCCTCGTGACCCACACCAGCCAGCGTGCTGGACGGGCAGCTCTCCAGATGCTGAGGGCGCCAGAGGTCTCACGGGCGGGGGGCCCACAGGGCGCGAGCCAGGGAAGGCACCCTCCTTTCTTACTCCAAGTAGTTGAGCCCCGAGGGCAGGATGCTGGGGTGGGGACGGGGAGCACCAGGGGTCAGCGGCACAGACCTGACCTGGGACAGACCTGTTCCGGGGCCATCCTGGCTGTGTGTCTGACCAGATGGCTTCCCCATCCGCGGCCTGAGTCTCCTGATCCGTAAATGGGGACAGTCCTAGGAGCCCCCAGCCCAGAAGGTGGCCCAGAGTCAGCTCTTATTAAAAAATGCTTATTTATTTTTGAGGGAGAGCAAGCACGAGTGGGGGAGGGGCAGAGAGAGGGGGCCAGAGGATCCCAAGCAGGCTCCGAGCTGTCAGCACAGAGCCCGACCCGGGGCTCGAACCCACAAACCGCGAGGTGATGACCTGAGCCGAAGTCGGACGCTCCACCGACTGGGCCACCTGGGGACCCCCAGAGTTATCTCTTAAAACTGTAATTAGTGGTGTGAACCATCACGTACGGGGCTGTCTGCCCCAGGGCTTCGCTGAGATAACACGCGAATGACACATTTATCACAGTAATGCCTGCTCACCCAGCTCAGAACTTCCCCAAGTAGAGAGTGGCCGTCCCAGGGCAGTGTCCCCCCTCCCCGAAGCTGCCCACCCGTGTTCTCGGGGAGGTGGCCCTGAGCTTCCCAATCTGGGACGCCGGAACGGACCGGGGACGGGGTCCACACCCCGGGAGGCCGCCGTCCCCGCAGACGGGGGTGGGGGTACGAGCGTCAGCCAACGCCTCCCTCGGAAACCAGCTGCTCCCCTCCCCCACCCAGCGCCAACGACGACGTCCCCCCAGAGCCGTGACTCTGAAGGAGCCTCCGGCCGCCTAAGGCCGAGGCCGCTTCCCCATTATGCCTGGTGATCGAGATTCATTTTCTCTGACACATCTTCTCCCCGGAAGATATTCACATGCTGTTTATGACATTTAAATTGCTTGGAATTTGCAAGTCCCATGCTGGCGTGAATATTCATGGCTGTGTGTTACCCAAGCTCGTTCTCTCTTCCGTGGCTCCCAGGACGCAGCTGCCTGGGGGGCCACGCCTCTGCAGTGAAGTGACAAGTCGTACTGATGCCTGTGGTGGCTTCTCGCCAGAGAACGTTCTGGAACCTGAAAGCCACCAGAGGTCCCTTTCACCAAGCCGTCATGGCTGTGGGCCACCCCCCCCGTGACCCCACCAGGCCAGACACAGAGCCAAGCAAGGGCAGGAGGGCTGGAGGGAGTGCAGGAGCTGGGTGCTCAGGCCTCCTGTTTGACCTACTTTTCTTAAACCAGAGGGGGCTGTGAGGGGCTCTGGTACCGACGCTCACCTTGGCCGTGGCCGGGCCCCCCAGGACATGCCGGCCGCCCCCCTCCCGTCCTCCACCAAACACGGAGCTGACAGCATCGGGGATGCGCTCCCAGTGGCCACGGGCACTGACAAAGGGCCACGGTGCTGTCTCTGAGCCTCGACGGCCGGAGGCAGCCAGGGGTCCATGCCTTTGAGAAACACCTGACCTGCAGAGGCTGCGTGACCCGGCCGCCACGTGGCTGACCGGCACGACGACGGCCCGGCCCGGCCCGGCCCGGCCTGCTTGGAAGTAAAACGGCCATGTGTAGCCTCCATGCAAAACGGCTGGCAGGTCCTCCGAAACCAAAACAAGAAGAAACTGCCACACGGCCCAGTAATTCCACTCTGGGTCCATCCCCTAAAGAGCTGAAAACAGGGTCAGAGAGATCCTTGCACATCGGCGTTCACAACAGCGACAGGTGGAAGCCGCCCAAGTGCCCACGCACGGGTGAACACGACGTGGTCCACGCACACAGCAGAGTGATTCAGCCTCACGAGGAAGGGGATTCTGACACCCGCCAGCACGTGGGTGAACCCGGAGGACGTCACGCGGAGCGAAATAAGCCAGTCGCGAAAAGGCAGAACTCGGGTGCTATTTATAGGAGGAGCCAAACTCACAGACACAGCGAGTGAGGGGCGCTGGGGGAGGCCGAGGGGGACAGTGTCAGTTTTGCAAAGCGGAAAGGGTCCTGGTGGTGACGGCCGCACAGGCGAGTGGACGTGCTTGGTACTGGGGACCTGTACTCTTAGAAATGCCTAACATGGTGGGTTTTACGGGAACTTAACCACAAACGTCGGAAGGAAACGCCAAAATGTGCAAAGAACTCAACAAGAAAACAAACGCCTCAGAAAACGGACCTGCGCAGACGACGGACCCGTCATCAGAGAAGATCCACAGACGACAAGAGGAGCCTGTGGCAGGGGCTCGGCGTCAGGTGCGGAGGGGTTCCCAGGGGAGGCAAGGAGACGATCCGCACGGCTGAGTAGAAAGGGACCAGGCTGCGGGACGGCAGGTGCACACGCGGTTGGCGGCTGGCAGGAACGCGGCAGGTTTGGTGGCTCTGGAAGGCGGCGTGGTGGCTTCTTACAAAACGAACCAGACTCCTACCGTACGACCCAGCAACACCCCTCTATTCACCCAAAGGAGCTGAAAGCTTCCGTCCCCACAAAAACCCACACACGGGTGTTTACGGCAGCTCTGTCCGTAATCGCCAAGACTCGAAGCCACCAAGATGCCCTCGGTGGGTGGGGACCACCCAGACAGCAGCAGATCATTCAGGGCTAAAAAGAAATGAGCTCCCAGGCCCTGGAGGCACACGGAGGAAGCTTAACCGCGAATCCCTGAGTGACAGAAGCCACTCAGAAGGCTCCACACCGTGTGACTCCAACCCTATGACATTCTGGAAAAGGCACAACCGTGGACCCGGGGACAAAGTGAGTTGGCTTCCGGGTGGAACTCCATCACACCCTTCCGATGTTTGGAAACAGGTACTGGGTCCCCTAGTTCCCACTGCCGTCCCAGGTGCCCCCACCCACGTGGTCACCTTCCTCAGGGCACATCCAGTTCCATTTAAAACGGGCACAACATCAGAGCATCAAAAGCTAAGCCAGGAGCTGCCAGGTGCCTCTGTGCGAACAGGTGAGCCCGCCCAGCCCCGACCAGACACCGGGAGCCATTCCCCTGCAGTGGGCATGGGGCGCCTCTCCCCAGCCCCGCCGCCTGGGCTCCGTCTCTCTGATGATGCCCAACAGCCCGGTCCATCTCGTCCGCCTGACTGGGGAGGGGTGCGGTCCGTCCCCCGCCCCAGGCCCCCAGCCCCGGGGCGCGGGATCAGATGTGTCTGGGCCGATGGCTCCAGAGGCCCCTGAAGGGACCAAAGGCGTCTGGCAGAGCCGAGGCAGAGCCCCCACCTGTCCCCCCACAGCCCCTGGCCAGCTTCCTAAGCACAGGAGGGTCACTCTCCTCTCTCTCCCTTCACCATATCCGGGGCCCCGCCAACCGCATCCGGCCTGCCGCTGCCCTCTGCCCGCAAGACCCCCCCCCACCCCCGATCCGAGGATAGGGCCCTCCTGCAAAAACGCACATTGCTGGGGGAGAATCTGCCCCCCCCCCAGGTCCTAGGGGGGACAGTGCTGTGATGTGGGGGTGGGACAGTGCCCTCACACCTGCACCAGCATCACCAAGAGCCCAGGGTGGGGCCTGACGTTGGGGCCAGTTCAGGGGGGGGGGGTCTCAGCATTCGTCACCAAGCTCCACGGCCTGCCAGGGCCGTGTTCCCAAGCCAGCTAAGACCTAAACCTCAAACCTTCTCTGCCCAACGAGCTCCAGCGTGGGCACCCCCTCCCTGGCCCTTGGCGGGGGCACCTGCCCTGTTTGCCCGAGATACCGGCTTTAGCGCTGAAGCCTCACGTGCAGGAAGCCCTCAGTCCCGGGCACAGGGGACAGGGCCCCTGGGGCTCAGCTCCTGCTGCCCCTTCCCCACCCATGGCCAGCTGGGCCGAGCTCAGATCCCACAGAGGGGTCGGGGATGTCCCCTGCATCGAGTCAGCTGCCCAGCCGGCCGTGGCTTCTCCTGCACAACCTCCCAGCCCCACATCGAGGCCTGGAGCCCCTGCAGGCGGGGTGGGCACTGCCCCCGGCCGCTGCCACCCCCGCACCCCAGCCACTGCCCCTGGCCTGGAGATGCGGAAGGCGAGAGCTCAACTGCCTGGCCGAGGCCGAGGGCTGATGCCTGTCTGAGCTTCTCAGGCTCAGGCCAGGGCCGGGGCCGAGGGTCCTGGGCCTTGCACAGCAGCCCGACGGAACACAGGAGCCACTCTTGCCCTTGTACCCATGGGACCAGGGCAGGGAGGCTGTCCGTTTGAGGCCCACAGGCAGGGACTCAGAATGTCCAGGCCCACCCGAGGGGTGCTCTCCCTCCCTCAGATGTCACCACAGCCCTCCCCCTGCCCCCGGGCCACACGGCCACCTGGCTGCTGGTCACCCTGAGCTCTGCCCCGGCTGCTGGCAGGCGTTACAGACCCTCCGAGCGTTGAGTGCTGCTACCCGAGGCTGGGCTTGGGCAGGGCCTGACCTCTGGGCTGGGCCTGGGCGGGGACCCGGACAGAGGTGTCCGTGGGGACACGGAGGCCTCCCCGTGCTGAGGGCTCAGGCCCGGCCTGCTGCAGGCACCGCCCTGTCTGACCTGAGCCACTCCTGGCCACGAGGGTCTGGCATGAGAGTGGAACAGCCTCTGGTCCAGGCCCCCCTGGGATCGGGCTGAGGGTCCCTCCCCACCCCACCCTGCGACCCTGAGAGCCCCTCGCCACAGCCCCCCTGCCCCAGAGCAGGAGGAGTGGGCCTCCTTCAGCTCTCCCTTCGTGCCGCCCCCTTCCAAGGGGCTGGGAACCACAGAGCCTTCCCCGATGGGTCAGCCCTGGGGCTCCAGGGAGTGCTGTCCCCACCCCAGCCCGGTCCCCGGCCCCCTGCAACGCCCCCTCCTGGGGCTGCGCGGACAGCTACTTGGGCTGAGGAAGGGGCATCGAGTGTACGTTTGGACACGGTCGCGTCTCAGCGTTGAGCCCCAAGAGCTGTCCCCGTGCGGACGGGCCGAGGGCCGGACATCTGTCCCTTGGCTCTTGCAACTGGCTTACCTGACTGCTGTTGGGAGGGGTGGGGTGGGGTCGCTGGATGGCCCTGGGGGCCCCTCCGCCTCAGCACCACCCCGAGACCTTTTCCTGCCCCGAGGCGCCTCCGTCCGCTGTGTGAGGCGACCGCTGTGTTAGCGCCCTGCAGAGGCAGTTCAGGGCGGCGTGAGCACACGGCCGGTCTGTGACCGCCGGAGGGGACTCCTTGCCATCCGCTCGGCAGAGAAAGCACGGCTCAGAGCCAGCTCGTCCTGCACGGACATTCTTTCTTCCCCTTTCTCTGAGCAAGACTCACACACAGAGACCCACGTGCACTCCACTGAGCGCCCGGCCGGCCCCGTGTGGCAGGGGTCTGAGGGCTGGCGGGCAGCTAAAGCCACAAACGGCTTCAATTCTTACTGAAACAGAAACAGCTTTGCAGAGAGGATGCTGAGAAATGAGCTCTCTGCCATTTTTTAGAAACCCGACAGTCAGAATCCGCAAGAGCGGACTGTTGAAAACGCCAGCTTCACTCACCCCCGGGTGGGGCGTCCGGCCGTCCATCCCCGAGATGAGCTCTGGTCGCCTGCTGGCCCCACGCCGGGGCTCAGGGCTGCGTCACTGAGGAAGCAGAGCACGGGGATGGTGAGGGGGAGGGGTGGAGGGCTTCGTGGAGGTGGCAACCCCGGGCCCAGCTGAGCAGGTGGGGGGACGTGGGCATCTTTTGGGGGGGGGGACACGAGGAGCCCAAACCTGCCTTCTGCTGCACCCAGCACTGGGTGTGGGGAGCACACGGGGCACAGCAATCCACCCCCATTCCCAGACGTGGAAGCTGCTCAACCCTCCTCCAGGAAGCCCTCCCCGTGCTCTAGCCCGCCCTGCCCATCAGTCAATGTTGCTCTCCCTTGTCCTCGCAGGGAGCCCTGGGAGGGGGGCAAAGAGCCACACGGGTCCCGTTGGGCCCTTACGTGCTGCGGCTTTGGGAAATCCCAGGGCTGTGCTGGGCCCGCACGTTCACTGCAGAGTGAGCACCACAGGGGGGCGGGCGCTGGCTCGGCCCTGCACTGGTCACAGAACCAGGGGCCCAGGACACAGAAAAGGCTGCTCTGTCCCCTGGCCCATTTGCTGGCCTTGCCCAGGACCCAGACCCGGCTGGTCTGGGACAACATCTCTCCTTGGACCCCTCGGGAGGACCCAGGCCCCTTTCGAATTGACTCGGGCAGCTTCTCGGACACCCACGCCTGCCGGGCCCCACCCCCCCAGTTGGCCCTCGGGAGGCTCCTGTAGACGGAGGCCCCGCCCCTGGCTGCCTGGGCCTGGGCCCTTCGCTGTAGAGGCTTTCAGGGTCCTCTGCTTCCAGCCTGAGCCCCTCCCTGCAGCCACCCGGGACACGTGTCCTTGTGGGAACCCAGGTCCCCGCTGCCTGTGACGGCCACTCCACGGCCGGCCCAGGGCTCCGAGCCACCGCCCGCTGGCCACGCACGGCGACGCTCATCGGTGTCCTTCCACTGAGCACCGGTGGCCTCACAGAGGACCCAAGTTGGCTCCGGACCTGCCTGCTGGCTGGGCCGTGGTGCCAGGCGGTGACGCCCTCGCTTATTTTTGGTGGCCGCGGTAAGCTGTTCGCGCCTTGCGCGCCGCAGCACTTGGACCCACCTGTTGGAGGGGCGTCCGGGCTGAGACGGGCTGTGATCCCGCCCGGGCTGCTCCCTGACACGTGGACGTCTCAGGACGGTGCCGATGAGCTCAGGCGCTGTGCCGGTGGGGAGAAGGCATGGGGAGCTGGGGGGGGGCTGTCCCCCCCCCAAGTCTGAGGGGCCGTGGGGGGCCACGGCGGCCTTTGTGCACGGGTCCCCAGCGGGGAGGATGGGACCAGGCCCGGTTCCCCAACCGGACCGGAAGGTCTCTCTGGACCAGTGAACACAGGGAAGGCGTCTCGTTCCGCCACGCGCTCCTTACGAGCACCAGAGCCCCGCCCTCCAGCCGGTTTCCCGACTGGACTCAGGACCCAGGGGACCGACCCACAGGCAGCAGCTGGTTTGCAGGCCACCTGCGTGCGGATGGCTGTGCCGGCTTGAGCATCGGACAGTGTCTGTAGCTTTGCTCAGCCGTAGGGGACAAGCTGGAGTTCTGGCCGGGCTGTAGGTGGCCCCATTATCCGTAGAGATAGCACCACTGGCCCCCAACTCAGCCAAATAACGAAGAAAGCCCTCGACGCCTGTGAACACGCCTGGGCTCTACCGGCCTGCCCCGCATGGGACAGCTGGATTCTCCGGGACCGGCGTGCAGGGGGCAGGGGGCGTCAGCTCTACCTTCTGAGGGGGACACGGGATGCAGAGGGAGGGGCAGCCGGGGGTCTGTCGCCTCCAACCCCCCAGGCCAGGAGCCTCTGCGGTTCTCTTCATAAAGAGCCCGTCCTTCTGGGCTCCCCTCTCCAACAGCGGCTGTTTCTCCACGGCAGGAGGAATGAAAACACGTTTAATTTATTGCCGATGGAAGCGAAAATCCCCGCAAGTGGGGCCCAAGCTGCGAAGGGGGGCCCTGGAGAGCCATCCTGCTTGCGTCCTGGCCTGTGCTGGGGCTCTAACTGTGCTGCCCCCAGCTCACAAGGTCAGGGCAAGTATCGATCCTGAGGCCCCACCTACCTCGTGAATTAGTTACAAAGATCAGGAAAGGATTCCACTAAACGTCAGCAGGAGGCCCCCCAGAAAGGGCTGAAACTGGTTCTAAACACTTTAAACGCCAACCAAAGCATCCGGCCTGGGGGCTGGGAGGAGGTGGCCAGTGGCCACGTGCTGATGACCCGGCTGAGTCTTGGTGAAATGTGGCTCCTGTGTGGTCAAGCCCTGGGGGCTGGGACAGAGCAGAAGATCCCTGGGCTCTTGTGGGAACCGCTGAGGCGCAGGCAGTGGTTGGAACAGGGGCTTGGAGCCCTCCTGTTCCGGGGCGGGGAGCTCTTGTGGGTGGCAAGGGCACCCGTGCCCCGGGCTGAAGGGAGACAGGGGCCCTGACCACACCCTGGCCTCACTGCCTGGCCCCCCACGTTTCCAGCTTGCCTTTGGGCCAGAGCAACCCCCTGACCACGCTCCCAGCATCCATGCCTGCCCTCCGGCCCACCCAGCACGTCAGAGCCGCCCCGGTGCCGGTCCCAGAATTAAGCCCGGACCTGCTCTGCACGCACGTCCCTGTGGCCTTCACGGTGGCTGCGTGGAGGCACCTTCACGGACCCTGACCCAAACTCAGTGACCTGCACCTGTGCTAAATGTCATGGGCTTGGGGCAGGAAGGCTGGGCCCCAGAACCACAGACATAACGCCCCCTCGCCGTGGCCAGCCCGACCGTCAGAGGTGCCTGTCCCCCGTGTGGCCGTGAAAGCCATCTGAGCTCGTGGCCCGGCACAGAGTCAGACAGGACCCAGTCAGCACACTGGGGCTGGCACGTGGGAGAGCTTCCTGCGACGGGACGACAGGACAAGGTGTGGGCAGGCAGGGCAACTGGCCGGGGCTGGCGCAGGATTCTGAGGCTTGTGCCGGGGAAGCCCGTTCCACTGCAGCCTCGAGGGTCAGGGGATCGGGCAGCGACAGCCCAGCAGGTGCACGTGGAGACAGCGCCCGAGACGAGGCAGGGGCAGACAGGCCACATGTGCCCCAGCGCACCTGCCTCCTCCCGGGTCTCCCGCGGGCCCTGCCTGGTGGGGGGCAGGGCCAGGAGAAAGGAGAGAGGCACTCGGGGCAGGCGCGACAGAGAAGGTGGGGGTTCTGGGGTGAGGGGCACACGGATGCCACATCACGTGCCACTGCCTTGGCGGGAAGACGGATTTGTGGCGCCAGCCCCCCAGGGTCACTACCGGCATTTCGTGAGATTACGGATGAAAGGGGGCCCTTGGCGAGCCTGAGCTGCGGTCCCCTCCCTCCCTATGCCGCCCCCCACCCCCACCAGGGGTCGAATCCTTGCAGGGGGGCCAGAGGCACTTCCTCAGCTGAAGACCCTCAGAGCACAGCCCCGTCGCGCTGGGACGATCGGGACCATCTCATCGGAGGGCCGTGAGCTCTGCACCCGCTCCTCCCTGTTCCTCCCCGTGCATCTATCAGGGGGCCCCGGGCCTGGAGCTGGGGGCCGGTCAAGGGCTCAGGGGACAGAGTGCTGCGTCTGCACCCGGGAGCAAGACGGCCCGGCGGGCAGTGCGCGGGGAGCGAGCCCCCGCTGGGACAGGCAGCCCTGGCCCGGCTTCCGCCTCCGGCCACGAACTGTGGCCCAGTGGGGCTACCGGTGGACACTGAATGTAGGTCCGGGCCCCGATGCCCAGAACCTGCGGGTGGAACCATACTTGGAAAAAGAGTCTTTGCAGATGCAGTTAAGGACGTTGAGATGAGATCACGTTGCCTTAGGGTGGCCCCGAGTCCGATGACAAGTGATCCTGCGACAGGAGAGGAGAGCCACAGACACAGAGGAGACACCACGTGAAGACACAGGCAGAGACTGGAGGGGCGCAGCCACGGGTCAAGGGACGCCTGGGGCCACCAGAGGCTGGAAGGGGCGGGAGGGACCTTCCTCTAGGGCCTGTCCACACCTCGGTTCAGACTTCTGGCCTCCACAGCTGCGACAGGACAGGGCAGGACAGGACAGTTTGAGCAGCATGGTCCGCGGTCCCGTGCTACCGTGGCCCCAGGGTCCGCGCACACGGCTCCCGAGACCCACGGCACTTTCCGTGGCCCTCAGGACAGGCGGAAGCAGAAGAGGTGTTTGGGGCTGGAGCCTTTTCCAAACAGGAATCTCTGCCCCCGGTGGTTTTCACTGGCGCTTTCTGAGCGTCTTCTAGCTGATCTCAGATCCGACACAAACGTAGGTATTTTTAACACATTAGACGGCGTCTCTTAAACAAGCTGTCAGGAAAATGAATTGCAGAGGTTTTACGGGTGCTCACTTTGCCTAAATGCCCTGCAATTATCTGCGCCTCGTCAGCGGGCGCGTGTGATGGGGAGCCTCAGAGGCGCCTCGCCGTTCCAGAAAAGCTTCTTCAGCGGGGGTGCGCGTCCCGACCCCAGGTCGCCGCTCAAGCGTCTGTGTGGCAGCCTGCGTGGCCGGCTCGGACTTTTTCCCAATCTGCCGAGCCTCGGAGGCCAAAAGAGCCCCCAGAAGACCACTGCCCCTCAAGCCCAGGCCCGGGCGTGGCAAGTGCCCTGTCCTCCTCTAACTCCTCCCAGCACCCAGGCGGAGCCCGTGGCCCCCAGCTGGGCCCAAGTCTCCCGGGAGGACGGCTGGCCTCAGAAAATGGGCCTCAGGGCCGGGCAGAGTCTGGGGCCCAGGCATCGTGCCAGCCCGTGGGGGGACAGAGGGGCCTGTGGGCCGGTCACGTCCCTTCCCGCCTCACGGGGGCATCGCTGCAAGTGCCACACAGGACTGCCAGGGACCCAGCTGCTCGACGCCTTCCTCACAGGGTGCTCCTGTCTGCATTATCCTGCCTCCCGCCCTGGACCCTGGTGCCTGTGCTCCTGGCCCGCTGTCAGGGCAAGATGGGCGGACCGCCTGGGGGCCGCCAGGGAGTGAGGTTCACCAGAAGCTGGTTTCGAAGAAGTCTAAGCGCTTTTCCGGGGCTTGGCCCTGTCTCCCCCCACTGGTGGTGGGGGAGTGGGGAGCAGGGAGGAGCCAGTGGTCTGTGCAGGGTTCCCCACCCTGAGGACAGTCCAGAAGGGGGTCTCCAGGCTGCATGTCCAAACCGGCTGGAAAGCTTCCCGCCCCCACTTGGTGCTCCTTTCCTTTAAGGGTTCCCGGGGCGGGGGTGCCGCTGGGAGCTCAGGGGAGCCCGGAGCCAGGGATCCCGGGAGTGGGGTGAGGACAGATGCGATCGCTTCTCCCTCATCCCCAGGCAATAAATAGCGACCCTCGACAGCTTCCAGCCGCGCACATCCTGTTGGGCACAGCGCCTGACGAGCTACAAATGAGCTCATCTTTGATTTTGGCCCCATCGGCGAGTCCTGGACGTCCCGATGCTCGGGGTTCCCGAGTGACACGACCCAGACGCGCTTCCACTTGGGCCCGAGCCGTGGGGGCTACGGCTCCGCAGTCCTGACAGACCGCGGGGAAGTTATGCAGCCCCCGGCCTGCCGTGAGCGGTTACAACTTAATCACTCCCGAGCGGGGATTATTACAGCCCCAGGACTCTCTGAACTTCAGGAGATTGAAAATGGTGTGTTGTTTTTTTTTTAAATAGAGGAAGTGTTTTTTTGAGTTATGAGAGCACAAAAGTCGCGGAAGAATGCTCTTAACCTTTAAATATGTCAAGGGAGACTTACTGAACTTTACAATAAAATCACCTTTTAGCAGACAAGGAGCTAAAAACGTTCAAGTCCAAATAACGTCACTCTTTCATAAGCTTCTGTAGATTCACTGGAACACAGTGGCCATCTTCAACTTCGTGTTCCTGGGATAACTATGTTTCTTTGTTAGCCATTCTTCTGCAACTTTGTTTTAATAATTCCTTTGAACCCAAGTCTTCTATCATAAGCTGCCTGGGATATTTTTGAAAGTAGGCAGTGTGTCAACTCCAGGGATGCGTCCCACGTGGGGTGCTGGACTAAATCCGCTGTCATAAACAGCCATGACGGTGTACACAGAGCATCGGGCTATTGTTCTCACACACTGGACACTCCGCAGTGCGAGACTGCGGTGGCTGAGGGCGGGGCAACTCTCCAGGTGAGCCCCGCGGTCACGTGTTGATCTTCTTGGGGGTGTTTTCGCCATTGCAACGTTAGGAGTCGGCGGCGGGGGGGTGGCGGTCTGGACGGAGCATGGCTATTCCAGTCAAGAGGCAGAACTCAAAAACTGGGGCCACGGGAGCGGTTTAAATCTGCAGAGAAGGCACTTGGGGGGTATCCCGCACGGTGGGGGTCCTCAGAAGCCTGAGAGGGGCTCTCCGTGGCTTCTGGGCGGGCTGGGCTGTGTACACAGCCTTCCGGGAGATGGCCGGCATTCTGGCAGCACCGGAGGGGAGAGGCATCCTTGGCACGTGGAGTGTCGCGCTCGGGTGCCAGCAAGCCCGCACCTTAGGAGTAAGCGCCACGCCCCAGAGGGAGGGCCACGCGCGACTCATCTGAGCCTCAAAACCAACTCCAAAACCCACAGGGGACACTGAGTCTACGGTGGGGTCCTCCCCAGTTAGAAGGGCTTGGGCTTTCTGCAGAGCTGCACGGACAAGTGTAGACCGAGATGATCAGTCTGCAACCGAGAGCCCCACTAAAGCAAGAACCGACACGCTTCGGAAGAAGATAACACAACACAGAGTCTCTTCGACGCGTCATCTGCAACGCCCAGTAGAAATAAAAAATTACTAGATATGCAAAGAAGCAGGAAAATGTGACCCACTGCTAAGAAAAAAAAGCAATCGGCTAAAACAGACCTCCAGGTGAGCGACAGGAAGTGGGAAGTGTCAGGTGTGAACGGGTATAATGTGAATTTCTATCAGACGCCGGTAACTTAAGGATGCACGTTTATGGCCCCGGAGCAGCCGTTACAGGAATAGAGACAGGTGCACCTAAAAAAGTCAGTGGGGGAAATAAAGCGGAATTCTCTGGCGCCCCAGTCAGAGGACTAAGAAAGGGATCTCTGGAAACCACAGAGCGTGGGAGGAGGTGTCGGCAAGGAGACAGTGGGAAAAGGGGCCCCCCAATTCTTGCATGAATCGACAGCAGTCCTGGGGTTACCCTTGACCTGCACACGTATGGGACACACCTAGCGAGCCGGAGTAAAGGGCCTGAAAACTGCACCGTGACATAAACCACCTCCAAGAACCAGGACTACACCCTGAACGGTGGGCGCACGGGGGAGGGCACGCAGACGGGACGGACGCCACAGCCACCGCCACCAGACAGCTCTCACAGGCTCCCTGACCAAAGACGAGACTCAACCGAAAACCTCAACGTCTTCCAGAGGGTTCTAAATCACCCCAGATACCACGGCAATATTCTAAGTGTCCAGAAAGCAATCCGAAATTACTTGATATTGAAGGAACCGGGAAAACCTAAGTCTTCTGGAAAAGACGACGCAGATCGCCCTCAGGAGGACGCAGAAGGTGTTCCCAGACAAGGGCGTTACGGCAGGTGTTGGAACCATGCTCCTTGAGGTAAGCCAACTCTCTCGAAATGGATGGAGAGAACCAGTGGGAATTTTGGAACTAAACAATACACGTGGCCAGCCAAATCAACCCTCAGAGAGTGATACGCCCCACAGAGCGCATGCCCTGCGAGGGCGCACGCGTCGCTCGCCAGCTCAGACCGGGACTCGGGGCCGTCGGACGAACGTGAACCCCTTTGGGGAAGTGAAATCGCGCAAGCATGTTCTCCAAACATATGGCATTACAAATCAATGACAAAGTGTCGTCTGGAAAATCCCCAAACGTTTGCAAATTAAACAACACGATTCTAAACAGTCCAAAGAGCAGAGGGAATTAAATCTCAGCAGAAATCAGAAAACATGTTGGACTGAATTAGAACCCATTTTGCAAATTTTGAAATGCTACTAAAGCAGCATTTGGGAGGGAGTCTGTAGCATTAAATGCTTAAACTGCAAAAGAATAAGGCCTTGAATCATGAGTCTAAGCTTCCACCTTGAGAAGTCTAGGAGCTCAAAACAGATTAAATCCAGACCAGGCACAGAAAGGAGACGAAGACGGGAACATAAATAAATACGACAAAAGCAGAAAGACAACAGGAAATATCACTGAAGCTGGTTAATCGAGAAAAGAGGAACAATACGGGTAAACCGGCCGTACTGAGCAGGGGAGAAAAGAGAATGCACAGACCACTGATACCAGGAGTGGAAAAAACAAGGGATTGTTACAGACCCCACAGGTGGACCCGGTGACAAAGCCAAGCCACGAACTGCAAGCCGCCAAATTTGACAACTTAGAGAAAATGGACCAATTCCCTGAAAGACACAAGTTGCCCAAACTTGGGAAGAAACGCACCCCGGACCCTCTCCGTACCTAGGAAGGGCCTTGAATTCACGGCCAGAACCCGTCCAACGAAACCCCAGGCCCAGACGGGTTCCCCGAAAGATTCCACCAAACCTTTGAAGAAGGAATACTACCAATTCCACACGATCTCTTTCAGAAAATAGAAGAGGATCAGATACTTCTCAGACCATTTTATGAAACCAGCATTATCCGACCCCAAAACCAGACAAAGACATACAAGAAGCCAAAGCTGCAGACCAATGTGTCTCAGGAGCAAACACACAAACATTCTCAACCAAGTATCAACAAACCGAATCCGGCAACATACAAACAGGACGATACGTGACATGACCAGGTGGAGTTTGTACCAGAAACGTGAGGCTGGGGTCGACCTACGACGTAGCGATTGCAGGACGAGGTATTTAGGCAAAGGACACAGGAATACAGACTTGAAGGGGCGCACGCACCACGATGTTCACAGCAGCACCCTCGACAACAGCCAGACTATGGGGACAGCCCGCATGTCCATCGACGGATGATGGATGAGGAAGACGTGGTGTTTATATACAGCGGAGTACTACTCAGCATCACAAAGAATGAAATCGTGCCATTTGCAACGACATGGATGGAGCTAGAAGGTAGTATTATGTCAAGCAAAGTAAGTCAGAGAAAGACAAATACCATATGATTCCACTCATATATGGAATTTAAGGAACATATGGGAAGGGGGGGAAGAGAAGAGAGGGAAACAAACCATAAGAGACTTAGATACAGAGAACAAACTGAGGTTGATGGAGGGAGGGGGTGGGGGACGGGCTAGATGGGGGATGGGCACGAAGGAGGGCACGTGTTGGGACGAGCACGGGGTGTCGTATGTGAGTGATGAGTCACTGGGTTCTGCTCCTGAAACCAATATCGACTTAATGAACTAGAATTTAAATAAAAATTTGAAAAAAAAAATAAAGAAATGTGACTCTGGTTCAACATTAAAAATCAGTCAACATTTTCCACAGATACAAGGCGCCCAGAGTAGTTGTGTCCACAGAGGCAGAAGTAGAGGGCAGGGCAGGTGTGGGGGCAGTGGATGGGGCAGGGGCAGGGCAGGAGGAGCAGGGGTGGGCAGTGTGAGGACCGAGTTCTCGAGTTCTCGTCTGGGAAGATGAAGGAGTCCTGAGGGCAGGTCGTGGGGACGGTCACACTGAAATGTGGGTGTGCTCAGTGCCATTGAAACAGACACTTAAAAATGGCTAAAATGGTGAATTTTATATTATATACGCTTTACCACAACAAAACACTAATCAATGTAATTCACCGTATTAACTAAGGAAGAAAAATCATACGATCACACCAATAATGGAGAAAAAGCATTGGACAAAATTCAGCATCCGTTCATGATAAACACCCTCAGCAAACTAGGAATAGAAGGGAAATTTCTTAATCTGATAAAGATCATCTACTAAAAACTTAACAAAAAACCTCATATTAATTATAAAGCACAAACACTTTCTCTCCAAGATCAGGAACGAGGCCGGGAGATTTTCTCTTCTGCTCAGATTACATATCAGAAGTCACAGCCGGTGCGATGAGGCAATAAAAGGAAATTACAGGCATACAGATTGGACAGGATGAAATAAAACTTTCTCTATTCACAGACGACAGGACTGCCTGCACAGAAAACCCCAGGGAACCCACAAAATTATTTGCAGAATCCATACGTGTACTTACCATGGTCACAAGACACACATCAACCCACGAACCCACTCACATTTCTCTATGCTGGCCGTCAACGACGGGAAAGAGAAAAAATTTTAAAAGCCCGTGTGCAATAACCCCAAACACGAATACCAAGCACGTCAGGATCTGTGTGCCGGCAGAGGCACAGTAACCGCGGCCAAGGGGACCTAACCGAACAGAGGGCTGCGTTGTACTTGGGGACCAGATGTCTCAGGGTTAAGATGCCGAGTCTCCCCCCACTGAGCCATACACTGTCCCAGTTTAAATCAAAACCCCTGCGGGCGTTTCTGTGGACGCTGAGAAGCTGATTCTAACATTTGCATAGAAAACAAAGGAACGAGAGTAGCACAGCGCTTCTGGGAAAGAACAGGAGGACCGAGGAGCCCTCTGTCTGGAACACCACCACCCCCCCCCCCCCCCCCCCCCCCCCCCCCCCCCCCCCCCCCCCGGCAAGGCTGCGGTGCCGGAGGCAGTCTGGGGGCAGGGACGGCGCAGACACGCAGACAGAGGAAGGTCTGGGCAGAGCCCCGCACGGGAGGTCAGGTGACTTTTGATGGAGGTGTCAAAAAACTTCAGCGCAGAGAACATCGTCTTTTCTCGAGCGGCACTGACCACTGGGATGTGAATATGTGAAAAGAAAAGAAAAGCATCCATAGCTCACCCCGTGGAAAAATGAACTCAAAACAGATCATAAACCTGCATGTGAAACATCAATGACGAAGATGATGGAAGGAACCGGGGAAGGGGATCTTCGTGAATTCCTAGACACAACACCAAGAGTGTGATTCGTTAAAACGTCTGATAAGTTGGAGTCTGTCAAAATGACAGCTGTTTTCTGTGACAAACAAGGTCAGGAAGATGCACAGATAAACCACAGGGGAGAAAATGCTTGCGAAGCACGTATCTGCACAGAGGACTCGTATGCAGTTTTCAAAACTCTCAAAATTCAGTAAGAAAACAAGTCAGTTTAAAACCTCTGGGGGCTCCGTCGGTGAAGCCTCCGACCTCGGCTCAGGTCAGAATCTCGCGGTTCGTGGGTTCGAGCCCCGCGCTGGGCTCTGCGGTGACAGCTCGGAGCCTGGAGCCCGTTTCGGATCTTGTGTCTCCCTCCCTCTCTCTGCCCCTCCCCTGCTTGTGCTCTGTCTCTCTCTCTCTCTCTCAAAAATAAATAAACACTAAAAATGAAAAAAATACGTAAATAAAAACTGGGCAAGGTACCGAAACCGACATGTCAGAGAAGGCGCACAGGCGCGGACAGAGCGTGGTGAGCCGCTCCACGGCACCGATCATTAGGGAAACGCAAACCAAACCTCAAGGTCCCACGGCACGCCCCTGGGGGCTAGAGGAAAACAAGGGTCGCGCCTACGACAGCAGGTGCGGGCAGCCGCAGAGCGCCTGGACGTTCCATACGGCACCTCCACTTGGGAAAAGCTTGGCCGTTTCCTAAAAGGTCGAACACCCTCCCGTATGACCCGGCAACCCGGCTCCCTCCTCAGGATTCACTCCGGAGAAATGAGAACGCACGTTCACACTGAAGCCTGAACCGAGGACGAGCTGCTGCTCAAACCTGGAAACGAGCCAGTGCCCCTCACCGGGCAAACGGATACACAGACGTGGTCCAAGCTTCAACGGAATCCTCCATAAAAGGAGGAAGAGCTCTCGACTCAGACAACAGCGAGCACCGTGGTAAGTGACAGAAGCCAGACTCGGGAGGTGACGCCCCGTGAGGCTCCATTTACGTGACATTCTGGAAAAGGCGCGAGGCTGGGAGGAAAACAGATCCTGGGACGGGGCATGCCTGCCCCAAAGCAACAGGACAAGACAAGGCTTTGGGGCGACAAGACTGGCCGCGATGCTCTGAGCTGTGGTTACGGGGCTGTGTGCGTTTGCCAGAACTTGGAAGGAAGCAAAAAGAAAGTGATTTTTACTAGGTGTAGATCTTAAATTTTTTTTTAAGTTTATTTATTTTGAGAGAGCGAGCGTGTGTGCACGCGGGAGAGGGGCAGAGAGAGAGAAGGAGAGAGAATCCCAAGCAGGCTCCAGGCTCTGAGCTGTCAGCACAGAGGCTGATGCGGGGCTCGAACTCACAAACCGCGAGATCATGACCTGAGCTGAAATCAAGAGTTGGACGCTTAACCGACTGAGCCCCCAGGAGCCCCTCTAGGGGTAAACTTTAAAATAAAGGTTTCTGGCAGGACCCGGGGGGTGCACGAGGACCCCCAGAGCGTGGACGCACACGGATGACAGAAACAGCTCCCAGCCCCGGGACGAGGACCCTCCCGGGAGGAGAGCAGCTCTTGTTGCCTTAAAACCACAGATCGGGGGTCCTGGTCTCCCCACGAACGCCACCGTTCTGTGGTGTGCGCGTCACAGAGCCCTCGCGCGGCGCCCGGGGCCGTCCCAAGCACCCCAAGTGTCCTGACTCCCTGGGCCGCGAGCCGCCACCCGCAGCTGGTGGACAAAGAAATGAGGTGCAGGTCATGTCGCTTGCCCAGGGTCCTGCGGCTGGCCAGCGGTGAGGCCTCCGTGCTGCGTGCCCCCGAGGGGCCCTACTGCCCCCCTGCCCCTGCCCCGCCCCCACACCAGCCCAGGGTGATGACGCAGGGGTGCGGTCCCGCAGGCTGCAGGGGAGCAGCCTCCTGGCTGGACCCGAGGAGCCCGGCCCTCACCAGATGGCACCAGGCCGGGCCGGCCACACGGCCCCTAGTGGCTGCACCTTTGCCGGTGGCTGCTGGGGACGGCAGGGGTCTCCGGGGCCCAGGCGGAGCCCAGGGCCGTGAGCTTGGCAACACTGTGCTCCTCTGGGTGTGGGAGTCAGGCCCTCGTCCCCTGTGCCTCCTGGGCCCCCAGCACCTGCCTGGCTCTCGGTGCGAGTGGAGGAGAGACGGGGCTGCCGGGCTTTGAGCTCCCCGCGAATGTTCCCAGGACCCCTCGGGTCCTTCCGGGCCATTGGGCCTTCAGGAGGACCATGAGAGGGGACCTGGCGCCCCCCAGGGCCTTCACGGGGTGAGGTCTCCGAGCGCCCTCAGCTTGGTTCCTGACGTACTCACTGACACGTAATTCGGTCATGAAATTACCCCTCAGTCCACAGCTCCACGAGCTCTGATAAAAGCCCTGAACGTAAGGGACACCAGTCAGGAGGCAGGACACTGATGGCCCAAAGTCGACCCCGCCCCCAGCCCGTCAGCCACTCATCTGTCCCCAGTGCTGTCCCTTTTCTGGAACGTCGGTGGTTTTCTGACGGTGCTGCTTTCGCTCAGCACGTTCCTTCGGGGACCCCGACGCTTCACGGGCGAGGAAAGGCCCGAGACCCCGCAGACGAGGGCGGACAGCAGTCAAACCTGGACCCAGGAAGTGGGAGTGGGCGAGATTTAATGGGGACGCAGAGCCCTTCCCGACTGACGGCCGAGTGCTGGCGGTGGGGACGGCTGAACCGGTAATCTGCTGTGTGTGCGTCACCACAATGGAAAACAAGAAAGGCTTCAGATGCCTTTTCTCCTCGTAACACAAGCCGCTGGGAGACCAGATGGGGTGTGTGGCTGTTCCTTCTGTGCTGGAGGGAAACAAAGCCCCGCCACCCCCCCCAGCCCTGACATCATGAGCAGGTGGGATACCCTCCCCCCACTGCCAGGCACCCCCCCCCCCCCAGGACCGCCTGTCCTGCAAGCCTGTCCTCCCTCGGTGGCCACTCTGCCCTTGGGCAGTGCCCGGCTTTGACAGCTGGCTCGCAGCCTTCACGGCGATTGCCCTTTCCGGCCCAGCGTCTAACTGGAAACCCCGCGTTGGGCTTACCGGCCCCGTCTCTTTAATCCCCAGGGCACTGGCCCTGATTTCAGGAGGTCCCTCACTTAGGAGGCGGAAGGGGACCCATGCTCTGGCGGGGCCGCTGCGCCCTCAGTGCCCGGGGGGGGGAAGTGATGGTACCAGCTGGGAGCTGGGCACTCTGGCATCCGCCGCGTCCCCCACCGCACTGTCACGTTGGTGGGGACCCTGCGGCTCGCTACCCTTTACCCACGAGAGTGCCAGCATCACTGAGGCCGGCCGGCCGCGACCACCGGGCCTGTGGCTCACAGGCAGGGGCAGGAACAGAGAATCGAGGTGCCACAGGACAGAGGCCCTGAGAAAATGCCTCCTGGTCTAATTTTATTGGATCCAATTTTCTCCCACTTTGTGGAGGCAGGTCCTGGCTGCCTCTGCCCCCGCGGAGCCACGTCAGCCCTTGAGGGCCGCGTGACGGAGCTGCCTCGGCTCTGGGCAGGGGGGTGCGGGGCGCCAGCTCCTCCCCCACGCCCCTGCTCCTCGGGAAAGACGGTGTATCCCTGCCGGGGACACGCCTGTCTAGGAAGGTGAACAAAGGAGCAGGGAGCCCCCAGGAGCAGGATCCTTCGGCCACGCAGCTGCTGCGAGGCCCGCAGGGGCTGGAAACAGCAACAATGAAGTGACAGCTCCAGAGCCCTGGCTGGTGCCCACCAGGCTCCCCGGCTCCTGCCCTGCGCTCGGAGGGGGGGCCGTCCCCGCCTCAGCTCCCCCGCCCCTGCCCTCGCCCGGGCACGGCGATGCGCGCGGGGTCGCTCTGCCCCGGGAGGCTTCCGGGCTCCCTCCGGCCCTGCCCACGGAGCAGATTTCTCCGAGGGCGGACACACTTTGCCGCTGGTTTGAGCATCACAGAGACCATACATTTACCAAAAACCAGCACAACCAGGTCTCCCCGGAGGCAAGGCCCTACCGCCCCCAGGACATTCGCCAGGGACAGGGCAAGACCGCCTCGGGGCACCACGTGAGCGCTCGCTTGGGTCCCTGGGATTCTGCCCAGTCATGCCCCTCAGCACCGAGGGCTGGGGTGACCCTGATCCTGGGGACCGATGCGCACGGCACCTGTTAGAGAAGGATGGGTTCTGAGCTTCCCTCACCAGCGTGCTGCACACGCCGGTCCCCCTGATCCTGTGCCCCGAGCAGCACAGAGGCCTCCCTACTTTTGACAGAAAAGATGGGGTCTCCCAGACCACCTGCTGTTAACTGAGCCGCACAGACAGCCTGCCGTGTGGACAGGATGCTGCACGGGCACACGGTCAAGTACAGCTGCGTGTGCTCGTGTACGTGTGCATGTGTCTGTGTGTGCGTGTGCAACCTGTGTGCACGTGTGCTCATGTATGTGTGCAAGTGTCTGTGCACGTGTGTTTCTGTGTGCAAGCACACACGTGTGTTTATGTGTAATACGAGCACATACGTGTCTGCGTGTGCCTTTTTGCATGTCGATGCACATGCGTGTGCGCGTCCGTGTGTCTCTGGGTATCTCCACATTCATGCATGTGTCTCTGTGTGTGCACCTGTATGTGTTTGCCTACGCGTGGCCACAGTCCCCAGGCTTTAGAACACTGGTCCGGAGGTCAGCGCCTCCCCTCCCTCCTTCTCTAACTGGGAGAACACATGGGGACAACATGAGTCTAGGGAGCTGGGGTCGGCACCAGGCAGAGCTGGCGACCAGGTTAGCGACCGCCTTGGGGCAGGCGGCATATTTGCTGCTGAGTCCTGGGTCAGGCTGGGGGCCGCCGGGATTATGAGGCTGGACAAGCCCCCGGCCAGGTCAGATCTGAACCAGACGCACAACCCCCCCAGGCGTCTGCCACCTCGGTCACCGGTCCCCTCGGCTCACCGTCTTTGGAACTCGCCGCACTCAGTGCTCAGGACGCATTCGCCGGAGGGATCGGCATCCCACCCGAGCAGCAACAGAGAGTGTGGCTGAGGTCAGAGCAGGGACCCGGCAGGGCTGCGTGGGACCCAACACGACCCGGCCCAGGGCAGATCCACAGGAGCAGGGCCACCTGTGCGGCCCGCTGCCCAACCCCGGGCAGACACCTGCACGAACGGTGGAGGCGAAGGTTCTCAGAGGAGCTTTCTAAGGGGAGGGCCCCTCGGTGGCTGGCACACACGCGTCTTTCACTCAGGACGGCTGCACTGGAACCAACGGTGCGTTGGAAAGACTGAGTCCAGTTCCCTCCTAGGGCCAGAGGAGGGACCGGATTAGGGAACGTGGCAAGCTCCGTGGGCTCCTCCTGCCAGACGCCCTTGTCAACTCGGGGCCCAGGGCCTGGGGTCTCCGCTGGCCCGGCCGTGGCCCTGCCCTCTGTACAAGCTCCCCTCGGTCCAGCTCCAGGCTACCTGCTCAGATAACGCCAAGACGTGTTCGGCAATCATTGTTCTAAGCTGCTCACATATCTGACTGAACCACCTCATTTCTAAGCACTAGGTTCTGCATGTAAGTGCCCAGCATGGGCTCGTGCGCATGGTGGGGAGGGGCGGCGGGGGGGGGGGGACGCTGGTGGCCTCCTGGGGGACACACAGGCTGGGAGAGGCCCCCGTTTTGGAAAGAGGGACCATTCGCTCGGCCAACGGCTGCACACCTCCACCATGGCCGGTGAGAGGGCGACGCACGGATGGACGCAAGCACCCAGCCCCTGCCAGGCAGACGTCGCTGCTTAAAAGCCAGTGGACGTTCACCCCCCATCCTGCCAAGCGGCCCAGAGGCCCGAGGGGGGAACGTCAACCGGGGGCACCTCTCCTGAGACGGAGGGGTCGTGTAGAAGGGCCCGGCCACACTCCTGCCGTCCGCCCTGGGCCGTCAGCACGGAGGGAAGGGCGCCTGGAGTGAGCCCTATCAGTCCTTCCCAGCACAAGGCTGCGGCCGATCTGGGGGGCGTCAGGAAGCCAGCGAGCGTTTGGTAAATGCTGGGGCAGCACTATGTCCGTGGGTGCAGAAGTGGGGCCTGTCCGTAGTCAGTGCTCAGCAGACATCCTGGACGAATGACACGCCCTGGGCAGTGTGGGCGTGGCACCCTCTGAGCACAGGGACTCAGAGAGACGGCCCTTTGAGAGGTGAAGCAGTGTCACTGAGGCGTCTGATCGCGTGGGGCCAATGGAGAGGACGCTTTGGGGGGGGGCGTGCCCAGTCTGCTCTGCTGTGGTTTGTTTTTGACGATCCAAACCCGACCACTCCCGGCCAAGGAGAGCCAAAGGGGCGGGGGTCCGAGTGGAGGCGTCTCCTGGGGTGGGGGCAGCGAGTGCTACTGACTCGACTTGCTGACCTGAACGGCCACATCATACCTTCAAAGGCAGGCGGGAGTGGCCCCGGGGCCCAGCCGAGCGAGACAGGGGCAAGGGAGAAGACTCGGCCCCGGGAGGAGCGGGGACAACTTCCCACCGTTCACTGCATGCGGCCCTGCGCGCCCTCGCCTCCTGTGCAGATAGGCGGCTGGGCTCTACTCATTTCCCTGCTACGTGTGGCTGGGGTGGGGGTGCCTCTCCACGCAGGGGACCCCGTGGCCACAAGTTCTCAGTGCAGGTGTGGGGGGGGCCACTCGTGGTGGGTCAGCCAGAGCCCAGGGAGTGACGTACAGATGACAGTTCCTACCCCACTCCCAGCATGAGTCCTGCCGGGCCCTGTGGAAGGACAGCCCCATGGGGACAGTGGCCCCCGGCCCCGCCCACCGTCCCCACCCCACCTGCACCTCCGTGGCTACCCGGTCCCGGGGCCGTGACACCGTCCACGGTGGCATTTCTGTCCTGGCCTGAGAAACCTTGTCTCCAGGGCCAGAACCCCCCACCTGCCAGGAGGCCTTGTCGGGGCCGATTCCCGGGGAGGGCTCCCGCCTGGGCTCTCGCGACACCTTGCTCGGACCCTCGGGCTCCTCACGCGGGCCCCCCACCCGCCACCACGCCCAAATGCCGGAAGCCCTTCCCAGCAGAAGCAACTTTTCACCAGCACCAGTGCTCCTGAACGCTGCCGCGTGCAAGCCCTTCCCACACGCTTCCTCCTCGATCCTCTGCCACTTGAGGCCACGGCTGTGATCACCCTGGTTCACAGACGGGAAAACCGAGGCTCACCTAAGGAACCGGCCCCACAGGGCATCAGGCTCGGCTCCACCTCCCAAGTTGTGAGCAGGGGGCAGAGCAGCCAGGAGGCCCGGGGAGGGGGGGGAGCAGTGCTGACCCCCGGGGGCTCTGCTGCAGAGGAGAGGGACCCGGCCTCTTGGGGTCACACAGCCTTTTCAGAAGCCGATGAAAGGAATGGGCTCCGGCATGCACACCGGGGTCTGGAGACGGCTGAGGCCCATCCGTGGACCCTCAGAGACCTCGCTGATCTGAGGGCCCAGCCCCCTTGGATAGAAGGAGGGGATGAGATGGGGGGCAAGGTCTGGCCGCTCTGGAGTGCAAGGTGGGAAGAGGGGGGCAGGCTGATCCTGAGGACCCCCTGCCCCCCATCTCCTTCCCAGCTTCCGAGTAAAAGTTCCCGGTGACGTTCTCTAGCGCGCTGTCCCAGAGGGGGACACAGACTGGAAACTACTTTTGGGGTGGGGGAAAGAGAAGCCCGCAGCTTCCCTGAGGGAGAGCCTGCCGACCGTGGCCCCCCCGCGAGACCCCCGTTTCTTCCCAGCCCTCCTCCCGCGCGAAGCGGCCGCTCACCTGGATGACGACCTTGATCGTGGCAGTGCCCACTATGGGGGTGCACACCAGGCCGCCGGGTGATGGCCGTCGGCGCTGCGGTTCTGCTGGCCCATGGTGAAGGGCATGGGCAGGGCCAGCAGGCCCGAGGCCAGCCAGATGGCACTGATGAACTTCTTGGTGCGGCTGCGAGACATGAGGGTCTTGGCCTTGAAGGGGTGGCAGATGGCCAGGTAGCGCTCCACGCTGAGGCTGGCCACGTTGAGGGCGGTGGCGTAGGTGCAGGCATCGCGCAGGAAGTAGTAGCCGCGGCAGCCGGCGTCGCCGAAGGCCCAGGGGTGGTGCACCCAGATGAAGTTGTACAGCTCCACGGGCATGGCCAGCATCAGAATGAGCAGGTCGGAGAGCGCCAGGCTGCCCAGGTGGTAATGCACCGTGCTCTGCAGGCTCTGGAGCGACTTCTTGCGCGCCAGCGTGAACGCCGTCACCGAGTTGCCCACGGTGCCCACCGCGAAGAGCGCCAGGTACACGGCGGTCACCAGCACCTTGGAGTAGATGTCCGTGTTCACATCCAGGTCGCTGCTGGGCGCCGCTCGGAGGCGCTCGGACTCGTTGCCCGAGCCGTTACCGAAGCCGGGGACCAGGAGCGCCGCCTCCAGCCCCGAGGGTGGCAGCGGGAAGGGCTTGGCGCCCGGCGCGCCCCGCGGACCCGGCGCCGAGCCGTTGAGGCGCATGGTGGGCGCGGCGCCGGCGGGGACCGAGCGGAGGAAGCCGGCGGGGTGGGCGCGAGACCGAGAGCGGGCGCGCCGTCCAGCCGGAAGCGCCACCCGGAGCGCCCGAGGCGCGCCGGCCGCAGGGCGGCGGGGGGCCGGGCCGCCCTCCCGCTCCCCGCCGGCCCGGGCTTCCTCCCCCGACCTCCGGACCCCGCGGGTCCCGGGCGCGCGGAGAGCCTGTGGCGCCGAGCGGAGCGCACGCACGGCCGCCCCGGCGCGCTCACTCCCTCGCCTGCGCTCGCCTCCCGCGCGCTCTCCGCGCACACCGCCCGCCGCGCCCGCGCCCTCCCGGGCTCCGCGCCTCGGCTCAGCGGGCGACGGCGCGGCGCGCCCGGCGGCGGGGGCGGGGCGGGGGCGGGGGCGGGGGCGGCCCGGGCCTCGGCCCCGCCCCGCCCCGCCCGAGTGCCGCTCCCGCCCGGCCCCCGGGGGCCGGGGAGGGGACAGCGGTTCTCTCCAGGCACCTCTCCTAGGGCACGCCCCTCCTTCCCCGCCTTCCCAACTTCTCGGGCCCCCCACCCGCCCCAGGGAGGGAACTGCCCCCTGGTCGTTTGTAGCTGGTTCAGGGAGGGGTGAGGGAGGTAAGCCCCGTTGGCGAGGCTGGGGCGCTGCCCTTCCCTCGTGGGCGCCCAGGCGGCCTCCAGCACAGCTGGGTGGGAGTGGTGAGTGAGGGGGGCAGAGAGCACCCTCCCCCTGCAGGCTGGGTTCCTGCACCTGGCGCCCGGGGGCGGGTGGGCACCCCCCGGCGTGTGGGCACCCCCCCCCCCCCCCACCTTATGGCCGCCTGGATTTGATCATCACAGGTCATGGTCCCAGCCCAGGCCCAGGGGGGTTGGGAAGGGTGGCCCTGGGGGTCACAGTCAAGGCCTTGTCCTGTGTGGACCCGGCTGCCTGTGCTAATAGGAACCCTCAGTAGGCCTAGGGGGTTGAAGGAAGGGAGCGAGACCTAAGAAGCTTGCCCAGACCCCAGACCCTGGCCCACACCTGCCCACGGCGAGTGCATTGGGTCTGTGTTTGTTCCTCTGTGACCTGGCTGTGGGCCGGCCTGGTCCGCGGAACCTGATGGTCTCGTCCGGGGTCCCAGCACAGAAAAAAACGCGCTTCAAAATGTAGCGTTCAAAGACACCACAAGCGTCTCTTCGCCGGAAGCCAGCATAGGAGGCTTAATCGTGGCCCTGCTCCGTGGTGCCTGGGCATCGGCTTTAGCTTCTCTGTGCCTCAGTTTGTCATCTGTAACGTGGGAATGGCGGTTGCACAGATGCTCCCTGGGGCGTCTGGGGCGGGGGCTTGTCACGCACGTGGGCTGCGCTGGCCCGCCGTGGACACTCAGCAAACGCCTGCGGGGTGGGAGTTGCTGAGGGTGGTGCGGTGGCTTCGGAGGGTGTGAGGGGCCCAGGCCGACAAAGGTTGCAGGAGAACCCCTCCGGGTTAGCTGAGCTTGTTCTCTGGAAGACAAGCCCACCAACGAAGTAAACGGGTCTGGGGGCTGGGGCACAAAAGGAGGTGATCCGGCCAGACCACGCTGCCGTGCCAGGGGCTCGCTGCTATCTCGGCACACAGGTAACACGGGGCCCCACCATGGCCCGTGCGGTGCGGTCGCCTCTCCCAGGAGCCTCCCAAGGGGAAGGGACCAGCCAGTGACCGCGGGGGCCTGGCCCTTTGCCGGCCAGGAGCCAAAGCTGCTCAGGACGTTGCTGGTGGAGACGTGCCCTGGCCCAGCTGCTTAAGCTCACTGTTTGGTTTTTAAACCCCTGACCTTTCCGTTAAGCTGGCCTTCTTTTCAAAGATTTCTTTCCGAGCCAGCCTAGGAGCTTAAAAAATCATAAAAGTCAACTTAGCACAAATATTAGGACAAGGCATTTGCTTAAAACCGTGGAGGAAATGTCACTTGAAAGGCCTCGTTCTACAAAGAGGGCGGCAGGCCCTCCTGGGGGGGGCTCCCTGGCAGCCGGCTTGGAACCACTCTTCTGCGTACTGACAGCCCGGACGGCACGGAGGCCGGAACCTTCCAACTGGTTCGGCCCCTTCTCTCTGACTTCCCCTGACGTGAACACTTCCTAAACAGCTGGGACCCTTTAAAGAAAGTGTTGGCAAGGTGCGGGGAGGGCTGATCCTGGGTCCGGCTGTGTCTGTGGGCGACCCGGCCGTGCCCTTGGCGGGTGCCCGGCCCCCGGGCTGACAGGCTGAAGCCTGGTACTTGGCTGGCTTTGGGGGAGCGGGGGCCTGTTGCCCTGCCCCCATGCCCCGGATGCTGCGTGTTGGGGGGGGGGGCGGGAATCGGCTGTCCCCTGTGCACTGAGGCCCCCGAGCCACCCGCCCCACAGCCGTGGGGGAAGTGGGGGGTACTCACCCGTCTCAGGAGTGAAGGTCCTGGTTGGGGAATAGGAGTGTTTTTCTGGCTACAGGAATTTGGTCCCTGGGTCACAGGCGCCCTGGGGCCCCTTCTGCTTTGCAGGTGTCCCTCTCTCTCCCCTGGGCCCCGTCGGCCGTCGGGCAGCTCTTGCTGGCAAGAGACATCTTCTAAATTAGAAATGAAAAAGTTAACGGCAGTACCGTGTCGGTATATCATGATGTTTCCTGCGGGGGGCGGGGGGAGAACGTTCCTTTGGAGGCACTGAGGAAGCGTAATGTGTGTGTGTGAGTGTTCGCTGTAGATCTTCTCATCCGTGGCGTGGAAATGGCATATGTTGCAGAGCGTACAGCATTCCAAGGAAACTTGTAAAAATAGGGCAACACACGTGCAAGTGTGAGCGAGGAGTGAGCGCGATCCGGCCGAGGGGCCGGGGAGCCTCCCTCTGCCCGGGTGCCCGTGTGCTCACGGCACATCCCGGCTGCGGGCACGTCCGGCCGTCCGGCCCCCGGCCCCTGGAGCTTCGCCGCCTGGCCCTCGCCCCTCCCGTCCTCCTGGTGACGCACCCGCCCCTCACGGGGTCTGTGTGCATGTGTGTGCGCGTGCGCATGCCCACGTGTGTCGGGCACCCAGGCACGGGGGCTCAGAGGGTCTCCACCGGCCAGCCCACCTGCTGCCCCTGCCCTGAGGCCCCCTGGGCTGGGCGTGTGGTCGCAGAGACAGCGGAGCCCAGAGCGAGAGCCAGGAGGGCCCCGGAGGGGGCTGCGTGCGTCCAGCGTGACCCCTTCCCGGAAGCCGCCGCTCAGGCTCGTGGCTGGGCTGCACCTTCTTGGTGAACGTGCATTAGAGCCACCGAGGACGCCTTCACAAAAGGGTGCTGCGTGGGCCCTGGCCGCCCCCCCCCCCCCCCCCCGCCCCTGGGCTCCCTGGGGACAAATGCTGCAAAGAGACTTCGTTTCCACCGACCGGAGGCCTCTCCGTAGGGCTTCCCCTGCAGCCACCGTCCAGTTTGCCACCTGTCCAGCACTTACTGAGTGTGGTCAGCGCCCGACGACAGGAGGCCACTTTCCCAGAGCTCACGGCACACCGTGTGCACAGCGCCAAGCGCACAAGTGTTTTCCGGTGGAAGGTGACGGGAGTGACGGGAGGAGGGCCGGGGAGCCCGGCTGGCAGGGGGGACATGGGTGGTCTGGAAAGAGCTCCGCGGCCAGAGGTGAGGAAGGAGAGGCGAGGCCGCGGGGGCGCGGCGGGTGTAGGTGTGGGGGTTTATTCCCCGTGCGCTGCGGGCTCCGTGCAGAGATCTGCACGGACGGCTGAGCTCGTGGCTGCAGGTCAGGGGTTGGTTCCCTCAGGACCGTCGCCCCACATCTTCACAGGCGTCACCCTGCACAGCAGCCAGCCTAACCGGAGATTCGTCAAGCAGAGCCACCGCCGAGAAGGGCAGGTGGGGAGCCCCGGAGGCCCTGCGCCAGCCAGCGGGAGCCCCGTGTGGGACACTGAAGGCTTCTCCAAGGAGACGCGCAAGGAAGCTGGTGATTTGCAGGGAGGGGCCCGTTGGCTCACCTCCTAGGAGATGAGAAAGTCTGACTTCCAAGGCCTGTCAGTGCCGCGCGGTTCTCCACGAGTGTCCTGGGGGGCTCCCCATGGCTTCACCGCGGGCCCCAGAGGGTGCCGGTTACACTTGCCTTGGAAGCTGCGGTCCAGCGTCTCTGGCCCAGGTTTGGAGCTGCTGGGGTGACACTCCCACCGGAGGTCGCTGCCGCCCTCCCCTCCCCCCTCCAGGTCATGCTGGAAGGAGGGTCCCTAATTTGTTCTGGGCAAAGACACACACACACCTATGCGCACGCACACGCACACACACGTGCACACACACACACAGCACGTCTGACACAGAAGGACCAACTTCCACCTGCTCAGTGTGCAGAGAGGCGGGGTGCCGTCACCTCATCCCAGGGGCCTGGGTTTTTATGCCTCTTATAAATGTGCTGATTTGCGGTTGAATTTCCCAGGCACGCCTGTGAAAGTAGCAGGAATTTAAAGCCGAAAGGATCCCTTTCGGCTAATGTGAGGCTTCCGCTTATTGCCGGGAGGAAGGGGGACGGGGATTCGCGGATTCCATAGCGCGCTGGCTGTCTGACGGCGGGGTGCGGGGACCCCTCCCCATGCCCCCCCCCACCCCGGCCCCAGGCACCTCCCTCGGCTTCACCAGGCAGGCGGCACCGGGCCGGGCTGGGCAGCTAGGTTCCCACCTCTCTTTCCTCCGCCTTCCCGTCTTCTCTCCTCCTTGGCGGGGAGGATGGAGTTTTGCATAAACATGATGCTCCCGCTTCCAGCTTTCTCTGCGGATCCGAAGCACACGCTCCCTTTGTCTGTAATCAGGACTTGTAGTTGCCTAGAAATATTTAAATAGAACAGTCTCTCATCTTCCAGTGACTTCATACAAGTTCCAGAAATAAAACCTGAACGGGAGCCTTCTTTGTCATTCCTGCCTCGAAGCTCCGATGTTCAAGGCAACACCCTTTCCAAATGCAGCCAGGTGCCCCGGGGAGGCAGGGGGGGGGCCGCGGGCAAGTGAACTCCAGAGCCTAGAGCCTAGGGCGGAGGAGGGGTCCCACAGAAGCGCACAGCAGGCCGGGCAGCCCGTGGGTTCCGGTGCGGCCCCCACGGCAAGTTGGGGACCCCAGACAGCCGCGGCCACGGGGTCATCGGCAGGTATCCCTGCGTCCCTCCGCCCTCCACCCTGAGTCTCCCGGCTCTGCAGGCAGACATGCCGTGGGCATGCGCTCTGGCCGCGGGCGTGCAGAGAAAGGCGCCCACTCCAGGTAAGGCCTCTTCTGGCTTCTACGTCCCGGCACGCGCTCGTGGCCGTGGGACCCCAGGTTGGAAGCTGTGGGGGAGATGCCCAGCAGCAAGAGAGAGGGTGCTGGAACCCCTCTTCCCCGCGACCCCCCCTCCCTGGGATCCCCCGCCCCCCTCCGTCCATGAGACCCCCTCCCACCTCGCTGGGGGAGGGGAGCATTAGCACGGGGAGGAAACGCGTTCCTGGGGAAATGATCAACGAACACACGCTCCGATTATGCGTGCCTCGCAGACGGACAGGATCTGCTGAGATCGCGAGTACACGCTCACACTGCTACGAACCGCACGCTCACGCAGCCCCGCACGCACACGTGTGCACACGCGCTCACACACACACACTCGGACGCGTGCGCACACGCACGACGCTGCTTTCGTCACGACAGCACGACTCTGCGGGATTCTCTGTGCCTGCTCTGTTCCCAGTGCTTCTCCCGCCTGAACCTGCTCGCTCCCGGCACACACGGCCGCGTCGCACACGGGCTGTCACGCACAGTGAGCGTGACGGCTGCGAGGCGCGGTGGCTTACTCGCCTTCCAAGGCCGCTCGATGGCGCTGAGCAAATCGTCTGGCCGGCGACATCCCTCGCGGCCCAGAAGCTCCGAGTCTGGCTTCTGTCATCTCGTTCCAAACACCGCTCCTGCGTAGCAGCCTGGGCCTCTGGATGGGAAATCTGTTGCTCCTTTGTTAGCCCTCACAACGGGCCAAACAGCGCTGCTCTGCCGGGGACAGCTGGCGCCGACCCCGCGGGGGACATGTGCTGGCCTGGCTCGTCCAGACCCCTGGCTCCCCCAGGCTGGCCCTGCCCTCTCCCGCCCCCAGGAAACCAGAGACCCCATTCCCACTGCCCCGGGGGCGCAAGCTGGACCCTCAGACCCCTCCCCACTTGCTGGGAAGGGCAGACGCTCTTGGTTGCGGTCGCCGAACTGCTTCCGGGGACGCTGCTCTGAGCCCTGAGTCCCGGGGCGCCTGGAGCCTGCCCACCGCCCCCACGCCCCCAGCCTGCTGTCAGTCTGGTTCCACTGGGCTTTCCGGCACCTGCAGTCGAGCACTTCAGATGTCACTTGCGGGTTCTGGTGCCCCTCGATCCCCCGGCCCTTGTCGGGAAATGAGGACAGAGGCACGCACCAACGGACTCCCGCCTTCTCTGGAAATTTCAAGGCTTGATGATGAAGACATTAGCTCCCGAGACACTTCGGTCTGCCGGGAGCCGAGTGGGGATAATTTGCTTCTTCCTGTGACAGCTGACGATTCGCTTCATAGCAGCACGTCACCGTCTCCGACTGACTTGCCTACACAGCCCGGTCACTCGAGAAAAACACGCTTCTGAGAAAATACAGTTGGAGGCTCCCAGTGCTATGTCCTCCCCAGTTCACCAGCAGCCCTGCCCTCGGCGTCCACCTGAGCCCCCGAGCAGCCCGGTCCCGGTCTCTCCGCGGGGCCCTGTCCTCCCTGGGCCTGCGGGGCGCCGTCCTCCCGGGGCCCGTCCTCTGCGACCTGGTGGCACCGGGCGGTCAGCCCCCCCCACCCCCCGCGGTCTCCCCTCAGTAAGCTAAGGGGAGTCACCCCGAGGCCAACAGTCCACCCCCTTCCTGACCCGCCCGCACACTGACAAGGAGTGTCTGACTTTGTCAGAAAACGCTAATAAGGGAATTTGGGGGAAGAGGCCAAGCCAGGGCACGAAGCGCGTTGCAGGTCAGGGAGGCCGGCGAGGGGCACCGTCCTCGCGTTTCTACACACTTAGCAGAACCACGTCTGGGGTCGAATAAAACTGTCTATTGAAGGGCAGTCCTCTCTGCCCGCTGTTGAGTCGCCGAGCCGGGAGCCGGGCGGGCGCCTCCTTTCCGCTCAGGGGTCCACGGAGGCGTCTCCTGCCTGAACGAAGGCCGTGGAAGGAGAGGTGAGCCCCGAGTAATGACGCAGAGTCACAGGGGCAGGGAGGCAGCGCAGGGGCCTCTGGGCCGCGAGCCGGGGCGCGTTTGCAGCGGACCCGCTGCCCCTGCTCCCTTCTCGTCGGGGTTCCTGCTGCTCCTGCAAAGCCTTCCCCAGGCAGAGGAGGGGACAGAGGCAGGCGGCCTGGGGGCCATTCCTGCCTTGCCCGCAGGTCGCAGCCTCTCCTGGGCTCCGTGCCACCCTGTGGGAAACGTGGGGGGAACTGATGAGATCTGGGGGCGCCGGGGAGACGCCTGGGTCCCCCCCCGAGACAGACGTGGGGCGGGAGCACACGCGGGGAGTATGGGGGCAGGACACCAGGAAGCAGGGCTGGGGGCAGACGGGGCAGGTGAGGCACACGTGACACCTGCTTTGCCCAGGGCGCCCGTGGAAACGTCCCCTGAGCCCCGCACCGGTGAGGCGTCGGCTCCACGGTCACCAGGCGGCCTTCCTTCAGCTCCACCCCTCCCTTGGCCACAGGGTCCCCCCGCCTGGCATGCACGGTGCCGTCACCTGAGCAGCGAGGGCCAGCGCGGTGGACACAGGTGTGGGGGCACCGATGTGCGGGCCACCTCTGTTTGGAACACAATAGGGGTTCCCGAGCCGGGCCAGCGTCCACTCCCCTTCATCAGCCTGAGACTTTCCAAGGTTTTCTAGGACTTTCTGGAAAGTCCTGGGGGTCTAAGACCAGCAGGAAGTCTTTGGAAAGGACTGGGCCCCATAGGAGGGGAAGGTGTGGGATGGAGACACTTCTCGAGAGTGACCGCTGAGCTCGGGTGGGGGCGGGGTCCCCTCTGCCACGTCCCCCCTCTGACCGTCTGCTGTCCACCTCAGGAGGCCCTGAGCGTCTGCCTGTCTGTCCGCGTGGCTGGTGTCCTCTGTGCCCGGGATGGCGTCTGCCCTGTTCTGGCTTCTCCACGAACCCTCCTGTGACGACGTGACAATGAAAGGAAAAGGAAGACGCCGTGTGTGCGTCCCGCCCGTCCCCACACGTCCCTTCGGGCCCCGGCTGCCCCCACACGTCCCTTCGGCAGGCGCGAGTCAAGGCCAGTCCACGGTTCCGGGAGGGAGAGGTGACGGTTGGTTCTTTGATGGCCAGGCTCTGTCCCTGCGGGAAGGGCGGGGGCCTCCAGCCTGCCCGGACTGGACCTCAAGGACTGTCTTGCAAGAGGGAAGGACAGCGGGGTCTTAATGGGAAACAAACTTCGGTGACTCTGATTTTCCAAACTCCTGGACAGGTGGGTTTCATGCTGAGATGTGTGCTCACGGGGCTTTCTCAGGAAACGATAACCCGCCTGCCCCGCCAGCCCGGCACCCGAGACGCCGGAGGCTTCTCCGCTCCGCTGGGCACTTTGGCTTGCAGGTCCTCGGGGGCATGTGGCTGAGGCCCGGCCCTGCCCCTGGGGCGTGGAGTCCGCCTAGAGAGGTTGCCCCTACCCGGGGTCCCGAGGGAGGGTCTGCCCGTGGGTCCGGGGCCGCCCCCCGCCCGCCCGCGCCCGGCTCACGGTGTGGGTGGTGGAGGGCCGCCGTCTCCAGCCGGCTGGGCCCTGGGCCGTCTCCACACACCCCCCTCCGCCCCCGCCTGCCGCCTCCTCCCCAGGTGTCGGCTCAAACTCACGTTCTGCACGGGCCCCCCGACGCCCACGGTGCCCCCCTCCGCAGCCCCCCCCTCGGTAGGCGTCAGCATGTACCCCGTGTGGCGGGGGCCTCGCTGCGTTGCCCGCGGCTCTGTGCTCAGCGGCGGCTCCGGGCCCGGGGGCGTCCGCTCACGGCACCGAGGCTCCCACGCGGCAGCCTGGCCCTCAGCCATCCTCAGGGACCTTCGGAGCACTGGGAGGCTGAGCCTGAGGCCGGGCCCAGTTAGGGGGGAGAATGAAGACTTTTGCCTTCAGAGGTTCCTAGCTCGCTTTGGGGGCTTTTCTTACAGCTGGCACCCTTTCCACCTGCCCCTCCTCTGTGGCCGCATGTACCCTGCCACCCTCTGCCCTCCCCCACGTCATCCAAATCTGCTGGTGAAATAGCCGGTACTAATTCAGACTGAAAGGTAAATGACTGCTAAGTCTTACAGTGGCCCTTTCCTTTATATCTTAGAACAGGATTTTCAGGTTTATTTATTTTTTATAATAACATTATTTTTTAATTTGAGGGGGAGGGGGAGGGGGAGAGAGAATCTTAAACAGGCTCAGCGTGCAGCCCAGCTTGGGGCTCAACCCCATGATCGTTGCCGGGATCGCGACCTGAGCCAAAATCAAGAGTCAGACGCTCAGGGGGCCTGGGGGGGCTCCGTCGGTGGAGCGTCCGGCTTCGGCTCAGGTCATGATGTTGCGGTTTACGGGTTCGAGCCCCGCGTCGGGCTCTGTGCTGACAGTTCGGGGCCTGGAGCCTGCTTCGGATTCTGCGTCTCCCTCTCTCTCTGCCCCTCCCCTGCTTATGCTCTTTCTCTGTCTGTCATAAATAAATAAAACGGTAAAAACAAAATTAAAAACGAGAAGAGCCAGACGCTCAACCGACTGAGCCACCCGTGGACTTTACGCCAAGAAATCCCGGGTCTGTGGCCGGTCCTGCCTGGGTGTTGGGAGGTGGGCCCGGGTCAGAGCTGCCTGGGGCTCAGCAGTGGGGGCCGCTCCCCAGCTGGTGGACACATCTTCCACCTCCCTCCCCACCTCCAGCCGAGATCCTCATTCTGAAGCCGTGGAACAGGACGTTCAGTCACAACTGGGGACATCAGAAGAGTGACAAACCGTGCGTCTCTCAGTCGACTGTTGTCCTTGGTAAACAGGGAGGCATCTGCCTCATTTCTCAGCTGCAAGGAGAGAAAGAGAAAAGGCTTGTTTAATCTGGTGCTTGGAGATAACGAGTGGAGAGCTATTTAGACGTCACCTGTCATCCTGAGCCCGGGAGGCTCCTCTTGGGGCTGGATTCACAGGGAGACACTCGGCATTTTCCAGAAGTAGCCCCTGTCCCCAAACACAAAGGTGGCTCTGCCAGATGCGTGTGGCCAAGATACCTGGGCATATGGCCCCGGGGGGCTCTCCGAAGCGAGGCGCCCACCCCACCCTGAAGGGCCCCGTCCCCTACGCAGCTCTGGTCTTAATTCAGTGGTTGTTGCTCACGGCGTGTGTGCTGTTGTCAGAGGTCAGAGGTGGCCAGGAAGGGGACAAGCCAGCTGCCCGCTTATGAGCCCGCAGCTGCAGCCTGGGGCAGAGGAAAGGAGCTGGGACAAAGTGGGGCAGGGGAAGGAGCGGGGGAAGAAGGGAGAAGAGGAGGAAGGGAGGGGGAGGGAGGAGGGGAGGAGGGAGGAGGAGGGAGAGGGGAAGGGGAGGGTGGGGGAGGGGTGGAGGAGAGGAAGGAGGAGGAGGAGGGGTGGAGGGGAGGGGCATCTTGGAGGAAGAAGCCCGGAGGACCCTCCTCGCCAAGATGTACCCTTCATGCGGTATTTCCTTGTGATCAGACAGGCGTCCCCCAAGCTTCATTATACAACCCTCATTTTATATACATATTTATTTAAATGTTGATTTGGGGAGAGAGAGAGAGAGACAGCGCAAGCAGGGGAGGGGCAGAGAGGGAGGGAGAGAATCCCCAGCGGGCCCCCCACCACCCGCGCAGAGCCCAACGCGGGGCTCAAATTCACAAACTGAGACCGAGACCTGAGCTGAGATCGGGAGTCAGACGTTTAACCCACTGAGCCCCCCCCCCAGCGCCCCTAACCTTCATTTTAAACGACGCCCCTGGTGTTTCTCAGGACAAGGACTCCGCCGTCCGCGGCCATGACCGGCTTTACCTGGCCCCTCCGGGCCCGGGGCGCTGCAAGAACGCGTTTATTTCCTGAGGGGCGGACCGTCCGGCCGGGCCGGGTGCTGGATGGTCAGCGAGCCGGCCGCTCGCCCTGGTGGGCCGGGTGCAGGCCCAGGCAGCGGGAACCCGCGGTCTGCCCTTGAACACGTCCTGGCCGGGGCGCCCGCCCGCCCGCCGCTCCAAGTGCGGCTTTGACACCCCCCCCCCCGCAACAGCCGCTGGCCTCCGCCGGCGGGAGCGTGTGCACAGCAGCAGCGACCCTGGACTCACGCTTGGTGTGCCGCGTGTGTTGTCGGACTCTCCCCACCAAGTGAGCTAGACGGAGGGATGCGCTAAGA
This sequence comes from Panthera leo, assembly GCF_018350215.1. Classification (NCBI taxonomy): domain Eukaryota; kingdom Metazoa; phylum Chordata; class Mammalia; order Carnivora; family Felidae; genus Panthera; species Panthera leo. Next base: position 1,421,064 of record NC_056681.1, read on the forward strand.
AAAGAAAGAAGACAGTTCGCCCACAGGGCCGCCCTGTAAGGTCCCGCGTGCCGTGGACCCACGCGGTTCACACCCGTGTTGCTCGAGGGCGGACGGCGCCCGCAAGGTGCTCCCAGGCCCACGGCCCCTGAGTTCACGCTCTCTCCCCTTCAGACCAAACGAGAGACGCCCCACGGGTGAGGCCACCGCGGGCAGCGCAAAGGGACAGTGTGCGGAGGTGCCCCCACGAGCCGTCTCTGGGGAGCCAGGGTAGCTGAGGGGGGGGGTGGAGGGGCAGAGCGGCCGGGTCCTTCCCCCTTCCGGCCCCACCGGCTCCACCCGCCCCTCCCGTCCCTCCATCACCACCATCCGTGTTGCTAGGACAGAAGAGGGGTCCACCGGCCCGTGTGCCCTAGCTTGACCGCCCGCTGGCTCCGGACGGGGCTGCGGGGCCCGCAGTGGCTCACATGTGCTGCTCTGAGCCTCCCTGGGAAGGTGGCAAATACAGACACAGACCAGTCTTCATTACTGTGGGTGTTGTGACGATGCCAGGGCCCAGACGGGGCCAGCAGAGGACGGGACTGGGGACCTCCAGGCTCTGGATGAGTGACTTCTGGGGGCGGCGATGCCCCTCGCGTTGCTCCCGTGCACGTGAGTGACTCCTGGGGGCGAGGTCCTGGGGGGGTCCTGGGGACGGCCCCGCACGACGTGCAGTACCGATCACGCTGTGAATTAAACACAGAACGTAATTGCCGCGGGAGCAGCCCTTAGAGGACAGCGGATCATACACAGAACAGGCGTCACACGGTCATCAGATGCGCGTTTCTAACGTGCTGCCGATTAAAATAAATCTGAGCGTAAATGATCAGAGTAATTGCTCTCTACACCTCGTCTCTGTGCCCCAGGGAGCGGCCAGCACGGCCACTGGCCTCCGACCAGATCAGAAAGGGGCCACCTGGGGTCCTGGAGCCACCAGGGGTGACCGGGCATCTTTGGAGCTCCACCCAGACGGATCAGCTCTTCCTCTCCTCGCCCCGGGAGGCGGGTCCCCATCCGGGCCCCATTTGCGGATGGGAACACTGAGGCAGAGGGGCCAACATTCCTTGCTCAAGGTCAAACCACCTGTGAGTGCCAGAGCAGGGATCGGAACCCCGCCCCAGGGTCAGCACTCTAGAAGTGAACGTGTGTATGTGCGTGCAGGGGCACGGCCACGCGTGCACACGGACATGTGAGCACACGTATGCCCCAGAGTTGAGTCTACACCCTCAGGTTGCTTCCCGCCCTCCCCCAAGGGGTGGCTCTCCCCAGGCTGCACATCGGGAATTTGGGGAGGGCTGGGTGGGCGTGGTGCTCGGGACCCAGCAGCCCCCCCACTTCGGAGGGAGGTGTCCCGTGGGAGGTCCTCGCACCGGTGCTGTGGGCAGCCTGTCCCCGGCCCAGGCCTCTGGCCAATGAGGCTGACGGTGGGGCGTCCGCCGGGGATCCAGCCAGGAGGCGGCTCTCCCCGGCCACGGTGGCCCCGTTCCCCTGGGGCCTCTGTCCTGCCTTTTCTCCCTCATCCTGTGTCCACACACTTACCTCGTGTCCACACAGTTACCTCGTGTTAACCGTAGAGGTTTCCACGGGGACTCGGACGGCCCGCGTGGCAGGACACCAGGCGGCTTCCGCATTCCCAGTGCTGCGTGTGGCCGCTTCCTTCGGGGGCGTCTCGGAACCGAAACCTGATAATTGTGCCCGGCCCTCCCTGCACGGGGGCGGGGCCGTGCCCTGGACCAGGACCCCCCTCAGGGCCCAGGGCTGAAATCCTGCCAGAACGACAGACATCGCCCCCAGCTCTGGGGGCCGTGTGGCCGTCCCAGTAAGGACCCGCCTCGTTAGCAGACCTCCCTCTGGTCACGCCCTCACGTGCTGGGCAGGGTGGGGGCTCCGGGGTCCCCTCTCATGAGGACGTTAATCCCATGACGAGCCCCCCACCGCTCCACGGGGGCCAGGCCCTCAGCATGAGAACATTCGATTCATGACACTCGTCCCTGCCAGCGTGCCGCCGTGGGGCCGGTCGGATCCTCAGTCTTCCCATCTGTAAAACGGGCAGTTCCACCCCCCTGCGGATGGGGACACGCGGCTCTGGGCACAGGGGCCACCCTCCCCACCGTCCCCCCATCTTCCCTCGCCCCGTTCTTCCTCCTGCCCTTCCAGGCCTGGGTCCCAGGACTCATCTCTGCCGCACAGGACGTGCCCGCTGGGAGCTTTGAGGCCACACGGCTCCGGCAGGACGCAGTGGGGCCAGGGGACACCGTTCACGCTGTGGGGTGTGAGCGTGTGGACTCGACTGACCCCCTGACACACTCTGCCCCAACTCCTTCTTTGGGTTCTTGGTCCAGATGCCGAAGCCAGGCTGCCATCTTGGAACACTGGGGTGGGAAGGGGGTGTGAGGGGGCGGGAGGAGGTGTGAGGGGGTGGGAAGGGGTGGGAGGAGGTGGGAGGGGGTGGGAGGGGGTGGGAGGGGGTGGGAAGGGGTGGGAGAGGGTGAGAAGGGATGGGGAGGGGTGGGAGGGGGTGTGAGGGGGTGGGAGGAGGTGGGAAGGGGTGGGAGAGGGTGAGAAGGGATGGGGAGGGGTGGGAGGGGGTGTGAGGGGGTGGGAGGAGGTGGGAAGGGGTGAGAGGCGGTGGGAGGGGGTGGGAAGGGGTGGGAAGGGGTGAGAAGGGATGGGGAGGGGTGGGATGGGGTGAGTGGGGGTGGGAGGGGGTGGGAGGGGGTGAGAAGGGATGGAAGGGGTGAGAGGTGGTGGGAGGGGGTGGGAAGGGGTGGGAGGGGGTGGGAATGGATGTGGAGGGGGTGGGAGGGGGTGGGAGGGGGTGAGAAGGAATGGAAGGGGTGAGAGGTGGTGGGAGGGGGTGGGAAGGGGTGGGAGGGGGTGGGAGGGGGTGAGAAGGAATGGAAGGGGTGAGAGGTGGTGGGAGGGGGTGGGAAGGGGTGGGAGGGGGTGGGAGGGGGTGAGAAGGAATGGAAGGGGTGAGAGGTGGTGGGAGGGGGGTGGGAAGGGGTAGGAGGGGGGGGGAATGGATGTGGAGGGGGTGGGAGGGGGTGGGAGGGGGTGAGAAGGGATGGAAGGGGTGAGAGGTGGTGGGAGGGGGTGGGAAGGGGTGGGAGGGGGTGGTGGAGGGGGTGGGAGGGGGGGGGGGGGGGAGGGGGAAGGGGGGGGGGGTGGTGGGAGGGGTGGGAGGGGGTGGGAATGGATGTGGAGGGGGGGGAGGGGGTGGGAGGGGGTGGGGGGGGGGGGGAGGGAGGGGGGGGGGGTGGGAGGGGGTGGAAGGGGTGAGAGGGGGTGGGAGGGGGGGGAGGGGGTGGGAAGGGGTGGGAAGGGGTGGGAGGGGGTGGGAAGGGATGGGGGGGGTTGGAAGGGGTGAGGGGGGGGGGAGGGGGTGGGAGGGGGTGGGAAGGGGGGGGGGGAGAAGGGATGGGGAGGGGTGGGATGGGGGGTGGGGGTGGGATGGGGTGGGAGGCGGTGGGAGGGGTGGAAGGGGGTGAGAAGGGATGGGGAGGGGTCGGGGGGGGGGGGGTAAGGGGGGGGGGGAGGGGGTGAGGGGGGGGGGGTGGGAGGGGGTGGGAGGGGGTGGGAGGGGCGGGAGGGGTTGGGAGGGCTGGAAGGGGATGAGAAGGGATGGGGAGGGGTGGGAGGGGGTGGGAGGGGTGGTAGGGGGTGAGAAGGGATGGGGGGTGGGAGGGGGTGGGAAGGGGTGGGAGGGGTGAGAAGGGATGGGGAGGGGTTGGAGGAGGTGGGAAGGGGTGGGAGGGGGTGAGAAGGGATGGGAGGGGTGGGAGGCTGTGGGAAGGGGTGGGAGGGGGGGGGGATGGGAGGGGGGGGGGGGAGGGGGGGAGGGGGTGGGAAGGGGTGGGAGGGGTGACAGGGGGGGGGGGGAGGGGGGGGGGGGGGGGGGGGGGGGGACGGGAGGGGTGGGAGGGGGTGGGAAGGGGTGGGGGGGGGGGAGGGGTGGGAGGGGGGGGGGGGGGTGGGAGGGGTGGGGGTGGGAGGGGGTGGGAGGGGTGGGAGGGGGGGGGGGGTGGGGGGGGTGGGAGGGGGTGGGAGGGGTGGGAGGGGGTGGGAGAGGGGGGGGGGGGGGTGGGTGGGGGTGGGAGGGAGGATGGGAGGGGTTGGAAGGGGTGAGAGGGGGTGGGAGGAGTTGGGAGGGGGTGGGGGGGGGTGGGAGTGGGAAGGGGGGGGAGGGGGGGGGGGGGGGGGGGGGGGGGGGGGGGGTGGGAGGGGGGGTGGGGGGGTGAGAGGGGGTGGGAGGGCGTGGGAGGGGTGGGGGGGGGTGGGAGGGGGTGGGAAGGGGTGGGAGAGGGTGAGAAGGGATGGGGAGGGGTGGGAGGGGGTGTGAGGGAGTGGGAGGAGGTGGGAGGGGGTGGGAGGGGGTGGGAGGGGGTGGGAAGGGGTGAGAGGGGGTGGGAAGGGGTGAGAGGCGGTGGGAGGGGGTGGGAAGGGGTGGGAGAGGGTGAGAAGGGAGGGGTGGGGGTGGGGGGGGGTGGGGGGAGGGGGGGGGGGGGGGGGGGGGAGGGGGGGGTGGGGGGGGGGGGGGTGGGGGAGGGGTGGGAGGGGGTGGGAGGGGGGGGGGGGTGAGAGGGGGTGGGAAGGGGGGTGGGAGGGGTGGGAAGGGGTGGGGGGGGGGGGGGGGGGGGGTGGGAGGGGGGGAGGGGTGGGAGGGGTGGGTGGGGGGGGGGGGAGGGGTGGGAGGGGGTGGGGGGGGTGGGGGGGGGAGGGGGGGGAAGGGGTGGGAGGGGGTGGGAGGGGGTGAGGGGGTGGGAGGGGTGGGAGGGGTGGGAGGGGTGGAAGGGGGTGAGAAGGGATGGGGAGGGGTGGGAGGGGGTGGGAAGGGGTGGGAGGGGGTGGGAGGGGGTGAGAAGGGATGGGGAGGGGTGGGAGGGGGTGGGAGGAGGTGGGAGGGGCGGGAGGGGTTGGGAGGGCTGGAAGGGGATGAGAAGGGATGGGGAGGGGTGGGAGGGGGTGGGAGGGGTGGGAGGGGTGGAAGGGGGTGAGAAGGGATGGGGAGGGGTGGGAGGGGGTGGGAAGGGGTGGGAGGGGGTGGGAGGGGGTGAGAAGGGATGGGGAGGGGTGGGAGGGGTGGGAGTGGGGAGGGGCGGGAGGGGGTGGGGGGCGGGAGGGGTTGGGAGGGCTGGAAGGGGATGAGAAGGGATGGGGAGGGGTGGGAGGGGGTGGGAGGGGGTGGGAGGGGGTGGGAGGGGGGGTGGGAGGGGGTGGGAGGGGTGGGAGGGGTGGGAGGGGTGGGGGGGGGGGGGGGAGGGGTGGGAGGGGTGGGAGGGGGTGGGAGGGGGGGGGGGGGGGGGGGGGGGGTGGTGGGGGGGGGAGGGGGGGGTGAGAAGGGATTGGAGGGGGGGGAGGGGGGGGGGGGGGGTGAGGGGTGGGAGGGGGGGTGGGAGGGGTGGAAGGGGGTGAGAAGGGATGGGGAGGGGTGGGAGGGGGTGGGAAGGGGTGGGAGGGGGTTAGAAGGGATGGGGAGGGGTGGGATGGGGTGAGTGGGGGTGGGGGGGGGTGGGAGGCGGTGGGAGGGGTGGAAGGGGGTGAGAAGGGATGGGGAGGGGTTGGAGGGGGTGGGAAGGGGTGGGAGGGGGTGAGAAGGGATGGGAGGGGTGGGAGGCTGTGGGAAGGGGTGGGAGGGGATGAGAAGGGATGGGAGGGGTGGGAGGGGGTGTGAGGGGGTGGGAGGGTTGGGAGAGAGTGAGAAGGGATGGGGAGAGATGGGAGGGGGTGGGAAGGGGTGGGAGGGGTGACAGGGGACAGGATGGGTGGGAGGGGGTGGGAAGGGGTCAGAGGGGGTGACAGGGGATTGGAGGGGTGGGAGGGGGGTGGAAGCGGTGGGAGGGGTGGGAAGGGGTGGGAGGGGGTGAGAAGGGATGGGAGGGGTGGGAAGGGGTGAGAGGGGGTGGGAGGGGTTGGGAGGGGGTGGGAAGGGGTGGGAAGGGGTGGGGGGGGGTGGCAAGGGTTGAGAGGTGGTGGGAGGGTGTGAGAGGGGGTGAGAAAGAATAGAAAGGGTGGGAAGTGGTGAGAGGGGGTGGGAGGGCGTGGGAGGGGTGGGAGGGGGTGAGAAGGGATGGGAGGGGTTGGAAGGGGTGAGAGGGGGTGGGAGGGGTTGGGAGGGGGTGGGAAGGGGTGGGAAGGGGTGGGGGGGGTGGGCCACAAGGTCAGGCCCTGGCAGCCCCACGCCCAGGATCCCGCACATTGGAACCGTGCTCCTCTCTGATGGAAGCTGCTGTCCCTCGCGGGCGGTGAGACCTCTTCCTGGGGCTGACCCGGGACCTGCCCCTCCAGCCTCTCGTCCCCACCTCGCCACAGGCCGGACCACCGGGGGATCTCCAGTGTGACTCCGCCAGCCTCGCCTCCAGCCCGAAGGCCCATCTCCTGGTTGGTGGGAGGGGGCCTGCTCGGCCCCGGGCACTCTGCCCCCCAGACCTGCCCCTGCTAGTTGACTCCTTGACACTCCGTGTCCCCGGATGCCCTTCCCCGGCCGGCCTGGGCCAGAGGTCACCCGGGTGAGCCTGGCGGACCCCATCCTGGGGACCCCACGGGCCGGGGGCGCAGCAGGGCAGACCGGCATGGACGCGGCTGTCAGGACGTGCTTATGGGGTGCGCGTGTGCACGGAAGATGCTGTGTCCCCTCGACGGCCACAGCGCGGCTCGCGGTCAGAGCCCTGCTGGAGGACATTACCCCAATCCCAGCATTGAAGTGAGCAAAACTGTATTTCAGCCTGGAAAGGGCGGGGAGAAGCTGGGGACTTTGTTTCTTCTGTAAGGAATGTGACCGACGCAGCGGGGCCCGTCCACACGGCGGACTGTCATTCGACCTTAGACAGGATTCGGGAAACGGCCTGGACGGCACCTGGCGAGCACAGCAGGCGTGGAAGACGCCATCGGTGCGGTCCCGCCCACAGCAAATGCTCCGAGGAGGCAAACAGGGAGGAGAGTGGATTCGTGGCTGCAGGGGTGGGGAGGGGAGCTGGGGGGCGCAGGCCAAGGGGGGTCTCCGTGAGGAGAACGTTCCAGCCGGCCTTGGCGATGCTGGTCCAATCCTGTGAACAGACCAAGACCCACTGAGTTTTCCTTTATTTTTTTTACGTTTATTTATTTATTTTCAGAGAGAGGAAGAGAGGGAGGGTCAGAGACACAGAGAGAGAGAACCCCCAGCAGACTCCGTGCTCAGCGCAGAGCCCGACAAGGGGCTCGATCCCATGACCCTGGGATCGTGGCCTGAGCCGAAATCAAGAGTTGGACGCTTAACCGACTGAGCCACCCGGGCGCCCCTAGTTTACTTTAAGTGGGTGATTCGTATTTCAATAAAGCTGCTTAGAAAAAGACACGAGCTTAAGTGAGCACCACCCCAGCTTGGACCCTCTTCGAGGGCAAAGACAGGGTGGAGGGAATCCAGAGGTACCAGCGTCCGCCAGGATGAAGGGGGTTTGAGGGCCTCCTCCTCCGGGGAGAGGGCATTGGCGCACCTAAGAGGGTCCCAGCGCCCCTGCCAGGCTGTGTGTCCCCGGGCCCGCGGCCCTCCCGCCCGGCCTGGGTTTGCCGTGGGGACCTCTCAGGCAGTGTCTCCCCGTTCACCACCGCTCAGCATAGGGCCTGGCATACAGTAGGTGGCCCGTCAGTTCTCGAACGTGGTCCAGAAGGCCAGGGAGGCTGTTTCCTGCTCACCACGTAAACCTTGGCCAACGGAAGCGGCCGGGGTCAGGATTCAAGCGTGGGGAGTGGAAGGAAAGGCCCATCCGGGACGTGGGCCCACGTGGGCCGGCTGGTGAGACTGGTGTCCAGGACACCTGTGAGCTGCCCCCAGGGCCCCCCCCCCCCCCGCCGGGCCGTAGTTGTGGACTCTCTGGGCTCCACCTGGGAGGGACTGCGTCAGATCTGGATACCCAGGGAGAAAGCGCAGTGGGGGGGGGGGGGTGTCCCTTTATGTCCCCTCTCACACACACGCACACTCTTCCTGAGCTACCTGCTGAATCCGGCCGTCCCCATCTGAATCCTGGTGCTGCGGGTCACTCAGGAAAGTGGGACCCTGGGTTGAGGGCTCAGGCCCACCCAGCTGGCGCTGGGCCCCCGAGGGAGGGGACCCTTGGGGCACAACGGGGGTCACTGGCGAGGCGGGTGGCGAGAGGCCAACGGGGAGGGCGCAGGGCCGACAGGGCGCTCGTCCCGGGGCAGCCCGACACTGGCTTTGGGGCGCAAACTCACAAAAACCCACACGAAGGGGGTGTACAAACATCAAACTCTGCACCTTCGTAGAAAAGAAAACACATTGGCCAGAGAGGTTTGCTTTAAATATCAAAATATATTTATTTACACATAATTTTAACTGAGGACATCCGCAAACATCCCATGGGAGTCCCAGTTTCCTCCAGGCAGAGTTCACGAATGACCGCTGAGCCGGCCGCTATGCCCACCACACGAGCAGGTAAAAAACAAATTCTATAAATAAGGTTCTGCAAAATATTGGTCCATAAATATCTGCTTTTGCGACGCGTCCCGTCCCGCTGCAGCTCTGAGGATGGGAGGGGACAGCAGGGACCGTGCCTCTGGGGACGGCCGCCTGCCTAGCTGCCCCGCATCAGAAGAGACACAGGAAGTCAGGGCCAGGCCGGTCCCCAGATGCGCCGAATGAGGCCCGTTCAGGAGCACGGCGGTGACACGCCCCCGGCGGGGGTCAGTGCTCTGTAATTCCCACCCCGCGGTGTCGACGGTGTCACGATGAACGGGAGCAGCACGAGCCCCGTGTGCGCGCCACCGGCAGTGACGGACGCTTCTCCAGTCTCCAGGACAGAACAGTGACTTACGAACCCCCGGCGGCTGCAGCTTCACACGGCCGGCAGGTGGTTCTGGACTTTCTGTAACAGTGCAGCTCAGATCGCATAGAGAGACTGAAAATCATGGCTGTCGATGCGTCCGGGGTTTCTCGAGGGCCCCGGGCAAAATCCAGTGCCACGCGGCTCTGTCCGTTCACGGACTGTGAGAAGGGCTGGGCTGCGGGGCCTCGGTCTTCCTGAGCCGGAGGGACCGTCACACTCTCCCCCGGGGCCAGGAGGGAGGCGCGCCGCGTCCCCCATGCCTTGCGTTCTTTCTCTTCGGCGTCTCTGAGACTCGGACGTGCGGCCCCCACCAGCTTAGTACCTCAGGATCTAGGAGAGATTTTTGGAGGGTCCTCAGCCCTGGGGTATCAATAGGCAAGGGGTCAGCCCTTCTGGGGAGAAATCAGACAGCGCTTGCAGGAAGTGCCAGGCAGCTGGCTCGTGTCCCTGGGCGGACGGAGTGGGCGGGTCAGACGTCACTCTGGAGCTGGGAGGGCCGACGGGGGGGCGTCCTGGAGGTCCATGGGGGTGTCGGAGGCCGAGGACTGGCTGGGCAGAGAAGCTTCTAGGCCATTGGGAGCCTTCAACGGATGCCTGTACAGGAGGCAGGCGGCGGCAAAGAACAACAAGCCCAGCACCTGGGAGAGAGGAAGAGGCCAGGTGGCCCGGTTGCTCCCGAGGTCCCGAGGACCCTGCTTCCGGAGAGAAGACCCGTCTTTCCTGCATAACCCGCCCTGCGTGGACACCCATACTGTCAGTGAGGGAATGAAAAACCAGCATTTGACGACATACTGGCCCTGGATGGGGTGGGGGGGCTCGTCCTGGGCTGAACAGTGCCCCCCCCCAAGAGCTGCCCCGTGTCGACCCCCAGAGCCTATCGTTGGAGCGGTGTCTTGGCAGGTGTAATTAAGTTCAGAAGGTTGAGATGAAATCATCCTGGGTGTCGGGTGGGCCTGCCTGCAGTGACAGGTGTCCTCGTGGGAGCAAGGAGACAGTGGCTTTACAGAGACACCAGGGGAAGGCCACGCGACACAGGGGCAGAGACGGGGCTGGAGCAGACCCTCCGTCAGAGCCCCAGAAGGAACTGACGTGCGGATTTCGGACCTCTGGCCCCCAAAACTGAGGAATAAAGATCTTCAGGGTTTTTTGTAATTAAAAAAAAGTTTGTTTATTTGGGGGGGGGGGGAGGGCCAGAGAGAGAGGGAGACACAGGATCCGAAGCAGGCTCCAGGGTCCGAGCTGTCAGCACAGAGACCGACACAGGGCTCGAACCCACGAACCGCGAGATCATGACCTGACCCCGAGTTGGACACGTAACTGACTGAGCCCCCAGGCGCCCCTGTACACGTGTGTGTTTTTAACGTGCGGATGCTGGGTTTTAGCGTTTCTGGGAGCATCACCAGCCTGATAAGCCTGGCACCCGTGTCCACTCTGGCGCAGGGATGGGAGGGGGCGCGTTCGGAACCTGTCTGCTACTCCTGCTGAAACTAACACTGACCTGAGAAGCCACCGTAACCGCTGTGCTGACGCAGAGGGCTCATCGTCTGGGTGGACAGACGGCCCGGGTACCGGCCTGTTGCTCCGGGCACAGGGGCACAGAGGAAAAGCCGGGGGCAGCTCCCAGGAAGCCATGTCCCCCTCCGACTGACCCCTTGCCTTCCTCTGGGGTCACACAAATCCTTTCTCACACGTGGCTATTATTATGCTAATCCGTGTGGAGATAAGCCCAGGGGGCTGAGGATTCGCCATCCCCGAGATGCTTCCAGACAAACGTGAGGCAAGGGGGAGACCCCTGAGCAGCCCCCCCCCCCCCAGAAGAAAATCGAGACACTCCTACAGGCTGGCTGCAGGATTTCACTTCATTGTGAAGGTTCCGTTGTCCCTTCCTCCCATCGGGGAAAATTCAAACTATAAATACCGCGCTTCTCCCACACGACATGAAACACGTGATAAAGCAGGCAGTTTCTCTTCCCAGGGTCGGGCGGAGGGTGGGCCAGCGCCCCAGGCACCTCAAGGTTAGGAAGCGGGAATTGCTCAGGGGTCCATAAGCCCCGCCCCCACTGCCCCCAGACGCGGACAGGCCCGCCAGAATCTGCCCTCGCAGGACGGAGCGGGGTCTCATCCCTGCAAAGCCCTAGGGGACCGGAGTCTGGGGCCGGCGGCAGAGGGGAGGCCCCGGCAGGCAGGGGCTTCGTGGGGCTGGGGCCCCACAACGGGCTCTCACTTGGGAAGGAGGCCGCTTCTGGGAACCGGGGCCCCGGGGGCCCCGGGGCCCCGCCCCCCTCCAGCGCGCCCCCGCACTCACCTTGTACACCAGCCCGGCGATGAGCATGTAGCGGCTCATGGCCGAGTTCTGGTACACGAAGCAGGAGCCCTGCTGGCCACACTGGTCCTGCCAGAGCAGGCACGCCTTGTCGATCACCCAGCCAAAGGCGATGGGCCCCGGGATGCCCCCTGCAGAAAGAGGCTCACTCAGGTCCCCAACCCGCGCGGGGGGCCAGAGGGGGCGGGGGGTGGGCAGGGAGAGACCCAGAAAGGTGACGTCAGTCAGCCACTGGTGTTCGCGGGGGGTGCGAACGGGACGTAAATGTTCCTTTCTGGGGACTCGGCACCAGGGGGGGAGGTGCCGAATCACCCGCGACTCCCCTGGAGCCTCTGTGCTAATGAGGAAAAGGCAAATAAATGACCATGGGTCCCCCTAGTGGACGGTGAGGGGATGGCGTCCTTCTCCAAAGCGGGCACTAGCCGAATGCACACCCGCCGCGTGAGGAGACACAGGCGGGTGCCCTTGTGCAGCGAACGCACTACACAACTGTACGTGGCTTCCTCACAGGGCACAGTACCTAGAGTTCTAACCACAATCCACTGGATTCCCAGCGCAAACGATCTCTGCCGGTCGCAGACACACCTGAAACGTGAGACGGCCGCGTCAGCGCCCGGGGAGGTGGGGCCGTGTGCCAAGTCACCCCCCCCACGCTAGCAGCCAAGTCCTGGCCACGCCCCAGGCTGCGTGGCCACCTCCCCGGGTGGCAAGCACCTCACAGAGGCAGTTGGCTCTCTCCTGCCGCGGTGTGTGGGGGGGCCCGGCACGTACCCCGCGGGATCTGCAGAGCTCCACCGCAGTGCGCTGCAAGGGAAGGTTCTGGGCCTGAGCGAAACCCAGGCCCGGGCTTACCGTAACGTTGCCGTGAGCGCAGGAATGCTGCTGAGGAATGTAAATATGATTACAACGAATATGAAAACCAGAAGGAGGGGCTTTCTTTGACAAGTTGAGGTGCATTTCCCTGCAGTGGCATGGCCAAAACCAGAGGAAAAATTCTGAGGGACACAGCTACAGTCTCGGTACACCTGAGGGGCGCAAACAGCGCGGGTTACCGGAGGAAGGGGCAGGGGCCCTCCCGGGGCGCGGACGGCACGGGGGGCGGCGGCCACGCTCACCTTCTGGCCGCCGGGGCCGGGTTCGGCCGCCTCCGGGCAGCCCGCGTAGCAGGGCGAGAAGTACGTGAGGCCGTCGGAGCCGCACACGGGGCTGTAGAGCTCGGGCCGGCAGCCGCAGGCCGCGTTGCAGGCGGCGGCCAGCTCCAGGCGGCCCTGGGGCAGGAGGCTGCGGGCGGCAGACGAGGGGGCGGTGGGGCCGGGGCCGGGTGGGGAGCCCAGCCGGGGGCCTCCGGTTCCCGAGGTTCCCGGTGCTCCCCTCCCTGCCTCCTGCCCGTGGACCCGCTGGGCGTTCTCACGCCACGCAAACCGCGCTCCGCTCTGCTCTCCGTGTGCGCGGTGCACTTCCCCCGACTTGGTGGTTGGACGGGCAGGTGGCTCAGAGCGCACGGGGCCAAAGCCCCCCCCCCCCCCCCCCAGAGGCGCCAGCCCCTCAGGTGGCAGCTGTGCACCTGCACGGCTCAGGGGCGCGTGCACACGGTGGCCATCACGGACGCGCGGGCTTCCTTCTCTTTCCACTCAGATGGAAGACCCCGTGCCCATCCGGACCCTTCCGCCTCCCTCAGCACCCTCCCTGGGAGCTGGCCCAGGGCCCGCCTGCCTCCCTCCCGTGGCAGCACGGTCCTCGTGGGGGGACCGTGGCGGTCCTGTCGGGGGACAGTGCTCCCACGGCCACTGTGAGGTCTGCGGTCCCGACCCGCCAGCGGCACCAGGAGTCCCTGAGAGGGGCCGCCCGTCCCAGCGGCCACCGTCGCAGCCTGCTTCAGATATTAGCCTGACCGGCTGTCGCTCTCACATTCCCGTGAGTCGGTCGCACACGGGAGCCTACCCTGGGCCACCTTCCACGTCCACACGTGGAGAGCGCCTGGGTGAGCGGAGTCTCGTTTTCCAGATGGGAACCCCGGGCTTGGGGCTGGGACGGAGCCCGGGGCTTCCAAAGGGCCGATGCTGGGCTGTCTTTCAGCGACCGTTAGCCCTGACCTTCTCCAAACAGTGACCGAGTCCCCACCCCACCGCCGCCATCCCCCGGGGCCACCGGGGCCTCCGACGGGTGCGCTGGGCTCTCCCCTTCTCCCGGGCACCTCTCGGTCCTTACCCGCCGTGGTAGCTGGCGGTCACACCCGCCACGGGCACGTTGGGACAGTGCATGAAGAACACGAAGATGGCCAGCAGGCTGGTCAGGGCACAGAAAAGGCATAGCTTGATGATGCCCGCACCACGGAGCTTGAACTTGTTCACGAAGAAGCCACCCAGGAAGGTGCCGCCACCCCCGGCCGGCACCACCAGGTACCCTGCGGCAGAGGGGACGTGCTCGGTGAGGGCCTGCGGGGCCGCAGGGGCGGGGCGGGACTGGGAGGGCGAGAGGCCAATAGCCCGCTGCTGCTGCCTGCCTGACCGGGAGGCCGCCCAGGGACTGTGCTCCCCAGAAAACCACAGCTTCTGCGAGTCCAGCCGTGAGCCACCTTCGAGAAATCCATGGCCCGCGCCATTTCACGTGAAGCTGGGATTGGTTGGCGCGCGGCTCCCAGGCCGTCCCAGGGACGGGGAGGAACAGGTGTGGGGCTCGGTGGGCCTGCCTTTCCAGCAAGGACATGGACCCCTTCCAGCTCTGGGCTGCAGCCCGGGGGACCCCAGAGCAGGTGGCCGTTCTGGGACGATGTGAGCACAGGGAGGGGCCGCTTTGGGAAAGGGGAGGCGCTTGTGGATGGGGCCGAGAGGCCAGGCAAGGAGGGGTGTCTGGGGGCATTAGATAGGGGGACGGGGTCCCTAACTCAATGCCCAAGCCCCGTGCCGGAACAGAACCCCGAGGCCTGGGGGGCGGCCTGCACTGGCCCATGTGCTGCCCAGACGTCCCCACATTCCACACGGGGTGTTGACCCTCCCGGCCAGGATCCACGCCACGTCTGGCACGGCCCGGCATCGACCCCTCGTCTGGTGACGCGTCCCGCCTGGTGTGTTCTCCGTGAGGCTGCAGGTGCCCTCTGGGCAGCAGCAGAAGGGGGTCTAAGCAGGGCCCTCGTTCTCCTGGGGGGCCCCGCCTGGCTCTGGCCACAGAATGTCTCTGGCGGGCGGGTCCCGGGGCTCCGACCCCACGGTCCCGTGAAATCCTGGGACGCCGGCCCCCCGGCTCCCGGGTGCGACCGGGCCTGAGGGTCTGGGTGCCACCAGCCAAACCCTTTCTGCAACAAGCCAGGGACGCTGGAGGGGGTGAGCGGGCGTCACAGGCGACGAGCTCGCCCCGGACCCTCCCGGCCAGAGCGGGCCCCCCCAGGAGGTCAGCACGCTGCGGTCCGTGCTCCCCACCTCCCGGGAAGGACCATCGGACCCACAAAGCAACACTGCGCACGGCCCAGCACCCGCTCCGGGGGCCTCCCCGCAGGACCACGCGCCCGCGTGTCCTCGCGTGCACAGGAGCCGCGTGCGCTTGTAAAAGAGACTCCAGAGACCCCTCACTCGTCCGAGAACTCACGAAAAGTCAGAGGACCCCGAGGATTCAGCGGGTTTTCTCACCGAACAAGGTGGCAGCCTCCGAGGCGCTCAGGCCGAACTGGGACTCCAGGAACTTGGGGCCAAACGTGGACATGCCTGCGATGAGTGTGGCCTCGGTGGCTCCCGCCAGGCACAGCAAGATGAACGTGGGGTTTTTCAGTAGGAGCCAGATGGAGCTGGATGGGGAGACGCGAGAGAAGAGACAGAGGGTCAGAGCAGGCCAGAGCAGGGAGGAAGTGCCCTTCCAGAGGGGGCTGGGGAGTGGGGGGCCCTCCACGTCTCCCCCAGGGCGGTCAGGACGGGGTGTGAGGCCGGCGGAGAACCAGCTCCAGGAAAGCAAGCCGCTAAATCAACCTCCTCACCGCCTCCGCCACAGTTCAGCTCTGGCGCGGGGAGAGACCCCGAGCAACCACACCGTGGAATCACTTGGCGGTGGGGGGAGTCAGGAGCCGGGGGCTGGGGGAGGCGGCTGTCCCCAAGTCCAGGACTGGCCAGGTCCCCACGGATGGGGACCGGCACTGAAGGCTGGGATCCTTTCTCAGCCACCAGCCCTCGAGAAGGGGGCACAGGGGGCCCTCCAAGGAGCCTCTGGGTGGACCCGGCTGGTGTGTACTTCGGGGGGTGGTGTCGTAGGAATCCTGAGGAAGGACCTCGGCCCTGGCCCCTCGGACCTGACCTGCCCGTTCCCCAGTGAGGCCGGCCTTGCTTCCCTCTGGGGATCAGGACGGGAAGCCCTGCACGGCCCCGGGGCGCTCTCGGCCTCAGGTCTCACCGAGAAGCGGAGAGACCTCTGTGAGCGCCCGACGCGGGCTCTGACTGCTGCCCGCCTGCGTCCCCGCCCCGAGCGACGGGCTGGGCACCAGGCCCTGCCCCACACCGCCTGCCCTCGCGTGAGCACGTTTCTCTGAGGGCCGCTGGCTCTGGCCGGACTGCTCTGCACCTTGTCGGGCATTCGGGCCGAGCAGGGCTGGCGCCCGGGTGTGCCGACCACACACGCAGCATAGAACACAGCACACCGTCCTTACGGGGCAGTGGAGGCACGACGCTTGGAGTGGGAACGAAATTACAGCCACGGGGGGTCCGCAAGTTCAGAAGCTCAGCCTCGGGGGGCAGCCAGCCGCCCGCACTTGAGGCTCTAATGCCTGCTTTCCCGATTCCCGGAGCCGCCGGGCAGCAGGTGCCTGGACCTGGGCACCGAGGTGCCGACCGGTACGCTTCTGTCCCTGGCCCCGGGGAGTGATGTGGGCAGGGGGCAGGGTTCTCTCTGGAGCCCCGGGTCACCGCAGGGCAGCGCCTCCCTCTCCTGCACCTACGAGAAAGCAAACCCTGGAACTAAATGACTACCCTCAGCCCGCCATGGGGGCCGGCTCTGAAATGGCCCTCGGGGCTTATGCTCTCCGGGTCTGCAGCTCAGGGCTGTGCCACACGTGAAGCCCGTCCTCGTGAGCCCCGGCCCCGGAGACCCCGCTGCTGGTCGTGCTCACACCGGGAGGGAGCCCAGAGTCCCTGCTCACATCTCGGGGCACCTGCCACAGGCCGGCAATTGGATCTTGGAAAGTAGGCACGTGCGGTGCAGCCGTGACTAGGCTTTGCACCGGGACACGCGAGCAGGCGGCCGGGAGGAGGCGAAGGAAAGACGCTCCACGCGGCTCGTGGCACCTGCCCCGCCCCAGAGCGACACACATGCAAAACTGACTTTCAAGCCGGAAGACTGAAAACAATGCTTTTTGGTTAATTATTTGGGTCCCATGTCCATGAAGGGAAGAAGAGGGATGCTGGCGGGTGGGGGCTCGGGGGGGGCCCGGGGCACCGGCCCCTCCCCGGGACCTCCTCTGTTGGGGTTCGCAGGTCCTGCCTTGTGTGGGGGACGCCCTGTGTCTGGCTGGCCCCTTCCCTGGGTCTTGTTCAGATCGGCCCAGGCTTCGGGGCGCTCGGCTAGGCTTGGGGTTGGGGGGGGGGGCAGGTGACCCTCCCCAGGGTGTGCAGACTTCGTCCCAGGCTCTAGGTGGCTCTGCTAAAATCTGGTGTTGAATTTGCTCGGAGAACTAGTCGTGATGTTAACAGAGGGCACACGTTCCAGGATTTATTTTATTACCGGCAACTGGCTAGGGAACTAAGCCTGGACACAGACCTCTTCTCGGCCCTCTGTCCCCAGCACTGCTGACGTGCTGGGTCCCTAGCGCTGCGTGTGGGGCACTGGTGGCCCTGCTCCAGCTCAGAGCGCCTCCCCGTGGCTGCTGGGAGATGGGGCGACCCGGCCTTCACACAGACGCTCCTGCGCCCCTGCCCAGTGCGGCCCCTGGCGGCTTACCTGCCTTGGGGCACCCTGCTGAGCGGGCAGCTCTTGGGTGGCCCCACAGGAAGCAGGAAGCAGGAGAACAAAGCCCGAAGTGAGGCAGGCCCGTCCACCTTCCACCCCTAGCACGCCGGCCCTGCCTCCTCTCCACGGGGACAGCAGACAGCTCCGGGGCTTCCCCGGAGGCCACCTTCGGCCCCGGCGCCCCTCCACCCTCCCCACGGCGAAGGCAGGCAACGAGGGCTCATTCCTGCCACCAACAGCCCCTGGCCCTACGAGGCCAGTTAGACACGGCCGTTCCTGGGCTCCGGCTCCAGACTACCGGGGGGCAGGGGAGTACTCAGCGAGGCCGAGGAATCAGGCTGGAGGCCGTCCGGGGGCTCCTTCCCCATTCCCTCGAGAGCCCCCTGTGCGATGCCTGGTCCCGTGAAGAGGGTATGGGCAGCCAGGAGCCCACCCCCAGGGCCCCGAGTCTCCCTGAGACCAGAACAGGCCAGGGGTCCATGAAGCCCACAAAACAAGACCAGGCCACACCCAAGGGAGAGGGGACAGACCAGGTCTCACGCAAGGGAGGGGAGCACATGAGGAGTGGGGGCTGGTGCAGGGCAGTGAGGGCAGGGGGCCAGAGACAGTCCCGTCCCTTCCTGGGTCATCAGAGGCCTCAAGGCAGAGAGAGGGCGCGAGCCTGGAACCCTGGCACGTGCAGGTGACCTTAATGAAAAGGTCAGAGGACAGAGGACACAGCAGGTTGAGGACCCTCCGTCGGGACCGTCCCTCACCGGCTCTGTGTGCAGCTCTGAATCTCCCAGCCCGGATTTCGGGGCTGAGACCTCGAGTCCGTGGGGCCACAAAGGAGGTTCAGAAGCTGTGTGCTCACCACGGCCCTGGAGGGGCCACGCGGACTCTCCTAGATTGGGGTCAAGGTCCGGCATGTGTGAGCCCCCAAGGGTCTGCAGGACACATGGGCACGGGCAGGAGCCCCCACCCCCCCCCCCCCCCCCCCCCCCCCCCCGCCCACAAGGTCCTTACAGAGGCAGGTCTCTGATGGTTTTCCCGAAGTCGGGGTTGCTGGCCGCCTCGTGGCCTCTGTCCTTCAGCCGGCATGTCTCCGACGCTCTCATGACCACGTAGTGTCGGGAGCCTGGAAGGACACAGACGTCGGCGAGTGGCCGGGACCAAGGTCTCTGCCTGAGGCTCCCCCCTCCCAGGCCTGGGGGCGCCTGAGGGTCAGCTGCACGTGGCCGGGCTGGCCCTGCAGGACGGTGGCCTCGCCCCGAAGGCGAAGGGCCCGGACTCCCCAGGGGTGCCCCCCCAGGAGGACAGAGGAGCGACGCACCCACCTGGCAGCTGCCGGGGGTAGCCGAGGATGGGGATGGCGATGAGGAAGGCGGCGGCTCCCGCGCCCAGGAAGCCCACCCACCAGGCGCCGACCCACAGGGGGCTCTCGGTGGTCAGCTCCGTCCTGTGTGGGGAGACACTTGGGGTCAGCGTCCTGCCCACGTGCACTCAGGGCGCCCACGCTGGGCATCCGCACGCTGCTCCTGAAAGACCTTAGCCCAGGGGATCGGAGGGCCCCGGGGGGGTGGGTGCTGGGGTGGCGCACTGCACATCACGGAAGCCGGCACCCCCTCCCACACCTGGCCTCTCCACCTCCTCCATCTGGCGGCTCCTGGGTTGTAATCTGCTTAATAAACCGGTAATCTGGTGCGTAAAGCACATTCCTGAGGCCTGGGAGCTGTCCTAGCCTCTCACAAAACCCAAGGACGGGGCCGTGGGAACCCCGATTTGTAGCCAGGCGGGACGGAAGTCGTGGGGACCCAGTGCCTGAGGCTGGCGTCTGCAGGGGGTGGTCTCCTAAGGCTGAGCCTTCACCTGTGGGGTCTGTGCTGACCCTGGGAAGTCTGTCAGACCTGAGCTGAATTTAGGACCCCCAACGGGTGTCAGAAGAGACCTGCCTGGTGTGGAAAACCCCACACAGAAGCTCACATTGGCAGCACGAAATCTGCTCTCAGTCCCGCAAAGGGTATCAGAGAACTGGTGACCTGGTCTCGCCTGGTTCCAGGTCTCCGTCCCCAGGGCCTGCAATCAGGGACCCCCAGCCTCCAGGGCCACCAGAGCAGGGCCAGCCCCCCCAAGACCCTGGGGACCACCACCCCAGACCCCGGGGCCGCCAGAGCAGGGCCAGCCCCCCCAAGACCCTGGGGACCCCCCCCCAGACCCCGGGGCCGCCAGAGCAGGGCCAGCCCCCCCCAGACCCTGGGGATCACCCACCAGGCCCCGGGGCCACCAGAGCAGGGCCAGCCCCCCCCAGACCCCAGGGCCGCCCCCCCACCCAGACCCCAGACCCTGGGGCCGCCAGAGCAGGGCCAGCCCAGCTTCTTCCTGCTGTGTGTCCTGCTCTGAGGGAGCCACCGCCCAGGCGAGGTGCCGTCCGCGTGGGGCAGATTCAGCTGGGGCCACTCACTGTCGGCCTACTTCTGTGTAAATGTTGAGCAGGGTGCCTCCGATCAGGTAGCCAGCGGCGGGGCCGAGGATGGCCGCCGTGTAGAAGATGGCTGGGGAGAAGCAGAGAGGTTGAGGCCGGCCACGTCCACTGCCCCAGGGCTCGTGAGCCACTGACACTCAGAAGCCCACCTGCGAGGAGCCCCCCACTCCGTGTGTCTGCACCTATCTGCCCCCTTCACACGGACCCTTTGGGCCAGGGTTTACGTCGGGGCGGCCTTCACGGAGTCTGAAATCTGGCTGCTTTGAAGATTTTTCTAGGGCGCCTGGGGGCTCAGTCGGGTGGGCATCTGAGTTTGGCTC
Source organism: Panthera leo (assembly GCF_018350215.1). Lineage (NCBI taxonomy): Eukaryota > Metazoa > Chordata > Mammalia > Carnivora > Felidae > Panthera > Panthera leo. The sequence goes on from NC_056681.1 coordinate 1,440,927, forward strand.
AGGTCACGATCTCATGACTCGTGAGTTCGAGCTCTGTGTCTGGCTCTCTGCTGATGGCATGGAGCCTGCTTGGGATTCTCTGTCCCTCTTTCTCTCTCTGTCCCTCCCCTGCTTGCACTCACTCTCTCTCTCTCTCAAATAAGTAAACATTTAAAAAAATTTTACAGCTTTCCTGGCCGAGCCGACCGCAGACGTTATTTGGACCCTTTCTCCCGGAAGAGCAAAGACCCTCAGAGCCCGTGTTCCAGGCCACGGCTGTCTCCACGCAGCATCACAGGCCCACCAGGGCGTCGCTGGACTAAGGAGACCCCAACGTCCCTGGGTCGGCACCGCTACGTGACTAGGGGGACAGAGTCCGAGGTGGGAACGAGCAGGCTGCGGCCAGCTGACGGGGTCAGGGCAGGCCTTGGAGCGCCAGCCGGTCCCTCGCACGCGTCCCCGAGCACCTCTCCCTGGGAAAGCCTGGCCTGGCAGGAGGGACGCGGGGACGTGGTGCCACGAGGTTGAAAACCCCGAAATCTGACGCCCCCCTCCCCGTAAACGAGGGTGTCTCAGCGGGAGCGTGAGGCTCGAGCCCAGTCCCGGGGGCAGCAGGGCAGCGCCTGGCTGACCCGGGGCACGAGCCAGCCCCCGGGCCCACTTACTCTGCGCGCGCCCCCCGGACTCCCAAGACGTGCTGGGGGCCAGGCTGAGGTTGGCCAGGACCACCGCCAGCCCCTGCGCTCGCCCGCTGCCTCGCCTGCGACCCCACTCACCGATGTAGACGGGCGAGTGGCTGGACTTGACGTTCTCGTCCAGGTAGGTGACGCCCAGCGTGTAGAGCGGCGTGGCACCCGCACCGTGCAGGAACTGGCCCAGCATGAAGACCAGGCGGTAGCCGGACAGGCCGGAGGCGCGGTCCCCACAGGCCAGGCTGCGGTTGGCCCGGCACGCGCCCAGGCCCTCGGCGCCCTCCGCCTCGTAGGCGCCCGCGGCGAAGTGGGGCAGCGCGAACACCAGCGAGCCGGCGCCCATGACCAGCACGCCCCAGCCCAGCCAGCGCGGCTTGTGGCCGGTGCCCCCAAAGTAGCTGACGAAGGTGAGACACAGGCAGGCGGCCACGTCGTAGGAGCTGGCGATGAGGCCGCTCTGGTAGCTGCGCAGGTCGTAGCGGCGCTCGATGGAGGTGATGACCGTGTTGATGAAGCCGTTCACGGTCATGCCCTGCAGGAAGGCGGCCGCACACAGGAAGAGCAGGAAGGCCCTGGGCGTGTTGAAGGCCCGCAGGCACTTGGGCGCGAAGGCCCGCCAGCCACACGCCGCGCTCTGCGGCCCCGCAGCCACGCGGCGCGTCTCGGGGGCCGCCCGGGGGTCACGCTTCCCGGCCGGCGGCTGGCACAGCGGCTGGCTGCAGGAGCCCAGGGCGTCGTGGCTGGGGGGCGAGCCGAGGGACGCCCGCCTGCTGGGGGGGCTGTGGCCGCTCCCGCCGTCCGCGGCCGAGGGCGGGCTCGGGAGGACCAGCTGTGGCACCGACGTCGGGGGCTTGTCCCCCGTCGAGCGCTGAGGCATCTCCGCCCGGGGGGCGTCCCGGGGGCGGCCACGGAAGCCGCCGAATGGTATTCCGGGGGCCGGTTCGTCCTGTGAGAAGAGTTTCCGGGTCAGAAAGCTTACATCTGCCCTCGGAGCACGGATATCGCCGGGAGCGTGTCCCCCTCCCCACCCCCCCCACCCCGTGCCCAGTCCCTCGGGGCAGCCGATGGCTCTGCTGTCCGCTACCCAGTCTGATGGGGTTTGACCTTCCCTGGCCAGCCCCCTTCTGAATCCGGGGCCGGACCTCCCAGACCCACACACGTGAGCAAGCCACAGTCGGGGAGCGGGGCTGAGGCACAGCGGGACGGAGTCAGATGGCCCGCACCATCCCCCTCCCCCCACCCCCAGCCTGTGCCCGGCCGGCGTGAGCCGTGCGCTTTGCCGCTGGGAGGGCCGCCCCGTGTGGACGCGGTCTCCGCACTGACCGTCCTGCCTCACTTTCGCAGGAGACTCACACCCCGCTCGCTTTCCGTGCCCTCAGCACGAAGGGGACATCATTGCAGTCCAGCACTTGGAGGGCGCGGCCCACGCGGGAGGGAAAAAGGGCGCCACAGCTGGCCCGGCTCGTTCTGCGGCCGCTGTGCTCGCTGCCCACGGCACGTTTCTCAGGATGTCGCCGCAAAGCACGTGTGCGGCCACGCGGACGGGTTAGGAGAAAGGCAGACACTCCTCTCCGCCGAGGCCCAGCCCAGCCCCGTTCCCTCCCGGCCCCCACACCCCCACCCCGCCCACCGTTAGAAAGAGCAGCACATCCTGCCGGGTGCACGGTGGCTTCCGGGCGTCCCCCCTGCGCGGCCGGCGCTCCCGCCAGAACTAAACCGTCAGCCCACTCGCGCTCCCTGCGGGAGAAGACACCGGACCCTCCCACTAGCCCAGCTGCTTCTGGCAAACCCCACATAGTCTCTGCTTCTCGGGGCTGACGGTGTCCTCCCCAAGGAAGGCGTGCTGCAGCCCCGACCGCCACCCCTCAGAGCGGGGGCGTGTTTGGGCCAGGGCCTTCGAAGAGGTGACTGAGGTCAGATTCGGGGGTCAGTGCGGGCCCCAGTTCACGGTGACTAGCGTTCGGACTCAGGCACACACAGAGCGAACACCGCGTGCGCACAGAACACTGTCCCGCGGCCAGGGAGAGGGGCCCCGAGCAGGTGCTCCCTCGCGGCCGCACCTCCGTCCCAGGCATCCTGCTCCCAGAACTAAGACCCTCAACACCTGCTGTGTCAGCGTCCGGTCTGCGGTCTGCCGTCCGGCAGCCCCAGGACACTGCCACTCCCTTCACCTTTGGGGCCGGGCCACTTTGTATGCAGAGTGTTTCTGAAGCCCAGCCATCCTGGGGAGCCTCACGCCGTGGGAGGCACGGGAAACATCACGGGGTTGTGCTCGGAGGCCCGGAGCCGCCTGCTGGCCTCCCCCAGGGCTGGGGCCCCGTTGCTGGTGACTCAGGACCCCGACGCGTCCTCAGACCCAGAGCATCAGGCCACAGGGATTCACTCCCACCCACGCCCCCACCAGGCGCAGAGACGAGGGTGTCCAGAGCTGCCTCCCGTCCACTTTCGCCGGCTGAGACTCCGTCAGGCACCCGGTTACGGGGCGCTGCCTCGTCGGGCCCTGCGCTGGGCGAACGGGGGTCTCCCCAAAACAGCCAGTGTCCGCCCAGACACTGAGTGCGACCTTATTTGGAAAAAGTCTTTGCAGACGTGGTTAATGGTTTGAGATGAGGTCATCTGGACTGGGGTGGGCCCCAATCCAGTGACAAGGGTCCTTAGAAGAGAAGACACAGAGAAGTCACGTGACAACGGGAGCCAAGAGCAGAGAGACGCAGTCACCAGGAGGCCAGGGGCCCCCAGGGCACGAAGACCCTCTCCTGGAGCCTCCAGACGGCGTGAGGCCCGCTGACCTCAGGCTCTGGCCCGCAGAGCTGGGAGAGGCTGAAGTCCTGCGGCTTTAAGCCCCCGGTTTGGGAAGCTTGGCGAAGGCAGCCGCCGAGGACGCCACAAGCTGTCGCGTGTGGCCCGGCACCGAGGAGGCCACAGGCCTGAGGGGGTGGGGCGGCCGAGCTTGACAGACACCCGGGAGCCGCGGGCGTGCGACACGGCCGTCCTCGCCAACACCGTGCTGAAAGAACCCCGACTGATGGTGGCGTTCGCGCACGGGGCTGGCTGCTCCCCGTGAAGGGGGCGCCGCCAGGCCATCCACGCCGAGTCCCGAGGCCGTGCAGGGACAGCGACGTCGTCCCGCGGCGGCCGCGAGTGTTCCGGGCGCCTTGCTAGTTACTTGTAGCGCCTCCCAGCCTTGCAGGCCCGGCTCCGCTGTGAGCAGAGCGGGGAGGGGGCAGCTCCTGGGGACCCTGCAGGACAGGCGGGGCGGGTGCTGCAGCTGATGGCCGCGGGGCCACCTCCAGCCCACGCAGCACAGGCGCCCGGACCACGGCAGAGCCTCGCAGAAGAGAGCAGCCAGCGCGAGCCCCGGCACGGGCGGGCCGCCGAAACAGACACACGGAGGGATACCACGAAGGCCGGACGTTCCCCGAAATGCCACGGCCCAGAGGCCAGCCTGTGCTGTCGCCGTGGCGTGCTTTCCTCTAGATGCACCAACACACGCGTGCGTGCGGGTCCACGTGTGCACACAGAGCCACCTGCACCTTTGCACGCACAATGCACACATCGTCTGGGGCAGGCCCGGAAGCAGAGGAACCTCAACCAGGTGAAGGCCAGCAGGGGCCCCGGGGAGCTCAGGGAGGCCGCCAGCAGCCCGCGTGGATGACAGGCCGGGATGGGGCCCCGGGAGTTATTCGTGGGTCGGCGTTTCCAGTAAGTGGCGGAGACACCAGCCGCGGGCAGACACCTGCTGCCCCAGCTCTGGGCTCGCCTCACACGCCCCGCCCCTGCAGGAGAGACGCCGGGCAGGTGGCCCGGAAAGATCAGGCCCACAGCAGGGTTCAGGAGGCGGCGGGACAGCCAGCTGTTGTGACGGGGGCCGGGCACAAGAAGATCGAAATCAAAAGCCACAAGCGAGCACCCACGAGCAGCCCCAAGTCAGTGGGAAAATCCCACCTGCACCAACACTGTGGACGGACCTCGGACGTGAGTGTATAAGGCTCAGGCCAAATCCTATGCATCCCACTATTTAAATTGGCAAATTGAACCGCCGCTCAGGGTGCTGGCCGGCGGCCCACTTGTGGCTGCCACCCGCACACGGGAAGAATTATCAGCAGCGTTCAGGGCCGCCGGCCCTGGCGCCTCCTCCAGGGGTTCCGCCGGGAGGCTGACTGCGGCGGGCACGGCTGCCTCTCCTTGCCGTCCGCGGCCAGGTCAGCGCCCTGTGGAAAAGCCTTTGCAACCTTACGCCTGCAGCTCCGCCCCAGGTTTCCTGTGCCTCCTGGAGGCTGGAGTTCTTTGTCCGGCTCTCACCCTTCCGGACGGACGCTCTGGATGGGGAATGAGGAGGCCGGCCCTCCCGGTGGCCCCGGCGCTCCTGGCACTGCGGCGTGAGCGAGGAGCGGGTGCTGCCTGGAACCATCCGTCCGCCGGCAGGCAGGCGGCGGGGTCCTGAGCGAGTCTAGGCTCCACGACACCTGGAATCGCACAGCCACAAGGACAGTCCGAGCATCACGGGGCTTCCAAAGGACATTTCCGAGTTCGTGCCAGGATCTCACACGGCCCTGCCTGGACACTATCGTGTGCCAAAGCCTGGGGGTGGATGCACAGACGGCCATGCCGAAGCTTGCTGTGTGTGCCCGAGGCCCGACACGTCACCGCGGAGGCCTGCTAGAGAACGGGGTCCTGCACGACAGCAGTCGGCCGCACTGGCCGAGCCCTGTGGTGCGGACGTGGAGGCGAGGGCCAGACATCACAGCTGCGCTCGGAGAAGCCTTGCTCCCGAGGCCCTGTGAGCATGTGACAGGTGCCTAATTTCTGTCCGCTGGGAACCGTTTGTACAGAACGGGTGTCGGCTTCCCACCTGCCGATCGGGCCTCACTGCATCGCTGAGCCGGGTCCAGCCGGTGCCAAGGTGCTCACTGGCGCTGGTGCAGAGGGGCCGGGCAAGGTAGCCGGACGGCGGAGGAGGGAGCGTGTGGGCGCAGGAGGCCGGCCGACGGGGAGCCGAGGGGCAGACAGACCCCACAGCGGGAGGGACGGGCCGCGAGGCCGCCCTCACCCCCCGGGGGCTCCAGGCACAGCCCGCAGGTACCCTCACCCCAAAGGACCCCAGGGCATCTCACTCCTGACGACTCCTCCCCCTCCTCCACCCAGACCACCGCTCAGAGTCTGGCCCAGAGCCACGGCCACGGCCTCAGAGCCAAGGGCAGCATGATGGTGGATTCCACCTGTCAACCTGGTGGGCCACGAGGTGTGTGGGCAGGGGTGTCTCTGGGAGAGGGTAGCGTCTGAACCGGTGGACCCAATGCAGGTGTGTGGGCCTCGCCCAGCCAGTCGAATGGCGGGATAGGGCGGCAGGGCTAACCCTTCTCTGAATTTCTCTGCCTGGCTACTTCTGAACTGGGAAATGGCTTTTTCCTGACTTTAGACTCGAACTAGCACGTTGTTCTTCTCAGGTCTCGAGCCCACCCTGCCGGCCCTCAGGCCAGAAGTGCACCTTTATGTGTCCCGGGTCTCCAGCTTGCCGACTGCACATTTAGAGAATTGCCAACCTCCACAGTTGAGCAGCCCAAGTTTCTAATAATAAATCTCTTTATATATAAATATCTCCTATTGACTGTGTTTCTCTGGAGAATTCGGGCCGCCGCGGCGGGTGGTTCTACACCGACACCTGCTGTACGTGAGGCTGTGCTGGGCAGCGGGGCTTGGGGACCCCCGGGGCACTGTCCCATCCACCAGGAGCTCACAGCCCCCCTACACCGGGAGCCATTTAAGAGGCAGCCGCAAACTGCCCGCTACCAATCACAACAGCACAGGCTGCGAGAGCCAGCAGAGGCAGGAGGCAGGCGGCCAGCAGAGGCCCCAAGAGGAGGGCTTCAGGGCAGTGGGATCTGGCAGGATGCCCGCCACTGTCGCAGGTCATGAGCATTCTGCAGCCTGGTGCCGGCTGAGGCCTCTCCCACGCACACATAACCTCTGAGATCCCCGGTCTCGGGAGGGGGGTCCTTTTACCACGGAGCCATGTGCGTTGCCCAGGATGAGGGAAAAGGCCTCCACGGGAGCCCCAGCCACGTGACCCCCAAACGGTGGCGGCAGCAGGAAGGAGCCCCCGCGACTGGAGCGGACGGGGGGGGCTCCGTCTGGTGCCCTCCCCCCCGCAGCACCTGCTCACACGCTGGGCCGTCCCTCCCTGCTGCTCTGCTGCCTTCAGCCTTGTGGAGGCGCATCTGAGGCCGCCAGATGCTCCGCAGGACGCTTGGAGGGCTCCCCAAGACCCGAGAGGAGAGACAAAGCATCCCCCTCCTCCAGCTGTGCAGGGAGGAGGCAGCTCCTTCACAGGGAGCCACTGTCCGGGGCCTCATCCCGTCCTCCAGGCCTGTCCCGGGTCCCTGGGAGCCTCCCCACTACTGCCAGAGGCCCTCCGCCTGCTCCCATAGGAGACGCGCCCTGTGGGATTAGGTGCCCAGGATTAGCGGCGAGGACAACGGGGTCCCTGGAGACTCCAGCCAGAGGCTCTGCACCTGGGGCTCCGGTGGGAGGGGCAAGGGCGTGGCGGCGCACGCACGTGTGTGTGTGTGTGTGTGTGTGTGTGTGTGTGTGTGTGTGTGAGAGAGAGCTGGCTCAGGAGGACAACGCAGATCTCTTCCACCGGCCCAGCCAACAGCCACGGCTCTCCGAGTCCGAGCCCCTCGGCTCCAAGAACTCCAGGGGCATCTCCTCCCCGCCCCGCCGGCCCCAGCGGCTGCAGCGTGAGCACCGGGGGCCCCTGTGTGGGAGGCTCGGGGTCCTGGTCTCAACCCAGGGCTGCAGCAGCCCTAGTACCCACAAGCCCCTCTGCCGGCTCAGGCCTTGTGCGCTCACCCACGCCCCACGTGGAGGCTGCCCGCAAACCCAGCGGGCGGGAAGGACGCAGGTCGCCCCCGGCGCTACTGGTCCTCGCCTGCCGGCTCAGTCTGGTTCTGGCCCAGCCAGCGCCCCAGGGGGGCCTTTCCTGTTAGGGGCCCGGGGCGCTCCCAGGCTCCATCCTGAACCCCGTTCACCGGGGACGTGGAAGCCGGGGACACACACACTGGTGTCACTTCTGCTTCCTCTCTGCGCTCCAGCCGGTAGGTCCCCTTCTCTGCACTGATGGCTCTGAGGTTGACAGCCACAGCCCACGCCACTGTGACATGGGCCACACCACATGGTGGCCTCTGCCTGAGCTCCTGCACGTGGGTCCCCTCCCTGTCCCCTCCCCTTCTCCCTCCTAAACCCCTGCATCCTGGGTCCTTCCCTGTGACCCTGGACCCTTGCCCTGTGACCCTGGACCCTCATCCCCGTGACCCTGGACCCTTGCCCCCGTGACCCTGGGCCCTCGCCCCTGTGACCCCAGACCCTCACCCCTAGGGCCCTGGGCCTTGTCCCCATGACCCTGGACCCTTGCCCCCGTGACCCTGGGCCCTCACCCCTAGGGCCCTGGGCCTTGTCCCCATGACCCTGGACCCTCGCCCCTATGACCCCAGACCCTCACCCCTAGGGCCCTGGGCCTTGTCCCCATGACCCTGGACCCTTGCCCCCGTGACCCTGGGTCCTCGCCCCTAGGGCCCTGGGCCTTGTCCCCATGACCCTGGACCCTCGCCCCTGTGACCCCAGACCCTCACCCCTAGGGCCCTGGGCCTTGTCCCTATGACCCTGGACCCTTGCCCCTGTGACCCTGGGTCCTTGCCCCTAGGGCCCTGGTGCTTGTCCCTATGACCCTGGACCCTCGCCCCTGTGACCCCAGACCCTCACCCCTAGGGCCCTGGGCCTTGTCCCCATGACCCTGGACCCTTGCCCCTGTGACCCTGGGTCCTTGCCCCTAGGGCCCTGGGGCTTGTCCCTATGACCCTGGACCCTTCCCCCTGTGGCCCTTGCCCCTGTGACCCTGGACCCTTGCTCTGTGGCCCTGGGCCCCTGCCCCTGTGACCCTGAGCCCTTGCCCCTAGGGCCCTGGGCCTTGTCCCTGTGACCCTGGGCCCTCACCCCTTGACTTGTGGGAGGTCTTCAGGCAGCTCTCTTTTCTGGTCTCCTACGTCCATCTTGGTGTCTTGTCCTCTGACTGAGGGAGAGGAGGGGACTTTCACTTGTTGTAAATGAGGCCAAAGCTATTCAGAGGGCAGACTGCGGGTGGCAGGCAGATCTGGGCTGGTCATCCCCATTTGCATCCCAGGGTGAGCAGGAAGCCAGCCACTTTGCATGGAGGTCAACGATGAAGGCCGGGAGAGAGCCAAGGACCTGTCCCTTGGGGCTGTCCTCACGGACGTCCCTGCACCCACCTTGTCCCCACCAGCGGGCAGGAGTGTGGGGAGGGCCAGATGAGCCAGAGAGAGGGGAGTCCAAGTTTACTGGTCTTTCCAGTTCCCCACGTTTGATCCCTGGAGGGATGAAGATAGGATGCGTTGCAGCCAGGCAAGCGTTCCCACCTTGGGCAGTGGTGGATTTCTCTGCCCTCTCTGTGCCTCAGTTTCTCCACTTAAACATAAGCGTGGCCTCACGGGGAGGAGGGAATGAGCCTCTTCTCAGGTGGGTCTGGGCACCACTTGGGGCTCGTGAGAAACGGAAACTGGCAGAAGGGCCCTCATAGGGTTTGGAGGTGCTGGGTGGGGCACAGGCTGGGCTCGGCCGTGTCCGGGTGGCCTCTGAGGCCTGGGGCCCCAAGTACCAGGCTGAGAGCACCTGCTGAGAGGCAGACCGCCAGGACCAAATGCACGGACTCCACACCAGCCCAATGGGCACCACCCTCGGCTCAGCTGGTCCCAAGCCCTAAAGGGCACTGAGCCGAGGGACGTGGCCTCGGGTACCCCCAAGGCTTCCTGGATAAAAAGCCAATGAGGAAAGGGGGCCCCCGTGGGAGGAGAGGACGTGTTCAAAGTTCCCCAGCCCAGGAGCCTATGACTCTCTGGGCGGCCACGAGCAGAACGGCCAGGCCCTGGAGAACAAGCCCCACCCTGTGCCTGGTCTTCTGTGGGCCACACCTGGCCATGCTGTGAGCGCCGTCTGCAAAAGGCATGAGGTTGTGCAAAGTGTCCACCAGCCCCAAGAAATGTGGTTCAAGAGGCTAATTCTGTGTAATGCTGGTGGGAGGGGGTGCACCGTGGCCACAAAGGGGAAATGAGGGGTATCTGAGAACAGCAGGCTGAGGGCCTACAGCAGGAAGAGTCCCCATGACCAGCCGAGGAGGGGATACGACCCGGGGCCCAGAAGGCCGGTTTCCTCCCCTGCTAGCAGGCCCCGGGCTCCACGGACACACATGAGCTCTGGTCCCCAGAGACCTGAGCTGGTGCCTCCTTCCCACCCACGGGCAGGGGCCTGGTGGGCCTGTCGATTACCTGCCGTGGTGGAGCCCCGGGCCTGCCCTGAAGTGGGCTCACCACGACCAGGCCCAGGCCAGACAAGCAGCTCAATGTTCCAGAACAAAAGCAGCTGGGTTTCTGAGGATTATTGTCTATCCCCTTCCAAAAGCAGACAATGGGCTCTTTGCCATGCCTGAGAACAGGAGGCCACGTGGCTCAGGAGGGAATATTTTCGTGGTTTCTGTCCACAACAGAGGAAGCAGAAATGGGGCCGGGCGGGTCTTCTGGGTTCGCGCCGGGCCAGCTGTCGAGCCCCCTCCCGACCGCGAGCACCGGGCACCGCTCTGCTACCCGCCGGAAACCCGGGGAGGCCTCCCGGACCAAAACCACCCCAGCGAGCTTCAGCACTGACACCGGCTCAGCAGTGCTGGCCCAGGAAATGGATCACCGCTCGCGGAGACTTGTACATCGTTTAGAAGCCGGACGTGGACCCAGAGCCCAGACTGCAGCAGCGGTTTGTCAAGGCGAGGGTCCACTGCAGACTGGGGAGAGCCAGACTCTCTGAGCCGAATCCCTCAGAATCAGGTGTTCAGCAGACAGAACATCAGCCCCGAGACTTCCATTCGCTGGGCCACCATCAAGCCCCGCCTCCAGGCCCCGGCCACCTCACCATGGTGTCGGGACCCGCCCAGGCACCTGCCTGAGGGGCCACACCCAGGGCGGATTAGGTCACAGCCACCCAGGAGGTAAGCAGCCCCATAAAAACTTTCCAGGTAGTGTCCACCAGGCCTGTCCAGCAGGAAGGCAGTACTGAGGCAGGGCAGCCCGGAGTACGGGGGTCCAGCCAGAGGGGCCCTTCCCTCCTCTCCCTGCATCCGTGGGCATTGGCCATCCCTGCCGGATGCTCCAGTCCCCTTAGCCACGGGCCCACCTTTTGGGACACTGCTCTGTGTCAGGCCGGGTCACCCGGGTTGCCTTCTCCCCACCAGCACGTGAGAGCTGTGAGAGCTCCGGAGGCACCCAAGTCTGGATGAAAACCTCTCCATCACATGCTAGCGGTGTGACCGTGCTCGAGTCACCTAACTCCTCAGTGCCTTGGTTTATTCATCTGTGAAATGGGAGTGGTAGTACCTACTCCACAGGGTTGTTGTGGGGCTTACATGAGATAACGCTCAAAGCACTTAGCACCGGGCCTGGCACGTTCGACTGCTCAGCAAACAGCTTCTCCCCCGTGAGCATTACTGATATTGTCAGATTCCAACACACAGCGGCTCAAACCAGACACTTTCTCTCCTCTGAAGGCCACGACCCGGGCCGCACAGGGAATGAGATCTTCCCCGGTGGCGGGGTCCCAGCCCGGCTCCCCAGAGCCAGGGTCTCGGCTGACGGCAGGAACCCAGGTTCCAAACAGCACAGCGGGAAGCGGCGACTGAGAAGCTGGTTCCTTCAGGTGGAAAACTACTGCGCTCCCCCGCGGCCGCGGAGAGGAACAGGCCCCTCCACCCAGTCCGCCGCCCACGAGGGAGCGCACGCACGCGGCCGGTCTCTACCCTCGTGGCGCTGACCCCGCGGAGCCCCGCTCGGGTCCGCACGGCCGGCCGGCTCGTCCCGCCTCGGTCTCCAGGTCCGGGGCCAACGGTGCCCCGCGGCGCCTCAGGCGGGTCCGCACCCTCGTTTCCATCCCCCCTCCCCGCCCTCTGCTGGCACCCGGGCGCCCGGGGGCTCCCCGCCGCGCCCCGCGCCTCGCGCCGGGGTACCCGCGCCTGGCGTGGTGGGGCGGGAGAGGGGCCGGCCGGCGACGCCCGGGCTGGGGACCAGCCCCGCGTGCCGGCCCCAAAGCCCAGCGCTCCGCCCGCGCCCCCGCCGCGGGGTGTCTTTAGCGCAGCCGGCGCGCGAACAAAGCCCGGCCGGCCGCGAGAAACTTCTGCGCCTGGCGATTTCCTCCCGGACCCGGCCCGCCGCCACTCTGCACCCCGGGGAGGCGCGTCCGTCCCCGAGCTGACCCGCGGGGCCCGCGCCCGCGAGCGCGCCCAGCCACCTGCCCGGCCACCAGCCCGGCCGCTCCCGCCCTGCCCTCCCCTGCCCGTCGCCCTCCCCCCGCCCCCCCCAAGGCTTCCCGCCCGGGCTGCCGGCGGCGACCGGGGTGCATTTGCCTCGGATTTCCCAGAGGCGGCCGGGCCGCCGGGCGCGCCGCCGGTGCCCTGCGTCCCGCCCCGCCCGCGCCGGCGCCACCTCGAGCCCGCCGGCCCCAGCCCGGCGTCAGCGGGCACCTGCCGCGCTCCTGACGTCAGCAGGCCGGGGCCGGCGCGCCCGGGCGGCGCCCCACGAAGGCGCCCCGAGCCCCGCGCCCGCGCCCGCCGGAGCGCTCACCGTCCCGAGGTCCGGCCGCCGCGCCGCGCTCCGCGCTCTGGCGGCCGCTCGCAGCCGCCTCCCGCTCCATTCATCGCGTCCGCGCCCCCGCCCGGCCGCCCGGCGCTGGCCCCACCTACCCGGGCCAATGGCCGCGCCGCGCCCCGGGCCCGCCCCTGCGGTGGGGAGCGGCGGGGCGGGGCGGGGCGTGCCTCTCCGGCCCCCGGGTCTCAGTCGCCCCCGGCCGCTCACCGACCCCTCCCCAACCGCGACAGCCCGGCCTCCGCCGCCGCGGGTCGGAAACCTGGAGCCCAGCGGTGAAGTCCCCAGGCCGGGCGTGTGTGACTCAGAACTGAACCCGCGCGTGTGGGACCCGGGCGGTGGTGGAGGCCGTGGTGGAGGAAGTGAAGTTTCCCGCCCAACCCTTCGGAAAGGCCGCGGGGGGCCGAGGGAGTTGGGGGGGGGGTGTCGCTCGGGGGGGCTCGCCCCGGCGGCGCATGGTGAGGCCAGCACCCTTGCCCGGCGAATCCAGCGTTCCCTGCCTGCAGCCTGCTCGGTAAAATGACCCTTCCTTAGATGGCAGCCCTTGGGGGTGGGGGGGTGACGGGCACCAGACACATCCCCGTGGAAAGGAGGTTCCGTTTGAATCCCTGCCCCAGCTCTCCTCGGCCTGCCCTTGAACACGAGGCTTAATCTCTCCGAGCCTCCGCCTTGGTGGTGATGGGGGGGGGGGGGGGTGATGACAACAGCTCCTCAAAGGTCCCTGAAAACCCTGAGCAGGATGAAAGGGAAGCGCCCTGGGGGTTGCCAAACTCCTAGAGTAACAGCACATCACGACCACAAGACTTTTTGCTTTCTGGTTGCCACAAAATGAATTTATTTTAACAGAAATCTACAAAAGTCAACCGTGTGTGTTTAAATCCTGAGGTAGGTTGGGGTAAGGGAGAAATGACCAAAGCATGACCTTAGGCCGGTGAGGGGGTGCACCCAGAGCTCGAGGTGGGTGCAACCACCCCGGAGGGAGGGAGGCTGGCCTCTTCCTGTGTGTGCAGGGGGAGGGGAGGAGAGCCGCAGCGGAGCGGGGTGGTTGCTGGGCCTTACGGTCATGTCCACATTTGCTCGTTATTTATGAAATGCTCTGCCTTCAGAGGGCCGCCCCCAGGGTCCCCGGTTTTGCCCTTGTCCCCACGCCTGCAAGCTGGGGCAAAGTCTCGCTGCTCCGGGAGCATTGGCCTCCACTGCCCGCACTGCCCTTTAAGAGGAAAACCCAGCACCTGTGCTCCCAGCTGGAGACCGTCTCTCTGAGAGTGTGAGGCAACCTCGCTGGCCTGCCTGGAAGAGGAGGCTGTTGGGAGAACGTGGGAGCACGGTCTCTGCCAAGATCCCCGCCCGAGGAAAGGACGGTGAGCTGGTCTGCAGACCCGGCCTCCGTGCGGAGCCTGCTGGGAGCTGACCGGAGATGCCTTTGGGAGCTCGTGAGCTCCCCATCCTGGGAGTGTGTGAACAGGGCTGGCCGAGGCTCTGAGGGTGATGCCGTGAACGCACCTCAGGTGGCAGAAGCAGCACGGGACTTACTGTTTCCAAGTCCATTTTGGATTCTACTCCTTGAAACTGTTATATACACATGATCTTCCTTTGGACGACTCGTGTGTTTCACTGAAAGAGTGAGTTTCCTTTTAAAAAGGCCAATCCGTACCTTTATCGTAGAGCACGGACGCAGATAAAAGAACACGGAAAGTGGGGTTACGTTCTAGACAGATACTACCGTCTGCTGAGCGCTCCGGCCACAGACCCTCTTGCCTGAAAAGGGGCTGGTGTCAGACAGGTGTCCGGAAGGGCTGTCGCTGACGAGGGGAGCCCGTCTCCTGGACGTGTTGGATCGGCGGGTGGGACAAGGGAGGGGAGAGAAGCCGGCTCCCGCCGTGACTCACTGTCGTCCCCGTGCTTGTTCAGGCACTGTCTCCATTGCCCACCCCAGGGAAACACTGTCCCCGAGGCCCCCGGGGAGCCTGGGCTCCTGGCCCTCCGCGTGGGCCCCACCAAACCCAGGGTCACATTGGACAGTCTCCTCACCGGGGACCCTCCGCCAGGACTCATCCACAGGTGCAATTTGAAAGGTAAATCAGGAAGGAACGTTTCAGGCACATTAATGCAAAACTGGGGCCTTTGGTTCTCCAACGTTAGGCCGGTGCCTTGGTACCTCGGGGGGCCCCTGGGAGCACCTGTGTGCCCGAGACCACGCCCTATGTGGCCTGCCCAAGGGGGCAGCCAGGTGCCTCGGGGCAGGTGTCACAGGGCCGAAAGTGCTGGCCCACGCTCCGGGCCACTGGTGCTGTGGGACTGGGCGGCGGCCTGCTCTCCAGAAGCCACCCCTGTCCTTCAGCGTGTGGGGGACGGATTAGGAGAGCAGGGACGAGGCCTTCGAGAGGTCACTCACAGAGCACAGCAGCCTTTGAGAATAAGCCAGCCTGATAAAGTGCCCTGGAACATTCTGAACTCAGTTCTATTCTGGGGGGGGGGGGGGGGGGGGTGGCAGGGAGGTTTGTCCGGAGAGGAAGTAATTAGAAGGAAAAGAAAAAAAGTACCCAAGTTGCACCGGCCCCCCTGTGGTCCCACGGAGGCCGTGCCACCGCCTGTCAGAGCCTCTCTAGGAGACTCGCAACAGGCGTGTTACATTTTTACGGCCGATCGCCACCGTCTGGTGTCACCTTTGGAGGCACCCCAGGAAACCGAGATGTGTAAGCTCCTGCCGACCGGCACACCCTCTCTCCGTGTTCGCCCGCTGGGTTTACGCACATCTCACATCTCCTCGTACGATCGGAAGCAAAGAGAGAGGGAGAAACGTTCCCCGCGTCCCAAGACAAGTTAATGGTCAAACCAGAAGTGCCCCTGACGCTCCACAGGCAGCAGATGGGGCGTCGTGTTCTTTTTAGGAGCCGCTCCTAACTGAACAGGTCACTGCTCAGAGAAGCTGCTGTTACACTTTGGTTTCTGGTGGAGAAAGAAGGAGTCCGGGCTTTCCTGCCCGACTAGACGGCCGTGTGATCTGAGGACGTCACTTGAGGACACCCAGGGCACCAAAGTTCCAGGAAAGTCCGACTCAGCAGAGACGGGGGGAGGCCCCTCTCTCTGTAGCTCCACGGCACAGGTACTCTGGGACCCGCCGAATGGCAGGTGCCAGGCTCCCGCGACCCGTGGGGTCCAGCCCTTGTCGAGACCCAGGGCCTCGGCCGCCCGGCACTTCCCTGGAAGGATCACTTGACTTTCATTGCGATCCACTTGTGCGGTCCTTCTCCGTTCCCTTCCACAGAGGCAAATGTCTGCCAGCGGCAGGGCTTCTGGAACTGCCCAGGCCTGCCCGGCGCCTGCCCTGTCGGACTGGGGTGGAGGTGGGGTCAGAAGGTCTGTTTGGCAGAGACCTCACATTCCAGAATGACCTCATGGTAGGTGAGTTGTTATTTCGGCCTCACCGACCCGCACGCGGGGCCTCCCGACGAGGCCTTGGGGAGTCCAGCCTTCCCGCTCGCTGTCGTGCCCACCCAGGTAACGCGCGTCATTTGTGAATCCTGTTAATTGGCCTGACTAGGAAGGTGGTATTGCATCGAGGGTGTTTTTGTGTCGGAAACACTTAAAGCAAATATTCAAATTATCAACAATTATTTGTAGGCCTGCTTGGGCATTTCTTCACGTTTGATTTTGTTGGAAACCTCAGCAAATGGAGTGGGTGGGACCTTTCCCGCCACCGAGGCACTGCCCGGGGCATCTCTGCCCCTACGGCCACGGGAGGGGACAACACAGGATGCAGGGGGCCGGGGCCTCTGCTTCTCCGTGGGGCTGGGTGGTCTGCCCCGTGCCCTTCCGGCCCCAGCCCTCCCTTGTCCAGTGTCCTTGTCCTGTCTCCCACCCGCCTGGGCCGCAGCTCACACCCCACAGCCCAGGCCGACCCGCCACCTGCCCTCTCCAGCCAGGACCCTCCTGCACCACAAACACCTCATGGGTCGTCCCGTCTCCGTGCCTTACACTTGCAGCGTTCTTGTTTCTGGAAGTTTCCTTCCTTGCTGACTATGGACACCTCTATCCCACCTCCTCCAGGTCCTCAAGGACCATGTCTCTCTCCCCACTCCTGGAAGCCAGATCTCCGGGCTCTGTAGGTCTTTGTTCGTGGGTGTAGGCCTCACCCTGGTACCTGCCAGGCTGCATGCTCCCTGCAGAACCTTTCAGAAATCTGGCCATCCAGCATCGACACCCAGGCTGCCAGTGAGGCACTGATGGTGTGAGGAAGGGGGACACATGTTCATGAGACATGATCGCAAGGGGGCTGCCTCAGTTTCCCCAGCTGTGGGAGGCATCCTGGACATCCACAGCCTAGTGCCGGCCCCAGGGTCCCCTCTGCTAGGCATGGCTTCATCATGGTCCCAGAACCGCTACCTGGGCTGACCCCTTCCAGCCCGGTGGTTCTGTTCACTGAGTCTGGCTGAGCCACCTTCCTCCCCTACCCTGACCTTCTCAACCTCCATCCAGGACAACATGGCTCCTTCCCAGCAGACAAGCTGCAGGGCCTGAGAGCCCCCTTCCCCGGAGTCAGCTGCCAGACCTCCCCCCTACCACCCCCCCGTCCTGGAAATAAGGGACAAATTCCCAACTGAGAAACAGACCTCCAGGGGCTCCTAGCTTAGTGATGGGACAGAAACAAGGTGGAGACCAGCTGCACGGCAGTTCTCAGTAAGTGCTGGGGGGCTGCTAGGAGGGAGAGGCCCCGTCGGGAGGCCTACCGGCCAGTGTGAAACGGCTCTGGGGCGGCTGGGGAGGGCAAAGCCGGCAGGTGCAGCAGGAGAGCCAGGCTGTCCGCAGGCAGCTGACCTCGGGCACTGTGCACTGGCATCGGGTGGGCCTGGTGCGGAAGGACAGACGGCTGCAGTCACAGAGGAGGGGCCGAGATGTGCAAGGAGACAGGACGCTGAGTCTGGAGCCTGCCGGGCACGAGTCAGGTGGAGCCGTCGCTGCAGGCAGGGAGACCGCCCTGAGGGGGGTCCTGGAGCCCAGGGAGACCCTCGTGGGAGGACTGAGACCTTGGGACTTCGCCTGAGGGGGGTATGTCCCTGCAGAGCCTGGCTTGGGGGGGCCAAGGGACCAGGCCCTCTCCAGGCTCCCCGGCTGTGAGCAGAGAGCTGCCCGCAGAGGCCCCTGGAAGGACCACTGGTGGGGAGGCCAGGAGGGAGCCCTCTGATCCCCCAGCTTCCTTCTCCGGAGCCCTGGTGGCCACCAGGACCATGACAGCTTGCCGACCCGCCCTGCCCCGGGACGGGGGACCAGGGGGCTGGGTGAGCTCAGGTGAGTTCTCCCAACACCCGAGCCTGCTCAATGGTGAGATCTTTCCCAAAGTCTCCACGGTTCGGTGGCCTGTGGCCAGCATCCTGAAGGACTGGTGGGCACCTTCCCCATCCCGGGGTTGAAATGCGATTCTCCCACTCGCCCAGAGGCCTGAATGTTCTATCAACCTCAGGAACACGGAGACCCAGAGGGGATTTGGAGAGCTGGCTTAATTTCCGGATCCCAGATGGCTTGACCCGTCACAGGAAGTGGGTGGCTCGGCAAGGCCCTCCGAGGCCCCCTGCCTCCCTCACCCCGCCCCTCCCCTGGTGGTGCCTCCCCCCTCCTGCCTCCAGGCCTGCGGGACCCCTCCCTGCGGTTACACCTGAGGCTTCCCAGAAATGCTTCCTGAAAACCCTCCCACAGGCTCCTGGTTGGGCCGGTGGACCTGCTGAGGTCACCTCTGAACCCGGCCCCACATCCTCCCGTGCAGACCCCGCCCCCGCCTCCTAAGACGACCTCAGCGCCCACTCCTCACTTCTCCCCCTCGCTGATCACTGCCCCTCCCGGGAACGCATCCCCCCTGCCCGCCAAGGCCTTACACGCCTGACGTCCTTCTCTGCTCCCTCTGTCCCCTCACTCGTGAGGCAGGCTCGCGGTGGCCCAGGCCCCAAACCTGTGCCCGCAGCCGGCGTCCTCTGAGCTCTGCCTTCCAAGACCCATGACTGGCCTCCCCCGTGTCCCCCCGGGAGGTGTCCGCGTGGGCCTCTCCAGCTGACCCCCGACCACAGGCATGGCCCAGGGCCTCCTCCTTGGGCCTCGACTGGCTCCCTCCCGGTGTCCTCGTCTTGCCCAGGGACCTGTCCAGACCGGTCGGGTTCTCCAGTCTCCCATCACTGCTGCTTGCCACTGTCCCTGCCAGCCCCCCGGTGGATCATCGCGTATTCGCAAAACGCCAGCCTCCCTGCCGTCATTCCGGGGGCCGTGCTGGGCTCCAGTGCAGACAGCCCCCCGCACACCTCAGCGTTTCAGTCACCTTGTCCCCACCTTGTTCATGGTCACATCCGTGCCCCTCCCCAGGGTCCCACCTCCAGGGCTCCCGGAGACCCCAGAGCCCTCGGCCAGGACGTCCCACACCCTCCGTTGGGCCCCAGTTATCCCACCCGGGTTTGCTTCCCTTCCTCCCTGCCAGGCTTTCTTCTCCCCACCCTCCATGACTCGCTCTCCACCTCTGTCTCTGCGTCTCTGTCTCTGCATCTCTGTCTCTGCATCTCTGTCTCCATCTCTGTGTCACTGTCTCTCTCTGTGTCTCTGTCTTTCTGTCTCTGCCTGTGTCTCCATCTATGCGTCTCTCTGTCTCCGTCTCTGTCACTGTCTCTCTCTGTCTCTCCGTCTCTGTCCCTGTGTCTCTGTCTCATTTGTGTCTATCTCTCTGCCTCCTCCTTTGTCTCAGGAATTTATTTATTGCCAAAGCGACGTTGCCACAGTGTCACAGGGAACGCCTAAAGGAAAGAAGTTTGCTCCCGGCCCTGGGACGTGAGCACAGTGGCCGGTCTTCCCTATTTTTCTCGTTTTCTCTTGGCCTCGGCCAGCGACGTGGTGGGTGAGGTACAGCTCCAGAGGCAGCCTCTCCTCAACACTGCGTCCACGCGGACACGTCCCCTGACCGGTGTCGGCACCATCCTCCTGCCGATGGCCACGTGCCTGTGTGGACGTGTGGCCCGGGGGACGTCGGCACGGGTGGTGGGTCCCCCCACGGCCTTCGGGGAACAGCCCGGCAGAGCCTCCTCGCTGGGGCCTGGAAGGCACGGAACCCGCACCCAGAGATGCCGGGGACCTCCCCCTGCAGCCACCACGCGGGAGCCAGGCTGGGGTCGCCGGAGGCGGGTCCGCACTACGCTCGTGCGCGGTGGGTCCCTCCAGCGCGCACCTGTTTCAGCGGAAGGTGGGGAAGGGTGACCGCTGTCAGCACTGGGGCCGCAGGCGGGGGGAGGGGGGCAGCGTGACTTCTCCTGGACGCCCCGGCTGGGTCCGTGGAGCTCATGTTCCCTTGTCTTAAGAAACACACGGGGGCCCAGGCACCGCAGAGGCCAGATGCCCCCAGTGTGGCCCCCTGGGAGCAGCCGGGGGAAGGGAACTCGGTGAACGGCCGGGCCCGGGACGCCGTGCTCCTGAGGATGGGCTCCGTCCTCCACCTTGGCGCCAGCTCCCTGGGTGGCCTCCCGCACGGGGCAATTACCACCTCAGTCACCTCCCACGCGTCTCCGTCCAGAGCCAGGCCAGCCACGGTCCTCCTCGGGCAAGACGCGCCCACGCGGGCGGGGGGCCGGCTCCCTCCTCCTGGCCCCCTCCTCGAACCCTCCCTCCTCCCTTCTCCCTCCCCCTCCCTCCTGTCTCCTCCACCCCTCCCCCTCCCCCTCCTCTCCCTCCTCCCTCCGTCCTCCTCTCTCCCTCCCTCCACCTGGCTCCTCACCCAGGTCACCTGGGCTCTGCCCCTCCCACCCCACCTTCGTGTCCTAGGCTGTCCTCCTCATCTATGAGCACAGCCTCCAACACGGTCCTGCCATCTCCGCTCCGACACGGGCCGCCATCTGTCCCCGTCCGCACCCACAGGAGGGTGCTCCCTCCTCCCCGGACCCCAGGCCGAGGACCCCCAGAGAAGGTGCCCACTCTACCCCACGCTCCACGGGGGGCCCCCGGCAGCTTCTGGTTGGGTAGAGGCCCCAGTCCCGGGAGAGGGGCCACCCCAGGTGGGCAAGCGAACCCACTTGGCACGGAGCGTGCCTTCAGGTAGGAAATCGGCTGATGTGCCGGGAGCCACAGCTTTCGTGCGGAGACGGCGGAGGCGCAGGTGCCCGCCCACCAGGCGCCCCGGGCCCGGCTCTCGGCGGGCAAGCCCCCTTCTCCCCGCTGCTCCCCGTGGGCCCGAAGTCAGCCCCTGGCCGGAAGCCCCTCCCCACCACGGTGGACTCCCGGTTTACGCCTCGGCTCGGCGCGTGTGGGATGCTCTCTCCATGTCGGCAGGTGACGCGGAGCCTGGCGCCCGCGGGGGCCAGAGCTGCCTCTGGGCTGCCTTGGCCCAGACGTGGTTTCTCAGGCCATGTGGCGGCATCTCTCAGGAGCACACCCACCGCTCCTCTCCTTCCGGGGGCTTCTGAAAAACACACCGGCCAAGCACCGTTGGCGAGGATGGGACGTGGTGTAGCTGCCGGGGAAAATGGGTTCCTCGGAAAATTCGGAACGGAATTGGCGTGCGAGCTGGCAACCCCACCTCTCGGCGTATCCCCCCGAAAGCAGGGACTCGGGGGGATCTGTGCGCACCCACGTTCACAGCAGCCTTATTCGCAACAGCCGACAGGTGGAAGCGACCCGAATGTCGGTCAACGGAGGAGCAGACGAACAGGCTGTGTGTCCATACAGTGGGCTTAAAGGGGCCGACGTGGGGCGGTTGCACGGGGTGGGGTTCCAGATGGCAGGCTTCACAGTTGGCTGAGTGAGGCTGGGGCTGCCAGGCCTGCTGAACTCACAGCCAGTTCCCTTAGATCAGGGAGCTGGAAAAAACCCAAGAATGTGAATAAGTATTTTCCTTACAACCTTCATTAACTATGTCTCTACATGGCCCGGGAGATGTTAATTTCCTTCTGTCCAGGTCTCACTCATAGTGACAGAAACACTGTCTGGGGGTGTCTCTGCCTCCTGGGTCCCCCGTGTAGGGAGAGGCTCCCTCCCTTTCTAGGCAAACTAGGAAAATGATGATGGTGATGGTGAGAGTGGAGATAACGGTGATGGTGGTGATGGTGGGTCAGCAGCTGGGCATACAGCTCTGGGTTTTGAGAACAGTCAGGCTGGAGGGCAAAAATGGGATGTTGTCTGTGACACTTACGTGGTATTTATCTCAGACCAAGGCCAGGGCCCTCTGTGTGGGCTTTGCAGGGAGGAGACTGGGAAGGACGGGCGTCTGGGACACGGAGAGTGGAGGCACCTGCCTTTCTAGTCTCTTCCGACATCCCACCTCACGATCATGTGTCCCGAGCCCGGGTGGCCCTTGGCCGCACGCATGCCTGGGGACGGCAGGGTGGCCGGCCTCCTCCTTCCTCGGCACCGCTCCCCGTCCCGACCACACCCTCGGCAGGACCAGCCCCACGAGGAAGTGCATTCCGGCAGCTTTCGTCCTGGGCGCTGCGGCTGGGTGGGCGGGAAGGTGGCCCGCCCAGGACCGTGTGCTTTTCTGTCTTCGTTTAGGGCAACACGAAGCAACATTAAGCTCTAAACCAGAGCCTCAGAACCGCAGGATTCCATCGTGCCCGGTGGAGCAGAGAATGATCACTGGGCCCAGACAGTGACCGGCCCGCCGTCCCTCGCTGGGCCCAGACGGTGGCCTGGCTGCACTCCGCACGTGGACCATGCTGTGCGCGGCTAACGCACCCGCTCTGTGTTTCTGTTCTGCACCACAGGCGGTTACCTGGAAATGGGAGGATGGTTCATGACGAAAACTGAGCTCATAAGGTGGGGATTTGCATGAAGTGTTCTTTGACCTCGTTTCTGGGGAGGAAGTAAGAGCTGGGCGTCTACGTGGGTGACTCCAAACTGCTGGCCTGTGTGTGCCCCGTGCAATGCTGTGTAACTCTCGGTGGCTGGGAGGGACGCAGGGACGAGGGGCTGTGGGGCCAGAGTCTGACCTGTCCCGGCAGGCGGGGGCGGGGGGGGGGGCTCGCCATGCCCTTGGGGGCACCGGCTGCAGCACAGTCTGCTCTTTCTGGAGACACCGGAAGGAGTGTGGTGTGGACGGCGTTTCCCTTTTTTGATAGTCACACACTTGGATAATAATAAAGAACTGCCCTTAAAAATATCCAAATGCAGAGTTGCCGGGAGGTTTTGTAGAAGACGAGGCTCGCTCAGGGGCGCGTGGGGGCAGCATCCGCTTCTGGGGGGGGCGGTCGGCACGGGCCCACACCAACAGGTCCCCGGGCCTGGGCTTCGGCCCCGGGAGCCCCTCTGGGTGCCGTGCAGCCAGGGCAGGGGAGGAGGAGCTGGGGAGCCGCACACGAGTCCTGAGGTCTCCCGTCCAAACTGCAGACTGCCACATCCTGCCACTCTCCACGTGGGCCCCGGGCGGGCGGAGGTGACCTCCTGCCTCGTGCCTGAAGCTGGAGAAGGGCCCCTCGCTTGGTGCGGCGTCGTTTGGGTCCGGTTCAAGGTTCCTTCTGGGGGAAGGGGGGCAGAGCTCGGCCACGGAGCCCCTGCCGCCTGCCCGCGGTGGGTGGGAGTCCTGAGACCTCGGGGCTGAGAAGGGTGGCAGCATCTGATACCCGTTTCCTTGCACTCTCCCGCCAGTGGGAGCTGGGAAGGAGTCACGTCTTGCTGGCCTCTCTCCCGCCTGCGGCCAGGGTCCTGAGTCCTTGGCCACCTGGGCCTGCCCCCCCGGAATGTTCTGTACCTGGGAAGTGATGCTCATGTGTGGCCAGAGATGCACGTGGTCTGAAGGTGGCAGGGGGGCGGGGGGGGGGGGGGGACAGTCAGACCTCCCAGCGCCCCACCTGCCATGGCTCTGGATGCGTCCTGGGATGGCACCCCGCCCCCACAGCCGGCGGCCCCGCCTCCCACCAAGAGCTGCCTCTGCCCCTGCTCTGCCGACTTCCCTTATGCTGCTGAGTCACGTCCCGGATCCCACTCTGGGCAGTTGTGACTTCTGGCTGGGTTGTCAGCAGCTGAATGTCCTTCCTGCCCCTTGACAGGAAAGTTGCAGCTCTGGAAAATTACCAGGCCAGGAAGCAAGGGAAGTTTCTGCCCTGGGGAGGCCGACAGAGGAATTTCCCAGGTTGGTCCCAGCCTGCGAGGAGAAATACTGGCTCCCGGCAACCTTTACAATTTTTTTTTCTTTAATTTAAGTAGGCTCAACGCCCAGCGTGGGGCTTGAACTCACGACCTCGATATCAAAAGTGGCATGCTCCACCGACTGAGCCAGCCAGGAGCCCCACCCGGTAGCCTTTATTAGAACCAATTTCCTGATTCTCGGGCAGCCGGGAAGGCTGTGTCCCAGACCGCGCTCGTGGACCCAAGCCAGTTTGTTCAAGAGAAACTCGGTCCTTTGTGAGAGGTGGAGACCCTAAGCGGACTCCTTCCAGAAAGCACGGGAACCCCCCGTGACGGCCTGAAGTGACTAAAACACGGCCAGGAGGCACATCCCTGCCCCAGGCCTCCCTAGGCAAACTTCGTGTTCAACGCACCTGAGAGTCAGGTAAATACCGACAGCAGGTTAAACACGAGTTGAACCATTAGAACAGAAAATACAGCTGGTGAGCAGCCCAGAGAGGCTGCGGGCAGGCCCAGCACCGACCGAGCTCGCCGCCCGGCACAGGTCGTTCGTGTCTGTAGGAACCACTGATCTGGACACCCGCCTCCCCCTCTGTCTCTCTGCCGCTGGCCCGCGTGTTTGTCGCGCCCACGTGGGTGTCGCGTGGCGCACAGTTCCGGGGGAGGCTCCTGAACGCTCCTGAGGAGAAGCCACCGACGAGTTATGCACAGCTCAGCCCCGGACGCAGCACGCGAACCTGATGAGCGGAGCTGTGGACAACCCCAGCAACCTGACGGGGGGCCCCGAGCAAGGGGCTTCGAGGCCAAGTTTGATACTGAAAGAGAAAGCCCGCTGACAGAGGCACACGAGGATGCCTGCAGGGTGACATCCACCCGTCTGAGCTGCTCTGCCGTCCAGCACCCACCAGGAGGGCCAGTACACAGGCAGGCGTCAGTTTGCCCATCTGTAAGATGGGACCCAGCCGCGCTGCAGGGAGAGCAAAGGAGGCTGTGCCACCAGGGGCAGGGGCCGCGTGAGCCGTCCGCAAGGGTCCTGGGGCCACCCTCCCAGCAGGTGCTCACAGTTAAGAAACACAGACTTAGACTGTATCTCTTCCTGCTTCAAACCTTCCACGCTCCCGGGAACCTCCCCGCGCTCAGCACCCACACTCCTTCCCTCAAAGGCCACGTGAGCCTCCTGTTGCTGCTGTGACAAATCACCTCGAGCCCAGGGCTGAAAACGACACATGGTCCCAGGGCCGAAGTCCAACCCGGCCTCACCGGGCTGCAGGTGTCCACAGGACGGAACTCCTTCCGGAGGCTCCGGGAGAGAATCCGGGTCCTTGTCTGTTCCGGCTCCTGGGGGCAGAGGCCTGGGGTGGGGGGCATGGAGTCCCCACAGAAGCACGGTAAATAGAGAAGAGTCGAGCTCTGGGCTCCTGGGGCCCTCGCTGTAGGACTTGTCGGGTCCTCCGCTCCCCATCAGAGTGGGTCTCCGAGAGCGGCCGGGTCGGCCTGGTGTGCCAGCTCACGCGGCCTTGGAGTCCTTGCTCATCCCTCAGAACACCGAGCGTCACCTTATGGCCGTTAACCCAGGTGGGCTGCCTGCAGGCGGGGGGCTGGCAACATGGGTTCTGAAACCCCAGTCCCGTTCGGCAACCACAGAGTGCTTTAATCTGACTTTAATTAGGTCAGATTTAAAAATTTTAATGACAGGGGGTGCCTGGGGGGCTCAGTTGGTTAAGCATCGACTTTGGCTCAGGTCATGATCTCATGGTTCGGGCTGTGCTGACAGCTCGGAGCCTGGAGCCTGGGTTGGATTCTGGGTCCTCTCTCTCTCTGCACCTCCCCTGCTCCTGCTCTGTCTCTGCCTCTCTCTCAAAAGTGAATAAACATTAATAAAAAAAAATTTTTTTTTAGGTTTTAATAACAGTTCAGTTACTGAAAACTATGTATGTTTGGAACAACTTAAGTAGATGAATGTCCTTTTTGGACTATAAATCTTATGAAATTTAAGTACAATCAATCATATCTGATAACAAGTTTAGCGAGTGAATTGAAAAGTGCTGTAAGTGTAACAAAGACACTGGCCTTTGAGGACTTATAGAAAAAAAGGAAAGTATCCCGCCAATAATTCCTTATATTGATCACATGCGTAAGTGGTAAGTTTTGGCTCTATTGGATTAAATAAGATATTCTTTCTCTTTTCCCTTAAGACAGATCTTGCTCAGCCCAGGTAAATAAAACGTATTATTACAGTTAACTTCGCCCATTTCGTGTAAAATTACCCACGTGGCTCCATTATATTTTTATTGGACTGTTTTATTCCAGATGCGCAAAGTGTAAAAAACCCAAGCAAACCCCGCCGGTTTTGCGGCGCCACCTAGTGGAACCGCGGAGAGAGTGCGTTCTCTGGGGAGCCGGCGCGTGGGTGCGGGAGTGCGACCCCCGGGGGCGACGGGGGGTGGGGGTGGGGTGGGGTGAGCAGGGCTCCGTCCCCGCGCCCGAGCGGGAGTCCGGCCACCGTCGCCGCAGGGGCCGGAGGCCTTTCCTCCAAACCCCGAAGACAACTTCAAAGCAAGGCTGGCGCAGTGGGGACCAGCCGCGTGCAGTGGCCTGGGCCTCAGCGCGCCGGGGACGCGGGCACCAGGTCCGGCACCAGAACCTTCCAGCGGCCCCGCTGCCCTCCGCGTCCTGTTGCAGCCTGTGGGCTCGGAGCCTGTTCCGAGCCGGGGGCCCCGGGCACCGCGCCTCAGTCTCCCCACCCGCCCCCGGCCACCCGGGGGGGCACCTCGTGCCAGCCGACCCCACCTGTGCCGCCCCAGGCCCCCCACCCCCAGCCCACCGAGCGGGAGGCCAGTGCCTGCGTGGAGCTTGGGCAGGAGGCCATCCCCCTGCGGGGCTCAAAGCCCTGCGTCGGGGGGTGGGGGGTGCGGTTCCCGCCCCCTCGGGGAAGGTCCCGGCTCGGCTTCGTCACCTTCCCATCAAGGCCACTTCCAGGCGCACCGTGACCCCGCATGACTCAGCCCAGGCCTCCGCGCTCAGGAAACGGCAGGTGACGCAAGGTCACAGTGAAACCACCGTGACTGTGACCCAGAGCTGGAGTGGAAACGTTTGAGGAGCCGTAAATCCTTCCTGGGAAACTCCCCGGGCTTCGCGGGCGGCCGAGCCGCCCGACTCCGGCCTGTGCCGCGTTCGCGTGCGGCCCCGCGTGGCCAGGGGCGGGCGGGGAAACCGAGGTGCCGCGCCCGCGGTCCGGAAACGGGCTCCGAGCCCGCGGGCTGCAACGGGACGGGCGTCCAGCGGGGCCGAGGAGCCCCTGGAAAGTTCCGGCGTCCCGGGTGCGCCGAGGCGCCGCGCCCTCCTCTGCCCCCTGGAGGCCGGCGAGCCTGGGGACGTCCCCGGGAGGCACCGGCAGCCTCACGCCGCGGACGCCAGGCAGCTAGCTGGCTTTCCCCGCGCCTCCCTCCCGGATCGCGGGCAGGGACCCCGGGGGACGGCAGCCTGGCTGCACGCTGGCGGGGGTTTCGGTCACCGGTGGTTCCCTACGCGTGGCTTCCACCGCCCACACCGCAAGATCGCTGCGCGCAGGAGGCGGGGCGGGCCCTTCTGGAATCCCGCGCCCGCCCTTCTCTGGGGAGAACACACAGCAAAGCAGGGGGGAAAGCAGGTGCTCCAGCTGACCCCACCGACCCCAGGCGCAGACACTCCCGGACCCCACAGTCCCTACAGGAAAGGCAGCACAAATGCCTCAGTCTTGCCTTAAAAACCAAACCAAACCAAACATTTTTCAAAAAGAAAGCCTGGGCTGTGCTGTTTTTATCACCATCTCGAAGGTGTGGGTCTCGACACAGCGGCCAGACGGGTGTGGACAATGGCTGCCATCACCCTTCCCGGTGCCCAGTCGGGCCTTTCCGAGGGCTTGCCACCACCCGGCCCTGCGGAGTTGCCATCCTGGCTCGGGGAGGCGTGGCATCGAGGTCTGGCCCCGGGCCCCGTGGGGCCTGCAGGCCCTTCTTCTGGCACCTTCCGGCCCCTCCCGGGGCGGACCCCCTCTCTGCTGGCCCTCACAGGCTGTGCGTGCAACTTGGGCATGGTTAGGGGTCTTCTCTACATATAAACGCTACCTTTCTGACAGTTTGAGAAAGAGTAGAAGGGAAGGCAAATAAATGCTCAGCCGGGTCCCCCCAGCGCCGGGCTCTCTCCAGGCACATGATGCACACGCCTGGCGCCCAGAGGGAGGGGCCCCGCTCATTCGCTTTGCTGTAGGCCATTGTCCAAACACGCACAGTTTACCCATTGAGTTGTTCGCGGGCACTTGGGCTCCTACCACTCTGGGGCTGTTCCGAACGGCACCGCCACGCCTGCGGGAGCGGCCACACTGCTGCGCCCGCGTGTGCATTTCTGATGGAAGCAGGTGCCGCGGCGTTGTGGCTCCAGGATACGCACGTGCCTCACCTGGATCTGTGTAATCCGTGCCAAGCAACGTTCCCTTGGAAAGAGGCTGTGTTCTTCTCGAATAAATACAGCAGCAATACCCGGGTTAGCCGTAGCATGGGTATTTATCAAGTCCTTCCAAAGCGGATCCCAACTCTGTGAGGTGCATCGAGGGGGCAGACACGATCACTTCTGTGGTGTCACAGATGAGGATAAAGTGAGAAGTCGGTGGCTCGCCCGGAGTCCATCGCTAGTGAGCGCGGAGCCTGAATCCCACCCGCTGGGCGCTGGTGCTGAGGTGAACGGTCTTCGTTCCCATCATTTACCTCTCCATCACTCGCATTGCCTTGTAAAAAATCGGTTTTAATTGCAAGGGGACTATGGTAATGGTTGTCCCGCCGCACCCCGGCTCTTTCCTCCTCTGTTATGACGATAACCCGCTTGCTAAGCGGATGCCCGTCTTCCCTGTGTTTGCAGCCCCATTCGGGTGCGTGCCTCCTTGCACTACGATCCTGAATAACTCCGTTGGAAGTGATTTATAGAACAAAGTCAGTGGGAACAGATAGAGGAGTCATCAGCAGGACACTGACCGGCTTGTCTTGTAATTTCTTCTGATTTGCCTCGAGTAAGTTCAGGAAGGCCCGCTGCTCACCCCGGGCACGGGTGGGGACGGCCCTGGGCCCTTGGCCGCCTGCCTTGTCCGACTCTTACAGAACTGCGTGCGCATCTGCCCACTGTTTCTGGAACTCTCTTCACCCCACTCGGCCGTGCTCGGGGTCACATTCTTCGTCAGTGAGCGTTCTTTTACAGCATTTCAGTGGCTGCGTACGATTCTCCCACAACGTGCTTATGCTCGGAGACCGTTTCCAGCTTCAGGTGCTACGTGGAGTGACGGTGCTGGATGCAAGTCTTCCCGCGGGAATGCATTTTTTATGGACATATTTCTATGAATTTTATTAGGATTTCGGTTCATTGTATCTAAATGCGCCCCATTGCCTTCCCCCCACCCCAGCCTCCATGCCGCAGGGCATGAGCGGTCTTTTCTCTGTTCTTTGGCCAGAATTGGTTTTATGATTTAAAACGCTGTTTGCCAGAAGATAAATTGAACGCCATCGATGCTTTTGTGGCATTTCTCTGACTCCAGCGAAGTGAAGCATTGGTCATGAGCTCAACCGGCCGCAGTGCAGTTTGTGAAATGCCCGTTCAAGTCTTTTGCCCATTTCTTGTGGGTGCACTTGTCCTTTAAAAATGTAGTGCTTTAAGGGCGCCTGGGTGGCTCAGTCGGTTAGGCGTCTGACTTCCGCTCAGGTCACGATCTCGCAGTTCGTGAGTTGAAGTCCCTCGTCTGGCTCTGGTCTGATAGCTCAGAGCCTGGAGCCTGCTTTGGAGTCTGTGTCTCCCTCTCTCTCTGCTCCTCCCCTGCTCACACTCTCTCTCTCTCTCTCAAAAAGAAACATTTAAAAAAATTTTTAAAATGTATGGCTTTATAAGATCACTACTAACCATTTGTGATATATATTGAAACACTTTCTCCTGGTTTGCCATTTGCTTCTAATTTTGGTTTATGGTAACTTGAACCATTCAGGTGTTTTACGTTTTTATGTGGTCAAATATATGAGTCTTTCCTTTTGTGGTGCTTGGAAAGGACTCACCATCCCAGAGCAATAAAATGACTCACTGTGTCCCTGTTATTTTATCTGTCCGGCGGATTTGGGTATACGGGGACGTGAGGCTTCTGAACTCTGGTTCCGACTGCACATTTAAATAATTAGCTGAGGGTCTGGCACTGGTGACCCACGATTGCAGATGGTGTGTGATTATACGGTTTGAAAGGCATAGAGGCTAATGTTTTCTAGAGATCTTCATCGACAGCCCTGAATAAACTCATTTGTCCGTGTCCGTGGGGTCGGAGACAATGATTTTCCCCCAACCGGAGGTCTTTCAGCTACTGGGCAGTGACCCCTGAGGTCGGGGTCTGTCTCGGGGCCACTGCCGCCCCCCACATACACACACAAGGTCGCAGACGGAAGGGAAAGAGCCCGAAGCAGCGTCCTTGCACACACTCCGGGTGTGAGTGTGGCCTGGGCTGCGTGGCTGCGTCTGGAGATCAGTCCCCAGGGGCCAGGCGGGCACCCAGGAGGGTGTGGGCCGGAGTGAAGGCCACCTCGCACCGGGCGGAGCCGCCTGGGAGGACGCCCCTGCTCGCGACGCCGGGCTGCCTGGAAAAGACCTGACTTGTGGGATTTCATAAATCAAGATGATTTTCGTGTCGAGGGTTGAAAATTGATTACAATCCGAGCTGTCACGTGTCGTATGGATCCGGGAGGCCGGTCTCCCTCAAGCTGTCTCTGCCAGAGTCCCGGGTATCAGCAGCTTTCCCGGAAAGCAATCTCTCCACGTTTAGCGTCGGTGCAGTTACTGTGATTCCGTGGTGGCCGCGGGCCTGGCAGGCGGGGGCTCGGTGACTGGGGTTCGCACAGCTCCCGGCACTGCTCCGCTCCTGAGAACCTTGGCCGGGGGGACCCGTAGGGCAAAAGCTGAGGCGTGTTGGCCGGATGCCTCAGGACCTCCCTGCCACGGGGGCGGGGGCTCCCACTGACGTCAGATCGCTGGGCCGGGTTTGCGCTGGGGCGGGGGCCTCAAAATAGCTGACCGGTCGCTCTACCCTTGTGCCAGGCTCCCTTCTGCCCCTGATGGAGGTCGTGCGGCGTCATCACCCGCTTCCGTGAGCAGGGGCCTCGAGGGGGGCCCCCGCGTCCACCAGCCCGCGGAGTTTTGGTGACCGTGAAGCCACGGCCCGGACTGAGTGTGGGCGTCTGGCCCGTGTGCTCGTGCTTGGCCGTCACCTGACGAGGACGGGCCCTGGGCTCCCGCCAGTCCCAGAAGACTAAGGGGGACGGGAACGGGAAGGAGATGCTCCTTCCCACCCGCCACGGGGACGCTTGTTACCCGGCACCGGGTGACTGACACGCTGCCCGGCTTGGCCGGCAGGTTCCTGGTGCCTGCCTGTTGATTCGGCTCCTAAAGGCTTTGGTGTCCGTGGACTTCTCTCGTTCCCCACCCCCTTCCTTTGTCTGAGACGCGACCCGAGTGGCAGGGAGCCCCTCCGGGTCCGAGGAGCAGACCCCACAGCGACTGGCGAGCTGCCCTCTGCACTCCGGCACCAGGCCGCCCCCTGCCCTCGACCCGCATCCCGCCTGCCCTCCGCTCCCAGCCGAAGGGCTGCGGGGGAACGGCTGGGCCGTGGGCCCCGGTCGCGGGGCCGGGGCTCGGGTGCCTGCACGTGTGCAGCGGAAGCCAGAGGGGCTGCCGGGGTCTTCCATCAGGCGGGGCCCCCGACGGAGGCCACGGTCCTCACGGCCCCTCATGCCGCACTCCTGCCGACCCCGCGGATCCTCCGGTGTCCTGAGCGAGGCGGGCAGCCCACACCGGCCAGCTGCCACCCGGTCCTCACCCACACGGGCCCGTCCCCACAGCCGCTCGGGGACACCGAGCCAGGACCCGCATGCCGGCCCGGAGAAGCCACCGGAAGCCTGCCGGCCCCAGGCGGGGCGGGGGTGCCTTCTCAGGTGGCTTCTCCTGCCCCAGCCCGGCGTCGGTGGGGGTCCCGACCTCACCCACCTCCTGTCCCTGGCTGTTCACCGTACAACAGCCGTCAATGTAAACCGTCATCCTTTTCGTGGCCGAGGGCTCTCAAGCCCGACTGCGTGTCTGCCCACACAACCCCTGCCCGTTCATCCTCGGGCGGCCCGGGAACCTGTATTTTTCTCGCTGTGGGATTTTTTTTTTCTTTTTCAACGTTTTTTTTTTTTTTTTTTTTTTTTTTTTTTTTATTTTTGGGACAGAGAGAGACACAGCATGAGCGGGGGAGGGGCAGAGAGAGAGGGAGACACAGAATCGGAAACAGGCTCCAGGCTCCGAGCCATCAGCCCAGAGCCTGACGCGGGGCTCGAACTCACGGACTCAGGGACCGCAAGATCGTGACCTGGCTGAAGTCGGACGCTTAACCGACTGCGCCACCCAGGCGCCCCTCTCGCTGTGGGATTTTGTGGCTGCGTGGACTGCTTGCACACCTAACAAAGTTCCAGACCCACGCGGGGCAGCCGCACGCCTCCCAGCCCCTCCCTTCTTCTAGAGCTGAAATGTGTAACATCAAACCGAAGGCTCACTGGTGTCTGCGAAACCGTATCTCCTCAGTAAATTTTCAAGTTGTGATTTATTTTTCTCCTTCCTGTTTTAAACACACATGGAAAATTTTAGAAGGGTTTCAATTTACAGAAATGCTGCAAAGAGAGGGTGGCGAGTCCCCATGTGCCCCCAGCCAGATGCCCTGCCGCTCCCGTCTTGGGTCACGATGGTACGTTTGTCACAGGGAAGGAGCGTGTGAACCCGTGATGGGAAATGGGCTTTGCTAATGTCCCACTGTCCTCCTTCTGTGCCAGGACCACATGACCCTTGGTCACCACGTCTCCTCGGGCCCCTCTCGGCTGGGACACTCTTGGACTTTCCTTGTTTTTGGCGACCTTGGCAGCTGTAAGGAGGATTGGACCGGTGTTTTGTAGAATGTCCCTCAACTTGGATTTGTCAGAGGCTTTTCTCACGATGGGGTCATGGCATCTTCTCCGCTGCCTGGCGTGGGCCCAGCGAGCCCACGCCGCCCCATCCTGCCCCTTCAGCTTGAACACAGGCTGGCCAGCCTCCCTCGGTTGCAGGTGGCGGAAAACACAACCCGGAAGGTCAGGGCAGGCTGATTTCAGGTACGGCTTGATCAAGGGTTTAGAAGGTGTGGTGCCTGGGTGGCTCAGTCGGTTGAGCGTCCGACTTCATCTCAGGTCATGATCTCCCTGCTTGTGGGCTCGAGCCCCGAGTCGGGCTCTGTGCTGACAGCTCGGAGCCTGGAGCCTGTTTGGATTCTGTGTCTCCCTCTCTCTGTGCCCCTCCCCTGCTCATGCTCTGTCTCTCTCTCAAAAATAAACATTTTATTTAAAAAGGATTTAAAATGTATTGCTAAGATGAGATTTCTCCTCTCTCTGTCCCACCCACATCGGCTCTGTCCTCAAGAACCCACTTCACTGACATGGATGCAGTCCCCGAATCACCCCCCCCCCCCCGGGTCACGTGCCCACCCTGGATGGCAGCCAGGCAGCCGAGCCTGTAATACGTGGCTGGAAGAGCAGCGGTGGACCCCCAAGGCAAAACCAGTCCACCACCGTAAGAGGGGGGGCCCCTCCACTAAGGTCTTCTGCAGAGGGGAAGGGATCCCCAGCAGCCCCCGGCCCCGCTGGGCCTGCAGCCCAGAACTCTGCTGAGGAGGCCACGAGGAGGCAAGGGTAGGACACGCGCCCTCAGCCCCGGCCCAGACCGTTACACAGCGTGAGACGCAGCGTTCGCGCCCCCACGATAATTCTCCAGGCGAGTGACGCAGAGCGAGCGGATGTTCGAACGCGGCCGTGGCTGGCCCTGCATTTGGGGCCGAGGGACACGGGGCACGGGCAGGATGGACGAGGCCCGTGTAACCCATCAGGAACCCTTCGGGGAGGTGACTGTTGCTAGTTCCCTTGAATGGTATTTAAGGAGGAAACGAATTTGTAAAATTACCTAAACGTGAGGCCCAGGATGGACACACAGCGGCCCTCCCGGTCTTCAGCGGGAAATGACCTGGGACTTGGCCGGAGCAGGGCCCAGAGAGTCTGCCCCGATGGCGGGATGGCAGACGGTGTCTCGCGCTTGCATTAAGGCCAAACAATGAGTGGTCACGTTTAGAAGAGGGTGTCACCCGAAAGTGCTCTGTTCCTCACTCGAGATCGTGGCAGTGAGGCTCGAGCCTCCACGAGTGTCTTAGAAGGCTGCTACCACAGGTGTGGGGAAGAACCTTCTGGAAGAGGGTGCTTTCGCTGCACTTCCCCAAAGTGGAAAAGTGTGAATTTCCCTGGGATGCCGGCCTATTAGGAGGCCACAGCGTGACCTCGGAGAAGCGCGGACGGTAAATACGAGAAACGTCATTCAGAAGGGCCACTGTGGGCTCCCCGGTCGCCCGCTGGGCTCCCTGACCGCTCACCCCTGCGGCCCGCCGGATATGGAGCTGGGCCTGTATGTCCCTGCCCCGCGAGGACAAGGACCGGCCTGCGGGGCAACCTGGCCCAGAGCCCGGGCGAGTGCCAACCCCAGGAGTGGACGACAGGCCATCTCCGAGAGATGCTGAAGCGCAGGGGTGGCTGGGGAGGGACATCGGACCCCAACAGGGTCCCAGGTGGGGGTGTGACGGGAGCTGGCAGGTGTCCGGGGCCGAAGGGTCCCGTCAGTTCCATCTTCCCTCTCAGGGCCCGCCCACTCCACCTCTGTCCGTCCCACCCTGCCTCTCCCCTGCCCGCCCCTGAGCCTCTCCCGGAACTTACCCTCTGCAGACAGGGTAGTGCGTCGGTGCCTGGAGCTGGCTACACTGGGGTTGCTCTGGACAGTGAGCACTGTCGGTGCAGGAGACTGGCCCTGGGGACCGTCCAGGACAGGAGGGGGTGCTGAGCATAGAGCCTGCTGCGGGGGGAGGAGTGAGGGGCTCGGAGCATTGCCTGGCACTGAAAGGAAACCAGGGGGTGCGGCTGGTGGGGCAGGAGCGCCCTGGAGGCCCCGCCACCCTGCAGTCCCGAGTCCTAAACCGCTTCAGGGCCTGTGCCTCCAGGATCAAGGCCAGCAGGGCTTTCCCCCTAGCCCCCCCACCCCGCCCCGCCTCCCCCCACCCCGCGCTCTCCGCTGCCCTGCCCTCCGACTCCAGCCTGGGCTGAGACCCTGCCCTCCTTCCGCCTCCCTCACTGCTGGGCCAGGATGGGCAGCGTGTGACCTGCCGTGACCTACAGGTCGGCCCGGGCTGGTGGGGCAGGGGCGCTTACCTGGGACACCCGGCGGGGGGCTGCGGGAGAGTCTGACCTGTGTTGGCTCAGCCTGCTGTGCGCACACTTCCCGCGTCCAGGCTCTGAGCCGGGGGTCCCCGGTCCCAATCTGGTCCTGGGCCAACCTTGGGGGGGGGCACATGTTCCTACAGGTGTCCCCTTGGGTGTCCCCCCAACCCCCAGGGTACATGGTTGAAGAATCACGCTCCTGCTGAGCACAGACCTGAAGTGGAAGGAACAGAGAGCCCAGGCAGTTGGTGGGACCGTGGCGGAACTTGGGCCCCTTTAGTGGCTCAGCGCCCACCCCCACCCAGGAAGGAGGTCCCTGTGTGGCTTGTCCGAGCCCTGGCCCACAGACTCTGAGAGCAACACACGAGGTCATCTTACAACCTGAGGCTCGGTGCTTGTGATGTGGTAGTCATGGGAACAACGTTTGAGGTCTGGGGGCAGGCCCTGGGACATCTGGGGGCTGATCCCGTGGGCTGTCAGGGGAGGCCCTGGGGGTCTTACGGTGGCATTTGCTAGACAAGCATCTCCTGCAGCAGCCTAGCTGACATCCTTTGGTTGAAGCAAATATTGGCCTTGGGGGCTCACCTCCCTCCAACCTCGCCCACACGTGCTCTGGGTACATGGTGCGTCTCCTGCCACAGGGCCTTTGCACACGTAGGTCTGGCCTTGGGGAAAGCTCCCCTCACCCCGCATGGGTGAGGGCCTCCATTACCCCTGCCCCTGTACCCCAAAACTCTTCCTGTTCCCATCAGGTCTGTGCCTACTGTTTCCTGCTGGGGACATTATCTGGCACATAATAGGACCTTACTGTGTATTTGTGAATAAAAAGTGAATGGGGTGACATTCATGCGGCCCGAGCGCCCAGTCCCTCCGTGTCTGTGGTTGAACGTGGGCCCCGCCCTCCCCCGCCCTCCCACCTGGCCTCCGGAGCTCACGGCCCAGAGGAGCTGGCCCCCCCAGGCTCTCCGCTGCCAGGATGTGACCTCCCCCCACCACGCTGTGAGTCCTCAGTCCGCGGTTGACCTCTTCGTTGAGATCCTGAACCTGAGAATTCTCAAGACACTGCCTTCTCCCCTCTCCCCTAAGACAGCGAACCCCTGGGACGAGAGCTTCCTGCCAAAATCCCAAAGAGCCCGTTTTATAGGCTTCTCTTATTTGGAAGCACTCTCTGGAAAGCTGACCTTTAGGACGCACTTCCCCCTCTACCGTTCAAAGTTTCAAGTCGGCACACATGGGTCGCTGAAGGGAATGTGGTTTGCCACACTGGATCAAGACAGGGGCCCCCTCGGGCTGTGTGACCCCAGCAGGTGTGCCGAGGGCTCTGTGGGGGAGTTCCCTGGTCACCGGTCACCGCAAAGGTGAGAACGTAACTACCCGTGAGCAGACCCACACCGTGCAGCCGGCCCGGCCCAGGGTCCCCAGAGAGGAGACAGGGGGGCTGAGGCACGGGATTCTCGGGGGCTGCAGAGGGGAGCTCGGGGGTGGCGTGGGGAGGGGGCCCAGACGCACTGGCGGGGCCCCGGGGCAGCCGGTGATCTCATCAGAGCAGATCAGAGGGTTCCACCCAGATGCGGGGTGGGGTGCTGTGTGTCCATGACAAGGGGGGAGGGAAGGGGGGCAGGGCTGCCTGGGGGTGCTCTCGCCCGCAGGAGACCCAGGCAGGGGAGCCCCGACGGGGGGTGCAGGAGCTGGCAGAGTGGGCTGGGACACGGGTTGAGGGGCGCCCCTGAGATCGCTAGTGGACGGGCCAGCGGGAGCCGGACGCTCAGGCCTTGAGTTCGGAGGCAAGAGCAAGGGTGACAACTGGAGGACAGATGCCGGCTGGTGCTGATGGGGGCTGACGGGGCTGCAGCTGTGGAGAAGGACGGCCCTGGCCCCAAGGGAACGCTGCCCGGGGGACGTGGCCTTATTCTAGACTCGGGGGGGGGGGGTGCCCAGGTCCTTCCTGACCTCACTATTCTCCCCTAAAAGGGACAGCAGATCTGGAGGGACTGTAGTGTGTGGGTGGCCCAGGCTGCAGCATCCAGATGGCCGGTGTGTGGTTTGGGGCCACGGGCCCTCGCTGTCCCCTCTTCCCGGCTCCTGCTGGTGGGGGGCAGGGAGGGGCCCGCGGGGGAGGTGGGCGTCGTAGTGAGCAGGCAGGGAGGGGCCAGGTTCATCCCCATCCGGATGTGCCCTCCGTCCCGGCCTGCCCACCGTCCCTCGGAGGCTGGGCAGGTCCTACGGGGGGGCACGGCCCGCACGTGTGTGCGCACTGTGGCTGCCACACCGTCCCCGCCCGGTCGCCGCGTGACGGGGATTGTCGTCCGCGTCCGCACAGAGCCTCGCCCGCGCTGGCACACTCAGGGGACGCTTTAGCCAAAGGCCATTAAGCTGTCACGCTCCATATGTCTCACGTCCTTCTTCCTGCCCCGTGTGCGTGCGACGCCTCTGCCTCCCGTCTCCTCCTCTGCACTGAGTCACCGCGGTCCGGCCAGACCGCTCCCAGCTCTGAGCTCACCGGCCCCGCCATCAGCGAGCCGCCCCGGAGCGGCGGCGTGGGGCCGAAGAGACCGGGTCCTTCCTGCAAGGACTCAGCCGGCCCAAGCGGCTGGAGGAGCTCAGAGAACGCGGGGCCGGGGCAGTGCCTCCGTGTGACGACGGGGCGGGGACGAGGTCCGGAGGCCCCAGCTCAGGTTCCGAGTCCGGCCCTGCGCCTCCCGTCCCCACGGCCGTGGGTGTGCCGCTCCGGGCTGCCCGCGTCTGAGGATGCCGGTCCGACGTGTCGACACGAGGGGGCCGATCCCCACCCCACCTGACCCGGCCTCTGGCCGCAGCCTCCCCGCCAGTTGCGGGTCAGCTCCGGCCAACTGCCAGGAGAAGAGTCCTCACCACCTGCCTGAGCTGCCAGCACCGCCCGGGGGGGGGGGGGGGGGCCGCACCCAGCGGGGGCCCACGCTCGCTCGCCCTCAGGCCTCAGAAAGATCCTCCTGCAAGGTCACGGGCAGGAAACCCTCGAAGGAGCACAGAGGTGGCGTCTCCCACGCGGCCAAGGTGCGGATTGGGCTACAGCCCATCCCTCCACTAATCACAACGGAAATCCACGCAAAATGCAAACGAAAACTTCTGCCGAGGACGCGGTGACGTGCGCAGAACTTCTGGGTTTTCCCGGCGGCTCTGCCCAGGAGGCGAGGCCGGGCCTCGGGTCAGCGCGGCCACGCGAGAGGCTCTGATGGTGATAGAAACCCCCCCCTTTCCAGGGAGAGAAACAGGGAGAGGGGCTCCTGCGGGCCGGGGGGTGGGGGCGAGGACCCGGGGAGGGAGGGAGCCGACAAGAGGGTCCCCTAGTTCCGGTTCTGGCCCCCCACCCACCTCAGAACAGCCCCGGAGGGTGCACGCGTGAGGCCCACAGAAGGCGAGGTGAACCCGCCTCCACGCCACCAATGCCAGCATCTCCAGAGGATTGAAACAGGACCCGGCATCTATGCAGCACGGCATTCCAGTGCTCACGATGTGAAACAAAATCGCTCGACAGAAACCGGGAAAATGGGGGCCCCCGGGTGACTCGGTCGGTTAAGCGTCTGACTCTTGATTTCGGCTCAGGTCGTGATCTCACGGTTCTTAAGATCGAGCCCCGTGTCGGGCTCTGTGCTGACAGCATGCTGGCTGCTTGGGATTCTCTCTCGCTCCCTGTCTCTCTGCCCCTCCCCTCTCCTCTCTCTCAAAATAAATAAATAAACGTTAAAAAAAAAAAAAACCAGGAAAAAGATCAATCCTCAGGAGGAGGGACGATGGATGGCCAGATGCCAGCCCTGGGTATGACCAGGTACTTACAGCTGGCGTCCTGTGTTTTGTGAGACCTCTGTCTCTCTCTCTCTCACACACACACACACACACACACACACACACACTGTATGATAAGAAATTAATAAGAATTCTCAGCAGAGAGGTAGGAAACATAAAAAACAAATGAGTATTTTCGAATCCAAAAATGCAGTATCTGAAACCTCCTGATGGAGTTGAGAGCAGAACAGGGATGAAAGAGAAAGCCGGTGAACTTGAAGATAAACAGAAAAGACCCAATCCGAAGAAGAGAGACAGGAAGTGACAGCTGAGTGGAGGCTCAGGGGCCAGCGGGCACGACCTCAGAAAGTCCAGGCGGAGGGAAGAAAGGTGGGGAAGGGATTCAAAGGAATAGTGGCGGGAAACATCCGCAATTTGGTGAGAGAAACGCGTCAAAACGTCTAAGAAGCTCAGAGAATCCCAAAGAGGACGAACTTAAAGAAAACCACACCGAGAAACATAATAATCCCTGAAAACCAAAGAAAACGTCTTGAGGCAGCTGGAGAGAAACGACACGTTGCAGTCACCGTCCGGTGATTCAGACGCCGCACGTCGCGGAGACGGGGCGCAGGGAAGCGGCGCCTGGAATGCGGAAAGAAAAGCGCTTTGGCCGAGTTTCATTTCCGGTGACTACCTCTTTCAGGAATGAAGGTACGTGAAGATAATCCCAGGTGAAAGAAGACCGAGAGAATCCCCCACCGCAGACCGTCTGCTCCCGAAATGGCGCGGGGGCTCCCCGGGCTGGTGGGGAGCAGCGCCGGGGAGGGGTGGGGTGGGGGGAGCCGCCTTCACAACAGAAATGTGGTTCCCTGAGTAAACACAGGAGTCTGCTTCCCCTCCCCTTTGAAAAAATGGTCGCACTGCGGTGAGATTGTCAGCCCTCGTCGAGGACACACGGGCGACAACCGCGAAGGCCAGCGGGGCCGGGGCAGGGGGTGGGGGGACGCGCCGGGATCCGCAAGCCCGCTCTATTTTACGGGAGGGGGTAAAGACGCAGGGTACTGACAGTGAAAATGACAGAAGAAGAGGCAGCCGAAACGCCGGCGAAGGCCTGACCATGCCATACTAAGCAAAATATTCGTTACAACAAATAAACGAACCCAGAGGAGAGAGGCAGAAAACAGAAGACGACAGACCTAAACTCAGCCACGTGGATAATCACATCAAGGGTTAATGGGTTAAACATTCCCATTAAAAGGCAGAGACCGGGGGCACCTGGTGGCTCAGCCGGTTAAGGGTCCGACTCGTGGTTTCGGCTCAGGTCGTGATCTCATGGTTGGTGAGTCTGAGCCCCGGGTTGGGGGCTCAAATCCCTGCTTGGGATTCTCTCTCTCCCTCTCTCTCTGCCCCTCCCCCACTCACACTTTCCCTCTCAAAATAAATAAAACAAGGTTAAAAAAAAAAAAAGGAAAGGAAACAGATCCATTACCTGAAACCCCCTTGAACTAATTTACGATTAATCCCCTTTCTTCCCGGGGCCCGGCATCCACTGATTTCTTGTCCGTCCCTGCGGTTCTGTCTCTTCCAAAATGTCGTGTAAGAGGACCTGCGCTGGACGGGATCGTGGGTCTGGCCTCTTCCAGCGAGCATGAGGCTTCTGTGATTCATCGCCATGATCACACCCGTCGGTGGCCTGCTCCCTCCTGGTGGGTCAGTAGGTCGCCGCGTGGTCGCATGGCCGCCTGCTCACCCAATCACTCTCAGGACGCTGGGGTCCTTTACAGCCCGGGGTGATTCGAAATAGGTCCCCTGCAAACACCCACCTGTGAGTATGTGGGTGGCATGCCTTCACTACTCGAGTCACGAGGAGCGGGGCTGTCGCGTGCAGCGCGGCACGCGTGGGCCCGGCCGGGTAAGAAGCCGAACTATTTTCCAAAGGGGCTGTTCCCACCAGGGATGCCCGCGTCTCCCGTGTTCTGCATGCCTGCCAGCCGCGGGAGCCGAGCCTGCTTGGGATTCTCTCTCTCTCCCTCTCTCACTCACCGCCCCTTCCGCGCATGCCCTCTCTCTCTCTCTCTTTCTCTCTCTCAAAATAAATAAATAAACTTAAAAAAACTAAAAACCAAAATAAAACGAAAACGAAGTTAGCCTTCCCACGTGTGCTGGCATCTCCACTATGGCGTTAATGTGCGTTTGTCTGATAATTAAGGATCCTGAACACATTTTCAGGTGCTCACTTGCCGCCCATATACCTTCTTGGAGGAAGCGTCTGCTCAAATCTTTTGCTCATTTTAAAAGCTGGGCTGTTTATGACCGAGTTTTGAGACCCCTTCATACATTCGGAATTCCAGTTTCTTATCGGGTAATGGGAAGGGCAAATGTCTTCTCCCCGTCAGCTCCTCGTTCCTTGTCTCAACTGCCACAGAAAAAGCTGAAGTTCTTAATTTTTATTAAGTTCAACTTACAAATTTGCTTTTTTATGGATCACTGCTCTTAAGTGTCATATCTAAAATCTTTGCCTAACCCAAGGTCACGAGAATTCCCTTTTCCGTCTTCCAGGAGTTTTACGGTTGCAGATTTTCTGTTTAGGTCAATGAACCAATTTGAATTAATTTTTGTGTGCACTGCAGTGTGTCGGTCTAGATTCTTTTCTTTTCTTTCTTTCTTTTTTTTTTTCCGTACGAATATCTGATTGTTCCAGCCCCATTTGTTAAAAAGACTATCTTTTCTCTGCTGTATTGTCTTCGAATCTTCACTGAAATCAATTGACCACGTGTCTGTGGGTCCACGTGTCTATCGTATCATAAATACCACAGGCTCGTAATGACTGTAGCCTGACAGTAAGACTTGAAATCAGGTTAGAACCTGCCAGCTTTGTTCTTCCTTTTCAAACCCTTCTTTCGGCGATTGTAGCTCCTTTCCCTTTCCCTGTAAGTTTTAAAATTGGGTTTCCAGCTTCCACATAAAAACATTCTGTGCTTTCGCTTTTATTTATTTTTGTTTTTGGCCTTCCGTTGGATCTATAGGCCAGTTTGGGGGAAACGAACATGGTAACGATCCATGAACATGGTTCATCTCTCCATTTATGTGCATTTTAGCTGACCTCGATAATAGTGTTTTGTGGCCCTCAACTCACAAAATTTACACTCATTTCATTAGACTTATTAAGTCTAAGTATTTCATATGTGTTTGGTGCCGTTGTCAATGGTACTATTTTTATTAAAAAATTTCTTTAATGTTTATTTTGAGAGAGAGAGCATGAGCAGGGGAGGGGCAGAGAAAGAGGGAGACATGGAATCTGAAGCAGGCTCCAGGCTCTGAGCTGTCAGCACAGAGCCCGACGGGGGGCTCGAACCCACAAACCATGAGATCGTGACCTGAGCCGAAGTCGGACGCTTAACCGACTGAGCCACCCAGACGTCCCTGTTTTTAAGTTTCAGTTTGCAATTGCTCGTTGCTGGTGTACAGACATAGGACTGATTTTTGTATAGAGACTTTGTATCTGGGGACCTTGCAAAGCTCACTTATTAGTTCTCCTAGCTTTTTGTCGGTTCTTGGGGACTTTCGATACGGATTCACGTCACCCGTGGGAAGAGTCAGGTGTGTGTCTTTTCTCCGGCCAATGTGGCGTCCCCCCGGCTTGTCATTGCCTCATTACACTGTCTAAGCCTTCCACCATTAAAAGCGATGTTAGCTACCGGGGCGCCCGGGGGGCTCAGTCGGTTAAATCCTGACTCCTGATTTCAGCTCAGGTCGTGATCTCATGGTTCAGGGGATCGAGCCGGGTCGGGCTCCACGCCGACAGTATGGAGCCTGCTTGGGATTCTGTCCCTCTCCCTCTCTCTCAAAATAAATAAATAAGCATTTAATAAAGTGACGTTAGATACATACGGTTTCTTGTCTACTATTATTAATTTTTGTAGATGCCTTTAATCAGGTTGGGGGCTTCCTTCTTTTCCGAGCGTGCTGAGGGTTTTCATCGCGAAGAGAAGTTAAATATTCTTACGGCACCTACTGAGACGTTCTCATGGGTTTTCTTCTTTGGTCTGTTGGTAGGGTGACTGCAGTCTTGAGTACGGAACCAGCCACACACTATAGGGACAACTCCACTTGGTTAGGTTGGTTTATTTTTATTTTTGCTGGATTCATGGCCTAGTATTCGTTGAAGATTTTTGAATCTGTTATGGGCCGAATGTTTATCTCCCCACCCTCCTGCCCCCGGCCAAGTTCCCTCAAAGTGCCTATGTTGAAACCCCAACTCCACTGTGATGGTATTCGGAGGTGGGGCTTTCAGGAGGTGTTTAGGGGCAGACGAGGTCGTGAGGACAGGCCCTCCCAGTGGGATTCGTGCCCCGTAGGATGGGTCACTCTATCCGCATGCACACCAAGGAGGGGCCATCTGAGGACACAGGGAGCGGAACGCAGTCTCAAGCCAGGAAGAGGCGTCACCAAGAACCAGATGGCAGGGGCACCGTGGTCTCAGACTTCCAGCCTCTGGAAGCGTGAGGGGAGGGGTTTCTGTCGTTTAAGCTGCAAGTTATGGCCTTCTGAGCTGGTCGAGAGAGCCCTGACGTGCATGCGGCCTGGCCTTCCCGCCAGCACACCACAGCTGAACGCAACTCTTTCTCCGGGACCCACGCCCAACCAGAGCAAGGATGTGGGGGCGGGCGGGCAGAGGGGTCCCACCAGCCCCGTTTCCCCTCCTGGCTGTTGAAGGGCCACTGTCACTGCTCGTCTGCACCAGATGTGAGTGCTGGGAGCGGGCCCCGGGCAGGGCTCCTGTCCTGATGTGCGCTGCACCCGGAGGACAAGGGGCGAGACCGCTGTCCTCATGCTACGTGTCCTTGCCTCCACCTGGCTGGGGCCGTCCGGCCTGCGGGAGCCCCCGTCTCCTCGTGTGACGACGGGCCCGCCCCGTGGTCACAGTGAGGGCGGCACAGGACAGACGCCCACGGGAGGCCCTCTCTTGCCCCACCACCGGCATTGGCGGGGACCTGGCACCTACCTGCCCCGAGGGACCTCTCCGTGGGTGACCTGGTGGCCGTGGGCAGGTGAGGGCAGGGTGCGAGGGGCCCGGTGCCCCCCCGGGTTCTCGTCTCTCTGCGGCCCACTGGCCACCCCTCACTTCTGCCGTCTGTCTCAGTGTCTCCACGGGGTGAGGAGGAGAGGCGGGGGCCCCCGCTAACGCCCACCCCAGCCCCGCCCTGCACGGCGCCCCTC
This sequence comes from Panthera leo, assembly GCF_018350215.1. Taxonomy (NCBI): domain Eukaryota; kingdom Metazoa; phylum Chordata; class Mammalia; order Carnivora; family Felidae; genus Panthera; species Panthera leo. The sequence goes on from NC_056681.1 coordinate 1,484,664, forward strand.
GGAGGCCGGGACTGGCTCCCCCGCGCTGCTGAGAGCTGGCACAGGAAAGGCTCGTTCGGGGTGAGAGCATGTTGTGCCCGTCACCCGGGCTCCGGTCATTTGCCAAGCCTCTGCCTTGCTTGGCACCAACAACAGCTTTGTGTCCAAGGCCCGGGGTGCTGGCGGCTTTCAAGCACTCGCTGTCTGCCGGACGTCAGGCGATGGATGGGTCGGGTCACGGTCCCGGCATGAGCAGGGCCCGAAGGGGCTCCCGGACGCTTTGACTCGGGACCCGAGCCTCCCGCCCAAGGGGGCCCCAGGAGCTGCCTGGGACACGGATGTCCCCAGCCTCTCCTCTTCTCCTGCTGGGCTTTTAATTGATCGTTAACATCAGGGCCGAGGGGAGGCGGGTACGGTCACCCCAGCACAGGCAACATTATCTTTGGGGGCTTCGACAAACATTAATAAACCCAAGTGAAAGTCAGAGAGGTGATTCTAAGGAAAGGGGCGAGGAATCACCCCCTTCTGCCCAGTGGTGCCCCTGCCCTTGGCACACTGCCAATCACACAGGCCGCAAGACTGCCTCTCCTGGGCCCAGCGGCCTCCCTGAGCCTCCTCACCTGCGCACAGGTAGGTGGGTGACGCTTGAAACAAGCAGTGTGTGGGAGGTATTTCTGTGTGTGTGTGTGTGTGTGTGTGTGTGTGTGTGTGTCCGTGTGTGCGCGTGCAGTGCTAGCAGGCGAAGGCACCGCCCAGCCACCTGTGTTTCCCACCGGGTCTCCGTTTATCCCACGGATCCCCCAATAATCGGGTCCACAGCCCCACCCCAGGTGCTCCCTGGGGGCTCCGGGCGGCTGGCCGGGGCATCCGTTCTCACCAAGCCCTCTTGCTGGGTCCACCCGACTCGGGAAGCCCGGACCGGCTCCCCCGTCGTAGAGGCTTCGTGGGACCAGACGCACGCACGACCACATGGCTCGCACCTGTGCTCCTCCCCTCCCCCCACGCAGGGCCCATGGTGGGGGCGAACCTCACAGATTCCTCAATACCCGCCCCCTTCTCTCCTCCCTTCCCCAAACTCTGGGTGTGAGGTGGGGCCAGGCTCTGTTTTAAAAGCTCAGCGGGTGGTTTAGTATGCAGGCAGGGCAGGAACCCCCGAGTCAGCGGTCCTCAAAGCGGGGTCCCAGACCAGCGGCATCATGGAAAGGCACATCCTCGACGCCCCAGACCTGCCGAGCTCAGTCCTCTGGGTGCGCCTCGCGGGAGTTTGAGAACCACTGCCCCCCAGGGAACCGCGTCCCTCTCCAGGGTAGTGCGGCCGCCAAGCCCAGCGCCTCCACAGGCCAAGGGCCCCTTCTGTCCCCGGCCAACGGTCACAGCATCTACTCCGGGGGAAGCGTTCTGCGGGCAGGAGGGCACCCTGTGGTCCTGCTTCCCTGATTCACTCGAACCCCACTGGGGCCTTTGTGGGGTCGAGGGCACCGGCCCGGAAGAAAGATGTGCCGAACGGACTGGCTGGGAAGGGGGTGCGGGGTGTGCGGGGGGCTTCGGGCGTCAGCACACGGGTAGCCCGGCCGTGCGCCTCCCACCTCCTGGCCACGGAGACCCTCTGTGTGCTCTGCTAACCGCACGCTGGGTGCCCCGCGTGGCAGGCGGAGCCTGGAAATCTCGGGAATCCAGGCTGCTCATTTGTGGACCAGGAACTGAGATGCTGGACAGCCCCGCCCCCCGTCAGGTTAACCAGCCGGGTCGCCCCCCGGGCCTCACGGGGAGAGAACACCAGAAGCGAGCAAAGGTCCGCTTGGGCGCCGATCCAGCCCACAAAATCGCCCAGTGTGTTCACGGGAGCCCCGGCTGCCCTTTGCAGATGACGGGCGGCGGGGGTGGAGGGGGTCTCCACAGGTGACCCCGGAACAAATCTGCTGCTGCTTTGGACGGAGGCAGGTGACTACGGTCTCTTGACCAGCAACCTCTGAGCCAAGTAACGATACCTTACTGTCATCACGTGCACCCCTCCGGGCCCTCCCCCCACACCCGCCCCCTCCTCGGGTCACGGGCGTGGAGGCCACAGGGCTCGGCCTCTTCTCCCAGCCGTCCGCACCCCATGGCCTCAGACAGTCCTGACGCTTCAGAGATCACCCGTGCACTATGACCCCCGTCCACACCCACGTGCCAGCTCGTCTGGGTCCTCGGTCACCGGCTCACCCATGTGAAGGCCCGGCGGGCGGCCCAGGTTGGGTGAGGCCGGGTGGCCCTGTCCACCAGCCCTCCGGGCCCGGCTGCCCCAGGCTCTGCCGTCTCCCAACTCAGTGTCACCGCACACCCGTCCGTCTGCAGCTCGCGGCTTCGCCCCCAAGATATATCTGAAATTCCCCTCCCGTCCCACCATGTCTCCTGAGACATGGTCTTGAAGCCCGGCCTCCTCACTGCCGTCTGGCTCCGCACACCCGCCCCTCCCCACAGCAGCCAGAGGGTCTTATGAACACGGGGGCCAGGCCCTGTCGCCTGGGCGCCCCACAGCTCCCGGAGGACCCAGCGCCACACCGGGACCCACGAGGGCCCTGAGACCTGTCACCGGCCGTGAGGGCCTCCCTCCTGGGCGAGGACCACCATCCCGTCCCACGCACCCCAGGTCCTTTGCACCTGCTGCTCCTGCCTCTGCAGTGCTCCCCCCCCCCCCCCCATGAGGCCCTGTAGCTGCTCCTTCCCGGGGCTCAGGCACCATTTCAGACATTTCTTCCCCAGGAAGGGTCTTCCTTGACCCGCTCCTCAGTCCCTTCTGACATTATCTCGGCTGCTCCCTGGCCCCTCCTACTAGGACGTGACCCCTGGGAGCAGTGACCTCCTCTGTCTGTCTTGTTCACTGAGTCCTGCTGCCCGTTGTGCTGAGGAAGAAACTGAGGCACCAGGAGGAGGGGGAGCGCGCCCAGCAGGCAGCACTGGGGCTGGAGCAGGACCTGAACCCCCTCGTGGGGAGGCCGTGGCCACATCCTGTCTGGGCCAGAGAGGGGCTGTGCTCGTGGCTGCCTGAGGACGTGCTCACGCTGCCTCCACAACACAGCTAGGACAGCGGCGCTGGCAGGGGAGGCCGCTGCCGTGGGGCCCAGAGGAGCCTCCAGGCGGCTGCTGGGTCTGGCGAGGCTCCCAGGCTCCTAACGGGCCGGGCAAGGCCCCGCCCCCTGCCCCCCGGGAAAGGAGTTGGAGCAGGGCTGAGTGGTGGCCCAGATGCACCCAAGCCCCGCCCCCAGGGCCAGGCCCCAGAGGCCGCCCTCCGCGGGCCCGCCCACTCTGAGCAGGGGGCGGAGCCTCTGGCCCGGGGACCCCAGTGCGGGGGGGGGGGGGGGGGGGGGGGGGCGTGTCCCGCAGGGGCTCACCCCGGGGCCAGTGGCCGAGACGGAGGAAGGGACGGTCTGTACCGAAATGTGAGAGCTGTGTTGCACGCCCCCCATTGTGTCCTGGCCGGGGCTCCACTCTTCTCCGGAGAGAGGTGCATCCTGGCCTCAGCCCAGGAGCTATGCAGGGGCCCCCTAGGCCTCAGTTTCCCCAGCTCTAAAATAATCCCTGGACCCACGGAGCAGGTGCGCCCCTCCCACCTGCGTCCTGCCTGCCCTTGGCCGGCAGCCTGGAGCCCGCCGTGCCTGCTTCCTGTCTGGGTCAGCTTGCTGAATAATTCACTCGGCACGGGGCAGGCCCTGGCGGGACGGGCAGGCGTGGGGGGTGCGTCCTCCTGGACCGCGGCCCACCCCTCCAGTGCTGTCTGACTCATCTCTGGCTCCAGCTCCGAGCTTCCGTCCTGTTAATGGAACCGCAGCCCCGGCGGCTCCCCCGCAGCCAGGCCGGCCCCTCCTCCCGCGGCTTCCTGGCTCTGGGGCCGGGCCACGGTCACCCGTCCAGCACGTCGACGGCGCGTTTGCAAACAAGGCTCCAGCCAGTCGCCGCGTTCACCCGCGCACCTCACCGTCCACCAGGCAAGGAATCCGGCCGAACTGAGGCTCCAGAACCCCCAGGGCTGCGGCGGCCTTGTTTTCCCAAAAAGTATCTCCCGGGAGCGTGGAAAGGGCGACTGTAGGTTCGCTTTGAGGGGGGAAGTGTGTGCGTGCACATCCAACGCACCCAACACGGCTTGCATCGCCTCGGCCTCCCCTGAGCGCACACCGGTGTGCGAGGACGCTGACCCAGCAGGTCCAGTGCGTTGCAGGCCTGGTCGGCCGCGGTGCTCCCACGTTTGGTGTAGGGCCGGCTTATCCTCGCTTCCCACTTCCTGCCGGTTTATCCAGGATCCCCGCTGGATACAGGGACCGAATCCCGGTCCCTGTAAACCTTTGGCACCAGGTCTGCTGGGCCCCCGTCAAGCTCCAGGCCCAGCCCTGTCCTTCAGCAAGGAGAGAGTCTGTCTGCCAAGAGGGCCTCGGATTCCCTGCTCGAGGCCCTCAGGGCAGAGCTGGCCCCCCACCCCGGGACAGGCAGCATTCCTGGGGGTGCTGGGAAGGACGGCCTCTTCCAGGTATGTCTTGGGCCGCCAGGAGCCCGGCGGAGGGGATTCTGGACAGATGTGTAAAAGCCCCTGAAGGCCCAGTCCATGGGGTCAGAACCACAGCACCCCCAGAGGGAGAGTCCAGCTTCAGGGTCGGCAGCCCTGGGCCCTCCTCACCCCCAGCCTCGGGCCGTCTCCACCCGGGGAACACGCACAGCTCAGCCTGGTATCCTGACCCTGGTTCGATGCCCTCAGGGAGCTAAAAGTTCTGCAGGGAAATCTCCCTCCTGGCCTGCCGGTCAGGGTCCCTGGTGGGGTCCCTGGTGGGGTCCCTGGTGGGGTCCCAGATGGGGTCCCTGGCAGGGTCTGGATGCCGTCCCAGATGGGGTCCCAGATGGGGTCCCGGATGGGGTCCGGAGCCCCCACGGCTCCTGCACGGGTGGAGTCAGGTGCCGCCACAGGGCCTGAGTTCTGGCCGTGTCCACACCCCAGCAGCCCCCACCCCCACCCCAGGCACTGGATGATATGTAGCAGAGCCCCTCAGGAGGCCCCCAGCTGCTGGCCCTTTTCCGCCTGGCTGCCCCGCCCCCCAGCTCTGATCCCGCCGGTCTGAGGTGGGCGTCCAGGGAGGCAGCGCCCTGCAATCCGGCCATCTGCACTGCGGTCCCCTTTCCCGGTGTGGATGGGGGACGCCGGCCGTAAAATCCCAGACAGTCACCCAGGAGGCAGGTCGCCGGCCGGCAAAGCCCTTTGAGCCCCGGGTGCTGACAGAGGTGGCTGACTTGAACCACATGAATCCCCCCCCTTCGCTCGCTGTGTGACCCAACCCGGGTCCCCCCCGCCCCCCCGCCTCCCATCTCACTCCCCTCAGCTGTGAGATGGGGCCTGTCCAGAGGCGTGTGCTGGGCTAACGTGAGGGGCGTGGGGAGCTGAGAACAGGGCCGGGCAATGCCCAGCAGATGCCTCTGACGGAAGCATGCGACCTCTGGTCCCCTAAGTCCCCCAGATGCTTCCTCCAAGCTCAGCAGGCCCAGGGCCCTCACCTGGGGCTCCTGATATCACAAACCCCAGTTCAAACCTCAGCCCCCCCCCACCTCCCCCCAGGCGCCGTGTGGCTTTGGGAAGCTGCCTGGTCTCTCTGACGCTTCAGTTCCATCTGTGGTTTGGGGAAGCGAATCCCACACACTTGGGGCCATAGTGAGGACGAAGCGGGTGACCATTGGCACCTGCTACGTTTGGGGTCACCTCTCCAGCAGCAGAGCCAGAGTCCCCAGCCACCGAGAGCCAGGCTGAGCTGCCCGCCAAACTAGCGGCATAAAGAAAGGGCTTGTGGAGACCAAGGGCTGCCATTCAGCACGGAGGGCTTCGCAGAGAAGGTGCCCTTGAGCTTGAAAAAGAAGTCAATTTTGATGCTGGGGGCAGGAAGGGCGTGGCAAGAGGTAGGGGGACCCCCAGCCCCCAAAACACAGGTGCCAAGTGGAGCCCAAGCCCCCACCGCCTGCACGGCAGAGACTATCCTCCCCCGGCCCCCCCCACCACCCGCAGCACGCCGACCTCCAGGGACCCATTTCCCTCCTGTTTGTGGCGACGGGGACTCGGGCCCACCGGGACACGGAGACATGCCAGGGAGGGCTTGTGTCGGAGCTGCCTGCGCGGGGCCCGGGGAGCGGCCTGGTGGCCGCACAGTGGGCTCCCGGCTGTGGCGGCCTCCGTCCCCCAGCTCCTTGGGCGCCTGCTGCCTATAAACCCCACATCGCTGACGGGAGCCGAGCGTCCCCCTTAAAAGGCCTCAGAAGATAGATTCGATTTGGTCATTCTGACTGGCAAACCCAACTCGAAAGCCCCGGCAGATTTGTAGGAAATTGGTTACTCATGCCCAAAATGAGAGAGTAAATCTTGGCCCCACACGAGTCACTGCCTGAGAGGCCGTCACCCTCGGTGTCCGCGGCACTTTCTGCCTTGGCAAGCCAGCGGCATGAGCCTCCGTCTTCGAAGTGATTTACAAACCGGAGCTGCGCCAGCCCGCGGCCCGCCCGGGCATCGGGCTCCGGGGACGAAGACAGACCCCAGAACGCGTGGCACCCGGGCTCTCCCAGGTGCTGGAAACCGGCGGGGGCCAGACGGCCATGGTGGACGTCTGCACGTCCCCCCCCCCGCCCCCCGTCGCCGCCCGAGGCGCCCCCAGTCCTGGAACCGCCAGCCTGAGAGCATCTGTGGCCGAGAGTGGACGGCGAGGGGTGGCAGGCTGAGAGCGCCGGCGATCCGTGCCCGCGGGAGAGGCCCCCACCGAGACGGCCGGGAGCCGTGGACAGACGCCCGCTGTCCCCACCGGGGCCAGCTCCCAGTGCGCTCACCAGCGTGCCAGAGGGTACTCGGCACCACCTGTCAGGAACGTGCCTCCTTGTCTCTCCTCCCCGCCCGGCCTCCCGGCCGCCGGCTCCCCACCTCTGACCCAGGCTCTGCTCCGGGGACCCCGGGCCGGGACACCGGTGCTCCCAGTTAGGCGGCACCCTCGATGCTCGGACCAGGGCCGTCATGTCGTGTCACAGGGAGCTTCTCTGGAAGGAGACCCCCTTCATCTGCCCTCTGGCTTCACAGCCCCCACTCTGCCGGAGCTGCCAGCGGGGCCCTACCCTGGGGGGAAGGCGGGTGGAACCAGCTGTTTCTGGACTGTGTCCCCGGCAGGCTCAGTCCCAGCAGGCAGCCCAGGAGCTATGCGGTCAGAGCCTGGCACAGGCTTCCCAGAGACACCGCTGCGAGGGCCGCGTGCACAAGCCTGCGGGGCCGGCACAGGTGGCTTGTGTGACCTGGGTGCCGGGCTCTCCGGACGAGGTCACCAGGAGGCCCTTACGTCTACTCCCCGGCCACCCTGCATTTCCCAGGGGCGCTTGGCCCACCGGCCACTGATCGCACCCGCTCCCGAACGTGGATCTCTTCGGTGCGTGTAAGCAGTGTGAAGTCACCACATTGCATTTCCACGCTCGGCCTCAGGAGCACGTAGTTCGCATGTCTGTGAAATCCTGGGAGCCGGAGGCATGCGTCATCTCTGTTCATGTTTCCAGAGCCCGCGGCGCGGGGCCCCCGGCCGCCCTCCGAGCGCCGGCCGCGAGGGTGAACCGTGCGCGTCGCTGGGTCCTGCCGACCTCACCGGGCACGGGAGGGGCAGGGTGCGTGGCGCCCCGCCCCGGCCATCTGTCACCCCAGGTCTGTTGCCACAGAGCTCACCGTTGCTGAGCAGTGCTCTGTGCTCTAAGGTGCCACCCTGGTTCTCTGTCACCCCCATTTTACAGACAGAAGACCGAGGCCCAGACAGAGGCAGCAACTTGTCCTGGTCACATAGGACAAGCGGTGTCTGCGTCCCTACACCCTCAGTCCCGGACCGGCCTCCTGTTCTGCATCTGAGGGTCTGGCTGAGCTGCCCTGGCGAGTGTGGCCAGCTGGGAGACACGGCCCCGAGCAGGGGCCAGGAACGTTCCGGACGCCTGCAGGCTTGCCTGCGTCTACACTGTCCCAGACCCGCCCACAGCCAATTCTGACCGGACAGCCGGAAACCTCGCCGGCGGGGCTGACCCGTCGTCACCGACAGCGGACGTGTGTGAGTGGAGCTTGTGTGGTATACAGTTGTGGTCGTGTGTGTGTGTTGGTGAGGCCGCGTGGGGCGACAGTGTGTGCGGCGTGTGGGGTCTCCACAGAAAGGCCTAACTCCCGTGGATGCACCGGCCCCCCCGTGTGTGCGCCGCGGGGTTTGCGAGGTCGTGGCGGCCGTGGGGCGTGTGACTTCGCATCGACGGGCCGGGCCTCGGTGCCTGGCTGTCAGATCACCCAACACCAGTGTAGAGGCCGCTGTGAAGGTGTTTTCAGACGTGATTCACACTTAAGCCGGCCGACTTTGAGCAAAGGGAGGAAGGACCCTCCGCAAAGTGGCTGAGCCTCCCGCAAGCAGCTGAGGCCGTGGGAGCAAAGACTGAGGTTTCTGGAAGGACTTCTGGGCCCAGAGACCCTGCCTGAGTGTCCAGCCTGCGGGGCTGCCCCAAAGTCGCCTGAGCCGATTCCTCAAAATAAATCTCTCCCTCTCTCATTCCGGACGGATAAACAGCCAGGCAGGTAGGTGGACGGATGATGGGTGCATACATCGACTGATCCGGCTACAGGTGCCCATACCGCGTCTGTCCGTCCCGCCAAGCTTGACTGACACAGGGAGGCTCCAGCTTTCCAAGCCCGACCCACCTGTCCTCGGAGACGGGTCCGGAAGCCCGACGGACACAGTCTTGTTCAAGGTCCGAGCAGCTTAGACAACGAACAGTCCCCCAAGTCCATGCCTCCCCTTTCTCCAGGACCCAGAGCCCCCACTGGTCTCCCAGCCTGGATCCTGTCTGCCTGTCGTGGGACAGTTGTCCTTCCAGCCCAGCGGAGGGTCCAGGCATGAGCAGGGAAGGCAGGAAGGGGGGTGGGGCACGGAGTGTGGCTCCCACGACGGCCTCTTCTGTGTTCACCCACGTGCCGGGGCTCCTGGCTCCCGGACAAATATTTTACGGGCAGCCTGGGTCCGTGGGTGCGAATCACAGGACGCTCCCTTGTCGCACCTACGCTGTCCTGCGAAGTCTGGGCAAAGTACTAAGTGCTTTCCGTCCACCAGCCCCGACGAGCGGATCAAATGAAAGTCAAGTGAGAGGTCTGTAGTGTCCTTGTGAAGTCGTCTCCAGGGAGGGGCCCGCTGGCAGCGCGGACACGGGCTGGGGCTCCTGTCCCCCGGGAAGGCCTGGCAAAGGAAGGGGGACCTGGGGCGGGCATGGGGGGGCGGCGCTCGAAGCCTGATTTCTCGTGACCTGGGACCTGTGCCTCCCATCCGCACCCGAGTTTTGCTTTTTAAATAAAAGCAGCCCTTGCTGCTGGTTTAACATTGAGACTCGGGAAGGGTACCAGCCACCCCCCACCCCACCCCTCCCCGCCCCGTACGGCCTTGCCCCTCCTCCAACCGCCTCAGCCCGAGGTTTCTCCAAAGACTGTGGAGCAGACGGTGTTCCAACCCCGTGCAAGTGTAGACGCGTTAAAGCAAGTGACCCAATGCAGTCAGCAGTGGTACATACCCTTCCGCGACCCCGCGCCCTCCCGCGACGGCACAGACTCCCCACGCGCTTCCGTCTCTGAGCGCAAACCCACCGCGATGCGGGGCCGCCGAGGGCCTGCTGCCGCTGTGATGCGTTCAGCAGCCCGGCTGTCCTCACTTGTGCCCAAGGGTCCTCGCCCGGGAGCTCCCCCGCCCAGTCCGACCGCAGGTGGACACCCACAGGCCGCTGGCTCCAGGGGCCACTGTGGGCCGGGCTTCCGGCCACAGGCGCGATGGGCCCTCGGACCCCTTGACAGCCTCCCCCCGCCCCCACCCTGCCCCAGGCGCAGGGCTGGCCTGTGGAAGAGGAGGGCGCCGTCACTTGCTCAAGTGGCCTCGGGCTCAGGGCCAGGCTGCACTCAGTCCCCTCACAGGCCTCTGCGACTTTGCTTTTCCTGGAAGGCCTCCTGCCCCCAAGCCCCCCTCCCCGGGCCGTTCAGGACCCTGCGTGTCTCCCCACCTCCCTCCCCCAGCAAACCCCTCCTGACGTCCCCACCTGCCAGCTTGGCCTTGGGGGTCGGGCTCCACAGGGAAATGCTGCTCTAGAGGGGCCCCGCCTGTCCTGTAGCCCCCAGGTGCCAGCTGCCCGGGGGCACAGGCAGAAGGCAGGCACTTCCCAGGACGCTGTGGGCTCCTGGGCGTCAAGCCCTGCCAGCTTCCTGGCTGAGATAAGAGCCGGCCTCCAGGGACAAATCATTCTTCTCCAAATGAGCCCAAGCCCCACACCCTCCTGCCCAGGGGACCCTTTGCTCGGGGGTGAGCAGCCTGTTCAGAGATAAGTTGCCAAAAGGGAATAAAGCAAGTTGTGTGACTTCTGTCTTGGTGCTAAGCTCTGGCCCAAGTCCTGCTGCTCCAGAGGAACCAGTCCCTGAAGGTCAAGGACACAAGCATATGTGGACGGGATCATGGGAGGGGGCTGCCGGGCGTCTCTGTGGATGCTGGGGGTGCAGCCTGCAGAGCTCCAGTAAGGGACCCTTCCAGCAGCCCTCCAGGAGCCACCAATTCACAAGGAAGAGACGGAGACAGGGAGAGAGACAGAGAGAGAAGGAGGGAGAGAGACAGGGAGGGAGGGAAGGAAGGAGAGACAGGGAGGGCAGAAGGGAGGGGCACAGAGAGGAGGGAGAGACAGAGAGAGGAGGGAGAGACAGAGAGAGGAGGGAGAGACAGAGAGAGAAGGAGGGAGAGACAGGGAGGGCAGAAGGGAGGGGGACAGAGAGGAGGGAGAGACAGAGAGAGAAGGAGGGAAAGACAGGGAAGGAAGGAGGGAGAGGGACAGAGAGAAGGAGGGAGAGACAGAGAGAAGGAGGGAGAGACAGGGAGGGAAGGAGGGAGGGGGACAGAGAGAAGGGGGGAGATACAGAGAGAAGGAGGGAGAGACAGGGAGGGAAGGAGGGAGGGGGACAGAGAGAAGGGGGGAGAGACAGAGAGAGAAGTAGGGAGAGAGACAGGGAGGGAAGGAGGGAGAGACAGGGAGGGAAGGGGGGAGAGAGGCAGAGAGAGGAGGAGGGAGAGACAGGGAGGGAAGGAGGGAGAGACAAGGAGGGAAGGAGGGAGGGGGACAGAGAGAGAAGGGGGGAGAGACAGAGAGAGAAGCAGGGAGAGAGACAGGGAGGGAAGGAGGGAGGGGGACAGAGAGAAGGGGGGAGAGACAGAGAGAGAAGCAGGGAGAGAGACAGGGAGGGAAGGAGGGAGGGGGACAGAGAGAAGGGGGGAGAGACAGAGAGAGAAGCAGGGAGAGAGACAGAGAGAGAAGGAGGGAGAGACAGGGAGGGCAGAAGGGAGGGGGACAGAGAGGAGGGAGAGACAGAGAGAGAAGGAGGGAAAGACAGGGAAGGAAGGAGGGAGGGGGACAGAGAGAAGGGGGGAGAGACAGAGAGAGAAGTAAGGAGAGAGACAGGGAGGGAAGGAGGGAGAGACAGGGAGGGAAGGGGGGAGAGAGGCAGAGAGAGGAGGAGGGAGAGACAGGGAGGGAGGGAGGGAGAGACAGGGAGGGAAGGAGGGAGGGGGACAGAGAGAGAAGGGGGGAGAGACAGAGAGAGAAGCAGGGAGAGAGACAGGGAGGGAAGGAGGGAGGGGGACAGAGAGAAGGAGGGAGAGACAGAGAGAAGGAGGGAGAGACAGGGAGGGAAGGAGGGAGGGGGACAGAGAGAAGGGGGGAGATACAGAGAGAGAAGCAGGGAGAGAGACAGGGAGGGAAGGAGGGAGGGGGACAGAGAGAAGGAGGGAGAGACAGAGAGAAGGAGGGAGAGACAGGGAGGGAAAGGGGGAGAGAGAGAGAGGAGGAGGGAGAGACAGGGAGGGATGGAGGGAGGGAGAGACAGGGAGGGAAGGAGGGAGGGGGACAGAGACACACAGAGGCAGAAGAGGAGGGGGGGGGCAGGGGAGGGGAGGGAGGGGAGCTGGGGCCGCACGAACCCCGCCCCGGTCTGGAAACTCGTGCCTGTGTCTGGAGCCCAGCTGGGTTCCTCCAGGGGACGCTTAACTTGCCAGGGTCTCATTTCCGAGCCCGTAAAACAGGGCCGATGAGGGCGATCGGGGCAGAAGCGTCACCTCGGAGGTGGACGGAGGCCGCACGCGTGTCACACGCCCCGGGAGGGCTCCCGGCGCCAGCCTAGGCCCGCGCCCTAGGACCCCTGCCTCCGTCGTTCCCCTGGATGTTTCCAGCCGGGCCGTCGCTCCGAACACCGGCCCTCCAGATCCGCGCTTCTAAACCAAGCCGAGGCCTCCACCCCGGACCCCTTTCCGGGCGGGCCCGGCGGGGAAGTGGGGCTGCGGATGCGGCGGTTTCCAGAACTGACTCCAGAGCTCTCCAAGGAGGGAGACTGGGCAAAACCCTCAGGGGGGAGTAACGGCTGCTCGGAGAGCAGCCTGCTCTCGCCGGCTCCGAGCCTCCCGCGGGGCGGCACGGCCGCTGTACCCATTCTGCAGATGCTACCACGGGGCCTCGGGGCGGCCTGGCGCTCCCGCCCCCCACGTGCCCCCTTCTCTGCGCTCCTCCCGCAAGGTGGGGCCCCTATTCCGTGGCTGGGCCGCCGCTCCCGGCTGCCCTCCCTCGTCCCAGGGCGGGACCTCCCGGGGAGGGCGCGAGCGCGCCGCCACAGACTGGTCACGGTGGTGGCTCTTCGCGTCGTCGTTATTAATTATTAATATATCGATGCAATTAATGCCCCGCCGCATGAATAATTCACGAGCTTGCTCGGGCGGCGGAGGGCGTGTTAGGCCGGTTCTCAGATCAGGGAGTCCCCGGTACACGAGCCTCCGCGTTAACACCCTCCTTCCAGTTTGCCCAGGAACCGTTAGCAGGCAAGCATTTTAATTAACTCGCACAGACTCAGATGAACGGTGCTCACCTTCCAGCTCCAGGGTTCCTATCTACCTCCGGCGGGAGGCTCAGCGCCTGGCCTGGGGACACGGGGCGGGGAGCAGTCCCTGCACTCCGCGCCCACCTGCCACCGGCCCGGGGCGCTGGCGGGGCGCTGGCCGGGAGCTGTCCTCAATCGGGTCCTGAAAACGCACTCGCTGTGGCCGCAGTGTCACCGTTCTGTTTAAGCAAACGCTGTGCTTACACCCCCACACCTGACCTGAGGGGGGCAGTCTTTCCTGGAGGGGCCAGTCCTTCCTGGGGGAACCAGTCCTTCCTGGGGGGGCCAGTCCTTCCTGGGGGTGGAGTCCTTCATGGAAGGGGCAGTCCTTCCTGGGGGGCAGTCTTTCCTGGAGGGGCCAGTCCTTCCTGGGGGGGCCAGTCCTTCCTGGGGGAACCAGTCCTTCCTGGGGGGGGGTGGAGTCCTTCCTGGGGGGCCAGTCCTTCCCGGAGGCGGACCAGTTCTTCCGGGGGGGAATCCTTCCTGGGAGGGGCAGTCCTTGCTGGGGAGGTCCAGTCCTTGCTGGGGGGCCAGTCCTGCCTGAGGGGGGACCAGTCCTTCCTGGGGGGGGAGTCCTTCCTGGGGGGCAGTCTTTTCTGGGGGGGGTCCAGTCCTTCCTGGGGGTGGAGTCCTTCATGGAAGGGGCAGTCCTTCCTGGGGGGGCAGTCTTTCCTGGGGGGGGGCTCAGTCCTTACTGGGGGGAGTCCTTCCTGGGGGGAAGTCCTTCCTGGAGGGGCAGTCTTTCCTGGGGGGGTCCAGTCCTTCCTGGGGGGGGCAGTCCTTCCTGGGGGGCAGTCTTTCCTGGGGGGGGGTCAGTCCTTCCTGCAGAGGAGGAGTCCTTCCTGGGAGGGCCAGTCCTTCCTGGGGGGGCCAGTCCTTCCTGGGGGGGCAGTCTTTCTTGGGGGGGGCAGTCCTTATGGGGGGGAGTCCTTCCTAGGGAGGGCCAGTCCTTCCTTGGGGGGGCAGCAGTCTTTCTTGGGGGGGGCAGTCCTTCCTGGGGGGGAGTCCTTATGGCGGGGGAGTCCTTCCTGGGGAGAGCCAGTCCTTCCTTGGGGGGGAGCAGCAGTCTTTCCTCGGGGGGCAGTCCTTCCTGGGCAGGTTTGGAACACGTGCAGAAGGCAAGTCACATACCCAGGGTCTCCGGTGGACTGGCCAGTCCTGAAACAGGTCGCCAGCCTTCCCGTCCCCAAGAGCCTTCCTTGGTGTCCTGTCCTGTCCCCCTGCTCTACTGGTCAGGTGCAGGGACTTTCCATTCGGGGCTGACAGCACACGAGATGCACAAACGCAGCTATTTTTATTATTGTGTCATTACGTTATTATTGTCATAGACGGGATTGATTAGAAACTGCCGAAGCAAGAGTGCCCGGAAGGTCAGTGCCATGGGCGGGGGAGGGCCCACTGGGGATGGCCGAATTACTAGGAAGGGTCTCTCGGAGGCGTCTCTGCTGGCCCGGAAGGAGGAGCAGCCGTGGGCACTTAGAGCATGGGCGGCCGGCAGAGAGGAGCACGTCAAACTCAGGAGACCGTGGTCACCGTCCCGGGAGTGAGAGAACCATCCCCCAAGGACTTCCGTCCTGAGGGGAAATTTAAATGTGTAAGCAAGCGCGTCCTGAACCCCAAGGGGGTCCCCAAATCCTTCTGCCTCCGGACAGGCTGCGGGAAACGGGGGAGGCACGGGATGGAGATGCCCACGGGGCCCGCACACCCCGGGCACAGCGCCTCGGGCCCCTCGAGCCTCCCGTGAGGAGCCGTGCAGGGCAGTCCCGAGTTACAGGGGAGAACAGGTCTGGGGACACCTTCCCAGGGTCCCCGGCCAGGACTTCTCCGGAGGCCTGTGCAGGGCCCAGGGCCGCTTCAGGGCAGCACACGCCTCCCCCGAGGGCTGTGGCCAGGTGGGCCGGCTCTGCCTTGAGACTCACGGAAGAGGCTTCTTCGGGTGGCCCGGCAGGCACAGCCCCAGCCCCGTGCGTCCTGGGGGACGGTGGCCCCACGGACAGGGGATCCGCCACGGCCACCGAGGTGGGCAAGGTGGGCGGGGGCCGGAGCCCCCAGCCCTACAGGACTTGCTTCGGCTGCTGGCTGTCAGGCTCCACGTTGTCTGACTCAGCAGGAAGACCGATCCCCGCCCTCCGAGGACGACAGTGGTGCAACCCAGTGACACGAGAAACCCGCTCGTTTCTGACAAGCACTGAGCCGGGGCCCAGCGCCCCTCATTCTGTCCTGTGACAAAGGTCGGGTGTTCCTGGTGCTTGTTTCTCGAAGCAGACACCAGCAAGGCCTGCCCACCGCTGCTGCGGCTGTCGGCACACTTGGGGTCTTCCGTGTGTCCTGAGAATGGAGGGGCCGGAAGAGGGGGCCGGACCTGGAGTCTTCCATGGGCCCCCCTTCCCCTCTGTGCTGGTCAGAGCCCCTCTGCCCACCGTGAAGGAAGGAAGCTTCCAACCCCTGGGGGACCCCGGCCCCACCCACGACCGCCGTCTGGTTGGCCATCTGGGGGGACCTGTCTCCTGCTTGCCCCGCACACCATCCTGCCGCCCTCTGACAGACGTCCAGGGGCTGCCCTGGAGCAAACGGAGGCCAGATGAGGGCTGCGGGCCCTCCGGAAAAGGTCAATACAAAGGACAAAATGAGTCGTGTCAATCCGGACCCACCTCCCCTCCGCCCAGGCAGCCCCTCTTGGCGAGCACTACCCCCCCACTCCCACCCCACCCCGAGGGCTCCGGTGACGCAGGCCCGGCCACGAGCATCCCCTGGGACGCTTGCTGGGGCTGCTTCAGTGAGTCCCCTGGCCCCCCCCCCCAGGCCCTGCCCCAGAATGAAGCCAGCCCAGGGGAAAGTGGTGAGGAGGTGGAGGCCAAAACAGATTTCCGATCACACAGTCGGAGGTTCTGGATCCAGCCCGAGCTTCAGAGCTCGCGGCCACGAGCCCCTAAATTCCCTTCTGAGTTGGGTTTCTCTCCCCGGCCAACACTGAGCCCGTCCGGACTCCCGAGCGACGGCAGACTGCAGCCCACTGTGTGCCCACTCCTCCCCGAGCCCCTGTCTCCTCCCACGACGGGACACGTGATGCTGCCCGGCAAAGCGGGGAAGGGGAACAGGCGTGCCACCACGCACGAGTCTCAAGAAAAGCCCAGGCAATGCCAGGCAGAGCCGGCCGCACACCGAGGCGTGCGCTGAAATTTCTGGAAAAGGCAGACCTGATCTCTGCCGACAGAAGACAGATGGAGGGGGCGTGCAGACAGGACCCCCACGCCTCGCGGCTGCACGGAGGCCCATAAAGGTGGCAGAGCAGAGGGCTGGAGGGGCCATGGGCCCAGGGAGGGGCGCGCGCGACAGGGGCTGAGTCCTCCTCGGTGGGGTTGCCAAGGAAAGCCCACAGTCCCCAGCCCGACCGCCTCGGTCTGAGCCTCACCCCACACGCGCCATCCCCCTGCCTCCCCATTGTGACCGTGAATCGGGTCTCTGTGCGTGTGCGTGCGTGCACCCCTGCCTGGGTGTGCCTGTGCGTGTGTGTGTGTGTGCGGGTGTGTCCCCAGCTGTCAGTGCTGGGACTTGCACAGAACCAGACGGGCAACAGACAAGGACAAGTGCACTGGGGCGCCAGCCGCATGGGGTGTGAGTGGTGCTGGCACTTGAACGTCTGAGGGAGGCAGTGTTTCCCCAGGACGGGAGCGCTGTCCCGGGAGGTGCGGGGCAGGGGTGAGGACAACGGACCAGGCTGGATGCTGAAAACACACACCGCCTTCATTAGACGACCACACGAGCTCCAGATACAAAGCTCTTCAGAGGCCGTGGAAACAGCAGGGAGGGAGCTTTCCAGCTGGAGGACCCGCCTCCCCCACCGCCACGCGCCCACCCTGTCCCCGTGAGGAAGGACACTCTGTCTTGCTGTCACTCACTGTCCACGTACAAAGCATCTGGGGTCACTTACTGGAAAAGCATCTTAACATTTTCCAAGAAAGAAGAATCTCTTTCAAGGGCGCACACTCTTTTCTCTACTGAAATGTAGCGACATTTCAGGGCCCCCTCGGGGTAAGGAATGTCCAGGGCAGGGGCACAGGTCGGGGCAGCGGGGGCTCTGAGAGGCGGGGGGGTGGGGGGGGTCTCTTTCTCTAGGAGCTCAAGGTCCAGGATCAGGAAGCAGCCAGGCCTAAAGCTGTCAGGCGCACGGCCTTGGTCCAGGTGGCTGTCGGCAGGGACTGGTGACCGCCATTTCCTTCTTCAGCAGCTTCCGGAGGCCACAGGTCCCCCTGGAGACCCGGAAGGCCGAGTTCCCGCCCCGGGCCCACCCCGACTCCCGTGAAGGTTCTGCGAGGCACATCGCCTTCACCAACCTTCGCCGGCCTCTCGACAAAAGTGTCCGAGGACAGTCTCGGCCGGAGCATAGGGCCAGGCGAGGACCCCATCGAGGGACCCTGAACTCACAAGGGACCCCACAGCCGGGTGCTAGGGACAAGAGGCACCGTGGGGACGCATGGGGGGGCACCCTGGCCAGCGAGGCCTAAGGAGAGGTGGGGCGCTGGGGCCGGAGGGAGACAGAGGGCCAGGCCAGGCTGAGGTGCTGCAGGAGGCCCGGGAGGCCTGCACCCTGAGCTCCCGGGGAAGTCGGCGTGTCTCCAGGAGGGGACAAGTCCCCAGGTGGCCTCAGGAGCAGCCCAGGTAGGAAATCGTGGCTGGAAGGAACCCCCCGCGGACGAGAGGGCTCAGCACCAGGGCCGCCGTGAGTGACCCGGACGGTGAGTGGAGTAGCTAATGATACGGAGCAGGGAAGGCTGGCCCCTATGCGTCCTCCGAGCACAGGGACGGGGCCACAGTTGCGGTGGGCTGCGACAGGCACCATCTGTGAGCGCTGGCCCCTCAGACCTTCTCCCCGGGGAGGGAGCCCCTGCCCGCTCTCCCCTGGAGCCTCACCCAAGGCGAGATACTCAGGCCCCCCGCAAAGCCGAACGCTCAGCATGACTGGAAACCACGAGCGGGACCACCCTAGCGGCCCAAGCTCAGCCCGGACAAGGGCCTGGGTGGAAGGACTAGCCCAGGCCCCACAGCCCTGCGTGCCAACCCCAAGCTGAGCTGGGCGGGGACTGCCGTGTGACCTCGGGTGCTTCCCTCACCCTTCTGGCGGCCACGCCCAGTCCCGAGGGGACACAGACTCTGGGGCCATGACGAGCAGAGTGTGAGGCTGCAGGAAGTGTGGTCCCCAGGACGAACCCACGTCCCTGTGCCCCGGCCCCCCGCCTAGGCCCCGAGCTGGGCCCTGGTACCCGGTGGATGCCTGCTGCAGCTACTGGCCCTTGCTCGTGAGCACATCCAGCCGAGAGCCAGGCAGGCCGCCCAGGGGCAGGGACAGCCCCACCTCCGGACCCACAGCCCAGCCAGGGCTCAGGACAGAGTGTCTCCAGCTACAGAGAACGCGGACCCACCCCCAGCTGCTGGGCTCCCGCTTATGCGCTCGCCTGCCGGGTGGGCCAGGCCTCTGTGCCCCTCCGGCTCTGGGAAAGCTGGGACTGGGCGAGGGGCTTCCCTGGGGGCCTCCCCCTGTTCATTCACCAAATGTCCGCTAAGCAGCTAATACCAGGAACAGAGCGGGGGCCTCTGTGGTGCTTTCCACGCACACTGTGCCGAACACGTGTCTTTGCTGTCCCTTTGGGTGGGGCAAACTGGGACCCTAGGGCCAAACCCCAGATGGCTGCATGCACATTGCCTGAGAGCCGAGATGGCTTTTATATTTTTAAAGGATCGAGGGGGGAAAAGACCCATGACCGGTAAAAATTACATGGAATTCAAACATCGGCGTCCGCAGTATTTATTGGAATGTACCTAAGCCCATTTGCTCACGTATTGCCTGTGGCTGCTTACTGGGGCTGCCTGGCCGTGTGCCAGCCCCGCCGGGCACACTTTGGGCCGGTTTGGGGTCTGCAGCCACTTAACCCACAGCATCCGTGCGGTCACCCGTGGCAAAGGAAGCAGAGGGGTCTCTGGTCTATGCAGTGGGTCTCACGGGGGACCTGACCAAAGACAGCCTGCGAGGGGGCGGGAACCAGAAGCACCCCCTTTCCAGTAATTCAGGGGCTGGTGTCCATGGCGCAGGTGGAGATGGGAGCGGGTTTTGGTCGGTCCATCCTTTCATTTAGAGGGGAAAGCTAAGGCCAGGGGCAGGGGGCCCCGAGACTAGACTGGACCCTGCCGTGACCCTCCTCCTGGGCTCCCCCTTCCTATCCTAAGCATCACAGAATGTTCTCGGGTCCTGGCACCAGCAGGTGTCAACACAGGTCAGAATCAGAACCACAGGCGCTGACCCAGAGTGAGGCTGCAGGGACAGGAAGGAAGGGGCAGGCTGGGGACAGGTGTCCTCACCCATGGCCAGGATCCTGTCCTGACTCAAACCGTAGCTCGTGTCCGAGGGGCCTTCGCCAGTTTCAGGGTTTCCTGAGTGGGTGTCTGGCCAGGGCTGGCCACTGGTCTTGGCACAGTATTTGCACAAGAACCTCCCTCCCGTAAGGACGGGACCCGGTTCCAGCCCTGCCGCGATGGGAGAGGGACGCGAACTGTATCCAATCAATTGAAGAGCTAACTGATCTGCTCCTGGGCCGGCGGACGGCGGTGAGGACCGGTATTCTCCTCTCCCGAGGACCCGTGGGGTGTGCCCCAGAGTCCCCAGCGAGGTGCCACATCTCACACTGGACCGAGAGCAGCCTCAGGCAGGAATGAGACAGACGGGGCGGGTGAGGTCCTTAGCTTGGGCTGGATTCCCAAAGTGGCCCCTTGGGCCGGAGCCCTGCCTCTCGTGTGAGTCCTGGGGCCCCCCCGGGCAGGGCGTGCGGGGTCCCACTGCCCACGGCCGGTGGTGCCAGGGCCTGAAGTGACCTCCGGACGTGCGGTGCGGGCCTCCCCAGCCACCACCAGAGCCGTTCCTAAGGCCATCAGCGTGACAGGGGCGCCCGGTATGGTGAAGGGCCTTGGGGCCAAGGTCACCCTCAAGGAGAAAGAGCAGAGGCTGAGAGGGGTCTGCCTCTCGGGGACCGGCAGGATGCAGGGCTCCGGGACAGACTTCCCAGCAGCGCGCCGGTGTGGAAACGGACGGACGTTTTCACGGTACCCTGCTGAGGGCCGCGGGGGGCAGGCAGCCACAGCTGGTCACCGTCCCGGCCGCCCCAGGGAGCACAGCTCCGAGGGACCCACACTTGGAGCAGGGTAGGTGGGTCTCGGGGCGGGGGGGGGTTCAGTCGGGAGTCCCACCCGAGGCCGGTCGGGGGCCCGGGCAGGGTAGGGGTTTCGCTTACTTGGAGCGGACCGGACCTCGCCGGGCCTCCCTGTGGCCTCCGCTGTGGCCTCCGCGTGGCCGCCGCGTCCTCCAGCCTGGCCGACGGTGCGATCAATGCGCAGCTACAGCTGGTTGAAGGGGACCAAATCCATTGAACAGTTGATTTGGTTCCATTTTACCAGCTTTAGCAAAGCATTTGGCTCCGGGATCCACGGGAAGCAGCGACGTGGATGACAAAGTCGGCCCCAGGGTGATGTCCGGACGTGGTGGGGGCGCCCAGCCTCTGCCCCCACCTTGCCTGCAGGGCTCACCATGGCGGAGGGGCCCTGGAGCCCTGCAGGGGCTGAAATATTCCGGGACAGCCCCCCCCTTGTGTGGCTGTGGGAGGTGAAGCAGGACAGGGGCACCCACGGAGCTGACCGCATCAGTGCCCAGGGCCCTGCCCCCCCCAACCCTACGACCTGTCGGGGACGTGACGGTGGTCCCCTTGACTCCCAGGAAGGGCCCTGCGTTCAGTGTGAGGACGGCACCTGGCCAGCGGAGGCCGAAGAAACCTCACCACCCTCAGTGACTCTGACGGAGCAAGTTCCTTTTTAGAAAATTAGTTTTCCTGCCAGCACCCAATTCATCAGCATCGATGACGAGGGAGGACAGCAGCCTCAGTGCCAGGGACACTGCGTCCTGGGTGTGCGGACTTCCCTCTGAGCACAGACCAGCCTGACGGCGAGGGGTGACCGCACTGACCCGCCAGAGCCCTCGCTCTCTGCCCTGCCCTCCCGACACCGTGGGACCGATGCTCGGGGGGTGGGGCGGGGCCGCTCAGCATCATATACCCGGCCGCCCGAGGGCAGCAGAACCCGCAGACCACCCCCCTCCACACCTCAGCCCCCGCGCCCCTCCCCAGAGAAGTGAACCGGTCGGTGCCACAGGGTCCTTCCCCCGGGAACGGCCTTGGCCGTTCCCTCAAAACCAGGCCCCGAAGTTCACCGGGAACCCGGGGTGAGCCCCAAACCTCCGGCTTCTCATCCCACAACCAGCGGACGGCCCCGGAGGACGAGGAGCCGCCAGGTCCCAGCCCTGTAAACACCCTTTTATTCTGGCTGCGGGGCACGGGGAGCGGGGGGGCCCCGAGGACCCCCGGAGCCCAGCCCTCCCTTCCCCTCCAGAGAAGGCCCTGTAGACCGAGTGACTGGCCCGGCTCTGACCCGCCTGCCACTGTTCCAAACAGAGCAGGATGTGACAAGCTGCCCCGGGCCAACACTGTCACTCCCGTGTCGACCCTGCGCCCAACACCGTCGGGGCACCCGGCCCTTCCCCACCCCTTTGACACCCTACGGCCATGTTCACCACAGCTGAAGGAATCTTCCCCAAGTCACAGACCTTCTGCTTCCGCATGCTTCCCCTGGGGGGGTTGGTCCCACCGCGGCCCTCGGCCGAGTCAGTCCAGCCCCGGCCTGTCCAGGCCCCTGCTCGAGGCCGGAACGCTCCGGGGCTCGAGTCCAGAGCCGCCGATCCTTGTCCGTGAGCAGGTGGGAGCTTCGAACTCGCCAGGGAGCACAGCGAATGTGGCCTAGGGGTTTTAGCCCCAGCACCAGGCACGGGGTTGGCCGTGGGGTCTTGGCTGGGTTGTCTCGGCGAGCGCAGACCGAACCCCTGCGTGCCAGGCACCGGGATGCTGGCATCCCATTAGAGGGCACTGGGCCCGGGACGCCTCCCTGTGGCCATTCTCCTGGGGGAGTGGATGTCCAGCCACCCGCTCTCGCACCCCCGCACGGCCTTGCCTGGGGAACGTTCCGGCAGCTCTTTCCTGGACGAGCGACTACCACACGTGACGGCGGGTTTGGGGGGGCTCGCTGGGTCTGTGTCTGCAGTGGGGCTCCAGGGGGAGGCGGTCCCTGTCTCTTTGACTCAGTTGCCCGGTGACCGTGTTAACTCAATTTGGCCGATTTTCTGCCTTCCGCCACCCCAGCATCCCGGGGTCTCAGCCTCTGTCTGGGGCTCCCGACTTCCCCACGAGCCCCCGGACGACCCACGGCTCAGCCCAGGTGCCTCTCAAGCCCACCCTCCCAGGAGCCCCCCGCCCAGCTCAGGCCCTGCCACTCACCTCCACCAAGCAGCCTCCGGAGCCCCCGCAGCCCCTTACCCCCACCGCCTGCTCTCCGGAACTCTGACCCCGGGGCCAGAGGAGGCGCAAAGGGACCGAGCCCAGAGGACTGCAGAGAAAACAGCCAAGGCCGGTGCCAGGCCTTCACCACGACTCACAAACGCATCACCAAGTCTGCGTTTACATGCGCGATGCGCCCCGCCAGAAGGTAAGCCTGTCCTGGGCAGGGACTGCGCCCCAGGCCTGGGCTGCAGGGCCCAGCAGAGAGCTGGGCCCCGAGTTCCGGTGAATGTACCATTTGCCAGAAAGGCAGGCCGTGGCTGGAGCCGGGCAGTGGTTTTGTCCGAACCCCTCCCCGGCCCTTCTGCCTCTCCTTCCGCTAGGGCACGAGAGACCGAGGCTGCAGCTAAGACACTTTGTGCATTTTATGAACAAAACAATTAAATAGGTTTTAAAACATCTGCTGACGGAATTGTCCCATACGGGGAAGTACACTCAGCATTTTTGAAGCGGCAACTGATACCGGATGTGGGGAATCACTGCGGAAAACACCAACGGCCCTGTTAAAATCGATAGAAAATTAGACGCTATGAACATGCACTAGGTGTCCAATTAGTTATAATTGGAGCGAACCACCGTGTAGACGAAGGCGTGGGGCGTTCGCCAAGACGTGTGGCTGGCGTCGCCCCGAGAGGTCCCGGTGGGGCAGCGACACCACCAACGCGAGAGCCGGAGGACTGTGGTGCTGCTGGCACTGCCCCCAAGTGCCCCCCGGGGCCCACGCAGCAGCTGGCACCTCTTCCGGGAAGCTCTCCGGCATTTGGTAAGGGCCCTGGACTCAGCAAGGACTCAGTGAGCAGCTGAGCTCCCCGCACAACCTGGGCCGCACCGGGCTGCCCCTGTACCCTAAGCTGTCCCAAAGTCTGACCCACCCGTCGGGGGCTCTCGGCGGGCTTCCTCGGCCTCTCTGAGCCTCAGTTTCCCCATGTGGGAGGGCCAGCCACGCCCTGCCCATAGCCGATGTCAACCCAAGCCCTGTCACAGCGGTCACCGCCGTCCCGGCTCAGTGAAAGGCCCTGGCCGTTGTCCCTCAAGGGCGGCGAGCAGCGTCTCTCTCCCACGCTGCCCCACAGCCCCTGGCCCAGGACCCCAGGGCACAGCGTTCACTTTGGGCAGAAACCACACAGACTCCTCCAGAAGGAGGTGTCAGTGGCCCGGCACACTGAGCACTACAGCCCGAGTCCTAGAGAACAGGTGGCACCAGCTTCTGCTCAAGGGCAGCCAACAGCCCAGACAGACCTGCAGCTAAAGACACGGCCCTTGGAGGTCACAGAGCAGAGACGAAGCTAAACTCCCCCAGCCCCACAAGCACATACCCACCCGGGGGCGGCCCCCCAGCCCCCATCCACATACCCACCCGGGGGCGGCCCCCCAGCCCCCCAAACACACACCCACCCGGGGGCGACACCCCAGCCCCCCAAACACATACCCACCCGGGGGCGGCCCCCCAGCCCCCCAAACACATACCCACCCGGGGGCGGCCCCCCAGCCCCCCAAACACATACCCACCCAGGGGCGGCCTGTGGCCGCGACAATACCTTACACAGCTAACAGATCCCTTCCCTCCACCAGGAGTTACCAACAACTCACATCTGGATGCGTCTGGTGTTTTTTACTATGAAGCTTTTAAAATTTAAACATAAGTAACCTAATATATCTCCAGCAGCAACATTACCTATTAGCACTCAGATTCACCACTAAATTAATTTTTAATTCCAAATTTTGGTTAATTATTAAAATAAATAGCAAAGAGCGACAGTTGGCCCCAGGAATGGGAGCAGCCCGGCCAGGGCTGTGCCGAAGGAGCCTTCCCGGGGATTCTATTCGGGCTGCGGGGTCCTTACAAAGGAGTCTCGGGGGAGACCCGCGGTGAAAAGGCAAAAGCAAACCCCGCCCCCAGACATTTCTCATTCTCGCGACGCTGACCCAGCCAGGTGCCACACAAGACCCGCTCGGCCCAGTCCCGTGACTTTTCTGTCTATTCAGAAACATATGTATTCTTTCTCAACACTGATAAAAGTTTAATACGGAGTTGCCCGGGTTTTTAATAAACTTGTCAACAAAAGAGCAGGGCAAATTGATGGGGCCCCTCCTAGAGATAAATTTCACCTCAAATAGACCCAAAGAGCATGGGGACAGGCCGAGGGGGAGGCACGATGGTTTTGCTGTTCTTTGCAAAAAGTGGTAAGATGGATTTTTGTGTCTTATTAGCTCACAGATAGGGCCGGGGTAGAAGCTGGTATAATTTCAGGAAAGAAAGCCGCTTGGCTGAGAACCAGATCCGAGAGCCCTGAGGTCAGGGGACAGTGGCAGCTCGGGAGCAAATTAGCAGCCAATGTGCTCGGAGATAAGAAGAAGCCACCAGGCTCCGTGGTCCCTCTCTGGAGTCCCCGTCACACCCCCTCCACCTGCAGAAACGGATCCCGGCAGCCGCCAGAGCCCGGAGCGCAGGGACGCGTGCTTCACCGGGTCAGGGGGATCAGCAGTCTACCGTGGGAGGCCTGAGCTGCGCTAACACAGACTGCGCACGTCCAACCCTAAATTCTGCCTGCTTGGCGGGGTCTTCCAACAGCGGAGACGTGTGAAGCGTAGCTACCCGTCTCCAGGCAGGGAGTGGCACCCCGTGCTTTGCGGGGTATAAGCAGGCCCTTTTATTCCCTCACTCAAGGTCACCTGCTCCACTGGCTGCAGAGCGGTTTGAAATTCCACCATTAGAGATTCACTTCTTGGGCCAAAGGTGGAAGGAAAGCAGGTCCCCCTGGGAAGCTGCTGGCCTACCAGCTATGGAGCCTTGGGGCAAGCTGGTGTGTGCAGCACAGGAGGCCATGGCCAGGGACAGACGAGGAGGTATAGAGGGGACTCTGGCGACAGCGTCCACGCTGCGGGACAGAGCCCGTGGGAGCCGGGCCAGGTGGCTCCCCGCCCTACCACACATAGCCCCCAGGCCACAGTTGGGGTCCTGGCCCTCTTCACCCCTCAGTGGCCTTGGAAATGGACGACGGGAGGTCTCCAGGTCCTGCCTGGACCTGGGGCCCACGAAGGGGAGAGGCGAGGAGGGCACAGGGCTCGGAGCCCCCCCACCCCACCCCAGCCTGTCACTGCAGCCGGCACTGGGGTGGTGGGCAGGGTGCAGGGAGGCCGCCTGGGGCCTCCCCTGGCCCGGAGTCATCTGAGTTCAGCCTCTCCAACAGGACAGCTGAGAATGTGGACTATTTATACCGGCCAAGGCGGGCAGGCGGCCGCACAGACACATAGCCCAGTAGCCATATGTGGGCATGACCGACGGCAGACAGGCCTGCCAGGGGGACAAGGACCCAAAACAGTGTGTCTGTCCTGGGCGTCCTTCAACCTCCAGATGTCCCCCACTGAGCGCCCCCCCCCCCGTATCACCCCCAAGCCGTGACAGGTTCCCGACAGCTGCCTTCCCCCACCCCCACCACTCAACTGTTAAAAATACTCTGGTCACTGAGCCTCCCGTCCTGCGGCTGTCCTCTGTGCCCCAAGCTAGCCATCTGAACCCGTGGGGGCGACCCCAGACTCTCAACCACCAGGTCCTTCGGGGCTCCACTCCCCGGGATGGGGAACAGCCAGAGACCTGGCCACCCGGCTCTCGTGCAGTGGAAACTTCTTTCCTTCGTTCTCTCCCTGGGCTGGGCACCAGGGGCCTGGGAGGTGCCTCGGTGCCCAGTGTCCCTGGCCCCGTCCCACGCACCCGGTCTCACCCCCAGCCCAGCACGAGAAGCAGACCTGGGCCTCTGGAAACCTCGGTGGGTGGCACCGATGGCCAGTGCCCTGCCACGTTTCAGGGCCGGTCGCCCTGAGTCTCTACCCCAGGAGCAGCTGCCGGGCTGCCAGAGCCGGCCCTCTTGTTCCTGCCCTTGAGACGCGCAGCCCTGCATGCCGCCTGCACAGCTCTGCAGCAGCCTGCACTGCTCGGGCCACCGCGCTGGTGGCCCCTCCCCGCTGGGCGGGCTGGGCCTTCCCGGGGTCAGAGCCAGCCTGCGCCTGGGAGCGCTGAAGGCAGTCCCCACCGGGGAGCCAGGAAGGCACCCAGGAGCAGCCCCAAGCCGGGGCCAGCCAGGTCCAGGGCCTTGTGGGGCCGGGTGAGAGAATCCCCAAGCAGGATGCAGGCGGGAGACGGCAGGAGCTCCTGGGGGGCCACCGGCGCTATGCCGGGGGCCCCTCCTCTTGCCCAAAGTCACGCCAGCCTCTTCCCCTCTGAGGCTGGCTGCTGGCGGGCCAAGGGCAGCGGGGCCAGGCCAGGGTCCCCCAGAAAGCCACGCGCTCTCCTCCCCGGGGCCCCTCTCCAGCAGCTCGGTCCCCAGGCCTGGCCACCCTGAGGAGCAGGGGGCGTCAAAGGCAGGGAGCCGAGCGGCAGCGAGCGGAGGCCCTCTGCAGTGGGACGTGCGGCCGGCGAGCGAGGCTGAGTCAGCACAAAGCCGCTCTCACGTAGGCTACCCTTTATGCTAAGGTGGCACAATTAATGCGATCGCGCCGGCCCCGCCCCCGCCCGCCGGCCCCGCCCACTTCCGCACCCGCCCCGTCCACTTTCTGCCCCACAAGGCCTCCGGCCTCCAGGCTCCAACGCCCCGTGCTCTGCGCTGGCCCTGAAGAGCGCTCGGGCCCTCCCGGTTTTCACTCAGGCCGTGGGGGGACAGGGATTTGCAGTTCCAGCAATGTCCACTTTGATTGACTGGGGCTGCGGCAGCTCGACCATCATCCTGCAGGGCAGTCCGATCATTTGTTCTTTAGCGCAGCGTTTTTCACGTGAGATGGACCGTTTTCAACGAGACTCCTAAGCCCTGTTCACAAATGCCTTCACCAGCCCTCCCCCCTTGAAAACCTCATGCAGGGAAGGGCTTTCCCGCCGGTGACGAGCGCACCGCCACACCAGAGGCACAAGCACCCCTCCTTGGAAGCAGGTGCCACAGTCCACGTGGCCAGCTGGCTACAGACAATTTATGGTCGGCACGAGCGCGGGCACGCGGTGCGACGGAGCTGCCCCAGCCTCCCGACCCCCTCGCACGGCAAAGGTCCATTTGGAGCGTGGCTGGGTTTGGTGAGCCGTCCCCTGGAAGAACGGAACCGATGACACACTGACATGAGTGTCACGATTCTCGGAGCTGCCGTTTCTACCTCAGAATCTGGGGCCTGCCACCGGCCCGCAATCCACCCAAATGTCCCGGAAACCCAGGAGCCCCCCCACTCCTCACTCTTAGAGCTCAGAGAAAGGGGCACCGCCCCCCCCCCCCCGACCTGGGTTTCTCCCCACGACCTCACAAAGCCCACGTCCCCAAGGTGGCAGGCAAGCCCTAAGAGGGTGGAGCTCTGACCCCACCCAGGAACGCCCCGGGCCCTCTCCCCCTGCCAGGGCCCCAGGGCCCCCGCGGCAGCCCATCTCTGCTGGCGGGCCATCCCGGAAAAGAGCTCTGGGCAGAGGACACACACTGTCCTGCCGCTGTCTCCTTCCCCCACAGAAAGGCCCAAAGACCCAACTCGGAAGCCACGCTTGCTCTGGGCTCCCTCCCTGGCTCCTTCCCCGGGAAGCCAAGAACTAGGGCTTCCCGAACAGAAAATTCCAGCCGCCCCCAAGACTCCCATCGGGAGGCGTCCAAGTGGTGCCCATTCTTAATTTGGCCAATCAAGAGAAGGGTGGCAATTTACAGCTCTCTCCCTGCGAACTCCCTGGCTTTACTGCTCAGTCAAACCTGATTCCAAAACACTAATGCTTTTATTTAAACACCACATCCTGCAATAAAGCCCTAATGTGCAGCGGGATGCATCTAGGGGAAGAGCCGTGTGTCTGCGGCCAGGCCCGGTGGCCATGCGCCCTGCTACTTCCCTCCCTGTGGCCGGAGCCGGAGGCATAGGGCAGAGATGACCTTCCTGGGGACGCTGGGCACTGACCCCTCTGGGCCCCGTGGCTGGAAGGAGGGCAGTTCCCAAGGACAATCCTGCCTCCCGGACATGCACGCCATTGGAGTGGCCCTCGACTACGGTGTCCCCCCCGCCGCCACCCCCCCCCCCGGCCCGGCAGCTGGGAGCCACGTGCGAGCTTGGAGCCGCCCATGTCTGCCCGTCCCCCGGCTCCTTGGTGGGACCTTAGTGTCTCAGGGAACCCAGCTGCCCCCAGACCCAATGCTCCCAGCAGCTGGAGGAGGCGGCCTGCTGGCCTGCCCCTCCCTGTCCCACCCCCATGCAAGAGCCGCGTTCCTGCCAAAGGTCAGCGTGTGGGAGGGGCTGGGGCACCTGCCGTGGGCCCCAGGCAGCAATGCCAAGGACGCCCAGAAAAGCAGAGATGACACACACATTGGAAAAAATAGCCCTGAGCCCGAGGAGGACGTGCCCTGGGCAGACACGCTGGCCTCACCCCACTCTGAGGGCCAGAGACTGGCAGAGATGCTTGGCCCCTGCCAGCCAACCCCCCGCCCCGGGGCCCTCTGCCCTCAGCCTCCCCGGAGGAGGACCAGTGCCCTGGAGACCGCCTCTACAGAGGCTCTGCCCTCATCTCCTGGGCCGTTACCACCCAGCCCCGGGGCCCACGGGACACCCCGGGCTCTTCTCCTGGCAGGGGCCGGGGTCACACGCGGACATGGAGAACAGCTCAGGCTGGTGTAGTGGTTTGGGGCAGGACCAGCTGAGGAGAGGGGCTCAGGGCCGGCCACACTCCAACCCTGCGGTCTCTGTCTTCACCCCCACGGGCTCCCGAGGGGCCCGAGGGGTCCAGGGCTTGGGTGTTTTCAGGCAGGAGCGGGGCCTGGCACCATGGGCCTTCTGACCCTGCTTGCTGGTCCCCGGGGGACTGTGCGGCGGGGTCCCCGCCTCACAGTACGGCTCCTGGGAGACAAGGAGGGTCTCCACGTGGCCACAGGAGCCCCTTCCCTCCTCCCTTTCCTTGCCCCGCGTGACTCCCTGACCCTGAGGGGACTCCCTGCGCTTCTAGTGGCCGTGAATAGCTTTCTGCCCCTACCTCACAAACAGCCCTTTCTACTGGCATGTGACCCCTTTCAGGGTGTCCAGAAGCGATGGCCCGGAGCCCCAGGCCCCTGCGTTCCCAAGCCAAGGCCCCCACCCCCAGCCCTCCAGCCCCCGTGCCGGATCCCACTCCTGCCCCAGGGCCCCCACCCCCAGGCCTCCAGCCCCCGCGCCGGACCCCACTCCTGCCACAAGGCCCCCTTGCCTCTGCCGCAGTCAGCACGTTGAATATTTAATGTCTGATGAACGCTTCCACCTGCTGACACAGGCAAAGTGACAGAACAATGCCGGCAGGGGACAGGGCCGTCCACTGACGCCCAGGCGGCCTGCCACGGAGGCCTCGCCCCGGCCACAGCCGCCTGCCCGGCTGTCTGTGTGTCCGTCTGTCCCCCGGGCGGCCCCGCGGGTGAGAGGTCCCCGCCTGAAATACATACTTCTTTACATTCCATAGCTTAGGTCCATATGGGCATATAAAGAAGTATGTTTCCCAAGCAGGTAGTTCAATGAGTACAGTCACGTGGGCTCCGGGAAGGGGAGGCCCCACGGAGGCCACGGGGCGTCTGCCCGGAGCCTCGCCTGTGCTCGAGGCCCCACGCCCTCCAGCTCTGCCCTGCCCCCTGCCCTCAGGGCTCCCCCTCTGTCTGGGGCTCACGGGAACGTGCACACACATGGTCAGGAAGGGCAGAGGCAGAAACCCGCTCGAAGTCTCGAGAAAGCCTCCCTCGCCCCACAGTTCTCTGGTTTTGCGTCAATGGAACAAGAAAAGCAAGGACCCAGGCTGTCACCTCCCACCCTCACCCCGGAGAAGGGATGCGCCATTTCCTCTCAGCACCCCCCCCCCTCCATCTGGGCACCTTGTCCCGGCCAAGTGCACGGGGAGGCCAGAGCAAAGACACTGCAGCTCAGAAGGAGCCCACCAGGGGCGATCAGGGAGCCGGGTGGCCAGAGTCTGCGGGGCGCCGGCACCACTGGCCGCGAGCCCAGAGGGGGGCAGCAGGAGCCCCCGAGAAGTGGACAGGCCTTACCTGGGCAGCTGGCGGGCAGCTTGCTGGGCTGGTCCCTGGTGGTTCTGCCTCCCAGGAACCAGAGCCCTCAAGGGCAGGGCTCGGTCGGTGCCTCTGTCTTTGAAGACATGTGTGACAAGGGCGGCTGCCGGGAGCCGCTGGGAGGCGGCCCTCGCCTCAGCCAGCCCCTTGTGCCGGGGGGTGTGGGGGGGGGGGGTGCCGGCCCAGTGGGGGGCAGAGCCGACTCCTGCTCCCCTCTGTGGCTCCCTGTGTCCCTTCCTCGCCTCTGTCTCCCTCTCCCCTCCTGGCACGTCACGCCCTCTGCCACGGCCCCCAAGAAGAGGCTGGCACCAGCGAGCAGCTCACACGGGTGCCGGGGCCACCGAGCACTGCCACCAGTTTTGGCGATGTGGCCCAGGGGCGCCTGGCTCCTGTGGCCCGTGCCCGGCCTCCACCGGGCCTGATCAATAGCAATTTACTGTCAAACGCAGGGGCCGCCTTCCCGTTAATGAATTTCCCGGTGCTCACCAGCTTCTAATGAACCCGTTAAAGAGGGTTTAAGTAAACTTAGCAAGTGGCGAGCTAAGCACTTTGGAACACTTAATTGTATCGATATTGTTGTCACTGCATCTCAGAATGTCCCTGTGATAGAAGCAGCCCCTCGTCCCCATCGCCTGCCTTCTACGGCCGCCCCGAAGCCAGGAGTCAGAACCGCAGAGTCTGACAGAGAGCGGTGTGACCTCTGGGTCAGGTCCCCGCCACAGGAAGGGGCACTAACCTTCCCCCCCCAGCCTGCGCCCAGGGGCGTCAGGCGTCCGTGAGGGGAGGTCTTGCCATCGCCAGGGTGAGTGAGGCCCGCGGATGGGGCAGTGGGACGCTGAGGCTGTCAGGTGCCTGCAGAGGGAGAGAGCCGGGGGCAGGCAGGCTCACTGGGGGCAGGAGCCGGGCTGGGCACAGACAGAGGAGCTGGGCCCAGGGTCCTGGTGTGGCCGGACGTGGCCCCGGGCCTGAACACACTTCAATTCTATCAGCGAGACAAGGCCGGGGGCGCCCCCGCGCGCCCCTGCCCACCGGGCAGCCCACCTGTCCTGTGCAGACGGGCCCAGAGAGGGTCGTCCGGACGCTGCCGTCCCCGGGGCCGGGCTGTGTCTCAGCAGAGCCTGCAGCATGCAGAGGCAAGTAAGCAATTTCTCCAGTCCCTGGGCTGTGGTGGCTGTACCGGGGACAGCCAGGCTGGAGTTTTCCGTGGGGCTGTGTGATCTGGGCTCCAAGAGGCCCCCCCCACCGACAGGAGAGAGCCACCCTACAGAAAGACACTGAGGAGCGACGTCCCGTCGTCCCATCTTCGTGTTGCTGCTCTCGTCTATCACCTTCACGCAGCCCGCATGAGAAGGGCGGCCGGGGCACCCCCACTCCCCCCTGCGTCCCAGAATGTGCCCTCGAGACCCTCGCACGAGAAATTTCCCTGCCAGCCTCTGACAGGTGAGGCCTCAGAGGCACTGCTCAGGCCGGGGACCCTCCCTCACCGCCCTCCCCATGCCAGGCCTTCACACAGGCTGCATCTGGGACACAGAGGAAAGTGGGGGGCTCCAAAGGGCAGGAGGGGTTAGACTAGGTCCGGCCAGAGTCCCGCGAGCTTCCGCCCTGCCCCAACACGAACCCCGGCCACTTTTCAAACAGTTTCCCATCCTGTGAGGACAGTGGGCAGTAGCCACCTCCAAGGGACCCCACGGTGGGGGGAGCAGCGGGCTGGCACCCTGCCCGGCCTCGCCTAGCGCTCCTCAGCCGCGATTCCACCCCCCCCCCCGCCCCGCCCCCAGCCGCGTGGAGGTCATGATCCCTCGCAGAGACCCCTGGCTGCTCCCCACCCCCGCCCCATCCCCCATCCAGCCCCCAGTCTCTGCCACATAGGCTCCCCGCGGGGCGCACCTAGCATAGGGTCCCTCCACCCCCCCCCCACCATGGGGGCCGTGACAACTACAGAAGTCTAGTGTCCCAGCCTGGGGCGGCCACACCGCCGGCCTGGGACCCCCTGCCCCAGCATCTCCACCGTTAACGCTGCAAGTTCCAAGGTAAGTTTAACCACACTCCCAGCGCCCAGCTTTGTGCCTCGGGGCAGGTTCATCGCGCCCTCCCCACCCCCACCCCCGGCCTCCCCCCTGGCCCCCCCCCCCCCCGGACCCCCCCGCCCCGGCACCAGGACCCCCGTCCGCCCCGGGCATCTGGAGGCAGCTGCTTCCTTGCAAAATGCCCGCATGTCAAAGTTCGTGCATCCCGGTTGGACGCGCCCTCCCGGCCTGCTGGCTGCTGGCTCTGCAGTTTTCCAAATGCGGACGGAGCCGCGAGCCAGGAGAAAACTCCAAAGCGCCCCCGCTGGAACCACGCGGCCCGCCGCCCCGGCTCCCACCCACCGGCAGGCACACCCCCACCGCGGCGGCCGGCAAGTTTGTGGGGCCGTCCGGGCCGGCTGAGCAGGACTCACCGCGGAGCCCCTCCAGCCGGGCTGGCGACAGCGGCAGCGGGCGCAGGGTCGCGGCTCCCGGTACGATGCGCCCGCGTGGCTCCCAGGGAGATGCTGCAGCCGTGGCGGCACCATCCACCTTCTCCCGGAGCCAATCGCGAATGCAGGGGTGGGGGAGGCCAGAGCTCCCGATGCGTCCGCACTTGGGGGGCGGGGGGGGGGGGCAGGCACAGGGAAAGAAGACACCACGCACCCCCCTCCGCACCGGCCCTTCCCCCAGCCCTCCCGCAGCCGCGCAGACTTAGCTGGAAGGGAGATCTTGAGAGGAGAGAGGGAGAGAGAGAGGGAGGGAGGGAGGGACCGGAGGCGCAGGACTGGCGGGCGATGCAGAGTTACGGAGGAGCCACCTCGAGCCCCTGCACCTTGAGCCCTCCCCGCGCTGGGCTGTGTCTGCAGACGCTCCCGCACCCCCAGCCGGGGTCAGCGCCAGGTAGAGGTCAGGGCGGAACAAAAGGGGACGGTCCCGTGGGTGTGCAGGCTCACACATGCACACGGCCCTCCGCCGAGCCTCCCGCAGGCGGGGGAGGGGAGGGGATGGGAGGAGAGGGCTGACCCGAGGGGCCGGAGCGGGCATGGGGGCCCCCTCGGGTCAGGAGCCCGCCTCACCTTTGCAGTCCTTATATACCCGGCCAAGCATCCCAAACACGCGGCCCCGGCCAAGTGGCCCCCTCGGGCTGTGCTCCCTGACCATATTTAGTCAAGCAGGGGAAAAAATAGCCTGTCAGCTGGGCCTCGGCTGGCCGGCCACCGGGAACAGGGTGGGAGCACCAGCGCCATTGACGGCCGGTCCTGGGCCCCGAGCTGCCGTCCTCGGCCCCCTCCGGCCCCTCCCCACGGGCCTCCCACCGGCTGTCCCTGCCCTGCCGTCCCCCCCTGCTATTTTTAGCCCAGCCCAGGACAGAGGGGCCCTCTTGCAGCAGGAGCAGTGGCCTCCCGGGCCACACAGCCTGTTCCGGGGGTGCCCGGGGGGAGACCCAGGCGGGGAGGCCGGCCGCCTCCGCCCCGCTCTTGGCCTCCGGGGACGGGGCCCCACCCAGGCCACCCAGGGTCTCACTTGGTGCCCTTCTGGCCAGAATTGGGGCCCAGGTCAGGTGATGACAGAGCCACCGGGGTTTCCGGAGGCTCCCAAGCCAGCTCTGAGTAATGAGGACCACAGGTCACCTTGGACAGAAAGCCAGGCCACCCAGCTCACCGCCGGGTACCCCAGGCCCGCAACCGGGGGGCACACGCTAGTGGGAGATCCTCGTGCACACTCTGGCTACGCTCAGAGCACCCCCATCCTGGGTCCGTGCCACAATGATGTAATGGGCATGTGCTGGGCACGGCCTGCAGGGGCCTGTCCCCACGGGGCCCGGACGCGGAGGCCAACTGTCCCCCACAGCCGTGTGAGCCGCGTGGGCCTCCTTGTCTCCCCGGGGCCCCCAGGACGCAGGACGGACCCACTTCCCTGAAGGTGGGGGGCAGGGCCCACACAGGGTGCAGAGGGCTGCTAGCTTCACTGTCTGTGGAGTCCTGGCCACTAGAGTGCAGGCAGCAAGATGTTCTATTGTCCCAGAAAAGCCATGTCACAGACCTCCCTGCCTCCTGTGCCTTGAAGGCCTGGCCCAGCTGCGGGCGTGGGGAAGGGGTGTGCACACTTCTCGGGGCAGACTCCCACAGGCCCAGAGCTGCAGGGTCCCAGCCTGGGGGCAGGGTCTGCGAGGACCCCCACATAGGGACAGGGGCGGGCAGGGAGGGACATGCTGGCAAGCAGTGGCCACGCAGGCCCAGGAGAGTGGGCAACGGCACGGGGTGGGGGTGTCAGGCAGTGGGGGGGGGGGCGGAGTGCGGCGCTCCCAGAAGCTCTGAGCATCTGGGAGCCCCCACGTGGAGACGTCAGCGGGGGGCGGTCAGGCCCTGCTCGCAGGCCTGCAACCCCAGTTGAGGGGGCCTGGGTTCGTTCACCCAGGGGAGGCGGGGACCCTGAGAGGTTTCAAGCTTTGGTCGAAGTGCTTTTCTGAAACCAGCCGTTTGGCCCCCCGACAGTGAGGGGGTGTCTGCAGTGCCCCTGCACATGCCCCTGTCCCCTCGGTGGGCAGGGGTGGGGACAGGAGGGCGTCTAGAGCTTGGCCAAGGAGGTCAAGGCAGCCAGGCCCCTAGGTGGGAGAGGGAGGGTGGCGTAAATGACAGTAAAGACAGTCCAAGGCGATGGGGGCGGGGGAGAGTGCGGGGAAGAGACCCCACCATAAATCACCCAGATAGTCACCCTCCCGATGGCAGCCCGGCACGCACAGACAAGGGCTGTCTCTCCCTGGAAGAAAGGCTGGTTGGGTGGCCAGTGCCCAGGGGTCCCCAAGGTCTCAAGGACGAAGCCAGATGACAGGGCACTCTATTCATTTATCCACAACACCGGCATTTCCAGGTATTCCGGAAGCTTCTGTGTGGATTATGTGTGGATCTTCAAAGCATCACTAAGAGGCGGGCCTCCTGTCATCCCCACTTGGCGAGAAGGTAGGAGCAGGTCAGAGGGAGCAGACTCGCCCGAGGTCCCAGGGCAGGGGTGGCGCTGGGCAGTGGCCCCCCGCTGTCCTCCAGAGCCCCTTGCCCGGAGGGTCAAGACAGACCCGGTGCCCTCTGCGTCGGATGCTGACGGAACCCCCACCCCAGGGAGACCGCCACATGTTGGAGACACGTGGAAGGTGGCAGGTGTTGCCTCTTGGTGTGTGCGGATGAACCCAGCAGCGGCCAGCAAGCCCCACAGCCCGCCTCCCTCCTTCGTTCATCAACAAGAGCCCAGGGGCCTGCCTGGCACCCGCCGGGGCCACGGAGGCCGGGCCACGCACCATCTGGGGGAACGTTCCAGCACAGGCAGGTGCACTGCCCTCACCAAACGGGGCCACCTGGCGCTTGTGGCTGCCGAGGTCTCGAAACGGGGCCAGTGCAACCGACCCCAACCTTGGATTTGATGTGATTTAATTAATTTTGGTTTCAGTAGCCACATCCGAGCAGCTGTGCTGGGCACGGGCGGCAGGGGTGTGGAGTCAAATAAGCCTGTTCACGACGCTGCGTGCTGAGGGGCTCCGGGAGGGAGGGTTTGGGGGAGGGATGGGGGGGGCCTGGGTGGCCATGTAGGTGAGAGGTCAGGGAGGCTCCTGTGGAGGCTGAACAGGGGCCCAGAGGGGCACCCAAGCCTGGCCTGCCCAGGACAGCAAGGGTGGGCAGGCGGGCCGATGGTGGCGCTGCTCTGGCGCAGGGGTGAGGGTGGGGCTGGCTGGGCCGTCAGGAGCCCCAGGCCACCACGGCTGCCGCTTGGACCCACGGGGCCACGTGCAGCGGGGAGAGGCACCGAGGTTCTGGCCGGCTCTGGAAGAGCCTGCCCTCCAGCTCTGTCGCGGCGTGGAGGGCGGTCAGGCAAGCGGACCCCAGGAGGACGGGGCGATCTCCCGGGAGCGAGAAGGGGGGTGTTGCAGAGGGGAGGCGAGAGTGGGCGCGGGGCTCAGCCCCGACGGGAGGGCCTGGAAAATGGCCAGTCCCCGCCGGAGCAGGAGGCCCTGAGCGGGCGCGAGGAAGGACACCCCTGCGCAGAGGCTGTTGCAGACCCCAGAGGAGGTCCCCAGGGGCCCGCCTGGGGGTGAGGAGTCCCCGGGGAGGGGCCTCTGGCATCCGGGCCGGTGGCAGCCGTGCGGTTTCTGGGCCACGGGGCCTCTCGCCCGTTGAGCTGAGTGGAGGGCGGAGGGGCCACTGGAGACGAGCCGTTTCCTGGAAGCTCGGACGACAGTAATGGAGCCGGGAGCGCCCCCGGGAGCAGTGGCTTCTGACTGAGAGCTTTTCCTGGAGCGCCATCCCTGGGGGCGCGGGCCGGGGTGGGGGGCGGGTGGGGGGGGCGGCCCTGGTGTGCAGCCCGCCCTGGGGAGACAGAGGGGTGCGGCGTCCCTAAGGCCCCGCCAGGTGGCCCCGTGAGGTGCGGGAGGGCGCCACGGGGGGCGGGGGGGGGGGGGGCCGGAGAGGCGACTCCCTGACTCCCTGAGACTCAGCTTCCCCATCGGTCAAGCGGGGCCATGGCCCGTGGGCGTGATGAGGCCGAGCCCCTGCACGAAGCCTCAGTGGGGTGGGGGGCAGGGTCAGTGCTGCGGCGTTAGCTCAAGAAAAGCCCCCCAGACAGGACTGTTGTATCCCTCACCTTCCTGTCTTCTGCATTCAGAGGATCTACTGAAGGAATGAACGAGTGAATGAGTGAATGACTCCATCAACAGGTCCTCGATACATCTGCGACTAGACTGGGGCAGTGAGGAGGCACGTGGGGGTCGGTGGTGGGGGGTGGGGAGGCACGTGGGGGCGGGGAGGCACGTGGGGGGCGGGGAGGCACGTGGGGGTCGGGGAGGCACGTGGGGGTCGGTGGGGAGGCACATGGGGGGGTGGGGAGGCACGTGGGGGCCGGTGGGGAGGCACGTGGGGGGTGGGGAGGCACGTGGGGGCGGGTGGGGAGGCACGTGGGGGGCGGGGAGGCACGTGGGGGCGGGGAGGCACGTGGGGGTCGGTGGGGAGGCACGTGGGGGTCGGTGGGGAGGCACGTGGGGGGTGGGGAGGCACGTGGGGGTCGGTGGGGAGGCACGTGGGGGTCGGTGGGGAGGCACGTGGGGGGTGGGGAGGCACGTGGGGGTCGGTGGGGAGGCACGTGGGGGGTGGGGAGGCACGTGGGGGGTGGGGAGGCACGTGGGGGCGGGGAGGCACGTGGGGTCGGTGGGGAGGCACGTGGGGGTCGGTGGGGAGGCACGTGGGGGTCGGTGGGGAGGCCCGGCTAGAACCATGTTACTGTGTGTTCAGTTTTGGGGTTAGAGGTGAGGCTGGGGTCTGGAGGGGGTAGGGGCAAGGCAGGGCCAGTGCCCTGGGAGGATCAGGCCACAGTCAGATGTGGGGCTCCCCTGACCCCTGCCTGGGTGCCTCTTGTCCCCAGCTATGTCCCTCTGACGAGACTTGGCTTTTGGTCACTTTGTCCACAAATCTTTAAGTAAAATGAAACGAAACCTAGGTTTTATTTTAAAATTTGGTTGTACTTTCAGACCACGGCCAACACGCCCTGCCACGGCCTCTGTTAAGGTAAGCGGAGCTCCCCCAACAAAAGCGACGGGCGGAGGACTGGACGTGCGGGTGGCCAGCAAGCCCACAAAGAGATGTTCAGTGTCATCGGCGAAAAGCAAGTCAAAGCCATGGCGAGACACCATCTCTCACCCACCAGGACGGCCGCAAAACCAACAAAAGCCGAAAACCAGAGAATAACAAGGGTCGGCGAAGACGAGGCGAAATTGGACGCGGAGACGTCGCAGGTGAGAATGTAGGACAGTAACAGCGGCCACTGCGGAGCGAGGTCTGTGGCTCCTGCAACCTGCAACCCCACCCACCCACCCCAGGCTCGGCCGGAAGAAAGAAGGCAGGGACTGAGATGCACCCCACCCCCACCGCGTCCCCGAGCACAGGAGCCCAAACCACCCGACTGCCGTCTGTCTGTCCGTCTGTCGTGTGCTGGTTGGTAAATCCGACCACAGAAAGGACTGCGACACGGGGTAGGTGAGAAAACGAGACGCCTCGGCCGCGAAGTGTCCAGAACAGACAGCACAGGGAGGGCTGGGGGCGGGGATGCCCCGCAGACTGGCCGCTTAATGGATGCCGGCCTCCTCTAGAGGGTGAGAACGTTCTGGAACGAGGAGGGGAGGCTGCCCAGCACTGTGAGTGTGCTAACTGCCGCTTGGCTATTCACCCTAAAGTGTCTGGGGTTTTGTCTCGTGATTTTCGCCTCAATAAAAAAACAGCAAAGGTAAGTGGAGGCCAGGGTCAGCCGCACCCTGTGTCCCCACGGTCCCCCAGCACCTGGAGTCGGGGCTGCCCCACGCTGGGCACTTCGGCTCTCCCAGCGCCCCTCCCGTGAGGGAATAAATGTGTGTTGTGTTAACGCGTGCGGCCCTGTGTTACAGCACTGCCTGTGCCCCTCGGTCCAGGAGACCCTCCTAGCTGGACGGGGAGGGCCCAGCACGGAGGACGAGCAAGCCAGGGGCAGTCGAGGGGTACCGTGACCCCAGAGATGCCCACATGTTGCTCTGGGAGAGCAGGACCGGCTGCTGTGGGTCAGGAAGACCACTGGGCTGGGGAGGGGTGATTGGTCAGCACTGCTCACAAGCAG
Organism: Panthera leo; assembly: GCF_018350215.1. Taxonomy (NCBI): domain Eukaryota; kingdom Metazoa; phylum Chordata; class Mammalia; order Carnivora; family Felidae; genus Panthera; species Panthera leo. The sequence goes on from NC_056681.1 coordinate 1,523,662, forward strand.
GGGGAGCCCGGGAAGGGCTCATCCGGCTCTTGAGGGAGGCGAGGTGCCCAGAGCCTGCCCGGCTTCCGGCAGCTTCCTGTGCCCTGGGCCAGCGTGGGGGCTGCACGAAGCCAGCATGGCCGTCGGAGACTGTGGTCCCTGGACTGGGCCTGGCCTTGGTGCTCCAACACACACGCACACGTGCACACAGACACACGCACACGCACGCACGTGTGCACACAGCAAAACAAATGTGCATACATCGCCATAATGGCAGCGGGAAACCCTCCCTGACAGCTCGTAAAGAAGTTATATTTCATTGCCATGATGTCAGCAGAGAGCAATTTGTTTCCAGAGACGTCGCATCCAGAATGGTGACAGCTTTACCATCACAGAGGCGTGGTTCGTGGTTCGTGGCTCGTGGTTCGATTCAGGGGGCCTGGCCCATGCGGTGCACCGGGGGCCTCGGGAGAGGGCTCGCGCCGGGTGGCCTGGGACCTGCCCTGTGATGCGGCCCCACCAACACCGAGCTCCGGGGCAGGAGGAGGACAGCCCCAAGGGGTGAGGAGAGGCAGGAGGGGAGCTGCGGGGTCCGGGCCGGTGCCCTCCCGGGGGCTCTGAGGCTGAGATCCTGTTGGATCAACACTCTGACTTCTCCCCCCTCACCGTCTCCTCTGGCCCCTCAGGCTGTCATTGGGGGTGACAAGGGCTGTGCCGGCCTTGAAGCCTGTCCGCTCTTCAGGACTCCCATGGACCCCTCTCAGAAGGGAAGGAAGTTTAGCTGGCATGGGGCCCTCTGAGCCTGCCCCCTGCAACCCTTGACCTTCCCCACAGATGCACCCAGAAGGCCCCGGGGAAGTATCTTCTGGATCAAGAAACAGATTCCTATTTCTAGGGAGAAGGAGGCTCCTGACCACAAAGACCTGGAGACTGGGCAGGGGACAGGGTGAGGGGACGGCCCAGGGGCCATTTCTTTCTTCTTTTTTTAACGTTTATTTTTGTGTGAGAGACAGAGAGAGAGTAAGCGATCGAGGGAGGGGCAGAGAGAGAGGGAGACACGGAATCCGAAGCAGCTCCAGGCTCCAAGCTGTCGGCACAGAGCCTGATGTGGGGCTCAAACCCACGAACTGTGAGATCGTGACCTGAGCTGAAGTCGGACACTTAACCAACTGGCTGCATTTTAAACGTGAAAACTCAGCCACAGCAGGGATGCAGCCCTCAGAACAAGCTTTCAAACAGGAGCACATCTCCACCGACAGACATCGTCACCCAGCAGAACTGGGGGACTGCCTGAAACCCCCCAGGGTGGGCCCGCCACCTGCTTGTACACATTTCTCCCCTTCTGCGGGCTCCACCCCATCGTGGTCATTACTTGGTGGTCCCAGACCCTCTTCAGACACCTCTGAGGCCGTGGGAGACCCGGAGGGGGCCTGACCTGCTCTCCCTGGAGCTTGGGGACGTTGGGGATGGCCAGAGCAGGATGGACATCACCTTGGTGGCCAGGGGGCTACGGCAGGTGGGGGCCGGCTCGGCTGGCTGCGGGCCCTTTGGGCTGGGAAGGAGCCCGGATGACCCATCACCCGGTGGCAACTGCGAGCAGGGGGACACGATGCCCAGCATCACGGGCTGCCCGCACATCCACCAGCCTTACTCCGCCCGGCACCTGGGAAGAGGGCCCAGCTCTTAGGGACGCGGAGAATAGACAGGAAGCCCTTGGTCTGGCTGTTCTGTGGCCTGGAAACCTTCTCGCCACACCTCACACCTTCCTCTTCTTCTGAGCTGGGCGGAGGCCCCCCCCCCCCCCCCTGCTCTCTGCACAAAAGGAGACCCGGCTTAGCCCTCAGCAATTCTCCAGATGCATCGACAGAACCGCCTGCAGGAGAAACGTCTGGGACCACTTAGCTTCGAACGCCCTCACTATCGGAAAGGAGGCCGCGACCCCGTCCAGGAGAGCCAGCCTCGCTTTCCTGTGCACAGACTCCGGGGAAGCGGTGCGGGACCCGCGTTTGGCAAAGCGGACTCCCCGGGTCCGATGTCCGGCTGCTCCCTGCCGTCCCAGCCCTTCCCACCCCACTCTGGTGGTGCCTGAGGGGCACCCGTTCCCTGCCCCTCTCCCCTCGCTGGGACTCAGCTGAGGAGGTGGAGGAGACCTCAGAGGACCGCTCCTCTCCAAGGCGGACCCCGGGCGCCCCTGGGGTGCACGGTTTCAGCTGCCCTGCCGGATGTCCGAGGGCCACCGGGGTCCCGGCTGCTGGTCACACAGGATCCTGCGGGCAGGCACCTGGGCTCCCAGAGCAGGCGCAGTAGAGGACGCAGAGGGCAGGGTCCTAAGAACGTCCCCAGAGCCCCTGACTGCCTTTGACCATCAGCACCAGGCTGCCACCTGCTTGGCTGAGGTCTCCTGGGGGTCTCCTCCTCGTGTCCACGCTGGGAGCACGGCCAGGAGCCCCGGGATGAAGGGCGAGGCTTATCTCTCTCACACGCTGTCACCAGAAGCCGAGGGGTGTTGATCCAACAGGATCTCAGCCACAATTAGCCTGTTCCCTCATTCTTGCCCTATAAATATCCATTCTGAGATTGTCATAAAGGTGCTTTAAAAAAAAAAGGGGGGGGCCAAGCCCGTTTGGAGCAAGGAATCAGCTGCCAAGTGAGTCCCACCGCAGAGACTGTGGAGATGCTGCCCCCAGATGGCTTTTCTCCAGGGCCAATGTGGGTGCTCTCTGGGGTTCTGTTTAATTTGGGGTGGGGGTTCTTGTCCCCTGCATGTAACATTTATAAATGTCACTGTGTGCTCTGGAAATGCTGTGCATGGGGACAGTGTCCCTGCAGGGGGTGGCCGGGCCCCACAGCCACGGGAAAGGTGTGCCAGCCACCCACGGGCCACAGCCCCACCTCCGGGCCCGCGTCAGACACAGGGGGCTCGTGGCCACACCCCTGCCCCAGGACCCACATCGCGCACACGGGGGTCGGGAAATTGGGGTGCCATCACAGGGCCAGGCAGCCGGGCTCCCCCAGAAGTCCTCCAGGCGGGGCCCCCGTGGCGCCTGTGGCCAGTGTATGTCCCCTTCCTCATGGAGCCCTTGGAGCCTCAGAGGTTGCTCCCTCCACAAGGAGCCCATCCCCGGAAGCCAAGGGTAGTTTCCTTCTCTTTCGTTATCCCTGACTTTTTCAGGAGCGTTACAGTGGCCTGCCCACTCACACAGGGCCCACGGGGCCAAAGGGGTCCTGGCCCAGCCCCAGGACCCCCAGCCGCTCACAAATCTCCATCTCACCCAGAACCCCATCCATCCACCTCAGTCCCCACCTCAGATGATGGCGGCGGTGGTGATGGTGGTGACGGTGTGTCGGGCTTCTGCTTGCGTGCTGAGAGGCTGCCCCTGCCTTGCCCCCCAGGTCCAGCTCCCGCCTCTGCCTCTCATTAACACGAGTTGGGTGGGCACCTCCTGGCCCGGCAGGCAGGTCTTGTTAGGAAGTGAGGACCCCGCTGACCTTCACGATCGGACCCTACGTTCCCCCGGGGGTAGGTATCCCAGCGCCTGGCCCAGGGCAACCCCTCCTGCCTCCCGTGCTCAGGGCTCCCCCTGGCTGGGTCCCCAGAACAGAACCTACCGAACGTGCACCGGCACGCACCAGCCCGAGCACACCCCGACAGCCGCCTCTTGCCCGGGCTGCCACAAATGGAATCCACCCCTCCTTCGCCTGGAGCACCCCCGCTTGCCTCCGCCCCCGGTTTCTAAGCAGCCAGAAATGGAAGCCCCAAGCCTGGGGGTGGCCACACCGTGGAATGTCTGGAGGACGTTTTGCCTTCTTGACAACACAGATTTTCCTGATCCCGGCTTTGCGGACATTGAGAACTAGCCCGCCTGAAGGGAGCTGTCCCGTTTAACAAATGGATCTCGGCTCGGTCCTGATGGATGCCTTTGCCTGATCGTAAAACTCCGGAGGAAGTCAAATTCGGGTTCTCAAAACCTTGGAGATATTCCTTGAATTTATTATGTGACCTGATAAATTATTGAATCTGCGTCCTCAAGTAGCTTTAACAGGCACAGCAGGCCGGAGACACTGAATGTCCCCTGGATGTGAGGGACCCGCCAGCTACAGTTTAAGGTTCCCACCAGAAAACTCTTCTGGGAACTCGGGCTCAGTATCCGAGCATCCCAGGGAAGCCCTTCTGGGGTCAGAGGGCAGCAAAGCCTGAGAGGTCCCCTAGGGCGGCCTCTGGGACCCTTCCATCTCCATCAACGCAAGGTCGTGGCGTTTCCCCGGCCAGCCCTCCCTCCTGGGGAACGAGGGCTCAGAGTCCTCAACTTCCTTCGCACACACACCTGTTGGTGGCAGAATCCCGTCCCCCTCGAGTGCACACCTTGTCATCCTCTCCCCTTGAGCAGAGGCAGGGCCCGCAGGGAAATCAGTTCTGAGATTAGGGCACTGATCAGGCCACTGCAAGTTCATCAATGAGAGCAACCTGCTGGGTGGGCCTGGCCTAATCAGGCAAAGCCTTCAAAAGGAACAGCATCGGAAAGACGCCATCCTGATGGTCTCAGAGAAGGAAGCCAATGGCAAGGTAGCGACCTACCTTTGGGGGCCACGTGGCAAGGGCCTACAGGTGGCCCCTGGCCCACAGCCGGACAACAAGGGCCTCAGTCCTACACGCACAAGGAACTGAACGCTGCTGACGCCCTGAACGAGCCGGGAAGAGGCCCCGAGCCTCAGAAGGAAGCCAGCCCCAGCCGGCGAGGTCGGGCAGAGGAGCCGGCCACGCCGCGCGGGGCTCCCGCCCCACAGAAACTGCGACATGATAAACGGATGGCACTTTAAGCCGCTGGGCTTGTGGTGGTTCGTCACACGGCATCGAAGACGGAGGCCAAGTGAACCCCAAACTGTAAAATGTGGGCGCGCGCCACTCACGCCACAGGGGCCGGCACCTCTGCCCGACCCGGGGCAGCCGGTGCCCCTCCTCCACCCTCCCACCCCGGGCCGCGGCCGCGCCCCCCTCCGGGGGTCTCCCGGGCCGGTGCTCAGAAACCCCGCGACGGACATGCTCCCGGCTTTCTCACGCAGACGGCGGGTAACGCACGTCCCGCTCCTTGCTCCGCGCTCTGGGCGGCAGCGCGATCCCGCCCCGGGGAAGGCGAAGCCGGGGGTCGCGACTGCCGCTGCCGGTTCCATCCGAGGGCAGGCGCCGGGACCCCCGCCCCCTCCCCGCCTCTGTGCCCACCGGCCTCACAACCCCTTCCTGGAAGCCTGTGCAGCTCGTCGCACCACCCCCCCGCCCCCGCCGCCTCTCGGCTCAACAGGGACCCTCGTCCTCACAAGACCCCTCCCCCGGGAAGCGACCCCGCCTGGATGTGAGGAGGCGACATTGGCAACCAGCTGACTGGTGCCGGGGTGACTGCCTGACGGACAGAGGAGCTGGCGGAGCCCCGGAGGTGGACAGCTCAGCCCACGAGCGGGGCCACGTGGGAGGGGGGACTGCGCCCACCGTCCGGGACTGACCCCAGCCTCCCTCCTGGGCTCCTGCCAGCCCCGCGGCAGCCTCTCTGAGCCCCACGAGTGACCTTCGCCAAGGCTGTGAAGCCTGCGGCCAGCTCCGCCGAAGCATCGCGCCTTCTCGGTTATGAGCTCTTTTTATTGCCCAGTCAGTAAAAACCTTCTGATTATGTCACTGCGGAGGCAGTTGAGTGCCAAAAAATATAAATTTCCTTCTGTCCGTCATGACCCCTCCGCCTCCGTGCTGGCCTCCGTTCTGGTTCCTTCCCTGTGCTTTCGTGAACTATCGAGACCCCGCCCCTGTGCCAGCTGCCTCCAGGCCCGAGGGCTGCTTCCTCAGCAGGGGAACCAGAGGAGGGGGCGCAGACTGGGGCGGAATCCAGCCCCCCCCCGGGAACCAGGGGCTCCCGGAAGCAGCACCGGCCCCTCTTCGAAGGGCCCCCCCGTGCTCCCTTCGTGCGGACAGAGGCGGAGTGCACACTCACGCGTCCCCTCGTTCGGGAGACATTTGCGGAGTCTGCCCTGAGCTCCTGCTCTGCGGGGTGCTGGGATAGGGCACCCAGCCTCTCGGGGGCTCTGACTCTCCTCCGTGAGTCAGCGGTCACCACGCTGGCCCTCGGAGGAGGGGCCTAGCACAGAACCGGACCCAAGCACCAGCTCGGACCCAGCCCAGGCCTCCTCCAGAGAGCCCGGCTCTGAACCAGCAGTGACGTGGGAGCAGGACGAGGTGGAGACACGGAGGGCTTCCCAGAGGAGGTGATATCCGTCCCCACGTTAGGGTCCCCGGTCCTCCCTAGTCCCGGCTGAGTCGGGAACGTCAGGATGCTGTCCGCCAGCCGCAGCGGGGAGCCCTCCGCACAGAGCCAGGCCAGGGCTAAGCCGGCCCTCGGCAGGCCCAGGGGGCACCTGTCCAGCCAGGGGCGGAGGCAGCCTTGGCATCGGACCAGAACACTTTGGGAGGCTGACATCAGTGCAGACTCGAGCTCCACGCTCGGCACCTGTTGGGTAGACCCAAGAATAGCCTCTTCCAAGAAGCCAAGTCGAGTCGGGTGTTGGGAGGTTCTGGGGGGTGGGGGGAGGGGGCCGCTGGAGTCGCTTTGCCCTCAGGCCGAGGGAGGCGGGTGCCTGCCCCCTGTACCCAACCCTACAGCCACCGCCCCTCCCTGGCCTCCGCCTGCCCACCTTCCGGTGTCCTGGGGTGGTGACCCAGCACGGAGAGTCCGGCCCACAAGCAGGACACGGCCCTTTGAAAGTCAGTGACTTGAGACGCCCTCGGCCGCCTGGATCACAGTGGCCCAGGCCTCCAGGGGCCTCCGCACGCCGGCCCCTCCAGGGGCACCCCTGACCGCCGGAGCATGAGGACCCACAGGCCCCAGGACAGACCCACCCCAGCAATACACCTTCGCAGGCCCCACGATGCACTTTGGGAGAGCCACCCGTGACGCCTCGGGCTCCAGCTCCCTGAGCCCAGGGGCTTTTCTCTCCTCCACCCACCTTCGCCCCCAGACCCCCCCTCCCTGGGGCCTGACCCCACAGCCCCCTGAGGGCCGCTCTCTGGCCTGGAGAAGCGCTGACAGAGCCTTCCCAGGGCTGGAGGCCCACGGAGTCCTCCCTCAGACTGAAGGCCGGGCGAGGGGGCCGCTGCTCCGTGGGTCGGGGGACCGGGGTGCGTCCAGGAGACGCCCCCTCCCTCGCCCCCCGGAAGCCACCACTTCTCCAGTAACTTCCAATCACCCGCGGTGGTTTCTGGAGGTGTAATTAAATATGGCGACAACGCCCTCGCCCAGCCCCGGTCCGGCTTTTTAATTAGCTGCTCCAATAAATGTGTCAGAAGCGTCCCTTGAAGATATATGTGTCTCCCAAGACCGAGTCGAGTAACAAAATAAACAGGGGCTTAAAAAGCATTGCCTCAAACTTTAACACCAAACTGCGCTACCTGGTAACAGAGGGCCCTGCCGGGGACCTGCCGGGCCTGGGTCTAGGCGCTTGTCGTGAGGCCGGTGCCGGGGACCCAGCTTCCCCGGCGACAGTGAGGAAACGGGGAGCCGCGGCTGGAGGGGCTCAGCTGGGTCTCGAGGGCCGCCCTGCACCCCCAGCTCCCCTCAGGGACTTGGGAGGGAAGGAGAATAAAGGTCGTGACTCGTCCTGGGGTTGGGGGCCCAGGTTCGGGTGGGGACCGCGTCCGCGTGGCCTCAGCTCCTTGAGGGCGTCTCCTGGACGAAGAGGAGGAAAATAGCGGAGGCCAAGTCCACTCAGCAGAGCCGAGGGGACAGAGTCGGGTGGCAGGAGAGCCCCGTCTTGACCCCGGCATGGCTCTGGGGAGGGCCTCGGAGTCACTGGGGCGCCCGGACTCGGAGCAGAGGCGGGCAGATCGCGGGCAGGCGTGGGGGAAGCGGGGGCTCCCGTAGGCGCAGCCAACGCTCACTGGGCACGTGCTGGATGCCGGGCACCACATCTCAAAGCCCAGACTTGCTTCTCGTTTTAGGCCCAGAGACAGTGCCTTCGGGGGGAGGGCGAGGTCCCGTCATGAGGACTGGGGGATCCCCACCGGGGCCCCCGGGGCTCCTCATTGCCCCTCACCTGCACCCCCAGACATGCCCCTGCCCCCCAGGCCCCCCATGTGGGTCCTGCGGCCGGTTCCCGAGCACACAGAGCCGGGGAAGTTCTGCGTGCGGGCCCGCCAAGGACTGGTTGACGGGTGAAACCAGAAGTCGTTTGTTGCCGATAAACAGGGTCTTTATCTGATCAGCAGCCAGCCTCTGGTCACCTCCCAGACCACCGGGGTGGGGGTGGTGCCGGGGACACGGGGCTTTGATCCATCCGCAACCGAGGGTAGTGGGTGGGCAGACCCAGATCGCCACCCTGGGGGCCCTGGGTCCGGGAGGCAGCGCTGAACCCCAGCGTCCGCCCCCACCTCTGCTCCGGGTCCCCGGGCAAGTCGCTGAGGCCCTCTGTGCCTCAGTTTCCCCGTCTATCAAATAAAATACTAGCGACTGATGACACTGGGCCTGGCTGGGTTAGAGCAGGTGCAAACTGGCTTGTGCGTTTCTTCGGCTGAGGGGGGTCAGTGCCCTGAAGAGCCAACGCCTGACACGATTCACACGAGTCGCTAGTAATGTTCTCAAGGGTGCCAGCCTCCCGGGGCGGGCTCCGCGGTGTATGGGGTCACGGCAGCAGAGTCCCGAGAGTCGGAGGTCCTCACGGGGTGCGGTCTGCGTTTCCCAGATGTTCTGAGTGCCTGGCCAGTGCGAGGTGGGCCGGGCTTGGGCACGACCCGGGGGGACAAAGACCTCCAAGCACCACCATCAAGGCAGAAAGTATGGAAAGAGGGGGGGGGGGGGGCAGCCGGGGGCGGGGGGCCACGTGGGGTGGAGACCAGGTTAAGAACTCTTTGTTCTAAGGCTGTGGGGGACCCCACCCCAGGGTGACACTGGCCCCATAGGACAAGCGGCACCGGCCCGGCTGGGCCAGGAAGGAGGGATGGGCTGCACTTCTGGGCCCGTGCCCCCTCGCAGAGTGGTGACCTCCCGCGTCCCGCTTCTCAGCTCCTCACCAAAGCCACCAAGGCCTGGAAAAGGGACTTCAACCTCCCAGGCAGCCCCCCAGAAGCCCCCGGACCCTCCCAACCCAGCACAGCGCTGGCGCCCCAGCCCCCCGTGTGCCTGGCGCTCGGGAGCAGGGTCTGCCTGCACGGCTCACTCTCTGGGCCGCTGGCCTTTCCCTGGCGGTAATTGACTGTGACATCACGAAGGGCATTTCCCGCGGACAAGGTCACTTCAGGGCTGGCCACGGCCTCTCTGTCCGCCGCGGTCCCTCCTCGGGCTGCAGCTTTGACGAAGGGGGTTCCGCAGACCTGGCTGCACGACTGGAGGAGCACACAGGGAGCTGAGGCTGCTCTCCTTGCAGAAACCAGTCCTCGCGGCTCGTCGGCTGCTAACGGCCCGGACAGGCGGTCGCAGGGGTGACTGTCAGGGGCTCAGCCTCCTGCCCTCGCAGCACAAACTTCTGCTCTCCAGGAGCTTCGGGGCGGGTGCTGGGCGCCTGCAGGGAGTGCGGTGGGCACACAGCTGGGGGAGGGGGCCCCGGGGGGCTCGCCTGTGCCCGTGTCCTCCGCTGCGCACAGCGCGACAGCGCGGCGACCTCGCGGTGAGAGCCTGTGTGCTCGCCGGGCGTGCGTGTCCCGGGGCCGCCGTAACCGATCCCGCAGACGCGGGGCTTCGAGGTGGATCGTCTCCTGGTTCCGGGGCCGCAAGCCCAAGCCCAAGCTGTCACAGGGCCGGCGCCTTCTGAAGGCGTCTGTCCAGCGGCTGCAGGCATCTCCGGCCGGCAGAGGCATCGCACGCTCTCCGTCTCCATCGGCACCCGGCACCCTCCCCGTGTGCATATCTGGGTCCCGATGTCTCCTTCCTATAAGGACACCAGTCATGGAGCCACCCTAACGGCCTCACCTTAACTAATTCCCGTCCGCAACAGCCCCATTTCTAAATAAGGCCTCGTTCTGAGGTCCTGGGTGTTAGGAGTTCCACGCAGGACGTTTCAGGGAGGTGAGTCGCCCCACAGCCCTGGGACTGAGCGCCGCGTGGGTCCAGAGCAGCCCCCACCCCACAAAGCCCTGCGTGGGGCTGAGCACAGCCGCCTCGCCCACGACTGACGGAGCTCGGAGGCAACCAAGCTGTCCTGCAGCCGGTGACAAAGAAACACTCCGCGGTGCACCAGTCAACGGACTATTCCTCAGGCCAGAAAGAAACGGGCTCTCGGGCCATGAGGGTGCGGAGGAGGCTCCCGTCGTGTTACTAAGCGAACGCGGCCAGTGGGGACTCCACACTGCGTGGAGTCAACCACCTTCCGGAAAAGGGAAAACTGTGGACACAGTAAAAAGACCAGTGCTTGCCTTGGGGGTGGGGGTGGGGGGGGACAGATGGCGAGCGGAGCAGAGGATTCCAGGGCCGTGAAGATACCGTGTGAGACACGATCGCAGTGGATACGGGTCACTACACGTCTGTCTAGAACCACGGAACGCACGGCCCCGAGACGCGCCTAAGGTGAACCGCAGACTTTGGGTGATGACGACGCGTCCGTGTAGGTTCATGGACTGTCATGGGCATGCCTGCTGGTGGGGGTGCTGACGGTGGGGTGGCGGCGTGGGGGGCAGGGCGTACGGGGAATCTCTGGGCTCACGGCATGGTTCCGTGACGCTAAAACTGCTTTAAAAAATAGCCTATTAATTTGTCTCTGCGTTCAGCAGAGGGATGCTTCTCACGGCGCCCTCCCCACCTGTGACCTGAGTTCGGACGGCAGTGCCTCTCCCGGAGGCCCCAGGGCCATGCTGGGCAGGCCCGGCCGGCGTCCACCAGGGGGGCTGTGCTCGTGGGCTGTGCTTGGAGCTCGGGTTGGCCAAGGTGAGGAGGGCCCTGGGACACAGGCTTGCTCAGCAGTCGCCCCGAGGAGAGGGAGGTGGGCCGATGCCCCTCGCCCGGAGCTCTGGGAAGGGAAGCGGCAGGAGGTCCAGGGCTGAGGGCCCTGCCTCCGGTGGACGTGAGGGGGACTCAGGCCTCGGGCACCTGCCCTGCGGCCACCAGCGCCTGTTCCCGCAGCCGAGTGCCGGGGAGGGAGGCGAGCGAGCGGACCCGGCCCAGGTTCCCCGGCAGCCCCCTCGCCCCCACAGACCCTCGCCGTCTGTTTCGGGCTGTGGCACCTCCATCGGGCCCACGGTCAGCCCAGCCATCACCTTGGGCCCAGGCAAGGTGATCTGAGTACAAGCCTTGCAGATGGGACACCGCTGCCACACCGAGTCCTCCTGGGAGCCGACGCAAACACCAGTGTGAGGCCGGGTGCGGCTAGCACAGCGCTCAGAGGGGGGCCTCCTGGCCCAGCCACCTGTGTGTCACGGGTCACCGCGTCCCCAGGGGGGAGGCACAGCCACGGCCCCCACGTCCTGATCCTCAGAACCTGTGACTGTCAGCTCATGTGGCAGAAGGGACTTTGCAGACGTGGTTAGGGACCCTGACGTGGGGAGATGACCCTGGAGCATCCAGGGGAGCCCCGTTCAGGGCCACGGAGGTCCTTGAAATGGTCAGAGAAGGAGCGTGAGCAGCACAGAGATGCTCTGAAGACCAAGGGCGCCTCCAGCAGCAGGGAGGGGAGAGGAAATGCTCCCCCCGGAGCCCACAGGAGCCACCCGGCCCGCACGCGCCCTGATTTTAGCCCGAGGGGAGGGAGGGTGGCCGTGTCGGACTTCTGACCTCCGAACAGTGGGATGACAAATCTCCGGTTGAAGCCGCTGGGTCTGGCGGTCTGTCCCAGCGGCAGCAGCAGGTGCACCCTGCGTATCCGCCACGGGTGCTGGTGCCGACGAGACACGAGCGCTGTCCCCCGCCTGTGCGTCACCGAGAGGACCTCCGTGCGTTCCCCAGGCCAGAGGGAAGCTGGCCGGGCCGGTGTGGCCCAACTCTGGGGTGCGGACACGGTCGGGTGCCGGGCAGGCCTCTTCGGGGCTGCAGACGGCTGTTTCCTCTCGTGTCCTCTCGCGGTGGAAGGGGCGGGGGGCTCGCCGGGGTTCCCTCTGTTGGGACACTCATCCCACTCATGGGGGTTCCACCCTCACGACCGACCCCTCCCGAGGGCTCCACCTCCTAGCACCATCACACTGGGGTTACGGTTCCAGCATAGGAAGGAGTTTGGGGGGGCACACGTGCAGCCCCCTTGAGCTGAGGGGATCGGCCCACTGGACAGACAAGGAAATGTAGCAAGGGACCCCTCCGGCAAGCACGGGGGCCGATCTGTCCGGTGCCCGCAGCCCCTCGGGCCGCTGCAGGGAAGCCTGGACCCCACCCCCCACCCCTTCATGCACCTGCCCGGGCTGCGTGCCCTCTGCCCTCGTCAGACTGGGTCTTACCAGGCTGCAGGCCTCTGGGGCACCTGCTCCGTGGGGGCGGCCCCAGCCCCGCCGGTGGTCCCGCAGCACCACGAGCGACAAGTGACGTGAGGCAGGGAACATCCTGCTGCGGGAGTCTCCCTCGTGTCCCAGGACAATTGTGGCTGGAAGTTGCCAGACGGAAGCTTCATTTTTACTCAACGTGTCCCGCCCAGTTCAGCGTGTCACTGGCCCGCTCGTGCCCCGGGCGACCGGGCAGTGCGCTGTGGCTTACACAAAAAATAAATCTAAGTAGGCCCGGGAGCAGAGAGCTGCAAACCACTCACACAACTTCCGTCTCTTACAGAAAAACCACGTCCCAACAGGGGACCGGTTTGCGCAGTGACTCGTTAGACGCGGCACCAAAGACGGCTCCTCGGAAGACAACCCGACGGACTGGTCTGTGCTGAAACGTAACACGTTTTCCCTGCCCGAGATCCTCGTAAGAACCGAAAGACAAGTTTCAGGCGGGGAGAAACGTGTGCACAATGAACGCCTGGTCAAGGACCGTCATCCAAAGTACGGAGAGAACCCTGCGCTCCACAGCAAGAAAACAACCCGATTAGAAACGGGCCGGAGACCCGAGCAGGCCCCTCACCGGAGAAGACGCACAGATGCAGACGGGCGCGGGGACAGGCGCTCCGCATCACAGGTCGTCAGGGAAACGCAAATCACAACAGCGAGGCCCCACGCACGCCTGTCACCAGGGCCCAGACCCACGACCCTGACGACCCCAGACGCTGGCGAGGGCGCGGAGCGGCAGGAGCGCTCGGCCGTTGCCGGCGGGAACGCAGGATGGCGCGGCCGCTTTGGAGGCGAGTTTGGTGTTTGGCTACAAAACGAATCATACTCTCACCGGACGAGCCGGCCATCGCGTTCCTTGCGATTTATCTCCACGAGTCGAAAACTCGTGTCCACACAAAAACCTGCCCACGGATTTGTATAGCGGCTGTGCTCGCGACTGCCAGAACTTGGAAGCGACCACGGCGTCCTTCAGAAGGTGACGGATAAACTGTGGTAGATCCACAACGTGGACCATTACTCTGTGCTCGCGAGAAACGAGCTCTCGGTCGCGAAAACGCAGGGAGGAGGCTCCGACGCTCGTCACTAAGGCAGGAGGCCGATCTGAGGAGCCCCCACACGTGAGTCCGGCCACACGACTTCCTGGAAAAGCACAGCCGGGGACACGTAAAGGGTCAGTGGCCGTCGGGGTGGCGGGAGGTGGGGGTGACGGCAGCGGGGAGATGAACACGCGCAGCTCGGGGGGTTTCGGGGCCGTGACACTAGAGCGCGCGATGCTGTGAAGGTAGGCGCACGTCACCGCACGTTTGTCCAGACCCGCAGAACGCACGACGCTGAGAGTGACCCCAAGGCGCACGTGGACTTCAGTCAATAATCTGTCAATATTGGCTCATCAGTTGTGACAAATACACCACGTCAACGCAAGATACTAATCGTAGGGGAGGGACACGTGGGAACTTTCTGGATTTTAGACTCAGTTTTTCTACAAACCTAAAACTTCGTTAAAAATAAAGTTATAATTGGGGCACCTGGGTGGCTCAGTCGGTTAAGTGTCCGACTCTCGATTTCGGCTCAGGTCATGATCTCACGGTTTGTGAGTTCAAGCCCCACATCGGGCTCTGCGCTGATCGTGCAGAGCCTGCTTGGAATTCGCTCTCTCCCCTCTCTCTCTGCCCCTAGCACACTTGCTCCCTCTCTCTCTCTCTCAAAATAAATAAACTTAAAAAAATTTAATAAATTAAAAAAATAAAGTTAATCGGGGCACCTGGGTGGCTCAGTCGGTTAAGTGCCCAACTTTGTCTCAGGACATGATCTCACAGTTCATGGGTTTGAGCCCCGAGTTGGGCTCTGTGCTGACAACTCAGCCCCTCCCACACATGCCGTCTCCCTCTCTCTCGGTCTCTCTCAAAAATAAATAAATGTTTAAAAAAACTGTTTTTAAAGGAACTTAAGTACAACAGAGAAAAACTTCACAGCCGTCGGGAGGCCCAGTGCTGTCTTGCCCCCTCTAGGAAAGCCGTCCTTCTGGCCTTGGGCCTGGCCGCCCACTCTGGTTCTTGCCAAGGCCTGAGTGACCTGACAGGCCAGCAGGCGGGTGAGGGTCTGTGTGCTATGCGTTCACCCCTTCCCGCCCCCCACCAGCCCCAACATCCCTGAACAGCCAGGGCCTGTGTGAGGGGAGCCCGGGGGCCAGGGAGCAGGGCTGGGAGAGACCCCGCCAGTGTGGGGGCAGCGGCTCCAGAGAGGCCAGGCCTAGAGTCCACAGGTCCCTCCCTGCTCTCAGAAACCCCCTTTCAAGCCCCAGGTTAAATGACTTCTCCCCCAGAAGCTTCCACCACCCCACACCCAGCCGCCTCCCCCGTTTGTGGGTCCATGAGCACCTCCATTTATCTGTGTGGTCACGTGTCCTCCCCTGGGCCCCAGACACAGTCAGGGTTTTCCCAGCACTGTCTCCCTAGCACCTAGGAGGGCCAGCACATAGTAGGTGGTCACTAAATACTTGTCAAGTGAACAAACAGATGAATGAAGCCAAGGCCAGCGGCCTAGGGGACCTGAGGTCAGGGGCCATCTAGGCCACCTGTGCAGATGCCCTGGGCCCTACCAGGCTAAGCCAGCTGCCTGATGCAGAGGCCAGGCCTGCCTCAGTCCCACTGGGTGGGTCACGTGATCGCATGTGTGGCCACACCTAGAGGGGGACAGGAGCCTCCCCGTGCCTGGCATGTGGGCGCTCAGGCCGGGGCTCAGGCCAGGACACCCATCTCAGGAGCCTTGATCCCAACAGCGTTATCAAAAATAAAACTTCTTTAAAAATTAATTGGACGCGGGGTGCCTGGGTGGCTCAGCCAGTTAAGCGTCTGACTTGGGCTCAGGTTGTGATTTCACCGTTGGTGAGTTCGAGCCCCGAGTCGGGCTCTGTGCTGACAGCTCGGAGCCTGGAGCTGCTTCAGGTCTGTGTCTCCTTCTCTCTCTGCCCCTCTCCTGCCCCTGCTCACACTCTGTCTCTCTCTCTCTCTCTCTCTCTCTCTCTCAAAAATAAATAAATATTTTTAAAATATTAGTTGGACGTGCTGGTTAGTGTACAACCTTTGGGGCTATCGCCGATGTTTTCAATATGCAAACATTCATTAATGCAGCCATAAAGGGTGGGAAGCAAAATAACATTTTCATCCCTGTGCCGAGTACACGGAGGGGATCAGGTATCACAAAGAGCTATTTAGCACTGACCTCCTGAAAGGCAGCCTTAGTCAGGACTTCACGGGGGTGTCCATCCAGAACGTGCAACGATTCATCCAGCTCTACCCACCCAGACCACGCAGCCTGCGGGCTCTACCCTCCCACCGCCGCCCACAGGGCTTGTGATACACACCCCAGGAGCCCCCTGGGCCTGCCCACTCCCCCGAGACCCGCAGGGGATACGCCTCTTAGAACTTGGCTCCCTGTGGGCGCCTGGGTGGTTCAGTTGGTTAAGTGTCCAAATTCGGCTCCGGTCACGATCTCACGGTTCATGAGTTCAAGCCCCGCAGCCGTGCCGAGAGCCCAGAGCCTTCTTTGGATCCTCTGTCTCCCTCTCTCTGTGCCCCTCCCCCCCCTCCATAGAAGTAAACAAACATTGAAACCAACCAACCAACAAAAACCTTCGCTCCCTGGAAGTTCCGGCCTTAAAACCAAGTCCGGGAAATGGGGCCCAAACGCAGTAAAGAAGAGAAGCCTCTCAGCGATGCCTCCGCCGGCCTCGGAGAAGCCCCGCCGCGGTCTCCAGGTGGGCCCTCTCCCCGGGATTACGAGGCGCCCCACACTCTGCCCCTTTCCATCTTCGGAGCGGTACTTACTGTGTCTGTCGCCACCTGGGGCAGGTGAGCTGTCAAACCCGGGGACCTCGGTCGAGACCTCAGACTCCTGGATGCAGGTTCGCGGAGGCTCGCGCGTGGAGGTGGCTCCCACCGAGTCCTCTCCCAACCGTGAAAGGCTCCGAGGAAGTCCTGCCGTATTCCGCGCAAGAGGCACGTTCCTTCTCTGTGGATTTACTGACGGTGACACGCCACTGGCTCCTAGCACCTTCTGGAACTTAGGTGAACTTGAGAAGCAGGTTGGCCTGGGCCGGGCCGGAGCTGCCGTGGCTGGTGGGCCCACAGCACAGGCTCCTCGGGTCAGGGCCAGAGCGGCGCCTCTGTCCCGCAGGCCGGCCTGTCCTGCAGCAGGCGTCCGACTCGCCCTCTTGGGCTGACAGCCCACGCGTGCGCCCCAGCATCTCGTTCCGAACGCGGGGTGCACGTTCAACCCCCAGGGTGGCCACCTGGCTACATGGCGTCGCCCCTGCCCCTCCTCCAGTTTCGCATGTCCGGTGGCCCCGGCTGCCCTCTGGGGTGGACTTGGTGAGTCCCTGGGCTCAATCCCGGCCCCAGCTAGAATCTCGGGATCCTCAGAGGGCCTCAGACGGAACCACTCAGTCCCTGGAAGCCCCAGCGGCCACGTGGCTCAGGCCCGTCTCCCCGGCTCCTCTGACCGCACCCCAAGGGCCCTGCTGGCAATCCACACATGCATCCACCTGCCCTACAGTAGTTTGGGAGTGCTTGACCTCTGCCAGGACGCACAGCCTCCCACGTATGCACAGGGGACACGTTCTCTGGTGGCTCCCGCATTTGACCAACACCCAAGGACAGCACTGAGGGCCCCGCTTTGCACACGCAGGACGTGGGTGTCCCATCGGTGCCCCTGGAGGTCCACAGTCTCGGGGGACACACAATTACAGCCCAAGGCAGTGAAACCCTAAGACTGAAATGCAGGCTGGAGCGTCTGAGGCCTTCCTGGCGATGCCGTCACGAAGGGGGCCCGGAGGCTGAGAGAGGGGTTGGGGCCCCTTGGAGTGTGGCGACGGGGGGCTTCTTCCTCATGTCTCTTCGGGAGAGTGAGCAGCCACGAAAGTCCCCCACGTGTCTGCGTGTGCACAACCTCCCCCTGAAATGGCGGTTTTATCTTGAAGGGGGAGAGTACCGGAGGGGCCTGGGTTCTCGTTCAAGTCGGGTCCCCGCCTCGCGGGGTCTTGTGAGGACGGCACATAATTCCACCTCTTGGGGGGCGGCTGCAGCCTGCCACCGGGGCTCTGGCCACCGCGGGGCACTTTCAGCGGAAGCTACCACGTGGCTGAGCAGCTGTAACTGACCAGAGGCGGGAGCGCATTGGTGCCCGGCTGGCGGGGCAGGGTGGGGGCAGGGCACTGGCACCGGCCCAGCCCCCGGCGGCCCCCCTTCGGGCCTAGACCACCTCCTGGCCCAGAACTCAAACCCAGAAACACAAGGCCCCCCACCCGCACCCTGGGGCCCCTAGGAAGGTCAGCGCGGTGTGAGGAGTGGGGTGTGAGAGCGGGTGGGGAACAGCCGGGTGAGTGTGTCGGGGGCGGGGTATAGCAGAGTCACCTGGTGTCCGTGGAGTCCTGAGCACAGCTGCTGGGGCCCCACCTGGGCGGGTGGGCCTCCTTCCTGAACAGGGACGGAGCTCCTCCGTCCTGCGGGTCCGATCACAGCATCCTCCTGGCAGGTGCTCCCCACCCCCCTGCCCGCCCCCTCCCCCGACAGCTGGGCCGGCAGCTGTCCGCGAGCTTTGATGTGCCGTGTGGGGTCAGGCCCACGGGACACACGTGTCCCAGGCCCCTGGCAGAACCCGCCCCTCCCCCAGGGCAACAGGAGCCAGCAGTGGGGGACAGGTGGGGGGGGGGGAGGGGCGTGAGGGTCAGATGAGTGCCCCGGGCACTCCTGCGGCCCCTCAGATGGTCTGTGCCCTGGCTGTGCAGACAGTCCGGAAGTAGGAAGAGGGGCCTGCTGTGATCTTTCTCCTTCCCCTAGAACACACCCACCCCCCCAGCCCGTGCGCAGTGGGACCTTCGGCCCCCAGCCCCTGCGCAGTGGGACCCGCCCCGCCCACCAGCCCCTGCGCACTGGGACCCGCCCCCCACCAATGCCTGCGCACTGGGACCCGCCCCCCCAGCCCCTGCGCATGGGACCCACCACCCCCACCAGCCCCTGCACAGTGGGACCCGTCCTCCCCCACCAGCCCCTGCGCGCTGGGACCCGCCCCCCCTCCCCCCACCCCGGCCCCGTGCTAGGCGGGTGGGCTCCTCCTGTAGCTCCCAGCGTGACAGCCTCCGAGACCGGAAACGTGTGGCCGAAGCTCGTCCTTAGATGTGGCAGCTCCGGCCTGCAAGGCTCAGCGGCGCTGAGTCCCCAGGACCTCCCGACGGGCTCCCTTGTGGGGGAATCGAGAGGCCGAGGTGCCAGTGGGCGGCTGCTCCCGGTCCCGCGCCAGCCCGGCCGCCCCCCCCCCCATGCCTCACGCCGGCCGCTCGCTTGCCGCGTCCCCGCACAGCCAGCTCCGGTGCCAGCCTGGACGCGTGCCGGGGTCACCGGCCTCCCGTCGAAGCGGTCGCTACAGGCGTCAGCGTCCGCGCCTGACCCCTGCCCGGTGTGGTGGCATCTTCGTGGCGTCCGGGCCGGAGGGTCAGCAGCGGGGCCTGACTCCAGGCTCGGGCTCCTGCGGACCGTTTCCTCTTGCAGCAGTGACGTGGATGTGGGCCCGTGTTCCCTTACTCGGCCTCATCCTGTCGTCGACCCGAGGCCGCTCAGAATCTGACGCCACGTGTGACATCAACGCAGCACCTTTAAAGTAAGCGGCTGTGCCGGTAGCGTAAGAAACGCTGGCTTTTATGGGGTTTACTGTGTCATAGGTCCCCCCAAACTGGGCCCTTCGTGGTCTCCGACTCTGCTTGTGGAGGCAGCACCAGGGGCTCCAGGACCCCAGGCCCCCGGGGGTCCCCACCAGGGCGGCACGTTGGCCACTGGCTGGCACCTGCTCGTTTACACTCGCCTGGCAGCCGGCTCCCAGTGGCCCAGCCCCACCTGTGTCCCTGCCACTCGGGCTCGGAAAAGGCGAATGTTGTCGGTGGCCGTGCGGAGTTTTGCACATTTCCATCCGGCACGTTGATCTGTTTCCTCCCCTGACCCACACGGTGCTCCCGGGATCCCCTACGGGACTGAGACCGTGGGGCAAGGAGGGGATCCCCTCTGGACAAACGCCTCCCCTGGGGACACAGGCCCAGGACAGCGGCTGAGAATACAGCGTGAGTGTCAGCAGCATCAGCTCGGCACCTCTGTGGGGGTGACTGTGGGCACGCGGCTGAGCCTCCCGGAGCCCCCGGGGAGGGGACCGTGATGCTGGGTCACCGGCTGCAGAGAGACGTCTGCCACACATGAAGCACGTGACGCCTGACACATTCAGGGGCCCACCCGGCAGGGTTTTGCCAGGTTGGGGTGGATGTCTGCCTGCCCCCCACGCCAGGCGGGCAGGACCCTGGGCGGTGCCCCTCCCCGCCCCTGCCCTCCCTGCTCCCAGGGAGGGGCACGGCCGGCCGGGTGGGTCGCGGTGCCGGAAGAGGTAGACCCGGGTGGGGGAGGGGAGGGGTGCTGGTGTCCAGACAGGAGGGGCCTGGGCACAACAGGGCAGCAGGAGGGCCTGGGAGGGGCTGGCTCTGCCAGCAGCTGTCACTAACACCACCCTTGTCCCCACTAGGTTTTTAGTCTTCAAGGACAGTGTGTACCCGTGTTTTTTTGATCCAGAAGTGCCAAAGGCTATACCACACGCGGTGAGCCTCCTGTTCACCCCACTGAGGCCGTGGGCCCCTCCCCAGCGGCCCCGCCGTTGACCAGCCCCTCCTGGAGCCTGTGGGTGTGTCACACACACGTGCACACACCAGCATGCACGGCCACACCCCAGCCGCAGCTCCCGCCTGTGTCCCCCCCCACCCCGCCAGCCGCACCCACCGGGGTAGGTGGAGGTCCGTTTAAAAAGTGATGGCACTAAGTGGGCGTGTCCTTCCTGAAGGAGATCAGAGGGTCGTGGAGCCTCTAAGTCCCTCCTCGCTGGGCAATGATGACACCAAAGCTGTCGTAGCAAGTGTCATCGAGTGTCACGGCCTCACGCAGAAGTAATTTACCCGCAGGACACAGCCTCCTCCGGGCAGCCCCAGGGAGGACCCCGTGAGGACACAGACTCACATCTGCGAGGACCTGAGCCCCTTCCCCCGGGAGGCGGGGGTCCCAGACCCTCTGCAGCCATGGAGCCCCCCAGCCCACACGCCAGGGGTGCGAGGGGTCCCCCCAGGCTCCCCACTCCCCCCACCCAGGGTCCTGTTGTTCTAAACAAGGTGGTCAGGCAGACCCCAGCGGCAGGGGGGCCAGGCGGCCTCGACACCCTGTGAAGTGGGACCCGGCCCCTTAACCGGGGCCTCTTAACCTCGAGAGTCCCTGCGGAGAAGCTGCTGCCCAAATCACCCGTGTGCTCAGACGACCTGAGGGGACCCCGGCCCGAGCCCGCACCCCCCCTCGCAGCCCCGCGGGGCCAGGGTCAGGGCCGCTCCCCACTCCGGGCCGAGCCCTCCGCCTCGCCCGTGCCCCCGGGTGCCAGGCGTGGTCTCGGAGTTCTATTAAGGTGGGGATGGCGTCCTTCCAGAGAAACCCAGCAGGACGCAGTGGCCGCAGGAGCCAGATTGATCCTGCCCTGGTCAGCTGACGGGTTCCGGTTACAGCCCTCAGCGGCCCGGCCGATGCGTGAGCTCGGCGTCCACACTGGGCAGCTGCAGGGCCTGATCGGGAGAGTGGTGTTCCTGTACAAATGCTCTTACCACACTGGGGTTAAAAATAGCCTCGAGCCAGAGCACCAAGATGCCTCGCGGCCAGAAGGCAGCTCTCAGCAGCTCTGCTCCTGCTCAGGGAGAAGCGGGGGGAATGTTCCTGCCCGACCCGGCCCAGCCCCGCACCCACACCCTCATCAGACCTGGGCCAGGGGTGACGCCAGGGCCGTCCTGCCAGGGCTCTGCGGCCACGGCACCACGGGCCTTGCACAGAACGGGCTCAAAGGGCCACGGCTTCGCGCAAAGATGGCGCTAGGCCTGGGAGGGGTGGGGGCCGGGCCACCGTCTGCTACAGGAGCCGCCACCCTACACCCTGCCCTCCCATCGTCCCCAAGGTCACAACCAGGCACCCCGGCCCTGCAGCCACCAGAACGCCCTCTGGCAATTTTCCCGCCGGGCCACGGGGCTGGTCAGCCCGCCACGGGCAGTAGGAAACGCTGCCTCTGCAGCCGGGTCTGTGCCGGGTCTGTGGGCCCCGACGGAGGGCGAAGCAGGGCACCTCGTCATGGCTATTTAAAGGCCGGGAATGGACAGATGCAGGGACGGGAGAGGGGATCTGAGCCGGACACAGGGGAGGGGGTGGCATTCGAGGCCCCCTGGCCCGAGGCGGCAGGCAGCCCAGAGGTTCCCGGACAGCCCGACACGCCCGGCAGCAGGGTCTGAGCTCAGTGGCAGGAAAGGCGGGACTTCGGGGCCTGGCCCTGAGAACACCCTGCACTGGGTCAGGGACAGACTGGGGCGTGGCAGCCAGGACTGCCCACCCCCTCCCGGGTCAGTGCCCTCACAGGAAGCTGAGTCAGGCCCAGGACAGCCCAGATGCCCAGAGGCAGTTTTCAGAGCCTGCGAAAAGCCCAGAAAATACAGGAACCGAGCCTTCGGTGCCATTCCTAAGGGAATCTTAACCTTTCCGCTAAATAGCCGTCATCATCATCATGCTGGTGGCTCCCGGGTCAGTTCACGGCCCCGCCACGCTTGACGGAAGACTCCAGGCAAGTTTGCTTACCTGAGCCTCAGTTTCCTCACCTTCAAAATGGGGGGAGGTGGGAGCCCTGCCAGGCTCAGGGGAGCAGTAGCATCCAGCGTGCAGCCTAGAGCCAGTACCCGACAGGCACACAGTAAACAGTGGCCACCGCAGGCCCCTGGAAAGACAGAGCAGGCCGGCTAAGTCGCACTAAAGTGTAAATGACTACCGGCACCCCCCACTCTCCAGAATAAGCTGCTGGGGAGGAAGCAAAACACTGGGAGGGGGGACTCTGGAGGGAGAACAAAGAGACTAGGGAGACGACTTTCCCCGAACTCGGTGGGCCTCACCCTGGCCCCCAACTCCATCCGGCTCCCCAGACCCTCTCTAGCCCCGACTCTGGCCTGCTCAGACTGTGTAGAAGAAGACACTGAGGGCCTCGCCCCAGAACCCCACCCCAGGGTGCTCAGTGCCCGGGCTCCGCGTCTGGTGGTGACTGAGCTCACAGCAGGACCTGCTAATGGGCTGTCACCCCACAGCAGGAGAGGCAGCTGGGACAGGTGGGGGCGAGCCTGCGGCCTCGGCCTGGAACCACACGGGCTTGTTAATGGTCGGCTCCTCTGCGAGAGAGGCTGTGTTTCTGAGCTCACTGAGCGCGGGGACCGCAGGCCCACGGAGCCCGTCCGGCGCCCGCGGGGGTGGTTGGCGTCCCCGCGGCTCATCTCCCCCGAAGGCGGGCCCCACCTCCCCCATCTACCCTCAGAAACTACCGGCTACTGAGCCACGTCCAGGCTCCCCACTCAGGCCAGGAGGGCGGGCGGGGGTCCCGGCAGCCCCCCACCCCCGCCTCCACACCATGTGCCCGCTGCCTGTGGCGGCCTGTCTGGGCCAGCCGTCCTGGTGGCGCCGGGGGGCGAACGCTGCCTGCTCCTCGTGCCGTCAGGAGCCCCGAGCACGTCACGGCTCAGCCGCGCCTCCGCCTCCCAGCCAGCTATTGTCACTAAGGCTCCCGGCAAGGGGGACGCCGGGGCCGGACCCGCAGGCCAGCTGGCCGGGGTGGGGGGTGGGCAGGTGACTCCGGGCCCCCCTGGCCCCTGTGAGCCCCGGGAAGCCACCTGCCCCGTCACCTCTGAGCCCCGGAGAGCTCAACATCTGCAACCACCTGGTCGCCCTGTAAAAGGGGCTCATCCACTCGGGAGCAGGGACCCCTGAAGGAGGCGAGGGGCCAGCTGTTTCCGTGGACGGGACTCAGAGGGCCCGTTTGGAGGCGGGGGGTGGTGGGGTAAAAAGCAGAGAAAGGAGGGCACAGTGTGGGGGACGTGCAGCGGTGGGGGGCGGGCAGAGAAGGAAGAGAAAGAGAAAGCGAGTGTGGAAACAAAGGCGGGGGACCCAGTGCCGAAGGGGCCGGGAGCGTGCGTGAAACGGGCCGGAGACAGGGAGCGCTGGCACCCCCAGCGGCCGGGGTGAGGACCGGCCACTGCACCAAAGTGCGATGGAGATGCCCGGACTCGGGTGACAGGCGCTGCAGGCTGGGCACAGGTG
Source organism: Panthera leo (assembly GCF_018350215.1). Classification (NCBI taxonomy): domain Eukaryota; kingdom Metazoa; phylum Chordata; class Mammalia; order Carnivora; family Felidae; genus Panthera; species Panthera leo. Next base: position 1,547,248 of record NC_056681.1, read on the forward strand.
GTCACACGCAGCTGGGCCCTGCCCCCCGCATCAGCAGGGCACAGGGCCACGCACCCACACACGCTCCCCAAGAATGGAGCCCGGGGTGACCACCAGGCCGGGCCCGGGCAGAGCCTAAGGACAGCTGGGGTAGGGCAGGGGAGCCCCCACATTTAGCAGGGGGCACAGCCCGGCCAGGGAGGGCGGAGGCGTGCCCAAGGCCGACAGGTGGATGGATAGGTGGGACCCCGACGAGCCCCACCGCTGGGGAGGAACGGGGCAGGAGGCTACGCCGAGGCCAGCTCTCTGGCCCGTCTCACCGAGCCCCTCGGCCGGCTGCCACAGCACAGCCAGCAGCTCACGCGGCCCTCTCCCCTCGCCCAGCAGACCCGGCGCCACATGCACCCACGAGGACGCTCTCGGCCCGTCACGGGGTCGCGCGAGCCGCAGGCCCCGCTCCACACGCTCTTCCGTGAGGGACGGGCCACCAGGAACACCAACCACCCGGCCGTCCTAAGAGGTCAGCCGCGCTCATCCTCGCAAACCGCGGTAGAAACGGACCACGCCGCACAGGTGCTCTGGGGAGACTGAGGAAGTCGTCCCTCTTCACCTCTGGGTGGGGGCTCAGCAGGGCAGGGGAGAGGGCGGGAATCAGGCTGTGAGCGCAGGGGCCCTGCTAAGGCAGGAAATGCAGTCAGGAGTCTGAAGAGAAGTGTGGGCCGGCGGGGTTCCTCTGACACCTGCCTCCCCCAGCCCCACAACCCGCCGAGCTCGGCCTTCAGATCAGCGCACAGCCCAGTAAATCAGAGACAAGCCCACAACCCTTCCGGAAGGAACGGATTTCCAGGATGGAAATCCCACGGGACTCCTTGGAAGGTGAAACTGAGGCATCTCCCAAAAGGAGGGCCCAGTCAAGGCAGGAAGTTAGGAAGAAAGAGAGTCAGGGCCTCCCAAGGCACCAGCTGGGACCTGAGGCCCAGGGAGGGGCTGCTTCACAGGCGCCGGGTCCCTGGACTCGTACGTCCAGTCTCCGAGCCGGGCCAGGCGAGCCCACAGCCCAGCCGGACCCTGGGGGCCAGCTCTGGTCTCGGGCCGGCCTCCCTGTCCTTACCAGGCCTCCACACGACCTCCCTGCCGGGCCGGGGGCAGGAAGGTGCTCAGTGGTGGGAGGTCCCCGGCCAAGGACACACCTCACTGTCCCCAGACTTTGCTCAGGGGACACCCGTGTGGGAGACGCCGACGGAGGGCTGGTGCAGGGGGCGCTCACCGGGCATGCCCTCTCTGACCTCCCCTTCGGCTTGCTGGACGGCTGCGTGTGGAAGGACTCAGGCTGCATCTGAGTTCAGCAGAGAGCGGGGATTGATTGGTGACGTCTGGCAGGGGCACAGGAGACCACGGGGGCCTGGAGTGCACTTCATCCCCGGACTGCTGTCCAGGTGTCAGCCAAGTGGGTGTCTAAGCACAGAGGACAGAAGCCCCCTTCCCCCGATGGACAGCGTCCCTGCACTTTGTTCCACGTGGGGCCCCACACTCCCGCCGGACTGCCTCCCCGCTTCCCCGAGGACTGGCGGAGAACCGGTCCCCCAGCTCAACGCTCCCCACGCTGTCCCTCCCCTTCTACCGCCAGGCCTCCGCCATCCCCAAGAGAAGGGCCAGAGAACGTGCCATCCAGGCTGGAGCCAACACGGTGACCTGATCCAACCCTGGCCCCAGAGGACCCCGCCAGGGCAGGGCAGCGAGACGCTGGACGTTTCTTCCACGGCCCCAGAGCCTTCTTCGGGCATCTTTACAAAAGCAAACACACAAACAAAAACAGGTAGAGTGGACTGTGTTGAAGGAGGGGAGGACCGGGACCCCGCCCACTCGGTCCTACTCACCTCATCTTCCCCAGGGCTCAAAGATGGCCCCAGGGACCCTACTGGAGAGCACTCACTCCGAGGCTGTGGGTGACCCACCGTCTGCACCCACAGGTCAGCCACGCAGAGCAGCGTGTGGCATGGTTGTGGGGGGTGAGCTCCGTGATGGAGGACCGGACCACGTCGACCTCAGCCAGTCAAGGCCGAGCACCCATAGCCGTGTGTTGTGCTGACAGCAGGGACCCGGCGTGCCGGGCCGAGAAGGCAGCCCCCCTCTTTGGTCTCCCCCGAGGACCCCTTACCCTGTCTGACCACGAGAAAGTCCCCGGACCAACTCAAAAGAAGGGACTCTCTCCCAAACGCCTCGCAACCATCAAGGTCATCGGAGACCAGGAGAGCCAGAGGCACTGCCCAGCCCAGAGGGTCCTACCGAGAAGGCGATGCTAGATGTCACGAGCGGTCCTGGATGGGATCAGAAACAGGGTGTGAGGAAAAACTGAGGAAACCGAAATCAGCCTTGAGCTTTTGTGAACGATCATTTATCCACGGTGGTTCATTTATTGTAACAAACGGACGGCACTGATGCAAGATGTTAATTTTTTTTTAATTTTTTAATGTGTATTTGTTTTTAAAAGACAGAGAATGAGCAGGGGAGGGGCAGAGAGAGAGAGAGGGAGACACAGAATCCCAACAGGCTCCAGGCTCCAAGCTGTCAGCACAGAGCCCGACGCGGGGCTGGAACCCACAAACCGTGAGATCACGACCTGAGCCGAAGTTGGACGCTTAACCGATTGAGCCCCCCAGGTGCCCCTGTAAGATGTTAACTTAAAACCACCTGTTGAAGTCCCTTCTCACCTGCTTTGTTTAACGGACCTGGTGTTTTAAAGTTATTTTGATTTGTTGTCAATTTAAAAAATCAGGAGATCGAGCGTGAACACCTGGGTTTCTGGCCTCTCCTGAAACCCCGAGGGACCGGTCAAGCGGCCGGAGGAGGGTCAGCCACCACTCAGCGGCCGCGTTCCCAGGGGTCTCCTTCCAGCCCACGTGGCCCCTGCCCCACCCGCTGTGGTCTGCCTAAGAGAGGACAGGGACTCCCCCGACGTCATCAGCAGTCTGGTGACAGAGCAGGAAGGGCGGGGCCAGAGGGCACCCCCAGAGCCCTCCACATCGCGCTCGGCACAACCCTCCTCCCAGGGAACATGAGACCTGCTCATTCTGGAAGTCCCCTCCCGCCCCCCAGCAGCAAGAATGTCACTCCCCTGCCAACTTTTAAAAATCACCACTCATAAGTTTTCAGCTAGACTACATTTCTTTCACAAAGAAATGCATATATATATATAAACCTATATTTGTATATACATATAAAGAGAAGAAAGATGTACGTGACGTGTCCCTCCTGTCCTGTGAGCAGAGGGGACCCGTCTCCAGCCTAAATCCAGCCTCGGCCGCTCCCGGCCTCTCCCCGGCACCATGGGCCCCCGAGCGAGTGCCCTCCTGGCCCACGGGTGCCCTCCGGGGCAGAGGGCAGGGTCAGCACGCGGGGGCCACGGAAACTCAGACCCAGGCTCAGCCTCCATCGCTCTGACCCCAGGGGCCACTGCAGACCCGTCCTCAGGTGGGCAGGTGGGGGACGCTGGCCGGCGGGCCCAACACAGACACCCACACGACTGTGGGCAGCTGGGCGTCCGGGAGGCCACGTGGGCCTGGACCCCCACGAGGGCTACTTAGGGAGCCTCTGAGGCAGCGTCCCCAGTGAGCCTCACCGGAGGCCCGATCCACACAGAACATGGCATACTGCAGGGGTCCGGGCCCGCCAGACCAGGTCAAGGAGAGGGACGGGCGGGAGCCGGCTCTGCCCCCCCAGCCTCACACCCGTCCCCCCACCCCCGGTCCTCTTGTCCTACTGTTGCCCCTGGGATGGCTCCGGGTCTCATCTCCACGCCTGTCCGGGGCCCGTGGGGGTCACGGTGACCCCTGCACAGACTGTCCACCTAAAACCCATTTTCTAGGGGCGCCTGTGGGCCTCAGTCGGTTCATCATCCAACTCGTGGTTTCAGCCCAGGTCGTGATCCCAGGGCTGTGGGATTGAGCCCCGTGTCTGGTTCTGTGCTGGTGGTGAGCCTGTTTGAGACTCTCTCTCTCTCTCTCTCTCTCTCTCTCTCCCTCTGCCCCTCTCCCCTACACGTGCTCTCTCTCTCTTAAAAACAATTTTTTTTTTCTGCAGAGCGTGGGCAGTCCAGCCCCCACCTGCAGGCGAATCGAATACCCCGGGGGCTGGCAGAAGGAGGCAGACGCTGCAGAGGTGACCCTTGGCCGGCAGCTCCCGCATCGCCCGAGAGTCTGCTGAGGACAGGAGCTGTGCCCCGTCTGCGCGGAGCCACGGACGCGGACGCAGGCTTGGCCTGGGAATCGCTGTGTCAAGAAGTTCTTGTGCAGCCTGGCAGGGCCGTGTCCGAAGTCGCTGCCAGCTCGCTCCGTGGCCGAGCGTCCCCTCAGGATGCAGTGGGGGGCACGTGGGACCCGGCCCCCTGAGGGCGTCTCACACCCCTTGGGGAGCCCTGCAGCGCTCAGGCCACCGCCACCGGGGGACCCTGGAAACCACCTGCCGAGAGCGGACCGCCCCGGTGCAGGGTTCACGTCCGCCCTGCCCCGCGGGGGGCTGCCCGGCGCCGCCTCTGGGGTCACTCCGGGTGGGTCTGTGTCACCCACCCCACAGGCATGCTCCCGAGCCTGGAGGCCACGTGTGCCCACCCCAAGCCTCCAGGCGCTGCCTCTGCCAGAGTAGCTCGGGCCCGTGCGCCCCGGACCACGGGCCTTGGCCGGTGACTGCACACGCCCGTCGGACGCTCAGTTAACACCCGCCTGCAGCTCGTGCTGGCCTAGAACAGAGGGCCCGCCGTGTCCCGCCTGAGACGTGCCCGGTGGAGGTGAGGACGGAGGCTGCAGAGGAGGGGACCGAGGCCCAGCGGGCCCGGAGGAACAGGAAATGGCTGCCACCAGCTGGCGGGAAAGGCGGGGGCCCCGGCGCCCCCGGCTGCCGTCCGGCAGGCAGGCAGACGGGCAGGATTGAGGTGAGGGTGCGCCAGGGGGTCCCTGACACCCCAGAGGAGGTAGAGCACAGGACACTCGTTCTGAGGGGGCAGGCAGGGGGGTTTTGGAGAGAAGCAGATCGAAGCCTAAAGAGGATTCCGTTCCGTTACCGCTCGGTCTCTTGCTTCTGACCTTTCACCAGTGGGGAGGCCGAGGGCCGGAGCCGGTGCGGGACGGAAAGGAGGCGAAGGCACCTTCCCCAGGAAGGGGCACTAAGATGTTGGCAGTGACGGTGATGGTGGTGATTACGTGACGACGATGTCAAGATAATGCTGATGCGGGTGCCGGACAAGGTGTGGCCCGCCCACGCGGTCTCACGGCTTCTTCCTCTGTTGGATTCCGAGTTTTACACAGTCACGTGCCGAGGCTTCATAACCACCCCCGCAGGGGGCACAACCGTGCCCCTGTTTTGCAGAACCGTCCAGGGCCTCACAGCCGGGAAGCAGGATTCGAACTCAGGGCCCGCAGACAGGGCTGTACTGACCGCACCGCCACTCGGGCGGGAACGGTGCGTGTCTGATGAGGGAGGCGTGACCCCCACCCCTCGCCCAGGATGTACCGGGAGGCACAGCCACCCTTTCCGGGCTCGAGGGGAGGTCTCGGGGGCCCGAGTCTAACAAGGGGCACGCGCCCCCGACGCGCCTGTGACCCCGTCCCGGGACCTGAGCGCTGCCTCGGGTGGACGGAGCAGGCAGAGCTGATATTTGGGGCTTGCCCGGCCACGCGTTAGGAGGAGGCCTTGAGAGGCCAGGGCAGACTCCTCCTCCCCAGCTTGTCTTGTGTCTGATACGCAGGGACCTGGACTGGACCACCTCGGGGTCCTCCGCCCCCAGGACAGAGAATGTGTCCGGGCCACAGGTGGGCAGGAGACCAGACCTCCTGAAGGACAGGAGTGAGACGCCACCGACAAAAGGCCACGCGGGCGGCCCTTCCCCCCTCCGTGGGAGGCCGGCGGCGCGTCTCGAGGGGCAGGGAAGGATCCCCCCACCCGTGTGACACAAACCTGAGCGGGCAGAAGGAACCTCTTTCCCAGACGCCCAGGGAGCTGCTGGCCCCCACCTGGCATCCAGGAGCGTGCTGTGGGCACAAGCTCGGCTCTCCTGGGAGGGAGGGAGGTGACCACAGCCCCTCCCCTGCAGGGAGGCCCGTCTCCCCCGAGAGGACGCTCAACCCTCATCTGTGTTCCCTTCCTGACACCTTTGTTATCAGGGGGTCAGAGGCTGATGAGGCCGTGCTGCCCCCACCGCGCCCTGAGGTCACAGCCCTCTCGAGACCTGGGGAGGGTCTCCGATGAGGTGTCGTGGAGGGAGAGGGCCAGGCCGTCGGGGGGTCAAGCATTCCAGATCCAGGTGCAAAGTCCCTCAGGCAGGAACGTGCTCATTAGCGGTCTCGTGGAGGCTTGTCCTCAGTGCGCCAAGGATGTGGTTCTCCCATGTCTGGTGAGAAGGGGTCACCCAGCGAGGCTCGGGGGCCCTTTGGGCGGTCGGAAGCCGGGGCACCCCATCCACGGCGGGCGGGGCGTCCTACGGAATTCAGCTTCACCAGGAGGTGTGTGCACGGGTCAGCCTCCACAGCCTGGAGAGCCCCATAGGTTTGAGCATTTGTGGCTTGAACATATTCCCATCAGAAAGTCCTCGAAGAGACACGCATCGGTGACGGGTGGCCTCGTGCATCTCGCCCACCCGGGGCCTGTCCTGGGATCATCCGATGGCTCTGGGGAACCAGGGAGTGGGCAGGGGGATGGGCAGCTACTGAGGCTGGGGAGGGAGGACAGACCTCTGTTGGGGTCAGAGGTAGGGGCCGCAGGGGTTCCTGAGAGTCCCCCTGGCTGGCCTCCCTCCCCAAGTCGTCGCTACCCCCACCCCACACACCAGAATCTGGAGGCAGTGGCCAGTGGCCTGCAGGTGGCGCCCGGCGGCGTCCAGGTGATGTCCAGCGGCACCTGGCCCGGTGCCCTGGCCCCTACCCATCGAGCCACACGGCCACAATGCCTGGAGGGGGCCGAGAGTGACCGGGAGGGGCTCGGCCCCGGCCACACAGCCATGCGAGATGCGTTTATTGAGCAGTCGCCGCGTGCCGGGCCCTGAGCACACGGCCACCGACAGGAGGTCCCACGCGCACCAGGCCGAGGCTTTCCTGGGGGCCGGACCAGTCTCCCTCGGTGCCGCCTCCAGAGGAGCAAGGGCAGGTGCCCACCGCGGGGCAGACTCTCTCCGTGCCGCCCTTCCCTGCCGGCTGTCCACGTTCGGGCGCTTTCCCTCCCTGGCCTGTGCTTGACCCCACACGCGGGCCGGCCACCCCACGCACGCCCCACGTGGCAACTTCCAGATCCTTCCCGTCTACTAGGTTTTCCAAACAGGAAGGGCAGAAGGGCGGCACAGCTTGAGTGGGGCGCCCGCCGCACGGTGCGGGAGCCCGTAGCGCGCACCAGCAAAGGGCCTGCAGCCGGGAGGGGTGGGCGCTCCTGTCACAGCCCGGGTCGGCCCCAAGCGGAGTCCCGTTGGCCAGGGCCAGCTGCTCTCAGGGGCGTGGGGGCCGCCACCCCGGCAGACCCCGCCCTGTCTACCCGCAGGGCCCCACAGGCTGGCACCCGGCGGGAGGCCCCGGAGCCCCCAGCCCGGGAGAGCAGATCCCGAGGGGCTCCCGGCCGGGCCGCCCCTCCCGCGCCCAGCCCCGCGCAACGCGCCCCCCAGCCCGCCCTTTGCTCCTAAGACGTACCCCGGGTCAGGGGTGGTCGGGTGGCCCAATCCGCCACGCTCGCCCGCAGGACCCCCCCCCAGGACACCCCCCGCCTCTCCGAGCCCCTCAGCGTGGACACAGCCGTCCCGAGAGCCCGCGGTCCCAGGCCCCGCGGCCACACAGCCTACCGGCTGGTGGCTCACCAGCCCCCGGGAGGACCTGCGTGGTGCCAGGGTCACCCACGGTCCAAGAGAAGAGTCCGGTCCCGGGGCCAGCGGCCCACAGGCGGCCGGGCTCCTCGGCCGCTCGAGGCGGTTGCCTCCCAGGCTGGGCGGGAAGTTCACGGCGGGGGAGGGGGCAGCTGCTCAGAGAGCGAGGGGGGGGGGGTCGCGGCTCCCAAACCACGAGCCGCGCACGCAGACACACGCTTGCTCACACGCACGGGCACACGTGTTCTCTCACAGATGCTCACGCGTGCACTCGCTCATTCGGTAAGACACTCCTCCGAACACACACAGCTGGACACACGGACCCACACGCTCATGCACGCTCACACCCAGCCACACTCACATTCACACGCTCACACACCCACACGTTCACACTCGTGCCCACCCACGTGCACGCTCACACCCACACAGACACGTTCACACGCTCACACGCCCACACCCACACGTTCACACTCACGCACGCCCACACACACATGCACGCTCACACTCCCAAAAACACGCGCACGCTCGCACACCCACATCCACGCACATGCCAACTCAGACACATTTGCACGCTCACACATCCACACCCACATGCACACGCACACTCATGCACACAGACACACACTCGCACACCCACTTTTCAGACAAGACCTTGGGGCGCCCCCTGGTGGCCAAGTACCCAACATAGATTTGGATTATTTACTGGGGGGCGGGGGAGGGGGGGGGGGACTGCTGTGACCCGACACTGAACTTGACCTGTTTCCAGAGCTCCTGCCTCCCCCAGACATCGTTTGCATGAATAAAACAGTACGTCTTTTCCCATAAAACACTCTTAAATGATGTTTATAGGTGAAGAATAGAACTGCTTCGATTTATTCTCCCAAGAATGTTTTTGTAGAGCGGGGACACTTTACAAACCTCAGTGTCTGGGTCTGGATGGGGGAGGTGGGCGGGCGTCCACACCAAGGAAGGAGCCCACCCGTGTCCCTGACGTCCCTTCCACCTCCGAGGCCCAGACGGGCTGAGCACCCCTGCATCTCCTCTAAACCAACACACATCTTCACTCGGATGAGCGTCTCTCACCATCAGTGTTTGTGTGTTTTGTGTTTCTGCTCTCGGCCAGACGGCTCACACAGCACAAACCTGGGACGCCCACACAGGCATCGGCCAACCCCGCCCTCCCAGATGCAGCCACCGGCCCGTCTCTCCCACACCCTTAAACAAATCTACTCTTATTTTTTGTTTATTATTTTTTTAATGTTTATTTTTCAGAGAGACAGAGAGTGCGAGCAGGGGAGGGGCAGAGAGAGAGGGAGACCCAGAATCCGAAGCAGGCTCCGAGCTGTCAGCACAGAGCCCGACGCGGGGCTCGAACCCACGAACCGCGAGATCATGACCCGAGCCGAAGTCGGATGTTTAACCGACTAAGCCCCCCAGGTACCCCGATATTACGTTTCCTTTAGAAGTAGATCTATTTGGGGCGCCTGGGCGGTTCAGTCGGTTAAACATCCGATTTCGGCTCAGGTCATGATCTCGCGGCTCGTGGGTTCGAGCCCCGTGTCGGGCTCTGTGCTGACAGCTCGGAGCCTGGAGCCTGCTTCGGATTCTGGGTCTCCCTCTCTCTCTGCCCGTCCCTCAATCGCAATCGCTCTCTCTCTCTCTCCCAAAAATAAATATTTTAAAAATTTAAAAATACAAAAAAATAAAGGAAACTTAATATCACAGCTGCAAGAGATAGACCATTATCACCTGCTCCCAATACAGGGCGACCGAAAACCAAATCTGTGCAGCCCCACAGCTCAGGGTGTCCTCACGGCCCCTGGGTGGAGCCGTAGGCTGGCATGTGGCCCAACCCGGGGACACGAGACCCTCTCCCCCAGGGCAGGCCTCAAAGCTACAAGACCCCTGCCCACCTTTCCAGCTCCTTCACTGCCTGCCAAGGGGCCCTCTGACCTGCCGGGTCGTCTCGGTAACTGAACAGGGCCACCTGGTGCCTCCCCCAGGCAACACCTGGGGTCCCCGGCCGGCCGAGCCCACCTGTCTGTGTCTCACGTGCACGGGGAGCCGTGCTCCAGGCCACACGTGTCCCAGCAGCTCCCGGGGGCCCAGCCGAGGGCCCCGCCTCCCTCCCTGGGGGCCGACGTTGCAGAGCCGTGCCCTGGCTCCCCGAAAACTCCCCCTTGACAGTCTGGAGGTCTCTTCCTGGGGTGGGGGCTCCCAAGGCTCTCCACGTCCTCTCCCTTCCACGTCTGGCCGGAGGACCCAGACTCACTGCCCACCAGGAGAGCGGTCCTCCCGGGCTGTGTCTCCAGGGACGGGGGTCACTCCGGCCTGCGGATGGGTCTCCGTGATTCTCAGGGGCCCCTCGGTGGGAAGCTGGAGACGTGTGTAATCCTCGTCAGCGCCCTGCGGCCGGGGTCAAGGTGGGGGTCTCACACCAGCCTGCATCACTGCACTTGAGCCTGAAGGAGAGACTCCTGCCCCTCCCCCACCGCTGCCCCCTGGCCCTTGGCAGCAGGATCACGTGCAGCTTGCCCGGCATCAGGCTCTGAGGGAACCCTCCGGCCCCACTTTGAGAAGACACAGGGTTGGGGGCCGACCCGCCCTTCCCTGCTCCCGGGACCCCCACCCTAGCAGCACCCGGCGGCCTTGTGCCCCTCCCCCTGGGCCCACCCCCAAGCAAGGCCCGCATGCCAGAGCAGTGACCCCAGGGGCCGGGGGATCTGGGACCAGGGTGCAGGCAGGTTTCAGATCCTTCCAGGCATCCGGAAGATGCAGAGGAGGGGAGGGAAGGGGAGAGAGGGCAGGGGAGGGAAGGGGAGGGAAAGGGAGGAAGAGAGGGAGGTGGAGGCAGGGGGAGGGGAGGCAGGGCTATGGAGACCATTGAGGTTGTCCCCAGTCACGGGACGTGGGACCCTCAAGGTGCAATGCAGTGGCTCCCGCCCAGAGGACAAGGACAGGGCACAAGGCGCCCCAGCGGTGCGCCCCCTCCCCCGGCCCCTCCTCCCAGGGCCTCTGCAGGGGCCGGGCCTGGCCAGGACCCTCCTCCTGTCAGCAGAGCTGCTCTCCCTCCTGGGGGCTTCCCCGCCACCCCGAAATCCACACGAAGGGCCTCACGGGGCCTCATGGGACGTCACACCCAACACCGTGACAACAGGCATCAGCTGACAGGAACCACCGTCACCTGCACACAGAGAAGGTGTGGACAGTGTTCCAAGATGCTGCACCCCCCACCCCCACCCAGCCGGCAGCCCGGCCTGAACCCACGCAGCCCGGTTTGCACGGGCAGCAGGGCCACGGCCCAGAACTTTCTGCAGAGGTGGAAGGAAAGACTCAGGATGGACCCGTGCCCAGCAAATCCTGGTCCGGGGAAGGGAAGGCCAGGTGACTGAGAACACGCGGCCCCTCTCAGGGTCCCTGTCCCGCGTGCCCCTGCCCCAGCCTCGGGGCCAGCCCGAGCCACAGTCGCTGATAACCCGTAACTGCCTTTGGCTCCTGGAGCAGAGATCAGCGCTAATTTGCGCTTCCGGACACACGGCCGGGAGGCGAGCTGCTCCCTGAAAACCACGGCGTCTGTCCCCCCACCTCCTGCTGCCAGTCTTTGGGCGGGCTGGATTACGGCTTTTATTCAACCGACGGCACTTACGTCCGGCTCGGGGAGGCCGGTGGCCGCCGCACCACGTGTTCTCAGGCCACGTTTTCCCTCTGCTTTGGCCTGAGATAATTCACTTATTTCACAAAAATGTTTTGCCGCAAGACGTGATTCCCCCTCCTCCCGCGACCCCGACCGTGGGAGTCACGGCTGGAGGCAGGCGTGCGCTGGGCCAAGCAGGTGACCGGTGGCCTTCCCCGGCCAGGGCAGTGAGGGGACACTCCCGCTGTGGCCAGCTCCAGGCCGGGGGAGGGGGGGGGAAGGCCCTCGGTGGCTTCCCTCGAAGCTGGGACCCCTACTCTCCACGGGGCCCCATGCTGGCCCCTCGGAGCTGCTCCCGTGCTGTTGGCTCTGCCCTGCTCACTCCTGCTCAGCTCCCCTCCATCAGCCCAGATGCCCCGTCCCCGGCTCCTGCCTTCAGGGTTCATCGGGGTGGGAGCCAGCCGTGCACCTGTGAGGCTCTCTCACTAATGTCGTCGTGCCCGCTCGACAGTCATCATCCTGGCATTGGCCCCCCGTCAGCGTCGTGATGGCCGTGCCAGCGGGCGCCTTGCCCCGGCACGCGGGGCACACACGTGAACCATCACCCCCCCCCCCCACTGTCTCCTCGTTCTGTGGATGAGAAAACTGAGGCTTCGCCCGAGGCCAGGCCCCAGGCCGTCAAGGGAGGTCAAAGAAGAAGCTTGCAGAAGTCAAGGCAGCCCCGAGCCCCCAGCTCACACACATGGCTCCCACTGGATTCGGGATCCTGCGCCTGCCCCTGCCCGGAGATCCCTGCCGACCCTAACAGTGAGGCAGAGGGTCAACCTCGGGGTGAGACCAGCCCAGGGAGTGAGGCCGACCGGGCAGGCAGAAGGACTCAGGGAGCGGAGGGCCCGTCTTGTCCCCCTGGAGGCTGGGTGGACAGTCCCACCCCCGGAATGGGCCTCGCTGCCCCCTGGCCAGGCTGGCCCTCAGCACGGGACGCCACGGTCCTCGGTGGCTTTGCCACAGAGCCCGGCCTCACACAGGCGAACAGAGCAGGGCTGGTCCACCCACACCTGCCCCTGAAGTCCTGAGTGACAGCCGGTGGCTTTTCTTGACGTTGGGCTGTTGGAAGGAACCTGCCCAGGAGCCCCGAGCCCGGCCCTCCAGGCAGAGCCCCCCGGCCTCGTGCCCCCCAGTGCCTGGTTCAGTCTCGGGGGTCTGGACCCGGCGCAGGACCCCGAATCCAGCGGGAGCCGTGTGTGTGAGGCCCAGGCCAGTGGGTGATGCCTCTGGGGTCCTGGAGGGGCCTAGATGCGGAGGTGAGAGCAGCCCAGGGTGGGATGGGGGGAGGGAGCCGGGCAGGGCGACACGGCGTGGCTCCAGGGAGACCCCTGTGGCCACGGACGGTTCTGGCTCCCACGCGTGGCTACACAAAGCCACATGCGTGACAACGGTGTATCTGTGCCGGCTCCCAGGTGGTGATTCCACACCACAGCTACAGAGGCTATAACCCCTGGGGGAAGCCGGGCAGGGGGCACATGGGACCCTCTGTGCTCCCCCTGCACCTTCCCGTGATCCGCCGTCATTTGCAAATCAGAATCTCAAATACATACTACATACTCGTGGACATAATTCCGGACAACGTGTTGACAACATCTACGTGGGGGGCTGGCCGCGTCAGCCTCCGCGGCCTCAGGGGGAGGTCGGCAGGTGCCCGGGGTGGGGGAGCGCGGCAGGCCCCCCTCAGGGAAGCCAGCCCACGGCTCTCGCCAGGTAGAGGAGGGGCTGGGGCTTCTCTGCTCTGTCGAGGCCCTGACGTCACACGAAACCGTCTCGGTGACCGTGACGTTAGGCTGCATTGTCTGGCCGGCCCAGTCCTCAGCATCAAATCCTACGAGATCTTCCCCCTTGCCCCCACCCCCAACAGGCGGCCGCAGGCCACCCAGGGCGATAACTCGTCGCCAGGGGCCTGAGCCGGCGGCCACCTCGGGGTGGTGGGGAGTCCGCGGAGGGCTTGGGGAACCCAGCACGGGGCTGGTGGGCCCCACAGCGAACCCCGAGCCCCCACCCGTACCCCCCGGGCCGCACCTGCAGGTGGGCCCGGCGGGGGGTGGGGGTGGGGGGCAGCCTGCTCCCACCTCAGCCACGTGGCGGTGGCCGCCTCCACAGCGTCTCCTCCTCCGTGCGTGTGACAGAAATGGACGCTCGTGTCCAGACGCGCTGCGGTCCCGCCTGATTTCATCTGGCCTCACCAAGCGAGAACCACGGGGCCGGTCCGTCTGCAGAACACACTTTTAAAGGCAACTGCATCTTTGGGGGCTCTGGCTGCCGGTGCCCAGCGGGGCGAGGAAGCCCCGGAGCCCCACTGCGCCCCGGGGGCCTGAGACGCGGGGCTGACCCGTGCTCCCGCCTCCCTGCGACTCCCCAGGACGCCCTGCCCCGCGCGGCCACCAGGGGGAGCCCGCCCCCCACCCCAGTCCCGACAGACCCCGGGGGGGGGGGGGTTAGATAAGGGACGATGACTCCCTGGCCTTGAACCTCGGGGGGGATGGAAGGACTCCACACAGGCCAGGCCCTCCCTAAGCGCCTCCGCTGCCTCCCGCAGTCATGGTGAGGGGTCTGCTGGGGCCTGGGCACAAGCAGGGCTCTGCGGAGGACACCTGCGGACGGCCCTCCCCCCCCACCCCTCCCCCGCACAGAGAGGCCGCAGCGCCAAGGGGCCCAGGCGTGCCTCCCCGCGCTCCCGCAGGAAGCACAGACGATTCCGGAGGACGGGGGTCCCCTCATCCACCCCCAACCTCAGCCACGGTCTGGCAACCCCAGGGCTGCAGACGTACTGGGTGGTGGCTGTCCACTCCCAGTGCCCACCGGGGACCTGACTGTGTACCCCCCACGCCCCCAGGCCACCCCTGGGTGGGGGTGTCTCTGAGCTCTCCGCAGCCGGGCAGCGACCCTCCCCCCCGCTGGACGTGCAGGGTGGGCTCAGCTTTCTTGGCAGACGCTGCGTGTTGTTGAGCATTAATTATTGGACACTTGGAAAAATGTGTTCCGGGAAGTTCCACGGCTATATTTAGCCCGGTGGTTTCGTGCCAGCCTCCTCTCCCTGAACCTGCTGGGAAGGAGACCCAGGCCCCACCCTGACTCTGTACCCTCACGTGAAGGCCAGAGACGCGGCCCCGGGCCCCAGGGCGGGGCCCTCACCCTGCAGACCTGGCGTGCCCTCAGTTCTCCTGCCGGGAGAGGGGCCCGGGCGCAGGCTGGGGTCCTTCCCCGGGGAAGGCGGAGGGCGACCGGCCAAGCGTGACCCATTGCACACACCGGGGGGAGTGGGCCTGGACCCTGCTGACACTGATGCTCGGCCACAGACCCTTGTCGGCGAAGGCACAGGGAACCCAGAACCGGGAGGGACGTGCGAGCCGGTGGCTGAGGGAAGCCGGCAGGTGTGGTGACGGGTCTCTAGGGTCCGGGGAGCCAGGCGAGCCGTCCCTCTAGTCCCTGCTCCAGGCCCCCAGGGCGGTGGCTTAGGGAGTGTCATCAGGCCTGTGCCTCAGCCTCTTCTTAAGGAGTCAGACTCTCTCCTGGGACCCCAACCCCGGGCCAGACAGCCCACGACCATCCTGCCAAAGCGTGTGGAGGCTCAGAGCCCCCCAGCATGGCCTGGACCCCCGCGCCCTCTCTCCCTTTGTGTCTCTCCCCTCCTGTGAGCCCGTGGGGGCAGAGGCCTGTCCACCACCCTCTCCACTCCGTCCCCTGCACCCACACACCAAGCCCAGGTCCCGGGAGCCCCAGGAATGCCCATCCCAGGAGCAGGGTTGGTGCCCGGGCAGAGGGGGTCTGGGGAAGGGGTGGTCCTGTCCACCTTTAGAAATAAGAAACAGAAAGGCTCCTCCCTGAGATCAAGAAACAGAGCCCTCATCGAGAAGGATGACAGAGACTCAAGTGCTGGGTCATTAGAGCGAGCGCTGTGGCCCCCACGGCCGTGGCTTCTCTGTGTCCAGGCCTCTAGGCTCCCACTGCTGCTGTGCTCCCTCCAGAATATTGTCGCTGGCCCGTGAGGCCCAGCCCAGCCTGCTGCCCTGGGAAGACCCTCTGGTCACCACACCCACACTGGCCAAGCTAACTCCAGCCTCGAACTCCCACCTGACCCTCAGCAAGACCCTCCTCGATGCCTGGGCAGGGCCAGAGCAGAGGCGCCCAGGGAGGGAGCTCTGAGGGGGGAGAGGGCAGCCCAGGAGAGCTTCCTGGAGGAGGAGACGCCCAGAAGGGACAGCAAGGAGAAAAGGAGGAGACAGGCCTTGAAGACACCCAGAAAAGATTGGGGGTGACACTCAATGGAGGGGGTAGGGAGGAAAAGAAGGGGAGGCAGATCAGCGTGGCCTCACCCCAAGTTGCCCCTCAGGAGGAGGGGTGGAGGGCTGTGCTGGAAGTGGCCGGCAGGGGGTGGAGGCAGGTGGGCGTGTCCATGGCTCCTGAGACACCAGATGACCTGTGAATCTGGAGGCACCAGCCCTCAGCCCGATGCCTGTCAGGAGCCAGCAGTCACGTTGTCCCTCCTGCCCTGGCCCAGGACTGGGTCCCAAAGGGCATCCCCTCTTCTGGGGGGGACACACAGGCTCCAGATAACAAATGATCCAATCACGTTGCACCACTTCCAATAGCCTGGCGGGGGGGGGGGGGGGGGCTACTGCAAACCTCTCTTAGCAGATGGGGAAACTGAGGCATGGCGAGGCTCAGTGCACCTCCCAAGCCCAGCAGGAAGGAAGTATGGTTTGAGCGGTCTCTCACTCCCGATATGTTCCCGATATGTCCCTGCAGCCTTCCAGGAGCCCCAGGGGTCTGGGGCGGACCCCGTGCCCCGGCAGGAGCAGAGAGAGGCTGCCTCCTCCAGGAGAAGCAGCTGGCAGGCTGGGTGTCTGTGACCCTGAGCCTGGCACCCAACACTGGGCTCCTTTCCTTCCCTCCACCCTGTAAAATGGGGGGCAGATGACCAAGGGACCCTCAGCTTCCCCAGTGGTAAAGGCTGCAGGGAGGAGTGGGGCACAGCCCGGGTAAGGACTCCAGGGAGCACAGCCGGGCAGCGAACCCGTCACCCCAGCTTTATGGCCGGGTGAGCCCAAAGTCACTGTGGTTGCAGGTCATGCCGTGCACGCCTCCTGGGCGCCCCAACTGCCAAGGCAAGCCCTCCGCCCACCCGCCCCCGCTGCAGGTAGGGCACAGCCAAAGGTCAGGGCGCTCTGTGCTGGGAAACACCCTCTCCGGGGCGCCGTGGGCCGGGGTCAAAGTCCACAGCTGCCTTCTCACCGGGCCAGGACATCTGTCCTGGAGGCACCGGCAGGGGCAGGGCCCAAGACTCGGGGTCCAAAGGCCTAAGCGGACCCCAAACGTTTGGTCCACGTCAGGACAGTGAGGGATGTCAAGTCCCCTCCTTCACGGTGGGGGGATCAGAGGTAGAGGGGCCCCCAAGTACTCCTCGTCACCTGTGCAAGCTCCCGGAGTTTAAAACTCGGGGTGGCGAGGGGGGGAGCAGGCCTTCCGGAAGGGGCTCCGGAGGCATCTGTGATAACACCTGCTCGGAGCCGTCCAGCAAGCCGGCTGGGGGCTTATCGACACCCCAGTCCTCGCAGCCCGGCTCACCTGGGCCAAAAGCGAAATGCGGACACAGTCCGGTGACGGCCCAAACCCAGCATCACAGGCTCTGCCGTAAAACACCACGCGGCTGCTCAAAACCCTGGTCGTGTGGCCGGTCAGCACGTGTGTCGGTCAGGGAAAGAAGCGACACGCCCAGCGGGGGGCTCCCGTGGGCCCCAAACACCTCCGACACGCACCCTTTCCACAGATGACGTGGGCTTTGTGCAGAGGGGCGGGAGCGTCGGGAGCGGGGCCGTCCTGGGGTTTCTGGGAGCCTGCGGGGAGGAGGAGGGTAAAAGGCCTTCGGTTTTCTTTCAGAAACACTGTATTATCCCCGCTGCTGATGGGGACTCGGGCTCCTTGTGTAACTCAGAAGAAAAGGCCAAAAGGAAATCCTACGGACAGCTGTGCTTTGACCAGAAGAAAATAAATAAATGACAACTCATTCTTCCCACCATGGTTCCCGCCACCTCTTCCTGGTCCAACCTCGTGTGCGTAGCGGTCACGCTCCACGGGCCTCGAGACCCTTCTGAGCACTCCGTCCGTTCCCTCTGCCCTGAAACCCTTTCTGCTCACCTCATTCAGCAAACTTCTACTCATACCTCAAAGCCCTGCCCAGATGCCCTTTCCTGCTCGAGGCCAACAGATACGCCTCTGTGGCGGATGAGCTCTCCACGCAGGTTCGCGCTGTCCCAAGGGCCTCGTGGCTCTTCCTCGCGGAGCCCTGCCCTGGCCTCCGGTGCGACATGGGGCAGCAGGGCCCCCCGGTGGGGCTGCTTCCAGGACTGATGGAGGGAGTTGTCCCCGTCGGTCGGGCTCTCGGTGTTTGGTGACGACGACCAAAGCAGGAGCCAGGCCAGACTGAGCTCGTCTACCCCTGGCCTCCCCGGGAGCTTGGGCTCATCACCCCCCTTCTTGGATGAGGACGCCAAGGCTCACGGGTGCCCTGACTTGCTCTGAACAGACAAGAAGGGCGTGCTGGGCCGCGACCCAGGTGGCCCCTTTCGGAGGCCGGACACGACGCACGTATGCTCAAAACCAGCGGGCTGAGGTCACTTCCCGGTGACCCCCCGGGTCTCCTGGCCAACCGATCGGTGGCCACGGGGGCGGCGCAGCTCAGGGCCGTGGCTGGGAAGCGGGCAGTGAGAGGACGCAGCCCGTGCCCCGCCTGGGGCAGGAGGAGGGCGCGGCGAAACCCAGCCAGGAGGCCAAAGTGGTGTTTTCTTCTTCCAGGATGTGTGCGGCTCTCAGAAGGGAGGGCCGGGCTGGTGCCCACCCCGGGTCGCCCCGGCAAGGCCCCAGGTGCGTGGGGGACAGAGCTTGGAGCCGGGGGTCAGGAGGCTGGAGACGGCTCTACCGCCCTGGGCGAACTCGGGCCGGTTCGTCTCCCCTCGGAGTCAGTTCCCCGTGACACGAGTGGCTGTGCCAGTTCACCTTCCTGTGGATCCCGGGGGGGCTGACGTCTTCCCAGAATCCCGACGGCTCCCGGTCCGAGTCTGGAGCCTGAGGACACCGGAAATGAGGCTCCTTAGCCACAGGGGTGTCCCCAGCATGAGGCTATCGTGTGGGGGCGTCGGGGAGCCGGAAGGCCACCACAGACGGGCCCCGTGCCCCCAGGTGAGATGTCGCTGCCCGCAGGGACCCCCTCACGGCCCCCTGGGCCCCGAGTCCAGCGGAGGAAAGTGACAGGAGGGAGGGTCACCCCCACCTCCCCAACCACCCACAGGGGCCAGGGTGGGGGCAGGAAGGAGGTGGTAATGTTCTCCAGTCAAGGCCAGAGGGTCACACGGCCAGATAAGCCTCCAAGGAGGCTCCGGCCAGAGCGGCCGCGTTTATCAGACGGCGAAACCAACAGAGGAAAATGCCACAGCAGGGCTGGGCAACACCCCGCGCCGGCCCCCGCATCACCCCACCGCTCCCCGTCCCCGCGGGGGACCCA
Source organism: Panthera leo (assembly GCF_018350215.1). NCBI lineage: Eukaryota > Metazoa > Chordata > Mammalia > Carnivora > Felidae > Panthera > Panthera leo. Next base: position 1,566,247 of record NC_056681.1, read on the forward strand.
GCCCGACCCCCCAGGCTTATCTCTTTGAGAAAGTCACCTCCCTGCCTCAACGCAGCAAATGCTGCCAGCTGTCGGCCACCGCGTGGCCTAGCAGCCCCGAGAGTGGGCAAAGCGGGGACAGCCTTTTGTGCAGAAACCAGAAGGAGCTCAGAGGAGGCCGCTCCGTGGACAGGCTCGCGAGCCCAGGACGTCCTGCAGCCCACTCCTTCCTCCCTCCCGCTCGGAGCCACAGTCTCCTTGGCCCGGAAAGTTCCTGTGGGGCCGCTCCTTACTCCATAAGCTCTGAGGGTGCACCCCTCACCTGCCAGGCCCACAGAGAAAGCAAGATACGGCCCCGACGGCGGGGAGCGGGGCGAGGGTGGGACAGACGTGCACAGACAGATGCGTGACCACAGCGTGTGCTGTGGCGGTGCTTAGCCCAGCACTGCCCAGAACGTCCCGGGACCTCGAGTCCTGTGATGTCTTCCCTCTGAAGAGGCTTCTCTGGTCAGGCCCTAGAGTTCGTGTGCTCCCCAGCTCCTCAGCATGTGAAAGGTTAAGGCAGAAAGTCCTCTCAAATGCAATCTTTTTTAAGTTTATTCATTTACTTTGAGAGACACAGATAGTGTGAGCGGGGGAGGGGCAGAGAGAGGAAGAAAGAGAATCCCAAGCAGGCTCCGTCCACACTGTCAGTGCGGAGCCCGACGTGGGGCTCGAACCCGAGAAACCTCAAGATCATGGCCTGAGCCGAAACCAAGAGAAGAACGCTTACCCGACTGAGCCCCCCCGGCACCCCCCGGATGTTATCTCTGTAAGCCTGTTTCATTTTGAATCTTTTTTGTTTTAATTTACATTTATTTATTTTTTGAGAGACAGAGTGAGACAGAGCATGAGTGGGGGAGGGGCAGAGAGAGAGAGGGAGACACAGAATCCGAAGCAGGCTCCAGGCTCCCAGCCGTCAGCATAGAGCCCCACGCGGGGCTCGAACTCGTCAACCGCAAAATCGTGACCTGAGCCGAAGTCGGACGCTTACCCGACTGAGCCCCCCGGCGCCCCCCGGATGTAATCTGTGTAAGCCTGTTTCACTTTGACTCTTGAACCCCAGAGCCCTCTCCAAGGACCGGCTCAGAAGCCCCACGAGCTTGTTTCCAGAACCCTGTTCTGTGACTTCCATTCACCCAAACCTCCTAAAGCTCAGAGAGGGGACCCTCAGGTCTGTCCCCCCTCATGTCTGACGGCCATCCCCAGAGACCTGCCAGCTTCAGGGCTGCCTTCCTGTCACAGCTATCAAGAACCCACCCCCCCACCAAAGGGCTGATCAGCAGAGGCTCACTGAGAAAATGCCTGAAGACCCAATGTGACAACTAATCACAGGTGTGCGTTTCGCGTGCGCCTTCAGCAGCAGACGAGCGCACGCGGGCAGGGCTTGCGGGACTCCCGGCGGCAGGTGTCACCCCCCCCCCATACCGGCGTTGCCCCACTTACGGATGAAGAACCAGGGGTTGGTACCAGGCCCGGCTCAGACCGACCGGCCCGTCAGTGACGAGCGTCCTGTCCCCGGGCCGGGTGACCTTCCTGCAAACAGTCCGCCCTGTGGGGGGTCTGAACCAGGACTCGGCCACAGAAGGGCCGTGCGGGGCCGCCCAAGCCACTAGAGAGCGGTGGGGTCTGCGGCCACCGGGGGTGTCCCCCCCGCCCCGTTCTGAAGGAAGACCCCCAGCCGGGGCAGGCGCGCCCGGGGTGTTCTGTTCACCGGGACGGAATACGTCTGCATTTTTACACGACGTTCCCGTTTTTAAAGCAGAGGCCACACGGCTGCCCGTTGGAAGCCTCCAACCTCAAGGACCTCTGACAGGAGGAAGTCGCATGCAGGGTGCACAGCCGTGCCCAGCGGTGCCGGGGGGGGCGGGCCCTCCTCAGCCTCCTCAGGGCTCCCCGGGCCGTCTCCGAGTGGCCTCCCGGGGCCTGCGCCTCCTCCGGCTTCTCCACAGCCGCCCCGCTCTCGGGCTCGGGGGGCCGGGCCACGCCTGCTGGCCTGCCAGTCTGTCCCCAGGCCTGGTTGCGCCCCCCGGGCCAGCCCGGCTCCAGCAGACTGACCGGGAGACGGCGGCCCCCCAGGAAAGGGTGTGGCCACGTGCCGGGACCCCTCCAAGCACTTCGCCCCCCGGCTGGCTGCCGTGGGTCTCCCGGTATATGTGTGGCCTTTGGCGGGGGCGGGGGGGGGTGTCTTTCTGCAGTCCCAGAGGGAAGGGGGGGGCAGGGGCTGCCCGGGGGTCTGCGGCCGCCTCTGGCGCCTCCCTGCCAACGTGCAGGGGCGGCTCCCCCGGCCCCGAGACAGATGCCAGCCGCCCCTTATCTCTCCACAGGCCGCCGAGCGGGGGCAGGGGGACTGTGGGGCCCGGACGCCAGCACGCGTCTGCATCATCAGGAGACAGGAGACGCTGGTTTTCTTCGCAAGGATCCATGTGCAGAAACGTCCCAGCTGCGGCCGCGGCGGCTCGGGAAATTCTTGGCGCGTGAGGAAAGGGCGGGCGAGCGCCGGGCGGTGCGGCGGAGGCAGGCGCGGCCTGGGACGGGGCGGACTCGGGGCTGGAGGGGGCGGCCGCCCTGGGGTCAGCCTGGAGGGGCGTCCACCACGCTGCTCACCTGCTCTCCCAACTGAGGGGTCAGCGGCCGAAGCCAGACAGCTGAACGAGCTGGGCGCCTCCCCGGCGAGCTCTGGGCGGCACTGGACCCGTGAACTGGGGGCGAGCGGGGAACCGCTGACCCGCGAGGCCTCCCTCTGGGCCTTGGAGGCCAGGACGGCACAGAGCGGTCTTCCCTCCCTGCCACCCAGAGCCGGGACTTTGCAGACGGCGGTGCCGGGGCCCTGCTCCCTTCCCGACGACACCCCCACTGCGGATCCGGGCAGCGAGGCTTGGAAACCACACCACCTGCCAGGGACAGAGCAGCCCCATTCCTGGATGACCGGCCCCCCCGGGGCCCAGAGCTGCCCCAGGAGGCTGTCCACGGACCCAGCCTGCGGGAGGAGGCGAGCCCGGGACCTTCACCCCGAGACAAGACCGCCCCCCTTCCAGGAAGAGGAGCCCGGACACAGAGCCCTAGGAGCGGGGCTGGACCCGACCCCCTCCTAGGTGACAGCCAAGTCCTAGATGGAAATTCGCCCTGCGGCGGCCCCCGAACACGGCCACACGCGGGCAAGGCTCCCGGGGTACGGGCAGACAGCAGCTCCCGTCCGTCCTCCCAGAGGGCCTGCACCCCCCCAGCAGGGAAGGCTAACGCTCTGCTGCCTGCGCCGGCTCCAGAAGCCCCCAGAGCAGGGGACACGGCTGACGTGTACCGCACGAGGCCCCTGAACATCGAGGGGCCGGCAGGGCTGCTGGCTCCCGGGCACTTGGGGGCACAGAACGTGTACCTCCCAAGAAGGAGGCTTCTGCTAAAGCCACACCCGCAGTCAGTCCTTCTGTGGCCCAGGGGTCTCGCCGAGCGCCCCGTCAGGGAGCTGCAGGGCCCAGGCGGTCAACTTGGAGGTCAGCGTCCCCGCCAACTGCCCACCTAGGAGTGACCGGTCCGAGGGCTGCTCCGGACGCAGCCATCGCGGCCTGAGAAACGCCCGGCCAGACTGGAGCAGAGGAGCAGGGACCGACTCAGGGAGGGGGGCCAACCGGAACGGAAGAAATTTCCTCACCGTCAAGCCACCCACGTGCACCACACACCTGGCGTACAGGCGGGTGTGCACGTTCGCTCGTGCGTGTGTGCGCACGTGTGCCCGAAGCACGCGTGAGCTTGGCCCTCCGTGCCCTCGCTCCCGGAGCCCGGGGCCTGTGGAGAAAACGAGCGAGGTCCTCAGAAAGGCCCCCCACACCCGGGTGCTCAGACAGCCCCCCAGGACACCTTGGCTCCCCTCCTCTCCGGGAAGAGGTTCCCTGTGAACCGAGAGGCTGGAGCCACGCCCGGGTCAAGGCCCCTTCCACTCACCCCCCACGCAGGGTTCCTGGAACCCCAGGAGCATCTTCAGCCAAACCAGACAACTGTTACCTCCCCAGTGCATTTGCATTTTTAAAGCTTTTTTTTAATGTTTATTTATTTTTGAGAGACAGAACGTGAGTGGAGGAGGAGCAGAGAGAGAGGGAGACACGGAATCCGAAACAGGCTCCAGGCTCCTAGCGGTCAGCAAGGAGCCCGACGCGGGGCTCGAACTCACCTGAGCCAAGTCAGATGCTTAAACGACTGAGCCACCCTGGCGCTCCACATTTGCATTTATTTACCTGCCTACTATTTGTTCATCGTGGGAAATACGGAAAGCACAAAAACTTTAAAGGCTGGAAATAAAAGGGGTGCATGGAACCCTTTTACCGCCTCTGGGTTCTCAGCGGGTCCTCTGCTGCCGGCTGCAGGGGGGCTGGTGGCCTCGGTCCGACACCCCCTGGAGCCTGTACGTTGAGCACAGGCAGCTGGGATGCCATCGACTTCTGCTCTCGGGCGGGAAACCCAGCGCACTGCTGCCAGAGGCAGGGGGTGGGGGGGCGCGGGAGGGGGGCTCCTGGGCTGTCCCCCCCCCCGCCCCCGCCCCACCACAGTCCAGAAGCGCCCAGGAGACCCCGGCCCAGGGTGACGCGGGACTAGGGAGCACCTTGCTGGGAATCCCCTCAGGGAGCCAGAAAGGAGAGTGCAAGCAGCCTAGCGGCCTGGCCTGGCGGAAGGGAGGAGGGCAGAGCAGACAGGGAAGAGGGGAAGAAAAGGAAGGAAATTCTTCTGAAGATGAAAGCAAGAGAGCGTTAAAGAGGCCGCCGGGCAGAAGGCTCGCCAGCCACCCGGCTGCCTCCACACTGAAGCCGCCCAGGATCCTGAGGAGGTGGCCCCGGGGGCCTCCCTCTGGAGTGGCGGGCAGAGGTCATGCCAGGCCACGCCAGGCGACCCCCAGCCCCCCCCCCCCCCCCCCGCCGCACCCACGGTCAAGAGGGAGGAAGCCATCCCGTCCTCCCGCAGCAGCTCGTCACTCACGGGGCCAGGGGTCACCACCCAGCCCGGCCCGACTACCTCCCCAGGTGAGCTGCCATCCGGGAAACCCGAGTGGGTGCCGAGGGGATGCCACGTGCCTGTTGCTGGCCTTGGGGGATGGGGGGCTGAGGCAGCTCACCGAGACGACCCCCAGACCCCTTGGTTCGAGGCCCTGGCAGCCCCAATCCTGCTCGTCCGGTTAAAGGGGAGTATTCGGAACGCTTCATTCACACGGGCAGTTGCAACCAGCGAAATAGACCGTGTGCCCAGCAGCAAGTGGCCCTCTCGCCTGCCCACCCCCGGCGCCATCGGACTGGCCTCGGAGGGGCATCTGGGAAGTCCCGGAAGTCCCCTTATGGGGGACGGGACAATCAGGTGGCGCTGGCCCCACCCGCGGAGCCCCAGCCGCTCTGAGCCTCACAGGGCGCAGGCCTGACCCTGGCTTGGCACCTCCCCACCCCCACCTCTGGAGGCCTGACCAGCGCGGAGGGAGCCCACACTTACACCCTGCAGGCAGAGGGGCGGGTGGCCCGAGGGCCCCCCAGCCACCCGTTCAGGGAGGGGCAGACCCTGCCTGGACCCCTCCAGCCGGCTGTGCGGGGGCCACAGTTCTCCCCGGGGTGCCAGATAAAACACAGGCCGTCCTGTCAAATATGAGCTTCAGCGAAACCACAGGTACATTCTTGGTATAAATATGTCCTGGATACTGCGGGACACGTCCTGATACGAACACTGCTGCTCGTCCCAAGCTCAAGTTGAACTGGGGCCTCTCCGCCGACCCCCACGACGCCTCCTTCCTGAGTCCAGCGGCCGGGGGACCACGGGAGGGGCCTGTGGCTTCCTCTCCTCCAGCCAGCTCTGAGCCGTCCCTCCAGCCGTGGATCCAATGAGCAGAAGTTCCTGTGCCTTTGAGCTGATGAGGCGGCAGGACCAGGGGGGACCAGGAGGGGACGGGGCCAGAACCTGGAGGCAGCCCCTCCCGGCCCTCGGCATGGCACCCAGGAACGCTCCAGCCCGTCTCTGGGGAAGGGTGGCCCCCTCCCCTCTTCCCCCCTCCCGGAGGGTGCCCCCACCCATGAGGCTGGCAGCAGGCCAGGATGCTGCCCGGGACCTCTGTCACTGTCATTCACAAGCTTTTGGGCCAAGTAGCAGCGAGCAGGTCTCACTGGCCCACATGTGGATTTTTCCGGGCCCCCCCCCCCCAGCTGACATCATTTTGGAAATGGGGAGACAGCATGCGGGAGGAAGGCAGGAAGACGGGGGTATTTCCCGAGCCATCCTGTTTCTTCCAACTGGTTTCTCCCCCGGGGTTTCCCCAAGAGGCCTTCCTCCCATCAGGATGGACACGTGCAGGCAGACTCGTGCTTGCGTGGGTACCCGCATGTGTGAGTGTGCCTGCGTGTGCGAGCATGTTCACGTTTGGGGGTTTACCGAGGGCGTCGGCACCCAGCGCCCTGCGCAGGAGCTCCGACCCCGGGCCACAAGCAGGAGCACAGCCCCTGCAAAGACCCTTACAGTGGCCATAAGGACCCCAACCCTCCAGGCTGGGCCTCAGTGACACTCTGCACACAGGACCGAGGGGCTGTCCCCGGAGCTGAGGAGCAGGGCCTGGTGAGGCCGGTCCGCCCCCCGCTCTGAGCCTCTGGGCCCCGAGGAAAGGTTACAGCGGCACCGTCCCCCCCGCCGCAAAGCAGGTGCAGCCGAGCTCCAGGAGGACGCACAGCACGCCAGCAGACGGGGCCAAGATTGGGGCCTAGCGCTGCGCCTCCCGCCGTCCACACGGGACCTCGTGTGCGTGCGGGAACACGGGGTGTGGGAATCCTGACGTCCCGGGGAGACCCCGTCTAGGCCCATGGGCTGCTGCAAAGGAGTCTCCCCAGAAACCGACGGTGCCGTTCTGTCCGTGCCGAGCGGCCAGGGCTGTCCTGTCCCCAGTGTGGGTCACACACAGCCCAGGTCATCACAGCCGTGAGCCACACAGGCAGGACGTGGGCAGAGGCAGGGGCAGCGACGCGCCCCCCGCCCCCCCCCCCCGAAGTGAGGACGGCCGGCGGCAGGCCCACAGCAGATTAGAGAGAGCAGAATAAAGCCCAGCACAGTTTCGGGTTAATTTTTACGGACAGAATTCCCAAGACCCCAACCACTTTGGCCACTTTTTACTTCTAAGGGTGTGTGTCGCCCTCCACGCCCTCCAGATAACACAGTCCTGCAGGGACCTGAAGGGACGTGTTTGCAGAGGGCAAGAGCCCCTGGGGCGGGGGGAGCTTTATGGCTTTATGCAAAAAACAAAACAAAACAAAACAAAAAACAGAGGTTGGGGAGTCATAGACAACGATCCTGCATCCTGACATGCTTGGGCAAAACCATGGTCTAGGGAAGGACTGGCGAGGAATGTCCCTCGAGCGGGAGCCCCTCTGGCCGGAGCCATGGGGCATCCCTTTTAAGTCAAGTGCTGTGATTCCACGGGCAACACACGGTTTCGTTTTCATCTGCTCTGGCAAAGTCGGGGACACACGGCCTCGGAGGCCCCAGGGACCACACGATCCTCCTCAAGGTCAGGCTGGTGGCTGATCTGACGGGACAGCGAGCCGTCACCGGGGCCAGCTCGAGAGTCGGGCTGTTTTATTAGCCGTGGCCCAGCCCGGTCTCCAGGCGCCGAGGGTGATGTCGCTCACGCTGAGGTAATGTACACCTAAGAGATGTGAGGGGGTCCCTCTGCCCGTCCTACTCGAGCTCAGGCCCGGAGGAGCCAGAGACCCCGGCATCACAGGCCCCCCGCCCGATGTCCAGGTCCTGTGCGCTCTTGGCCCCGGCCGGTCTCCCGTCCCTGCTCCGGCACCGAGGCTCCAGAACGCCCTCCCTCGTGGGCTCGCCGACCGGGGGAGCTCCCAGGCCTGGCAGCCGGTCGTAAATATCTCGTCACGTGACAGGACATTTGCCAGTGCTGCAGTCACACCACGGTCCCACCGAACCGGGAGATAAGCCCCTCGGAGGGTGATTACATCTCCCCAAAAACAAACCTGCCTAAGTCCCTCCCCAGAGGGCCCCTCTCTAAGTGGGTTGTCTGGTGACCCGGCCTGCCGGGTTTAATGCCGAGGGACGTCAGGAAGGGGCTTTGAAACTAGATTAGGTTACATAAATGATACTGCGGCCCGTGAACTGTTTTCCTTTCCTGCTCCCCTTTTCCCGGCAGCCGGCTCGAGGCCCCTCCGGGTCATCTCCAGTGCAGGCTGTTTGTAAGGCGCGGCGTCTCCTGCCGGCCGGGCCTGTGGGTCGGGAGGACGATGAAGTCCCTCCAAGGGCTGTCTGTCCCAGAGGAGCCCCGTGTGGGCCGGCAGGGTGACCCGAGAGTCTCTGGGGACAGGGGCTCCAGGCCCACCTCCAACTCTGCCCAGTCCAGGGTCTGGGACCAGTCTTTCTGGGTAAGCCTCAGTTTCCTCATCTATAAAATGGGAGCGAGAACCCCACACTCCCCAGATGGCCCTCAGCTTCAAAAGCATTAAAACACATGACATCTCAGGCCCAGGCAGGCACTGGGGAGGTGGGGAGGGGTGTTGATGAGAGTGGCAAGATTAGCTACAGCTCAGGGGGAACCGGCAGAGAGGGGACATACCCCCAGGCACGCGGCCCCTGCCTCCAGCAGTGGCTGCCCCTTGCCCCAGCTCTAGGCACAGGGGACACAGGCCAGAGGGGCAGGCAGGCCCAGGCCGGCCTTGGGTTCTTGAGCTCGGCGGTACCCTAAGGACAGGGTAGCGCCCTCGCCTTACCCTGGCCTTGCTGAATTCCCACACTGTAGGACGCCCCAGCCCCTCCAGTCCCACCCCCAAAGGTCCCATCCTCCCTGACCTCCCTGGTCAGTTCTGTCGTTCGAGGTCGTGCGTGCTAGGGAAGCCCTGAAGCCCCCCCCCATGTGGATTCCACCTCGTTCCCCTGAGGGGCAGCTCTGAGGCTCGGGGTGGGGGCAGGTCACAGCTTGGCAAGGGTGGAGCCTGGGGAAAGAGGGGTCCACTCAGAGGACAGGAAAAGGGGCTTTGACCTGGCTTTCCCCCGCCCTGGATGAAGGGGCATAGGGCTGCCCTAAATAACTGGGAAGGAGCTCTGAGCTCCCAGGCCCCCCAGTCCCCCCAGGCCTCCTTTCCTTAACCGCCCCCCCACCACACTTGAACGAGGCGAGAGGGGCTTGAGGTTCAGGCAAGGCCAGCCTCCTCCCCAGTCCTGTGGGTGACGCACACAGTGCCCCCCAACCTGGGGGCCTAGTTCCTGGGCACCACACCCCTTCCCTGGGGTGGACAGACAGCTCCCTGGGCCACAGCTAAGTCAGTGTGTGGGGGGCAAGGACCCTGCCTGGGGCCATCCCTGGAAGGGGGCCAAGGCCCCTCGGGCTTTGGGTGAGGCAAGGCCTGGGTCCCTCTTGCGAGCAGGTCCGGAGGCCCTAACCCCCCTTCTCCCCCCAACCAATGGAGACTGTTTTCTCTTCTGTCGGTATATGTGTTGGAGCTAGACTGGTTCCTCAGCTCCGGGGCTGGGAGGAGGCAGCCGCTGGGCCAGTGAAACCCCAGAGCCCAGCAGGCCGGGGAGCACCCCCTGCCCTGTCCCCCACCCGCTCGTGGCCACTCCCATCCTGGGGATCTTTCTCCCCAAGGCCCCCGAACACGGCTCCTCAGGGCCCTGGAAGAGGAACTCTGCCTGGTCACCGGGGGCCCAACAGGCCAACCCTCTTAGCTCATGGGGGTGGGGTCTCCACCTCAGAGACGTGTCCCCTTCCAGCCACCCTGACCAGGTCGCCAGAGGGAAGCCGGGGGAGGTGTGGGGGATGGGGGGGACACTCATGGCTGACCTCTGGGGCCCAAATTTCTTCCTGTGCCTCCCTGGTCCTGCTCTCAGGGCCCGGGGAACCCAACTGCACAGTCTCTACCTGTCTGCAGCTGAGATCCTGGAGCCCCAGTGCTCTGCTCCCTCCCCTGGTTTCCCTACACACCTGCCTCAGGCCTGCAGGGTACCCTCCTGGGCCAGACCCTGAGTCCCACTAACTCCTCCCAAAGCCAGTGGGAGGGCCGGCACCACTGTTACCCCCCACATTGCAGATGAGCAGAGGTACAGAGAGAAAAGTATTTCGCCCAAGGTCACACAGCCCTGAGATGACAACGTGGAGCCCCGATGATCTGACAGCTTCATGTTCGTACTCAGACCTGCTGGCCCCAAAACTTTCCTCGAGGTTCAGTGTCTGCTGAGAAGGCCGAACAGGAACACGGCCAACTGACCACAAAACATGATGCGGCACAAGGGAGGGGGGAGAGCAATTTATCAGGGAAAGCCAGACTGAAGGGGATTTGCAAGCTGGGCTTTGAGGGATGTGTAGGAGTTCATCAAGTAGAAAAGAGAGCAAAGGAAGGGTCCTCCACGTTGAAGAGCAGTATGGGCAAAGGCTTAGGGGAGAGGCAGGCTTGCAGCTGGAGGGGCTAGCGGGGGGTGGGGGGACTGGGGCGCCTGCCTCCCTCCTGAGGGGCAGTGGCGCAGAAGGCCTTTGTGGGGGGTAGGGGGAGGCTGGGCAAGGCAGGCCTGGGGTGGGGAAGGACCTGGGCTTTGCCGTTCGGGCTGAGATGCCTTTCTTTTTGGTTCAAGTGGAAGTGATCTGTGAAGAGGCCAGAGGCTGCTGCAGACAACCACTGTCCCTACACCCCCCCCACCATGTGGCTGCGCCCCAAGGTGGGGGACGGCGGGCAGGGGGTCCAGCTCCCGGAGTGGGGGCAGGAAATACCACCGCAGCCTCTAGGCTCCAGGGCGGTGGGCTCCCGTCCCAACCCCAGGGGGCTGTTGCCCCAGGACCGCAGGGGAGGCAGCCCAGCCCTGGACACAGCAGAAGGTCCTGTGTGGGGCACAGCCAGTGAGGGGGCTTTCGAGAGTAAGCTCCTCGGTTGGAGACCAGGATTTAGAGGCAGCTTTCACCCCACCCCACCCCCGCCTCCACATCCTCCTGGAAGAAGAGCCTCAGCCTTTTAATTGTGAAACTAATTCATGTCCATTCTAGAGATTGGTGAATACAGAAAAAGCGACCAGACATTGCCTCCCTTATGAATGGTGTGCATTTGTTTTAATTACCCGGTTTAATTATTAGCTGGGTGACCTTGGGCACGTTAGCTAACCTCTCTGTCACCTGTTTACCTGTTTGTAATGGGAATAATAATAACATCATGTACATCCTGAGACTGACGCGAGAATTAAGAGGAAACGCCACAGGACAAAGCACGTGGCCCACGGATGCTGGAACTTGCTGTTCGAGGACTGATGGCAGTTTATCCCTGGTACAGAAGACAAGCCCCTGCCCCACAGCCCCAGCCTGATCCCAGGCTGGTCGTGGATCTTTCCTTCTTCTCTGGACCTTTCCTTGGGGGGTGGGGGTGGGGTCTCCCTGTCTCGCCTCTCTTCACCGCCAGTGGCACTGGCGGGACATCCCCCCTTTCCATGTCCACTTTCTCAGTAACCTGGGCTCTGAGGGCAGAAGGAGTGGGGTTCGACCTGCTTTGGGCCCTCCAGAGCTGCGAGGCGCCCCTGGCACAGCGAGCTTCTAGGACCCTGAGTAGCACGGGGACACCTCTCCGTCCTTCGGGGACCCACTTTGAAAGAGCTGAAAGAGGGAAAGATAGATCCACTGGCAAAGTCTAGAGAGAGATGGGCAAAGGAGGGGCCCCGGCTCAGACTCCAGAGGTGGGTGGGGAGAGCGGGCACCACAGGAGTCCATCCCTGTAGGCGGATGGGAGCTCGGAGGGGTGGAGGGTGGAGGGGTTAGGGTGTGGAGGGGTGGGGGTTGGGGGGTGGGGGATAGGGGAGGCGGGAGGGGTGGGAGAGGGGTGGAGGGATGGGGTGGGGGAGGGGTGGAGGGATGGGGTGGGGGAGGGGGGAGGAGTGGAGGGGTTGGGGGAGCACAGGGGCAGGGAAGCAGTCCGCAGCCCCAAGGCCACCTGCCCCAAGGCCATGCTCCCCTTCCCCATGGCACCTGACAAGGCTTGTGGAGAATCAGGGGCCTGCCCTGGAAACTTCTGTGGGGTCTCCAGCCAGGGTGTGAGTGGGGGGCCTTCCCTGTCACCTCCCAGGACAGTGCTTCCTGGGCAGCCCAACCAGGTTCACCCTGGGTGCCTCAAAGAGCACCCCAAATCCCTGCCTGCTGTCAGCACAGGGAACGCAGGGAGGGGTGCAAGCGGTGGCCGTTTCGCACCCCCCCCCCCTCCCGCAGGCCTAGAGCCCCAGAGTCTAGGCCACCATGGAGGTGCCATGGGCAAAGGTGAGCCAAGGGCCCATTTCTTAAAGGAAGGACATTCACAGCGCCAAGTCCCGCATTCAAGGGCTGTCTGATAAGTCCTGCTCCTGCCCAGCCAGGGTCACCCAGTCAGTGCTGTGACAGCAGCAGAGAGCTTGGGGCCTGTGGAGGAGGCTGGGGCATCCAGCAGGAGGCTGAAGGAAAGGCCATCTCTGCCACAGTGCTGCCACCAGGGGGCCACCCAGGGAGTGCCAGGGGGCACCTCAGGGACCCAGGGGGCCTCCCACCCATCCCACACTCCTGGATCCTGGAGGAGACCTTCCGGAGCCCCCGCTCCCCACCCCACCGCCTGGGCCCAGGGAACGTCTGCGGGGGGGCGTGGGGGGGGGCGAGGCGACAAGGAGCACAGACAGGTGGCGCCCGGCCTTCGCCCCCTCACCTCCGCCCGGCCCCGGCCCGCTGGGATCCCGCGCAGTCAGAAACTGAGGAAACTGCGGGACTCCGGCTGGACTCTGGGCGGGAGGGCCTCGTCCACCCGGCTCCAGCCCAGGGACACCGAGCTGGGCGGTCCCCGTGGAAGCCGGATCCTGGCGCTGGGCCCCGAGTCCGGGTGCAGAGACGGGGCCCCACCACGGCGTGAGCGGCAGCGGACTCGGGCTCTCGGACTCCTCCGCAGGGCCCCAAACGGACGCCAGGCCGGCCTCGGTGCGAGCCGGGCTGGCGACGACGGAGGGGTGGGGGTCCGCGAGTCCTCCCCCCACCCCCGCCCAGAACAAATTTGGGGACGTCCCCGCGTCCCAGCTGGCCCGGCGCCCCCACCGAGCACCGGCCGGTTCCCACCGCCCGCTTCAGCGGGGACTGGGTTCCGGGTGCCCCGAGTCCCTGTCCGGGACAGGCGACGGGGCCTGCTCCGGTCACGTGGCGCGGCGGCCGCAGCCCCAGCGCTGACCCCGCGGGAAGGGAGGAGAGAGGAGGGGAGAGGAGGGAGGGGAGGGGAGGGGAGAGGAGGGAAGGAGGGGAGGAGAGGGAAGGAGGGGAGGGGAGGGGAGGGGAGGGGAGGGGCGGCGGGCGCCGGGATTCCCTGCGGGACCGCGCGGCCCCGGGCTCCCAGTCTCCAGCCCGCCTGTCGCCCGCCCGCCGAGACCACCGCGCCCTCCGCTCCTCGCCCCCAGCCCGTGAGCGCCCCACCGGGCCCGGCGCCCTCTCCCAGCGCGGCGCCCCCGCCCCCCCGACCGCGGGCCCTGGCGAGCGCACCCCGGGAAGCTCGGAGGCCCGGCCGTGGAGGAGGTGAGCTCGGCGTTCGGGCTGCGCCGGGGCCGCCGGGGGCCACCCGCGCCCCGCCGTGCTGACCCCGCGGCCCGCTGCGGAGCGGGGACGCGGGCGCCGAGGCGGCGCACAGCGCCCGGGAGCTCGACGCCGGCGCCCCCTCCCCGCGGGTCCGGGCCGCGTCGGGGAAGATGTACCAGAGCCTGGCGCTGGCCCCGAGCCCCAGCCAGGCCGCCTACGCCGACTCGGGCGCCTTTCTGCACGCGCCGGGCGCCGGCTCCCCGGTGTTCGTGCCGCCCGCGCGCGTCCCCTCCATGCTGCCCTACCTGCCGGCGTGCGAGCCGGGCCCCCAGGCCCCCGGGCTAGGCGCGCACCCCGGCTGGGCGCCGGCGGCGGCCGCAGACTCCTCAGCCTTCGGCGCCGGCGGCCCGCACCCGCCGGCCGCCCAGCCGCCCGGAGCCACCGCCTGCCCCTTTCCGCACGGCCCCCCCGGGCCCGGCAGTGGGGGCGGCGCGGGGACCCGCGACGGCGGCGCCTACCAGGGCGCGCTGCTGGCGCGCGAGCAGTACCCGGCCCCGCTGGGGCGGCCGGTGGGCGCGTCCTACCCCGCCGCCTACCCCGCCTACGTGAGCACCGAGGTGGCTCCGTCCTGGACCTCCGGACCCTTCGAAGGCAGCGTCCTGCACGGCCTCCAGGGCCGCCCGGCTGGCCTCCCGAGCCGCAGAGCCACCTTCGGTGAGTGTGACCCTGGGGTGCTGGGTGCTGGGCCTACCGGGGTGCAGTCCTGCACCCGGCCAAGGCTCCGGCGCCACCCCCCTCACCCCCGCCAGGCCCAGAACTGCGGGACAAGTACACGCGGGCAGAATACAGCATCTGCCACAATGTCACCCCCCTGAGACCAAAACTGCCGTCCTGGGCTTCCTTTCTCCTGAACCCAACCCCCTGGGTCTCACCAGTTGAGCTCACCTCATACGCTCTTATGAGAAGTTTCTAAGTGGTTTTTATAAAATTCAGAATACGATTTATTTCAGTAAGCGGCCACACTCTGCTCCTTCTAGAATGTTTACATATTCTAATTTGAGACCTGGCTTCAGTGGCTCACCGCCCGCCCCCGGGGTGCCAATTTGGATAATCGGATTCCAGGCCCCTCAGGCGCATTTGCTGGGGGGGGGGGGGGGACACGCCTGTGTTCGCCGCAGGCGGGAAGCCCCTGGGCCGCCCTACTTCATGGGTGCAGCCTCGCAGGCCCACCCCCAAGCCGCCTCCGCCCCGACTGCCTCCATGGCGCAGGAAGCGGGTCCCCTCCGCCGTCACCCAGGGCGGCTCCCGCAGGACTGACCCCCACCCGGCCCCCACAGGGCACCCGGTGCGCCGGGGAGGGAGCCGGGGACCTCTCCCTTCTGCCCTGCGGGCCCCTGAGCGGTGGCACAGGCCCAGCTGTGTTCCACGGTGGTCGCCACCCGAGCAAAGCCGACAGGAAAGGCAGGGGCTGCAGGCTCTGTGGGATGGCACCATCCACTCAGCCCGGCCCTCCTAACGTCCCGTTTTGCAGAGGCCGAGGCCCTGGGGCCACCTCCCTCCGCCGGTGCTGACCACTCCGCCTCCCCAGGGGATCAAAATTACACCTCGGTTCTAAGGGGAACCATTCTGTTGCCGCCCGGGGGTCTGACTGACTGACCTTCCCCCACCCTGCAAGGCAACCCTAACCAGCTTCTCTTTTAATCTGGCACAAACTTTATAATATGTAAAGTTAAGCTTTAAAGTGAAATTAGACAAAATAAATGTTAAAATAAAATGAAAGCCAGGGGCACACGCAGCGGGAAGACGCAGCAGACGCTGGGCCCCGGGGAAGGGCAGTGCCTCGGCCCGCGACCAGCTGCCTGTCCCCCCAGTGCCGGACTTCCTGGAAGAGCTCCCTGGCGAGGGTCGCGAGTGTGTCAACTGCGGGGCCCTCTCCACGCCGTTGTGGCGCCGTGACGGCACCGGCCACTACCTGTGCAACGCCTGCGGCCTCTACCACAAGATGAACGGAGTCAACAGGCCGCTCGTGCGCCCACAGAAGCGCCTGGTGAGTGCCGCCTGCAGGGGGCCCGAGCTGATTCCCCAGAGAGGCTGGGTGCCCCAGCAGGGCCTTGGGAGCGCTGTCTGCTGTCCATCCGGGAGCTGCCTGGAGGCCCAGGCCCCGCCACAGGCCCTGCCCTGCCCTGCGCGCCTCCGCAGAAGGGCTGGGCTCACGGAGCCCAAGGCGGTGCTGCCCTGGGTCTGTGGGCCTCCCCGGAAGAAGGGCCACCCGGTGACTCTGCCCGGGACCCGGGGCACAGGATGGCTGTGGACCCAAGCGGCCTCCTGGGGCTCAGCCCTGCGGCTCCGAGGGTGGCAGGGGGCGCAAGGTGACATGGCCCGGGCGTGGGGTTTGGAGGGAAAGGTGGCCTCTGGGTGGTGGCTTTGTGGCAGGGGGTTGAAATCCAATGCAGGAGGGGTCCTGGGGACCCCTGCTCTTGGGGAGCACTTTCTCCCCGATACCAGGGGGCTGGAGCTGAGACCGGGTCTGCGGTGGTTCCATGCGCGAAACTTGTTTTCACTTTTGGTTTCTCCTGGCGTGTGGCTGGATGTTGAGCAGAGAGGACCGGGAACTCACTTTTGCCCCCAGCCGGGCAGAGTCCCCGGAGGCTGTGTGAAGGTTTCGAGGCACTGGTTCTCTGCCGTCTCACCGGCAAACTCGGAGGTTCGAGTAATTCTGCGCGTGGCAGGGCCCGCCTTTGCAAGCTGTCTAAAGTTAGTGAGGCCACAGTGACTCCTGAGTCCTGGGTCCGGGCATGGCTGTTTCTGGGGATGCCAGGCCTTCTGCTCTAATGCTGGTGTGAGCCCTGTCATGGCCGGTCAGCCGGCTCTGGCCGGTTCTGGTGCATCGGAGGGTGGGTGGGGGGCTCGTCCCTGGCGGCTGCTGCAGGTGGCCCGGCCTGCCTGCCTGCCGCGGTGGCTGTTCTGGGCTGCCTGGTGCTCAGTCGCTGGCCCTTTTCGGGAAACCCAGACCTGGGCTGTGGAGGCGCCCGACCGATCCAGGCTCCAGACCAGGCAGGCAGGAGGCAGCACTGACCCAGGCAGTTTGGGGGAAGCCACTGTTTTTCTCTCCCTGTTCTAGCCTGGAGTTTGGGGTCCACAGGTCCCCTAATTCCCCTCCACCCACACTGTGCCTCCTGGAAGGGGGGGGATACCTCAGAATCCATATCACCTCCTCACTTATATTTCTGCCCCTGTGATCATGCCCACTCCCCCCCCCCCACACACACACATGCACGGCACTGGCTTGGCACCTGGTGTGGCCCTCACAGATGGGGAAACAGGCTAAAGCAGAGGTGTCCTGGGGGACTGACCCCCCCCAACTCCCAGGGAGCAGGCCGGCTGCTCCTCTGCTCCCTCCCTTCTCCCCCGGGGGTGGGGATGGGAACACTGGTAAACAGGAAGAGAAGGTTCAGATCCTCCCGTCTCTGCCCCCCACCCCTCACAGGGCTCACCTCCCAGCAGAAAATTCCTGATGTGGGGGTAAGCAGGCAGGGGCCATGAGGCATTGAGGCATTCACCTTCACAGCAGCCCTGTGATGACCCCAGGGCTCAAGGCGCTCAGAGAGTGGCTTCCCCCAGCAGCCCCGCGCAGCAGGGCCTGGGTTCCGAGGACTGAGGACTGTCTGCCTCGGGCTCCCGTGTGCCCCGCCCCCGCTGGTGATGCACCTGTCTTGGGTCTTCGGCAGAGGCCCCTGCACACACTGTCCCCCTGCTGCGTTGGAAAGATTACTTTAGGTGGGGTGCTTGGACAGGCCTTAGCCCGTTCTGTGGACTGGTGCGGCCTCCGCGTCCTGGTCCGGGGCACAAGGAATGATTAGCTTTAAGGACGCTTTGTAGGGTGGAGAATGCCCTCAACTTACCCCCCACCCCTCCGAGGCGGCCGGCCTCAGAGGGTGGTCAGCTGGTCATCCCTGCGTCCAGGCCCATGCAGATCTGAATGCGGGACGAGCCTAGGAAGGGGGGACGGTGTTCCTAGAGGGGTCGTACTCCCCTCTCCTCCGAGCTGGCTCCTCATGGATGGTTTTCCTCTGATTTGTCTCTGGGCTCCTGCCTGGCACTCAGGGAGGGTGACCCGGGTGGCGGGGCCGGGCTCGTGTGGAAACTCAGAGATTCTCGGAGAGTGCTGGGACCAGAGCCCAGGCCCCAAGGCAGCCGTGGCGGGGCTGGGCCAGTCACCCCAGACTTGTCCCTGCTCGTGCCTCACTCTCCCTCATGGGTGGCCAGCACCGATGCCCCCGGAGAGAATTGTCCTAACCTTCTTTCAAATGATTACAGAAGCTCTAGAAACTTGTCACCAACAACACAGGAATGTGACAATAACAAGTGTGCGTCCACCACCCCCTAGGCCTCGCCCCCAGTCCCGAAGGAGTTCATATCTTTTCTGCCCTTTGCATCCTGGGTGCCTCCTTAGTCACAGGCACGAACCTCTTACCTGAGGCTTCTGTCAGTGTGGGCGAGCGAGTGGGGAGAGTTGAGGTGGCCCCACAGACCCCTGCGTGCCTGCTTGTGTGGCCAGGTGCTCAGAGCCCTCCCCCCCCCCCAGCCCCACCCCACCCCAACGTCAGAGCCCTGCGGCCAAGGCCAGAGGGCCCCCGGCGCCACCTCCAGGAAGGGGCCCCGCATCCTTCCAGGAGCAAATCTGGACCTTGACTGAGGACCCCGGGTTTTCCTTCCTGCACAGTCCGCCTCACGGGCTCGTCCCTGGCACGGTCTGCCCTTGGCCAGCAAGGGACACACGCTTTATCAGGTTAAGCGTCGACCGTGTCCTTTTCCGAGAGCGGGATGAGGGGACCCGCTTGAAATGGGGCCATCCCCCCTCCCCCCGCTGTACCTCTTGTTGTGAGTTTCGAGCTGCGTCTCTTACTTTGAAAAGTGGTTTTCGCTGTGTGAGCTGGCCTCACCCCTCCCAGCCGAGGAGCAGCAGCGGCCCCTCTCCCTGCTCCCCGCTCCGGCTCTCAGCCCTTCCTGGCTGGGCCGCCCAGCGTCCTGATTTCTTCACTTGAATCAGACGCGTGCGGAGCCTGGAGCTGCTGCAGCCAGCAGGCTTTGAAGTTTAACTTCTTTTGAAAAGAACAGACCAAAGAAGAAAACAAAATACAGCGGCGGGGGGGGGGGGGGGGGGGGGGGAGGCCTGGCAGCGAGGGGGCCCCGAGAGTGGCCAGGCCTGGCCGCTTGTGCAGGCAGCGAGGAAGGACAGAGGCTCGGGCGTCTGTCGGGGTAGGGACGGCACCGGGGATGTGTCCCCGCAGTGCGCGGGGCTCAGGGGGGCGGTTCCGTCCACCCCGATGCCTCCGGCCCAGCAGCATCTCTGAGCCTCGGTGCCCCATCTGGAGCACACAGCCCGATGAGGGGAGAGGAAAATACAAACGAACAAACTTTTTAAATTTTTTTCCAGGTCCTTTCTTCCCCTCTTTTTACTAATTTTAATTTATGTTCACTAGGAAAGAATTCACTGCTTAATCCAGGCTCCAGATTTTTCCCTTGCACTCCCAGGATACAGGGAGACGGCTCTTGGACTTCTGGGCTGTTTTCTACACACACACACACACACACACACACACACACACACACACACACGGCATCGATTCCTCCTGTGGTTGTTTCCACACCTGTCGGGGGGGGGGGGGGGGGCGCGGCTGCGGGGCGGAACCGAGGCTTCTCTTCTCGCAAGACGACGCACAGGCGACCGTGAGGACGTTTGTGGGAGGTGCAGGCGAGCTCTGTGTGTGTACTCGTGAGTGCTGCTGAAAACCAGCACTGACGTTCAAGGCCCCGCATTGGCACCTTTGTGCCCTGGCCTGAGTGTTTCCGTAGGAAGGATTCAGCATGAGGAGGCATGATGGCCCAAGGGGAGGGGTTCGGACTCCTACTTTTCAATGATGGTGCAACTTTTCTGGGAGGTGTGACGGCAGTATGAGCTCTAAGGGAGCAGCTGGATGGGGAGAGGAAGCAGGGACCTCGGTGCAGCCCGAAGGGGTAGGTCAGGGTCACATACAAGACAGTCAAATGTGAATTTCGGATAAACAGCAACTAGCATCTTAGTGTGAGTATGTCCCAAATACTGCACGGAGGCACACTTCTGCGAAATATTGTTGCACAACGGAAGTTCGCATCTAGCTGGCATCCTGGTGTGTGTAGTTTTTGTTTGTTTGTTTGTTTGTTGCTACATATGGCAGCCTGGGGAAGGTCCTAAGGCCCCCTGCCATGCCAGGAAGGTGGGTGGACTGGCGGGGGTGGGGATCCCGGGGCCGGGGTGGGCCGCAGGAGGGCGCCCCCTTGTGCGGAGCTCCTGGCACCGAGAGGCAGATGGGAGACTGGGCCGGGGCAGGGAGAGGAAACTCAAATCGTGTCCAGTAAGAGCAGCTGCCTTCCAGACAGAGTCAGGATGTGGCCTCGGCTTCCCGGGGAGAGACTCGGGCGGACCCTGGTTGACTCCGGGTCCAGTGCTCCTGTCTCCGAGCGTCACCGTCTGGCCGGGAGGTGGAGCAGCAGGGCCCCGGCCCCCGGCTCACACCAGCCTCCCCCATGCACAGTCCTCGTCCCGCCGCGCTGGCCTCTGCTGCAGCAACTGCCACACGACCAACACCACGCTGTGGCGGCGCAACGCGGACGGCGAGCCGGTGTGCAACGCCTGCGGTCTGTACATGAAGCTGCACGGGGTGAGCGGACGGGGTGGGCGGGGGGAGGACGGGGGGCGGGGCCTGGGTGAGTGAACGGGGCGGGGCGGGTCATGGGTGGGGCCCGGGCCCGGGTGAGGACTGGGGGGCGGGGCCGGGGTGACTGGAGGGGGCACGGGTGGGGCAGGGGCGGGGCCACGTGGGGGGGGGTGAGGACTGGAAGGGGCGGGGCGGGGTGAGTGGAGGGGGGAAGGGGGGGAAAGGGGAAGGCGGGCCATGGGTGGGGCAGGGGCCCGGGTGAGGACTGGGTGGGGCGGGGGAGTTGGGGGCCCCGAGTTGGGGGCGGGGCATGGGGGCGTGGCGAGTGGACGGGAGGGGGGAGGCAGGGGCGGGGCTGTCCTCTTCGGGTCACGTGAGACACGGGGCCCTGGGGAGGCAGGTGGCAGAGCGGGGCTGAGCGTGTTTCCCGTGTGGCCCCCACTGAGGACGCGCTCCAGGCCTATGCTGTTACCGTTAGGCCCTTTTCACAGATGGGCCTACTGAGGCTCAGCATCAGTGAGGCAGGTCTGCAGCCATTCAACCTGAGACAGGGGCTAGGCCCCCTGGTGTGGCCTCTGTGCGCGCCTAGAGCCCTCCTGGCCCCTACAGCTCTGGGGGGTTGGGCCTGGACTGGCTCTTGCCCGCTTTGCCGGGAGGAAGTCCCCAAGCCCAGGGCCAGCAGCTCACCAAGGGCTCTGACGACTCGGTCACCTCCCAGAGTGACTAGCTCTGCAGGACTGACATCAGGGCATGTGGCCATTCAAGAGGCCCAAGGGTGAGAAGAGACAGGACCAGTCACCCTCCCCTGCCTGCCCCTGCCAGGTGCCTCGGCCCCTGGCGATGAAGAAGGAAAGCATCCAGACGCGGAAACGCAAGCCCAAGAACGCTGCGAAGACCAAGGGCTCTTCAGGTGTGAGGGACCGGGGCCCATCGGGATGCCAGGAAGAGGCCAGTCCCCAGCCCTCCTGCGGGGTACACGTTCGCCCCTTGGAGTCGCTTGGAGTGTCGCAAATTTCCACCAGTAGAGATTTGCACGTTTAGTTCGAGCATCGCCCTCCCAAAGCACAAGTACCCCTGATTCTGCCCCGGGACCCGTCCGGTCTGGGGAGGGGCCGGGCGGTGCGAGCCTACCCAGCTGAGGGGCAGCAGGGCAGGTCGAGGGTGCCACACCCAGTGCCTCTGACCCATTAAGTGACCAGTACAGCTGGATGTGCCCCCCCTTCCAGGATGCAGCACAGGGAACCCCGCGGCCTCCCCGCCCGCTGTCCCGGACACTGAGAGCTCAGCAGCTACATTGAAACCCAAATCCAACCTGGCATCCCCTTCGTGCCCTGGGTCCAGCGTCACCTCCCAGGTAAGTCAGGTGGGGTGGAACCGGGGACCCAGAGCTGGCTCCCGGGCACCTCCTCAGGGAACCCTGACTCGCCCACCAGGTCAGACCCCCATCAGCGCCCCCAAGGGCCTCTCCCAGGAAGGAGCTCAGGGCTGGGCACTCAGCTGGCCATTGGTTCCAGCAGCACACCTGTGGCACGCTCCAGGCTGAACGCCCTCATGTGTTGTCCTGTCCGTCACACGGGGCCTCCTGCCCTCTTCCAGGGTCTGAGAAGGCCTCTTACGGCAAACGTCCCGGTCCCGAGGGCTCCCTACGCCAAGCGAGGCCTACTGGCCATTCCTGCATTCTCGTGCTTCCCCTGTTCCCCCTGCAGGCCTCTGGCCAGGTGAACGACCCCCTGGCTCCCAGCCACTTGGAGTTCAAGTTCGAGCCCGAGGACTTTGCCTTCCCCTCTGCAGCCCTGGGCCCCCAGGCTGGCCTCGGCGGGACCCTGTGCCAGGAGGCCTGGTGTGCACTGGCCTTGGCCTAGGGCCTCGGGCGTCCATCGGACCCGCCTCGCTGCCTGCCTGGCTCCAGCACGGCAGAGGGAGACCATCAGGTCCATCCACCAGAAGACGAGCCAGCGGGACCTTGAGGCGCTGGGCATCCCTCAACACGGTGGCGGGGAGGTCTTCTGTACAGACGGCGGTCAGGCCCCGGAGAGGGGGAGAGGCTAATGAGAAGGCCTTGAGCCCCCCCTGCAGACAGAAGGGGACTCCCCCAAAGGCTGTGTGACACTGGGCCACTCCAGCCGGGGCTGACCTGGAGGGCCCACTACCAACAGTTCTCTTGTCCACATCTGCCATCGCCGTGTTGACACATTGTGGCAGCTGGAAAAAAACAAACAACAACAAAAAAGCCACCTGTTGTAAAACCAGGATCACAAATGAAAGGGCCGAGGTCAAGCAGGCAACGTGAATGAGGGGAGCCGCCCGACATGGGACCTCCTCAGGCTCGGGATCTGTTCCTTTTCTCACATTTGATGGATAAAGACACGGCACAGAGAACTTTCCCTCCCTGTGAGTGAAGGGCTGCTAGGGACAGATGTGCAGGTTGTGCACTGTGCCAGGATGCCACCCCGAGGGCAAGCCATTCACACCAGCGTCGTCGTCTACTTGTGTATTTATTTGGATGATTTCCCCAGAGGGGGCAGTAAAGGGCCTCATTCTGACTGAATCTGTGTATCGTGACTGATTCTGACAGAGTGAAGGACCTGGGGTCCCGTGCTGACCCCACAGGCACTGTCAGTGCTGGTGGTAGAGTGACCGCATGTCCTGGCCTACCTCGGATCATCCCAGCTGGCTTGTCCCAGAGAAATTCTTACTAACCCCCCTTGCGGAAGCCCTCCCCCCACGCTGGGGTGACCCCTTAGTTGGTCAAGCCGGCTAGAAGGAGCTGTGCCCAAGGAACCGAATGACGAGCAGCCACCGGGGTCGGGGAGACAATAAGGCATGGAGGGGAGCGGGGCGCGCCTTGCCAGGGGCCTTGGCCTCGTTTCCGCTCAGTTGCCGCCTTTCGCCAGCAAACATCCGAGACAGCAGGAGCAGCTGCCAGCCGCCGAGCCTCCTGGCTGAGGCTCGCCTTTCGTATTTAAACACCGTGGTCCCTGGCATTAGCTTCCAGAACGCGTCCTCCTGAGGCTGTATCTCCAGTTCGAGCAGCACAATTTACACGTGACGTTGTCTTGTCTTTTTTTTTTTTTTTTTTTAAAGACAAACGATGCCATGAGTAAAAAATGTAAAATAAAGGTGTCGATTTTGCATTTCTTTTGCCGACGCCTGTGGGATTTCGCAGCCCGGTCCCTGCCCGCCGGGTCAGCAGCGGGTCCGGTGCTCACTCAGGCCGCCTCTCCTTGCGGACACTTGTCTCCATGTGTTGGTCTGCTGGACCTTGCTGACCACGCCGGGTCGACCAGGAGACCCTCAAACACAGAGTGCCTTTGAGGTCGCCCACCGGCACGGGAGAGGGACGCTGGGCCGGCCCGGGGGCCCACACGTGGAGAAGCCATCCCTGCGCGGTCAGGAGGACCCGGGTCTGAGGCCCTGTCCTGCCACGTGCTGCTGCTCTGGGCCGCAGTCAGGGCACGGGGAACGCGCTGAGGTTCGGGGCACTGGTCCCCATGTGCCCCTGTGTCCGCATGTAGGCCTGGCGCTTCTGACTGGGGTGTGGCAGGCGAGCCAGGTGCTGCTGCCTCTCACCGTGTGGCACCTGCAGGCGGGGTGCCTGTGCGCGGACGTGCCTGGCGGAGGGGGCTCAGCCCGGACAGGACGCCCCTGTCGCGGGGGGGAGACCCCGCTGCCATCCCGTCTCCGTGCCCACAGGCCTCGGGCTGCCCTTCCCGGGAGGCTACTCACAGGAGAGCAGGTGAGGAGCTGCCCAGTTGGGCAGGGCGGTGCCCCCTTCCCGCCTCCCCACCCCCGACCAGGCGTCGGGTCCCGAGCGAGAGGCCCTCACCGTTATTTTGGAAGAACCAAGCGGCAACTCCCTGCTCGGCCTTCCCAGCCCAAGCAGCTGTGCGGGGGGCAACGTCCGTCCTCCGGGGCCATTGGGGGCTGGGGAGGGGGGGGTGGCGCCCAGGCTCCAGGTGAGGGAGCAGAGGCCCCGGAGGGCAGGAGAGGCGGGAGGCCACCCGGCACCCTCGAGGACCTCCTCTGGGCTTGCGTTGCGCTCCGCCCTGTCCCCCTGCGAGGGGGCTGGTGCGGGTCCCCTCTTCTCCGATGGGGGAGACCAGGGCTCCGAGCGGTGGCACAAGGCACCTGGCCACTGAGGGGCCCACGTGGGGGCCTGGGCTTGGAGGGACAGCATGGCATCCTCTCACCCAGCGGTGCTACCACTTGGGAACCCAGTGGCTTTTGTCGGAGCCTCGGTCTCCCCATCTGCAGGGGGAGGGTGCCATGTGCCTGTGGCCAAGTGATGCACACACGTGCGCAGCTGGTCCGGGCCTGGGGGTCCCCATATCCAGGAGCGGCGTTCTGCACTCTCCAACCCAAGGAGGCTTCCTGGAGGTGTCCACAGTAGGACAGGTAGGGTCCTCACAAAGAGGAGGGGGAATGGATGTCCGGCCCACCGGCTCCCTGCCCATGAACAGGGATCCTGACAGGAAGGGGGGGTTGACGACGAGGGAAGGAAGAAGCCATCTCTTCCGTTTTTTTCATTGTTGGATGTGTCGTGCCCAGGACGAGGGAGGCTGAGCACCCTACCTCTGGGCATGAGCGTTGCTGCTAATTTAAGCCTTTCCCCCCAGTGCCCCTTCGGGGCCGGAAGCTTCGGGACCCGGAGCCTCCATATGGCCGCCAATACCCCCTTCCTGTGGTGCTTCCTCCTGCCAGCCCACCCTCGGCTCTGCCTGGCTGGCCGGAAACCACCGGATGGGCCGGGGAGGCTGGCGGGCGTGGGCAGCCGGCCGCTCATCGGAGCCGCCGGACAGAAGGAAAGGCCGCTCCGTCCGTGCTGCCTGACCGTGCACTCGATTCCCGTCACCTTCCCAGCTGGAGCCGCCCCAGAGCCGGCAGGAGGGGACCCGACCCTGCGGCTGTCCCGTCCATTGAGCCCCCGCTGGGGTCCGTCCGGGTGCCTTGATGCGGGCAGAACTGAGGACACAGAGGAAGGGGTGACGCCCGGAGTCCCCTCAGCTGGGGTCCCCCCCCCCACACACACACACGCACTTGAAGCCCAACGCTTCACTCCAGGGCGTGCCAAGGACGGGGTTGCGGGGCTCCTCAGAGGGGACCCCGCCCGCACGTCCTCTCGGACGGACCCAGGGTGGGCGACACCCGGGGGCAGCTGCTTCCCCGCTTCTCCGAACGCCACTGCGTTTAGCCGAGAGTGTGTCCCGAGCCCACGCCAGGGTGCACGTGCGTCCCCTCGGGCCCTTGTGCTGCGGCCCCACTCGGTGCCTCCGCGCCCGCCCCAGCTGACCCCCTGCAGCCCAGGTCTCCCCCCCCACAGCCCTGCAGACCTGCGGGGAAAATGGAACGAGCTCCTTAAGAAGGGAAAAGGGTTCTTTGGGGCGAGCCATGCAGGGTACCAGCTTTTTATTTGACCAAATAAGGCCGTTTCTTAGAAAAGAACAGTTACTGCTGTCACCGTCATCAAAAACAGGCCATTCTGCCACCAAACACAGCCGGCCGCTGTCTCTGGGAAAGGGACCACGCCTTTGTAACTTCTCACTGCTTTCCTTCACCACGAACCGTGGACAGCTAGTGGCGGCCCAGGGGCTGCCCTCCTCCAGGCCGCGTGGACAGGCACTCAGGGAGAGGACGACGAGGCCGGGGTCCCAGCCCCCAGGGGGACCCCCATTCGGCCAACGGAGGCCAGAGAGGCCAGGTGCCCCCTGAGGCCGCGAGGCTGCGGGCGCCGGGGGGGGGGGGGGGTCCCCGTCCTTCCTCCCACAGGCGCTGCGGCAGCCGCTGAACGGGCCCCAAAGGGGAGGGGGCTGGCTGAGCCCCACAGCCCGGCTGGAGCCGGGGTGGGGGCGGCCGGCCCTAGACGACCACTCGGAGGCCGTGGCAGGCAGCCCCCCCACCCCCAATGCCCTGTGACGCACGCCAAGATGTTGACACCGACGGCTCCAGCCGCCTTATTTATTATCTGATAAAGGGCTCTCGGCACCGCCGGTGGACGGCGTCTGGCCAGGCTGGGGCCTGGGGGAGGGAGGCGGGTGGGTGGGAGGACAGGAGGCCAGAGCAGGGCCTCCACACTGGACTCCGGGGCAGGACACCCCGAGGAATCTGGACTTCTCCTTCGCTGGCCAACGGCCTTCCTCCACCGCCACCATCGAGGCGGCTGGCCAAGGAGGAGCTCCGCTCCTGCAGGAGGGACCCGGGCCTCCCCGCGTGGGAGCCGCACCCCGCACAACCTGCGCCCCTCTGCTGCCAGCCGCTGCTCCCCACGGTGTCTGCAGAATCCCCGGCGGCCGGGGTCCTCCTCACCATCGGCCCCTCCCATCCAGCTGCCCACCCTCCTCCACCCCTCCTCGCGGCCCAGAGCTCAGATTTCCCGTGATGCAAATCTGGGCCGGTTTCTTCTTTGTTTCCAAACACCCTGGCCCAGGTAACACCCCAGCAACCGCGCAGTTGGCCAGAACCCTGACCACCCCGTGACCTGAGGGCTCCCCTTTCCCACACCTGCGTCCTCTCTTGGGTATGGGGGACGCTTGCCAGCATCCAGGCTCGCCACGCCTCTGGGCCTTTGCACATGCTTTTCCCTCTGTGCACCGAACAGATGGTGCCTCCTCCACGATGCCTTTCTCAGGCAGTGCTAGGAGGTCTCTCTGAGCACAGCCGTCCCACCACCGGGGGCAGGAGGGAGACACCCTGTATGCCCGAGAAGAGGGGTGGGTTACACGACAGAGGGATTGTGTAGAGACAGCTTTAAAGATCAGAGCTCCTGAGAATATTTAACAATTACAGCTCGCTCTAAACGTGTTCCCCTGAGCCTTGTCCGAGGCTTTTATGAGCGGGAGGGGACAACAAAGTACTGAGCCCAGGGCCTGGCCAACCCTCAGCGGTGGTGGAATATCAGTGCATGAGTGGACCCTGTGCCCCTGCTGGCGTCTGGGGGGCAGGCCGGCCAGGCCCTCCCAGGACCGCCTGCCCCCGGAAGCCCGTCCTTCCACCCACCATGGGGATGGTCGGCCTCCGTCTTTCCTCAGTCACCCCACAGCTCTCAGTCCTTCTGAGGACAGTCGAAGACGGGGACGAGAGGGGTAAGGTGGGGTCCCCGGAAAGGCAGATGTGAGGTAAGGGGTCCTGGGTGAGGCGGGATCCCCAGAAGCACACTCCCAGAGGGGGACTTGCGTGGGGGTGATCCATGCAGGCCCTGCTCCCATGTACCTGGAAGGGGGTGGGGAGAACAGCACCCAGCCAGCCCCAGCCCAACCCGTGTGGACAGCAACCCCTGTCCTCCACCAGCACAGCCCTGTGCACACAGGGAAAGGGCTCCAGGAACCCCATTTAGGAACCCCAGATAGAGCACGCACTGCTGTCCCGCCCTGAAAAGCCAGGGCCAGTTCTGACAGCTGGGCCCCAGGGCCTGGCCAGGGTCAGGGGGTGGGGGGGGTGCTGGGTGGGGCTGATTCCCACACCCGGACCACCAAGGGTGGGAATGGAGGGCCAGGCCAGGGGCCTTCAGAGCCAGGCACGTTCCGGTCGACCACAAGGTGGGGCAGGCCTCTCCCCAGGAAGGCTTGGGGGCTGGCGGGGCGAGTCGGAGGGATTCTGGTTCCCGGGGGGGTGGCGCACGAGGGCTTCCCGTCTGACCTCCAAATTCATCTTTTCTAAGTTGTGTCTCCTTCGTGTGAGATGTGCCAAGTTGTGCAACATAAACATTTTAGAGGTTACACAATTTTCAAACCCTGTTCTGGCGATTCTTTTTTTTTTAATGCGCAGAAGACATCAGAGCACGGTGGGCAGTGCCCTTGACCTGACCTCTGCCAGGTTCTGGTGGCCAGGAATGGGGCAGGTCTAGTCAGACCCAGAGCAGGCCGTGTGCCTGGACGAGGAGGAGGAAGCCACTGTCTGTGCAGAGTAGGAGGGGCTGAGAGGGGGCGGCAGGGAATGGGGACACAGACACGGGGACAGCACAGAGCACAACTTCGACCCCCTGACCCTTCGCGCCCTTTGGTCTGATAGCCACAGTGCCCCCTTTCCCAGTGGTCTGTCCTGGGGCTTGTGTCCCTTCCCACTGTGTGAGGCCTGCCGGACCAGACCCCCAGGCAGGCCCTGGGGGTGACATCGGTGGGGGCAGGGGGGACTCAGGAGTGCCCCAGCCCCTCCAGCCCACACTCAGGGCCTCCCCGCAGAAGACAAGACAGGCAGGTGGCAGGAAAGGACAAAGGATCGCAGCTTCCAGAGCAGAGGCCGCCAGACCACAGGGAGAGCAAGTGAGGAGTTTCTCTGAAGATCTTGAAAGAATTACCAAAAGCCCTTCAAGCCCAGTGGGTCATGACAGCTGATCCTGGGCCAGGACCCAGCCAGATCCCTTCTATGCGAATCTCTTTCCAGCAATTCCAAACTGGGAGGTGGGGGTGGGGGATGCCCAGAGAGTCGGGAGGGACCCCACACCCCCGGGGCCAGCCAGCAGGGAGCCCTGACCCTCACCCTGCAGGGAGAACTCCCAGGTCATCCAAGGGCACCGGCCAGCTTGAGGCTGACAAAGCCTGTCCTTGGGACTTGAGCCACCCAAGAAAACTTGGGGCTTAGGTTCGGATGGTTTGGACACAGTGTCCCCAGGAGAACGGGCAGCGGTCCTCAGCTCGACCGTGGCAGCCGCGAGCCCGTCTCCCACTCTTGGGGGTGAGGGCAGGGGAAGGGAACAAGGAGGTCTGGGCAGCAGCCTGACCCTTTGCGCTGGCCATAATCAGGGATGGGATTTCTTCAGTGGAGCCGGGAAGTCCGTCCCCAACATATGGAACGGGATTAACCGAGGTGGATGGCTTTGGGGGCCCCTTCCCTCCGTGACTCTCAAGCATGTTCCAGGAGGGTGGGGGTAGGGAACAGAGCCCCTCTGAGGACCTCAGTGCTCAGCCCGGAGCCCGGTGTTCAGGGAGAGTGCAATGAGTGTTTCCAAAGCCCGTAAACTAAACACAGAAACCCCCAGACCCACGGCCTCCTTAAATCAAGAGCTCCCTGAGCGGGCGTGTGCCGATGGACGACTCCCCCCGCAAAGCTCCGCCGGGGTTTTCTGGGGGAAGATTTAAGACCCTCTAGCCCAGCCCCATTAGCCTTTCAAAGTAAAATAGTAGGTCTGTCCGCTTCCGGCCCGCGCCTCCCCTCGGTCAAGTTCTGAGGGCTTCCTGGCCTCGGCTGCGCAGGGCGACCGCGGGAGTTCACAGCCACTTGCAGATAAACCTCCCTTGTTTATTTTATGAATGAGAGAGGACATTAAATACTCAAGTAAAGTGCATCTACGCACTGGAGGCCAAGAGATACTTAGAGCACCAGCCCTGTGTGGGGGACCTGGGAGAACACACAGCCAGGCCAGAGGGACGGCCACCAGGGGGTCCCCAAACCCACACCCCAGGGCCCCCGGGGGGAGAACGGGCAGGTCCAGGACATTACGGGGTGGGGGGCTGCAGGTGGAGGGGAGGTGCTCAGCTCTGGGGGGGGCGTGGGCCACGAACAACAGCAGAAACACAAGGCGGCCCCACCGAGGGTCTCGTCAGTCACCAGGCTGGCACAGCTCTGTCCTGGCCGGCCCTGGAGAAGACGAGGAGCCCCTCGCTGGGTCCTCTCTGTGACCCCCCCCCAAAGAGGCACAGCCCCTGGAGACCCAGGAGGAGGGGGACTGCTGACAGGGCCTCGGGACACCCGGCGCTCTCCACGGCCCCCCCACCCATGCCTCTCCACCCCACTCCCACCCCACCACGACTGTGAGGGGCCCCGCTCTCCGCCCCGGCCCTGCTCAGCCGCTCCTGAGACTCGGCTACCCCACCAGCCTTCCCAGGGCCCCCACAAGCGTGCTCGTGACCCCGACAGGGCTCTTCCCCGCTGCCGGTCCCCAGCTCCCAGCTCAGCGGTGGGCACACAGCGGGTGTTCCAGAAGACCAGCCCTGGAAGAGCCGTTGCTGGACTTCAGATGGACGCAGGCGCCCCCTCCCCAGGGGCCCAGCGCCCACTCCTGTCCTGCGGGGAGAGGTCTGGGCGCCGCTGGGCCTCCCTTGAGACCCACAGGACTCTCACACTCCCACCTCGGCCGAGGCAAGTCTAGGAGAACCCGATCAGGACAGACAATAGGCTCTAAAAATACACCAGGGGCAGGATTTCCCAGGGACATCTGTGAGCTCTGTCCGGCGGGAGTTATAAATACTAAGTAACAGTAATTCAGAGTCACTAGTCATCCGGGGACAGCCACGTCCTTTGTGGGGACAAGGAATGTTTTTCCTGATCCATAATTTATTGCCCTTTACAGTTAAATTCAGCTATAGACCAAAAACAAAGAAAAACGAAAAAAGCAGGGTCTCCCTGGAGCCACTGAGAGCTGGGCCCCTGGGAAGGTCGGGAACAGGGCTGGGCAGTTCCTGGACCATCTCTGTCCTGGGGGGTCCAATGTGCTTAGCTTTTCCCTGCCCACCCTCCTCCTGAGCACCCCTCCCTGTGGGCCACTTGAACGGGCACTGCTTCCAGGGAGCCCACCCGGTGGGTCCCCAGCACCGCTCCATCCTGACTGTGGGGCTCCGGGCCCCCCTCTGTACCAGTTTCAAGCACAAGTCAGACTTGGGGCCTGCTGTACACAAAGTCCAGGACTGGGGGCTGCTGACTCCTCCCCCCACACCAAGTATATGGACTGAATTGTGTCCCCACCAAATTCACGCTGAAATCCTAACCCCCCCGTATCTCAGAACGTGACCGTATTTGGAAATAGGATTGTTGCAGATTTGCTCGGTTAAGGTGTTGCTCACTATGAGGGGCCCTAATCCGATGTGGCTGGTGTCCTTGCAGGAGGGGGACATGGGGACACAGGCACACGCACAGGGAGAAACCCATGTGACAGTGGAGGCAGAGGTTCGGTGCTGCTTGTACAAGCCAAGGAGCTCAGGTGCTGCTGGCCACGGTGCCCACCAGGAGCGGCCGAGGAGCTAGGACCCTCCCCCAGAGGGAACTGGCCATGCGGACACCTTGATCTCGGACTTCCAGGCTCCAGAACTGCAAGGAAATGCATTTCTGCTGTTTAAACCTGGTCTGTGGTACTTTGTCTCGGCGGCCCCAGGACATCGGGCCTCTTCACCCGCCCTTCTCTCCTCCACCCAGGAGAGACCACCTCACCCTGCTGGCAGCCACAGAAACCACAGCCCGTACGACCGCATGGGCCCAGATCCTTTTAGAGCAAAGTGCATGGACCTCACGATCACGGCTCCCCTGAGTGTCCGGCATGCTGGTGAGGCGGCCAGACCACATCCTCAACCCCGTCCCCCAAAGTGACTGGAAGGCACAAAAGAGACTGGAAGGCAGGTGTTCCACATCTGGGCCGAGGCAGGTCAGCAACTGCCCCAGGACTCTGCTCACTCCGGTCGAGGGGACCTGCGCAGGCAGAGCAGGGTGCCCGGCATCTGAGGGGAGCTGAACCTGACCCCCCTCTCGGGGAGCCGCCCTGTTCACTTCCGTCGGGCCGTCACGGTGACCTGACATGTGCTCGTCACGCACCTGTCCATTTGTTGTGTGTCTGCCTCCTGGGCCGCCCCGTGCAGTCCGGGACGACTGTACCTCGGGCCGCGCGCGTGAGCCCAGAGTGCAAGTGGCCATGACAGGAAAGGGAAAAGAAACAGGCACAATGCATTTAGTAATATATTCTTCTCTCTCTCTCAAAAATAAACATTAAAAAATTTTTTTCTTAAAAATAATATATTCTAACCACGCGTGTCCAAAATGCTGTCACTTCAGCATGTCAGCAACACAGAAGGTGCTGATGTGACCCCCCGGGACGGCGTGTTTGAGCTGGGTCTCTGCGAACCCCCGTGTCGCACACCCACCGGGCAGCTCAGCTGGGGCCGGACAGCCCTCAGCAGCCACTTGTGACTCGGGGGCCCCGGGCCGCTGGGCACAGGCAGAGACAGCTTCGTGGGGATTCATCCCCAGTTCTCATCCCCAAACCGAGGCAAGGGCACGGTGCTGACACCCAAGTGCATTTGCTACTAACTGGAAGAGTGGCCCAAGCTGGCCTCCAAGCTGTAGTCTGCAGCACTGTGGGAGGGGCGGGGGGGGGGGGGGGGCGGGAGGCAGGGCAGGGCTTGGGGGCGTGTGGGGGTGGGTGTCCCCGGCCCCAAGGTGCAGGCGGACCGAGCCCTACAGGCAGGAGGCCAGGTGCAGGGGGAGGGAGCCAGCCTGCTCCCCTCCAGCCTGCTGCCCCGAGATACGGGAGCGGAGGGGAGGGGGGGGAGGGGGGGAGAGCCTGGGCCCCCCTCAGCCCTCTCCATGACACCCAGGCCAGCTGGACTCCGGAACCCCAAAGAGGAAGGCTGAGCCAGAATGTGGAGATGAGGCCTTTGCAGACTGAGCCCCCGGGTCCGCGGCGCAGCCCCTGTCAGTGACAGATAGGCTGGGTTTTCCACGCAGCCTCCTGACCGACGCCCCAGGGCAGTCCGGCCACCCAGGCAGGGTAGGGGTCGTGCCAGGCTCCACTGCCAGGCAGAGGTGTCGGCTGATGCCCCCAGACAAGGAAGGGGCCTGGTGGGGAGCCACGGCCAGGAGGAGGGGGGACCTTCCTTCTCCGATGAGAATGCCGTGGGGGACTGCTGGGCTGCAACTTGAGGGCCGCGCCATCGCCCTGGGGCTGCTGGGGCCGGTCAGCGGGGCTCAAGTGGGCCCGGGGGGGTGGCGAGCACGTGCTGGGGCGCGTCTGCCGGGGCTCCCCGGTCTCCCTCTGGAAGGGCGGTGGCCTCCCCAGGGCGGAGCCCAGCTCCAGGCACCGGGAGGTAGTCTGCGGGTCCTTCGCGCTGCTCCCACCACCCGCACTGGGCAACGCTGGGAGGGCACGTGGAGGGTGGACGAGCGCAGACGCTCAGCGCCCGGCGGGACGCACCTGCCCCGTCCCCACGGCTGGTCAACGGCCCCTGCAGGCCGGGGCCCGGCACACCCTTAGCCTCGGGACCAGCAGCTGGACGGCGGGGAGCACACACGGGCCGTGGTCCTCCACACAAGCAGGGGCGAGCCTCAGCGGACGTAACGTCGTCAGCAAGGGACAGGTGCAGGCTGGGTAGGGGCCAGGACCCAGCCCCACCCCCACCCCAGCTCCACGCGTCCCATCTCTGTGCCTCGACTATCACGGCCCTGCTCATTACTGCAGGGACCGGCAGCCCCCGAGGCTGAGGGCGGAGGGACGGGACGACGAGCTGGGCCGTGGGCCCGCCACAGGTGGAAACCCCCGGGATGGTCCGCTCCGTGCACACGAGGCCCTCGTCTGACCGCTGCCCCTGGGCTCTTCATTCTGGGGCCACCGCCCGGATGACGCCCCAGAGGGACGGAGTGGAGGGCGGTGGCCAGGGCCGTGTAGCCCATCGGCCTTCCCCGCAGCCCTGCTCCACACACGAGGGCACGGGAGCCCGGGGCTCGCGGTGACGCGCCCGCGGCCCCCCGCACCCGTGTGCCCCTACCGCCCTCTCCACTCGGCTCCCGGCAAGGCTTGTGAGCACAGCCGGCGTGTGTGTGAGCAGGGTCTCCTGTGTCATTGTCCCCGGGGCGGGGGGGGGGGGGGGGGGATCCCAGGCAGAATCTGGGGGAGATTCCCTGGGGAGGCCTGGCCCCTGCCGGCAGCCCCAAGCCCCCCTTCTAGGCCCCCTCCGGCCTCGCTCTCGGGTTCGTGCGGCCACCGGACGTCCAGCAGGCCTGGCAAGTGGGGCCTGCAGGGAACAGCAGGGCTCTGCCTCGCAGTGACAGAACATTCTCTCTGAATCCCGGGCCGGGCTGGGGCTGGTCACTCCCCTGGGTGATCAGCACCCCGTGTGAGCCCTGGGACCCTGGAAATGGGCGGGGCTG
Source organism: Panthera leo (assembly GCF_018350215.1). Lineage (NCBI taxonomy): Eukaryota > Metazoa > Chordata > Mammalia > Carnivora > Felidae > Panthera > Panthera leo. The sequence goes on from NC_056681.1 coordinate 1,600,309, forward strand.
GCTCCTCCCCTCCGCCTTCACCCCACCTGCCCCTGGGTCCACTTGACCCAGGTCCAAGGGGAGACTCAGAGGCCCTCCTCTCAGGGGAAAGAGGGTCGAGGTGCTAAGCTGTGTAGCTCAGGCAGGCCTGGCTGTCCCAGGTCAGAGTGGGCCGGGAGTGGGGGTGCTGAGACCCAGACAGGTCCCAGGGGACACACCACTTGGGAAGCCCCCAGCCCCGAGGCTAAGTCCCTGGCGGGGGCTGAAACACAGTGAAGGAATTCCGCATTTCCTCCGTTCTCCGTTCGCTCGGAAATACATATTACTTGTCTATTATGCGCTTAGTCTGCCCCCTTTCAGTCTCTGGATTTCACCTGACATCAGGGTAGCTTCAGGGGGAGCCTTCAGGGGGAGCCTCCAGGGGGAGGGTCCTTCCTGGCCACCACCCCCCACCAGCTCCTGGTGGCCCCAGGTGTCCCTGGGGCTGCGGTTTCACCCTGCCCATCTCTGCCTCTGTCTCCCCGTGGCGCCTCCCCTGCGTTTGTCTGCATGGGGACGTGTCCCTATGAGGACACCAGCCGTTGGATCAAGGCCCAGCCTAGTGACCTCATCTTAACTTGACCACATCTGCAAAGACCCTATTCCAAATGAGCCCGCCTTCACATCTGCTGTGGTTAGGACTTCAGTATATCTTTTTTTTTTTTTTAATTTTTTAACATTTATTTATTTTTGAGACAGAGAGAGACAGAGCATGAACGGGGGAGGGGCAGAGAGAGAGGGAGACCCAGACTCAGAAGCAGGCTCCAGGCTCTGAGCCGTCAGCCCAGAGCCCGATGCGGGGCTTGACCTCACGGACCGCAAGATCGTGACCTGATCCGAAGTTGGACGCCCAACCGACTGAGCCACCCAGGCGCCCCAGGACTTCCGTATATCTTTTGGGGGACACAGCTCACCCCACAACAGATGGAGGTTCCACTGAGGTCCGCGAAGGCAGCTGTGAAGACGGCCAGCCCCTCTCACCCTGAAACAGATATTTGAGTGGCAGCAGGGCAGAAAATGTGTGAAGAAGGAAAGGAGAAAAGCAGACAGCAGGTGCAAAGGCCCTGAGACAGGAGCTCTCAGGGAAGGGGGGGGCAAGGAGGTTGGAAGAGGGCACAGAGGGCGAGGGCTCTGTCCGCATCCCCGCTGGGCTCACATAGAACAGGTTATACACCTGTCTCTGTTGTGTTGCCCCCGTAAGTGTGGGGTCTCAGTGTTTCCCTGCAACCCCCATGCACCTGCTCCCTCAGCGTCCACACGGTCCCCTCAGATTCCTGGCCTCTGAGCTGCAGAGATACAGCCGCCAGCGCAGGGGCCCCACGCTGGGCGTCCCCAACACCCCCTGACCAGCCCCCAGCCCCAGCACAGGAGGACACCTAGGAAAACCAGAGCAGGCAGCTCGGAGGCCCGTGGGGCCGGTGGCCGATCAGACATGCGCTCAGGTGTCCTGACTTCCAGGGCCGCCCTGGGCCGCACGCAGACGGAGCACATCCCCGAGGCACGTGGCACGGCACGCCGGGGCCTCGGCTTGGCCTCCGCAGGCCGGAGCTGTGGCGCCAGCCTCGGGCTCCGAGGCCAGGCGGCTGGCGAGGCGCCCGGCGGGGCGCACACCGGCCGGCACAGACCCGGCCCCCGAAGGCCCTGGCCGGCACGGGCACGGACGTCAGCGCCGTGAGTCGTCACGAGGGGCCTGCGCCTCGGGGCAACGAGGGCCCCCAGCCACCCGGCCCCGGGACCCCCGCCGAGCAGCCCGCGCTGGGTAGAGCCCCTGCCTCCAGGCCCGGGGCGGGCCTCCCTCACCCTCTCTTTCTTTAAAGACCAGACCCTTGCTCATGCCTTTGATCTTCCACAAATTGCTGTGGCTTCTGCTCCGCGTCGGCCATGACATTGACAACTGTTTATTAGTTCTAAAATAGCTGAAATTCATGTCAGACATTCCGCATGTTAGAAAAATGTTTATGAAGTGCTATCATCGTTTATGTAACCGTGCGTGTTGGGGAAGCCACATGGGACGGATCGGACCACACAGGCCTCGGGCCTCGGCCCCAGGGCCACACCTCCCCGGGCAAGCGGGCGTCCCACGGTCCGCCCAGCCTTCCGGCCCCGCCCTGCTCAGGGGGCTCTCCCCACCTCTCGCGGTCAGGGGGCTGCTCCCCGGGCCACGGAGCGACCCGCCAGTGCTGGGTGGGGGCGGTCCTGAAGCTCCAGGGGCTCTCTCCCCGTGTCGCCCAGCAGACGGGCCTCAGCCCCCGTCTTGGGCAGGTGCGCTGTCCTGCGTCCCCTCGGAGTTCGAAGCGCACGCTTATAATCCCACTGGACAGGCCTTTCTTTGGACGTAGGCACCTAGCTTCCTCCCTGGTGCTCTGAATGGTGCTGAGGCCGGGTGGGGTGTCCCTCGGGGGGGTGAACTCAAAGCCGGGGGGCAGCGAGCCCGGCAGACAGCACCAGAAAGGCCCCTGGGCTCGCTCCCGCCCCCCAGCCCCCCACCCCACCCCCGGGCAGCCGTGGTTTCTGCCCTCCCCGGGTCATCCTCTCCAGCAGGACACTGAGGTGTGAACAGCTACTCGCTGTCATTCCAAATGTGTCACTCGCTGCACGAATGCCAAGTGGGGCGCGGGGGCCACGACATGCTGCTCCCAAAGGAAGCGGAGGGCACAGCCGGGTGAGTGGCCGCGTGAGGGGGCTCTGTGCGGCGATAAGTATGACCGCCGGGAAAGCAGCGGTGTGGACGGATCTTGGGCACATGGCTCTGGCCAGAGGCTGCACACGGATCGCACGGATTCTGCGGGAGACCACGTTCACCTCGCGTGACGGAATGCGGGGTGTCGGCTGCATCTCGGGGCGGGAGGCGTGCAGCTCCCCGGAAAGGGGCCGGAGGGAGCCCACCAGGAGAGGGGGTTCCCCACGTGATCGGGGGTCCCGCGGCTGGATGAGTTGGCCAAAGCTCTTCAAACCAAACGCTTCAGATTAAGGGAATCGCCCAGCAAAAGGCCAGCCGCCGGGTCAGTGCTGGGCCACAGCTGCCACTAGTCAGCAGGGACATCAACACCAGGGGAGAAACTGTGTCTCCATCTGGAGAAAATTACCCGAAGAGTTGAAAACGGAACCTCGGCTGCACACGTCCGAGCCTCACAGCTGCACCCGGCGGGAGCAGTCGGTCGGCGGGTGACAGGCGACAGCTGGGGTCCACGCACACGCTGGGTACAACTCGGCCACGAGAAGGGACGAGGCGCGGACGCCCGCTACCCCACTGATGAGCCTCAAACACGTGACGCTGAGTCAGAAAAGCCAGACACGAAGTCCAAGCGTAGGATCCCGCTGACAGGAGGCATCATCCAGAACCCGCCAATCCAGACACGGAAGCAGAGTGGTGGCCTCCAGGGCAGGGGAGGAAGAGAGGGAGTGACCGCCGATGCGAACGGGGTCTCCTCTCGGTGGGACGGAAGCGTGGGGGGGACACACGGGGGTGGCTACACACCGCTGTGGACAGACGGTCACTGAGTTATTCACTTTAAAATCGTTAATTTAGGGGCGCCTGGGCAGCTCGGTCAGTTAAGCGTCCAACTCTTGATTTCGGCCCAGGTCACGATCTCACGGTTCATGGGATCGAGACCCGGCAACAGCCTCTGCCCTGGGGTGGAGCCTCCTTGGGATTCTCTCTCTCTCTCTCTCTCTCTCCCTCTCTCTCTGTCCCTCCCTCCTCAAAATAAATAAATGAATGTAAAAACATCAAAAGAAATGAAATGGTTAACTTTAAACCATGGGAATGTCACCTTTAAAAAAAAAAAAAACCTGAGCAAAGTTCTAGAGGAGCCTGACCCTGGGTCAGGGGCACACCCCGGGGCACACGTGGGGGGCCTTCCCACTGGGGCCCAGAGAGCTGTGAACAGAGCTCACGACTGTCACTGGCAGAACCCGGGGTGGAGCAAAGTCCCGGGGTGGGGGCTCAGCCACAGCCGACGAACCTATCGCCGGTCTTTGGTGCTCATTGGCGTCCACCGGGGACAGCCCCCTGGGGTCCAGGGACTGGCAGGAACCCACCTGGCCCCCTGACCATCCGCAGCACCTTCCCTGGACCCTTAATTTGCTCCTTTGCAGGGAGTCGTTCAAGCTGATTCACAACATGAAGCTGTAAGCCTTGCACCGTGGCGTGTGACCGTCCAACAGGGTGCACGTGGGAGCCAGGAGAATGTCCTTCTGGAAAGATCTGGGGTAAAGCTAGCCGCCGCCGGGACATCCCCGTCCAGGCCCAGAGCCAGAGGGACCCTGGGCTCGGCCCTCCCCGGGACGTGCCCAGCCTCTCTCCAGGCCTGCGACTCTCTGGACGAATCTTCAAGCCCTTCTGGGGGAGGAGACGCCCGCCCGCCCACAGGTTCACAGAGGGGCTGCGGAGGCCGGCCTGCCCGTCAAAGTCGGCCTCGCCGCCCTGTCTCCAGGACACTGGGACCAACAGTGACAGATATTTTGATCTCCCTTCCCACGTCCTCATTATTTAACTTTCTTTTTAGGCCATAAAATTCTGACTTTTAATATTTTCAACTCTTGTCTCTCGTAAAACAACAATATTAGTATTTCTCTAAAGACACATGTACCATTACTGTATCTTTATGATGTGTGCGGGATGCGTGGTGCATGGACCGTGGCCTTCTGACGGGACGCTCCTGGTCACGAGGCATCAGTTACAACATCTTGGTTTGACACAAGTCTGCCCCGTGCGTCGCAGGAAGATGCAGTTTTATTATCTGTGATGTGCCAACAGACAGCCCAGCTCAAGGCTGGGCTCACTCCTGTCACAGACACCTCCTCGCCCCCTCCCCCCTCCTAAAGCCAGGGACCGACTTATCCTGACCTGCCGTGATTTACAGTCCCCATTACGTGCTTGTATAAATCCCCACAGCTCCGGGAGGCCGGAGGCCGTTCTGCGCAGACACGCGGGGCCCTGGAGGGCTGCCATTGGCCCGGGCTGGTCACATCCGGGGCGAGTAAGCAGAAAAACAAGTTTTCGGCTTCCCGGAGTCAGGTGAGGAGGCCCAGAACTGGCCGGTCAGGACACTGGCTCAGGGGCAAGATGGCCTTTGCTGACAGGCCCTCTCCCTAAGCCCATGTCCCACCTGGCCGACAGGTTGAGGGGCCTGGGCCCGTTCCAACCACAAAATGGGAACAAATAAAACATTTTCAGGAGTGGCACGTGGTGGGATGGGAGCCCCCATTGTCCCTTGGGGGGTGAGACTACAGAGGGAGCAGATGACCCCAGGCCCCTCTGTCTCTCCCCAGGGCCCTCTGTCCCTCCCCAGGGCCCTCTGTCCCTCCCCAGAGCCCTCTGTCGCTCCCCAGACCCCTCTGTCCCTCCCCAGGGCCCTCTGTCCCTCCCCAGGGCCCTCTGTCCCTCCCCAGGCCCCTCTGTCCCTCCCCAGGGCCCTCTGTCCCTCCCAGGGCCCTCACTCCGTCCCAGGAAGTCTGTCTGGAGTTGGTGTGGGAGATACACTGCAACCCCACTCAAATCTCAGGAAGTCACTTCATGGATATTGACAATGGACGGGAGGCCACGGACCCAGAGGAGCCAACCCGAGAGCCGGAGGGGGACTACCCGACGTCAAGCCCACCGCGAAGCCACAGCAATCACGCCGCCGTGTCCCGGCGGAAGAAGGCACCGACCGTGGGACAGAACAGAGCCCAGAAACAGGCCCCAGAAACCCAGTCGACGGACGTCTGACAAAGGAGCGGAGGCGACACGACGGAGCAGAGACCGTCTCTTCGACAACCGGGGCCGAACCCCCCGGCCGTCCACCTGCAGAAAAACGCATCTAGACACGGACCTCACCCCCTTCACGAAAATTCACTCAAAGTGGGTCACAGACTTAAAGTAAAATGCGAACCCTGATCTCCTCGATGACAACCCAGGAGAAAGTCTCGGTGACCCTGGGGATGGCGATGAGCTTTCAGACACAACGCCCAGACAGGATCCAAGAAGGAAAGCTGGCCAGCTGGACTGCGGTAGAATTAAAGACGTCTGCTCTCGGAAAGACTGTCAGGAGAATTAGAAGACAAGCCACAGGCTGGGAGACAGTATTTGCCAGAGAAACATCTGATAAAAGACTGTCATCCAAAATACCTAAAGAACTCGTAAAACATAGCAACAAAAACACAAACACAAACACGGGCCCGAGACCCAAACAGGCAGTTAAGCGTCTGACCCTTGACTTCAGCTCAGGTCATGATCCTGCGGTTCATGGGTTCAAGCCCCAAGTCGGGCTCTGTGCGGACAACTCGGAGCCCGGAGCCCGCTTCGGATTCTGTGTCTCCCTCTCTCTCCGCCCCTCCACTGCTCGTGCTCTGTCTCTTTCTGTCCCTCCCAAAGATAAATAAATGTTAAAAAAAAAAAAATAACGTACAAAATCGGCCCGGGTGGAATCTCCTGGGCAGCTCCCACCCTGGGCCAGGTGTCAGGACTGGGGGACGGCATCCTGAAGTCACCCTGCTAATCAACAGGCAGCAGTCACTGAGCCCTGCGCCCCACGAACCCGAGAAAGGGTCTGACCCATTCCGCGGTCAAGGAGGGCCGCTCCGTGGAGGGGGTGCTCGGGGCGAGACCTCGCCGATGCCCGGGACTTAGCTCGGCGAGGGGGAGGGCTGCTCAGAGGGCGGGCCCGGCCCGGAGAGATCGGACCCAAGGCTGTGCGGAGGCCACTAGCCGCCCGGCTGGGAGAGCGGGAGTATCTCCGGGATGGCAGGTGGAGGACGGGGACCACCCACCCTGGCTCGGCCCCGGGCCACGTGTCTGACACCCCGTCTTCCCAGCAATCTGAAGAGGTGGACGCGCCGTCAGCCCCTTCCACAGATTAGAAAACAGAGGCCTCGCTGCTCAGGTCTGTGCTCGGCGCTCCAACCGGGAGCCTGCAGCAGATCGGACGGCCCTTACACAGCCCTGAGAGCGAGCACCCCGCTCCCCTCACCCCAGGCCTGTCTGTTTACGACCCGATGCCCCGTTCATTGTGCATTTTTTCTATTAATTTTGATCTTTTAAAACATTGCATTGAGGGGCACTGGCCGGCTCAGTCGGTTGAGCGTCAGACTCAGGTCACGATCCCAGGGTGGTGGGTTCGAGCCCTGCTTTAGGCTCGGCACTGAGTGTGGAGTCTGCTTGGGATTCTGTCTCTCCCTCAGCCCCTCCCCAGCTCGCATGCACTCTCTCTCTCTCTCTCTCTCTCTCTGTCTCTCAAATAATAATTTAAAAAAGAAATTAAAGTACTGCATTGAAATATTATGAGCACTTTTCTTGACAAACTTCACACACAGCTACCATGCGATGCAGCAAGGGCCGCATTCCACGGGGACAGAGGCCCACGTCTACACAGCGCCTGTGTCTGCGTGTTCGGTGGTGTTATACGAATAGTGTTATACACTATTATACGATAGTGTTGGAATGACAGATTTCAGAAACGCAGAACAGATTCGTGGCCGTCCGGGTTTAGGGAGGCGGGCTGGGCAGAGGTGGTTATAAAGGGACAAGAGGAAAGTCACCAAAGGGTGTCGGGAACGTTCCCTGTTGACGTGGGTGGTGGGTGCAGACACCCAGGGAGAAGATAATACTGTAGAATTTAACACACGCACGCACACACGGCCCACGCGGGGTAACTACTGGGTCGGGGGCAACACCTTTTGTGGAAAGGACGCACAGTCCTTACAGCTGCGGGTGACCCCACAGTTATCTCAATAAACGTTGTATTTATTTATTTCTTTTAAGTTTATTTATTTTGAGAGAGAGAGCGTGCGCGTGAGAGCAGGGGAGGGGCAGAGAGAGAGGGAGAGAGAATCCCAAGCTGGCTACCTGCTGTCAGCACAGAGCCCGACGTGGGGCTCGAACTCACGAACCGTGAGATGGTGACCTGAGTTGAGATCAAGAGTTGGAAGCTTGAGCCACTGAGCCCCCCAGGCGCCCCTCAGTAAAAATTGTAATTAAAGCAACACCCAACAATGTACGTTGTTTCCCTTGATTGTTGAGCTGGTGGACCCTGCCCCTGCCCCGCCCCTGCCCCGTGCCATCCTCCAACCCGGCACCTCGCGTCCTCCCTCCACAGCCCAGCTCAGGGCCGGCGTGCGGCCCGCCGGCCCCGGGAGCACGCTGGCGGGGAGCCCCCTGCCTGTCCCACTTCTCATGTTTCCGCAGGGATCAGCCGTGGTCATGGGCAAAAACCGAGCCAAACCCCGCAAGCGGAAGCAACTGGAATGTCTGTGGGGGGCAAACGGCTAAATCCAGTGAAGATGCCCGTCTTGAGGGGTGCCGTTGAGCCGTTAAGGAGGAACGAGGGGCGTCGTGCTTCCAGAACTGACCAGACTTCACCTCTGACCTGCCGACCCCCAGTCTCCAGGGCAGGGCCTGGGCATCCGGCATCTACCTATCCGTGTGTCTGTCTGTCAGCCATTGATGTCCATCATCTGTCTATCTATCTATCGTCTCTCTATCTGTGTATGTGTCTATCAGTCGATATCTGTCTGTCTGTCTATGGGTCTATCTATCGACCTACCTATCTGCCTACCCATGCATATGCTTCCATCCCTCATAGATCAATCCACCTACCCAGCCCTCCGTCTACCCACCTGTCTATACCTATCTATCCCCTATATGCCATCTATCATTCCTTGCCCTGTCTTTCAAACGCTGCAACAGTTACACAAACGGGTGTTTTTAGCAAGAACCCATCAGGGTGTGCAGGGCATGTTGTGCTGAAGATTGTCAGGGACTCTCATCAGCTACACAACACGAACCTGCAGAGCCTCCGAAAGTCCTGAGGCCTTTGGCGGGCAGCACAAGGCCGCTCCCGTCGCTCCCGCCGTGAGGTCTGCGTCCAGGAGAGCTGGAAGCAGGCGTTCGACCGAAACCTTGGATGCATGTTCGCAGCAGCACCGTGCACGATCGCCACAAGGTGGAAACGGCCCAAACGTCCACCAGCGGGTGGCTGGATAAACAGGCCGTGCCCGGCCCGACGGTGGAATACTACCCAGCCCCGAAGGAGGGACGCACTGACGCTCGCTCCAACACGGAAGGAGCTCGAAAGCTTTGTGCTCAGCGAACAAAGCCAGACGCGGAAGATCACGTCCTGTGAGATTCCGCTTCTGGGAAGTGTCCGGACCAGGTGAGCCACGGAGACCGAAAGAGGCTTAGCTGTTGCCAGGGGACACGGCGAGCCACGGCCGACCGGCACGGGGTCCCTTCTGGGGGGCGACGGAAATGTTCTGGAATCGAACGGTAGTGAGGGTGGCACAAAGTGGCCACTGAACTGTGCACCTTCAAGATGTTCAAGTGCACAAACAGCTGGCTGCACAGAGAAAGACCTGGCAGGAAACACTGGCGGGGCGAGCCGAGGCCGCCCTGGGGAACGGAGAGGTGACAGCAAAGGGGACTTGGGCCTTATCTGCAAGACGGGGCCGTCTTGTGGCTCCCGTGCTACCAAGAAAGAAGTGTAAAATCGGGTGCCTACCGCGGAGGCCACGTGGAAGGAGGGTGGAGGGGTGCCCCCCGCTCCCAGCTGCCCAGACCAGGTCCACGCTTGCCCCCGTCGCGAGCCGCAGCCTGGCCCAAGCGGGGCGCACAGCACCCCGCCGCCGGGTCATCAGAAGCCTGTCTGCAGCGAGGGTGGGGACAGAGGCCCCAGATATAACTGCCTTGTCCCCAGAGCCCCCCCTCTACAGGGCCACATTCATAGGTGAGCCATTTATGTGGGGCCAATGCCCACACCCCCATCTATCAATCCAGCAGCACAAACAGCAGGACGGCTGGGCTTTTCAAGCTGCATTTGCAGAGGCCTTTGAAGCCTTATCTCCCAGCCCTCCAGAGCCAGGGACAGAGCCTGGGGGCGCCGCCCCTCACCCCTGGGTAGGCACTGTGCCCCCAGCAGCCTCAGGGAGCAGTGCTGGGGGGTCCGGGGTCCCGGCTCTGCAGCCCCTGCCCCTCAGCTGTGGGGGAGGGCTCCCTGCCCCGAAGAGCCCTGCGCTGGGCTCTGGGAGCTGTTCCTGACCCCCTGCCGTCCCTGCACGGGTCACCGGGCCTCGGTTTCCAGCTGGTCAGTATACCGGGTGGCAAAGGAAGGGTCTCCGGTCTCAGTCACGTTTGCTGGGGGCCTGGGCGTCGTGCCGCCCGAGGGGGGCTGCCGCCCAGATAGTTCGTCACACCCCGGCCCCCGGCACCCAGCACCTAGGGTTTCAGAAAGCATGGAACGAATGAATGAGTGAAACGAAGGAACGAATGCCAGGGTGTGATCTCATTCAATCTGCACACCTTTGTCTTTGGTTGCAGATGAGTAAACTGAGGCTCAGCACCCCCCCCCCCCCAGCAGGAGGAGTGGGCGGGAGAGTGGCCTCCGGCTGGCCTGCTCCCTGTCCTCTCTCCTCTGCCCCTGGAGAACCTTTGCCGGCTGCTCCTCGAAGCTGCCGGCTGGCCTGCCAGTGTCTCCGGTTCGGTGCACCGGCAAGGAAGGTCCCCAGATGTCCCCGGGGGCCGCCCAGCCCAGCTGGGCCATTCCACGGGGGTCTCCTGTGTCTGCGGGCCGCTGGGACTTTCACGTCGGCCAAACGGATCCACCCTTCCCGGGCAGATGGCTGGGGAAACTGAGGCGTGAGCCAGAGTCTCCCGGTGGATCAGAGACAGCCGGCCTCAGGATCTAGGGCTCCCAACACCCAGCCCAATGGAGCAGGGAGGCGGGAAGACACTGCTTCCCGTGGCCTCCAGGTCTCGGGAAGGGGCCACGTCACCCTCTCCCCACTAACCTCCCAGCCCATTTTGACCTCATGGGCCCTCCAGGCCTCCCCACGCACATGCGCCCTCTGGCCCTGCACCTTCACCGGTGTGTCCCAGTCCTGTGTCACCGGCCCCCCCCTTTGTGAATCCCCCACTCTCCCCCCTCAGTTCTCCAAGGCCGCTCACGGACCCCACGCCGGGAACGTCCAGGGACAGACTTGGGCACACACAGCGGGGAGGAAGAGTTAGAGAGAGATGACAGAGCAGGACCCCGCCCAGGGGAGGACCCGCCCCCGGACCTGACTCTCCATCCGTGCGGAGAGGCCACATCGTGTTGGGGGCACAGGTGCTGCTCTCAGACAGAGCGGGCTCGGATCCCTCACGAGCTGGTACACCCCGCTCCCTGGCCTCCGCCTCCCCGTGAGATGGGGAGGGGGCACGAAGGGACTCTGGTCACGGCATTCGGGGACAGAGGTTGTCACCACTCCGGCGAAACGGTAGGAACAGGGGGCCCTGAGTGCAAAACAGGGGACACTTACTTGTCCCCCAGTAGCCAGCCACCACCGTGCCAACACACTGTGCAGAGGGGGGTGACAGGGTTCCCTCGGTGATGTCAGGTCCAGCTACCTACCTCCCAGAGGTGAGGGCGGGGGCTGTGTCCTCCCCGCAGCCCAGGGGCCACACCCGAAACCGGACGACTCCCGAAAGAAATCGGGCCTCGGGCGGGGCGAACGCCAACACCCGGGAGCGTCCGAGATGCCCTTCGGTGCGTGACGCGTAAGCGCCCCGTGGTCCGTCCACGCGGCGGGATTTAGGCAGCACCAAGAAGATGGGGCGCCTGGCGGCTCTGTCTATTGTGCCCGAGTCTTCGTTTCGGCTCAGGTTGTGATCTCGGTTTGCAAGATGGAACCCCACACTGGGCTCTGCGCCGATGGCCAGGAGGCTGCTCGACGTTCTTCCCTCCTTCTCTCTCTCTCTGCCCCTCCTCCCCTTGGGCTAGCTCTCTCGCAAAATAAATCATAAACTGAAAAGAGAGAGAGAGAGGAACGAGCTACCAAGCCGTGAAAACACAGGGCAGAACCCTAAAGGTACATCACTACGTGCAGGAAGCCAATCCGAAAGTCTGCACACTGACTCCACCTGGATGCGCTTCTGGAAAAGGCACAAGCTTCTGGAGGCAGTAAAGAGGTCAGTGTCTGCCGGGAGAGGGATGAGTAGGAGGCACACAGGGGATTTTAGGGCCGTGGAAACACTCTGTGTGACACTAACCATATGTTTCCGGATCCGCGGCACGTGCAACACCAAGGGCGACCCTAACGTACTGTGGACTCTGAGGGCCATGGGGCATCCAAGCAAGTGTCCAGTCTGCAGGGGAGGGGTCTGTGGGCAATCTCTGTGCCTCCCTCTCAGTTTTGCTGGGAACCCTAAAACTCCTCTGACAAAGAAAGTCTATTAATCTAGGGGTGCCTGGGAGGCTCAGTCAGTTAAGCATCCAATTTCGGCTCAGGTCGTGATCTCACAGTTGGTGAGTTCGTTCGAGCCCCCCAGTCGGGCTCTGTGCCGACAGCTCGGAGCCCGGAGCCCGCTTCGGATTCTGCGTCTCCCTCTGTATCTGCCCCTCTGCACTCACATTCTCTCTCTCTCTCTCTCTCTCTCTCTCTCTCTCAAAAATAAACAAACAAAAAACAGAAAGTCTATTAAAACAAAACAACTTTATTGAGGTATACTTTGCATAACGCCGTCCCTCTGGGCTGCAGCAGCCCTCGCCCACAAGATGCTGACTTTCGTCCACATCCCTGGGTGTTAGGGGACCGTCCCTCCTGGCCACTGGCGAGCGCAGCCCGCTGACGGGTTATCCACGCGCCCGGCGATGCACGGTTGGGCGATCGTGAACTTGGCGGTGTGAGCGTCACAGGGTCACAAGGTTGTGGGGCGGATGTGTTTACCTTCTGGAAACTTACAGCTGTTGTTTGATTACTAACGTGGTCCGGCCAGGGCCCCTGCCCACCCGCTGGCCGGCACGGGGTGCGCCTCCTGGGGCAGACCCTGGCCCAGCCACCGTCACAAATTCCGCCCGGCGGAGCAGGCCCCGGCTCAGAGAGGCTGGGTGACTGGCCCAAGATGGCTCAGCTCTCTGGGGGAAGGCGGGGGAGGGGGGCGCAGAGTCACGACTCAAACCTGGCCGAGGTGGGGGAGGGGGAGCAGGGCACGGCCAAGCTGACCCCGGACGGTCTGAGGGTCAGCAGCGCGGAGCGAGAGGGGTTGACTCGGCCCCTCCCCTCCCCCACCGGGGACACCCAACCCCAACACACACAGGCAAAGCCGCCTCAAGAGCCCGCATGTCTGACTCCCACCACGCACACGGCCACACGCCCACGCGAGAGAACGCACCACACGTGTGCACACGCGCAGGTGAACACGCACAAGGTGTGGGGCAGCTCACGGAGCCACGGCCAAGCACATCCGCTCACGGTCCCCACGCCCCCTCCCTCACGCACACACACACAGATCCGCGCCTGGCAGCACGCGGACGCATGGGCCCCGACAGGAGGGCCGGTGGGAGGCCTTGTGCAGAGGCGTCCACGGAGCTCCAGGGTCCAGCCAGAGCCTGGGATCGCCCTGGCTGACCTCCAGCCCCTTCTGAGATCCCGGGGCCCGGCCACCGCCGCCAACGGGGCCTCACCAGGGAGCAGGAAGTGCCTCCCGGGACATCACCAGGTCTCCTGGCCTGGAGCCCGGGCCTCCTCCTCTCGCCCTGAGGTCTCCCTGGAGCGCACTCAGTGCCCCTGGGGGAGGCTGGTGCTCCTGTGGGGCCCTGAGGACGCCCGGAAGGGGTGTGGGGAGGGGAGCGTGGGGGGCGGGGGCAAGGGAGCATGGAGGGGACGTGTGGAGGGGGAGCGAGGGGGTGCAGGACAAGGGGTGCAGGGGGCGCATCATGGGGCAAGCAGAGGCCGGCCTGTTTCTGCACGAGCGTGGCCACGACGTCCCAGCACAGAGAACAAACGCAGGAGAGCTCCCCACCGCAGCAGCCCCCCGCCCAGGCCCAGCCTCACCGAGCACCTCCACCTGCCCGGAGGCCCAGAGATGCCCCTGACCTGGGACACCCGGCCCTCTGGGAGCGCCCACCACGCAGGGGCTCCCCAGACGCAGCAGGGACACTTGCGACCACAGGTCTGGATCTCCGTCTCCTGACCTCTGGGAGGAACATGCCTGCGCCCATTATCCCCGCCGTACGGACGGGAAACTGAGGCCGGAAAGGTCAGCCCGTGGGGAGCCAGGATGCGAGGCAAAAAAGGGGGCCTCTGGCCCCCACCCACCTCAGCCCCCTCTGCTCCCCTCCCCTCACGGCCCAGGCCCCCGGATTCTCCCTGTTAACTGGCCCCGCGGTAATTATGGGAAACAATCCCGGGTCTGTGTGGTTCAGCCCCGACCCGTTTTGCCACTTTCTGTTCGAAGGCAGAGCCCGTTTGGCAGCTTTGGGGCAGTCTCGGCCTCCTTGCTGCTCAGAGAACCCAGAACCTGTCCGGCGGGTTTGGCCAAAATTGTGCCTTGTTGCCCGTGCAAGTTCACACACTGCTCACTTCTGTCTCCCTCAGGTGGGGAGCGCTGGGGCTCGGCCCGAGGTCGCAGGAGGTCGCTGCAGCGAAGGACCATGTGAGTACCCGGGGACCCCAGGGTTCGCAGCTCCAACAACGGGGGAGGGAAAGGAGGGGGCTGGGGTCCCTGGGGTGCCCAGCCCCTGCTCCCTGAGCAGGAGCGGGGGTCGGCCTGACGGGCATTAGAGGCGCAGCCACCTGCCCTGGGGCCCCTGGCCGAGGGGGCCGGGGGAGGAGGCCCAGTGGGCTTCCTGGGCAGAGGGACGGGGTGCAGAGAGCTCTGGGAAGTCGTCATCTGGTGGGGATCCAGGGGCACCAGGAATGGGCCGCTGGCCGGCACCGCATCCTGGACCTGCCCCACCGCCTGGACCCCCACGGGGCAGAGGGGTGCAGCCATGGGGGCGGGGGTCGTACGCAGCGCCACCCCCCCCCCCGGTGCAGTGCTGGGCACCCTGGGACACTCAGTGGCCCCCGAAAAGCAGCCACAAACAGGGACGCGCGTCCCGCGCAGTCTCCCTTGACCAGGCCTCGGGGAGGAAGCCCGGGAAGGCGCAGCCACAGAGGGCCAGCCCATCCTCCCGGAGTCAGGTTGCAGGGCCCGCTGTTACCTGAGCCGCAAAGCAAAACCTCAGCCCGCCAAGCAATCGCACACCTGCCTTGTTCCCCTGAGCGTGCGTGCGTGTGTGCACACGTGGGGTACGCGGCTACACGGACCTGTGCGCGTGCATCGGTGCGTGCGGCTCTCCCCGGGCCTGTGCAGGGCTGCGTGTGCGGCCGGGCGGGTGACTGAGGGCGGCACCGCGTGCGTGGGGTTTGTGTGTCGGGGTGTGCAGGAAGGCGTGTTAGGATATTGTCGGGATGCCGTCGCCTCCCTGTGTGCGTGCGGGCATCACACACGTGTGGCACAGGTGATGTTAGAGACCACCGGGCAGTGACGCCCCTCTGGGCCTAAACTGGCCCAGGAGCTATCAGGAGACCCAGGCCATGGGTTTGTGCCCAGGCTTCGTCCCTTGCAAGCTGGGGACCTCACTCCGAGCCTCAGCTTCCTCAACTATAAAATGGGGTTGCCACAGCTACTCCGTGGGTGAGTGTGAGACCCAATGAGTCGTTGCACGGGAAGCTCCCGACAGGTGCCCGGCGCCCAGGCTGGCCCCTGACCGCCAGCCAGCGGCCTGATCCCCGGAGCTCCCACCACACCCAAGGAGACCCGACAGCCCGAGGTGGCAGGGCCCCTGGTGCCCCCGGGAGCCCAGGTCAAGATACATGCCCACCGTCTGTGTCAGGGACAGGGACACGGAGGCACAGCCAGGCGGGCGACTTGGCCAAAGTTGCCACAGAAGAGGCTTTGCCCGTCACCACCGAGGCCCCCCAGAGAGGGTGGATGGAGACACTCGAGCCTCTTATGCTGAGGCTCAGCCCTGAGTCTGCAGACCCGGACACCCAGCACCTTCTCGGAAGGTCAGGGGGCTCCCGTGTGTGTGTGTAGCCGGCCCTCTCCTGGGGCCTCGGCACTCTCTTCTGTGCGAGGGGGCCGGATGGCACCCCCCCTGGACACAGCCACGAAGACCCAGGGGACCCGAAGCGTCCACCCACTGGACAGCTGTCCAAGGATGCAGGTGTGCACCTGGCGGAGTCTGAGGCCTGTCCCCTGAACTTGGGGCCGGGGGATCTTGCCCTCTTGCGAAGGGTCTTTGTGGCAGTGGGATGCGTGCTTGTCTGAGAGAGGAGGCGCCCCGTACGTGGCACTATCAGCCATCCGGGGGCCACGTGAGGGAGGTGCTGGTGGAGGGACAGCGGGCCGTGGACACAGGGTCTCCGTCTGCACTTAGCTGAGCACTCCACTGCCAGGTCCTCGGCTGGACGCGCATTGCCTGGACACGCGTCCTCTGGAAGGTGTCACCTGCACAGCTGTCCCTAGATAGATAGAAAGGAGCCTGCTCCTTCCGGGGGCTCAGCCCCAGCAGAGACCGTCCGGTACAGGCGTCCAGAGTGTCCTCGGGCCCCGAGGAGCAGAGCTCAGGCCTCCGTCCCCATCGCACCCCGTCCAGCGACTCAGGCCACCCCCTCCTGTGCACAGGCCACCCGGGCCCAGAGACCGGGGCCCAGCTCCCCACCTGCGAGCACTCCCAGCAAAACACGGAGCAGCTGCTGGGGAGAGCTGGCTCCAGGCAGGTGGGGACCACCTGCCTCCACCTCCCGCCCCTTCCTTAGACCCTCCCCCCTCCAGGAGAGTGGAGGCCAGGACAGGGTCTACCCCAGAGTCTGTCTACTCTGCCTTAGCCAGATGCGCTGTCACCTGCCCCCCCGGGGAGGTCACACAATCCCTGCAACACTGTCGCCCATGAGCTGGATGGCTCTGGGCCTCTCCGGGAGAGGGGAGGAGATGAGAGGGGAGGGGAGGGGCGGGAGGGGAGGGGAGGGGAGGCTGCCGCATGATGCATCCCTTCCAGCTCTATTTCCAGCTACCAGGACAACCTGCCCTGTGTCGCTGCTATGCCCTGCCCCGCGTGCAAGAGACCATCTCCTCTCGTCAGGTGGGGCCTGAGGGGCCCTGAGGTGGGGGGAACGGGGTCCACCGGCCCTGCATCGGCACCCTGGTGTCGTCGTGGGGACCCTGGCCCACCTCCCGCTCAGGCTCAGGGTGCAGGGCTGCTCCCAGGCCTATGGGCACCAGAGGCTCCCTCGGGCGGCTCCCTGTGGACCAGGCGCGGGCCTGTCTGGCGGGTCTGGGTGGAATTTCAAGCACCGCGACTCAGCCCCTGCCTGGCGCTCCTCGCCCAGCCTCCTGAGTCCGCAGAGGCCCCTGCTCACTGCGTGGCTCCAGGGGCCCTGCTGCACGATTAAAAGCCCCCCAGCCAGCACCGCGGGGCCACAGGGGAACGAGCCAGCGGTGCGCGCGGGGCAGGGCACAGCATCCACGGACCCCGGAGCCGGTTCAAACCCCAGCTCCACTTCCTCCCGGGTGGCTGGGGAGCATGACGTGATCTCTTTGGGCCTCGGTTTCCCCCTTTGGACAGCAGGCCGGGACTGGCATTAATGCCTCGCTCGAGCGCTGGCCTCTCCCGGCCCCGAGAATCTCGGGTCTTGTCTCCTAACCTCACCAGGTGAGCTCCAGCCCCCAGCCTCGAGGTGGGGCCCCTCCTAAACTCTTGTCATCCCCACTCAACACACAGCCACCGAGCAGCCACCCCCGTGCCCCTGGCCATCACTTGGGGGTGGCCCAGAGCCCAGGCGGGCCCTCAGAACAAGCTAAGGGGCCCCAGCATCCCAGCACCTGCGGCCAGCCCTGTTCAGTTGGTTCCCACAGCCAGTGCAGGCCAGTGGATGCCACCGCGTCCTCCGGCCGAGGCTCCCTGGTGCTTTGATGCTTGACCTCAGGTCCAAAGAGGCTGCTGAGAGCCACACTCCATGGTCCAGTCTCCCTCAGGCAGCTTCAGAAGCCTCCGGCTGGCCCCGACCCCTGGGTTCTCTTGGGGTCACAGTCAAGGACACTCCTGGGTTCCACCCCCAACTCCAAGCACTCAGAGCATCGTGCCCCTTCTGTGCTCTGTGAGCAGGAATCGCCAGTCGGGCCGGCTTTCCGGGCCGGCTCCCATCATGCGGTGGCACAGCATGACGGCCCCTGGGGGCAGCCGCCACCCCTCCCAGCAGGGACACTGGCAGTGGCGCGTGGGCGTTCCCAGCGGGGGGCTGTTCGGTGGGCGTTGCTGCAAACACTCGTGTGCATATCGTCAGCGCAAACGGGATGAGACGGCGCTCCCTTGGGCCGCCAGGGCAAGGACTCGGGCACAGCCTGGTGTGACGGGGCCACGGGCAGCTTTGAGCGGAGGCTTCGAGGGCCTCGAAGGGCCCAGTGCTGTGCAGAGAGTGTGTCCCCATGGGAAGGGGGGTGACTTGGGCCCCCGTGGGCGTAGCAGGAGAGGGAAGGTGGGGTCCGGGCAGATGTAGGAGGCTGACAGGCGGCTGTGGGATGCCAGCAGGAGAGGGGCCAGGAGCACCAGGAGCTCAGCCACCTGCTTGCGTGGTCCAACGGACCCCAGGGCTCCTTGGGCTGAACCCCAGAAGAGGCCACCTCCCCTGGCCTGGAGGTGAGATCCAGAGGAAGAGGGTGGGGTCCAGCCCCAGGTGCACCTGGGAAGAGTCCGTCTGGCGGGGCCTCGTCCATCCCGCGGGGCTGGCAGCAGCCTGGGTAAACACAGGCCAGAGTCCAGATGACCATCCACAATTACTCGGGGCGAACTCAGGGAGAAGGGGCGCTGGGGCCTCAGCACCCCTTAATACACGCACACACAGCATGGCACACGCACATACGGGCACATACCACACGCGCAGTACTCGTGCACAGTACACGGGTGCGCACAGTACTCGTGCACAGTACACGCACATACACGTACACACATACCACGCGTGCAGTGCGCACACCACACACACACACAGGGCGTGCACGGCGCCCCGCCTGGCCCAGGACGGAGTGCAGCCTGAACGCGTGGCAGCCCAGAGCAGAGGTCTGGGTCGGAGGCCCGCACTCGCTCCAGCAACTGGCAGCGCCCCCTCCCCTCAGAGAAGCACCTAGAAGAGAGACCTTCCCAGAAGGGCTCTGCATGTTGCAACCAGCTCACGGGTTAACAGAGCGTGTAATGGGTGCCGGGAGCCACTGCAGACCAGGCCTGGCCCAGCCCCCTGACCTGTGGCCCAGCCTCCCGGGCCTGGGACCAATCTGTGGCCGCAAGGGCAGCGGCAGGCGAGGGGAGGTGGGGCGCAGCATGGGGACCCACGGCCCTGTGAGCCCACTCCTCCCAGCTGCCCGCCCGCCAGAGACCTCTCCAGGCTGCCCGGGGCCCAGAAAGGCCTGGAAGGGAGGGAGGGCAAGGGCATCCAGGCCCCAGCCCCCGGGGCCCCTCAATTCTGACCTCAGGCAGTGGACCCTCAAGGTGTGCACGGCCCAACCAAGTACCTCTGAGGACCTGTGGGGAGGAGGGGGTGGGGCCAGCAGTCGGTGGGACTCCTGCCCCCTCCTCAGGACCCTGCGGCCTCTCAGTACGGGGCCCGTTTCCCTGGGCAGACGAGGCCGGTGTGTGTGTTTCTGCGGATCTGCGCCTGCATACACAGACCCTGCACCGGCCAGAGTGACCTCTCCCCACGTCTTCCTCTACAGGCTGGGGACAGAGGGGCGGTAGAGGCCAGGGGGCCATCCCTGTACCCTGAGCACAGAGGGGCCTGGGCCAGAGCCCTCGGGAGCCATGGAGAGTTTCATGGAGTCACTGAACAGGCTGAAGGACGTCCATGAGAACGAGGTCCGGGGTGAGTGCCACGGGGGGCGGGTGTCCACAGCCCTCACCTGGGCCGGGTCAGGATGCTCCTCCACGAACCTCCAAATCTAGCCAGACCTGGGGGCCCTGCCTTCCAGGCCCAGACGGGGAGCCTGACCCAGAGCCCAGAGGAGGCAGGCGCCCAGCCTCAGATCAGCATCCCTGAGTGTGGCCCTGGAAGGTGTTCTCCCAAAGGGTCAGCCGACAGCAGAGCAGAAATAAAAAGCCAGGCCTCCAACAGAAAGCCAGACGCTTGGGTTGAGATGAGCCCCTCACCCAGGGCGGGGCAGGGGTGCTGGCGGCCCACAGCCGTGTGGTTGCCCACCTCCAGGGATGGATGGAGGCCCATCCAGAGCATTCCAGGGTTTAGAGTTGAAATCCTGCTCCCCGACAGGACCCCCGAGGCCAAGATCTGCCCCAGCCCACAGGCCTGTCCACTCCACCCCCCATCACGGGGCTGGGGCCAGCGTACTCCCCTCACTCTCGGCCGGCCCACAGCCCTCACACACCACCCTGAGGGCCCGAGGGGCCCGGATCTCTTCCCCGGTGACCTGGAGAGGTGGGGACTGCGTGGGCCCAAGTCAGACTCCAGCCCAGTGGCAAGGGCTTCCCCAGAGAGCGGGTTTTATTTCCACACTGGCTGTGCCCCCAGAAAACACCCCTCAAGGACTCGGCCCGGTGGGATGGCCTTGGGGAATCAGTGAGGGGGTCCAGGCAGGCGGCGGGGGTCCACAGAGGGCCCTGCCTGACGGCCAGGGACAGGAGGTGACCCCCACCCCTTTCCTGGCTCCCCTAGGTCTGCAGAATAAACTCCTAGAGCTGAACTCCGAGAGATGCCGGTGAGTCAGGACAGACCCCGGCCCAGTGGGAACCCAGTGGGAAACACAATGACCACAGTCCAGGGCGCTAACGCTGCCCCCATCCAGTGATGCAGAAGGGGAAACTGAGCCTCGGGGCTGGGGGCGGGGCTGAGTCACCGGTCCGAAGCCGTGCCTCGAGTAGCCGCTGCAGCCAGGACTGGAACCTCCAAGCCCCGCCGAGCGAACAGGGGCCCTCCGGTGGGGGGGCAAGCCGTATCCGCTCGGGGCACCCAGGGCACCAACAGTGAGACCCCCAGGGCCCGCGGGGCAGCTTTTCGCATCGCCACTTCACAGACGGCCGCACTTCTGTGCCACCGCCAGCAGCGCGTGGACGCGGCCGGTCGCCAAGGCGGCCACGAACGCTCGCGTTTGGGCCGCTGGGCCGGCACCGCCCTCGTAAGGCCGGCTCTACCAGCGTTCCCAGCAGGTGCACCCCGCAGGACCCAGCCCGGGACTCACCCCGGCAGGAGGGGCCCCCCGGGCAGAGCAGAACCCGCGCCTCGGCTCGCCCCCCACAGGGACGCCCAGAGGGTGGAAGAGCTCTGCGCCAAGAACCATCAGCTCAGGGAGCAGCAGAAGGCGCTGAAGGAGAACGTGCGGGTGCTGGAGAACAGGTGAGTGGACAGGGGTGGGGCGGGAGGGCAAGCGGACCGCCGGAGGCCTCGCGCGCTGGGGGACTGAGCCGGGCGGTGCCGCCCGAGCCCTGAGTAAAAGGCACTTCCGTGGCTCCTTCTCACGCTCGGCAGAACAGGGAAGGCTTAGCCCACGTGCCGGGGCTTCCGCGGTCAGCGGAAGGCAGGGCCGCGTCCCCGGAGCAGGGCAACGAGGGTCCCAGCCCCCTCTGGGGGCCCCGGTCTCCGTCCTGAGAGTGGCCTCTTGCCCCCGCCCCACACCGCAGGCTGCGAGCTGGCCTGTGCGACCGCTGCATGGTCACCCAGGAGCTGGCCAGGAAGAAGCAGCAGGAGTTCGAGAACTCACTCCTCCAGAACCTGCAGCACGCCGTCCTCCTCAGTGAGCCCCGCCCCTGTCACCCTGCACCTTGCTCTGCCCCACCCCATCCCCGTCCTCCTCAGTGAGCCCTGGCCCGTTACCCTGCACCTCTCTGTCGCCCCCCCCAGGGGGTCCCGGGACCCCCAGGACCTGCTCGGCCTGACACGGGGGTCTCGGGGAAACAGACAGTGATACAAAAAAGGCCCAGCGGGCCCCGGCATGTCCCTCACTGGTCAGTCACCTGGGCTGGGGGTGCCCCCGACCTCGGGACGCAACCCCTCCTTCCTGTGATGAGGACAGTCCCACAGAGTCCGGAGCCCCCACCTGCCAATGAGGAGGACAAGCCGCCTGTCCCCCAGGGGGCGCCCCAGGGACAAGCTTCGTTGCGGGGGGCGGGGGGGGGGGTCCCCACCACTTTTGACGGCCTCCACAGCCTGGTGCTGTTTACTCAGTAGCGTCCAACCACACACTCACACAGCAAGCACTTACGGGGCACCTGTGGGCTGCCAGACCCCGGGCCGAGTGCTGGAGTCACAGCTGGCAGACAGGCCAAGGAGGGGGACTTCCCTGGTGTTGTGGGGACCCTGTCCCTGCCCTGCCTCTCCTCCCCCAGTTCTTCACTGATCAGCGCATTTTGCAGCCAACGAGTTGAACCGCCTGCAGGGGGAAAACGAGACGTTGAAGGAGGAGATAAAGCGGCTTCGGGGCCCACGGTGAGTGGGGGAGGTGAGCACCCACACTCCCCAAACCCCCTCCACGGGAGGCCCCCGCCACTGGTGCAGAGAGGAGGGCACAGGACCCCGGGGGGTCCCCACAGGCCATCCCCACGGCACAGACTTCTAACCTCTCATAGTCCAACAAGTGGGGGCCTGGGGGACACCCTAGAAACTGAGCTGGGTCCCCAACACCCGCGGCAGCCATCAAGGTCTTAGCCCTGTGGAGCCATGGACGGCGGAGTCTCAGGCAATGTCAAGAGCGAGTGCTTTCCTGGTCACCTGAGTGTCCCCGCAGGGGTGGCTTGTCCCCCAGGAGGGTGCGCCCTGGCCTTCCTGGTCCTGGCACCGCCCTTGCTCACCCTCCCTGTCTTTGTCTCCCCTCCGGAGTCAGGCTCAAGCCCCAATACAGGGAGGGTGCCTCAGACCCCCCCTCACCCCTACTACTCCCCTCCCCGGGCGCTCGGAAGGCCGCCATCGAGAAGACATCGGGAGGCCGTGAGGAGGCCGAGGACGACCATCCAGGTGGGAGTCCCCAGAGGGGAGGTGCCGTGAGGGACAAGAGGCCAGAAAGTTGGGCACCACTGAGGAGCCCTCTGGCTGGAGGACGGAGCTGGCCACCCCTCCGAGTGCCTCCTCACCGGCCCTGCCCACTGCTTCTCCTCCCACAGAAAAGTCCACGGGGTACAGGACACCTCCAGTAGCCAGAATCTCCCCAAGCGCCAGCCTGCCCGAGACGTGGGCCCCGGACACGGTGAGCACGAAGGCCCCCAAGCCTGCTCCCCTCTTCCAGGCAGCCCCAGGCTCTGTGCCGGGCACGGCGCCCAGCCCCACGTGGCAGGTGGGCCAGCCAGGGACTGCTGGGTGGAGGCGAGGCTCAGAGCGGGCGGCTAACTTGCCCAAAGTCACAGAGAACAAGGGCAGAGGCCGGCAGCCGCCCCCGCCCAGGCTGACGCGTCCACCCGGCGCAGAGCCCCCAGCGGATCTCCAACCAGCTGCACGGGACCATTGCCGTGGTGCGGCCTGGGTCCCAGGCATGCTCTGCTGACCGGGGCTCCACCAACGGGACACCCGCACTGCCGCTCACCGGGAGCAGCCCCCCCAGCCCACCCAATGAGCACAGCCTCCCCCTGGACAGGTGAGGCCCTGCCTGCCACCGCCACCCCAGCAGAGCGCCCGGTCTCCAAATCTGGTCCCACTCTTCAGGAGGCGGCCAGGACAAGGGGAGGGAGGTGTGGGGGTAGCAGATGGGGACTGAGCCCCGGGAACCCTCTCGGAAGTGGTCTAAGACCGACCATCCTCAGTGTCTGAGAGCATCGTGTGGTCGGGACACAGGGGCCGGGGCCGGAGCAGGCAGCTAAGGCCCGGAAGAGAGAAAGATCTCCGTGTGCAGCTCCTTCCTCAGCGCCCTGGGCCCCAGGTCACTTCTGGCCCCTCCACGACCGTGCGCGCGGGCCTGCCTTGCGAGCTGGGGCAGCCGGGCTGTGAAATGGGGGCTAACCCAGGGCTTCTCCTCTCCCTGCAGCTTTCTGCGGGCCGCCCGGCACCCGGTCATGACCTATGAGTCCCTGAAGCGCTCCCTCCGGGCTGACCGCCTCTGCCTCCTGAACCGCCACCTGGCCCTGCACCTTCAGAGCCCCCACGGCGGCCCCCAAGTCCCCGCCTCAGCCCCCAGCGGCCCCCGGCCCCAGGGCCTGAAGGCTGGAGACGCAGAGGCCTGGGAGGAGCCCATGGGCCCACTGGGCCTCCGGGGGGGCCCAGTGGACATGCGACACCCTCGGCTGGAGGGACAGCAGCTGCGGGCACAGGGGCGGATGGGCAGTGCCAGGCTGAGGGGTCCGCCTCCGCCGGGGGGCACCCCACCCTCCCCACCAGTCAGCTCTGACTCAGAAGGCCCCCAGGGCGAGGCAGCCCTGTCCGGAGGGGGACACACACAGCCCACCGGCCCAGGTAGCCCCAGGGGAAAGGAAGCCACAGCCACACAGGACTATGTCCCAGACAAGCCCCTGGACCTCTCGGAGCGCGGCCGGGGCCGGGATGCCCCCAAGCCTCCTGACCAGCCGGGGTCACTCAGCCCCCCAGCTGCCCACACTCCCAGCCCAGAGCCGCCCCACGGAGCAGAGCCGCCTGCCCAGCCTGTACCCTGGGGACTCAGCAATGGCACCAAGGGAGCCAGAGCTCCAGAGGCAGAAGGACCCCCAAGTCCTGCGGTAAGGGGCCCACCCCTGTTCTCCGCCTCCACGCGCCTCCAACCCAGGCCCGGCATCCAGCCAGGCCCAGGCCGTGCTCCCCCCTCTTTCCGTCAGGTCGGTCCCCAGTGACACAGCCTGGCTGCCTGATTCACGCTAGAGGCGATGCTACCCTCCAGCTGCGGTCAGCCAGAGCCTGCTAGGCTGTGCCCAAGGCTGGGCTGGGGGCAGGGCTCAGATGAATTCAGCTGCTTCCTCGCTTCGCCCCCAGGATCCCTCCCAAGCTCTTCCAGGGCCCCACCCCAACGTGCCCTCTCCAAGCGGGACGGGAGATGAAGCTAGGGGGAGACCAAAACCTCCCCCCCACCCACACCGGCCCGATGCTGATGGCCACCCAGGTAGGATGAGTGCCTGGGGTCAGGAGCACCTGGCGCGGTAGTGGGACGGGAGGGGCCGTGGTCAGTGGCCGCCGAGGAAGCCCGTCCGAGGGCCCAGCTCAGCCCCCTGGACCTGCTCTGCCAAACCCTGGGTCTAGGGCTTGGCACCCCAGCTGCAGTCCCAGAAAAGAGTTGGGGGCCCAGGGCAGGCACATCGCTGATCATAGGCAGTGAAGGGAAGACCATCCTAGCAATTAGGGCTTCAGGGCATGTACTGAGCTCCCCGTCACACAGCTACCAAGCCTGGGATAGCCCAGCAGGTGGGGCCGCAGCAGAGGGTCCCGGAGACACTGGGGAGGTTACTCGGCCCCTCGGTGCCTCAGTGTCGTCTGCAGTTGCCACTCTTAGTCTGGCCTGCTAGAAAGGCCTGTGCATCCGCTAGGCTCCAGGGCCCCCCACCCCGGCCTGACCCACACCCTGCGTCCTGCAGAGCTCAGCAAGGCCCAAGCGCAGTGGCTGGAGTCGGACGACCTGGACGAGTCAGACACCTCGGACGATGAGGTGAGCCGCACGCTCCGTGGGGCGGGGCCGCTGAGCCGCCTGGGCTGCCCCAGGCTCGGGGGAGGGCCCTCGTCCTGACCACACCCCCAGGCCCTCAGGTGCGCCCAGGCTGGGGGGAGGGCCCTCGTCCTGACCACACCCCCACAGCCCTCAGGTGCGCCCAGGCTCGGGGGAGGGCCCTCGTCCTGACCACACCCCCAGGCCCTCAGGTGCGCCCAGGCTGGGGGGAGGGCCCTCGTCCTGACCTCGTCCTGACCACACCCCCAGGCCCTCAGGTGTACCCAGGCTCGGGGGAGTGCCCTCGTCCTGACCACACCCCCAGGCCCTCAGGTGCACCCAGGCTCGGGGGAGTGCCCTCGTCCTGACCTCGTCCTGACCACACCCCCACAGCCCTCAGGTGCGCCCAGGCTCGGGGGAGGGCCCTCGTCCTGACCACACCCCCAGGCCCCTAGGTGAGCCCAGGCTCGGGGGAGGGCCCTCGTCCTGACCTCGTCCTGACCACACCCCCACAGCCCTCAGGTGCGCCCAGGCTGGGGGGAGGGCCCTCGTCCTGACCACACCCCCACAGCCCTCAGGTGCGCCCAGGCTCGGGGGAGGGCCCTCGTCCTGACCACACCCCCAGGCCCCTAGGTGAGCCCAGGCTCGGGGGAGGGCCCTCGTCCTGACCACCCCACCCCCACACCCCTAGGTGGGCCAGAGCTGCGAGGTGGGGGCCAAGCCCAGCACACCGCGGGAGGGGCCCAGGTGCTTCTGCACCAAGGAGCGAGGGCAGAGCCTGCAGCAGAAGAGGAAGCGAGCCGCGGGCCCCTGGTGCAGAGGTACCGCGGGGAACCGGCCGTCGGGACGGGGTGGGGGGCAGCCGAAGCACAGCGCCCCCACCCCACCTTTGTGGCCGCTCGGAACAGAAACCAGCCCTTGCACCTCCCCCTGGCACAGGCCCCTTTGAGCAGGGACCCAGGTCAGGACAGTGTGGATCCTGGCTCTTCTCGGCCTCACTGTCCCGCCTGAGCCAGTCCCGTCACCCCGAACCTCAGTTTCCTCCCAGAACCAGCAGTGGGGGGGGGGGGTGGCAGTAGCAGAGTGAGTGTGAGACTTCCGTGGGATAAGGCTGAGGACAGTTGTTATCACCGTCTTTGGCATCAGGGCGAAGGGGCTTCCTGGGCCACAGCAGCCCCCAAGCCCGGTGGCCCGGAAGTCCTGCTCCTCTCCTGGCCCCTCATGGCGGGGGTCTCCGAGACCCTCCTGTCCACCTTCAGAAAGGGGCATCACAAAGGGTGCAGGCCTCTGGGCCCGGAGTGTGTCTGTTCCCACTGAGGCGGTGGGGGCTGCTGGAATGTTTGCCGGGGGCAGTGCTGTGGGCCCCTCCCAGGAGAGCCGCCCGAGCCGGCCGGAGGGTATCAGAATGACCTTTCACTTCCTGGTCGGGCCACAAAGGCAGCTGGGCTGAAAACCTGTGAAAGCCTGAGCTAATAACACAGGCCGCCCTGGTGTTTGTGCAAGCAGACCGGCAGTAGGCAGGCTGGGCTGTGGCCGCCACAATGTGCCATTGTTGCCTGGAAAGCAACAGTGGCCTGTGTTTGCTCGGGCGAGCCATGGAGGAGGCCAGCACACCTGTCATATTTCAAGGCACTTCCTGCTCGGCATATTCGGAGACTGTCCTGGTGGCCACAGTCCACAGGGGTTCTTGGGTATCCACCGCGCCCTCTGCTCTGAGCCAAGTCCCATCCCCGGTCTCCTCCCTGGGCGAACCCAGGGGCTCCCAAGCCGACACCCACCCAAACCCTGCAACGCACACACTGCCCGTCAGCGAGAACGGCGGCGTCGCCCAGCTTGTGGCGGGCACCGCCTGGCTCCAGGGGCAGCGCCCTTGGGTCCTGTGCCCACGCGGAGGTTCAAGGTGGCAGATGGAATCAACTGCCTGTGGGCCTCACCACCCTGCCCAGTGACGGGGCATCACTGTTGCACAGGTGGGAAAACCAAGACCCCCAAGAGTTAATCTGCCCAAGGCCACAGGGCTGGTACGTGGGGCCAGGATTCCAACGTGGCCTATCCAACCCAGAGCCCTCGTTCCGTTAGGGCCCAGCATCTTGGCAGGACCTACCTGCGAGGGTCCCGAGGACAGACCAACTGCGCCCTAGGCCCATGGAGGCACCCCACCAGTGTCTCGGGGATTCTGAGAGCATTTCCCGAGAAGCGGGATTTATCTAGAAGGTCCTGGGCCTTCAGCAAGGCATCGAGGCACTGGGGCCAAATGGTCTTGAGTCACACGCCTGGGGGGAGAGCCCACCCTCCAATCGGACCAGCCCCGCGCCGGTGTCTGGTGCCTCCAGGAACGCATCAGCTCCCCTTGCCCAAACGCTGCCCACAGGGCCCTGGGCAAGAACCCAGCATCACTGTGAGGGGGACACAGACTGCTGCCTGCCACCTAACCTCGGTCTACTCTCCACAGCCTCCAAGAAGCCACCCCCAGGGAGAAGGAATCCGGGGGAGCCCCTGACAGCACATGAGGGGTCCGGGAGCCCAAGGGACCCTGAGGACGGCAGCCCCCCACCAAGCAATGGCAGCTGGGAGGAGACTTAGCTGCTCCCGGGGGCACCACACCCAACTGACAGCCCAGCACAGGGCAGGAGGGGACCGGGACCTGGACCATCCCCACAGGGGCTGGAAAGGCCAAGAGGGGGTCTTTGGCTGGCCACTTGGACCCCTCCATCTCCACCCATCTCAGATTGACCAGCTAGTCCTGGCGCTCGACCCTCACCCCATCTGCTCCTTTTGGGGGGCAGTAGGGTTCTCAGAGGCAGGGGAGGCAGGGGTGACTCAGACTCCAGCCCAGCGCAGTCCCCACCCCTGCTGCACGGAGGCAACCCTTCCTGGGCAGTGCCCCCACTTCTGACGGTCTCAGACTCCACTGGCATCCCTGACCCCCAGGGCCCTGCGCGCCTGGCCACCCCCTCCCTGACTGGGCGGAATGCGAGTGGTGGTCTCGGGCGCCCCCTCGTGGAAGCCTGCAAACGTGCCGGCAGTCAGGGTGTTGGGAGGCCAGTGGGCGCCCCACTGGAGAGGGTATCCAAGAACAAAGGTGTAAGGGATGGCATGTGCCGCTGGCAGAGTCCGGGGGTCAGCTGGGTCTCCAACTACCTGGGCTCTTGAATGCATCCAGGCCTGGGAACAAAACCAGCCCCGTTTGCAGAGGGTACAGGGACCAGGGCAAACTCTGGGGAGGGCTGCAGGGAACAGAACGGAAAATGTGCCCCAGCCCCCACACAGAGTACCCTCCTCACTGAGCGACTACTCCTGTGTCCCCAGACCACACCTGCAGGACCCCAGGGCGGCTGGGCCAGGATTGCACCCTTAGCCCTCAGGGGTACCCTGCTCCTTCAGCCATTGTCACTTTAGGAGGGTGTGTCTCAGTACCCTCTGGGGGAGGAGCTTAAACAGGCTCCCAGGCCCCATTCCAGACCCACTGAACTGGGGTCTTGGGAGCAGGCCTGCACTCGAAGTCTGAGAAGTTTGAGAACTGCTCATTCTGGGCAAAGGCAGGATACAGGGCAATGGCTGGGCCGGGTAAGGCCTGCGACAAATTGAGGGTGCAGGTCTGACAACGGGAGCACCACTCCCCCTCACTCACTGGCCTGCCCACCTGCTGGCCCCAGAGATCAGAGGGACTAAATGCCCAAGAGGGAAGCTGGGGCGGGAGGTGCACGTCTGTGTGTGTGTGTGCGTGTGTGTGAAAACTCCTATTGTTAAAAGTTGCTCTGATCTGACATCAAATAAAAGCTGTGTGCGGACAAGCATGGATGGGGCTGGGGAGCAAAAGATAACAGTCCTCCATCACTCCGTTCCCCCATCACCCCCTTCTCAACTTCCTCGTCTGACATCAGCTCAACTGTTAGCTACCCGTTTGTCAGCTGCCCACCTGCCAGGGCCCCCCCTCTAGTACCACTGGGCAGGACTGAGGGTCCACTCTGTGTCTAGGCACAGCACTTCACAGCTCTGGTCTCACTCCTTCCAGGAGCCCCGCCAGTCACACACAGTGCCCCCACTTCACAGACAGAGGGGCTGAAGGTCGGGGAGGGTAAGCAGCTGACCCAAGGTGGCCCAGCTGGCAGGTGGCAGAGGAGGCCGAATCCGGAGCTCAGGCTCTTGGCTGCCCCAGTCGCCATGCTGCCCACTCCCCGCGCACCGGCAGGTAGCAGCGGCAGTGGGCACCACCCATGGGCACAGGGACTCCCCAAGAGGGACCTTCACAGGGCAGTTCTGCTGCCCGTGAGTGCCTGGCGGCCCGCGTTCGGTCCTCATTACACATTTGGTCAAGCCCCACTTTCTGCCTGACGGGAAACTGTCCGCTCCCTCCTAAGCACAGGAGAGGCCTTGAAGGCCAACTTGGTAGGGCATCGGGAAGAGGAAAGAGGACAGGCCGGACGCTGGGAGAGCCTACCTGTGATGGCAAATGAAAATCAGTGGGAGGGGACATGGCCACGGTGGGAGGTGGGTACGGGGGACTGAAGGGGGAGTGGCCGTGCAGCAGGCCCCAGCTGGGATGGGAGACTCCCTCACTCATCCTGCCCTCACACAGAAGCGCACAGCCAGCTTGCGTCTGCCCCGCCCCGCCCCACGCCCTCCCCAGCAGGGGCTCAGAAGGTTCCCTGGATCAGGGTGTGTGCCCAGCAGCTACACGCAGAGGCACTACTGGGCCAACCCAGCAGCAGGTGCCCGGATCTGCAGCAGCACTGCTGACCCCGTGCTGGGATGTCCCTCACTGAGCCTGAGTAATCCTGACAGTACCCTGAAGTCGTTGTCTCAGGCAGAAAGTTGGACAGAGCAGACGAGGTGGTGGCGGGACCCTGTCCACCCCCCCCCCCAAAGACACAGATGGGCTCCTGGGGGCTCCAGAGGGCAGTACCCGAGCATGAAGCCACCTGCTCTGAGGTCAGGGTCACCTGGGTACAGAATGGGAAAGTGAGGCCGAGGCACCACGAAGGCTCAGGTCACGTTGCTGCTGAGGGAACTGCAAGACCCTGCCTGAGACTGAAGGCCCAGCACTGCCCCCATCTGCGCGTGATCCCAGGCAAGTGCCTTCTCCCTTCAGACCCTCAGTGTCTTCCTCAGTCAGTGAGGGAAGCCAGGTGGCACCACCTGCCATTCCAAGGAGCCTTGGGGCTCCTCGAGGAGATGACCCTTTGCAAGCTGAAGCCCCCTCTCCTGCAGAGGGCAGGCGGCACAGCTTCCGCCCCCACACCCCAGCTCCCAGCACCGACACACACCCCAGAGGAGACAAGCGCTGGAGCCTAAAGACTCAGGCTCAACGGAGGCTGACCACGAAATCCGCAACCCAGCAAGAAGAACAGGGCGCCAGCGCCCCGAAGCTCCTGCTTCCGAAGCGGGGATTCGAACCTTAGGTGACACAGCTGCCTTGACCGCCGCAGCAGAATTGCCTCTAGGACCCAGGGAAGCCGCCCACCGTCCTCCTCCCCCTCCCCCCAAAGCCAGCGAACTCCGCGGTCCGCCCACCGCGCCGTGCGGGCCAATGAAAAAGCACGACAGCGGTTCATTTGCATGCGGGGCGCCTCGGCCAATGGGCGGCGTTCGCGGGCGCGTGCGCGCAGGTGGGGCGGCAGCGGCGGGCGGCCGGCGGGCTCAGTCCGAGGATGGCCGCGGCCGCGGCGGGTGGAGCCCCGGGCCCGGCCCCCGGCCCCGCCAGGGCCCCGCCGCCCGCCGGCCCCGGCCCCGCCGCCAGGGTCCCGCCGCAGGCGCCCCGGAGGCGTGGGGACTCGCGGCGCCGCCAGGCCGCGCTCTTCTTCCTTAACAACATCTCCCTGGACGGACGGCCCCCGAGCCTGGGCCCGGGCGGAGAGAAAGCCCCGCCGCCGCCGCCCCCGCCGCCGCCGCCGCCCGCCGAGGCCCACGAGCCGCCCGCGCCGCCGCCGGGACCCCCGGGACCCGAGCCCTCCTCCCGCGGGGCCCCGCCGCCGCCGCCGCCGCCGCCCGCGCCCCCCGCCAGCCTGCCCGGGCTGCCCGGGATCGCGGGCAGGGCGTCGGCGCCCCAGGGCCTGCTCAGCCCCGCGCCCGCCCCCGCGCCCGCCGGCCTCGGCCTCGGCCTGGGGCTCGGGCTGGACGGGCAACGCCAGAGGTGAGTGCGGGCCCTGAGCTGCAGCAGCGCGGGGCTGGGGTGACCTGGGGACGTCGACCCAGGAGTGGAGGTGGGCCGGCGACCTGACAGCCCAGGACACTGGGTCAGGGTGACCTGGGCGGGGAGCGTGGGTCCAAGGGATGGGGGCACAGTGGGCCAGGCCCCCTCTGCACAGGACTTAGGGATCGGAGTCACCTGGGGCCCTGTCGGCACAGGACTTGGGGATCAGAAGGTGACCCTGATCTCCTGTGAGCCGCAGACACAGGGCTGGGGTGTCCTGGTTTTGCCAGCCTGAGAAAGAGAGTCTTGCTTGGGACCGGTCAGTCTAAGATGTGGGGGTCAGCATCCTCGGGGCTTGTCCCCAGACACCGGGGCCACGGTCCCCTTAATTCTGCCAGCTCCTCAGCCCTCATCAGCCCCCAGACACACAGCCCTGCCAGCTCTGGACACGCCCCTCCCCAGCCCGCCTTTATCCTGGACTCTGGATTCTGGAGCACTCTTGTGTGGCCCCTTGCATTCCCTACCTGGGCGACCTCTCCATGTGGGCCAGGGTTCTTCCTGCACCGTGACATCCAGTTTCTGAGTCTTCTGTACCAGGGCCAACCTCCCAGCCTGCCATCCCACAGCTCCCGCTCCCTGGTACACCCCCTACCTCTGTGCAGACTCCCAGCCCTCCCCCCCGCCCCCGTCCCCTCTGGGTTCAGTGTCCCTGGCCCTGTCACACCCCAGCTTGCACTCACTCCGCCTGCTCGGATTCCATTTCTAGGAAGCCCTCGGCCCATTTCAAGGAAGCCAGATCAGCCCCCACCCTTGAGCCCTGCCCCTCCAGTGTGCCTGTGCCCAGAAAGGCCTGGCTGCCAGACGCCCCGCCTCCTGCCCCGGAGACCCTTGCCCAGCCTCCTGCATAGCTGCAGCTTTGGGTGCCCCTTCAGTACTGCTGCCACTACCCTGCCTCCTCGCCCCTTCCTCCAGGTTCCGGGGCTATCCCATGCCCTCCCACTGCCCACCTGCACCTTGAGGACCCATTTGGGGCCTGGCACTGAGGATGGGCTGCGGTCACAGTCCCTCTGGAAGGCCACCGTGTGCAGGACAGAGCTGCAGGGTGTGCGGAAGGGCCCCAGTGCGGAGCCCCGCAGCCCAGGGCCCTGCAGAGGCCGGCCACTCCTGGGGTCCAGAGGCGGCTCTTCTCAGCTGGAGGTCGTCACGGCTGCACGCGCCATGGTGCCTCCCACCCCCGGCCCTCAGACGGGCATTGGGGTCTTTTCTAGGGCTGTTTTGGTTGGGAAGGTTCAGTCCGGAATACAACGCTTGGCTCTCACTTTAGGGTCAGAGCTCTTGTGTGTGGCCCGTGGAGAAGCGCTTGCCGAGGTCACTGTCCCACCACAGACGGAAGTATTTCTAACCATACAGAGGAGCGGCTGCCTCCTGGGCAGGCCGGAAGGACACCCTGGACCCCTTCCACAAACAAGCCTGGCTGCGCTCCGGAGGCGCTTGGGGGGCTGACGGGGGCCAAGGGATCAGAATCCCCAACACGCGGCAGCTCGGCAGCCCGCGTCCGGTCCCCTGCGGGGTGACGTGAGGGTGCTTGTGCGAGAGGAGGCTGACACCGAGAACCAGCTAGTTCCCTAGCAGGAGTCCATCTGTTTTAAAAACAGAGCCCCGAAGCCCACTTGCCCTCGGCCTCGAAGTGGTCGAGGACGGTCCCCCCTTGTGCCGGGCGGACGGCAAAGCCCGTCTGTCATGGAAGGAGTCGTGGGGCTTCGGAGGGAAGGCGGCTCGCCTGGAGACGGGCCCCAGCTGGAGAGCGATGCGTGTGCTCCCCGCCGTGTGACGCCGGCCGCCCCCTGCCCCTTCCGTGTGCATGTGCGTGTGCGGACCACGTGTCTGCTCAGCAAGCAGGCCGCCCTGCTGTGGGCCAGACCCTGCGAACCAGCCTGGCCAGCAGCCTGCCAGGGAGGGGCTTGGGGGCCGTGGATGCTGGATGCGACGCCGTAACCAGGAGCCCTGCGAGGCCGCGTGGCCCGTGGTGTCACCGCGCGGCCCATTCCTGGGGTGGGGGAGGGGGGGGTGCAGGGGCCTGAGCTCGGGAGGAGGCTGGCTCGGGATGGGATATGGTGTGGGTCCGGGTGCCCTTCGGTCTCCCTGCTGCGTCCACCCCCATCCCCGTGTCCCTCCACCCCTGGCGTGAGCCCGGGTCATGAGCCCACTGTCCCTCCCGGCGGACAGATAGCGGGCCCCCCATGTGGGGACTGTCCATGTCACTCTGAGTTCCCCAGGCCCAGAGACGGGCCCACAGAGGGAGTCGCTGCGGAGTGCGTGAGGGGCGGCTGGCCTAGCAAAGGGGGCTCCTAGCTGCAGGCTCAGTCGAGAATCTGTTGTTTTCCAGGAGCAGGCGGGGGGAGGGCCTCTTCCAGAAGTCTGCACCAGTGTGGTGCTTCGACCCAGGCCTGCAGAACAGACCTGTGCCCATCAGGGGCTCTGTGACCGCTGGCAGGAAGCAAGGCCCCACTGAGCCTCAGTTTACTCCTCTGTGAAGTGCTTCTGCCATACATACTATGAACCCGAGGGGCTGTGTGAGGCCAGGGGAGGTCACGGGCTCGGTGAGGGGAGGCAGTGGCCAGGGCCAGGCGAGCAGACGCTTGTCACAACCAGGTTACCAGCGAGTGCTCACATGCAGTCCACAGCAGGAAAGCTGTGTTTCACACTCAGGGTTGAGTCTGGCGTGGTTTTTCCTGCTAAGCCAGTGAGCAAGTCATTGGAATCCCTGTTCCTCTCGAGCCCCCAACTTGGCATTTATTTTCATTTCAACACTGCAGTCGCTTACCACGAGCAGGCAGGACGCTGGGCTCCTCCAGCCGGCAGAAACAGGTGGCCCCCGCCGGGCCCTGTGCCTTCCTCTCTCGCTGCCAAAACAAAGCACCGTGAGCTGGGCGGCTTTGAACAACACAGGGCTTCCTCGCACCGTCTCAGAGCTCATAGGTCTGAGGTCCCATCTGGAGGCTCCAGGGAAGGGGCCTTCCTGCCTCCCCCAGCTCCTGGTGGCCCCAGGTGTCCCTTGGCTCGTGCGTGGCCTCAGCCCCCCAGTGTCGGCCTCCATCTGCACGTGGCTTCTCCTGGGTGTCTCTGTCTGCACCTGGCGTTTTCCCCTCCTTAGAGGGACACCAGTCATTGCCCACCCTAATGGCCACATCTTAACTTGGTCACATCTGCAAAGATCCTACTTCCAAATATGGTCACGGTCACAGATATCAGGGGTTAGGACTTCAGTGTAACTTTTGGGGAGCCCAGCTGAGCCCACCACAGTCCACGTTAGTGTCCAAGGCACTCGTGACCAGGAAGGTGAGCCGGGGCACGGGGGAGCCCAAGGACATTGCTGTGTCAGCTGGGAACGCAGACTCTCGCAATCCTGGAGGGTTCGCGACGGAACGGTGCTGAGAAGGGGCTGAGCATTTTAGCCGCCATGTTGGCCAGGAGCCACCTCGTGTTCCAGAAGCTGCCAAGCTCCTGTCCAAATTGAGCCAATTTCAGTGGCGCATCTGGCAGTGTGCTCCCAACTCTGATTCGGGGGCTTCTTGCTGGAGGACAGCCAGAGGTGGCAGCCAAGGTTAGAGCTTAGAGGCGCTGTCCCAGGGTGGCTCAGAGGCCTGCGACCTGAACCCCAGAGACCACACCCTGGGTCCCATGGCCAAGGGGTCTTGAAGCCTCCCTGAGCGGTTGGCTGGAATTTGGGGTTTGTGCTTTGCCTGGCAGGGACTTGGCGAGATGGGGCACCCAGGACCACCACTCCCTGGACAGGTGTGCACCAAGGGTCTGCGAGGTCGGCCGCTGCGCTCGGATGGGCACGGAGCAGGAGAGCGTCTCGGGTCATTGGCACTGGTACCTGTCAGCAGCCTGCTCTCAGCTGGCCTGACCCCTTCCCTGGGCCCCCCCCTCAGTTTGGGTGGTCCTCGGCCCTCAAACAGACCTCAGGTGGGCACCCCTGCTCCGTTGGGCGTTTCTGTAGTTACAAAGTAAAGGACGTCCATCAGGTGCTAGAAACTAACAAATAGCAATTTCTCTTCCTGTCTGTGTTTCACGTTTCGTGTTTCGGGGGCAGGTGGGGGGTAATTCTGAGAGCGAGCCGGAGAGCCAGCAAGCCGTGGTCAGTGCGGTGGGCACCTGTGCCCTCGACAGCCTCTCCCACACCCCTGACCTCTGGCCCCTTCTTCCCCAGAGAGTCAGATGGCGAGTAGACACCGTCCCGCATACACTGACCTGGGCGCCACGGAGAGGCTTCTGGGCAGGGGAGACCCGTGTTTGCCCAGACATCCAGGGCTGGGGGGTGAGGCGATGCGGGGGGCAGAAAGCCCGAGCTGTGTTCTCTGTAGCTTGTTCGTGGGTGGTGTTTTTCAATGGGGTGTAAAATGCAGGCCCGGCTCTGGGGGCAGCACACGCCCCCCCAGAAGCTCTCCGCAGCCAGTACCCCTCGCACACCAAGACCCCCACTTTGTCACCGGCAGCACGTGATGTGCGGGCACAGAGAGGCGACCACACGCAGTGAGCACGGCGTGCCCGGCCTCCTGCTGACCGCGCCCGCTGCCCCCAGCGGGGAGTGTGCTTCCGCTCCAGCTGCCACAGGGCTTCTGTCCTGCCTGCTGGCCGGACGGACGCCTTTCTGGGTGGCTGTGTCCAGAGAGGCTGAGCCGGGGCACCCGCGGCCAGAGCCCGCCCACGCTGGGTGGCCCATCCTGCCGGAGCTGTGTGTGAGGCCCTGCTGGTCTCACCTTGGGAGTCCCCGGAGGGCTCCACATTCCTCCAGAGGAAGCCACCAAAAGACCGGCCAGCAGGTTCTTTGAAAGGGGGCGCTGCGTAAGGGACGGCTGACGCTGCTCCGTGTCCTGGGAAGGGCGAGCCCCTCCTGACCACCAGGGGAGGCCCTGGGAAGGTCCTGCGTGTCCACCACCGGGGCTCTGGCCTCGCCTGTGGCTTGACCGCCGGCTGTCCTGCTGCCTTTGCCGCCCACGACGCGGTCACCTCCACACCCAAGGACGTTGAGATCCCTGGGAGCCTGCAGGCTGCTCCTCTCCTGCCCACAGACTCACTCGCGGAACGTTCTGCAGCTCACCCCGCCCTCTGCGGACGGATGCGCCCAGTAACGCCGGGGAAGCCGTAAGCTGCACACCCGGGCCTCCCGTGTCCCAGGTGCCCACCCAGACCCACGGCTCGGGGCGCCCTGATCGGGGGCCACAGGTGCTCATCCACGCACTAATGGCATCTCTGGAATGGAGGCCAAGTTCAGCAAGGGAGCACCCGAGGAAACGTCTGGGGCGCGGCCTCGATTCCAGCCACCCCAGCCAGCGCTGCAGCGGTAGTGGTCACACAGACCGCCTGCCCGGGTGCAGGGCCCAGGACCGCCTTACAAGCTGCGTGATCTCGGGCAAGTTGCTCGCCGGCTCTGTGCCTCCGTTTCCCCGCCTGCGAACTGAGAGTGAGGGCACGGCCCGTCACGTGCCGTCGTCGCGAGGACCGAGCTTGTGTGTAAAATGCTCACGAGGAGAGACGAGTGGAAGAAAACCACAGATGTCTGCAAAAGCAACTGGGAACAGATCTTAACAGCTTGGTGAGCTGACTGCCTCAGCCCGGAACCCACGGGAGGAGTGAGCCAGGCAGCAGAGCGCCGTGACGCGCCCGCCGCTCCAACGGGCGCCGGGCCACAGGCCGCGTGTGGGGCCGGTGTCCACGGAGGTGGCTGCTGGCTCCGGGCTCGTGAGCCCCCGGGCGCGCAGGAGCCACCGGAGCATCGCCTGGGAAATTAGCCGAGGGAATGAGTCTGAGGAAGCCACGCGGGGCTGCTCCGTGGGGCCTGTGAGCCAGCCCTGCAGAGCAGCACACGGACACCCCCGGGGACGGTCGGGCTCTGCCTAAGCCGGTAGGTCCCGCACATCCACCTACTCACCTGGCGCGGGGACGGTGCTCACCTGCACCCACCCCAGGCTTCTCGGGACGCTGGGTCATGCCCGACGCGCCCCTCCTGCTGCCTCGTGAGCAGTCAGCGCACCTGCCGCGGAGGCCCCCGCCGCACATCCCCCGCCACCCTGGCCGGGCCTCAGCGCCCCCCACCAGACTCCCCTCGCACTGACGTCCCCCGCCCCGGGCACTCTCCTCCGGCAGGCGGGTGTCCTCCACCGCCACCAGCCCCGTCTCTGGAGGGGGGGCCGCTCTGGAACACCCGGCGTTTCGCCGGAGTTTCCACTGTGTTCAATTCTCATTTATTTTCGATAAGCTTCTGCTGTCTTTGTCATTTTAAAGAAGTAAGTGGAGTGTGGGCTGTGGCTTCGTGATGACAGCCTTGGGGCCCCCCAGACTGCCCTGCTTGTGTGACCTCGGGCAGGTGCCGAGTTGCCACAGGCGCTCGATCCGGCACTCGATCTGTGGCAGGCGGGGGTGGCTGAGCCCCTAGGGCACGACGGCTCCCCGGGGACTCACGGGCTCACAGCGACCTGGATTCCAGGCTGGCTCCACCTGGTGAGGTGGCCTGACCACACCGGGCCTGGATCGTAAGCCAGGGGTCCTGCCGGGGGACAGTGCTGCTCCCAGGCAGGCTGCAGCTCCCAGGAGTGGCGTCCTCTGCCCTGTGCCGCCCCCCACACCGGTCCCCTCCCCAGGAGCCCGCCCTCAGCTCACGTTTGGAGCGAAATAGTGCCACGGACACCGGGGCACCCACCCGGCACGTGCCGGCCCAGGCTGAGCTCAGGACCCGTGTAGCTTCATTTCACAGAACACACGGCCTCAGCCCCCCGGAGCCTCCCTCTTTTGGGGAGGTGTGGGGGCTCAGGGCTCACCTGTGAGATGTGCTTGTGACCCCCACGAGGACTAGGAAGTCGACGAGTGACCAGGTGGTGGTCTTGGTGCCAGTAACCTGGGTGCGTGATCTCGACCTGAAGGTGCAGCCCACGCAGGCTCTGAACCTTCCCGCTCGAGAAGCCCCCTGACATGGGGGAGGGGGGAGGTTGGGAGCCCTCCAGGAGCGATTCCTCCAATCCTGGAAGACTTCCAGAAGCCCCTCCCTGCCTTCAGCCTGCTGTGGCCGAGCGGGAGCTGCCGTGCCCGTCCTGGGCCAGAGAGGGCTCTCGGGACCTGCTGGCCTGAGCTCCGGGAGGCAGTGGGCAGTGGTGGACCAGGGCGCTGGTCCCCCTTGCATTGTTCTGGCACAGTCTGGTCCTGAGTCTTGCCTGAGACTCAGATGTGGCCACAGACGGGCTCCTGACACCATGGCTGTGCGCTGCCGTCCAGCGGGGAGAAGGCCGCGAGCGCGTCTCCAGGTCCGACAGCAGCCGTCTCCCCGGTCTGTTGCTGAGGCCCTGCCCTGTCTTTTTACAGACGGCGAGTTGCCTCCCAGCGCTGCTCTCTCGAGTTCCTGGAAGATGCTGTGGGATGTGCCTCCGTTCAGAGGTGAGGGTCCCGCTGGCTCTGAGACCCCGCGCGCCCCAGCCACCAGGCTCTGGGGCCAGAGGGGCTCTAGAGGGAGGGGAGAGTGACCTGGGGTTTACGTTGCAGAACCAAACACATATCCGGCTCCCCAAGACATAAAGGCCTAAAGAAGACTCACTTCATCAAGAACATGCGACAGTACGACACGAGGAACAGCAGGTACGCATGTGCCACGGGAGCAAGCGTGTGGCCGCCCAGAGGCAGAGCTGGAGTCCGATCCCGGGCCCACGCGTGCAGCCGCGGCGCCGCCCGGCACATCCGCCCTCGAACCCCGTGTCGGCGAGCGGCTCCTGCTTCCCCCAGTGTTCAAGCTCGGGTCCACCGCCCCCTTCCTCTCCGGTGCCCCGGGTGAAGGGCCACCTGGTGGACGCCAGCTTGAGTAGGAGCGCTGAGGTGAAGGGACGTCGGAAACAGAGCAGGTGTGGCGACGGAACGTGGCCGGGACAGGAGGGCAGCGGCGGGGAGGTTACACTAAAAGCCGAGATCTGGCTGCCCCAGACAAGGGTGTAGACGGGCAGCTGGGAGGAACTCCTGGGTCTGTGGGTGCTGTGTGGGTGCCCTGAAGGCATTCCCGTCGCCCGTCCCTCACGCCCTATCCTGCCAGCCCTGGGGCATCTGAGCTCGGTGCCCTTCCTGCTGGAGGCCGTGCTGCCAGGCATCCACCCAGTGGCCTTGTCAGGGAGCTCTGTGTTCTAGCAGTGGCCTGGACCCCCCAGTGTGACGGGCCCGTGCTGGTGCTGAGGAACAGGCCCAAGCGCTGGGCTGGCTCCCGGGAGCCCCGGGGGGCCGGCAGTCACAGCCAGAAAAGAGGGGAGTCTCCTGCTCCTGGAGCCGGGCCGGGCAGGGTAGATCCGAGCCCAGAGTGGGGGGAAGGGCTGGCTTTCCTGCCACACGCCCCCACGCGGGGCGCCTCCTGGCCAGCTTGGCTCAGGACGTAGAAGTAGGTGCCTCTTGGCTCTATCAGCCCCTCCAGGTAGGCTGAGGACAGGCCCCCTGAGCCGGACAGTCCTCTGGGTGCACACCTCTGCTCTTGTGTCCTCCAAAGCCTGGCCTCTCCTGGGTGAGCAGCCCCGACCACTGGCCTCCCGCTGCCTGCACGGGCCAGGCCAGACCTTCCTGTGCTGCAATCCTGTGGAGGGGACGCACCTGCGAGCGGGACCGAGCACCCTCGCTAAGCACCTGCAGGGAACGGGCGAGAGCTGGGACAGCCAGACCGACTGGCTCTCCTGTCCCCTGGACACTCCAGGCAGCTTGCGTGACCCAAGTCTAGGCGGGAAGGAACTTTCTCCTGGAAACACCTGCCACCTGCTCTGACCAACCCTTCCCCCCAGGATCGTGCTTATCTGTGCCAAGCGGTCCCTGTGTGCAGCCTTCTCGGTCCTGCCCTATGGAGAAGGCCTGCGGGTCAGGTGAGTGACCAGGGGGCCATGGGCTAGGCCCCCCTCCCCCCCGGCTCGCAGTGGCCTCACGCCGAGGCCAGCAGACCCGCTTCTGCCAGAGCGCCTCGGGAGCACCGAAGGCCATTTGGGTCCTGGTTCTCTGGGAGGGGTGTGTCCGCACGTTACTTACACGCAGTTGCCTTGGGACGGTCCTCCTCATGGGGATGCGTCCTGTGGCCGACCCTGGCGAGTGCGTCCCGGCATAGCTCCAGGAAGGTGACCGTCAGGGCGGACATAGCACCACAGGACCTGCCGTGAAACAGCAGTAGAGAAACCTGCCAGGCGAGGGGCCTGGGTGAAGCTGGCCCGGGGGGAGGCCTAGGGAGAGGCTGGCGCCGCCCCATTACTGCCAGCCTGCAGGTGTTCTCACAGGAAGTATGTGGGGCTGGGAAGGGGCAGGACTGGGCAGCGCGGGGCCCAGGGTCCTTCCCCTGTGCCCGAGGCGGTGCTGGTACAGTTCCCGTCCCCCAGCTCTGGGCCTGGCGGGCGCAGAGCGGGGGCCCCTGCTCCCCTGCCGCCTCTGGGGACAGAGGAAGGCCCGGCAGCCGCCTCCCCCCCGTGCATTGCAGTGACCTGCGGGCAGACGGCCAGAAGCAGAGGCATCCGTCGGGCGGCGTCTCCGTGTCTTCCGAGATGGTCTTTGAGCTGGAGGGCGTCGAGCTGGGAGCAGATGGGAAGGCAAGAGTGGAGGCCGCGCTCAGGCCGGGCTGGTGGGTGGGCTGGGAGCTTGTGCTCGCCCAGGCGATCAACACGGAGCTGGGTTTTTCTTGACTCCTAAAGTGCAGGGTGTCGGGAGGAAGCCACACAGCCCTGTGAACATAGGCCCCTCACCTCGCTCAGCAGCGAGCTGATGGGAAACAGCGTGAGTTGGGCGGGGGCCCAGGTGCTGCCTCCGTGCTGGAAGTCAGAGGTCAAGGGCTTCAGAGGCAGCAAGAAGGTTCCTGTGCTGCAGATCCCATGTGGGGGATGGCGCAGGTGGCATCCTGGGACGTTCTTGTTACTGATAACACTAGCGTCGAGTGTTGGTGTAACAGGGAGGGATGCCCGGGAGCGTTAGCTCTCAGTGGGTCCTTCCTTGTCCCCGTGCGGGTGGCATTCGTGTGGGGGCTGCCTGCAGCAGAAGGAGTAAGGCACAGCTTGCTTGGACTTCTGGTCTTACGAGGGGCTGTGGACCCGGGGATGACTGGGACTGAGCCCTGACACCCGTTCCCCTCCAGGTGGTGTCTTATGCCAAGTTCTTGTACCCTACCAACGCCCTGGTCACTCACAAGACAGACAGCCACGGCCTGCCACCCCAGCCCCGGCCCAGCATCCCCCGGGCTCTGCCAGGGACAAGATACAAACCTACACCAGCCAAGTCAGCACCAGCCGGCACGGATCTAGGTACCCCACGTGCCCTAACCGGGTGCCGGGCAGGCAGCCACACCAGCTGGGCAAGGGACACACTGTGGCAGGCAGACCAGAATCACACTGAAGCCCATAGCCCCCGGTCCAGACGGGGAGCCAGGCTTGGGAGAAGGGAGCAGACGGCCTGTGCTTCATCCACCCAGCAAATGGAGAGATCCCGTGTCCACACACAGCTCCGGGGCAGGGGCAGGGGTCTCTCGGTCAGGACATCCTTCCACCCAGCCCTCAGGGACAGGGAACCGTGGCCTAGAGTCCCTCCCAGACCCCAGAAGCGTTGTTCCCCAGGGGCTAGTCCAGGGTTCCAGCTGAGGCTTGGGTTGGCCAGAGCCCTGGGCTCATGGTCGGTCAGGGCTGTCCTCTGCACACAGGGACTGACGCAGGGGACACGCTGGAGTATAACCCCAACCTCCTGGACGACCCACAATGGCCCTGTGGCAAGCACAAGCGGGTCCTCATCTTCGCATCTTACATGGTACGGGGGGCGACGGTGCAGGCCCAGTCCACACGCCTCTGGGTGTCCAGGGGCAGGCTGAGGGCGAGCCGCCAGGGCAGGGCTACTGGGCCCCCCACCCCAGGGCACCAGCACCTCGGGGCAGCAGGGGGTGTGCAGCAGGCCAGAGGCTGCGCTGACCACACCGCCCTGGCAGCCTGGGTCACCACTCCGCATCCCAGGCTCTGGGACCCTCTGTCCTGAGACGTGTCCTCCTCCGATCTGCTGCCTGAAGCCATTTGCAGACCCAGGCCAGCGAGAAATCAGCCCCCAGGGTCTCGGGTGGGTGGCCCCCAGGGCTGTGCGGGGCCGACCCCTACCCTGCGGCCTTCTCTCACACAGACCACGGTAATAGAGTACGTGAAGCCCTCTGACCTCAAGAAGGACATGAATGAGACCTTCCGGGAGAAGTTCCCACACATCAAACTGACACTGAGCAAAATCAGAAGGTAAGGGGACTGAGGAGAGATCTCTGGGCCCTGCCACCGTGATGAGGCCGTTCCTCCCCTCTCCTGTTTCTGGTAGGTTCTTGAGCTTGATAAGTCCAATGTGCCCCGCCCAAGTCCCCTCCTGCTATCTGACCGAGCCAATATCAGCAGTTCCCCACCCCACCCCACCCCCGCCCGCCACCTCCATGGGTCAGGCTGCCTCAGTGCTGCTTGCACCCACACCTGCTAGCCCTGCTCCCTGATGCCCGTAACCACACAGGAGGTGGGCACTGTGGTGACCCCATCTGACGGGATCGAGGGCCGAGGAGGCTTGCCCAAGACCTCAGCGAGTTAAGTGGTGGACCGCCCGGAGCCCAGGCAGCCTGGCCTAGTTGGGACTCCTGGGGATCGCCCTTCCCTGGGCCCTCCTCGCCCCACTGTCTCACTGTCCCCCCTCACCAGCACCAACGGGCTTCACTGAAGGTCCAGACGCTGCTTCAGGGCCTTTCCGCGGTGCCGTTTCTCCCCACATCGTCTCTCTCGCAGCCACAGGGGAGCAGGGACTCTGTCCTCTGTGGTGGCCCCTGGAGGGCAGCATGGGCTACCCGGTACACCTCGGGGGAGGGGCAAGGGGAAGCCAACATCCGCCTGCTTGTCCAGCAAGCTGCGGACCCTAGCGCCGGCCGTGCCCACCTGGAGGAAATGGTGCCTTCTCAACGGCCCGGAGGGCCACCCTGGAGCAGGGAGAGGGGCGGCCACTTCCACTGCCCGTCAGCACCCGGCTTCCGTGTAAACCCGCAGTTTAAAACGGGAGATGCGGAACCTCTCTGAGGAGTGCAGCCTGGAGCCTGTGACGGTGTCCATGGCCTACGTGTACTTCGAGAAGCTCGTCCTGCAGGGCAAACTCAACAAGCAGAACCGCAAGCTATGCGCCGGGGCGTGCGTGCTGCTCGCCGCCAAGATCAGCAGCGACCTCCGCAGGAGCGAGGTGAAGCAGCTCATCGACGTGAGTGCGCCCGGCCCCGCCCCCGACCTGCTCTGGACCAGGGTGGGGCGTGGCTTGTGCAGAACCCGGCTGGGGCGGAGCGGTTGGTGCCGAGCTGGGGCTCCACATAACCTCCCTCCTCCCTCCTCCCTCTTCCCTCCTCCCGTGCAGAAGCTGGAGGAAAGGTTTCGGTTCAACAGAAGGGATCTGATCGGGTTTGAGTTCACGGTGCTGGTGGCCTTGGAACTCGCGCTCTACCTTCCCGAGGGCCAGGTGTTACCTCACTACAGACGCCTCACGCAGCAGTTCTAGCCCAGCCTGGCCTCTGCCCGGAGGGCGGCCACCCCTCCCACACCGCCCAGACGCCCCGGCGCTCAGGGCCCCAGGGATGTGTCCGTGTGAGCGGCCGCCCGGCAGGGACGCGCCTGCCCCTCAACTGATGCCGCTGTCCCTGCA
Organism: Panthera leo; assembly: GCF_018350215.1. Lineage (NCBI taxonomy): Eukaryota > Metazoa > Chordata > Mammalia > Carnivora > Felidae > Panthera > Panthera leo. Next base: position 1,644,462 of record NC_056681.1, read on the forward strand.
CACCTGCTCCCTTGGAGGGACACCGCTTTCATTCCAAAGCACACTACCCGCCATGGTACATTCCTGAGAATCTTCTCGCATTTTTACGCGAGCAAAACGTGAGGTTTTATTTTTTTCATGTGCCTGAGACCGACCCGATCCTCAAGTGGTCATTTCGGCATCTTTACTTTGCACCGCCTGGTCTTCCGCAAACCACCACAGCCACTGCGCTCGCATCGCAGAGATCTGGGTTTCCAGAGCCTGCTGAACACTCTGGAATTGCAGAAGTTGGCGTCTCGAAACGTTAGTCTTGGCTCTTTCCGGTTTTCGTTGGTGGACACAGCTCCCTCCCGGCCCAGCTGAGCCCCTCCGGGATGCCCACTGGCCTCCCCCGGCATCCTTCCACAGGCGGAGCTCTGGCATCAGTGCAACTAGGGCAGACTCCGGTTTCTCTCACTTTTTACTCCAAGCATCGTGTCACTGTGAAATCCTGATGCCCGAGCGTCACACACGCCAGCAGGCCTCCGCGCAGACACTAGCCCACCCGAGGGGGGACCCACCCTTCACCTCTCACCGGGAAACCCTGCTTGCCTGCGACACTCCGGACCTTCAGGATGTTTGTTGGACTGCTTGCTCCTGGCTCTTGATCTTTCTAAGCAATATCGTGATGGAGAAAACCAGTGTATTTATTGTTACTTGGGATTTGGTTTGATGGGTCTTAAGGGAACAAAATCTGGTCGAGAGCAGTTGAGGCCGTGACTTGGAACACCACACTTGACTCTCAGGCAGGCAGGAGGGGGGTGGGCTACTCCACAGCCCCCACCGACGGCCCCATCTCCCTGGGGGGCGGGTGCACACACCTTTCTTCGTAGGCAGGACGCAGTCTTGGCTGTCACACGAAGCCCAGGGAGTGGTGGTTGTCACCTGTGTGCAGGCCGGTGCCCCTTCTCTCAACAGGGCCCGTGTTCGGCTTTCCCAGGTCTGCGTGTCCTTCCTGCACGTTCTGTGACCCGGTTCTCCAGCTCACTGTCCCGTCAAACACTGAAGAACCAAGGATGATTTCCCTCCCTGGGTCAGCTGGCATTAAAAATGACCACGTTGGCTGGGCCATTAAGCTGCTTCCCTGCCGTCCTACAAACCTGTCAGTCTGTGCGACAGCCCCACCCCGTATTGTGTGTGAACTGATGCTTTTGCCAAAAGGAGACACCGGTTCTGCTCATCACAACGCTCAGGCACCGGCGGCTCAGCCTGGACCCCAGCACCCGTGTCTGCATGCAGGCCAGCTGTTCCTCTTCCCCCGGGGGATGGAGCCCAAGCCTGTATTCCAACCCTATTTATTGTGGGATAAACTCCCTGTCCCCCTCGACGGCCCCTAATGCACACGTGTCCCAGACGGACGAGGGTGGGAGGGAGCTGAGATACAGGTGCTTTTCTGCTTTCCTCCTGGACAGCAACGTGTGCAGCCCTCATATCTCAAGGCCACTCTAGCGTCACAAGCGCTGGAAAGGACGGATTCCCAGACTTCACCTCAAGAGGGCGTGCGTCCTCGTCCGCGACAACTTCCGCACGGGTGTTGGAACAGCTGACAGCAGTTTAGGTTTCTGTGTTCCCATAGTAAGATTTAGTCCTTCGCAGACCTGTAACTCTCCCTTTGGTGTGTCCTGTCCTCGATGCCAAAAGCTGCTCCTGTGGCGGTCAGTGACCACTGCAGCAAAGCCAGTATTGAAGCCAAACGTGTCTGAGCCCCTCACACTCTAGATAGAGCCCAGACGTCTAAGAGGCGGCTCCGAAAGCAGCTGTGCGTTTAAAAGTGCGCTAAGCGACTATCTGACCTCAATGTCAAGTCACGTGTCATTTGTTTGCAAACGGTAATGTATTTGTGGTTCAAAGTAAAATGTGATTTTGCAAAGTATGCCACAGGTTGCCTCCTTTCAGCTGACCAGCGGCGTCCAGCTTTACAGCAGCCCTCACACTGATGCCCAGAGGAACGCATCCACACTCCCAGAATGAACCAACACAGGTGGGTTTTGCTATTTTTGTTATTTATTTACGACAAACATCTCACATCTGTAATCCTCTCTGGTCAGAAGTTCCTAGGACAAAAGTAAGGACGACGTTAAAACCTCATTTCAGGAAAGGTCCCAGGCCTCTGTGCCCAAACACAGGCCATCTTACTCACTTTGAAACGATGCCATCGGCCTTGGCCAGTCGTAGAATGGAGTCATCAGACTCACCCTGGAAAAAAGTGCTCGACTATCACCCCTGCTACCCCCAGCTGGCAGGAGGTCCAGTGGACAGGCCTGGCACACGGCCCCATACCTGACTATGGGGGGGGGCGGGGAGGGGGGTACCTGAGTGCTTTCTCGGGGGTTCCTATCTTGGGCCCCTTAGCGCCTATTACCCCTATTCCGCGGCAGGAAGGGGCAGGCGGCTAGCACAGCCCCGCAAGTTCACCCATTCTGCCCACAAATCTACTCCAGCCTCCAGAAAGGAAGACCCCCTTCCCCACTCAACCGCACACCCGGTGCCCAAAGCCAGGGAAACTCACCATCCTCCGGATAGCCCCGCAGATCGCATAGGTTTTAAACTGGCCGTTAAACCTACCCGTCACCTTGTCAACCTGCAAATCGTCAACGCGAGTCATAAGACTCTGGGGTCCGGGAGCGCTCAGCCCGCTAGGCCACCCGGACCTGGCTTCGGCCGCCCTGGGGGCGGGCCCATTGCCTCCGCCCGGCTCACCTCGGCCACGTTCATCTGGATGGACGCGTGGTCCTTGGCGCCGATGATGCGGTTGCTGGCGGAGCTGCGGGGGGGAGGGGGGAAGGGGGGGGGCGGTAAGCGCAGTGAGCGGGGGGGGGGGGGGGGGGGAGCGGGGGCGGGTGGAAGGGCTCGCTCACCATTTCCGCGGCACGTACAGGTCCACGAACTCTCCGGCGTCGTTCTGCATGTCGACGGCAAGCCTGCGAGACCCCGAGGCGCCGTGAGGCCGGGCCGCGTCTCCGCTGCAGCCGCCCCGGCCCCCGCGCCGTCTCCCCAAGCCGCCCCGGCCCTCGGGTGTCGGCTCCCGCCCGGAGACCCCGCCCGGAGCCCCCGCCCGGCCGCGCGACCCACCTGCTGCCACCACCACCACGAGCGCGAGCGCAGAAAGGAAGCACTTCCTCCGCCGGCGGCGGTATTGGAGGACGGGGCGGGGCCTCGGCGAGTGCTTCCGGGTCGCGACGCGGGGCGCCGCCGGTTGCCCTGACGCACTTCCGCTTCCGGCGGACGGGGCGGGACCTGCGGGTGACGGCGCCCGGCGGACTCGCGGGAGCCGGTGGCGGGCCCAGGCAGGCGTCGCCGGACTGGGGGACGCCCGGGCCTCCGCGGCTTCTGCTTCGGCTGTCAGCCACGCGTGGGCGAGCGGGGGCCGTGCAGACCCCTCCTGGGACTTCGTCCGCGACAGTGGCCGAGCGGGAGGAAGCCTCGAGCAGGCTGGGAGGCGGCGGGCGGACTTGGGGTCCTCTCTAGGGCGCGGGGACACCGCTCTCGGGAAATCGAGGTCGGGGCAGGGAGGGGACGCTGCCAAGCTCCCGGGGCAGGACCCGCTGAGACCTGCCTGTGTCTGCATGTGGGTCAACCCAGCTAGTCCTGGTGATCAAAAGATTCTGTAGCTGGAAGGTGGGAGAGGCAGCTAGACTACCGGAGTGCCAGGAAGGAGAGAGTAGCAGAGCGAGGTCTGCAGAGGGATCTTCCTCGAGTGTTCAGCGGAATAGGGACCCCGGAAATAAACCACATATGTGGTCAAATGATGTTCTACAAGGCTGCCAAGACCACTGTGGGGGGGAAAGGACTGTCTTTTCCACAAACGGTGCTGGGAAAATGGGACATCCGCATACAAAAGAAGGAAGCTGAACCCTTACCTCAACACCTTATGTAAAAACGATGTGGATCAAGGACCTAAAACAAAATTTTTTTTAAAATTTTTTTCTTTTTTAACGTGTATTTATTTTTGGGATAGAGACAGAGCATGAATGGGGGAGGGTCAGAGAGAGGAGACACAGAATCCGAAACAGGCTCAGGCTCTGAGCTGTCAGCACAGAGCCGGCCGCGGGGCTCGAACTCAACGACCGCGAGATCATGACCTGAGCCGAAGTCGGCCGCCCAACCGACTGAGCCACCCAGGCACCCCTAAAACAAAATTCTTAGAAGAAAACCTAGGGCACAGGCTTTACGACATTGGACCCGACCATGATTTTGAAATGAGACCAAAGGCATGGACAAAAACGACAAGTCGCGCCTCATGAAAATTTTTAAGATTTGTGCATCAAAAGACACCATCAGCAGGGTAAAAAAGCAACCTACAGAATGGGAGAATATGTTGCAAATCATACACCTGGTGAGGGATCAATATCAGGATATAGAGAGAACTAAAACTAAACAAAACCTGTTTTAAAAGTAGGCAAAGGGGGCGCCTGGGTGGCTCAGTCGGTTAAGCGGCCGACTTTGGCTCAGGTCATGATCTCGCGGTCCGTGAGTTCGAGCCCCGCGTCAGGCCCTGTGCTGACAGTTCAGAGCCTGGAGCCTGTTTCAGATTCTGTGTCTCCCTCTCTCTGACCCTCCCCTGTTCATGCTCTGTCTCAAAAATAAACGTTAAAAAAAAAATTTTTTTTTTTTAAAAAGTAGGCAAAGGACCCCAGTAGACATTTCTCCAAAGATGTATAAATGGTCGGTAAGTACATTTAAAAGATGCTCAACAGCACTAGTCCTTAAGGAAATGCAAATCAGGGGCGCCTGGGTGGCTCAGTTGGTTGAGCGTCTGACTCTTGATTTGGGCTCAGGTCATGATGTCCGTGCTGACAGCACAGAGCCTGCTTGGGATTCTCTCTCTTCTCAGTTTCTCTCTCTGTGCCTCTCTTTCTCTCAAGATGAATGTATCAACTAAAAAGGAGGAGGAGAAGAGGGAGAGAAAGAAGTAGAAAAGAGGAGGAAGAAGAGAAAATTTTAAAAAGAGGCAAATGTTGGCACGGTTGTGGGAAATTGGAGGTTTTGCTCATTGTTGGTAGAAATCTGAACCGTGTAGTCATCGTGGGAGATAGTATAGTGGTTCCTCAATTAAAGATAGAATTCCCGTATCCAATAACTCCACTCCTAAGTGTACACACAAAAGAATTGAAAACTGTCTCAAACAGATACTCGCACACCCATCTGCAGCCGTATTACCCACAACAGCCAAACGGCAGAAGCGACCCGTATGTCCGTCGGTGGACGGATGGGTGAACAAAATGGTCTACACGTACAAGGGAATGTTATTCGGCCTTAAAAAGGAAGGACATTCTGACACAACGGGTATAGTTAAACCTCGAGGAAATTATGCTGAGAGAAATTAGCCAATCACACAAAGACAAATGCTGCACAATGACACTTCCACGAGGTACTCAGAGTCGTGGAGATCAGAGAATAGGGTGGTAGTTGCCATCGTGTGGGAGAGGGAAACGGAGCTAGTGTTGAACAGGGAGTTTCAGTTTTGCAAAGTGAGTTCTGGAGTTGGATGGTGGTGATGCTAATGCGTCATTAGAGTATTTAACACCATCGAGCTGCACGCTTACAAATGGTTAAAGTGGTAGGTTTTACATCTGTGTGTGTGTTTTAATGTTTGTTTTTGAGGAAGAGAGAGTGTGAGTGGGGGAGGGGCAGGCGGAGGGAGGGGGAGAAAGAATCTTAAGCAGTCTTCACGCTCAGCTTGGAAATATCCAGATCTCTATTTATTTTAGTGTTTATTAATTTTTGAGAGAGAAACAGAGCAGGGGAGGGACAGGGAGAGAGGGAGACGGAATCAGAACCAGGCTCCGGGCTCCAAGCTGTCAGCACAGAGCCCGATGCAGGGCTTGAACCCACGAACCGTGAGATCATGACCTGAGCCAAAGTCGCCCGCTTAGCTGACTGAGCTACTCAGGCGTCCCAATATTTATTTATTTTAAAGACTTTATTTTTAAGTAATCTCTGCACCCAACATGGGTCTCAAACGCACAGCCCCAAGACCAAGAGTTGCATGGCTCCACCAATGAGCCAGCCAGGTGCCCCATGTTACGTGTATTTTAACACAATATTTACGTATTTTTTAATGTTTATGTAATTGTTTTGAGAGAGTGAGCAAGCGGGGGAGGGGCAGAGAGAGAGAAGGAGAGAGAATCCCAAGCAGGCCCCACACTGTCAGCACAGAGCCTGAGGGTGGGGCTCGATGTCATGAACCGTGAGATCATGACCTGAGCTGAAATCAAGAGTCAGACGCTCAACTGACAGAGCCCCCCAGGCACCTCCAAAACAATTTTTAAAAATGTAAGATGATAGGAAGCACACACATGGGTGTGCACATCCTTTCCTCTAGGGCAGAGTCTCAAGGCCAAGTTCTTCAAGGGAAAGAAACTTGTGTCCCCCACCCTGTGGCCCAGGAAATCTGGATTTACTCTTATGAAACGTTGCTGTCCAAGGTCCCAGGTCCCACCTTGGAGCAAGTAAGTAGTCCCTGATGGCAGCCAGGTACCGGGGGAGGGAGGGCTGCAGACAAGATCCTAGGTAGGGATGGCCTCGTTGTGCCTGTGCTGTCCCCAGCAGCCACTATGGGGCGTCTGAGAGCTGTGTCTGCACTGCCTACAGCTGCGCTGGGGCCCTAGGGCAGAGGCTCACCTGTTTGTTCCCGGCCCACGTCTCTGGAACTGAAGGGGGCTGAGCCATCTCCCTCAGGCCCCTGGTCCCTTGTCCGCGGGGTAGATTGTTTACTGAGCTTCCTCTGGGGTCTCCAGGTTGGGCAAGGGCCAGAGGCCGGGTGGAACAAAGGCAGCGGGGGGCAGGAGGACCTGGCACTTGAAGACAGGCTGAGCCCTTTTTGTAGATCCCAGGGCAGCTTCCAGGAACTCAGCAGCAGATGTCCAGCAGGGTGGTGCCGTCCAGGGTTCCTGAGTGCACCTGTTTCTACTCAAGAGTATATGCCTGTGGGGTGCCTGGGTGGCTCTGTTGAGTGTCCGACTTCGGCTCAGGTCGTGATCTCATGGTTTGTGAGTTCGAGCCCCGCATCGGGCTGAGAACCTGGAGCCTGCTTTGGATTCTGTGTCTGTCTCTCTCTGCCCCTCCCCTACTCACGATCTCTCTCTCTCTCTCTCTCTCTCTCTCTCTCTCTCTCTCTCTCTCAAAAATAAACATTTAAAAAAATTGATAAGAAAATTAAAAGAAAAAAGTATTCACCTGCTTGCCCCACTTTACCCTCCCAAGTGCTCTCCATAACCTTGACTTGTCAATATCACATCAGTATCACAAGTCAAGCTTGCACTGCCCCTCTGTTTCTTAACCCTCAGATAAATTACTCAGCTGCCTCCTTCTGGCCATGAAGTAGGGACAACGGTAGAGCCACCCCACAGGGCTGGGTGGTCTGCATTCAACTAGTTAACACATGCAGTGCTCAGAACGAGTGCGGCACTCAGGAAACCCCCAGCCTGCTAGTGTTCATCACCACCACCATCACCATCATCACCAGTACTGTTGTCACAATGTGGTTCCAGGTCATACGGTTGGGTTTGAATCGTAGGCTGGTGACTGGCAGCTTGCACCAAAGACAGCTCGATCTCATACGGGTCCCTGTTCAGGCTGCCCGGGGAGGGCGATGGCGGCCAACAGCAGCTGCTTGGTGTCTGTGCAGCAGCCACGTCCTGCAGGCCCCCCCCCCCCCCCGCCCCGCCACATGCACAGGTAAACGAGGCCCTGAGACGTGGGGCAGCTCAACCTTCCAGGGGCGCCTCCCCCTCCTCCTCCCAGAGCAGCTGTTTCTGGGCCAGGCACGGCCGGGCCGGTCTGAAATGCATTGTGTGTGGAAGGGAACCGGCCAGAACCAGGAAACCCTCCTTCCGGGCCCGGGGCGGGGGCCAGGGTGAGCGGCAGGTCAGGGCCGACCAGACCTGCCCAGGAGTTACAGCCACCAGCCCCTCCGGCCTGCCCTCCATTCCCTTGAGAGCAGGCCTGGCTCACCTCCCTGGGGCTTGGGGGGGGGGCGGGGGAGGGCGGGGAGTGTGCAAGCCAGTGAGCCACCAACCAGGGCCTGGCCCCACAGCCTCCCAGGCTTTGGGATCATCGTCTGACCTCAGAGAGACAAAGGCAGTCACCGGCCCTCCCTGGTCTTGATGAGGGTCAAGGGAGGTCACGGTGGGCGTGCGGCACCCCCCATATGGGTCAACATAACTGGCCCAGAGCTTAGGGCATCTGGCATCGTTACTCAGCCTATCGGGGCCCCAGGGAGCGTGGAGGGGCCAGGCCAGTGCCCCGTCCGTTCTATCTTACCTTGTTTTATTTTTTCATCGTGTCGTTTACTATTTCGCTTTCTTTTACGTATCTGTCATTTTGTTTTTCTATTTGATTTTTTTCATTGAGACATGATAAAAAGCACAAATACAAATCCTGAGTGTTCCACCCGCTGGATGCTTCACTCTGCTGTTCACCTAGGCAGGCAGGGCTCCCCATGACCATGCAGGATGGAGTCAGGCTCTGGGTGGGGCCAGTCCCCTTCCCCCCCGCCCCACCGCCCCCACCGCCCCTGCCCCGGCTCCCAGGAGGCTCATGCAGGCCTTCTCAGGACACAGGTGACATGCTGGGGAGTCCGGTGGGGGCTGAGCTAGGCGCTTGGGGCTCATCTGTGCACCGGGTCCACCTGGAGGGGCCAGCTGACAGCAGGGGGGTACTGAGGTCGGACACCCAAGACTGTCCCGCCTCCTGGCCCCACCCCTCCTGTGGGGGCTGGCCACAGAGGTCTGAGCCAAGTGACAGGAAAGGAGGCCCTTCCGTCCGAAGCACACACAGGGCGTCCAGCTGGCTCGTCCTCGCAGACACACAGGGTTTGCCAGGCTGGCCGGAGGCCAGCGCGTCCCAGCCCGACCGGGTGGGGATCCAGATTCAATGGGAAAGCACGGCAAAGCGCAGGCAGCAGAGCCCCCCGGGGCACAGGCCAGGGTCCGACCCCAGGCACAGACGGAGCCCCCACGTCCAGGCAGTGACTCGGGCGGGGGGACCTGGGAAAGGCCTGGGTTCCGACGCCGTCCCCCTGCCCCTAGGCCTTCTCCCCTTCTGCTTCCCCATCAGGAGGTCGGAGCTGTTGTCCCCACACCCATGGGTGGAGGTCAGGGCTCAACAGGACAGGGGCGGCTGGGAGCCCGGTGAGCGGCGCAGAGACGGAACGGTGCCACACCCGGGGGAGCGCTGTGGTCAGGGAGACGGAGAGCTGCTGTCCCCGTGGGAAGTGGGCCCGAGGGTGACCCTGCAGCACTGCCCAGGTCTCAGCCCGCCTGTGCCCGGGCTCCGCAGGAGTGGGTGTCCCCGGCGCCCGGCCAGGCAGCCAGGACAGGGAGCTCTGGGCCTGGCACTTCTGAGGGAGGTTCACGCTTCCTGCCTGTGAACCAGCAGCTGGGGAAGGCCCCACAGAGGCCCCATGACAACACTGTGAGCCCATTTTACAGAGCAGGAAGCTGAGACCGAGGGAGAGGACGTTTCCCCCACCCCCAGCGTCACATGACTGGGGCCACGCGGGCTGATGGGTGAGATGATCACAGCCAGGCCCCGGCCTCTGTGCTGGAGAGGAGCTTGGCCGGTGGGGTCTCAGGCGCGGGCACCTTCAGAACATCCCTTACCTTCGTCTGTGCCCCAGCGACACGCCCCGTGGGCCTGAGCTGGACGAGACAGGTAGATGGGCAGGTCCCCAGCCCTGGGCGCTGAGCTGGGCCCTGCCCCCAGCAGGGTGCATCAGCAGCTGCCGAAACAGGCCCAGAGGCGAGGTGGAAAGTGACGGAATCCAAATTCCTGTCCCAGGCATGTGGGTCTGGCCCGGGCTTGTCCAGCTGGCTTGGCCAGCCGCCAGCTCCCGCCCCTCCCCACCCCCAGCTCTGCAGGCGCTCTGGGCCTCTGCGGCCCCTCCACCCACCAGGACCTCCACCCGCCAGGACCTCGTGTGAGTGGCAGTGGGAAGGCAGTGGTGCCGGGTGCTGGGCCCGGGCTGGGCACCGGACACTACAGTGTGCGAGACCGATGGTCCCTGTCCCCGGAGAGCTCGTGACCCAAGGAAGAAGGCCATAAGCATCTCATCTCAGGTGTAGGACAGTGGGTCCCACCCAGGAGCTGTCCCCCCCACCAGGATCCCTGCCAGGACATCACACCTGGGGGGGAGGAGAGGTGCTCCTGGCCACCAGTGGGTGCGGGCCAGGGGCGCTGCTCAGCCAGCCGCCCGTGGTACCCACGACGGCCCCTTCGGGAGGCCTCGGGCCCAGAATGCCTGGTCTAGGGTTTTGAAGGGCTACATAGGCTGGGCGGTCAGAGAAGGGATGTCCGAGGAGGGACAGTGCCACGGAGTGACCAGCCCTGAGAGGTGCCACGCCTTTAACACCGGCCACCCCAGTGCCCCTGCGGACAAGGACTGAGTGATGGGTGCCCTGGAGTGGGGGCGGGAAGAGGTGCTGGGCTGGGGAATTCCAGAAGGCAGAGGCTCTCCTGCCAGGTTCTCAGCTCCCTGCAGCCCCTGCCACGTTCCTCCCCTGGGTGGGCAGGCGATGGGGCTCAGTGCACTCCCGGCAGAGATACAGCGGGCCCGGGAGCAGCCCGCACCAGCCTCCTGAGTGACCCAGATCACTGTGCAGGCCCCAGGGGCCTGCTTCCTGGGGCTGGGGCCACGGGGCCTTGCCAGGACTCAGGTTTGCCGTCGCTGGAGAGCAGTGGGCCACACCGTCTGCCGTGAGCAAACCTCCCGGGTGGGGAATGAGTCCCTTGCAGACAGGGTCAGGACTTACCAGCGTGGCGTGGTCAGCGGGGCCCGAGCCTCAACAGGCAGGGTCACACATGTCCTCTCCGATTGTTGGCGCCCCCGTCTGTAAAATGGGCTTTTGTGGGCATCCGATCAGATGACGCATGTTAGACACTTGCCCGGCACCAGGCACGAGGGCACCAGACAGCAGCTGCCTAATGGCCCACTGGGTGCTGGGCGCAGGGTGGCTTGGTGCTGCTGAGGGGCTGGCCCGACAACGAGGCAGGAAAACACGATCGGCCCCATTTACACAGGAGTCCGGTGGGGCGGGGGACGCCTCTGACCTCAGGGCGCACCGCGAGCCCAGGACAGAGCTAGGAGGGTGGGCTGCGGGAGACCTGGGCCCCGAGGGAGGGGTGGCTCTCAGCTCCCAGCCTTCGCCCCCCTCACCGCCACTCGCAGGTTCCGAGAGGGGGCCCAGACCGCTTTCGAGGAGACTGGACTCCCAGTGGACCGCGCCCACCCCCCGCCCTGCAGCGGCCTGACGGGAGCCCCGCACCCCGCACGTCTCCCTGTGTTTACATTCCCCCCGGAGGAGCAGGACACATGTTTGTAAATGTCTGCTGGAGGCAGACAGGCCTGGAGCTGAGCCCAGCCACCTTCATTTCACCCCTGGGGCAGAGGACAACCCCAGAGGATCCTGGAGGGGCTCTCAGCAGCCCACCCCTCTCTGCCAGGCCAGACCCGAGCCGGAGGCTTCGGACACTGGCTGGGCGCGCACCTCCAAGCCTCCCCACCTACTGGGCATCCCGGAGGGCCCCCTGAATGAGATCAGGGTGACGGTGGAGGGACGTGGTTGGGGGTCAGCTGTATTTGAAACACTGGTGACCCTAGGGCAGCCCCGGGTCAGGCCACCTATAGGATGTGCAGGGGTGAGGCCCAGGGCCTCTGGGGCGCGAGCCCACAGGCCCCCTGCACGGTGACCAGGGCCTGCACAGGGGACAGGGCAGGAGGGGCTGTGACTCAGCATCTCTGCAGACGGGACCCAGTGGCATCACACACTCAGGCTGAGTCAGTCCACTGTTCGGGGTTGGTGTCTCTGGTTCACCGCGGCCCTAAACACGGGCCCACGTGTCACCGGAAGCACGGGACCGGCAGGCCACGCGGTGGTGGGTCCGCAGGCACCCGGACGCATCCCTGCCCCCACCATCTCTGCTGGAGGCCCGATGGGCGCTGTTCCTGCGTATGCTGTGCCTTCATGGCCCCCACTTGGCATCCACGCTCCTCTTGATGCCTGGGAAAGGCCAGCCGTCGAGCCATGCCTCTCCCAGTCCCTGCACAGCCCCTGCAAAGAAGCCATCTCCCAGGAATCACCCGTGGCGTAGCAGCGCCGAGACTCTGCGCCTCTCTGGGCTGACGTGTGCGCCACAGCACGTGGAGCCACACCTGGTCCCCCACTCGCCATGCGCGGACATCGGGACTGTTGTGCACAGCGCGGCCCTCGATGTTTGTGGACAGGAGCTGTGTAGACACGTGCCTGCATCTCTCCTGGTACGTCTGCGCAGCGGAAGGCCGGGGTCACCCGGCGGCTGCACTGCCACCGTCTGGTGTCTCCGTTCCGCGTGGTGGCCGTAGAGCAGGGACTGCCGGAGACGTGCGGCAGGTCAGGTGCTGAGCCCTGACCCCCTTGGCCTGCCTGCTGCGGGGCCTCCAGGCCAGAGTGAAGGCTGTGGCCACAGGGTCACCTGCTCAGCACGGGACTCCAGACACAAGATAAATAACAAAATGACGAAATGAAAGAAATAAATTTTTTTTAAAGAGTTGAGTGAACAAAGGAAAAAATGTGCAACAGAAAGGGGCGGGTCCTGGGGCCGTGGTCTGCAGGTGGTGAGAGCGGGTGGGGAGAGGCGCTCCTGGCCGCAGGAACTCCGTCACAGTGGCTGAGGTGCTGGGGGCCATGTGGGGTGGCTTGAGGTGGGGCCGTGGTACAGGGCCATGGTGCAGAGCGAGGTGCAGGGGCTGTGGTGCAGGGGTGTGGTGCAGGGCGTGGTACAGGGGTGTGGTGCAGGGCGTGGTGCAGGGGTGTGGTGCAGGGGTGTGGTGCAGGGCATGGTGCAAGGGTGTGGTGCAGGGGTGTGGTGCAGGGCGTGGTGCAGGGGTGTGGTGCAGGGGTGTGGTGCAGGGGTGTGGTGCAGGGCGTGGTGCAGGGGTGTGGTGCAGGGGTGTGGTGCAGGGCGTGGTGCAGGGGTGTGGTGCAGGGCGTGGTGCAGGGGTGTGGTGCAAGGGTGTGGTGCAGGGGTGTGGTGCAGGGTGTGATGCAGGGGTGTGGCGCAGGGGTGTGGTGCAGGGGCCATGGTGCAGGGGTGTGGTGCAGGGTGTGGTGCAGGGGCATGGTTCAGGGGCCATGGTTCAGGGGCGTGGTGCAGGGGCGTGGTGCAGGGTGTGGTACAGGGGCCCTGGTGCAGGGGTGTGGTGCAGGGACCGTGGTGCAAGGGTGTGGTGCAGGGGTGTGGTGCAGGAGCGTGGTGCAGGGACCATGGTGCAGGGGTGTGGTGCAGGGGCCGTGGTGCAGGGACCATGGTGCAGGGGTGTGGTGCAGGGGCGTGGTGAAGGGGCCGGCTCCAGGCTTGAGGGCTGATGGCTTCCCAACAGGGGCCACAGGGCTGCTGGCCTCCGAAAAGCCACCTGAGCTGACAGGCCCAGAGTCCTCTCGGCGGAGGCGGGCAGAGAAGGGACCCCGTTTCTCAGTGGGGGCCACAGGGCAGGTGGGCCTGAGCCCCCGGACAGCGCCCAGGCCAGGGCTCCCCGATGTCTGCGAGGCACCAGGACAGATGGGCACGTACCGCCCAAGGCCTCCCACCGCTGCACCGACCCCGGCCAGCCCGTGGCCCTGCCGCTGCGCCCCCTTCAGAGCACCTCCCAGACGGACGGCTGTCGACACCGCGGGTGTGCGCCTCTCCGGCCCTTCCTGGCTCCTTTCCTCCCCAAGCCTCGGTTTCCCTTCTGGGAAACGGAACGGTGATTCCCAGCGGTCACCCCAGAGCCTGCCGGCGAGGTGCAGGCACATGGCAGACCCAGGGGCCCCCTCATCATCCTCAGGAAACGCACCCAAGTAAGTGACTTGGGGGAGGCCTACGGGTGCCGTGGCTCCGGGTCCCTGCCTCGGTCAGCTTACCCAGACAGCAGGGGAGGGGACAAGAGTCCCGGTCTCCACAGCCGGCCCGGAAAATGGCTGCCGCCAAACCCCGGGGGTGGGTGCCGTTACCACCGGTCTCCCTCTGCCCTCGGCCCAGGGCCTCCCTGGGGGTCTGCCCCGTGGGCTGGCAGGTGGCCTGCGGGTGGGAGATGACGAGGCGGAAATCGCCCCTACTTGTTGCGTCCTGGGGCCGCGTGGGGGCGTGGGGTCTGTCAGCTCAGGGTCCCAGGGGAGCCGTGACCTTGGCAGCCAGCTGCTGGGACCCTGTGACTAGAGCTGTGCAGGCAGGCAGGAGTGGCCCTGTCACCACCACTGCTGTCCCTTGTTAGAAATGAGTCCTCTCCAAAGGCTTCAGGAGACCCCAGCACTCTGAGACCAGACATGGGGGTGGGGGTGCCCAGGGCTGCCCGAGTGGCTGAGTTTGGCCGATCTAGGGCATCAGGCGGGGAGGAGAGACAGAGACAGATAGTGACAGAGGAAGGGACAGAGACACAGAGAGCGCACCCGCAGCCTGGGAAGGAGAAGCCTGGACAGGGAGAGGGAGAAAAGACAGAGGAGCAGGCCATGATGAGGAAAAGGATGGAGGGTGAGGGAGGTGAGGCCTGGCTCCGGGGGGGCCCCCCGCTGCTCTGAGAGGGGGCCGGGGCCAGGCCGCCCGGAGGAGAGGGCTTGGGGTGGGGGGGCGTGTGCCTGGCTGGTCGAGGCCTGGAGCAGGGCTGCTGGTCCCAGGCCAGTCCCTCGAAGGGAGAGGGCCCCACCTGTCAGGGGCTGCTGTGGTTTCTGCCCCAGGAGGGGTGCAGACCCAGCGGGGTTCAGGGGACCCTGCTTCCTGCCTGTGACCAGACGCCATGGGGAGCTGCAGGTGCGCCCCTCTATCTCTGGGCCCCCGACCAGATGTCGCAGAGTTGGGAAGGCATCCGGGCGAATCTGGCTCCCTTCGAAGGCTGGCGGGCCCAGGAGGCTGGGGTCTGGGGGCTGCTGGAGGCGCTCCCAGCCGTTGGCTCACGGCAGCCCTGGCCCTGCCCTTCCCAGGGGATCAGATTCCTCCTGGGCTGAGGACTCCTGGCCATATAAGGCCGTCTGCGGGCACCTCCTGGAGAAGCGGCAGAGCCCTCACCCTCGCCTGCCCCCCATGGGAACCAGAGCTTGGCCAGGCCCCCAAGGATGGAGGGGGGAAGGAGCTGGCCGGAGCCCGGTCCTGCGAGGGAGGAGGGCAGGGGCAGGCCCCGTCCTGGGCTGGGGCTCGGGGCCCCCGGGCGCCACCCTTCCCTCCGTGCCCCTCACCTGTTCCCCCGGGGCTGCCCCGTCTGCACTGTGGAGGGAGGTGGTGCGGATGGGGTGGCGGAGCACTGGGGCCAAAGGTCAGATAGGATAAAAACGGCCCCACGGAAGTGTTGGCGCCCTGGGTGCCCGATGTGGCCGCTGCGGTGGTGTGTGCTCCCCACGGCCTGGACCCCAACCTCACACCCCAGCAAGGTGCTAGGAGGTGCCCTGATGGGGGCCCCCCCGGAGAAAGCTGCACAGGGCTGGGGTGCCAAGTGCAACCTCATCACCGGCCCAGGCTCTTCCTTCGCCTCCCAGACAGTGATGCTGGGGCTCAGCCCTGTCCTTCCCTTCCCCCGAGGCTGGGGCTTGGAGCTTGTTGTAGAAGCTCATTCTGCAGGCCAAGGGGGGTCCTCAAGTGGAGGGGTGTCTTGCCAAGATGCAGACTCCTGGCCCATCGCAGGTGCCACCCTCCCCTACTAGCCCTGGCTTCCAGCTCACAGACCCCGGGCCTCGAGGGGGTGCAGGACGGGGGGCAGGAGTGCGGTCACTGGAGCCATGAGGGGTTCTTCCCGGGAGCCTGAGCCTTCCTCTGGGAGCCGCAGCCTGGCCGCCTCGGGGGAGGCAAACCCGAGAGGGCAGTTCATGCCGTGGCCGCTCTCTGGCACCTGCCCTCTGCCAGGCCTGGAGATACGGCTGGACTGACAGGCAGGACACAGCTGCGATTTAATTTAATAAAATGAACGAGTCCAAGAAATGAGACGGGGCCAACGCCCACTGGCTCTCCGGGGTGGTGCCTGGAGGGGCCAGACCCGAGGCCAGACAGAGGGGTGGGGGGGTTCTGTGGTGTCCCGGGTGGAGGTAACGAGGCCAAAGTCCCACGAGAGGGGCGAGGACCAAGGACGGCTGGACGGAGGGGCGTAGCCGGGAGGCTCCTGGCTCCACAGGGCCCGGTGGGCTGCGGTGAGGGGGGGACGGGTACAGCGCAGGGCCAGCCCAGGACCCGGCACCCAGCGGCCAGCAGGCGCCTGGAGCCTATAGCCGTCATCACAAGAGTTCCAACCCACGAAAAGCAGCCTCTGACAACGCTGACCTTTCTGGTTCCTTCCAGCTCTCGGTGCATTTCACAAAACCAGGCAGCTCCGCGTCGTTGTGGGAAGGGCTCTCCCACACCCCCCCAGAGTCACTAAGGCTGCAGGAGGGGGACGTCCAGGCTAGACCCCGGACTCTGACCCCCTGGTCCAGGACTCTCTGTACACTGAATGTACATCATTCTGCGGAGAGCCACGAAGTCCCTGATTTGAGCAGCCCCGGTCAGCAAGCTTTTTATAGGGCAGCCGGCCTGTCCAGGGCACCAGCTGGGGAGAAGGCAAGCCTAATTGGGGACGCTCCTGGGAGAGCCAGGATCGGGGGGACTGGCCGGCCCTGGTCTCCGGGCCCCTGGGCGCACCCTAGCCTGTCTGTGCCCCCTCCGGGGCACCTCCCACCTCCCACCATGAGGACGCCTGCAGGTCAGGCCT
Source organism: Panthera leo (assembly GCF_018350215.1). NCBI lineage: Eukaryota > Metazoa > Chordata > Mammalia > Carnivora > Felidae > Panthera > Panthera leo. Next base: position 1,661,167 of record NC_056681.1, read on the forward strand.
GCAGTGGGCAGTGTGAGGGGCATGGCCTGAGGGCTGGGCACACAGCAGGCAGAGAGGGACCCCTCCTGGAGCTCTGGGGTCAGAAGGCTCCCAGAGTAGGGGCCTTGGCCGGGCAGCCCAGGGCGATCGATCCCAGAACCACGTGCCCTCAAAGCCAGGGAGAGCAAAGCGATGGCCAGCTGGGGCCACAGGCTGGGAGGACAAGGTACCACTCCTTCTGGAACAACCAGAGGCGTGCCCCGGGCCCTCCTCCCACCAGGAATGCCAGGGCTCTCACCTAGCTCTGTCCTTCGGGGAGGGCTTGGACCCAGGCGGTAGCCCAGGAGGTAAGCGGTGCCCCTAGCTAAGGGGAGGGGCTCAGCTGTGGCTCTGGCCCCCTCTCCAGCCCCCGGGTCCTGGCCCCCACGCCTCCAGGCCTGTCCTCTGCCCACTGGCCTTCAACGCCCCAAGCTCTGGGCCCGCTGCCACTGTGGCAGCCAAAGGCCACGGGAAGGCTCTGGGCTGAGCGATGGCCAAGAGGGCACCGGGAACTCTCCCAGTCCTGCTGGGTCTACAACCCTCTGCCGAGGCCTTCTCCCAGCTGGGAGTCCTCAGAATGCCCATCTGGTCTGCGTCCCTCCTCCCACTCGACTGGGTTCGACCAGGGCCGACGGTGGCCATTCAGCTCGGTGCCCGCGCCCAGCCTCTCTGCCCGAGGACGGGGTGCACGTTCTCGCCAGCTGGGCTCCCTGGAAGGGCCTCAGAGCAGGCCTCCCGAGGCAGCGCTCCGCGACATTCCCAACCACAGCGCCGGCTGCTCCAGGAGCCCTCTTCCTGCTGAGACAAACTCCCCCAGCAACAGACCAGAGCCTGGCCGCCTGGCCGCCTGGCCGCCTGGCCGCCGCCTCCTCACACAGCGAGGCGGGGACACCCCTCGGTGCAGCTTCTTCCAAGGGTGCAGGGCCCAGTGGGTACGGGCGGGGGGGGGGTCCAGCACCGCCGTCTGTTAGTGATTGTGGCCACGATGATGCGGCCTGCATGAGGAGCCAGTGGGCACCCGGGGCCCCTGCTTCCCGGAGAGGCTTCCCGAGTTTACTAGGCTCAGGTTGAGTCAGGTGTGCCCGGCCTGCCCCTCCCCTCCCCCACAGCTGCTCTGCGGATGGGCCTGAGCAGGGGGCTCTGTGTGGGGGAGGGGCTCTGGTGGGGCAGTTTGGCCCAGGGAGGAGGAGTCTGCCGGGCCAGACATACCCCCTCAGGCTGCCACCTGCCCCCACCTCCCCCCCAGGGCCCAGTTACCGCACAGTTGGGGGCTGGGTGGGGAGGGCTCTGGTTTGGGACCTCCCATCCGGTGGTGGCCAGAATGTCGCAGGAGGAGGAAGACAGGCTGCGTCCGTCCTTGCCCCTCCAGCCTGAAGCTCACCCTGGGATGCCCACCCTGGACTGAGTGACACAATGCTAGGGCAGTGGGACAAGGGGGCACTTCATTAGGGACTGGTGCCCAAAAGGTGCCCAGTAAACGGGGGGCAGAAAATGAATGACCAAATCCCTCCTCCTTGCTAACTTGCCCTCCTGGCTGACCCCCGGACCTTTTGGGCTCAGTTTCCCCACTCGTAAGTAGGAAAAGTGGCTGGCTGGCCTGCGAGTCAGAGGAAGACGGGAGACATGGGTGGGCCACCTGGGGGTGACTTGCCAGAAGCAGGACATGGGTATCAGAGGTAGAGGCGGGTAGAGGTGGGCAGAGCTGGACCTCCCCTCCCCTGCCCTGCCCACCTCCCCCCAGAGGTGCCCTGGAAGAAGCCAGTGTGTAGCCTGGCGGGGGTGACACCTCCATCCTCCGTGCTGCTCCCCTCCCTGGGCACACCAGCTGGCACACGGTGGGGGCAGAGGGTGGGCACCTCCCCCAGCCCCTTTCACCACATTCTCCTCCGCCCACGTCACCCCCGACCCTCCCAGGCACCAGATGCTCCCAGGGCAGCTGTCTGCCGGGAAGCAGCTAGCCCCGGGTTAACCCTCCCTGCGCTGGGTGCCTTGGCTGACTCAGCACATTCTCTGGCAGCCACCCTCCGGGCTGCTCGATGCCCTCGGACTGGGAGGCCCGGCCGCTAGGCTCAGAGGGCTCCCACTCACCACCTCTGCCCACCGGCCCCTCCAGCGACGTTGGGAAGCTGACCTGGGGTGGGGGTGGGTTCCCAGCCTTCCGCGCCCAGACCACCAGGACCCCCAGCTATCAAGGGGGTGCCACGGGCCAGGGCGCGGTGCAGTGAGGTCCGCAATGGGAGGTGGACCCGGGGTGGGGGCAGCTGAAATTGCCCATCTGGGAACTCTGCTACTGCCCGGGGGTGGCTTTCTGTCCTTCACAACGGACCAGAAATTAGCTCATGAGCTGGCCTGCCTCCTTGGGGACCCCAGAGATCTCCGCATCCCCCCGCCCACCCGGCCGCCTCTGGGCCGGCTCCTCCCCCACTCAGAATTTCTCCTACAAAGGTACCCGCCTCTTTCTACCCTCCCCCAGGTGGAAGGACAAAACTATGGCGGACTGAGGGGGCGGAGGAGGCTCATCCCCCTTGCCTGTTTCCCAACTTGGAAGACAAGGGGCCTCCCAGCTCCCTTGGGATACAGGGTCTGCGGGAGGCCGGGGACAGCTAGAAAGATGTGGATGATAGTGCAACCTTCCGGAACAGCTGTGGCTGCAGGACCCCACGAGGACCGGCTGCCCGCCACCGAGGACCGTCCAGGGGGTCCCACGCGGGACATACACCCAGCTGGCGTGGCTCAGAGAATGGGGGGAGCTGCCAGCTCAGCAGCTGCGCAACACCCCCTCCCCAATCCCCCAGGCTCCCCATGAGGCCGATTTGGGCCAGGAGCCCGAGGGGAGGAGACCCAGTGGCCACAGCCACCCAAACCCAGAAACAGCTGGGACCGAAACTGAGTTCTGGCCTCTAGACCCCGTCTCATTTCCCAGGCATCTTCCAGAGAGCGAGCGCTTGCCCAGCGCGAGGGAGTGGCCCCGAGCAGAAGATGGCGGAGGCCACCGGCACCTCCCGGGCACAAGGGTGGGCTCGCAGCCGGCCCGGGGCCCCACAGGTGCTCAATACATGTCCTTTGCAGCCAATCTTCGCCGCACCCTCAGGGCTCTGAGCACCCTCCCTTTGCCACAGGGGCCCACAGTGGGCACCTGTGCCCTGTGCCTCTTGGTCCATTTCCCTATTCCAGAATATCTCGAAGCCAAGCCTGGTGCAGGTGGGAGCTAGCCAGGTCGAATCTGACCTGGCCGCCCCAGGGGCGCCTGGGGTCTCCGGTCCGGGTCTTCCTATCCCTCTCTGCAGTTGGGATTTCCTTAGGGCCCCCACTCGTGGCCAGTCATGGCCGGTAAGAGCGCACTTTCTCCACCTGCAGAATGATGCACACACGGGGGGCAGTAGGAGAGAAAAGCCAAAGCTCCAGCGACAGAGGGTGAGGTTGCAAGGGGTCTCCGGAGGTCACCGCATCCAGTCCCCGGGGGGAAACCAAGAGTCCGGGCTCCGGCGGGGCGGTCGCTCTGGACGGTGTGCCGGTTCTGGGGTGGGGGGCGTGGACGGGCTGGGCCGCTGTTGGGACAGACCGCGAGGGCTGGCTGCTGGGCGAGCGCGCCTGACTCTCCGGCGCAGCGCCTGCCCCCGGGCCGCCGGGGGCGCTCGGCCGCCAAGAGGTGCCCAAAGTTAGGGAAACCAAGAGCGGAGCCGCCGGGCTGGGAGGAGCGGGCCGGGCGCCGCGGCCGAGGGGGCGCCGCTCGGGACCGGGAGCCAGGCCCCGGGGCGGGTGGGGGGAGGGGGGCCGCGGTCGGGCCGCGTCCCCACGGCCTGGCCCCGGGCCAGCAGGTGCCCCTTCCGGGAGGCCGGCCGGGCCGGGGTCCGAAGGGTTAAGGCCACCGGCCGCCCCTCCCCCGCCCCTTCCCCGGGGCGCGGGACGCGGGCGCCCGGGCGGGCCGGGGCGGGGCCTGACGTCCGCGGGCGGGGCGAGCCGCCGGCCGCCGCCGCACTCCCGCCGGGCTCCCGCGGCGCCGTGGTCCCCCGGAGCTGGAAGATGGCGAGGCCGGACGCGCGGCTCTGCGCGGGGTGCGCACGGGGGCCCCGGAGCCCCGTGCCGCTGCTCCTGGCCGGGCTGGCGCTGCTGGGCGCAGCGCGGGCGCGGGAGGCGGCGGGCGGCGGCTTCAGCCTGCACCCGCCCTACTTCAACCTGGCCGAGGGCGCCCGCATCACCGCGTCGGCCACCTGCGGCGAGGAGGCCCCAGCGCGCGGCGCCCCGCGCCCCACCGAGGACCTCTACTGCAAGCTGGTGGGCGGCCCCGTGGCCGGCGGAGACCCCAACCAGACCATCCAGGTGCGCGCGGGCCGGGACTGGGTCGCCGCCGGGCGGGGCGGGGCGGCGGGGGCCCGGGCGCCGGGGCGGACTTGGCGGGGAGCGCCCAGGTGCGGACCGAAGCCCGCACGTCTAGTAGGGACGCCCTGGTTCCGCATTTCGGGAAACGGAAGGGACCCCAGCTCGGCCATTCGGGCCCGGCCAGAGAAGTGTGCGTCCCCCTCCGTCAAGGCGGGACGCAGCGTGCCCGGGGCGGGCCGTGGCAGGGCGGGAGGGGGCCCGGTGCCCGGTCCCGGTGTCCCCAAGTCCCGGGGTTCCCGGCGAGGGCGGGACTTGGCCTCCACAGCGGCTGCCTGTGGGGAGGGGGTGGGCCCGCTCTGCCTTCCCCCGGGACAGGCTGGAACCTGCTGGGTGGGGGTGGGGCCGGGGTGCGGGCTGAGGCCGGGTGTTCCTAGAGTTTGGGGCCAGACCCAGGAGGCCGTCACTGCGGATAGCAGAGGGTTGAAGTTCTCTCTGGAGGTCTAGGGACTTGGTGGGACCCTGGGGGCGGGGGGCGGGCAAGCAAACAATGGTATTTGGAGCTGAGCATGGAAAATGCAGACTCAATCGGGGGCAGCGTCCCTGCCCCGCAGGTGCTGAGTCTGTGGGCTTCCGTCTCCCTCGGGAGACGTGGTCTCAACCCTGAAGACCCCCTGGAGGCATGCCCACCCCGCCACAAGTGTGTAGGTGGAGAATGGGCCAAGCGGTACCACCTGACCAGGGAAGCAGGGCCGTTGAGACGCTCTGGACTTCAGCTGAGGGCTGGGGGCCTGGGTTACCCTTGCGGGGGCAGGGGCGGGTAGGGTCTGCTCCAGGGGCCCCTTGACACCCCTGCTGAACCTTAGGGAGAGTGGGGGCCCGGGGCTGGTGTAACCTGAGTCCTTCAGTCCTGGTAGGAGAGGTTGGGGGAGGGGAGGAGGGCAGTTGGAGAGTGGATTAGCTGGGGTGGGTGATGAATGGAGGAGCCTCAGCTGGGCCCCCTGCACTTCCTGCCTGCCCACTGCCCTTGGCCCAGGGGAGGGAGGGGCTGAGAGGGGGCTGGTGCCACAGAGCCCTCCTGGGACAGAAGCGTCACCTCCCTTGGGCTCCTGGGCTCACCTTGTGCTCTCCTCTGAGCCCAGCACAGCTGATATAAGAGATGTCAAGCCCACATTTCAGGTAGGGAAACTGAGGCCTGGAAAACCTGCTGGAAGCCCCACAGCCAGGCCAGGATCAGGCTGGGGTGGGCAGTGGAAACCTGGGTCCCTGCTGCAGCGCCCCCACCCCCCCACCCCTGCCACATCCGGTTGATGTCAAAGAGGCTGGTCTCAGGGAGCTTGTATGTGGGTCTCCAGAGCTGCCCCAGAGTGCCTGGCTGAGCCCTTGCTGCTGTCCCTCTAGAGCATCTGCCTGCCCCCTTACAACTCCTCACTGCGCACCTGGGGGGGGAGGGGAGGGGATGGCAGAGCAGCAGCTGCCAGACCCCTGAAGGGAGGGGCCTTTATTGCTTAAAGGAGGAGCTTGGGGGCCCCTGGTCAAAGCCTCTTTCTTCTGCTTCTCTTAACTGTGCAGTTTCTCCCCCTGGGCCTCAGGCTTCTCATCTGCAAAATGGGCACAGTACGAGAGCCTTCTTCACCTGAGTTTGTGAGCTTAGCCTGAGGACCCTGGGAAGCCATCAGTTATAGTGACTTCTGACAAACGTGGTGTCACACAGGGGGGAGCAGGCCCTGAGTGAGCCCCCACAGCGCATGGTCGGGCGAGAAAGAGGAGGAAGCTTCCCTTTGAACGACCGTAGCCCTTGCTGGTTAGCGTCCCGGTTCTGAGGCTGCCAGGTGCCCTGGGAAGATCACTTGGCCTGGCAGACACAGGCTGAACAGCCGTGTGGCCTTGGACCAGTCCCTGGCCCGGCCGGCCTCTGTCCTCTCCTCTAAGGGCAGAGGGCCTGCTCACCGCCCTGGCCTTCAAACGGGCTGGTGATAGGGCCTCGCCCACAGGCCCCAACTGGAGCCGAGGGCCTGGGGTAGGACGTGCCAGGGTGGTGACCCCCACCTTCTGTCCATCCTGAGAGCTCAGTCTTGTGCCAGCATGGGCGCTGGGTCACGGAGGATGTGAGGCCCAAGGATGGGGGCTGGCTGGCAGCCCCCAGGGCCCCTGGTGGGGGCGTCCCATCTGGGGCCCGGGGTGGGGGCTGCTGTCCGGGCAGGACGGGCACTGGAGCGGGCAGAGGGCAACTTGGCATTCAGGCCCTTGTGGCCTCAGGTGGGCATTGCAGGGATTCCGGGCTGGCCCTGGGCCCCGCAGGGGAAGTCGGGGGCTCAGCTGCCGGCGCGGTGACTCACGGGGAGGGGCGTGTTACTCCTGTTTCCTCACTGTGTTCCCGGCAGGACCCTCTGTGGGAGGGAGCCTGGTTTCCCCAGCGCTGCCCACTGTGAGCCAGAGCCGGGCTGGCAGGCCGGCCGGGAGAGGCGCCCGCCGTAGCCTCTTGTGGGGACTAGAGAGAGTCAGCTCTCCTTGACCCTCTGGGTGGGCCTGAGCAGAAACTTTCCTGACCTGCCTTGACCCTTGACCCAGCTTCCACATGGTGCTCCCAGGCTTGGTTGGGGGCGGGGGGTCTAACCACAGGCAGCCTTCTCTGGGAGGCCCACCGACCTACCAGGTGGCCCTGCCCGCCTCCCTGGCTTCGGGTGTGGGGTCACCACGTGAGCTTGGCCGTGGAGCCACCCACAGACATGACACCCACCGTTCTGGGTGGCCGCTGCTCCAGCCCCTAGGTGTGGCCGCTCTGGGCGGCGCGGGCTCAGGGGCGCAGTCAAGAGCTGGGCGGTGGTCCCGCCACCACTGAGCTCCGGGCCCCTGAGCAGGGGACAGTGACCAGAGAATCACTAGTAGCCAGAGAATTTCAGGCCCTGTGATAGGACGAAGAGGCGGGTGATGTCCGGGGCTCGGCTGGTTGGCTGCCTGGGTGGTCTAGAGCTCTGGGGCCCTGCAGAGGGGGCGACATCTGAGCTGAGACAGGACAGGAGAGGAGGGTCCAGAGCCCACAGGCGGGAACAAGGTCTGAGACAGGGTGACCCGGAGCACCTGGCACCGGGGGTCCTGGAGGCTGCTGGGTAGAAGGCTGGGTGCCCAGGCTCCGTTGCATTTTGGTCTCACTGTCCCGGGCCCGGGGCAGACGGGTCCAGGAGAGGCAGGGGCCCGCCTTGAATTTGTGGAGGCTTGGGGGCTCTCTTGGCTGCCAGGCCTGGGAGTGGGGGAGCAGGGGATCTCCCACGCTCCTACCTCCAACTCCTAGGACGAGGTCTGGCCCCCGGGGAGGTTGGGAGGGGTGGGGCAGCCACATTTCCCAGACACAGCCTCTGGGGCCTTGGTCAATGCCAAGTCCCAGAGGGCGGCCTTTGTGTGCGGAGGGATAGCAGGTCTGGTTTCCTCTGGGGTGGGGGTTGGGTCTCCACTCGGCCTGAGGCCAGTGCCTAGCTGCCCCCCCCCCCCCGTGCCCCCAGGCTCCCAGCACCTGCTCCTCCCTGACAGGGACGTCTCTGTCCCCCCCAGAGGATAGGCCCCCGGCAGGTGGCTGGACCGTGGCAGAAGCAGCTGCTGGGCCCCACGTGGGATCCGTTAATCGTGCTGTGGCCGAGGCAGGTGCTAGTGTTATCCCCACTCTTCGGATGGGGACACTGAGGCTCACGGTGCTGTGACCTGGCTTCGTCCCAGGGGCTCAGCGGCGGCAGAGCCTGGAGGTCTAGGCCTCTCCTGCCGGCTGCCCACACGCCTCCACTCTGGGCCTCTCCCCACAGGCCGCCGGAATGGCTTAATTCCGTCTCTCTGGAGACCCTAATCCAGGCTCTGGGTGAGAGCCCGACTTGGGGGGAGCTGCTGACGGAACTGGGGAGGCAGCCTGGCTCTAGTCGTCCTGGCCACCTGGACCCCTGCCTCCCTGCTTGGGGGGGAGGTAGTGGTGACATCCCCCGCCCGGCCTTCTTTCCCCTCAGCTCTGGCCGCGTCCTCCTTTTTCCCGTTTCTCCTTGCTTCTTCCCGGCCGGGGCCTGGAGTGCACACTCCACTCGCCTCCTCAGGGAGGCCCACGCTGGTTTTCCCACCTTAGGAGGGGGCCGCTCTCCCGTTTCCTCCGGGAGGGGTGTGACCGTGTCTCGACGAGCCAGGTGCCTCGAGTCCAGCCCATCGCAGGCGCTCCGTGTGTGTTTGCCGGGCGGACGAGGGTTGGCAGGTTGGTGGGCGGCAGGGAGACCGGCCATCTGAGCACCCCGTCCCCGCAGGGCCAGTACTGCGACATCTGCACCGCCGCACACAGCAACAGGGCACACCCCGTGAGCAACGCCATCGACGGCACGGAGCGCTGGTGGCAGAGTCCGCCGCTGTCCCGGGGACTGCACTACAATGAGGTCAACGTCACCCTGGACCTGGGCCAGGTAGGGCCCCTCTTTTGCCCCCGCACCCCCCACCGCTGCAGCTGCGGCTGGAGAACTCACCGTGGGGCCCCGGGAGAGCCCTGGGGACTGGGGGGAGGGGGGGGCTGGGCACAGGTGGCTGCTGGCCGCAGGCCCCTTGCCTCCGGCGGCCGACGGAGGCGTGGGGGTGGGGGCCTTCTGTGTGTTTGTCAACATCGCTGCTGCACTCAGGGAGGGAGGAGGGGGGAGGGGGCTCACCAGGGGTCATGGGGTGAGGGGACAGCTCGGAGGAGGGCCTGCTGTTTACTCAGAGGAATTCCTCTGCCTGGAGCCTGGCTCCGGCTGGCGGCTGTGGGAGGAGGCCCTGGAAGTGGACATTCCTGGAATAGCTGCGTTGCGGCGAGGCCACCTTGGGGTTAGGTGTGCGTGCTCAGGCCAGGCCCTGTGCTCTCCTTGGCCTTTGAGGTCTCTGTGCAGGAGGAAGGTGGGGCCGGGCATTTCTCAGTGACACACGAACCCCACTTGCTGGCTCCGGGCTGCGTCCGACTCCCCCGGGCTGCGTCCTGCTCTACGTGTGGCTTTGCCGGGTGCCTGGCCTTGGGGTCCTGCCTGTGAAATGGGCCGGCAGTCCTGTTGCCTCTGTCGCTGGGACTTCAGTGGGGGCAGGTGGATGAGCCCAAGCCCGGAAGCAGCCAACACTGGGTCCTCTTGGGGTCTGGGCCCCGAGGCCGATCCTGCCAGACCCCTGCCTGTTCACGGCGGTGGCTTGGCCACCGTCCCGGTGTGTGACCTGGTGGGTCTCTGCTCCAGGTTGAGCCTCCGTCCCGCTGTCACCCTGATGGTGTTAGGAGAGGTGGTGAGGTGGCCGGAAGGGCGGGCCCCATGGGCAGATTTAGGGTACGTTGTTGGGATACCTTCTGCCCCCAGCCGGGAGGCCCGCAGGCCCGGCCCAGGGGAAGGTGGGCAGCGAAGGGGTGGGTTCAGGCCCCGACAAGTGGCCTGGCATTTCCAGTGGGAGAAGCAGCCGAAGTGAAGGGGCAGGAGCTGGGCCGGAACAGGGGTGGGCTGGGGGCGGCCGCCTTTAATGGGCTCCCTGCCAGGGGCTCCTCCGGGCTGGTGGTGGTAGCCGGCCCGAGTCTGCAGGGGGCTTGCTCCGTTTCCCTTCAGCTCACTGGGTTTTTACCACATCTGTGCTCTCCTGTCCTCTGGGAGGGGTCTGGGAGGGGCCTGTGGGACCCTGGGGTCCTCCTCTCTCTGGCACCCCCGTGGGGGTCCACGGGAGGGAGGGCGGGGACGTGGAGCCCACTCCTGCTCCGCTCCGCGGTCAGCCGGGGGGACCTGTGCTGAGCTGGCATACTCTTGCCTCCTCACCTCCTCCGGGGGACAAGCCCGGCCGCGGAGGGAGAGAGGGAGGCCCCTAGCTGGGTGCACAGTGGCCCAGTCTCCATGGCCACCCCAGGGTGGCCGCAGAGCAGGTGGGCACGATGTCTCCCTGAGGCGCAGTGAGTGGGGCCAAGGAGGAACTTGGACGGTGCCCCACGCCCTGCAGCTCTGGCCCCTTTGGGCTCCGTGGCCCCTGAGCCGTGGCCTCCGTATCTGTGAAACGGGCCAGAGTTGATGAGGCTGGTGGTACATTTGCTTTGTGGACTGGTTCCAGGCCAGCAAGAGGGTTTCACTGCATGTGTATCTGGACTCTCCAAACCTCGGTTTCCCCAACTGTAAAGTGACGCAGAGGGGAGAGGGGTCATTTCTAGCTGTGTTTGGGGGAGATTGACTCACCCATCCACCTAGCCATTCTTCTCTCTCTTTCTCTCCTCCCCTTCCTTCCTGTTTTCTACCCACCCATTCAGCCAGCCAGCCACCTATCCATCCACCCACCCGCCCGCCCACCACCCACCCACCCACCCATCACCAACCCATCCATCCATTCACCCACTAATATCTCTTTTTATCCACTCATCCCTCCCTCCTTCCTCCCCCCGACTTTACTGACTGCAGACAGATCCCCCAAAGCCCCAGTCTTGGTTGGGCCAAAGGGCTGCCAGCCTGGATTGGGTTGGGGGACAGAGGAGGACAGATACTGCCTGATAAAGTGCTTTGGAGTTGGATGGGGCACATGGACCCAGTTTCTAACTTTGTGGGGAAGAGAGATGTCTTTCCTGGGGATACTTCCCAGTCAAGACGGAATTCTGGAGGAAATTCCCGAGTTTGCCACCTTCCCTCTTGGAAAGGGAGCTCATTGCTTGTTCTTCACTGAGCCACCGAGCAGTGACTGGGTCCCTCCGGGGCGCCCTGCTTGCTGGGGCTGGGGATGGAAAGCAGGTCCTGACATCAGTGCCCCGATGTAGGGAAGGGGGAATTCAGCGAGGGCTCGGAGGGCAGAGCAGCAGCTGCCTGCGCGTGGTGGGGAGGTGTTTTAGGGAGTGGCCCTAGAACGCGGCCCTCACAGTGACCTAGGTCCGAGCCCTCGAGGCCCCCCCTGGCCTGGTGATGGAGTGGCTGATGCCCAGTCAGACTGGGGATGTCCCCAGGGCAGGGCCCTCCAAGCGCACTCCCTGGGGCGGATGGGGTGACAGGCTCGGCCCGAGGGGCGGCCGCTTCCAGGTTTTCCGCCGTGGGGGCTAGGCGGTCCCGCGAGGCGTGGGCCCTGGGGTGGGGCTGGGCTTCTGTCAGGAAGCCGGGCTGAGCGGGCAGTGGGGCTGGGCACACCCCCTGTGGCGGGCTGCCAGCAGCCTTTGTTCTGGGATCTGGAGCGGATACCCTGGGAAGGGGGAGGGGGCAGCTGGCATCGGGCATCGGAGGCCTTCCTGCCTCTGGAGAACTGGGCAAGGGGGCGGGTGGGCCACAGGACAGCTCCTAGCCATGGTAGGTGGGCCCGGGGCTGGGGGGGCTTGATCCCTGCAGCGTCTGTGTGTCTGGAGACAGTGGGGCCCATGGGGCCTCGTGAGCCTGACCCTTCTTTTTCTGAGTCACTCGTATCCTTGTGTGGTCTTTCCCGTCTCACCGTGGAGGGGGAGCCGTTGGACCCTCCTCCTTCCCGTTTTGCAGATGGAGAAACTGAGGCTCTGAGAACCCAGCCCTGGCTGCAAAGGGCATGGGGAGCCCAGGCCTTGGCTCCCTGCCCTGCTCGCCTTGTGGACCTTGGCTGGGAACCCTCAGACCTGAGAGAGCCAAGCTGCTGGTGTGACCAGCCTCAGAACTGGGCCTCCTCTGGAGGGGTACAGAAAGACTCTACTAGCTGGCACTTTCCTGGGTCCCAGTGACCGGCCTGGGGGTCTTCCTGGGAGCCTCCTGCCAGCCTGAGGCTCCCCCTTCCCCCAGGGCAGGGTGGGTGTTGTTCTGACTGCCCTGGCTCAGGCCCGCGCCACAGGGTAGGTCCAGGCTCAGGTCCTGGCAGGTAGGTCCTGCCCCCTTCAGGGGCTCGGCCGTGGGGTCCCAGGCCTTTCCCCCTGAGCCCAGTGGTTTTTTTTTTTTTTTTTTTTTTTTAATGTTTATTATTTTTCTTCAGAGAGACAGAGACAGAATGAGAGTGGATTAGGGGCAGAGAGAGAGGGAGACGGAATAAGCAGGCTCCAGGCTCCGAGCTGTCAGCAGAGTCCGACACGGGGTTCGAACCCACAAACTATGAGATCATGACCTGGGCTGAAGTCGGATGCTCACCCGACTGAGCCACCCGGGTGCCCCCAAGCCCAGTGGTCTTAAGGAGCTGGGCACAGATACCTGGGGGTCGCTGTGGGGCGGACCCCCTCCCTTTCCAGACACCCCCCTGGGGCCTGGCCATGGAGGAGGGGCTCTCCTCAGTGGTCCTCTCCCTCACCTGCCCACTGCCACCAACTCCCCAGATCTGGCTTCAGGTGGGGATGCTGATCCCCTCCCAACTGCGTTCTTGCCCTGTGGCAGGGGCAGGTCAGCCCTTTGTCCCAGCCCTGAGAGGTATGGCCAGGTAACGGTACAGAGGGACTGGGGCCAGCATCAGGGTGTGAGGCCAGGGTGAGGAGTCTGCCCTCCGTGGGGGACAGTGGGGAGACAGGGCACCAGCAGCCACCGCCCACCCGATGAGGGTGCCGAGGAACAAAGCCTTGGCACAGCTGGTAGCCACCGGTGGGTGAGCCCCCCGTGGGCACTCGGGGAAACTGAGCCAGTGTGGATGGACCAGGACCCTGGTACTGGTTTCTAGATGAGTTGTCGGGCTTGGTCCCAGCCGGGCCACGTGGCCTCTGTGCCTCCTGGGCTGTTCCCTCCTCTAGAGTGGGGACAAGAGCACCTCCCTGTGGACTCTGTGCCTCAGCAAGGGCCCCAGAACCCACTGGCTGCTTTGGCTGTTGGGGTCCCCCGTGTGGCTCTGCCCTGCCAGCCCCGGTTCTGGGCAGGATGCCCTCAGAGGCCGGCCGGCTCGGGGCTCCCCTGGCAGGCCTCCTGGTCCCCGGGTGCCTGCTGGCCTGGCTTTCTGGCCCAGCTGGGCACTCGGCCATGCGGCCAGCACCCTGGGAGTGTCATCGGGGTTGTTCAAGGGAAGTGGCAGGAAGTATGACCGAGGCTGGTGGCCGGGCTCTGGTTACGGAGCCCAGCGGCCAGGACAGGTGCGGGGGCTGGTCCGGACATGGCCCCTTGAGCTGGGCTCCCTGGGGGAAGACAGTGAGGGGGTCCTGGTGGCATCCCTGGGGTAGACATCCCCCCTCTACCGAGAATGAGCGAGACCCTTTACTCAGAGGACACAGGGCCAGAGGGGCCCCCATGGTCACACGAACCACCCAGCACAAGGCACACACACCTCCCTGCCACCTCCCAGGCCTCCCCTCCCAGGCCCCGGTGGCCCCCAAAGCCTCCTGTTTTCTGTTTGTAAACAAACCCCATGCATCGGTGACTAGCAGCCCCACTCACCGAGACCAAACTGTTTAGGTTTGGGCACCCCCCCGCCGGGATAAACTCTACTTCCTGTGGCTTGGGATTGACCATCTGGCCTGACCTGGGCCAGGCTGCAGGGAGGAGGGGACGGGGGGCAGTGAGCTTTGGGCTGGGGCTGGGCCCGAAACCCTCCTTCAAGGCCTTGGTGGTTGGGGTCTCTGAACACCTGTCGGAGGCCCTTCCACGCCCCCCATTCCCTGAAAGTCTCCCCATGCCGCTCTGCCTACCCGGTGCCCTGACCAGCAGTGTTGAGGCCCTGACGCCTCTGCGTATCCTCTGTTTCCGTGTCCTGCCTCCGTCCCGACAGTGGCTTTGCAGTCCTTGCCTCTCCTGGAACTGGTCCACGTGTAGCCTGTTTTCAGTCTCCCTGTTCCCGCTGTGTGGACGGCCATGCTTATTTACCCAGTTGGGGGCTTGAGTAGACACGCCCGGCCCAGCCTCACCGGCCCGTGCCACGGCATTGATCGTCATGGATGTTTCCAGATGGGGTCCCTGCTTAGAGGGGTGCAGACGCGGGGGTGCTGGGCCCTGAAGGTGGGGGGATCCAGGAGGTCAGGGAGCTAGCCCGGACGCCTGGTCTAGGAGGGACTTCCTGCCTCCGCTGGGCCACAGTTTGGGACCCTGGCCCATCCCAGGAATGTCCCAGGCATCGGCATGGGGCCTTGCTTCCTTCAGGGCCAGGGCTGAGTCACACACTGAGGGGTGATTCACACCGCCCAGCCCAGCAGGGAGGAGGGGGCTGGGCTTCCACACACCGCCCCCCCCCCCCCACCAGGACAGAGGCGTCAGGGCCGGCCTGGGTCTTTCCAGCTCCGAGATGAGCCGGGGCAGAGGTGGCCGCGCTGGCCGTGAGCACCTCGCACTCCCATGTTCCAGCCGTGGCCCTGCCTTTAGTGATGTGGGCGCCTTAACTGAAGAGGTGGCTGACCAGCTGTCACCCTCTGCCCCCCCCCATCCCTGGGGGTGTCAGGGGCCCCTGGTGGGGTCTGGAGTCCCTCCCTATGTTGTCCGGACCCCAGCCCTGGCCCCTGCACATTCCCCTCCCCCCACCGCTGCCTTGGCACCGAGCATGTATTGGGCACCGGGTGCCCTGTGCACTCTCCCCGCCACCTCCAGGGACAGGTGGTGTCTTCCCGTTCAGAGCTTTCGGAGAGACACCGCGCCCTGACCCGCACCTTTGCCATGATTGTCTTCCGACTGTGCTGTGTCCAGGGAGGGGACGCACAGCCACCGCAGTCTCTGGGCCTCCTGTCCTGGCCCCAGCCCCCCTCAGGCAGTGGTCACCACCGGGGCACGTGCCCTCCCGGGTCAGGAGGGCGTGGGGGCCAGGGGGCGCGGCGGCCGAGAGGCAGGTCTGGCTGCCGTCCTGGAGACGTGCCTGCCCCGGAATAGCCAGATTTTTAAAAATAACTCGGAGGCTTTTGTTTGGCTCTAGCTTTAAAAGACATTTTTTTCCTTCTGCACAGAACTTCGCAGCAGCGGGAAAGGTCAGCCCCAGCTGGCAGCGGAGCCCCGCGGGCGGGCGGGCGGGGGGGAGGGCCGTGTCCAGGGAGGCCAGGGGTCTGCTCCTGCTCCCAGGTCACATCCAGGGCAGCTGTGCGGCCCTGGCAGCCGGAACCGGTTGGGGACAGATGGGGAAGGCTGGGTGCACGGCTACGTCCCCTCCAGCCTGGGGCCGTGGGCACAGCTGTCTGGGGCCCCCCGGGTGACAGGCCGGTGACGAGGTGGCAAACAGACGGAGGCAGGGGTCTTGCTCGCGTCTAGGGCGCTGCGCACGGGGTGGAAGTTTCCGTGCGGCCCTCGTCCCGCTGCTCCGTGCGTTTGAATCAATATTTGTGCAAGTGCCCTGAGCTGGGAAAAATGCGACCGGCCGCCGACCTGGGGGAGGGACAGAGCCGGCCAGCGGAGGGCGCAGCCTGGTGGCCTCGCTCAGGGAAAGGCGGGGGTGGGTCCCAGGGGGCTTGGCGGGAACCTTTCGTTTCCTCGGGGCCTCTGCTGGGCGCCGAGCTGCCGCCCCCACCCAAGAGCAGCCTGTGGGCACCTGACACGCACCCGGGGCCCCCCCTCCACCTGCCATGCCCCCCTCCTCCCGCACAAAGACCCCTCCTGCGGGAGGGGCCATTGGAGGTCCCCGGGGCTCCCTGGAGTGCCTGAGGGCTTGCCAAGGTGTCAGTCTGGGTGTGGGGTCTGTGCCCCAGAGACCCAGCCCCTCCCCCGCGGGCAGCACTGAACGGACGATGACCTCAGAGCCTGGCTGTGGGTGGAGAAGCCTGCGCCCCCACCCCCCTCCCCGGGGAAAGGCGGCTCTTGGCTTCAGCTGGGCCTGTCTCTGAAAACTCCAGGCCTTCTGGGAATGACAGGACTCGGAACGGGTGTGTCCCAGGGGCCTGGGACTTTCCCATCCCCCTCCCCCCATTCTTAACGGCCCATGCCCACCTTCCCTCACAGGATCACCGCGGCGGCCTCAGTTGATGGGGGTTGACTGTGGGCCTCGGGCAGCCCTGAAGTGGCCCCTGCCTCGTCCCGTGGGGCCCCAGTGCTCTGTTCCGGGGCAGCGGGCGCTGGCGGGGCCCTGCTGAGGGCACGGTGGGGGGCCTGATGGGTGACGTCACCTCTGAGGCTGCTGCACCATCCACTGCCTACCTGGGGGGGCCCTGGGAGTGCGCCTGGGGTGGGGGTGTGGGCGCCCCACGCGGCCTGTCTGCTCACTCTGTCTGGTCTTGTGTGGGACCCCCCGCCCCTCCTGAGTGCCCAGCCTTCCCTGTGCAGATTAGGGGCCGTCCGAGTCCCACTGCCCGCCCTGCCCGTGTCTCCTTGGAGCCCAAACACACCCTGCACGGGCAGAGCCTGCACAGTGGCCCTGCCGGCTTTGTTGTTCCCTTAGCGGCGGGGCAGAGGGCTGGGGGAGGGGGAGGCGCTCACTGGCCCTCAGAGCTTCGAGGCCTGGAAAACACTGTCCCTCCCCCATCCCGTCAGCACATAGGGGAGGCTGAGTCCGGGTGGGTGCAGGGACACCACCCCCCGGAAGCATGTGTGCAGGGGCGGGGCAGTCACGCCCGGCTGGTGTGCGAGGGTGGGCCTCCTCAGCCACTCTGCCTCTCAGGGGTCTCGGTGGCCCAGCCTCATCATCCAGGCCACGGCCGGGCAGGCGCCTGAGCCTCCTGGCTGTTCTCAGTGAGCCAGAGCCCTTTCCTGGGAACTGTGGCCCAGGGTTGGGGGCTCTGGATGCTGATGTGGGGACCCCCTGCCATGCGCCGCACCCCCAAGGAGCTGTGTCCACAACCTGTAAGGGTCCTCCAGCCTCCGTGGGGCGCTGCCTCTTGAAAGGAGCTCCTTCATTACCTCGCCCCATGTGTCTGCATACCGGGGCCTCCGGAGCCAGCATGGGTGGGCTGCAGTCAGGAGGGCTTCCCCGAGGAGGTGTCCCGATTGCCCTGTGGATCCCGTGTCGGATGGGGCTGGGGGATCAAGGCTAACACCTGCTAGGCCGCAGGGCCGGGGAAGCAGTCGACAGGGGAGGGACCCCACCAAGCCCCTGGAGGCACAAGACATTAGGGACATCCAGGGATGCTGTCCTCCGGTGAGGAAGAGGTGAGAGGCATACCTCCCTGGAGTGAGGTTGTGCCGGGGCAGAGCAGGAGAGGTGCCCCTGTGCTGCCTGCCGGTGCTTGAGGGATTCTAGGTGCCTCTGCGGGAACGGCTTTGCCCTTCCCGGGCTGGGTGCCGCCCTGACACGCCCCGGGCCCTGTGAAGTACCAGCTCCTGGGCTGGCGAGGGTTCCTTGGCCCAGATCTGAGAGGGCTTATGGTCCAGCCCCTCTGCCCCACTGGGGTCTCCTGATGAGCACAGGGACCTGCCGTCGGGGCCTCCGGGGCCGTGGGCCGGTCAGTGGAAGAGGGAGCTGGTCCTGAGTCAGCTCTGAGAGTGCCATGGGGGTGACCGGGGTGAGGCTGGAGAGGGGCCCCGTTCCGGGAGCTGCTGGCTGTTTGAGGAGGCCAGGCTCATTTGGGAGCTGGGACTACCGTCTGGCCACCTGCCCAGGCCGGCCACCAGAGCCTCGGGGACAGTGGAATGAGCCCCTGACTTGGCCGGCCAGCCTCGCTGCCTGGGCACTGTGGACAGACTGCCCCTGTGCCCCTTCTACCCCGGCCCCCAGGCCTGCCTGCAGACTCAGAGCCTGACCCATGTGCCGCTGGGGCAGAGGTGGAGGGAGGCACCCCAGGCCCAGGAGGGGAGACTGTCAGAAATGGGGGTTCCCACCCTCAGTCTCTGTGTCCCCAGCATGGGCCTCGGCAGCCACAGGCCTGAGCCAAGGGGCTGTGCCCCGAGCCGGCTGGCCTTCATGGGCCTAGCCCACGGACGTCCAGCGTGGGAAAAGAGAGCCCCCCTTACGGGGTGGGGTGGCCGTCCAGGCCCTGAGCTGAGGGGAGGGGGCCTGGGGGCGTCAACACCTCACCCTCCCGCAGGTTTTCCACGTGGCCTATGTGCTCATCAAGTTCGCCAACTCGCCGAGACCGGACCTCTGGGTGCTGGAGCGGTCCACGGACTTCGGCCACACCTACCAGCCGTGGCAGTTCTTTGCCTGTGAGTCTCCCGGCCGGGGCTGGCCGGGGGCGTCCCCTGGGGTGGGCCGCCATCCCCGTGCTCTCTCAGGGCCCCGAGTGCCAGGCCTGCCCTCACGCCCAGCTTCCGCGCATCAGGGCCGTGGGGCGTGAGGTCCCAAATGCAGGTGCGTGCTCAGCAGTTCCTTTCCCTGACGTGGGTCCGGGCTGGGTCCGGGCGCTGGTGATGCCAGGATCTCTGGTGCCACATCTTGGCTCTCACTAGACCGGCTTCATGGCCCAGCAGCTCCAGGAGCAACAAGGGGAGCCGGTCAGGAGCCCTGACGTCTCCCTGGCGCACCTGTCCGGCACCACCATGACCGGCCATGTTGATGGGGACGCTCCCGCTGGGCGGGCCTGGGTCACGGGTCCCTCAGAACTCCGGGGGCGAGAGTGAGGGCGGGGAGTCCTCCACAGGGCAGTTGGGAATGGTCCCCCAAGCACGGGATGAGGAGGGCCATTGCGGGGGGGGGGGGGGGGGGGGGGGGGGGGGGGGGCACTTGTTCTCTGCAGAGAGAGGCCGGCGTGGCGAGGGCCACGCCCTCCTGGGGAAGCTCCCTTCTCAGCAGGTGCCGCGCCCCTGCAACAACTGCCTGTGGGGCCGGGCGGGGTGGCCCGTCGAGGCACAGCAGTGTCGGGGGGTGCCGCTGGGGCCCCGCGCCCTCACCTTCCCGCCCGGTTCCCACAGCCTCCAAGAGGGACTGCTTTGAGCGGTTCGGGCCACAGACGCTGGAGCGCATCACGCGGGACGACCACGTCATTTGCTCTACCGAGTACTCTCGGATCGTGCCCCTGGAGAACGGCGAGGTGGGCTCTGGGGCAGCACGGTGGCCGGTCCCTGCTGGTCCGGCGGTGGCGGCGCACACCCTGGCCTGACCCTGTGCCCTGTGTGCAGATTGTGGTATCCCTGGTGAACGGGCGCCCGGGGGCCATGAACTTCTCCTACTCACCCCTGCTGCGTGACTTCACCAAAGCTACCAACATCCGTCTGCGCTTCCTGCGCACAAACACGCTGCTGGGCCACCTCATGGGCAAGGCGCTGCGGGACCCCACCGTCACCCGCCGGGTGAGACGCCGACCGGTGGGCCCCAGGGGCGGTCTGGCCGGGCCGGGGCTGGTGTGGGTGGGCCGCGGTGCTCACCGCCCACGGGTGCAGTATTATTATAGCATCAAGGACATCAGCATCGGTGGCCGCTGCGTCTGCCATGGCCACGCGGACGTCTGTGACGCCCAAGACCCCACGGACCCCTTCAGGTGAGGCCCGCCTCTTGCCGCCGGTCCTCATCCCCTTCCCCGCTCCGGGGCTTGGAGACCCCGTGCCGCCGCCCACCGCGTCCCCGGATGACGCGCCCCGGCTGCCGTCCCACGGCCTCGGTTTGCTCACACGCGCGGCGAAGCGGGGGGGCAGCGTGCGTGCGGCTCCCCAGGGGGCCCTGGGCCTGGCTCGCACCCGTCTGCCCAGAGGCCAGCAGCGAGGGGGTTCTTGTTCGGCCCTCCGGGCTGGCTGCTTCTCCCGCCCCAGCAGGGGAGTCGGGCGGGCGTGGGGACATGCCTGAGACTGCACGTCCTTGTTCTCTAGTCCTCTCCCTTCCCTCGGGACACAAATAATACCTGCTCTGCTGTCCCCGTGCCTGACCTCGTCCCCCACCGCAGGCACGGGCCCGGGAGCGTCTGTTCTGGGGAGACCGGGAACGTGCGAACCTGTACCCAGTGTGGGGTCCCTGCGGGGCTGATGCTGCAGGGCCAGGCGGGTCCGGGGCGGACAGAGGTGCCAAGAGATGTAGCCGAGTCTGGATGGGGGGCCCGTGGAGACCCCTGCCCGCTACGGGGAGCTAGCAGGCCGCCCCTGCCGCTTCCCTGGCCTTGAAATCCCGCAGCCCCCACCTCATGCATTTGGGGTGGGGGCCTGCGCTGTGCTCTCTGCAGGCCGTTGTCCACACCCCCACTTACGGGGGGGTGCAGATGAAGCCCGGAAGCAGGGGAGGTCACCCCGTTCGTGGCCTCATGAGCGGCGAGCCCCAGGCCTCCTCAGATACGGCCGATGGGTCTGAGGAGGGAAGGGTACCTTCACCTGGCCGGAGGACGCAGGCTGGCTGCCCGCCTCCCGGTGGCCCTCCGGACCCGTCCGGCCCGTCCTGCGGCCCTGTGGCCCCGACTCGGGCCCTCGCCGGCAGCGTCGGCTGCTGAGCTCGGGCCCCGCTAGTTGCTCTGGGAGATCGGGTGCCAAGTGGGAACACGTGCCAGCTGGCAGAGGCGCCTGCTGGGCGCCAGACCGGCCTCGGAGGAGACGCGGGCCTGCCCTTGCCTGCCGGGAAGGCGTCGGTATCTGCTCCGACTCACCTGCACACGGGTGTGGACGGGGCTCAGCTCACCCTGTGGGGCACGAGGGGTGGTGCCCACGGGGCGGCTGCCCCAGGACGACAGACGCCGACCCCCCCCATGCCACGTCCCAGAGCTCCAGCCTGCTCTGCTCTCCCTGTTCCCATCTCCCACACCTCTGCCCTCCTCTGGGGGTGGCGGGGGGAGCTCTGCCCCTTACAGCCCCCGACCCACCATCTCCCGTGGGTCTCTGCCTCCTCCCCCGCCTCGGCCTGCACCATCCCCACCTCCTCCACCTGGAGCACCCTTACCTCCTCCTTCACCTGGAGCACCCACACCTCTTCCTCCTCCACCTGGAGTACCTGCACCTCCCCCTTCTCCTCTACCTGGAGCACCTACACCTCCTCCTCCACCTGGAGCACCCGCACCTCCTCTTCCTCCTCCACCTGGAGCACCCACACCTCCTCCTCCTTCACCTGGAGCACCTGCACCTCCTCCTCCTTCACCTGGAGCACCCGCACCTCCTCCTCCTCCTCCTCCTTCTTCACCTGGAGCACCCGCACCTCTTCCTCCACCTGGAGCACCCTCACCTCCTCCTTCACCTGGAGCACCCACACCTCCTCTTCCTCTTCCACCTGGAGTACCTGCACCTTCCCCTTCTTCTCTACCTGGAGCACCTACACCTCCTCTACCTGGAGCACCCGCACCTCCTCTTCCTCCTTCACCTGGAGCACCCGCACCTCTTCCTCCACCTGGAGCACCCGCACCTCCTCCTCCTCCACCTGGAGCACCCTCACCTCCTCCTCCTCCTCCTCCTCCTCCTCCACCTGGAGCACCCGCACCTCCTCCTCCTCCACCTGGAGCACCCTCACCTCCTCCTCTACCTGGAGCACCCGCACCTCCTCCTCCTCCTCCTTCACCTGGAGCACCCGCACCTTCTCCTCCTCCTCCTCCTCCTCCTCCTCCTCCTCCACCTGGAGCACCCACACCTCCTCCTCCTCCACCTGGAGCACCCTCACCTCCTCCTCCTCCTCCTTCACCTGGAGCACCCGCACCTTCTCCTCCTCCTCCTCCTCCTCCTCCTCCTCCTCCTCCCCCTTCACCTGGAGCACCCACACCTCCTCCTTCTCCACCTGCACCACCACCATCACCACCATCTCCAAGCCCCCTGCACCCTCTCCCCCATCTCCGTCACCACCACCACTACCCGCCTGGCTCTGTTCAGAACCCCTCACTCACTCTCCTGCTTTCCTCTGATTTGGAAGTTACACGTTTTCTTTCTGTTGCTGTGTCGTTGTGTCAGTCGTCTGGGCCGCTGTGACAAGATACCATAGACACGTGGCTTAACAACAGAAACACACTTCTCACTGTTCTGGAGGCCACGGCGGCCCACTTCCTGGTTCTTGGTGTATCTTCACGTGACAGGGGGTGATGGAGCTCTTAAGGTCCTTTCATAAGGACACTAATCCCACTAACGGGGGCTCCACCCTCAAGACCTAATCACCCCCCGAAGGCCCCACCTCCCAGTACTGTCACCTTGGCCGCTAGGTTCTGTGCGTGAGTTCTGGGGGAACGCAGACATTCGGCCGGTGGCCGTGCTGTTTACTGTAGTGGTGAGACCCTTGCTTAGCGTCGGGCATACGTGACCAGATCGAAGCGTAACCAGCTGCTCTGTGGCCCTGATGACAGCGCCCAAGAGCTCTGACCCCGTGCATGGTGCTTCCGTCCAGTGGGAATGTGTGGTCTCTGATGACGGCTGTTGTCTGTGGCTGTTTTGTCCCCACTCTTGGGTGGGGGGGTAGCTTGGCCAGCTAGAATTCTGGTTGACGGCTGTGTCTCTCACACTTCAGAGAAAGCATTTCGCTGTCGCTTGGTGTCCTCAATGGGTGGGAAAGTCACTGTCACATGCACCGTTGCCCCTCTGGTTTGTCTGCCCCTTCTGGATGGTTCTGTGACCTTCTCTGCAGAATATCTCTGTGGCATCAAGGAGTGGTTCTGTCTTCTCTTGCTCAAACTCATGCTTTCTGAATCTGAGAGAGTGTTTTTGTTGGTTCGGGACCATTCCTGGCCATCGGCTCTGACCTTGCCCCTTACACCTCTTTTCTTTTTCCAGAATTCTGTTCCATAGACGGGAACTTCTTACGGTTTCCTTCTGTCTCCGGACTTCACGTGTGCTTCCCTATCGGTTTTCTGAGCTGCCTTTAGGTGGTTAGTTTAGGTCACTGAACCTCCAGCTGAGAGTAGCCTGTCCGTTATCTGGAATTTTGGTGATTGAATTTTTTGTTTATAGAAGTTCTGATTGGTTCTTTGGCTACACCTGCCTGTTTTTCATAGCGTTGCAGGTTTTGTTTTAGGTTCCTTTGGTTATAACTTGAAACGTTCGTGTTTTTGATTTCTTCCCATTTGCCCCCAAGTTGCTGGGGTCGTGTCCTGCTGATCTGCTGTGTGGGCTGCGTGTTGTGTCGCTGCTGGGCCCCAGACTGGGAACGATCACTCCAGAGTAGTTTTGTGAGGGCCTTTGCCAAACACCCCCGGGGTATCACTAGCCCAGTACCACTTTTTACATTAATTTTTGGTGCCCTGACCGTGTAGACCGTGGAAGAACCAAACAACAGGTGCGGACTCTACATTACGGACCCTCAGAGCTGGGGTGGAGACAGACCGGCTTCCTGGGGCCACCTCTCTGTGGCAGCCACTCCTGCTTCCTCTTCCACGGAGGCTTCCCAGATGTCCCCTGGCCCTGAGGGCGAGCAGTGTTGATTCCCAAGGCCCTGCAGACACTTTGGGGGGAGGGGCTGGATCCGTGTGATCTGAGGCCTGGGTCTCCGTGGACCAGCTTCTGAGGTCCTGCTCAGGACATGCACAGTGCCTGCAGCTGCGGTGCTGGCCCGGGACCAGAGTCAGCAGCCCCGAGCTGTGGTTCCTGCCCCCGCCTCGGTTGAGTGACGGAGGTGTGTGTCGGGTGGGGCTTGGGCATGGGTGTTCTGCAAACTCAGTCCTCAGCTGCGGCCAGCTGTCCCCCTGACCACTGAGCCAACGGGAGCTGCTCTCCAGCACAGCAGGCGGGCTTCCAGCCGTCTGGTGTCCACCCCCGCTGGAAGAGGAAGCAGTTCCTGGCCACTTGCCCCTGGGGCGGCGCCCTGGATGCCTGGGGGTATCTGGCTGAGCTCATACTGCTGAGCGAGACCTGGGCCTTGGAGCTGGCCCAGGGAGGCTGTGGGCTCGGCCTTAGGGCCCCGCCACAGGGAGGAGGGCTTAGCTCCATCAAGAAGGACCCGGGGCTCCAGGCTGACCTGCAGGCAGGGGCCACCTACGCCGCCACCGAGTGCCCTGTCCCAGCCCCCCTGACACGCGTCCTGGGCCCTCCTCCCATCCTCCGTGGGGGCTGTGCACAGCCCCTGCCATCTTTCTCCTCGTGTCCCTGTGGGTCCACGGTGGGGCCCCTCCCTCCTGTCTCACGTGTCCCCCACAGGCTTCAGTGTGCCTGTCAGCACAACACATGTGGGGGCTCCTGTGACCGCTGCTGCCCAGGCTTCAACCAGCAGCCGTGGAAGCCGGCAACCACCGAAAGCGCCAACGAGTGCCAGTGTGAGTGCCCTGCGCGTGCCCGCGTGCCCACACACACGTGCTCACACGCCTTCTCCGTCGGCGTGCTCTGGCCACGTGGCGGGCTCCGCCCCCACCCCCACCCCCACCCCAGCCGGGCCACACCCGGGGTCACCCCTGGTCTGTGAGGTATGCCCTGGGGGTTCCCGCGAGAGGGCGTCGGGGAGGGCCTGTGAACAGCCACGCCCCTTCTCTCCAGCCTGCAACTGCCACGGCCACGCCCACGACTGCTTCTACGACCCGGAGGTGGACCGGCGCAACGCCAGCCAGAACGTGGACGGCGCGTACCAGGGCGGGGGCGTGTGCGTCGACTGCCAGGTGGGATGGGGGCGTGAGGGGAACTAGGGCGCGGGCGGGGCTCTAGGGGGGCGTGGGCAGGGCCCCACGCAGTCTGCGCACCCAGGGCGGGGGGCGGGGGTGGAGGTGGGGGAGCACGCCCGGGCTCAGGGGCCCCGTATCCGCCACCCCAGCATCACACGACCGGCATCAACTGTGAACGCTGCCTGCCCGGCTTCTTCCGTGCCCCGGACCAGCCCCTTGACTCTCCCCACGCTTGCCGCCGTGAGTGGGGTTGGCCCGGGTGGGGCCTTCCGGGGGCGGGGGCGTCCGGGGTCTCCGGCTCCCTGCTCCGCTGGGGTCCCCGCCCCGCCGTGGGAGGCCCGGCCGGGGTCTCGCCCGGCTTCCCCGGGGCCGGCCCAGTGGCCCCGGGCCTGCCGTCTCACGACGCCTCGGCCCCGTCCAGGCTGCAACTGCGAGTCGGACTTCACGGACGGGACGTGCGAAGATCTGACCGGCCGCTGCTACTGCCGGCCCAACTTCACCGGGGAGCGCTGCGACGCGTGTGCCGAGGGCTTCGCCGGCTTCCCGCGCTGCTACCGTGAGGGCGTCCGCCTGGGGGGGGGGGGGGGGGGAGCAGGACTCGGTCCCCAGAGCCCTGGGAGGTGGGGGGACCCAGGGTGGAGCCTCCGGTCCTGCCCGCGTGTCCAGTGGTGCTGAGCCGACCTGGCTGACGCGCAGCGTCTCCTCCCTCAGCGGCGTCGTCCTCCTCCCCCAACCACACCGGGGAACAGGTGCTGCCAGCCGGACAGATCGTGAGTAAGTGTCGCCCGAGGTCCCCGTCCTGCCCTGGGCTCCGCTAGAGCAGTGGGGCGGGGGGAGCCCCGTGAAGGACCCCACGGGAGGGGGAGGGTTCACTGTGCTCACCTTACTTTCGGCTCTTGTGTATTTTTTAAGTTTATTTTGAGAGACAGAGTGGAGCAGAGGAGGGGCAGAGAGAGGGGGAGAGGATCCAAGCAGGCTCCACGTGGTCATTGCTCAGAGCCTGACCTGGGACTTGAACCCACGAACTGTGAGACCGTGACCTGAGATGGAATCAGAGGTCAGACACTTAACTGACCGAGCCACCCAGGTGCCCTTTGGTTCTTGTATTTTTATGCAAATAATGCATATTTGTGCTAAAAAAAAAAAAAAAAAAAAAAAAATCCTCCGGAAGGATGGGGAAGTATAAAGCGGAAAAAAGAAGATATCCGAGATTGCGCCATTTACAAATAAGCCCTCTTCCTACAGCCAGGACCTCCCTGTGTGCCTGCACACTTCTGCAGACAGCCACGTGTACGTGAGCTTTGTAACTGTGTTTCCACCCGCTGTGGCCGCTGTGGCCCTGCAGACGTGTCCCTTCGTGTTCCGTGTCATCCCAACAGATGTAGCGTTTACTTCACTCCCAATTGTTAGAAATTTAGGTTCTTTCCAATTAAAAAAAAATGCTACGATAAACATCCCCGTAGCTAAAACTTTCCATCAATTCTCAATCATTTCTGCAGAACAATTTCCTAGAAGGTTCTGAGTCACTAGACGTGCATGTTCAGGGACATTTTTGGCGGCAGGTTGCCAAACCGCTCTCTGAAACGAAATAGTGCCCAGTGTAGTCACGTTAGCGGCATCAGAGGATGCTCAGGGCACCACCGCAGCGACGCAAGCTGCTTGCGACCGTCAGCCCAGCGGGCAGGACGCTCACCTGTCAGAGACCGCCTCCCCCTTGTCTTTCTGGAATCAGGCGCGCCTTTCAGCAGATGGTGTGTCCCAGTCTGATGGGCAGGCGTTTTTCTTCCGTAACGGCATCCACGTTGCTGGCGGGGCTGAGCTCTCTGCACGCTCAGCAAACGACGCGTGGCTCACATGCCGGTGCCTCCACCGGCAGGGTCCTCTGCCTTGTGTCTTGGGGACTCTTCTCTCCTGTGCTGCCGTTTTAACCCTCCGGTGGTTCTGTCGACACTTGCGTCTGACTCCGTCGTAGGGAGGTGGTGCGCCCTAAACTCACTTATTCTTGTGTCGCTTGGTCTTGGACGGTCTCTTCTTTACATTTAAATGTCTGTTCTTCGTCAGTGGCGTAAACAGCGGTCAACAGACTTCTTCCGGAAAGGGCCAGACAGGGCCTGCCTTTGATTTTGAGGGCCAGATGTCCTGTCGTGGCTCGTGAGACCCGCTGTCGTGTGCCATAGCTGGAAAGCGGTGTGGACTGTGTGAACGTGAATGGGCCTGGCTGTGTTCCAATAAAGCTTTATTTGCAAAGCAGGCAGGGGAACCAAGCCCTTGGACTGCAGTTTGCTGAGCCCCAGCATAACTCCCAAAAGCCCTCCGGTCCCTGTGGCCCAGGGTTGGCGCTCCACGACGGCCATGCTGGTGGGGTGTCCAGGGCAGTCTGCTCCTTGTCCAAGGAATTCCGTTGTGTCTGTCCTAAATTCTTTTTTAACGTTTATTTATTATTGAGAGAGAGAGAGAGCGTGAGACAGGGGAAGGGCAGAGAGAGAGGGAGACACAGAATCCGAAGCCGGCTCCAGGCTCCGAGCTGTCGGCACAGAGCCCGACGCGGGGCTCGAACTCACAGAGTGTGAGATCATGAGCTGAGCCGAAGTCGGACGCTTCACCGACTGAGTCACCCAGGCGCCCCTATTGTGTCTTTCCTAACGCAGACCTTTGTGTCTGTATCTGTCGGGGAGACTGGTTGAGGGTTTTCTTGGTGTTTTTCTTTGGTGTGTGTGCCATCTGGTTTTCATTTTGTAATTCATTTTGTAGAATACTTGGGAAATGACCCTCGCTTGGGCGGTTTAAAAATCACGGGAATTACCCATTTCTTAAAAGTTTGATGGGACTTCTGAGGCCACGGGCCCTGACACCTGTTGTTTACTGGAAGTCTTCGACTGTGGTTCTCGTTCCTCCCGTGGTTTTGTATCTGTTGATTTCCTGCCTCAGCCTAAGTCCATTCTGGTCGTTGATGTTTCTTAGCAAATTGCCTGTGTCTTTTGGTTTTGTTTTGTTTTTTATTAAAGAGGTTTTAAGTTTACTTTTTTTGAGAGAGACAGACTGAGCAGGGGAGGGGCAGAGAGAGACAGAGGGAAAGAGAATCCCAAGCACGATCAGCACTGTCAGGATAGACTTGAGCCGAAATCGAGAGTTGCATGCTTAACCGACTGAGCCACCCAGGTGCCCCTGGATTTTAAAACGTAGTGGTACAGAGCCACACACAGCGGTCTGTCATGATTTCTACCTTCCCTTTCGTTTCTCTCATTGTCTGTTTTCATTTCCTTTCTTTTCCTTTCTTCCTCTCCTGGAAGTTTGCTTAATATATTGGCGTTTCCAAAACACAGCTTAAGATTCCACCTATGAAACCTGCTGGAGTTTCTCTGTTTGTAGTTTGGGGGAGAGATTTTGTTTCCTAGTATTGAAAACCTTGAATTAAAATCTTTAATTCCTTCTACTTCTTTTTAAAAAAAAATCGAAGCGTAGTTAACATTCAACATCCGGGGAGTTTCAGGTGGACACCGTCTTTGTTTGATATTTGCACATATTGCGAGACGATGACCACGGTAAGCGTGCTTAGCGTCTTGTCGCTACGCAATTACAGAATTACTTTTTCCTCATGATGAGACCTTTTCAGATCTTTTAGCAAATTTCCAATATGCCATCCAGCACAGTGAACGGCACATCACAGCCCCACAGCTTTCCCATTTTTACACCTGGAAGCTTATACCTTTGGACGCCTTCACACCTTTCTCCCACCCCTGGCCCGGCAGCCGCCAACGTGTTCTCCGTACCCGTGAGCTTGGTTTTTGGTTTCTGTTCTAGATTCCGCATATAAGTGAGATCACACGGTATCTTGGTCTTTTTACTTTCTTTTGTGTTGTTACTGTTTGAATCACTTCTTGAATTTATTATTTTCATTCTGTCTTAGTTACAGCAACGTGTGAAGCATTGGGTCTCGACCAGGGGTGGTTTTGATTCACGGGGACGCGTCTAGGGCGGCCGTTGTGACGACTGCGCGGTGCCAGTGGCACTTGGTTTCTCTTCAGGACCCAAACGGAGGCCTCTGAGTTTTATCTTGTGAAAGGAGACGTGGCCGGCAGGGACGTGGCCTCAGTCGGGGCTCCTGTTCTTGGCTGTGTCCTCTTTCCTCCCGCGGGGTCTTTCCTTCCCGCGTCTGGCCAGATTGGGCAACAGAACGTGTTTTGGTTTTGCATGGTTTGTGTTTCCTTCTCGGGGGGTCACAAGTTCCGTTTTTGTCTCCTCATCTGGCCCGGGGTCACCCTTCCATTTCTGACAAATATCAAACCATTATCTTCTACAAGCGACAAAAATTAAATAGTATTTATGACCTCTTCTCAGGCAAAGTTGAGACGTTTGGCTCACTTTTCTTCCTTCTCTCCAACCCATGGAGTTATTTATAAAGACTACAACGTTCTCTATGATTTTGTTTGTACGTTTTCTCTGGTGGGGCGAATGCCTGCGGTTGACTTAGCTGTGTTAGCGACGACTAATTACCCGGACTACAGCCGTCCTGATCTCCTTGCTTGAAGTTTTCCAGAAACGTGGGCTTTGCCTTCTTGGGATTTTTGTCCTTTCGTTCTTGTGTGAGCGCATGAGGCGTAAGGAGAGTTTGCGGAGAGAAGAGGTTTTCCGGCGGGGAGGGCTGGGGTCTGCGAGGCGCCTGAGACTCCCCTCTCACCCCCCAGACTGTGACTGCAGCGCCGCCGGGACCCAGGGCAACGCCTGCCGGAAGGACCCGCGGGTGGGACGCTGCGTGTGCAAACCCGCCTTCCAGGGCGTCCACTGCGAGCTCTGTGCCCCGGGGTTCTACGGCCCGAGCTGCCAGCGTGAGTGTGGCCCCGTGTCTGTCCTCGTGCGGCCCCCGGAGCCTGCGCCCTCTCTGACTGAGTGCGGCCACCCCTCCCTGCAGCCTGCCGGTGCTCCAGCCCCGGAGCGGTGGAAGGGGACTGCGACCCTGACTCAGGCCAGTGCGCGTGCCGGGAGGGCTTCGAGGGGGCCGCGTGTGACCGCTGCGCCCCGGGATACTTCCACTTTCCTCTCTGCCAACGTGAGCGAGGCCAGCCCAGCGGGCACGGGGGTGTGTGGGGCCCAGGGTGTGGCCTGCCCGGCTCAGGGGGCCCCCATGTGCTCCTTTCCTCTATAGTGTGTGGCTGCAGCCCCGTGGGGACCCTGCCCGAGGGCTGTGATGAGGCCGGCCGCTGCCCGTGCCGGCCAGGGTTCGACGGCCCTCACTGTGACCGCTGCAGCCCGGGCCACCATGGCTACCCCGACTGCCACGGTGAGCGGAGGGCCAGGGCGGGGCCCCGGGTGGAGCGGGAGGGCCACCCACAGGCGCCCCGGGCCTAACCCCGTGTCACCTGCAGCCTGCACCTGCGACCCCCGGGGTGCCCTGGACCAGCTCTGCGGGGCAGGGGGCGTGTGCCTCTGTCGCCCCGGCTACATGGGCGCTACCTGCCAGGAATGCAGCCCCGGCTTCCACGGCTTCCCCCACTGTGCCCGTGAGTGTCCTCGCGGGGGGAGGGTGGGCGGCCATGTCCCTCCTGCCCGCCCACACCCTGCCTTTCTCACCCAGCCTGCCGCTGCTCCGCCGAGGGCTCCCTGCACGCGGCCTGTGACCCCCGGAGCGGGCAGTGCAGCTGCCGGCCCCACGTGACGGGGCTGCGATGTGACACCTGCGTGCCCGGCGCCTACAACTTCCCCTCCTGTGAAGGTGAGGCCGGCGCGGGGTGCGTGGTCCGTGTAGCTGCCCCTTCGTTCCTGTGTGCCCACGCCCGTCCACGCGCTGTGTGTGCTCACGCGTGCGTTCGTGTGGCCGTTCACGCACTGTGCTCACGTGGGGGCCCGCGTGCCACGTATGTGCGTCTGTGGGCCTCGTAAGTGCGCGCACACGTTTTCACGTGATTGTTCTCGGGAGCGCGTGTTCCCTCGCCGTGTTCACGTGCTCTGTGCGCCTACAGCGTGTGTCCACACGTTTGCACATGTTCCCTGTGGCGGGGGAGGGCACGTGCCTTTGTAGCCGAGGGAACCAGAGCACAGAGGCACCCTGCACGTGTTTGCCCGCCTCTTCACATGAGCGGGAGGCACGTGTGCTGGCTCCCACGGAGCCGTGGGTCCTGGCCGGGCCCGGGGAAGCCCTCGGCCCTGAGTCAGTGACTGAGAAGTGACCAGAGCCGTGTCTCCCCACAGCTGGGTCCTGCCACCCTGCCGGCCTGGCCCCGGCCGATCACACCCGTCCTGAGGTGAGCCCAGCTCAGCCCTCAGTGGAGTTCAGCCTGTCACTTCCAGGGAGACCATCGCTTCCCCTGCTGCCCTGTCGCCTTGGCAACCTCAGGGCCCGTTTGTTCCCTTGGCTGGTCCTCAGTCTGCATCCCGGGGACATGCCCGAGATGGGGCACGGTCGGGGCTCTAGGGCTAAGGGTTTCGGGTAGAAGGGCAGGGGCCCATTCTGACCCTCAGTCTCATCTTCTCCCAGGCACAGGCCTCTTGTACGTGCCGGGCTCACGTGGAGGGGCCGAGCTGCGATCGCTGTAAACCCGGGTTCTGGGGGCTGAGTCCCAGCAACCCCGAGGGCTGCACCCGTGAGTCTGGGGGTGGGTGGGTGTCGGAGTGCTGGGGAGGCTCTGGGGCACGGGAGCGGTGTAGGGAGGCGAGTGCCAGCCCCGCGGGGTCCAGGCCCGCTCTGCCTCTCCCCTAGGCTGCAGCTGTGATCCCCGGGGCACGCTGGGTGGAGTCGCCGAATGCCGGCCGGTGAGTCTGGGGGCCGAGGTGCCCGGGGGCTGTGGGGCAGGCGCGTCCCGACCCTCCCTGCTCGGTCTCACCGTTTCGCCCGGCCACAGGGCGACGGCCAGTGCTCCTGCAAGCCTCACGTGTGTGGCCAGGCCTGCGCAGCGTGCCGGGACGGCTTCTTCGGGCTGGACCGAGCTGACTACTTTGGCTGCCGCAGTGAGTGACTGCGTCCCGCGGGGAGGGCCTGGCTGTCGTGCGGGCACTCGTCGGGCAGCCTCCGAAAGCCTGGCCAGGCCTGTGCTGGGCACGGGGGCCGCCCTCTCTCTCCCGTGCCCCTGGCAGACGTCACTAGTCGGCCCCAGGGTCTCATCACTGTCCGGAGCCCCAGGCGGCCCCTGCGGGTCGTGGGGGTGGGCTTTGTGGCCCCGTTGCTCTCTGCAGATAGTAGACCGAGCCCCAGGGGCCCGGGCCCGGTGTGGGAAAAGCGCCAAGGCCGGCTGGGGGTGGGCGGCACTGACCTGGCGCTCTCCTGTCGCAGGCTGCCGGTGTGACGTCGGCGGTGCGCTGGGACAGGGCTGTGACCCGCGGACGGGCGCCTGCCGGTGCCGCCCCAACACCCAGGGCCTCACCTGTGCCGAGTGGGTGCCCCACCCGGGGGGCTGGAGGGCAGGGGGCCGGAGAGGCAGCTCGTCCAGTAGGGGCCCCGGGGGACTGCCCTTGACCGCCCCTGTCGTGGCCAGGCCGGCGCGAGACCACTACCTCCCTGACCTACACGACCTACGCCTGGAGCTGGAGGAGGCGGCCACGCCCGAGGGCCGCACCGCGCGCTTCGGCTTCAACCCCCTTGAGTTCGAGAGCTTCGGCTGGAGGGGCTACGCGCAGATGTCGCCCATCCAGGTGGGTGGGGAGCTGCCCGGCCCAGGTCTCAGCGTCGAGTCCCCGCTGTGGCCGGCAGACGGGGCGGGCGGGGGACCAGGCTGGGAATGGCCAGGGAGGGGCGACCCCGACTCTCCGTGTCCCCGCTCCCCCCAGCCCAGGATCGTGGTGAGGCTGAACGTGACCTCCCCTGACCTCTTCCGGCTCGTCTTCCGGTTCGTCAACCGCGGGCCCAGCACTGTGAGCGGGCGAGTCTCTGTGCAGGAGGAGGGCAAGTTTGCCACCTGCACCAACTGTGAGTGCCTGGGGGCCTCTCGCCGCCTGTCCCGCTGCCCGCCCGGCCCCAGCCCCGCTGCCCGCCCCGCCCCAGCCCTGCTGCCCACTCCGCTGCCCTCCCCCCCCCCCCCCCCCCCCGCCCTAGTCCCGCCCAGCCCCGCCCCAGCTGCTCCTGCCCCACCCCCTACCCTCCCACTTCTGCCCCAGCCCCACTGGGGGCCCATGTGTGGGAGCTGCAGCCCGTGGTGGCCCGTGGGCTGAGACTAGGAGTCTCACGGTCCACGTCCCCAGGTACGGAGCAGAGCCAGCCTGTCACCTTCCCACCCAGCACGGAGCCTGCCTTTGTCACCGTGCCCCAGAGGGGCTTTGGGGAGCCCTTTGTGCTGAACCCCGGCGCCTGGGCCCTGCTCGTGGAGGCTGAGGGGGTGCTCCTGGTGAGGCGGGGGCTGAGCGGGGTGGATCAGGGCCCGCAGACGGGGCCCTAGTACATACCTCTCCCCCCGCCCGCCAGGACTATGTGGTCCTTCTACCCAGCACCTACTACGAGGCGGCCCTCCTGCAGCTGCGGGTGACCGAGGCCTGCACGTTCCGGCCTGCTGAGCAGCGCTCCAGGGAGAAGTGAGGGCCGGCCTGGTGGGGGTGGAGGCCTGACCCTCACTGTGCCCACTGCGTGTCCCTGCTGATGGCATTCTGTGTCCCCCGCCCTCCCCCCAACCCAGCTGCCTCCTCTACACGCACCTGCCCCTGGATGGCTTCCCCTCAGCTGCAGGAACCGAGGCCCTGTGTCGCCGTGACAACAGCTTGCCCTGGCCGTGCCCCACGGAGCAGCTCAGCCCTTCGCACCCGCCCCTGGCCGCCTGCCTGGGCAGTGACGTGCGTGTCCCTGGGACCCCACAGAGGGGCAGGCAGGGTCAAGATCTGGGGAAGGCGTGCCCTTGGCTGGAGGTTGGGGGAGGGAGGGCCCGTGCCGCGGTGACGGCACACAGGTGCAGGCAAGGCCACAGGTTTGACATCGGGAGTCAGGACAGCCTTGGAGCCTCATTTGTAAATGGGGTGTCGCTGACCCCCCCTCCCCCCCAGCTTATCACGAGGAGGCAGAGAGTCATTTGTTCTCTCTGAAGACCCGGGCTGGGCCTCCGGGCAGCAAGCACTCAGCAGCACTGAGGCCAAGAGGCCTTGGGAAGGCAGGGGAGGCTTGGAGTGAGCAGAGGTTGGAGGCCAAGTGGCCATGGAGGTGTCCTGGGAGGAGTGCCCCGGGCAAGGACAGCAGGTGCAGACTCAGACCTGGGGGGGGGGGGGGGGGGGGGGGGGGCTGTCGGGGGGAGGTGGTAAGGGCTGTGCCCAGGGGTGCCCAGGGAGTGCACGGGGTCTTGTTCTGCCGGTGGGGCCTCTGATCACTCTGTCCCCCCCACTCCCAGGTGGACGTTCAGCTTCAGGTGGCTGTGCCACAGCCGGGCCGCTACGTCCTGGTGGTGGAGTATGCCAATGAGGACGCCCGCCAGGAGGTGGGCGTAGGCGTGCACGTCCCGCGGCGGGCCCCTCAGCAGGGGGCACTCACTTTGCACCCCTGCCTCTACAGGTCTGTGGGAGTGGGAGAGGATTCGGGTCTGGGGGGGACGCGTGGGAGGGCTTGGGCCCCGGGGCTGCCCCACCCGCTGACCACCCCGCCCCCGTCCCCAGCACCCTGTGCCGGGGCGCCGCCCTGGACACGCAGCACCACCTGGCGGTCTTCCACCTGGACACGGAGGCCAGCGTCCGGCTCACGGCCAAGCAGGCACGCTTCTTCCTGGTGAGGCCCTGACCCCTGACCTGCATGGGCCCCAGGGCCCCCCTGTGGCTTCCCGCCTTTCGGAAGATTTCAGACGGCATAGAAGTAGAAGAGTGTGGGGAGCCCAGGGGCCCAGCAGCCGCCCCACCGTCAGTGCGCGCACGGCTCGTGGGGAGGGGGTGCGTGGGGGATTGGAGAGGAGGAGAAAGTGACTATGTTAACAAAAAACCGCCTCCTGGTA
The DNA here is from genome assembly GCF_018350215.1 of Panthera leo. Classification (NCBI taxonomy): domain Eukaryota; kingdom Metazoa; phylum Chordata; class Mammalia; order Carnivora; family Felidae; genus Panthera; species Panthera leo. The sequence goes on from NC_056681.1 coordinate 1,695,547, forward strand.
TAATTTGCAAGAACATCGCCGTGTGAAGGGGTCTGTTCGGCGGGGTCGTTGGCTCCTGGTCGTCCTCCGTGCTCTGAGAACGAGGACGACGTTGCCGCGACACGGGCCCCTGCACCTGCCTGGGCACGAAGCATCGTGCCGTGCTAACGTCGCGGACGCCCAGGAGCGAGCGGAGACGTGCCCTCGATAAAGCTCAGGGCGGGTGACGCTCGCTCTCACAAGACCAGTGTTACGTTTCCCGCCCTTTAAAAAATGGATCTACTCCTGCACGTGCCGTTATAAAAGCGTCGCGTGTCGGGAAAGACTCACAAAGGGAGAGGGAGCCCCGTGGCTGCCCGCCGCACCCCCTCCGTGCGCTTTCTGGGGCTGGTGTGTTTCACGCGTGTTGCTGAAGACACGGCAGCAGGGCTCCCGCCCGACCAGCTGACGTAAAGGGGCCTGCGTCTCTGCTCAGCCCTGTGGCGGGGACCCAGACCTGCCTCGCGTGCACAGCCCAGCGTGGCTCTCCCTCCCACACCCAGGCCGGGAAGCAGCACGCCCCCGCGACGCCCCTCGGCCCCCGTGGCCACCCCCCCGGCACTGAGCGCGCCATCTCATCAGTGCGTTCTGGAGCTTTGTTACCGGAATCTCACAGGGCAGGTGTCCCCGCCTCCGCTGTGGGGTTTCCTGGGCAGCTTTGGTGTCTCGCGTTTGTCGTATCTGCCACACAAGATACTGTCGCTGGAGCCGCAGAGAGTGACAGGATGGGTGGCGGAGGGGAGACAGGAGGGTGGCCCCGAGGAGAGCTGAGAAGGGCTCTGGTCTAGACGCTGTAGTCGAGGGCCAGTGTTCGTGCAGCCAGAGGAACCGGGGACTAGGCGCGGAGAGTGGGACGCGGGGCCGACGCGGGGTGTGGGAGGGCCCCACGCGCACGTCCACACCTGGCCCTCTGTCCACAGCACGGCGTCACCCTGGTGCCCGTGGAGACATTCAGCTTGGAGTTCGTGGAGCCCCGGGTCCGCTGTGTCAGCAGCCACGGTGCCTTCGAGCCCAGCAGGTGGCGGGGCCGGGAGGGGCCGGGACCGCTGGCGGGGCACGCCGGCCGGCCCGCGGGGACTCACTCCCGCGCCCCCTCCAGTGCCACCTGCCTGCCGTCGCGCTTCCCGAAGCCGCCCCAGCCCGTCATCCTGCGGGACTGCCGCGTGCTGCCGCTGCCTCCCGGCCTCCCCCTGGCCCGCTCGCAGGACTTCGCGCCCGGCGCGCTCCCGCCAGGGCCCCAGCCTCGGCCCTCCACTGCCGTGGACCCCGACGTGGAGCCCACCCTGCTGCGCCACCCCCAGGTGAGGGCCCAGGCCGGGAGGACTCCACCCTCCAGCCCGGCTCGCGCTCCTACCCCCGCGCCCGCTCAGCGCAGCCTCTCCCTGCAGGGGACTGTGGTCTTCACCACCCACGTGCCCGCGCTGGGCCGCTACGCCTTCCTGCTGCATGGCTACCAGCCGGCGCACCCCACCTTCACCGTGGAGGTCCTCGTCAGCGGGGGCCGAGTCTGGCAGGGTGAGTGGCTGGGGCGGGCCGTGGGGGCGGACCCCCGGACGAGGAGCCAGCCCGTCGGGGGTCTCCTCGCACGGCCCCTCGTGTGGTCATCGCGAGGTGCGGACGTCGCGAGAGCTGTCGGCTCTCAGAGGAGGGGCCCAGGGCCCAGGGCAGGCGGCAGCCCCGGCCTCCGGGCCCCCTTCCCGGATTCGCTCGATTCCCTTCCAGAGTCGGGGCTCGCCCTGTCACGTAGGCGGGTAATCCAGGCTTCACCGCGGGACACGCGTCGACGGCACTTGTGTTCTCACGTGTGTGTCTGCTTCGTTTTTGCTCGGCCGAGCTCGGGACCCGTGCCTAGCGGGCCTCTGTGTGTGGCCACACCCGATTCACGTAGCACGAGCGGGCCCAGCCGGAGAGGCCTGACGCACGGTCACATGTCCGCCTTGTGCATCGCAGATGCACGCCCCTCGGTGGGCAGGGCGCTGTCCCGTGGCCATCTCTTCCTCCCTGGTGGCTCTGGGAGCGACCCCGGAATGAGGCCACGGGGCCACGGCCGGTCTGTGGGGCGTGGAGGATGTGCGCCGACCTGCCTTTTCATCCCCCTCCAGGCCACGCCAACGCCAGCTTCTGCCCACACGGCTACGGCTGCCGCACCCTGGTGGTGTGTGAGGGCCAGGCCGTCCTGGATGTGACCGACAGCGAGCTCACCGTGACCGTGCGTGTGCCCGAGGGCCGGTGGCTCTGGCTGGTGAGTCCCGAGGACACCATGTCTGCACGCAGATGTCTTGGGGCCCGACGTGGGGCTAGCGTCTCCGGGTATGGATGTCCCGAACGCGTCACACCATCGGTCACCTCAGGCAGGGTGTGTCCATCTGCATGGCCCAGCCCCACGCCAGGTGCCAGGGAGAGCGGGCTCCACGGACCTCCGGGCCAGGCTGTGAGGCTGGTGGAGGGGGGAGGGTATCTAAGAGCCAAGATGTTGCCTGTTATCCCCCTGGAGCCCTGCTGGTCAGGGTGGCCTTCTCGGAGGAGGAGGCCTAGAGGGACGGAGAGGGAGGGCAAAGGCATGTCTGGCAGACAAGGATGGGAGGGGGGCACCAAGAGGCTGGACGCTTCTTTATCGCTGAGCATCACAACCCCAAGCGTCCCTTAGGCTCCAGAAGCCGACCTCCCTTCTGAGCAGCCCACTGGGCACCCAACACCTGCCAGCCTTGCTGGGGCCCGGGGTTGGGTGTGGTGCGGCCATTGCCGTCTTAGCTGCCTGGCTGGACCCTGGCCGGTCCCAGGGACCCCCCCGCCCCCACCCCCCTTCGTGATGTGCTGCTTCCGGCAGGCTCTGGTCTACTTCCCCAGCCTGGGTCCTCCCCTGGGCCCACGGGAAGGTGACTAGGCCTTGGTGCTCTAGGAGTACGTGCTGGTGGTCCCCGAGGAGGCCTACAGCTCCGGCTACCTCCGAGAGGAGCCCCTGGACAAATCCTACGACTTCATCAGCCAGTGTGCCAGCCAGGGATACCACATCAGGTGGACTGGGCTGGGGCCGGGCGGGGCTGGAGGCGGGGCTCCGGGGTGGGGCGGGGCCGGAGGCGGGGCGGTGGGTGGGGCTGGGGGCGGGGCTCTGGATGGGGACTGGGCCTCACCACCTCATTCTCACCCCAGCCCCAGCAGCTCGTCCCAGTTCTGTCGCGATGCAGCCTCCTCTCTCTCTCTCTTCTATAACAACGGGGCTCGGCCTTGTGGCTGCCATGAAATGGGAGCCACGGGCCCCACATGTGAGCCCTTTGGGGGCCAGTGTCCCTGCCGTGCCCATGTCATCGGCCGTGACTGCTCCCGTTGTGCCACTGGCTACTGGGGCTTCCCCAGCTGCAGGCGTGAGTAATTCAGTCCCCGGGGGTGCCGGCGAAGGAAGGTCCTAATCCCAGGGAGGCTTCCCAGTGGAAGGAAGTGTGGGTATGGTGGCCAGGAGAAAGTTCTAGAGCTGTGCTGCCCCGTCTGTAGGACCTCAGGCAGCCCGTGGCTTCGCTGTCAGACAGGGTCCGGGGACCGGACAGCGATTCTGGGCAACTGACCGCACATCAGAGGAGCCGCCTGGGCCAGGCGGCCTGGAGCTTGGCGAAACCGGGCCGGGGTGGGGTGGGGCGGGGTGTCCTCGGGCCCGGACCCCTGGCGTCTGATGGGGCAGAGGGTTCACCACGCCCGTGCCCGTGCTCTGCAGCCTGTGACTGCCGAGGCCGCCTGTGTGATGAGCTCACCGGCCGCTGTGTCTGCCCGCCTCGCACCGTCCCGCCTGACTGCATCGTCTGTCAGCCCCAGACCTTTGGCTGCCACCCCCTGGTTGGCTGTGAGGAGTGTAACTGCTCGGGGCCTGGTGTCCAGGAGCTCACGGATCCCACCTGTGACATGGACAGTGGCCAGTGCAAGTGAGCTGGGCAGTGGGGCTGTCACCATGGCCCGGGGTCGGTCCTGGGTCAGGGATGGCATTGCCACTGATAGCACCTCCCCCCAGGTCTGGAGGGGGGGTTACACCTTGGGGATCCGCTGCCTTGGGTGCCACCTGTGGTCTCAGTAAGCGTGGAGGGGAGGCCCGGCCAGCGTCTGAACTTCCTCTGGCAGGTGCAGACCCAATGTGGCCGGGCGCCGCTGTGACACCTGTGCCCCTGGCTTCCACGGCTACCCCAGTTGTCGCCCCTGTGACTGCCATGAAGCGGGCTCCACGCCCGGCGTGTGCGACCCCCTCACGGGCCAGTGCTACTGCAAGGTGAGGGGCCGGGGGGGGCCTAGGTGGCCTCCACGGCCTGATGCCCCACCTCCTGTGTTGCCTCAGCCGCTGAAACTCCTCCTCTGGGGGCCCTGGGGGCTTCCCGGCCGATTCTGGGGACTCAGCCCGTCAGCGAGCGGGTGACAGCGAGCCAGGGTGGTTGAGCCCACAGCACGTGGCCGACCGACCTGCCCTGTCCACCCGCCCCCAGGAGAACGTGCAGGGCCTGAGGTGTGACCAGTGCCGCCTGGGGACCTTCTTCCTGGACGCTGCCAACCCAAAAGGCTGCACCCGCTGCTTCTGCTTCGGGGCCACCGAGCGCTGTGGGAGCTCGGCCCACACCCGCCGGGAGGTGTGCAGTCAGCAGGACCTGGACTGGGGCAGGGCCGCCTCCCAGAGGGGACACGTGACCCCCAACCGGCAGGCCCCGGGTGCGGGACGGGCCCCGTGGCACGTGAGGGTGCTCACCCCGCGCCCCTCCTGTGTGCCCACAGCTTGTGGACATGGAGGGCTGGACGCTGGCGAGCAGCGACCGGCAGGTGGTGCCTCACGAGCTGCGGGCGGCCTCGGAGCTGCTCTACGCCGACTTGCGGCTCGGGGCCGAGGCCTTCCCTGAGCTGTACTGGCAGGCCCCACCCTCCTACCTGGGGGACAAGGTGAGCGAGCGAGGCCGGCCCTGGGGACGGCACTGTGAGGGTGTCCAGGAACCCCCTGCAGGCTGGGGGAGGACAGCAGTGAGGTGCCCACGTCCAGGGCGGGATAGGGGCTCTGTGAGGGTGCCCGGGGCCCAGCCCAGCCCCGTTGCTGGTGACCCTGCGCCCGCGGTCAGGGTCTGGCCGGGTCACGTCTCTGTGCCCTGCCTCCAGGTGTCATCCTATGGCGGCACCCTCCGCTACGAACTTCACTCGGAGACCCAGCGGGGAGACGTGTTCATCCCCATGGAAAGCAGGCCGGACGTAGTGCTGCAGGTAGCCGGACGGGGCGGGTGCGGCTGCGCGGGTTGGCGGGCACCGCCGAGCGGGACGGCGGGCAGCCCGGCTGCCGGCCCTCATCTGCCCGCGCGCCTCCCCAGGGCAACCAGATGAGCATCATGTTCCTGGAGCCGGCGTACCCGGCGCCCGGCCACGTCCACCGCGGGCAGCTGCAGCTGGTGGAGGTGAGCAGAGCTGGTCCGGGCACCCGGGGCCATCCTGGATCCTGGCACGGCCCAGGGGAGCCCAGGGGGCCTGAGGCTGCCGTGCCCGCTCTCCGGGACAGAAAACGGGGCCTGGGAGCGGGAGCTCGGCCCCTCCCCCGCGCACATCGCCACCCGCTGCTCTGGCCGCCCGTGCCCGTGGCGCTCCCGGCCGCCTGCCGGCCCGCGGGGCCCTGACCCCCAACGGCCGAGCAGCTGCTGGGGCGCCCGGCGGCCCTGCGGGTCCAACTGCCTTTTGCCCCGGCCTCCCCGTGTCTACCTCGGGAGCAGCGGCTCTCCTCCCAGCTCGTGGCCTGTCTGGGTCTCTATCTAAGGTGTCTTCGGGTGAACGGAAATTCAGATGTTTAACGGATTCAGAGTTCTTGATTTTCCACGTGTGGTTAGCGTTTCCGTGTCTCGTTCACGGGTCAGTCTCTGGAATCAGAAAGCGCTCACCTGCGTTTTGTTCTAAAATTCAAAGCATCTCCTCCGTGCGTTTGAATCCTTATCACGTCTGGAGGTGGTGTCTGTGCTCAGTGGGAGGTGGGGGGCCGGGGCCGGTCCCCCCACGGGTGCTTGGGCTGTTCCGGCCCCGAAGTCACCCGTCCTGCCCCGCTGAGCACCGTCACGGCCCGCAGGGGAACTTCCGGCACACGGAGACCCACAGCGCCGTGTCCCGCGAGGAGCTCATGATGGTGCTGGCGGGCCTGGAGGAGGTGCACATTCGCGCTCTCTTCTCCCAGACCTCCTCGGCCGTCTCCCTGCGCAGGGTGGCGCTGGAGGTGGCCGGCGAGGCGGGCGGGGGGCCTCCAGCCAGCAACGTGGAGTCGTGCATGTGCCCTGCCAACTACCTTGGGGCTTCCTGCCAGGTGAGGTGGGGGCAGGCGGCCCCGTTCCGTCTCCCCGTTCGCCTCCCGCCCGCCGGCTGATCTGTCTGCCCCTCCCCTGTCACCCGTGTCCCTGCCCGGCCCTCCGTACACACGGCCGCGCCGCATCCCTTCACTGCCCGGTCCGCCTGCGTCCGCGGGCCCACCCCGGCGTCGCCGCGTCCCACACCTGCCCGCCCTCCTCCCCTTCACGCATTCGTCCACCTGCTTGTCTGTCCGAGGGGTTCGTCACTGAGCGCCCGCCCAGTCAGAAGAGGCATCTGGAGGAGAGAGAGGCGGCCCAGCCCACACTGGGGGGCTGCTCACCGGGGTCAGGGCGTCCGTATGCCTTTGGGGATCTGACTTCATGTCTCCAGCCGGTCGGGGCCAGGATTCCTGAGGGCCTGAGAGCATGGTCCCTCGTCTGCGCTCTGGGGCTGGCTCTGCTTCCTTTCCTGAGCACTGTGCCTCTGCCCCCAGGAGTGTGCCCCCGGCTATTACCGGGACGTCAAAGGTCTCTTCTTGGGTCGCTGTGTCCCCTGCCAGTGCCACGGCCACTCAGACCGCTGCCTCCCCGGCTCGGGCATCTGCGAGGTGAGTAGGGCCCAGCAGAGGCCGGGCAGCCCACCGAGACACAGACTCGGGGAGACCAGGGCCCTTGGATCAGCGGTTGTGGCCACGCTGGGGTGCGGGTGGAGGGAGGTGTCCTGGGCGGGGCACCGGCTGGCCTTGGGCACAGAGTCCCTGGCACGGCTGGCGGGAGGGCTGATCAGACCCTGCTGTGAGGAGCAGGGCCTGTGTCGTCAGCGCCCCCACCTGCGCCTTCCGCCCCAGGGCTGCCAGCACAACACCGAGGGCGACCGCTGCGAGCACTGCCAGGCTGGCTTTGTTCGCAGTGGGTCCGAGGACCCGACGGCCCCCTGTGTCAGCTGCCCCTGCCCCCTCGCCGTGCCTTCCAACAAGTAAGCTGGGCCAGCCGGTCCAGGGTCCCCCCAAAGGGCGGCTGGTGGCCACGCTCCCTTGCAGCCCAGTGTGGAAGGTCACCATCCCCTACCCGCTTGGGTCAGCACTGCCCTCTGGAGGCGGGGACAGCTGAGGTGGGCTTTCCGGGTGGGGGCCCCTGGTGGGTGTACCGCCGTAACAAGACCATCTCCGCCCACACAGCTTCGCGGTGGGCTGCGTCCTGCGAGGTGGCCGCACACAGTGTCTCTGCAAACCCGGCTACGCGGGCGCCTCCTGCGAGCGGTGAGCTAGCTGGGCGTGGGGGCGGGGGCTGTGGGGGGCGCGCGCGTGAGTCGGCATGTGTATGGGTGGGCGTGCGTGCGGGTGGGCGTGCTGGGGGTGGGCGGAGGGACACAGGCCGCTCACCTTGCCACCGTCCCCAGGTGCGCGCCGGGCTTCTTCGGGAACCCCATGGTGCTGGGCAGCTCATGCCAGCCGTGCGACTGCAGTGGCAACGGTGACCCCAACCTGCTCTTCAGCGACTGCGACCCCCTGACGGGCGCCTGCCGCGGCTGCCTGCGCCACACCGCCGGGCCCCGCTGCGAGAGCTGCGCCCCCGGCTTCTACGGCAACGCCCTGCTGCCCGGCAACTGCACCCGTAGGCGCGGGGGCCGCGGGGGAGGGCGGGGGGCGGCGAGCAGGCCGCCGTGGGGGCCGCCGCGGGATGGAGGAGGGGGGCGGCCGGGCGGAGCGAGGGGCTCAGGCCCGAGTGCGGCGGCGAGGAGGAGCCCGGTGAGGGAGGGGCTTCAGGGCTCTTGCCGCGTCACCCCTTCTGCAGGGTGTGACTGCTCCCCGTGCGGGACGGAGACCTGTGACCCCCACAGCGGGCACTGCGTGTGCAAGCCAGGCGTGACAGGCCCGCGCTGTGACCGCTGTCAGGTAGGGCTGCCCGGGGGGCGGAGCCTGCGGCTGGGGGCGGGGCCTGCGGCTGGGGGGCGGGGCCTCCCAGCCGGGGGCACCCCGCCATCAAGGTGGTCTGTGCCGCAGGAAGGACACTTCGGCTTCCAGAGCTGTGGGGGCTGCCGCCCGTGTGCCTGCGGACCAGCCGCGGAGGGCTCTGAGTGCCACCCCCAGAGTGGGCAGTGCCACTGCCGGCCAGGGGCGGGAGGGCCCCAGTGCCGTGAGTGTGCCCCGGGCCACTGGGGGCGCCCCGAGCAGGGCTGCAGGCGTGAGTACCGGGGAGCCGTGGGGTGGCCGGCCCCCAACCCCCCCCGCCAACCTTCTGCCAGCGCTCACCCCGCCCCTCCGTACCTAGGCTGCCGGTGCCAGGGGGGCCACTGTGACCTGCACACCGGCCACTGCACGTGCCCCCCCGGGCTCAGCGGGGAGCGCTGTGACACCTGCAGTCACCAGCACCAGGTGCCGGTGCCCGACGGGCCTGGGGACCGCGGCGTCCACTGCGAAGGTGTGCCCCGTGCTCTGGCCCTGCTCCGCCAGCCATGCCCGTCCCCGCCTCCTCCCAGGTCTGCCTGTGGGCGTGTGGGTCCCAGCCCCTCGTGACCTGGCAGTCCCTGTGCTAACTTCAACTTCCAGAGAAACGCTGTGACCCCAACTCCCTCTCAGTTTTCCAAGGGGTCCCTGAACTTCATGCTGACCCACTGCTTCCTTCTGGTGCCCAAGTCCTGGACTCCCCAACCAGTCCTTAGCACCCCTGGACCCACCCTGACCTTCTACCCGCTTCCTGGCACCTGCCCGGTTCCTTGCTGACTTTCTGAGTCCGTGCCGACCTTTCGGTTGATCCTGTGATCCCCGTGCTCGCCTCTGACCCTTACTAAGTGCGTCACTTTCAGCGTAGCTCAACATTCCTGCGTCAGTTCTGTGATCCTTGGCTGACCTGCCCCCACCACACCATCCCCCCGATTCCTTCCCTGGCCCCACGCCAACCCCCGACCCCATACTGACTCCCCCTCCACCCCGCCCTCGCCCGTGCTGCCTGCAGTGTGTGACCACTGTGTGGTGCTGCTCCTGGACGACCTCGAGCAGGCCGGCGCCCTCCTCCCTGCCATCCGGGAGCAGTTGCACGGAGTCAGCGCCAGCTCGGTGGCCTGGGCCCGGCTGCACAGGCTGAATGCCTCCATCACTGACCTGAAGGTACATGTCAGTCCGGCCCCCCAGCCTGTCCTCCCAGGGCGCAGGTTCTCACCTTCTCTCCTCCCCAGAGCCAGCTCCGGAGTCCGCCGGGCCCCCGCCACGAGACAGCACAGCAGCTGGAGGCCCTGGAACGACAGAGCTCAGGCCTCGGACGGGACACGCAGAGGCTGGACGGCCAGGCAGGACCCTAGGGAACGCCTGCGGGGAGGCCCCTCCCCCAACGCTCCCGGGGATGCTCCTCCCCTGGAACACCCCTTCCCGCAGCGGCCTGGACCTCCGGAGGTCCTCTCCCAGGGCCCCCGACTGTCTGCTCTCACCCCTGATGCTCCGTGCCGTGTTCTGACGGGACGCTGTGTCCACAGGCCACAAGAGCCCTAGCCCAGGCTAGCCGGCTGCTGGACGGCACCGAGGCCTCGCTGGGCCGGGCGCAGACACTGCTGGCATCCATCAGGGCTGTGGACCGCATCCTGAGTGGTAGGGGCGAACCCAGCTGGGCAGGGGATGGCGGGCAAGCAGAATGGTGCTCAGGGTCCGAGCCGGAAGTGCTGCCTCCAGGGGGCTTGGTGCCGAAGAGCCCCGCAGGGTTGGCTGTGTCGATGGGGAGATGGTGCCGTGCCTGAGTGGGCCGCAGGGCACAGCCGGGGGCAGGAGGGGATGCAGGTGTGGCCGGAGAGGAGCGGGCAGGCGGATGCTGTGGGGCGTGCCCCCGCTCTCTGGGGATACCATGCCCCCTTCTGGTGGTGCCCCATTCCCTGGAAAAACTTACGAACAGATGGGTCACCGCAAGAAGAGACTGGGGGGCGCAGGCCTGGCCCAGGGGTCAGGGAGGAGGGGAGATTTCAGCCCACTGCTGTCCTGGAGCAGGAGCTGGCCAGGCAAGGAAGCCGAGGGGACGGGCTGAGCAGATGGGCGGCAGGGTTTGGGGTGGGGGTGAGGAGGTCAGGCGGCCCAGCAGCCGAGCACAGCCGTGGCTTGGAGCCAGGGTCTTTCGACTCATCCAGGGCGTTTCCGGGTCATGTGCTGGTGCCCTGAGCGTGCTCAGGCGGGGTCTAGTGGGCAGAGGTCGGCCTGGGCCGCGGGCTGGCCTTGACAGCCCCCACCCCTGCCCCTGTAGAGCTTGAGTCCCAGACAGACCACCTGTTCCCGGCCAACGTCTCAGCCCCGTCGGGTGAGCTCGTGCGCCGGACGCTGGCCGAGGTGGAGCGACTGCTTGGGGAGATGCGGGCCCGAGACCTGGGCGCCCCGAGAGCAGCGGCTGAGGCTGAGCTGGACAAAGCCCGGAGACGTGAGTGGTGTGGGTCCCAGAGAAGGAGGGATGGGGAGGGACTGGTCCGGGAGCCCCAGGGGGGGATGGTCAGCCCAGAATGGCTGAGATGGGCTTGAGGTGGGGCATCGGGGACCGGGCGGGACCAGGGCCTCGGGAGTTCCGCCTGCACCCCCATCCCTGTGTGGGGTCTTGGCCAGTGCTGGCCCGCGTACAGGAACAACTGACCAGCCGCTGGGAGGGGAACCGGGCACTGGCCGAGCGCACCCGAGACCAGCTGGCCCGGCACGAGGCCGGCCTCATGGACCTTCGAGGGGCCCTGAACCGGGCGGTGGGCACCATTCGGGAGGCGGAGGAACTCAACAGCCAAAACCAGGAGCGCTTGGAGGAGGTCCTGGTGAGGGGCCCTCCTCTCCTTCCCTCTCCCACTCACCTTCCTGCCCCGCAAGCTCCTTGTTACGTTGTCCCATCTTTTTGTCCCCGTTACCCTCTCCTTCCCTGTGGCCTCCAGCAACGGAAGCAGGAGCTGTCCAGGGACAATGCCACTCTGAGTGCCACCCTGCAGGCGGCCCGCAACATCCTGGCCCAGCTCTCGGAGCGCCTGCACGGCATGGACCAGGCCCGGGAGGTGAGTGCCACTCCTGGGGGCACCCAGGCAGGTCCGGGTGGGGCTTTGCGTGTAGGACGCGCCTCCGGGTCCCCACATCAGGTGAGAGCGAGTAGGGGGTCGGGTTGAAGGTCCCATTTGGCCCTCCCCACCCCCAGGAGTACGAGCACCTGGCCGCAAACCTGGACGGGGCCCGGACCCCGCTGCTGGAGAAGATGCGGGCCTTCTCCCCGGCGAGCAGCAGGGTGGAACTGGTGGAGGCCGCCGAGGCGCACGCGCGGCAGCTGGACCAGCTGGCCGTCAACCTGACCAGGTGCGAGGCCCGAGAAGTGCCAGGTCCTCTCCGGGACGCGGCGGGTCTGGGAGGGCTCTCGGAGAGGCTGCTGTTGCCCACAAGGTCTGGGCAGAAGCCCTGACCCCAACTGGCCATAAGCTTACAAGGAGGGCACACCTGGCAGGGAGCAGGGAAGGGATGAAGCGTGGGGGGCTGGAGGGGGCGGGCGGGCGGGCCTGGCAGCTGCGATGGCAGGAGGGAGGGCCCGAGGATGTCTGGGTCCCCCCGGCCGCACAGCCAGCGTCCCTCTCCCGCCCCCCCCAGCATCATCCAAGGAGTCAACCGGGACCGTTTCATCCAGCGGGCCATCGAGGCCGCTAACGCCTACGGCAGCATCCTCCAAGCTGTGCAGGCCGCGGAGGGCGCTGCTGGCCAGGCGCTGCAGGAGGCGAGCCGCACGTGGGCGGTGAGGCCCCGCCCCTCCCCACAGCCCCGCAGGAGCCCCTGCCCTCCCCCTGCCCCGGCTCCCGCCAGGCGGGTGTGACCCGGGTCCCGTCCCCGTGTCTGCAGACGGTGGTGCGGCGGGGCCTGGAGCCCCGAGCCCGGCAGCTGTTGGCCAACAGCAGCGCCCTGGTGGAGGCCGTCCTCCGGGAGGAGCAGAGGTTGGGCCGTGGTGAGTGCTGGGGGGGACGGGGGCAGACCCTTTGTGCCCGCTCACGTTTGGGGAGGGGAGTCGTAGGTGACGGCGTGAGGGAGGGGGAGGGCTGCCTGTGGGGGAATCCCGGTCACCGTCCGCGTGCTGCCCTGGCAGCCATGCAGAGGGCCACCACTCCCCCGACCTTGTAACGGGCCCGGGAAGGGTCTTTGCTACTGTCCCGATTTGGGGGCCGTGTGCACAGCAGCCTGTGGCATGAAAAAAGGTGGCAGGAACGCTCCCTCTGCTGCCAGAACCTCGGGGTGTGCGCAGCCCACAGGCGGTGGCCCAGCTCTTCCGAGGTTCCGTTATCTTATGTACGAGATGGGGATAATTATGCCTGCGGAGGGACCGAGTGGCTGCCAGGAGCCCATCACTCCAGCACCTGCCCAAGCTGGGGGCCCTCGTGCCCAGATGTCCCCGTCTGTGTGCACGTCGGCCTGGGTCCATCCTCGCTGGTCGGGCCGGCAGAGAGGGCTGGGCCTGCCTGCCAGGAGTGGGGGAGGAGGGGCTCCCGGGGCTGAGGCTGCCTTCCGCCACAGCGCGGGCTACCCTCCAGGGCACCGGGACCCCGCTCCGAGATGCCCAGGCCAAGAAGGAGCAGCTGGCAGCCCGAGTCCGGGAGGTACAGGCCATGTTGGCCATGGACACAGGTAGGTTGGTCTCCGTCTGGCCTCACCTTCCGCTTGTCCTGGGGCGAACAGACCCCTCCCCCACACGGGCATCGTGCTGGTCCGTGCTCCCCAGTGGGCTCCGACGGGGGACGTGTTCACACTCGGGTAGCCCCAGCCCTGGGACCCTGCCTCTGGGGCAGGGCGGCTGCACGGGGAGTGTGTAGTGGGGACATTTCACCCCCAGGGGTTTGGGGCATTGGGCAGGACCTGGCTCCCGGGAAGGATGTCCAAGGGAGGACGGGGGTGGCTGGAGGACATGAGGTGTAGGTGGGACCGAGGTGGCCGTTGTGGCCGGAGCCAAGGACGCAGGCAAGGCCTCTGGGCAAGGACCGGTGTGCCCCACCCAGGTCCGACCGTGTGGCTGCCCGCTCGAGGGTAGAACGTGCCAGCAAGCTTGCAAATGGGGCCGTGGAGACTTAGCAGGGCCCCGGGACAAAGGACGGTGGCCACGGGGAGGCAGGGCCCTGGGACGGAGGACGGTGGCCACGGGGAGTGGGCGTTAGGGTGACCGGGCTGTGGTCTGAGAAGCTGGCGTAAAAGGCACCATCTGGTAGAGGAGAGGACGGGACAGACAGCGGTGTTCCCAGTGCTTGTTCTCGTGAGCTCTGGGGGGAGCTGGCGGTCTCCCCGGATGGGAGGTGAAGCCGGGGTGGTCCTTGCCTGCGTCGCTCTGAACGTGCCTGTCCGCTGCCCACCACAGACGAGACGAGCAGGAAGATCGCTCATGCCAAAGCCGTGGCCGCTGGAGCCCAGGACACGGCCGCCCGTGTGCAGTCCCGGATTCAGGACATGCAGCAGAACTTGGAGCGGTGGCAGGGCCAGTACGGGGGCCTGCGGAGCCAGGACCTGGGCCAGGCGGTCCTGGACGCGGGCCGCTCAGGTGGGCGCCTGGGGTGCGGTGCCCCCGATGGGGGTGGCCCGGGAGCCTGTGAGACGGGGCCATCGGGGTCACCCCTTCTGCTCCCCGCAGTGTCCACCCTGGAGAAGACGCTGCCACGGCTGCTGGCCAAGCTGAGCCTCCTGGAAAACCGTGGGGCGCACAACGCCAGCCTGGCCTTGTCCACCAACATCGGCCGCGTGCGGGAGCTCATTGCCCAAGCCCGGGGGGCTGCCAGCAAGGTGGGCACGAGTGCCGGGGGAGAGCGGGCGTCCGGGGGGTGAGACGGTGGACGCTGATGAGCCACACACCCCCTGCATAGGTCAAGGTGCCCATGAAGTTCAATGGGCGCTCGGGGGTGCAGCTGCGTGCCCCTCGGGACCTCTCCGACCTCGCCGCCTACACCGCTCTCAAGTTCTACCTCCAGAGTCCAAAGCTGGCGTCTGGCCAGGTCACCGGGGACCGCTTCGTGCTGTACATGGGCAGCCGCCAGGTACTGGGTGGGCACAGTGGGCACGGCGGTCTGGGTGGAGCCAGGCACCAGGTTGGCGGGGGGGGGTGGGGGGGGGTGGGGTGTGTTGCTGTGCTGGGACCCCGTTCTGCTGAGTCTCCCGCCGCCTCCACAGGCTGTTGGCGACTACATGGGCGTGGCTCTGCGCGACCAGAAGGTGCACTGGGTGTACCGCCTGGGGGAGGCGGGCCCCGCCACCCTGAGCGTGGACGAGAACATAGGGGAGCAGTTCGCCGCAGTCAGCATCGACAGGTGGGTGGCCGGGCCCCCCCCCCGTGCTTCCCCTGCCACCTGGCGGGGTCCACCCCTCACCACCCCCTCTGCCCTCAGGACCCTCCAGTTCGGCCACATGTCCATCACGGTAGAGAAGCAGACGGTCCATGAGATCAAGGCCGACACGGTGGCCCCTGGGGCCCAGGGGCTGCTCAGCCTGCATCCTGACAACTTCGTCTTCTACGTGGGGGGCTACCCCAGCGACTTCACGGTGAGCCTGGGCCCGCGCTCCGTCCCGCCAGGCCCCGCTCCGTGTGTGGCTGCGGTCCCGCATGCTACACCTTGGGCTCCCCAACTGGGGTCTGCCCTGGGTGAGGGGCGCCCTGACGTGTGCCCTGTGCCCACAGCCCCCGGAGCCCCTCCGCTTTCCCGGCTACCTTGGCTGCGTCGAGATGGACACGCTCAACGAGGAGGTTTTCAGTCTCTATAACTTCGAGGAGACCTTCCAGCTGGACACGGCCGTGGACAAGCCCTGTGCCCGGTACGTGCAGCCGGGGCCCGGCCCTCACCTGCGCGCGGCCTGCTCTTGGCTGACCCTGTGACCTCTGACCGGTAGCTCCAAGGCGACCGGGGACCCGTGGCTCACCGATGGCTCCTACCTGGACGGCTCAGGCTTCGCTCGCATCAGCGTGGGCAGTCAGATAAGCCACACGAAGCGTTTTGAGCAGGAGCTCCGGCTCGTGTCCTCCAACGGGATCATCTTTTTCCTGCACCACCAGGCACGTCCGCGGCCCGGCCCCAGCCCGGACCCAGTGCGCCCCCTCCCCCCACCACCCTGTACCGACCTCGCGCCCCCTCTCCAGCCTCCCCCCGGTACCAGCCCTGCTCCCCGCTCCCCAGTGCCCCACTGCGTTACCGACCTTGCTCTCTTCCTAGCCCCTCCCCTCCCCACCCTGCTGGCCTTGCTCGCCACTCCCCCGGCCCCCCTCCCCCCGTACCAGCCCTGCTCCCCACTCCCTAGCCCCGCCCCGTACTGACCCTGCTCTCCCCTCCCTAGCACTCCCACCGCCCACCCCATACTGACCCCGCTCCTCCTCCCCAGCACCCCCAGCCCATACGGACCCTGCCCCCACCACCCCGTACCGACCCTGCCCGTCCCCCCCCACCCCCCAGGACCAGTTCCTGTGCCTGGCAGTGCGGAAGGGCAACCTCACCCTCCTGTATGACTTTGGCACCGGCCTGCAGGAGGCACAACCACCCCACAACCTGGCGCACAAGCTGCAGGCCCTGACCTCCGCCAGCAAGGCGGTGAGGCTGGGGGGGGCGGCCGGCGGGGCCCCGGGGTCACCCTCGGCGGTGAGGCTGGGGGGGGGGGGGGCCGGCGGGGCCCGGGGTCACCCTCGGCGGTGAGGCTGGGGGGGGGGGCCGGCGGGGCCCCGGGGTCACCCTCGGCGGTGAGGCTGGGGGAGGGCCGGCGGGGCCCCGGGGTCACCCTCGGCGGTGAGGCTGGGGAGGGGGGCTGGCGGGGCCCGGGGGTCGCCCTGAAGCCCCCGCACGCGGGCGCCTCGCAGATCCAGGTGTTCCTGCTGGCGGAAAACCGCAAGCGCGTGCTGGTGCGCGTGGAGAGGAGCTCCGTGTTCAGCGTGGACCGGGACAACTCGCTGGAGCTGGCGGACGCCTACTATCTGGGGGGCGTGCCCCCGGACCAGCTGCCCCCCAGGTGAGCCCGCGGTGCCGGGGCGGGCGGGGCCTCCGGCCGGGCGCTGGCCCTGACGCCCCTCCCCCGCAGCCTGCGGCAGCTCTTCCCCTCCGGAGGCTCCATCCGCGGCTGCATCAAGGGCATCAAGGCTCTGGGCAAGTACGTGGACCTCAAGAGGCTGAACACGACCGGCGTGAGCGCGGGCTGCACCGCCGACCTGCTGGTGAGCCCGCCCCCGCCCTGGCCGGCGGCACCCTCTCCGGGCCCGTGTCCGGGGCCCTCGCCGTCACCGTCCTCCTCCCGTAGATGCAACGGGCCGTGACTTTCCACGGCGACGGCTTCCTGTCCCTGGAGCTCCCTCACGTCGCTCCCCTCACGGGCCGCGTCTACTCGGGGTTCGGCTTCCGCAGCACGCGGGACAGCGGTCTGCTCTACCGCCGAGGATCCGAGGTGCGTCAGCGCCCGCTCCCGGCAGCGGCCGCCTGGGGCTCGGGCGGCTGGAGGGCAGGAGGCGTGCCCCGGCCTGGTGCGCTGACCTGGCCGCTGTCCCCAGGATGAGCTGTGCCAGGTGTCCCTGAAGCAGGGCCGCGTGACGCTCCGGCTGTTGAGGACGGAGGTGAAAACTCGCGACGGCTTTGCTGACGGTGCCCCCCATTACGTGGCTTTCTACAGCAACGACACAGGGTGAGCCCAGCCCGCGGGGCCTCTGGCTGCGGTGCTGGGGGACAGGGTGGCGGCAGGGCCACCGGCAGGGCAGGGTGGGGGAAACGCTGCTGTCCCCCGCAGGGTCTGGCTCTATGTGGATGACCAACTTCAGCAGATGAAGCCCCACCAGGGGCCGTCCCCCGGGCCCCAGCCCCAGCCTCCCCGAGCCGCTGAGCTGTCCTTGGGAGGCAGGCCGGAGCCTGGCGACTTCTTCAGTGGCTGCATCAGCAATGTCTTCGTGCTGCGGTGAGCCTCCGGCGGGGGTGTGGGGGCCGCCACCCATCCCCCCACCCCCCACCCCCCCGATGCTGACCACACTGCGCCCCCCCCCCCCCTCCCCCCAGGCTCCTGGGGCCGCAGCGTGTGTTCGACCTGCAGCAGTACTCCAAAAGCGTCAACGTGACCGCAGACTGCGCTCCTGCGCCACGTGCCCAGACCCCTGGGCGGGCACCTCAAGGACCGCGGGCTGCAGCGCTGCGGAAGGTAGGGCGCGGGGAGGGCAGCGTGAGCGAGGCGGAGCTGGGGACTGCCGGAAGGCGGCCCCCACACATTCCTGCGTCCCATCTGACCACCCCGCCACCCCCCGCCCCCAGGCTTCCCGACGCAGCCGCCAGCCCCCCCGGGACCCTGCCTGCACACCACCCCGGCCCCTCGGGACCCCCCGAGATGCCTACCAGTTTGGGGGGCCCTTGCCCAGTCACCTAGAGTTTGCCCACGTCCCGGCCCCCCCGGGGAACTGGTAAGTCTGGGCCGGGTGGGGTGGGTGTGGGGGGGCCGCCCAGGCTGATGGCGCCGCTTGGCTTCCAGGTCCCAGGTCTCGATGCTGGTCCGCCCTCGCGCCCCCCGAGGACTCCTGCTCCTCGCCGCCCCTCTCATGGCCGGCGGCCCCTCCCTGCTTCTCCTCCTGAGCCACGGACGCTTCGTCGCTCAGACAGAAGGTCCCGGGCCCCGGCTCCGTGTCCAGAGCCGCCGGCGTTCACGGGCTGGCCGGTGGCACGTGGTGAGGCACTGAGGACAGGGGACACGGGCAGGGCCCTGGGAGCTCCCGCTCTGACACGCCCCCTCCCGCCCCCAGGTGTCTGTGCGGTGGGAAAAGACTCGGATCCAGCTGGTGACAGACGGGGTCCGGGCCCAGGACCGGGAGCGGCCTGGCCAGCGGCGCCGGGAGCCAGGGAGCCCCCGGCCCCGAACTCTCTTCGTGGGGGGCCTTCCTGCCAGGGGCTTCAGCCCTAGGCCCCCAGTGAGAAGCACCTCAGCGCCCCCCCACACCCCCGAGAACCACCTTGCTCCCCACCCCACCCCCCAGCTGAACTCCCCTCCCGGGGCTCCGGGGCCCTCCCCACACCAGCCCGTCTGTGCCCCACAGGTGGCCGTCAGCGGCTTCAGCGGCTGTGTGAGGAGACTGAGGCTGGATGGGCGGCCTCTGGGGCCCCCCACACGGGTGGTGGGGGTCACACCATGCTTCTCAGGCCCCCTGGAGAAGGGCCTATTCTTCGCAGAGAGCGGGGGAGTCGTCACCGCAGGTCCGTAGGGCATCAGTGCGCCCCCAGCCCTCTGGGGAGGGAGTGGGGCTCTGGGGCGGGGGGGGGGGGGGGGGGGCCGGGCAGCCCCGCCTCCCTCCCTCACAGCGCCTCCCCACAGACACCCTGGGGGTCACCCTTCTTGACGTGAGCCTGGAGCTGGAGGTACGGCCCCAGACCGCTTCCGGCCTCCTCTTCCACCTGGGCCGGGGCCGGGCGCCCCCCTACCTGCAGCTGCAGCTGCGAGAGAAGAAGGTAGGTCGGGCGGGGGGCGGCGTGGGGGGCGCTGCTCCCACACCACAGTGTGGACCTGGGTTAGGGACGCTCTCCTGACTCACCCGCCCCGCCCCAGGTCCTGCTGCGGGCGGACGACGGTGGCGGGGAGTTCTCCACGTGGGTGACGTGCCCCGCAGCCCTGTGTGACGGGCAGTGGCACCGACTGGCAGGTGAGCCGGGCCCCCCCTCCCATGGCCGAGCTCCCACCCCGCGCCTTTGTGCTTGGGGGAGTGCCCAGGAGGGGCAGCCGCGGACCGCCCAGTGGGACCCCCTGGGCAAACAGCCCAGGCCCCTCCCAGCCCAGTTACAAGGACCCTGTGCCCGCAGTGACCAAAGGCGGGAATACCCTCCAGCTGACGGTGGACACACAGACCAACGGCACCCGAGGCCCCACGGTGGCAGTGGCCTCAGGGGACGCCCTGGCCCCTCTGCACCTTGGGGGCCTGCCCGGTGAGTGTGGCCTCTGCCTGGGGGTGGGAGTGGCCCCTGAAGGATCAGGTGCTTGGATCCCTCTGCTTCCACCCCACCTTCTGGGATGGGGCAGCCGGGGAGACAGGTTTTGGGGGAGGGGGCGCTGCTGGTGGGACATTGGCCTCTGTTCCAACCTGTCCCCCATCTTCCTTTGTGCCCCCAGGGCCCACGAACACACAGGCTGGGCCTCTGGCCTACCATGGCTGCATGAGGAACCTGGTGGTGAACCGGTCCCCCGTCACCTGGCCTCGCTCTGTGGGTGTTCAGGGGGCAGTGGGGGCCAGCGGCTGCCCCGCCACGTAGCGCGGCTGCCCCTCCAGTGGCCGTGCAGGACAAGTCTTCAGGGGCCCCGGGCCTGGAGTCCACGGGAGGGCCGCCCCAGGCGGGCGGGCTCCCACCTCGGAGCCCGCAGGCCCTGCCCTCTGCTGTTTCAAAGTCTGTGTCTGTCTGGATTCTAGGTTCTAGGGGTGATGAATCTTCTTTCTGGAAACGGCTTTAAGTTATATCTCTTTAAACAAAAGGATAAATTCTATAAACTGGGGTTTTTAATACGTTTTATCTTCCAGTTTCGTTGAGATTTTCCTCCACCAATTTTTAGTAACGTGAGAAATCTGCCCTGCTTCTGAAATTAAAAAGTTACTACTTCTGTTTAACGGAGCGTTGACTTTAATTGTGAGAGAAGAAAAGCAGTCAGAGGCGATCTAGCCTCCGGACGTGCTCATGGGGGCAGCGCCGGCCCGGGGGCTCCCCTCGCCTGGAGTGGCTGTCCCCCCACCCCCGAGTCAGAACTGCCAGGGCTGGAGGGGCAGCGCTCGGCCCGGCTCCCTCCTGGGTACACGGGAAGACCAGAGGTGGCAGGTAAAAGACAAGACCTTTATTTCTCAGCAAGCGGAACGGAGGTGAGGGCGCGCTCCGCGCCACAGGCGCCATCGCAGAGGCCGCGAATCCCGACCCCTTGGGGACAGCGGATGATTAATCTAAGCTCATGTCCTCCTCTTCGTCCTTCTTGTCCTTCCCGTCGCCCTCCTGCTCGGATCTGGCACTGTTCTGCATGGCTTTGGCAAATGCTTCCACATCTAAAATACATTTAAAAATGTGAGGCGCCCTTCCTAGACCCCGGCCTGAGACTGCCAGCTGGAGGGCACAGGAGATGAAAACATCAACACCAAGGCCCAGGGCCACAGAACCTCCAGGGCCCCAGCCGGCCAGCCCTGTGCCATGCAAACTACGAGGAAAAAAACAAACCCTGCCCTGGGCGCAGGGTGGGGGCTCGGGCACTTACCGCCTTTGTTGGCCGCCTCCACGGCCTCTGCAGGCAGGCCAAACTGGCACATGAGGGGGCCCAGCTGCCCAGAGGCCAGGGCTGCACTGAACATGCCCAGGGCCTGCGAAAGAAAGCCAGACGCCCCCTGAGCCCACGCTATTGGTGAAAGCCCGGGAGGGGGGCGGGGACGCTCCGCGACCGGGAGCCACGCTGAAGCTCGGTGAGCTGTGCCCCCTTCCACCGAGCACGTGGCAGGGGCACCCAGGCCACAGCGTCTACCTGCTGGAACTGGGGCGAGGTCAGCGTGTTCTGGATCTCCTCTGCCGTCTGTGGCAGCGACTCCCCAGAGGGCAGGTAGGGTAAGAGGCGCTCCTGGACGTCCGCGTTGGCGAGGATAGGTGCCATGATCTCGGGCGTCAGGACACTGGCCAGGTCAACTAAGACGGAAGCGCAGGGCCGTCAGCGGCTCGAGGCCGACACAGACACCCACGTAGGAAGCCAGCCGCGGACGCCCGAGCCATGAAATTGGCGGGTGTGGCAAGGCGAGGGGGGGCAGCGGCTCAGCCCGGGGACATGCTCGGCCCCACGCCTCGGAAAGCCAGCAAGCGAGCAGGCGGGGGGCGGCAGGCACCTTCACCCCCCAGCCCGGACCCGAGGAGCACATGTTACCTTGCTGGCCGCCTCCTGGCCCTGCCGGCACGTTCATAGTAGCTAGAATGCTCTGAAGGTCGCTCAGCTGGATGGGCTGGGTTGGGCTGGCTGCCGTGCTGGTTCCGTTACCTGAACTGGGTGCGGGGCTGGGGCTGGTCACCGAGGCGGCTGCTGGAGCGGAAGGGGCGGGGGTGGCTCGGGTAGAAGAGGTGGTGGAGGACGGGGTGACTGCTGCCGACTGGCTCCGCGAGCTGGGGAGAGCGAGGGCAGCGATGGGACGGCCTCACACCCTGAGGGTGCCCGCATCGGTCCTGCCCCCAACGTCCCGGAACTGCTGGGACTCCGGAAGAGTCCAGGCCCCAAAGGACCCTCCCTGGGGGGTCATGGGGGGGGGGGGGTTCTCTGTCCTTCGCCATCTCCTATGTCCGGGCTCCTTCGAACGAGGGGACGCCTGGGGGCACACAGGCATGGTGGGGCGGAGCACAGGGCTCACCTGGACGAAGAGCTGCTCGCCGGAGGCCCTCCACTCCCCAGTAAGCTGGCCAGGCCTGGCCCGGTCAGGGCCCCCAGTCCCCCTGCGAGCAAAGAGACGTGAGCTCAGATGCCACACCCTCCCGAAGAGCCCACCTCTCCCGGCCAAGCATCCTGCACGAAACCCAAGGGATGAGGGGACAGCAGAGGCCACGGCGGGCTGAGGTGCCGGACTAGCGACTGCCTCACTCCATCAGGTCCGGGCACCTCTGTCCCGGTCTGCAAACGACGCACTTAGCGCGCACTAACACGCGCTGCAAACCTGGCAGAGCAGCGAGCGCTTCCCAGGCGTGCGCGACACACACCCGCCCCGGCACAACAGCGGGGGCGGCAGGGAACGGGGGGCCCTTCCCGGGGAAGCCGGCATGAGGGACACGTGTTCACAGAGACCGCTCGGAGCCAACGAGGAACTAAAGGAAGAACTCGAATGGCAAAGCGACCCTAACTACGGCTGTCCGCCCCTAGCGCAGGCCGCGGGGCCGTGGGGTTACCCAGTCCTCCAAGGCCGGCGGGTCCAATGAGCTGCATGAGCTGGCTGTGGCTCATGTTCCCCAGCAGACTCTGCAAGCCGCCCTCGCCTGTAAGACAGGAGGTGCTCAGACTCGGGCCTGTCGCCGGGTCAACACCCACGGGGCCCCGGGGAGGCTGGGGGACTCGGGCTGACGCTGAGACGGAGCGCGCGCTGGGACCTCTCCCTCGGCTCTCCCCCAAACCGCAAGTGCAACGAGCCGACGGGGTGGAGCTCAGACGTTTCACCCCTGGAAGGTGGGGCTGGGGACCGATGGGAGCTGGGACGCCTCCGCGTCCCTTTAAAACAACCAGCCTGCACCATCAGGGATCCAAGACCTCGCCACGTGCTCGGACACCCCAGCGTGTTCTGGGAGGTGACCGTTACCGCCCAGTGCAGAGAGCTCGTGGCCTCCACTCCCACTCGCCCCCAGCGCTCCAGGCATCGGGGGGTTGTTCAGATACTCGTTGACCTTGCGGCAGTGCTCCTCGTCCTGGTCCGTCTTGGGCTCCTGTGGGGGGAGGGGGTACAACCGGAGCTGCCACAGGGCAGCCCGCCTGCCACCGAAGGAGCTCGCACACGAGGGTGAGGGGCTCAGACGGGTGATGTTACCTGTCCACAGTCACACAGCACTGAGGACAGGGCCCAGCAGGGCGGACAGGGACGGCAGTCCCACAAGACCGCCGGTGCCGTGGCAACGCTGGTTCTTAGGGTAGGGACACTGCAGCACTAAAACCGCCCTACGTGCACCCGCAAGGCCTTCTGACCCTCCGGGACCGGACCCTTCACACAACAGTCTAAGAGCCACGAAACCTTCCGGTGACTCGCGTGAAGCCACGAAACCACCGGTTGTGACCCCACGGCACACAGAGCAGCCCCAGCCGTGGCCCCTCGGGTCCGCTGGGAGCTCCATAAAGAGGCTCGCAGGCGCTCGCCAGCCACAACCTCCCGAAGTGCCCCCAGGCCCACGAGCCAGAGTGCCCACCCTCCGTCCCTGAGTGTGCACCGTGGGCCTGCAGGGTGCTAGGGACACAGAAGGGACAGAACAGAGCTCCTCCCCTCCAGGGCAGAAGGAAGTGGGGAGAAGGGCAAAATCGGGAGAAACAAAAACAGTAGAGCTGGTGAGACGATTTTTGTATTACTGTTACAAGTTTCTATTTTTGAGCGAGCACGCGTGTGGTGGAGCAGTGGGGGGTGGGGACAGGATCCCAAGCAGGCTCCCAGCTGTCAGCACAGAGCCAGACGTGGGACTCGAACTCACGGACCCTGAGTTCATGACCTGAGCCAAAGTCGGACGCTTAACCGACTGAGCCCCCCAGGCACCCTCTGGGGAAACATTTCTTGGCAAAACTGGGGAAACAAGCTCATGGCCCCATCTCTGTCCGCAGATGAAGTCTTAACGGAACAGGGCTGCACCCATTCGTTCACTTCTCGTCCACAGTGGCTTTCACGCTCCTTCGGCAGAAGCACAGCCTGTCCAGCCCACAGAGAGGAAAACCTTTTCTGCCTTGTTCCAGAAAGTGCTGGGGGGAGGGCAACAGGTTCACCTCTGGGGAAGGAAAGTGGCAACATCTGTCAAAACTGCAAAACCGGGGACACCTGGGCGGCTCAGTCGACAAAGCGTGGGGCTCTCGACGTCAGCTCAGGCCACGATCTCATGATCTCATGGTCCCCCACTAAGTGTGGAGCCCGCTTGGGATTCTCTCCCTTTCTCTCTGCTCCTCCCCTGCTCAGGCACACACCTGCGAGCTCTCTCAAGACGTTAAAAAACCCAAAAAGCAAAAAAACCCTGCAAATGCACTCGTTTACCCACTTCTACCAAGTCCGTTTCTGGATTTTAACACGGCGATCACCACCACCCCCTGTACGGGAAACAAACCTGGTGTAAAATCACTCTTTAACACGCCGCCTGCAACAAATCGGAGGTGCAAACGGGCCCAACGGCCAACAGGTGGGAGAAGGCTGGGCGGCTGTTACGCCCAGTGGAATGCTGCCTGCCGCCGTGGGCACCAGGACGCCCTGCCGCGCTGACCCGAACACCCCAAAGCACACAACTGGGGGGAGGGGGAGGCAGGGCTCAGAAAAGCCTGGAAAAGAACACTCCGTTTCTGTACAAATACACAGCAAGGAGAAAGCGTGTGGTCAACCTTGCTTCCGCCGTGCGTGCTCACAGCCCAGGGGGGCGGGGGGAAGAGTGTGTGACAAGCACATCATGGGCCGTGTGCCCGTCGACGCATCAAGACCGGGGCCCAGTCCAGAAACCGCTCTGTGTGCCAGGGAGTTCCGGGTCGTGAAAGGGCACCGGGAGCCCAGCCACAAGTGTGTACCCTCTGCAAAGGTCCCCTGCTCTGCTGCCTTTGGCGCTAGGAGCCCCACGGAAATTCTCAGGTTCCGCGGCAGTCACCTTCGGCCAGCACCAGCCCTACCGCCCGGTGAGCCACGAGGAAAGACAACAGGCCAGCAAAACCTACCCACCTGCATCCAGAAGAAGAGCCGTTTGGACCCTGCCTTAAACTTGAGCACGTAGACCCTCCCGCTGGGGCACTGCGGCACGCGCTTGAACTCACAGTCGTCAGGAAAGATGATCAAATCCTTCAGAGAGCCACAGGGGAGGAGTTAGCGTCACACAAATACTGCCTTCGCGGGAAACACGCTGGGTCCCGTGTCGGGGGAGGGGGCGGGGTACACGATGCACCACCGGGTGGAGAGGCCAGGGTCACAGGCACCCCACCAAGGGCATGAGGGCCGGGAGAGGGGTTCGATGCTCAACAGGGAAGGGGGCCTTTCGGCTTTTCGAGGATTTTGAACAGAGACGTCTTGGGAACGACGTTCCCAGGTGGGTTCAAAGTGGGGCTGCACTGCTCTCAACAAGGAACACACGAGCCTGGAGAACAGACAGCGCTAAAAAGGAGGAGAGCTGGTGGAGCGCAGCGTTTACACGGCACCCGAATCCCAGGCACAATGACGGGAGCAGTCTACAGATCCGGGGCGGGAGACCCGAATGCCCGTGAGCAAAGCGGAACAGCTGGTGTGGGCCCCGGAGCAGCGGCGCCCACCTGTGCCAGCAGCACACGCCCACCGTAACAGGGCAGCTGCGTGTCCAGAGCCAAGTGTGAGCAGCTACGCGTGCTTCTGGAAAACCGGACCGTCCCGACGACCAGGCGGGCTTCCTAAGACCAGACACTTACGTCCTCCACGTTCCCAGATGTCCTGTCCTTCCAGCAGAAGTGAATGAGGGAGTCATCCGTCTGCTGAATGTACACGAGCCCTTTCCGTTTATCTGGGGTGACAGTAGTTCCTTTTAGCGACATCTTTCCTGCACGAAACTCCACCAGATACTTGTTGGAGGAGCCTCGGGAGCCTGGCACCAGGCTTGGAAACAGAGCGCCTGAAGTCGTCATCCTGGAAGAGCGACCAGCAAGCAAACCCGGTCAGGATCGTGAAAGTCCCAGCTTCCTCGTCCAATGTGACACTGGCGGGACAGAGCGAAAGGCCGCCACCAGGCCGGGAGACAGGGGGCCCCCCGCGGCGGCGCAGTCTCCCTGGAGCACGCAGCCAGCAGGTGCCCGGGCGCGGCCGCAGCTGCTTCTCAGGTTTCTCCACGATCGGAATTAACCTGTGCACCCCAACCGCGCCCCGCTTCCCGCCGAGAACCCCGCTCAGCGCCACTTCTGCGGCCCGGGCCCCGAACAAGCTCAGCAACGTGAGCTAGGAGGAGACGGCGCCGACACCTCGGACAGGGCCGAGACTCCGGCCGGGCTCCGTCGGGGCACGCCCGTTAAGCTGCGACTCGGCGGACCGGCGCCCTTGCACAAACGAGCGCGGTGGGAGAGTGGGGGAGGAGACGGGACAAGCCCCAGGACCGGGGTCGCGCCGCGCCGACCAGGCTCCTCCGCGCGGGGCCCACGGGCCCACCCCGACCTCGCGGCCCCCGCGGCCCCCGCGTCGCGCGGGGCGGTCGGGCCGGCACGGCCGCCGCCGGCCCGAGAGCCCGAGGCCCCCACGGCCGTCGCCCCGCGCACGGCCCCTGGCCTCCGCCGACCCGACCCCGGCTCGGGGACCCCAACGGCGCAGGCTCCGCCCCCGCAGCCGTCCCCGCCCCCCGGCGACCCCCGCACCTGGCCCGCGCCGCGACTCGGCCGAGAGGCGCCGTCCGGGCTCGCTCTTCCTCCTCAGCGCCTGCCGGGCCCCGCCGGAAGTTCTTTCTCGTTCCGCCCCTCCCGCCGCTCTCGCCGCCGATTGGGCCGTGCCAGGGGCGGGGCCGACGCTGAACCGCCAGCGATTGGAAAGGGCAGCCGTCCGTCGACCCGACCCGCCCCGCCCGCGCCCCCTTCCGGCGGAAGCGCGGGCGGGCGGCGCGCGGGCCAGAGCGGCCCCTATTGTTGCTGTGTCATAGGGGTGCGGCGGCGGCCCCTGGCGGCGGCGACCGGAGTGGCGTGGCAGGCGCCGACCCAGCGGTGGGCGTTGGAGCCCACATCCCCACCGTCGCGGGAGAGCGGCAGCACCTGCGAGGCGCGAGGGGGCGTCTCAGGTTCACGGCCAGCGCTGCAAGCCAGGTCCCAGGACGTGGAGGAAACAGTCCCCGAGTCAGGGGAAGGGCGTCTTAGGACCCGGGGGTTGGGGAGGGCCGGCTTCACGACCGCAGGGGTATGTGACTGAACCAAAGCCCAGGGCTCCGGGGCCTGGGACGCAGAGCCCACGACATCAACGATGGTCCTCGGGGGCGACAGAAGTTCCGTGCGGTACCCCCGGCCCCGTTTCCCCCGTAATGGTGCTAAGATGGGTACCCCCTGTTCTCCCCCAGGGGCCCCCCATTCCAGTGAGGACAGTGCTGGCATGGCTGCCTCCCTTCTCCCTGGGGGGGGGGGGGGGGGGGGGGGCGGGGTGCCCCTACTGACCCCATTCTTGTCCAGCCCTCCCCCCCATACCAGCGAAGACAGTGCTGGCACGGCTGTTCCCCACACTCCTGTGCCTGGAGTCCCCAGAGGCTGATGTGTGTGCTCAGAGTGGAGGGCAAGAAGCCCGTCGTCCATACTCACAATGAGTGACGGGTGGCCCTCCTGCTGGTCTTTGAGCCGCGTTTCCATCCTGCACTTTGCTTCGAGGCTCCAAGCAGTAAGCAAGGGGGCGCACACGGAGCCCTGCACCCTCCCTGCCCCATGCTAGACCCCCGTCCGCCACCAAAGCAAGGCCACTGTGCGAGCTGCCTGACGATTTACCAACTAGATGTATACACGGGCTTTGTTTGAAAGCTTTTTGTAAAAAGTGTAAAAGTGGAAAGTAGTTTTGTTTTGAAGATTTATTCACGCTGGTACGTGTGGGTCTGGTGCATTATTTTAATTCCTGTATAACCTGTGTAATAATAGTCTGAAGGACAACCGCTTCTGTGTCCATTGTCTTGAGATCTAAAGACTCACCAGTTTTGTTTTGGAAAATATAGCTGCTTTTCATTAAAAATTGTTATTTATGTTAATGAGTTCGTTGTCTTTTTATTAGTTAAATACCTTTACTTTTCTTCATTTCGTTTCTAGTAGGGTGAATCCCAACAGATAAGAGCCCCCACACAAACTCCACGGCCCTTGATAATTCCTGAGACCACAGGGGAGAGGGGCGCAGCTGTAAGCCTGTGACCGTGACCGCCCTCTCGGAGCTCAGGGGAAGCCAGAAAAGACAACGACGGGAAGATCCGCTCCGGGTGCCCCCAAGATGGGCCAGCGGGCAGGCGGCACTTGTTCAAAGTCAGGAAAAGTTAAAAAGCTGCCACAGGAAGCCGCAGGGAGACCAGCGAACTTTCCAGACCCTGCAGAGCATGGGGCCTCGAAGGGCACTAACCAGAGCGTCTCCTCAAGCAGGGGGTCGAGCCTGGGGCCGGCCCGGTGACGACATGTGAATGAGAAACAGGCATGGCCCAGGCCCCCGCCGCGGGGCGCCGTGGGGAACAGGGCATTGGGGTGCGCCCTGGCAGCCCCAGCAGAGCCGGAAGCCCCCGCGGCTCCTCCTGCGCCAGGCGGCAGGGCCTGGGCGCAGCAGCTAGAGAGGGGGCAGGACGTGCCCAGATGCGTCACCAGAGAGGGCACGGCCGGCAAGACACACAGGAAGAGAGCCACACGGTTGTTCCCGCGAGTGCAGTTCAAACACGCGGAGTAGAACCGTCAGAGCGGAGGACAGACGGTGCGGCGATAGCAGGCGCCACCGGAGAACACGGTTTGGCGAGTGGGTTTTTGTTTTTCTTTCTTTCCTTTGACTGACATGTGCCTTTTCAGAGCAATCACAGGTTCTTACCAAAATGGAGCCCGTCGCTCTCCACAGATGCACAGCGTCCTTGCCACGAGCCCCCCCCCCCCGCAGAGGGTGTGCCGTGACAGCCCGCGGCCCCCACGGACATGCGACGTCGCCAAGAGCCCATCTCGGTGCACACAGCCCGCGGGTTTGGACAAACGTATGGTGTGCACCCACCATCTCCCTGCCCGGAAGTGCCCTGCGCCCTCCTGGCCATCGCTCCCTCTTCCCTAAGCCCTGGACGCCACTGGTAACTTTTCTCCAGTCTTGTTCTGTTGTGATAAGATACACGGGACATACGATCTACCGTCTGAACATTTTTGAGTATGCCGTTCGGTGGTGGTAAATACATCGTGATGTTGTGACGTCTCACCGCCGTCCACCTCCAGAGCCCCCATCACCTTGTGAAACACCAGCTGCCCGTCCCGTGTCCCCTGCTCCGGCAGCCACCACCCTACTGCCTCCAGCATTTTGACGACTCTGCCTGATGCGATCAGTGGAATCAGACAGCATCTGTCTTTCTGTGGCTGATTTCAGTGAGCACAACATCCTCAAGGTTCACCCGTGTGGCAGCAGGCGTCAGAACATCCCTCCTTTTCAAGGCGGAGTAACAGCCCCTGGTCCGGGCGGACTGCATCTTGCTCGTCCGTTCGTCCGATGGGGGGACACGAGGGCTGCTCGCGGGCTTCAGCGATGCTGCCTCACGCTGCTGTCGATGTGAATGTCCGAGTCTCTCTCCCAGACCTTGCTTTCAAGTCTTTTGGGCCCGTAACCACAGCGGAATTGCTGGATCATCTGGTAATTCTATTTTTAATTTTTTGAGGAGCTGTCATACCGCCTTCCACAGCAGCTGCCCCGTTTTCTGTTCCCACAGACAGCGCACGAGGGTTCCGATTTCTCCACATTCTCGCCAACACTTGGTTTTTGCTTGTTCTCGACAGCTGCCACCGTAATGGGTGTGAGGCGGGACCTCCGTGTCGTCGTGAGTTGCATTTCCCACAAGATTAGCGATGTCGAGCATGTTCCCACGGGCTTATTGGCCACTTGCGCGTCTTTGGAGAAATGTCCAGTTTTGAATCAGGTTGTTTTTTGTTTGCCCGGTTTTAGGGCCTGGCTCTGGCAGCACTGAGTGCTCCGCGGTCCCCATCATCAGATACGGCAGAGGCTGGTGGAGCCCCTTGTCCGTGCACCTGGGCATCCTGAGGGCACTGCCATCCTGTGGACCGTCTGTCCCTCTGACCAGAGCCACCATGGCTATTTGGATGACCATCTCCACTCAGCTCCTCCTCCTGCGAAGTATGTAGCTGCTGGGCACCTAGGCCAGCAGCCAGGCAGCACGGACCTTCCGGTCAAACTCACACCGCATTCTGGGCATTCTGTTGTTGTCACTGGGGGCTCTGATCCCCAGGAGAGAAGAGAGATGGTCAGTCAGAGCTCCCCACTTCCCTTCACCCACCCATTGTGCCCACACAATGGTGTCACGGTGTCCCCGAGCCCCCACCACCATGACAAACAGTTTTCTGAAGCAATCCGTGTGCGGGGCCAATCCTACAGAGTGCACAGTCCAATCCGACACCCGTGCGCGGGGACTCGTCTGTAGCCGATCTGCAGTCCTTTCCAGAGAGGCCAGAACGACTGGGACAGTGAAAACTTGCTCAGTGCAGAGCAAGTGTCAGCCACCACCCACTTCCAAGGAAATCTGTATTTGGAGCTGGGGTTGAACATTCACCTTCACGGATCTGTTCAGTCCTCCAAGAAGAACCTCCGAGAGTAGTGGATGCTGCTTACACGGATGGGTACTGACAGTTATGACCTATTATAAAAATAAATCCGTCTCACCAGCCATACTCTTGCCTGACATTTTCGAGCTACACTGACACAGGATAAACAGCGTGGCGGGCCAGCCAAGCACGTGCACAGCAAGGAAGGAAGGGCCCGTGTCTGTGTGTCGTCGCCTGCTGCAGAGACCACGGGGCCTTTACGAATCGTCTGACACAGGACCGTTTGGTTCTCAGAGGGGCGACGGAGCTGTGCAGCCAGGGAAGGGCTGACTGTCCAGTAAACTCACGCAAGAGACACGAAAAACAGTTTTTACTTTGCAAAACCCTCCCACCACGCACGCAAAAGACAGTGAGGCCCAAAGTAATACAGGTGGAGGGAAGACCACCGGTGTGCCTTGGGTCTGGTTACATGCTCTGATCCGGGACCCCAATCTCTGCACCACTGTGGACCTGAGAAAGTCCTCGGGAAGACGTCTGAAAGTGCAGACATTGAGACGGGAGAAACCAGGACCGGCGGGAACCTCGTGCCGACTGAACTCTCCTCGCCACCCAGCCCTCCCCTCGGAACGCAGGGGTGATCAGGAGAAGGGCCACTGGTGCTTCCCAACTGGGAACTTTATCAGCACGTCCGTGCTCTGTGCTCCTCGTGCGTACATGAGACTGGGAAAGCCGGTGAGTCACCAACTCTGTTGGGGAGCACTCTTTCCCAAGGAGCCAGTGTCCCGAAAGGAGGCTTGTGGCCAGGGCCGCCTGGAGGGCTGCCTGCACCTTGGGAGCCTCCTGGCATTCCTCTCCTGTTCTGATTTCCTGACTCCATGTTCTGACCAGAACCCAGCAAGCAGACGGCACGGCCTCCGCTTCACCGGACGCACCTCCCCAGCGGGTCGGCGTCACGCTCGGTCAGACACGCGGCCGGCGGCACCGGGCCTGGGCCTGCCCAGTGCCCCCAGAGGCCACCAAGGCTGCACTTGATGCCTCCCCCAGTGCCAGGCCCGCTTGGTCTGACACGGGTCCCCAAAGCAGGTCGCGTGTCTGGCAGACCGGTGGGCTGACGCTTCCACGCGCTTTGCGGAAGGAGTCTGAAGGGGGTCGCGGTGGCCAAGCCCTCGGAGCTGCTCCTCAGGGGCGCCCTCCCTGCGGCCGCTCTGGCTCTCCACGCCAACACTCCCACGTGGCCGCTACCCTCCTAGGGCCCGGTGTCTGTGCAGAGCCGTCTGGGCCCTCACGCGTCCCTCCCACCCGTGCCGGGAAGTGGCAACCCGGGGTGGCAAAATGCCGTGATGTCCCCGAGGGCCCGGGGCCTGCTTCTCCGCGGCCTCCTCCTGAGCAGGAGCCACAACCAGGTGCCAGTGACGTCCTGACCCTGGCTGCTTGGGGACAGATTCGTGCCAGCCCCCCCCCCCCCCAAACAGACAGGACTGTCGGGTCTCCAACACCAGGTGGCCTATGAAACCTAGTCAACGCCAGGGGCCCCATGACATTAGGTTATATCGCACACGAGACATATTCCAACGTGGTGTCTCTCTGTCCCTGGCTGAACCTCCAGTGGCTGACAACTGTGTGCCCAGTCAAGGACGCGAGACTGGATCCTCACCTCAAAGGGGAGCAAACTCATCACATCGAGTGTTTAGGGGAGAGGATGCTCTACTGTCCCTGCTGCACAGATGGTCGAAGTTACAAAATTACTCTAGAAAGCCCCTGGGTCCTTACGGCAAAGCCATAATGACATCAACGTGTGGCTGAGAAGCCACCACTTTCCACACAGGCCAAAAGCATCGGTAGCAGGTGCCTGTGTTTTAAGATGCGTTTTCTAGTGAAAAAAATCTTTAGTAGAGACAAACCTCTGGCATCTGAAATGACCAAGGGAGACGAAGTTGAGGCAGTCACTTTACACGTTGGCATTTGCAGAGACCGAAGTTTAAAAACCATAAGCCAAGTGAGGACGGCCCCACAAACGCGTATGTTCTGGTGTCCACCGTCCCGCCCTCCTCCTCTGGGGCTGAAAACCGGCCTCCCCAGCAGACTCGAAAGTGCAAACCTCGTTGGCCTGTTATCAGTGGCAGTGAGAAACGGATTCATCTGCAAGAAGCTCTTAAACTGCCCGAAATACTGTCCTTTTAAACGTGTCCTAGGACCGTGCCCTTCGACGTTTTCAGCTCGCCCGCCCTCGTGGACAGCGAACCCGCCCACGGCCACAGGGGCATGAGGTCCCCGTTCGGACGACCAGATGCGCCACGACCCCGTCTCAGAACAGCGTCAGAACCGTAAAGCCTCGCACACCTCTGCCCGTCGCCAGTGGCTCCGCTCCCGTCTCCGTGGGGCAGACGCTCGGTTCCACCCGACACCTTGACTTCCAGTTTCCAAAGCTACAGAATCAAGGCTGCAGAACAAGTATTCGCTTTTAAAAGTGTTTTAATGACAGATGTGACGTCGAAGCCCGGACACACAATGACGGCAGCCTGCCACCGAGAGCCCAGCACTCCATACGGCCGCGTGAGTGCGTGCACGCTCAGCAGACGCTCTCCGTTCAGAGCTCCGCTGAGGCCTGCGGTGTTGACACTTCTACAGAAAGACAAGAGCCACCAGAAGGGATGTTTCTAGGATGGACACGCACCTATTTTTTGTTAAGTAACTTTAATGACACGGCCGTAGCGGCTGCTGCTTCGGAGCCTCCCGCAGGGCGCACCTGCCGTAGGCACGGCGACCCTCTGTGACGCGGGCCTGGCCTGCAGAGGCCACGAAGCCCCGGTGACAGAGGCGGGGCCCCTTTCGAGGCTGGCAGCAGCCTGGGGAGGTCCGTCACGACTCTCGAGGTTTCCGGCCACCCCAGGCTGTCACGGTAATGCTTCGTTTCGGACAGTATACGATTGGTGATTAATGCAAACCTTGCTCTCCGGCAAAATACTATTCAAGTAGTTTTAACTTAAATATTTTAAAAGTAATCTTTACATTATTGAAGACTGGTAAAAAATACAGAATCTGACAGCTTTCATTTCATTCCATCTGGCGCTCTGAAAGTCTTCACTTTTGCATTACCGTAATCTAGGAAGCAACCCCTGGCCCCGTAAAGCTCCTCGAAGGGTTACTTTCAAGATCCGTCTTCCCTGTTACTGGTTCAAATGCACGACAGTCTCAGAAACCCTTTGCCACTGCGTTAGGAGGAGGGACACGGGGGGACTTAGAACTCAGACCCTTCCTGGTTACTTACTTCCGTTACGAACTTTACAATGAAGAGGGCGCTGTAACAAGCCGGGCTGATTCCCGTCACGTGAAGGGACGGCAGAGGATTGTCCTTTTCCGCCCTTAATGAAAACACGATGATCCCATGTGAAGCTTGATGAACAGTAGTAAAATGTTTGGCGATCAGAAGTTAATTAGCATCGAATCCTTGACCGGGGATGGTGCTGTCTCCACGGACACAGTCGCTGGAAAAGCTGGTTTCTGCCGTGACCACTTGATGCAGTCCGGTCTCCGGTCCTGGGGGCCACTCCGGCCCCTCAGTAGATATCTGGGCAGCGGGAGAAATTCCGCTCAAAGTAGCCCCCCGCATACAACCAGTCGGGAGCCCCCGTGTGTGGGTTGCTGCCTTGATGAAACCACCTGGAACACAGAGGACATGGTCAGGAAGCACGTGGACACAACCTGGCTCGTGTTCCCTGCAGGGAGGCCTCGCCGCATCAGCACGCGGCTTTAGATGCAGCCCAGGGCAGCAGCCGCGGCTGAGAGTTATCGACCACATTTTCTCTCGAATGCTGTCCCCGCGAACAGCCCAGAGTGGGCTTCGCCAGCAGACCCTCAAGGCCTTCACGGAAACACGCTAGGCTGTTAGCGGAGAACGGCCACTATCCCTTCCGAGGGAAGGACGGGCACAGTGCTGGTTCCTTCCCTGGAAGTAGGCCCGGCGTGTCTAACTGGGGAAGGGGACGACCTGTGGGCAGGGAGGCAACGGGGCCGCCACCGCGGGCACGTGTGTGGCACGTGCCCTGGGAAGCCCCCCGGACCCTCGACTGCTGGCGCACATCCTGAAGACAACTAAGGACCTGGGGCTCACAAAGTAGAAGGAGTCATCTGAGGACCAAATATCGCTACTTCTGCAATGTATTTTTTAAATCGATTCCTTAAAGACAATGAAGGAGGGTGGATGCTTTTCAAGCTTTTTCTGGAATGAAGCCAGTTCCAAATATTGGAAAGACTGAAAGCGCAAACTTAAATCAGGTCAGAAGCCCGAGCACAAAGAAATGGTTTTAAAAATGTTAGTCACAAAACAGCCACAGGAGGCGATCGTGACCAGGCCTAGAAAACAATGCCTACAGCGCATCAAGCTTGATTGGAAAAAACACTCAGTGAACAGCTCAAGGCCACCCCAAGATTTTTTTTTAATTGTTTATGGTTTTTTTTAATTTATTTTTGAGACAGAGAGAGACAGAGCATGAGTGGGGATGGGGCAGAGAGAGGGGGAGACACAGAGTCAGAAGCAGGTTCCAGGCTCTGAGCTGGCAGCACAGAGCCCGACGTGGGGCTTGAACTCAGAGTGTGAGATCATGACCTGGGCCGAAGTCAGATGCTCCACCGACTGAGCCACCCAGGTGCCCCATGCACCCCAAGATTTTGCTAGGACTAACATTTTAACGGACATTATGTTTTTAATTATGCTCAAGTATTACGGTACTTACCCGACTGAATCCTCACCGAATGGGCTGTTTTCACGTAATTACGACCACTGACAAACCAACCGCGCTTTTCCGGTGAGACAGCAGGAGGCCCCGGGCCCACAGGGTCTGCTCCCTGTCTCTATCTGTCTCTGTCTGTCTCTATCTATCTGTCTCTGTGTGTCTGTGACCCTCTCACCTGGTCTGAACACAGGTGTGTCCCCACCTGCGATGCCCCTGGGCACCGCTCTCCACACCCTCCCTCCTATCCACGCTACCACGTGGGGCCGGCCGGGACCTATCCGGCCACCTGTGCCACGTGGCAGGTGACGTGGACAAGAGCAGCCTGCAGCAGTGTCAAAGGGCGATGGCTGAACACACCATTCCTTCCACAGCACTGCCTTTCCACAAGCTGTGTCGTCCTCCAGCTGGTGGCCTGGTTCAGACTACGGTTTGTTTTAAACTGTGTCCTATTTGAGAGGAATGCTCAGGGTCAGATGCGCTGTGGGCAGGACTGCCAGGCCCGGGTCGGAGGGGACCTGTCCCTGCACTGGCAGGGTGCCTACTCACCTTCGGGGACGCTCGGCCCGTCTGTGTCCCAGGACCCACGCCAGACCCGGGGCTGCGGCCCCGCGTTAATGGGACCCCAAAATAGCTTCTGCTCAGCCACAGGTGCACGTGGGGCCCTGGCCACTGCCCTCTCCCAGCCACCGAGGCCTCACCTGGTCTGCCACTCGGCCTCCTGCTTGGCCCGTTCCCTCCGGGCCTCCCGCTGCTTCTCTTCCAGCCGCTCCTTCTCCTGGCTCGCCAGATCTGGGGGCCAAGCACACGGCGTGGGTAAGGACTCAGAGTCGACGGTGAGGCTCCCAGCTTACAACCGACGGAGGCGAGGGTGGAAGGAAGCAGACAGACGCGGCAGCGCCCCCACCCCCAGACCCTAGGTGAGAAGTCACGCTGGTCAGAAACGTCGTCGTCTGCAAACCACACCCGGTCACGAGGCTACAGCAGCGCCCCGACCCCAGTGTGGCTGCGGGGAGAGGCAGGCCTTTCCCCCGCACCGCAGGAGGGCGCAGCAGGGCTTGGGAAGGAGCACCAAGCAAGGGCAAGCTCAGGCTCACGGGCGACTTGACCCTCAGGGCAGGGCCGGGGCCAGCGGGGGCTGCTTCCCACAGAGGACCGTCCCGCGTAACCTGACCCTCGGGCTCTGCAGCCCGGTCCCGGGTGCGGGTGCAGACACTGGTCCTGGAGAGTGGGGGTCTCCCTGCCCCGTGCAGTCCCTCCACTCGACAACGACTGTGTCCACAAAACCCAGGACCGCTTGGGACGGCCCTCTGGCCAGCGGCCCACCGCAGGGCCGACGTGGATGGGTGAGCCGGCGTGCGGCCGCTCCCTCGTCACGCGGAGACACCCACGGTGCGCGAGCAGCCTGGGCCCGGGATGCGGTCCTACACTGACTTTGGATGGAGAACACGTCCAACCTTGGAAACGTTACCCCAATTTCGCTGATAAGAACTGGGGGACTCGTGTTCCGCACCCGTTGTCCTTCATTTTTCTAGTAACTTAATCGTATCCTATCCACAAGGGGACTGGTCTGCAGCAGGCTGGGATTTCTAAACCTCTTCCACCACGGAGAGTGCGAGAGGCACTGTCCTCAGTCTCCCTGTCTGTCCACCTGCAGCACGGGCGCCCCCCGCCCCCACCGGCCCGCGAGCGCACCCATGTCGCCGTTCTCCATGCCGCGGATGTCGGGGCGCAGGCGGCAGTCCGTGGGAGCCAGGGTCTTCTCCATGCCGCTCTGCAGCTCGTTGAGACTGACGGTGAAGCTGGTAAAATTGTACATCTGGGGGGAGAGGCGCGGAAACCCGTCACCACGCTGGCATGTTTCCGCGCTCCGCTCGGCTAGGCCGCTCGGGGCGGCCGGGTCCTGGCCACTCCTGCCGGTCCACGCTCTGCCCCACAGTCCGTGCGGACGCAGCCCCACAGCCGCCCCGCCCGCCCCCCCCCTCCCCCCCGGCCGGTCCTGGGAAGGCCCCCAGCACCCCCTCACTGTCCCGCACCTGCCGGCCCTCCAGCTCCACTCCTGGGTCCACAGACACGAACCACAGGGAGGAGGAACAAGTGTTGTTTTTAAGAGGAATTCCTGGCAAGAAGTACACCTTTGCCCTGTTGGGTCGAACTATTTTACACTCTGCTGGGAGCCAGCAGTGGCTGTGTCGAGGTGACGTCCGTGTAGGTGGGGGTTCTGTCTCCTTTTTACTGTGGTCTGGTAGGGTGATAGGAGTGAAGCAGACTTCACATGTAGTCCGTATGTTTTACGTATGAACGAGATAAGTAATGATAGATACTAAAATAACAGTTACTACACAAAATTATTACATTTATACAGTCACCCTCTATACTGCATCCTATCATACGGGATGTAATAAGCTTATCATGTGCAATATAAATTATAAGCGTAATTTTCAAACATAAGTACCAAAATGCATTTAAGCATCTAAACCGACAAGTCGGGAAAATAATCTCTCAAAAGCAGTCTGGAAGCCCCTTTCAGTGAGACCCAGTCGGTGCAGGCCGCCTAGAGAAGGCACCGTGTGCACGCGGGGCACCTGTCTCACCGCGTGTCAGGGGCACGGCAGCACACGCACACGACATGTTGGCGGAGCACTGCCTTTGCCCCGGGGAGGCCAGGCCGTGGCCGAGGCTCGACTGGGGCTCCGGGAGGGCGGGGAGCCCTCGGAGGCTCACTCTGAGGAAGCAAGGTCCTAGGCGGCGTGGACACGGGGCCGGGGAACGGCTGAGGGGTCTGGCCTGGCCAGGGGTCAGGGGTGCGGAGAGGGGCGGGGTTCGGGGGTACGGACCTGGGCAGAGTTGGGGGGCCGAGTGTTGACCCTCCAGAGTAGCTTGCTGCCTGGAATGACCTGCACAGTCTCCTGAACCTCGGGCACGGCATCCGCCACATCGCCGTCAGCTTTCTGGGAGCTGTCGTCCTGAAACACAGAACACCGTGGGCCGGCCGGCCGGGCGGGACAGCTACTCTCGGAGCGACTGTCAGGCAGGGCAAGATGGGCTCTCTGGTAAGGGAGAAGATGCCGTGATGCTCTCTTTGCAGGGGCTCCCCGTGCTGGGGCTCCCCCAGAGGGCAGGAAGTCAGCAGCACAGGAGTGCACCCCCCCCCGCCCTCCCGGGGAGAGCACACACCAACGCCTAGGGAGCCGCCGGCTGGCAGGTGGGGCTGGGGGGCTGGGGGGCTGGGCCTTCTACAGCAGCGGCCAGGCGGGGTGCGGCCCTCCCCGGCCGGAGCCAGTCCCCACACGCCGCAGCTCGGCCCTCTGCCAGAACCGCTCACGCCGGGCGACCTCATGGACCCTTAGCACCTCTAGACTGAACCCCGCCTGCAGACCACATCTGAAGACAAAACGCAACCACCCTCACATTTCCCAAGCAGCGGGACCCGGAGAAGGAAGCAGTGGCCACCCCCGCGGCTGCTGCGGGAGAAAGCGGGGACATGACGACGCGGCCTCGGGACCCTCCCGGCCGACGTCCAACGGGGCTCGGTACCGCTGGCTGCGGGCCATGGGGTTCGGTGCCAAGAGCTACAGAAGGCTGCTCCCGGGCAAGTGCTCACACAAGTCTGTCTCATGTCGAGTCACCCAGAGGACAACGAAGCTAAACTAAGGCACCAAAAGCCACCCCTTCGGGCATTTCACATTCCAAGTCTGTGTGGTCTTCACATGGAACGTTCCTTTTGCTTTTTAAAGTCAAAGAGCACGTTGGAAGGTGTCCAGCAGCACTCAGGCGATGCCACAGGGCCAGACCACTGAAACCCTGGGGGAGGCTGAACGCCTTGGGCCTGGCCCCCTCTCTCTTCTTACCTCGAACAACCTGACCCTTCCTTTGAGCTACCCCTTCTAGTTTTAGCCCTGAGATCATCAGTATTCCAAAGCTCTGGGGGGAGAGTATCCTTGCCAAAACTTCCCAACTATGGAATATATTACCTGGTGCTCAGAACTGAAAACACAGACATGACAGTCTTGATTTTTTAATAGGTCTAAGCTAACGAGGTGCTGGGAGACAGGAGGTTTACAAAGAAGAACCCGGAGCACGGCGTTCCCAGAAAGAAACGTAGGTGCACTTGGGCTCTGCCAGGCTTGGGGGACATGGCGCACCAAGTGGCCCCCGAGCCCGGCTGACGGCAGCAGCCTCTGCACACAGAGATGCAGGTAAACCGAGGCCCCGAGCAGCACACAGACGGACGGGCGGATTCCAGGCCTTCATCCTCTCCAGCTGGGACCCCACAGGCCCAGCAGAGGGAAGGCAGACTCCCCCCGCACTCGACTCTGAAGCCCTCCCCCCCTCGCGCCCCCCCCCCCCCCCCCCCGGGGGCAGCACCTTACCGGCTGTGGCTTGCTCAGGTGGTCGCCTCTCCTCTCCCGCTTCTTGAAGGACTCGTACGCAGCAGGGTCTATTCCCCACAAACACTCTGTCCATTTTCCATAGATCATAAAGAGCTTCTTTTTGCTGTAGTCAAAGGGAATTTTAATTTTGCTTAAGTTTATTTATTTATCTTTAGTAATCTCTACACCCAACGTGGGCTCAGACTCACGACCTGGAGATTAAGAGCCGTGTGCTCTTCTGACTGAGCCAGCCAGGCGCCCCATCAAAGGGAATTTTTAAAACCGTGTTTATAGCAATTATAAACCCTTCATCTAAACAGGCAGCACCTCGATTGTGACCGTGACCGTGGAGTACATTCCCATTCTGGTTTGTCTCCTTGTAAATTTGAGAACCTCTCTGGACAGAGGTGCGAAGAGGAAAATCTGCCTTTGAGGGTCCCCCCTCGGGCCTAATTTGCCAAAGCAGAAAGAAGATAAGGGCACAAGCCCCCACGAGTGTGGACAAGAAAAGGTGAGAAAAAGGGAAGGTTTCGCTGGAACCCACGTGCTGGTCTGGCCACTGCCCTTGAAATACATGAACCTCCAAGACTGTGTCCTTCCCTTTCCTACAAATCACATCAACAGCCCTCGCAATTTCAGCTGGCATTGTCTGCTTTATCTTCATATCCACAGATCGGATGCCCACATCAGTACCCGTCTGCTTGCTTCATTTCCTAACGACCTCTGGAAACTGTCCAGATCAACCACCAGAGCGCTTTGCCGGACTCCAAAAGGAACAACGCCAACAGCGCTGGACTGTTTTTTGTTTTTTCTTTTTGTCTTTTTTGTGTCTTCCTGCGGGGAAAGCACGGTGGCCACGCACCGCCTGGAGATGCTGTTCTGCCAGGCGTGTGACATTTCTGGGAGGGCGGGCACCCCTGCCTCGGGCTCAGCCCGGAAAGTGGCCACGCGGGGACTGGCGGGGGACACTCGGCCAGTCCTCACTCAGGACTTAGTCACCTTGGCCGACATATTCTGTCCCCAAGAGGCACGGCGTTAGGCAAGAGCTCACTCCAGTTTGGGATGGAAAATCAAAAAATCAGAACAGGGTTTGCAGACCCTCCGGGACGGTGCGCGTGGCAGTGAGGAGTGGCCCGTTTCTGCAGGCCCGTTTCACGCTGACCACGGTCTCTCTCTGGGTTGTTTCCACCACCAGGGACAGGCTGCTCGGGGCACTGGCCGGTGCCCTTGTCCTGAAGAGGGCTGCTGTCCTG
Source organism: Panthera leo (assembly GCF_018350215.1). Classification (NCBI taxonomy): domain Eukaryota; kingdom Metazoa; phylum Chordata; class Mammalia; order Carnivora; family Felidae; genus Panthera; species Panthera leo. Next base: position 1,736,042 of record NC_056681.1, read on the forward strand.
CAAGGTCTCCGAGCTGAGCCCCGGCTCACTTCAGTGGGCACGGCGGTCAGAGTCTAAAGTCTGAAAGCATCTGACAGGCTGTTTGAACAGGTGACTTTCTGGTACTCGGCAGCAGAAGAAACAGCACCCACCGTTTTACCCTGGAAACTTGTTTCTAATTAAAACGTAGGTGGGGCACCTGGCTGGCTCAGTGGGTGGGGCACCTGACTCTCGATGTCAGGGTGGTGAGTTCAAGCCCCATGTTCGCATGGAGGCTACTTCAAAAAAAGAAAAAAAAGAAGAAGAAGAAGAAAGAAAGAAAGAAAATGTCTAGTTTTTAGGAGGTGGAAGGGGTTTCATGACATTATACAAATCCCAATTTCCTGACTGGGGAATAAAAAGTGAGAAATCTGAGGCCAAAAACATAAGATAAAATAACCCAAAGGTCGGGGCGCCTGGGTGGCTCGGTCGGTCAAGCGTCCAACTTCGGCTCAAGTCACGGTCTCGCAGCCCCGAGTCGGGCTCTGTGCTGACAGCTCGCAGCCTGGAGCCTGCTTCGAATTCTGTGTCCCCGCCCGACCCTCCGCCTCTCTCTGCCCCTCCCCTACTCACGCTCTGTCTCTCTCTCTCAAAAATAAGTAAACATTACAAAAAATGTTTTTTTAAATAACCCAAAGGAGAGAGAACCCCGGGAAATCTATTGGGAACTTCTGACCGTTTCTCTGGTCCAACACGTAAAAAGTCTCTAACTCCCAGAGTGCCACGAGCCGGCCCGTGGAACTGAGGCTCCCACTACGGTCTGAGTTGTGCCTGGCAACACGTGGCAGACACCGCTCCGGAGGAGACACGTGGTCACGTCTTCAACCTCAGCTCTGTTCGCAAAAGCACAGCGTTTCCTCTCAGTGAGAGCACCTCATCTCCTCACGTCCATTTGATCAAAAGGAGTCAGACCCAGACCTCTCCTCCTCAGGAGAGGGCGAGACAGACCCCGATCACTCACCGCCCGGAAACGACACTTAAAACTAACCCTTCGTCTCTCTGTAGACCCAGTGAGGGAGTGTCTTCTCTAGACCAAACAGAGTCATAATCTTTTCTAGCGTGAGCGAACGTCACTGGCACGCCCACATCGCCATCAAGGGGCGCACGCGCCGCCCACGGTGAGCCACCCAGACGCAGACCTACTTTTTGTCCTGGATGTGCCCCTCCACTTTGTGAAGTTCTTTTCCAAACAGTCCACACGGTTTAAAATGAAGCACACACTTATCTCCAGTTCTGCGGGAAAAACAAACACAGGCTTCCGTTGTACGACGCGAAATGTCTGGGAAAGGTGAACCGAGACACCCGGGTGGCCGGGGCTGGGGCGTCGGGCAGTGACCGCGATGGGCGCGGGGCACCTTTCTGGGGTGACGGAGATGCTCTGACACTGCCTGGTGGCAACGGTACAGTTCAGTAGATACGCCGAAACTCACTTAAATGCGTGAATTTTACGGTATGCAAACTGTATCTCAATAAAGCTGCTAAAAAACAAAGCCGCTATGTCACGAACTTCCAGGAGGAAGGTTCGAGGGTGGACAGAGGTCAGTATTTGAGGATGTTTCACGTGGGAATCCCATCATTCTTTAGTGTCATTTAAAATCTCAAAATCAATTCGCTACTGCGACTGAAACCAAAACAAGAGGTGAGCAGGGGCACGAAGATGATGCCACCACCGACCAGCACCATGGCGGCCACCCCCAGGCCTGGCTCTTCCCGCAGGCGCGCCGAACCCCGACGGCCTGAATGGCAGCCGGGAGCAGGCCGGAAGCGTGTCCCCGAGCTCACGGCAAGCGCGTCTGGGGCTCGGCGCGGTCTCTGACTGGCGCGCGACCGGTGCCATTACCTGTGGTTCAGAATCTCCACCGTCCCGTACTGCTCTATCCAGAGCTTCCCGATAATCACGTTGTGCACACAGCAGGTAGGGTTGGTCCAGGTGTAAGCCTCATTGTGTCTGTGAAAGATGCCAGAAAACACGCGAGTCAGACGCCAGCAAACAAAAGACACTTGCGTGACCCTAAAAAGCAAAATACCAGACAGAATTAAGCCATAATTGCCTTAAAACCTGCGCCGGAGTAGAATATCGCTTTGAACTCCCTCGAACGGCGGCTATTTATTTAGCATTTGTTTGAAATTTATTTCTGCTTTCCTTTGTAGCATCAACAAAGCTTTCTACTTAAATGTCGAGACAAGTTAATAAGCAACAGGAGACCACCGAGACAAAGAGAAAAGGCTGTCCCGGGAAGCTGTCCACACAATGGCCTCTTCAGCCGGCGCCTGCGGGAGCCGCACGGCCCACACCCCGCCCGAGGTCCAGGGAGCAGCTCCGTGTGGAGCGCCTTCCCAGACGCCTTTGCTCGTATCCCTCATCCTCCCCCAGTGGCCTGACCCAAGGAGAAAAGAACCCCCACGGATGTGATGCAAGTTCGTGAGACCCGTGTCTCGAGGGAGGCCGTGTCAAAGAGCCATGATCAAGGGCAGAGACTAGCTCAAAGCAGAAGTATTTCAGGACAAGTATTCGGGGCCCCTCAAATTTCCAGGGGAAACTCAAATGCGTTAATCAGTAAGATTTGCCACTTTTCAGTTCTGCATGCCACGCCCCAAGAAAGCACAGACCGCCGCAAGACGCACATGCTTCCCAGAAGTGGGGTGCCCTCACTGCACCTGGTGACCCCATCAGCCCTGGGTACACGGGGGTCAGGGGCTGGTATTCTCCGGCAACCAGCCAGGCTGGGCCAACGTGAAACAAAAATCATACCCCGTGCTTCATCACGGCGGGCCACGGTTAGCAAGACGTGCATCTCAGGGAGCCTGCGGCACGCCGTGGCCTAGACCGGGTCTACGCTGGTTTTGCAACGTCCACGCGACCGCTAGAGATGGGCTTTTGCTTTGCGAGGTGTCCGAACAAACACCGGGGAGCGTTTGGACTGAGATTTCATGGGTGTGCGGGCAGCCTCCACGACGCCCCTCAAAGTCCCCCACCTCCCAAGTTTCATCCGTGTCTCCCTCCCACCCTCAAGCAGCGTGGTCCTCGTGACCAACGAGGGTTTAAGGTCAGGGTGAGGCCACCTCTGCGATGAGGTCCTAAGAGACACCGTGGCTCCATCCCCCTTGGGTCCCCAGCTCTGGTGGATGCCAGCACCCCGCTGTGAGCACCCCCCGGCCTCCCGCCAACGGCCACGGAAGGGGGCCTACAAGCAGATGTCCCACCAGCCGCCTTCGGCCCGCGTCCTGCCCGCCACCTCACGGGACCCCGAGCCAGAGCGCCTGCCACGCTGCCCCCCCCACCCCGGCCCTAGCCCTCAGAAACCACGTGGCAGAGGAGAGAGCGGCTGTTGTAAGGTGCTACGTGCGGCTCATCACCAAGCGGAAGGACTACCACAGGCAGTGACTAAAGCCATCCAGGTCCTCGGTGGGCTGTCCCAGACGCCCGCATCACACCCAGTCCCGATGAGGGGTCTGGGGGGCGTTGCCTGTTCGAAGGAGTGTCTGCCGGGGGAAAGACCCTTCCGCTGGAACTTAAGAAAGGCGCCCGCCCGCCCCCGGCCTCCGCACTCACTTGAGCAGCTCCAGCGTGATGGTGCCCCGGGGCTCGGCCTCCACGCTCTTGCCCCAGAACTTCAGCTTCGGGTAGATGGAGCCGTGAAACAAGAAGTCCTGGTGGAGGCCTTCTGAATAAAATGCACTGATCGGGGGGTGGTGGCTCACCTGCTCGGATATGAATCTGAATCCTAAATCCTCCCTAGGCACAAAAACAAGAGGGAGAGAGCACATCAGTGACAGCGAAATCCGACAAAGGTTGGCTCGGCACACCTCTTGGGGGAGCCCCGCAGCCCCCGGCCACCCTGAGTGACAGAAATATTCAACACTCGCTCTCTGACGCCACCCTTGGCCTGACACTGACCGCCCCCCCGCCCCCCCCGACACTTGCACGTGCGCCCACCGCCTCTGGGCAAATCTGAACCCCGCATGGAAGGAGAAAGAGTGTGAGGGGCCTCCACCCACGCTGCCCCCAGCACGTGCAGGTCTAGAAGAAAACTCCTAGAGCCGGTGATTTAGACGCGGCCACCTCAGCCCTCGAGGGGCACCCAGCGCCCAAGAACCGCAAGAGCGGGGAGCTCGCGGCCTTCCCGAAGGGGGCCCTCCTCTAGTCCCTGCTAGGGCTCCTGGAAGTTCTGTGACGTGCCATGTCTGATGCCCCAAGATACTCCTGGGCCAGGAAATGGGATTTTCAGTACATGCTCTTTTTCAATAAAAATGTCAGTTTTTAATTGTTCCGGAACTGTGAATACACCTACAGTTGTAGTCGTTAAAAATTATAAAAGCTAAACCACATAATTACTAACTTAACTGGAATCAGAATTTCCAATCGTTACAGAGGAAGGAAAGTTGAAAAATTAGATTTTAAAAGGTTGCCAACCAAGGTATGTAATTTACAAAATGAATACTTGTCTAAGAAAAGAAAGTGCTATTTTTAGCCGCTGAGGAGCAATCTGTAGGGAAGAAGACACTGGAGAACGACTCGGTTTAGTTACAAAGCTCCTCAGACCGGAAGGGCCCTCGGGGCCCCGCGTGCAGCAGACGCGGCCGCAGTGCGACCTGGACCCGAAGACGGGCCTGCACGCCCGGGAAGATGCTCGTTTCTCGGTCAGTCCGGGGCTTCGCCTCAACCCCTCAGCCGAATCCTGGAAGTGACTGATGATCAGGGGTGGCCGTCAGCACCACGGGTCGTGGATGGTGGGTCATGCTGTCTCTGAACCCACGTGCTCACTTCCCGTCGTCTGGAACTTCTTTCGTATCAGCTTTAATTCCTCTTTTCAAGATATGTTAATGGTGCTTTTTAATAACGAAAACGCCAATAATTTCCTGGTGGCTAGACAAGGTCAGAGCCACCCACCCGGGCACCAGGACACATGCACCGTGGGGAGGCAGCAGAGGCGTGGCTGATAAAGAAAGCGCTCTCTGGGAACTCACAACAAAAGTTCCTCTGAACAGTGAGTCTCGGGGCGGGTCTTTCCCTCACCTGGGCCTCAGGTCCCCCGTTTCTGGACTGAAGAAGCAGGGACTTGCCACGGTCACCCAGGGTCGCCTGCACGGACCCCCACGGCAGCACCGTGCCTCTAACACGCCCGGCTGCCTCCAAGGCAGCGGGGTTCCGAAAGCAGGTGCCCGCGCACCGAGCGGCAGCCAACATCTCCGTCCGTGAGAAAACCAGGCCAGCGGCACGCAGAGGGGCCAGCGGCAGGGCCGCCCCGGGCGGCCAGAAACGGGTCAGAGCCCGGACCCGGACATCTGTGCCACCGTCCGAGTGGGAGGTGATTTATGCCTGTGTTGCTAACACTGCCGACTCCTCCCGCAAAGGTGTGAAAGCAGTGCTGACACACACACACCCTGGCACACGCTTCCCTGAGCCGCACGCGCCCGGAGCGCCAACTCAAGCAGACCCACCCCCCACCGCCCGTCCACAGCCACTTACTCACCTTTGAGAAACTCTCATCATGAACAACTCGGCCATTAAGGGCAATAAACGGCCCGAGAAGCACAACCCGCAGGGCTCCCTGAGATCAAGACGCCGTGACGACACAGCACGCCGCCACGACTCCGCGGCGCAAGGGGGCGGTGCGTGCGTCAAGCTGGGGCGCACGCAGACGCCAGACACAAAACGTGGCAGCGTAACTTAGCAAAAGCCTGTGACACCGTGGGGAAATGACGATGGCACGATGCTAAATGACAGACCACACACGTGCTCGCACTCAAGGAAATCGACCACAACCTTCACGGTCTCCTGTGGGATGACGTCTCCCTTTTCGCTTTTCTCAACTCACGCGTCTTCTAAAAAGGGTGTGCTCTTATCGTTGAAGTTACGCTTTCATTCACTAAGACACCCCCACAGACTCTCTACAGGACCCGGAGGGAGCCCCAAACGGCCCCACAGAGGAGCCCCAGCCGGGCTGAGCAGATGGCGGGGAGCACAGCGCCACCGTCCGCTGATTTACTTGCTGGTCTGGGTGGGCACCTCACGCGGGCAGCGGGGTCGGGAAAGAGCACCCCAAACAGGCCCGGTCCACCCTCGTGGGGCCCCCGCCAGGACCGCCACAGGCCGTGCCGTTTCTGGGGCGTGCGCGGGGCTCAAAGACCAGGTCAGAAGACCAGGTCGGGGGGGGGCGGCACGGGGAGCCACCCGGCAGAGACCCCACCCGGCCCCTGGCCAGCACACGGGAGCTACTGCCCGCAGCTGCACCTGCCCTGGTGACAGTCACCAGATGCCCTGCTGACGTGGGCCGGGCCCGTGTCCACGTCGGTTCCAGGCGAGCCAGCGCCCCTCCGTCGCCTGTCGCCTCCCCTCCTCTCTGGAGCCCGGCGCTCCGCTTCACCCCTGCGCAGCCGTGCCGGGCGCCCGCGGCCCCGACCCCTTACCTGATCAGCTCGTACGTCTCTCCCAGGAGCGGGTTGAAGGGCTTGCCGGTCCTCTCCCACTGGGAAGCCACCGCCGACACCGCGAAGGCAGCAACGCACTGGGAACAGCGCACAGGACGGTGAGTGGGGGGCCACGGGGGGGGACGCGCAGCCTCTCCGCGCCAGATGTGCTCCCGCTGGCACGGGTCTCCCTCGTCACGTGTTTTGAGATTACGGAACTTCCGGGGAAACGCCCGTCAGCGCGAGCACTTCCTCAAACCACACAGGCAGGAATCGTGTGCCCCCCTCCCCCAGCCCGGGCGGCCCTGAGGCCCCGTGCCAGGTCGGCGGGGTGGCCGCACCCACACACGGTGGCAGGGGGGGGGGGGGGGGGCGGTCCCGAGCGGACCCAGGAGGAGCCGAGGCACAGGGCAGGACGGCACCCAGGAGTCAGCGGGAGCCACGCGGGCCGACCACCGCGGGCCACTCACGTGGCGTCACGCTCACTGGACACCAGGCTCGTGGCTGGCGCCCCCGGAGGGGCCCACCGCCCACCTGCATCCTTTCCAGGGCCTGGGACTGGCAGGAGGCTCTGTGAATGAGGTCCACGTGCTCCATGTACTCCGTGATCCGCTGGAGGAAACTCAGAGGCTCATTGAAGGCGATGGGCATGGTGATCTTGGACAGCTCCTGGAAGGAGCCGGTGAAGACCCGTCACCACGGACGGTCCCCAGGAACCCGAGCCCACGCCCGCCCCGCTCTGAGCGCAGGGAAGACGCTCGTCCAGCTCGTCAGGAGAAAGGAAGTCAACCCCGTGGAGACCCGGCCTGCTCGCCTGCTCGAGCAGCAGCGCTGCCCACGGGCCACGGGCAGGGCAGGGCAGGGCAGGACGGAGAGAGGCCCCCACGGCCAGTGGGGGTGCAGAACGGGGCCGCCTGGAGACGGGGCACCACGGCAGAAGCGCGGGCGCACCTGCCCTTCGGTCCCGCGGCCGTTTCCGGGAGCCCGCCCCACAGATGCTCTGGCAAACACACAGCAGACATGTGACAGGGATAGGCGGCCAGAAGGCACGGCACCGCGGGGTGACCGTGCGCCTAAGCAGTGGCTCTACGTGGCTGTGGCACCACGCAGCGAAACAGAGGCGGAAAAGCCTCTAGTTCATCTGAAGAAGGAGGGAGGATGTGACACACGGTCCCCTCATGAGGCACGGGAAGACAGACCACGGAGGGTGGAAACGGTCTCCTCGAGGGGAAGGGCCAGTGCAGCGCGAGGGCAGGGACGGGAAGGGAAATTCTTGGAACCTCAGCCCAGAGATCTGACTTTAGGTTTACGATTTTGAACAAAAGTAATTTAGAAAAGCAACGTCCAAACATCGAGAACAAAAGAAGCAGATGAGCGCACGCAAGCTCTGGGGGCCCAGCCACGTGGACGGGGACCACGGCAGGTAACTCCAAGCACGGTGACCGGAGACGCGCCTTCCGGACAAAACGACCCACAAAAGGGAACCAACACCCACGTGTCAGCACACACGCTGGTGGCGGCAGAAGTGGTCCTGTCCTCCGGAACTGTCGTGTGTGTGGGATAGAGCAGGTGAGTCATTAATTGAGTGCTGGTCTAAATCGGTCACCTGCACTGTGGTTAGAAACTGGGATCGTCGGCGTGGGGGGACGAGGCGCAGACATGCGACCGAGGGGGCTGGAGTAATCCCGTCATCCCAGATTTCAACCGTCGTTGAAACAAATCCAAACAGCTCCTAGCTCTCCCCCTGGAAAGACCTAGAACAGCAATTCATAGCCCACCCCCCTACCCCTAGGGCCCAGCTGTGGTCCTGAGTCCTCTCTCTCCCTGCACAAGCGGCTGACTCCAGATCCTGGATGAGAAAGGGACAGAATGAGCCAGAGCTTCGTCTATAAGGGATCACGGCCAAGCCGAAGAGGCTATGAACAGCCAAAGAGGGAGTGGCTCGGGGGCTGGAATGGACCGGGGAGGTCTGACTCTGTGAGTTTGAAAAAAAACAAACACAGACAAGCTAGTTGGTTACACTGGCCATGCTGGGTCATGCTAGTGAACCACATCACGTGGCGACCGTGATAAAGTGAGAATCACTCACTGACCCTGACTTTCTTCTGCAAACCGCACTGGCGGCCGCAGAAGGGCACGTTCTCGGCACAAAAACGTCCCAGGAAATAAAGGAAGAGTGACAGCACCGGCCCGAGCGCCAGGAGCTCTTAGTCGGGAGGGAGGTAACACCACAGACGGCAGAAGCACAGACAGAACGGTGCTCCGACAGCCGGGGACCGGACCCGGCGGGTAGCGGACAGTGTTAGCGCGTGGCCTTCTGAAGTGTGAGGGTGGCCGTGCTGGTGGTAAAGAGAATCTGTATCCTTCAGCAACACGAAAGTATTCACAAGTGGGGTCTGCTTCAAAATACGAGGAGAGGCGGGAAGCGGCGAGGCGTGGCGGTGTTCCCCGGCCCTGCCTGCCTCAGCGGCCCGTTGGCCAGCCTGGGGCCGCCGTCCCAGTGGGCGAAGGAGGAAGAGGGCCGTGTGCCACCCCAGAGGCGAAGCCCGTGGGTGCTGAGCCGGTGTAGCCCGGGGACGCGCCGACCCACGCGTTAATCCGATCCATCCTACGGTGGGTCCCTGGGGAATGCAACGTGATGGTGTCGCTTTATGACAAGAAGCTGCAGGACCAAGGAGCTAGTCAGTGTTTATTATTTATTTTTGAGAGAGAGAGACAGACAGACAGACAGAACCCGAGCCGGGGAGGGGCAGAGACAGAGGGAGGCACAGAATCTGAAGAAGGCTCCGGGCTCCGAGCTGTCAGCACAGAGCCCGACGCGGGGCTCGAACCCACAGACCGTGAGATCATGACCTGAGCCGAGGTCGGACGCTTCACCGACAGAGCCCCCCCAGGTGCCCGACCAAGGAGCTAGTCAAGTTCAACACCTATCTTCAGACACATACACCCACCTAGACCTGACCTGCTCACACAGCCAGAAACGTAGGGGAAAACACCGCTAAGAGAAAAGAATCCCAAGCGTGCCATTTTAGAAGACAAGGGACGTGTGGGGCGCCTAACTGGAGTGACTCTTAGTCTCGGGTTGTGAGTTGGAGCCCCATTGCTGGGTACAGAGGTTACTTGAAAATAAAAATCTTAAAAAATTAAAACATAAAAAAAGCCAAACAGGTGCCTACACAAATACGTGTGTGCAGAAGCAGGGTCAGAAGGCACGCCTGGGTTTTCCAGCTCTGTCTGCCGAGAGGCCTGGGGCAGGGTCACCCCAGGAGCGTCAAGCACATCCCGCGCCAGCCCTTGGTGCCCAAACACCAGCCGCCAGTACGAAGACAGCAGGGGGTACTAGGAAAGCCAAGTCAAGTGCGTGGTGAGCAGTGACGCTCCGACAGGAACGCTGGCATCTCGCTCACCGAGCCCCGGCTGCTACATGAGACGTCACCACGACGGGAAGCCGGGTGAAGGGCAAACGGCTCAATGTACCACCCGCAACCGTCTAGAAGTCCAAGGTTACTTCAAAATAAAAAGTGGGAGAAAAGAAGCAGTTTCCTCTAGGAAAGGGGCTGAAAGAGACGAGGGCAGAAATAAACGGCGGTGGCAGCACGCGTGGGAGGCACAGGGGACAGGGCCGCATGCCTGTCGGTACAACGCTGTTGGTACAACCCATGGCCTGCGGTGCGCCCTGCCCTCCCGGAGGGGGGGGCACAGCTCACATTCCCACAGACGGTGACAGTCCCGTCATGCAGGACCACGAGAAAAGAAGCCTGCGGCCCCGGGACACCGATTATCCAACCACCTCCTCTGAGCAAACCCTGAGCATCTGAGCTGTGCCCCAGGTCCCGCACTTTTGCCCGTGGCTCGCCCTCAGCCTGTGTCGAGCAGCCCACAGAAGCTCCCACATCATGCGGACTGTCCAAAGCCGACTGTGAGCCCGTCACAGAACGCCAGGGTCAACGTAAACCGCTGTGATGCGTCTCACATCAGGAGGCTTGCCTGTGGGATCACGTTCCCGCTGGCTGTGAACACCTTAGCCTTCGCGCCTTTTCTCTCCCCCACCCCACGTCTGTCCCTGTCCTATCTTATCGTCCTCGTGCTACAAATGTGCAGAGCACGTCTCCCTAAACTATCAGCAGTGCAACAGATACCCAGGAATTGAAAATGTTTCAGCCTCAGGCCCTGAAATGAGTCCCCCTGAACTTACCAGGCCGATGCATTTCTTTAATATACTCCACACGCTGAAGTCGCTTCTGGTAAACATCGGGGCAGGCAATGACGTCCTATGAAGGAACGACCAGAGTGACGCGGGTTGGTCCCTCCAGCACCAGGTTCACTTACAACTGATGATTTTGCCCAGTGACCATTTCTTTTTTAGTTTTTAGATGCAAACACCGGCAATGTGTCTGCTCTGGCAGCCCGAGTGCTGTTACGTCCTAAAGAAAGGTCTCTGCACAGGCATCCTGGAGGGTCTCCCGGGAAAGGACGGTGACCACGGCAGAGGCCGGGCCAGGAAGGCACAAGACAGAGCCGCGTTAACAAAACCTTTTGGAAGTCTGCCGGGAGCCTGCCGGGAGTCCCTTTCAAACACAAGTTTGTTCTCCCGAGGCTCATTCCTTTCTAGGCTCTCTTCCTGCCAGCTTCCCGGGGAGACCTGGCAGTCTCCCTCCCACGAATCGGGCTGGGATGAGACACTATTCCACCTGGGAAAGAGGGGTGCCTGAGCAGGCTGTGAAGCTAGAGTTGGGGGGAGGTGTGCTGGACCCATTGGCAAGGGTCAGGAGGGAAGAGCAGGAGGAGGGGGCCGGGGGCCAAGGTAGCAGGGCAGATGGGGCTCTGCTGTGGGAACGGGCTGGCTGCACCTGAGGACTCCAAAGAGGCCCCTGTCGGCTGGGACCAGTGACAACGGGCCCGGGGCCGGAGCCAGAGAAACACAGAGGGCCGGCCCTCATCCCAAGAGGAGAGTGACCCTGCGGTCCCCTCTCCCAGCCAAGGCGCTCTGTTCACCATCGCTGGGGACCACGCAGACACTGGCCAAGAGGCAGAGGCAGTGCATTCAGATCTGTCTAGTGCCCGCAGGGTGGAGAGGAGACGGGAGGGTGTGGAGGCAGTTACGGGCACTACAGGGGCACAGGAGAGGCGGCCGGACTGGGATGTGACACAGGAGCCGGGAGGGCTGAGGAGCCCAGACGTGCGTAACGGGACCACGTGTCAGAGCTGGGTGACAATGCGCGGGGGCAGGAGGACGGTGTTAGGCCGACGCGCGAACCAGATTCATGGGGCACTGAGCGGAGGACAGCAGAGCATGACCCACTCTAGGACCGGCCATTGGAGCACACGTGCAGAGGTGCTCCGACGCCTGCCGGGAGAACGAGCCGACAGGCAGGGGCGGGACGCCCAAGTCCCCTCCTGCATGCGTCTAGCAGGCGCTGGGGTCTAGGGCCCAGAGCAGGGGCTGTGGTGAGGCTGCAGGGCTCCCTCAAGCTGCAAAGCAAGTCAGCGTGGGGGGGGACAGAGGCCGCCTGCCCACCGCCACTGCCTCGCGGGGCCTGTCTTGCCCTTGTCCTCGCTTCTGCTGGGGAAGACTTAGGTCACCGTCTCCAGAATCTAACTCGGAAGGAAAAGGAAATGTGGGGAAAAGGAAAGGGGGACTTGCTGCTCTAAACACCCATTTCCAAACTGTAGGGCAGACAGGCAGTGCAGCATTGAGAGGCAGGCGGTCTGCAGGGGGCAGCAGGAGGGCGGCCCTCCCGCCGGTCCACCCCGCAAGTCCTGGGGCGGGGACCGCAATCAGCAGTCAAGGAAGTGCCATCACTGACCTCCAGGAGCCAAGGACAGTGGCGTCGGGTCTCAGAATCTGTGGCTGAACAGGGCACCAGGGGATGCTGTCCGGGGGCACCATGGCTGGGTCACCCCTGCGCTCGGGACTCAGGAGATCTGAAGGAGCGCCCTGTGGCACGGCCAGGGCGTCACAGATACAGCGGAAGATTCTAAAACGCGCGCACGATGACGTACCTGTGCTTCTGAATTCCATTTTCTCGAGGGGGCCTCTCCCCGGCCTTTCCGACCCCATTACTTCTGCCGGAGTCCACACACATCACCGCAGCGACTCTCTGACTTGCCTCTGAAAATCCCCCGGAAGAGCTCTCAGAATCAAAGCCTGCACACAAGCAGAGTGGTAGTTTTTGCGGGGCCGGGGGGACACGGAAGCCCAGCTCCGAGAGCTCTGACCGCGGAATACCGGAAGCTCTACTTCATTCGTAACGGGCGCATCTTGCCACAATTCGCTCTGGTCCCCAAGAACCCGAGGCAGAGGCAGACGGAGGAACGCTTCTGGGGGCTTCCCCAGGAGCTCAGACAGCACGGGTGCCCTGTGCACCCGGTGCAGCCTGGCCACCACCTGCGGTCTGGCTGGGAGGCCGGGGAGCGCGGTGTGCCCGTGTCTCAGGCCGGGCTCACGCCCTGCGGGGCAGGCGACCTCTCCGGCACTCAGACCCGCCTCTAGGCTGCAGAATGTCCTGTCTCTGCACAAGGTCTGCAGTCAGCCCCGCCTCTTCTAAATGCAAGCCGTGGGGGCGCCTGAGGGGCTCGGTTGGTTAAATGTCCCACTCTTGATTTCAGATCAGGTCACGATCTCATGGTTCCGTTCATGAGATCGAGCCTCCCACGGGACTCCATCCTGGCAGCGCAGAGCCCGCTTGGGATTCTCTCTCCCTCTTCCTCTGCCCTTCTCCAGCTTGCGAGCCACCGCCCCCCGCCAAAATAAACTAAAAATAAAATAAAACACAAGCCACAGCACTGATGCTACAAGAACCTGCACCACACAAACACAGCGCCAGACTCTCATACCCATGAGCAAGAGCCCAAGCACGGAACCAGCCGGAGCTCAGAGCACACCCCACGTCCACAAAGAGCCACAAAGAGCCACAAAGAGCCACAAAGAGCTCGGGGAGCCGCAGCCACCAGGGAGGGGCTCCCAGACCACGGCGCTTGGCCATGACAGTGACCGTTTCCGGGAGGACGCGGGCTCACAGGGAGCTCGGCGCTTGCGCTGGCCCCTCACTTCACAGACCAGGGGAGGCCCAGGGCATAAGGCCAGGCGGGTTGAGCACGCCGTCAGGCCCGAAAAATAAAGAAACCTGCTGTGACACTTTCTTGAGGATACACAAAAAAGTCCTGTCTCGTACTTTTCCATATTGACAGGTTCCCAAGATGGAGTGTCCACACTTATCACATGGTGGCTTTGAGAGGATACGTTAAAAACAAGCCTCTTTAACGATCAACATTTTCTGAAACAGCCCGTCACCTCTGATCTCACTGAGACAAAAGCAACATCTACTTAATCCCCAGTCCAAACTTGGCTTCCTAAGGAGACCCCCGTGCTGCAGGGCCTGCCCGCCCTCCTCTGTGTGTCCCTGTCCCCACGGACCCCCCGTCAACGCTAAGAGGCTGCAGGCGGCAGCTGTGAAGGAAAACGTTCACCTAAATCACTGCCCGAACCTGCGCCCGGGAAAACAGGGCGACACATCACTGAGAACCCTGCTGAAGTCTTTTCTCACATTAAGCCGGCGCAACATAAACGGTTTAAACATTTTAACGTACAACACGTGTTTATTACAGAAAAAAATACAGATAAACAAAGGAGAAACTTGAAATCACCTGTAATCTGATCACTCAGAGGTACACGCTGTTAACAGGTCTGTTTCCGTAGCCCTTAATCTGTACAAGTTTTTCATGTACTTTGAAAACTTTCCTGTTAATAGTGCCGGTTCTCGGAGGAAGTAACTGCCCACGAAGCCATTCCTCTAATAACTGCTGGGCGTAGACACTTCCCCTTAGATTACACAGGAAGGTGAGTCCCATGGCGAAGTGATCGGGATTCTGCGTCCTCCACGGTGCCTCCCTGGGGCCCTGCTGCTTGTCTCCCACTATTTGGTTTAGACCAAAGAGCTGAGGTGAGCCATCATTTCCGTGGACAGCTGCGTCCCGGGTCTCAGAGACGTGCAGAGAAGTGCAGCCGTGCGGGGAGGCGGGGGCAGGGGGAGGGGGGGCGCTTCTCTAAACGGCGGGCTACACAAAGCTCAGGTCCCATCCAAGGAAAAGTCTCCAGGCAGAGTCTGGAGACGCTCAGGGGTCCAGGTCCACTGGTCCCAAGCAGAAGGAAGCTGCCCACAAGAGTCCTAAGGGAAGGGCACGCCAAGGCCGGCTCTCTTGGTTAGAGGCCTGGTCGCCCCGCAAGGGCCGGGAGGCCCACAGAGCACGTCTCGAACGACGCACGCGGTCACTGAGGACCGTGCAGGTTAGGCAGACAAGCGCACAGTCGCAAGGAAGACCGCAGCTACGAGACCAGGAAAGACGACTCAAGTAACTGAGCTCAGCCCCTCCTGCTGCCTGCACCTCAAACAAGAATAAGTCAACAGTCGGGCTGTCGGTCCATCAACCTGGTCTGGGAGGAGGGGCCGGTCTGGCCGGTGAGTGACGAGCGCCCCGGGCACACTGACCGGGCTCCAGGAGACAGACATTCACACAGCAAAGCGTGTCCAGAGGGGACAGTCACAGCAGTCACTACGGAAGTAGCCACTTTGGCCACACCTGAAAGACCATCACTAAAAACCTGGTCTGGAGAAATATTTCAAAGTTGCTATTTTTATACTCCTCCACCTAAGGAGGAGGGAATTGGACTAGAATAGTTTCTCGAGGTCCCTTTCCACCAGTAAGAGTCCTCAACAGATGACAAAGGACGTTCCAATTGTTGACCACAGAGAATGGAGGGCCGTCTTGAACTTGAAGAGTCTTCGGGCCCATACGGCTACTTGTCACTTTCCTGCAGGTGCTCAGGGCTCCTTCACGGGGATGGCGAGCAGCCAAGCTGAGCCAGTGCAGGCTGACCCAGCCCAGCCTCCCCTCCCTTGCCCCTCCCGCCCCCCGCACCCGCACAGATCCCCATGCCCTCAACACACTGTTTTCCGTCAGGCATACACTATCGTCTTTCGGACTACAGGCTGCGCAGCAGTCCTTAAAATGGTCACGGGAAAAGCGAAACGTAGCTGAACTCTGAAACGGTAAGAGGCGTCGCGGAAGCACACACACTCACGAGCCTTGGAACACTTTACGCAGCACTAAACAAGATCCGGTTAGAACAGAGGACAGCGAGGCTTTGATCGTGACGTCTAAATAACATAAGAGAACTGCCCGTCTCGCTTAGGATCCAAATAACAGTATTTACGCTCCAGGGCAACTCTTTTAAAGACTAAAACTCAGTTGCCCCTTCTTGTTATCACCTGTGGCCCAAAGCTGAGCTTCTCCCCCACAGCTGGGATAGGGTACATGCGAGTCAACGCCGGGGGACACGTCGCGTCTCTCTCCTGCATGGCCTCGCCTCCCAAGGCCAAGTCCAGGACCCGGACCCAAGCTCCTGCGCCCACACCGCGGCCTCTGAGTCACTTCCTGCCCCGCTCACCTGTGACAGCATCAAAGAATTCCTCCTCGCCGTTCATCCTGCCGTAGCCCGGCTCCCTCGCCACCCAGTCTTGGCTCTTCTACTGAACCATTGTACTGGACCTACATCGACAGCGTAAGTAATCGTGCGCCGTGAACTTTCCTTCTGGTAAAAACCCAACAGGCACTGGAAATCTAAGGGGAGAAAACATTTCAGTACACTTAGCTTTCAGAAGTTTTATGGTTCAGAAACATTTAGAAAATACCCATTCACCATTCTTGAAATCAATCTCAATTACAACGTAAGCAAAGAAAATGAGTGATCTAACAAATGCAGGATTTCAAAAAGTATGAAAACATCCATAATATAAATATCCATCAATGAATAATAGATCAAGAAGTAATCATTATTTGAAGTTATTAGTGTTTTTTTAATGTTTATTTATTTTTGAGAGAGAGACAGAGTAAGAGCGGGCAGGGGAGGGGCAGAGAGAGAGGGAGACGCAGGATCCGAAGCAGGCTCCAGGCTCCGAGCTGTCAGCCCAGAGCCCGACATGGGGCTCGAACTCACGAACTGTGAGATCGTGACCTGAGCCGAGATCAAGAGTCACACACTTAACCAACTGAGCCACCCAGGCGCCCTTATACAGTACTTCCATTTTTTAAAGATAATTACAAATTTTTAAAAAGAAAACAATGAAATGATAGAGTCGGAGAGAGTTACTGTACAGGTGGAAAGGCGGGTCAGTTTCGGTGGGTGTTCACTCACATGTCTGGGGCTCAAACCTGCCCCCAGACGTCCCACTGAAGGTCACCACATACCCACACGGAAGCTACAAC
Source organism: Panthera leo (assembly GCF_018350215.1). Classification (NCBI taxonomy): domain Eukaryota; kingdom Metazoa; phylum Chordata; class Mammalia; order Carnivora; family Felidae; genus Panthera; species Panthera leo. Next base: position 1,752,737 of record NC_056681.1, read on the forward strand.
AGGTGGTTGTAGGCAAATGTGCAGAATAATTTTCAAGTATTTGTTTCATGCCAACTTAAACAATTTTTTTAATGTTTATTTATTTTTGAGAGGAGGGGGAGGGGCAGAGAGAGAGGGAGACACAGAATCCGGAGCAGGCTCCAGGCTCCGAACTGTCAGCACAGAGCCCGACACGAGGCTGGAACTCACGAACCGCGAGATCGTGACCTGAGCCAAAGTCAGACGCTCAACTGACTGAGCCCCCCAGGCGCCCGGAAGAACAGGATTTTATAAATGGAAGAGACTGAGCAAAAGATTAGCCTTGTCCCAGAAGGTTTGACTTTTTACAAAAACAAGCTGAGTCCATCTCACTATGTTAGTAACACAGATCTGGGCCCCCAGAGCCCTCCTGCGAGTTCTGAGGGTGGTGAAGGAGCAGCCGGTCCCGAGGGAGGGACATGCCCTCTGTCCTTGGAGTGGAGACACAGCACTGGGTGACGTCCCCAGAGCGACTCATCTCTGGCCCCGTCCGGTGCTACATGAGCTCCCACACTAGAAAACAAACTGGCATTAAGTTCCTCCATTCTTCCTGCCTTGAAAGGCTCTCTCAGAGACGCCTTTTCCCTTCCCACCGGCGGAACCAGGCACCAGGCGGCTTCTGGAAACACCCATACAAAGCCTCGCTCACAAGTCCGGGATTCGTTGCCTGTGCACATTAGAGAAGTTATTACTTACTTCCAGTTCCTCGGGGACACAATGTGTCCCCTCTACAACACGTAGCAACTTGCTCTGCCCCGCTAGAAGCCACCCAAAGGACCCAGGGTCCCTGGAGGAGAAATGGCTGAATCCAGGACTGGGAACCAACCCTCCAGGGCAGCAAGAAGCTGGGGGTCCCGGCACAAGATGCAGGATGGGCCTGCAGAGGCTCCCTCTGCAACAGGAGAACCGTCTGAGCACCAGGATGCTGCAAGACACTGAGACACATCGGGTACAGCTGGGTCCTCGCTCGCGAAGATGCCGGAAGGAGATGGGGCGGCCGTCCCAGATGATGCCGGCACACCCGGTCGTCCTGGAGCAGCGGCCACGCCCATCTCCTCGGTGTCGCTCTGATGTCATGCCCGTGCTGCCGCAGCGAGCACAGCCGACTTGCTCTGAAAAACCAGTCAACGACAGGAGCACCAGGAGTCCTCCTGTCTCCTCTTGGGCGCAGCCTCTGTGCACCGCTGGCGGGGGGGGGGGGCAGGTAACCAGGGTGGGCACTGCTTCAGAGCAGTTTCCAGTGGGTCCATGGGATGGGATGAGGGTGTGTGAGAGGCGAAGGGGCCGGGAGTCCTGACCCGTCCGTGCGGCGATCCCCCACCACAGGCTGCAGTGGATACTCACTCCCGGCCTCTCCGGGGGGACACCAGCCCAGGAGACACCGCCAGTCCTCCCGGCTTGCCACAAAACGCCTCCCCTCATTGAGAGGAGTCTCATCCAGCTCTCTCTGAGGGGTGCCCTCTGACTGCCGTCCGTGCGTCCAGGACCCCGGCTCAAAACGCAAAATGTTCCTCCACCACTTGTACAAGTACCTGTGCCTAAGCCTTACACATCCATCTGTACGATTCTCTCAGAAAAACAGATCTACTCGTCTAGGACTGAGTGAGTGGCTAAGGGACCCTGGAGGTTACTCTCCAGGGTCGACTCAAGAGGAGAACTGTGAGTTATCTCTCTTTCTCTATAAACACCAGGCAAGGCCACCCAGAGGTGATCTTCACGAGGAAAGACAGGGACACGAGTAAATGAAAGTGCTGAATCTACTTTTGCAGTTAAATTACCAATTCTGGATTTTTAGATTGTTCAAACTAACATAAATCCTATCTAACACTTTAAAAACGTGCTGGCAGGCACCAACCAGATGGAAGGGAAGGAAGGAAACAGAGGACCTGCCTGACACAGTAAACCAAGCAAAAATACGGCACACACCTGGAACACGCCCCAACAGCAGCAACAGGACACGCGGTCTCCAGCAGCGACCGGATGTCAGGCCACAGATTACATCTCAACAGATTTTACCAAAAACTCTCGCGCAAATCACCTCCTCTGCCCATAAGGCAACGAGTTAGAAATCAATAACAGAAGGAAAACTGGAATACTCACAAACTGTGGAAATCCAACGGCAGGCTCTTAAGCAAGCAACGGGTCAAAGAAGAAATCTCAAGGGAAATGAGAAAATACTTAGAAACAAACGAAGATGAAGACACAATATACCCACAAGTAGGAGACTCAGTGAAAGCAAATGCTGAGGTGAGGGAAACCTACAGCTACCAACACCAGCATCAAAACTCAACCTAACTCACATCAACAACCCGACTTTACAAGCTGAGGAAAAAGAACAAATACCAGGGTTAGCAGAAAGAAGGAAATAAGGACAGAAAAACAGAGAAAATCAATGAAACTAAAAGTTGGTTCCCTGACAACATCAACAAAATGATCACCTTCAGCTGGGTAGACTAAGAAAAAGAGAGAGAATACGCAACTAAGATTGGACATTCTTACCGACTCGACATAAATACAAAGGACTCGTAAGAGCCTGCGAACTATGAGCAATGATCCACCAACCACCTGGATACCCTAGATTGAAACGGACAAATTCCCAGAAACACAAGACTCACCAAGACGAACTCACAAAGAAACAGAAAATCTCTGACTAGTAAGGAGACTGAACCAAGGATCAACTCTCACAGCAGGGGCGCCTGGGTGGCTCAGTCAGTCAGTCGTGCGTCCAACTCTTGATTTTGGCCCAGGTGACGATCTCACGGTTCGTGAGATCAAGGCCCGCATCAGGCTCCTCACGGACAGCATGGAGGCTGCTCGGGATTCTCTCTCTCTCTGCCCCTCTCCCTGCTCACATTCTCTCTCTGTCTCTCTCAAAATAAACAAAAAAATTTCACTTAAAAAAATCTCACAGCCAAGAAAATCCCTGGGCCTGATGGCTTCCCTGGTGTATTGTACCAAACATCCAAGGAAGAACTAAGACAAATTCTTCTCAAACTTTTCCAAAAACTGAAGAGGAGGGAGCATTTCCTAACTCATTCTATGAGGTCAGCATGACCCTGAACCAAGGCCAAAGACACTGCAAGGAGAAAACTACACTGCAATGTCCCTTAAGAACACAGAGGCAAAAGTCCTCAACAAAATAACGGCAAAATAAACACATTAAAACACGTTCAGCAACACATTAAACGGACCATACACAACGACCAGATGGAATTTCTTCCTGGAGCGCAAGGATGGTTCAACATATGAAAACTGATTGATACAACAGGTCACATCAACAGAATCATGGGGAAAACACACATGACCTTCTCGGTCGATGCATAAAAATCATCTGAGAAAATTCAACACATTTTCGTGATAAAAACTCTAAAAGCTAGCAATAGAAGGACAGTACCACCCCCTAGGCAGAGCCAAATATGAAAACCAACGGCAAATACAGTCAAAGGCAAAAGACTGAAAGCTTTTCCTCTAAGATCAGGAACAAGGCAAGGATAGCAGTTTCTCAAAAATTAAACACAGAATTATCACATGACCCAGCAATCCCACCTACAGGCTTTTGCCCAAAAGGATGGAACGCAAGGTCCTGGAGAGATGTTTGCACACCCAGGCTGACAGCAGAATTATGCACAACAGCTAAAACGTGGAAGCGAGCCGGTACCCGCTGGCGGGTGAACAGAGAGACCAAACGTGGTTTATACGTGCAGTGGACCATCCCGGCCTCGGAAAGGAGGGAAAGGCTGATACCCGCCACCACGTGGAGGGACCCTGAGGACACTGTGCTCAGTGAAGTGAGCCAGGCACAAAAAGACAAATACTGTCTGATTCCACTTACATGAGGACTTAAGGAGTGGTTACATTCATAGACACAGATGATGGCCGCCAGGAGCCGGGGGCAGGGGAATGGGGATTAGTGTTTAATGGGGACAGAGTTTCAATTTTACAAGATGACAACGGTGCCAGCGAGGGGTGACAATCAGGGTTCCACACGGTTATGAATGATTTACTACCACTGAAACGCACACTTAAAAACGGTTAAGATGGGGGCGCCTGGCTGGCTCAGTCAGTGGGACGCGTGACTTTTAATCTTGGGGTTGTGAGTTCCAGCCCCACCGTGGGTACAGAGATTATTTTTTTTAATGGTTAGGATGGTAAATTTTATGTTATTCTACCACAACTGTAAAAATTGGAAAAAGTACATAAGCACTGCAAACAAAAAATAAACGATTACGGACAGAGCTCAAACGCACTGGCTGCTAAGCTTACTCAGCTTTACACTGAAAGGGAAAAGCTGCCATTATCACCAGTGATGGGATTGTTGCTAAGGAGGGACCCCAAAACCTCATCTCACACTCCAACCTCGGGGAATGTTTCTCCTTCTGACGGCTCAAAGTGGTGGCTCATTCTCACCAGGAAACCGTGTGGCCGTGTGAAATCGGGGACCTGCAGAGCAAGGTCGGGCGCTGGCACGGGGAGGGAGGCGGACGCGGACCCCAGGACGGAACGCAGGGCGGTCCCAGAAGAAGCGGGCCCAGGGCGATCGCCAGGGCGACTCGGGAGGCCCTGCACGGAGAGCAGCCTCGGGAACTGGGCCCGCGCTCAAGGCGCCGACTGCCTACGGCTGGGTTTCCATCCAGCACAAGTCAGAAGCTGTACCTTCTAGAGCACAGTTCGTGGCAAGGCTCTCATGGCCCCAGCTCTTAAGGTCAAGGCCAAACGATCTAGAAACAGATGCCCCGTCCACAGTGCAGAGAACTCAGGCTAGGGAGGCGACAAACCAAAGCCCCCCCCACCCCCCCCCGGGTCCCCACGGGCGTGAGACCCCTGGAGAGACGTTACAGTAACACTGAAAGTTACCAGAGTGCTCGGCGGTTCCCCAGGAGCCCCGGAGCAGGAAACACCGCCACTTCGGAGCGTGGAAGCCGCACGGCTCAGCACACGCTGGACAATGAGCCGTGGGCGGGAAGTGAAGAACACGATGGCAGAGATGGGAGCGAGAAATCAGGAACAGGGAAGCCAAGGCTTCTCGGTGACGCTGACGCGTGGCAAGGGGGACGCTGGCCCTGGCGGAGGGGCGGCCCCCGGCTCGCGGGCTCTCTCCACCGGGCAGCTCCACAGTCTCGAGTGAGGGGCCCCGAGCCACCCCGTCCTGTGCCTCTGGAGACCTCGCCCCTGCGGGGGGACACCGTGCTTGGGGCCGCCCTTACTTTTCGTGCCTCGAAGCCCACTTTGTGCACGAGGCCCACCTGTCACCGGATGCCTGCAGACCCTTGCCCTACGGATGCCCACTATGCCACAGCCCCGCTTCCCTCCTTCGTAAAGCCTCAAAAATTCATGCAGGCACACACCCCACCCGCACAGGCTCCAGCCTGCCAGAAACGCACTCGCGGGCTCCGTCGGGCGCGGGGCCGCTGGCTGCCGGGGACTCTGAGCCCCCGGAATGGGGCTGAGACCACAGGGCGGGGGCCTTTCCCGCTGCCCACCCGGCAGCCCTGGCCAGCTCCCGGGATCCCGCCACACACAAGGAGGCGTTCGGCAGAGCGGGGAGGCGCCGAAGCACCGGGGCCGGTCGGAGCGGCAGGACCTTCCCAAGACCCAGCCGCCGGGTGCGACCCAGTAAGGATATCAGGCCAAGCCCGCCGTTCGCTCTCCTTTCCAAAACCGCCTGCACCTGCTCAACTCGCAGTCACGGAATCACGCCTCGGGCCACCCGCTGAGGGACCCTCCGGCCCACCCGTTCCCACAGCCGCACAGCCGGGGCGGTCAGCGACCTGCTCGGGCGCACACAGCCTGTCTCACAAGGTGAGCCGCACGGACTGTCTGCCTCCCTCCCGGAGAGCGCCGCGCACTCGGGCCTCCGGGACCAGGGGCGGGAGCAGGGACTGACCGCTGGGCTCTGCGTCCTTCCACCCGTGCGGGATGTGATGCCATCCGGTTGTACGCGACGCTCCATCGAGTGCCGTTTCCAGGCCACGGCGGGTGAGCCGTGTGTCCCTGTGTGTGTCCCTGCCCGGGTCTGCGTCATCTGCATCGCAAAAACCGGCCTCCTGACACTGCAGAATTTACAGCTTCTCCCCCGACGGGCAGCTGTGGGCTCTTTCCAACACACTGGTGCTGACGCCGCGCCACCCTCAGAAGGCACCACCTCGCTTCCAGACCGGCCAAGCCGGTTTACCAGCCACTGTGCAAAGGCTGGTGGGTGGGGTTAGGAGTCCACTCAAGAAACGGAGGGCTTCTGGGCTTGAGGAAGGGACTCGAACCTCTCATGCTCTGTCAGTCGCTACTGTTTACCACTCTCTGGGCCAACAGGGTGGCCTTGAAAGGCAGGCAGAGGGTGAAGCTGCCTGGCCCGCAGGAGGAGAGCGGGGGAGCCACACTTCCTGGTGGGACTGGGCCGGCCGGCTGGCTCGGCAAGTGGGAGTGAAGCACTCCACCACCCAGGCCCACCTCCTTCTAGCTCCCTGTGCCCCCTCCAGCTCCCTGTGCCCCCTCCAGCTCCCTGTGCCCCCTCCAGCTCCCTGTGCCCCCTCCAGCTCCCTGTGCCCCCTCCAGCTCCCTGTGCCCCCTCCAGATCCCTGTGTCCCCTCCAGCTCCCCGCCTCCATTGAACCAAACTCCTTCTCATTCAACGAGTGCCAGGAATACATCACACACTTCAAGGAACAAGAGCTTAGAACCCAGCACCAAGTGTTTCCAAACATGCGCGAGATGAACGCAAGCTTTTTCACGTACACACGTTTGTTTTAATCAACCTCGTCACTGCGAAACAGAAAAAAGCGGTTCCAACGCAGCTCGAGAGAATGCGTGAGAACACTCGGGAACTCTGTCCACGGCCTGTGGTCTGTGTTCACAGAAGACCGCCGAGCAGCCACCACGCCAGAGGGTGCCGTGCAGAGCCCTGAGAGTCCGCAGGGCCAGCCCCCCGCGCTGCCTGGTAGCCTTTGATGAGCAGAACCAAATGCCGCGGACCAGCAAGCAGCGACCGGGGCAGCTGGGATGCGGGGTGCGGTGCGGGAGCAGCGAAAGGGGGTGCCCCGGCCACCCTCAGGGCACCCCACTCCCACGGAGCCTGCTGCCAGCCTCCGTCCGGCAGGATGCTTCAGATGCCAACTCCGTCATGGCACAGAGGCCCGTCTGCCATACCTGCCCTTCCGTCTGCCTGCTGCCCTTCCCTGTCCCACGTCCTTCCCGCTCATCTCCAGGTACCCTTCTCACTGCGCGAATATCAGACCTGCTGGTTACTCCCAGCTACACTTCCTGAACACTGATGGTGGGGACGGGCGGTGTCAGGGATGAACTTGTAACCAACGTCCCAAATACGAGAGAGAAACAAAAAGGGGAAAAATCCTAAAACTCTGTATTCGTTGTTTTTCTTCAGGAAGGTAACTAGGTTCTCCACTAAGTTCTCCAAAGGGCTCTGGATCCAAAACTGGGCTATGACCCCACGTGTGGGCCCCACGTGCCAGTGAGCACACCAGGCACCTGAGAACAATGGGAGCGGGTCACACACACATCCCGGAAGCCCAGATCCAGTAGATCTGGGGCTGGGCCTGGAACCTGCACTTCTCAGAAAATTCCCCAGGTCTTTCTGATGAGAAGCCAGGGTTAAAATCCCTCCGTCGCTAACCGAAGAGCCTTCCGCCCTGACAGGCATCGGCATTCAACCCAAAGGACAGCTAGCGCAGACAAGCACCTACAGCACCACTGAGAGGCTGGCTCCCCGCACGGGGACCCCTCCCACCCTGCTCTGTCCTGGGGACCTGCCCTGCTCCCCCACCCCGGTCAAGGACTCTGGAAGACAGGTCCTTGGTCCTAACTTATACAGGATTATACAGCATGGCTCCGGCCCTTCTCTCCCCTGTCCAGTGTGTGACAGTGTGGCATCTGTCACCACTGTCCTTTTTCCTGGTGCTTCTCTACACACCAAAGGGTTCCAGTGTGGACATCAAATCATACGGTCACCCTGGTTTTAAGGCAATGGCGGAAGTCACTTTCTGGCCAACACAGTGGCTCAACGTGTCAGACTTCAGCTGATCTTTTCTCGCGATCAGCCTTTTGTTTGTCCAATAAAACTCACAGCCTTCCCTGCCCCGTGGCTGCCACAGTTTTTTCCAGAATCTGGATTCAGTACAGCTTCCCTACAGACCATTCTTGTGTATGTCATGCTCTCTCCCAAGAACCTCTGCACCAGCCTGGACCAAGATTTTCTCCGGGCACCTTTTAAGGCCAGTGCCCGTCCACCGCTCACCATCAGACAGGCCTGGCCACCCAGGAGCGGCCCAGATGGTTTCCACCGCTGACAGGCCTCAACCTTGGGGACAGCCCCAGACCCTAGCACCCAGGCACCCAGGGTTTCTTGAACAGACTCCCAGGCACGGTGGGATGAGGCCCAGAAGAGCGCCACGCACATGCCCACCCCCCACCCCCATCAGGCCCCAAGGCTGTGGAGCCAGGGGCCGCTCAGCCAGGATTGATCCCAAAGTCTGGGTCTCCAAACAGCGTCTGCAGGCAGTGCCGCCCGGATCTCAGACGTCTGCTTCTTCAAGACAATCCTTGTTATTTTTTTACTTGTAAGTCTTCTCCACCCCCAATGTGGGGCTCAAACTTACAACCCAAGATGAAGAGTCGCACGCCCTACCGGCTGGCTCAGTCCAGCCGGGCACCCCAAGACAGCCCTCTGTAAAGGCTTACTTCTACTCTGGCTCAACACAAAGATCACGACATTTGCATAACCTGAAGGTCCAGGTGAAAGACCTGGTTTGGGGTTCTGCCCAACGGCCCCAAGTTCTTTTCTGAGTTTGGGAGGGAGAGGAAGAAATGCCATCAAGTTCACAGGCCTGTCCGAGTGGCCATTGATCACACAGTCCCCAAGGAGAGCGGCGGATACGGGCCGCACTCCACACCGCGTCTCCCAGTCCGGGCTCGACCCAACCCGGGTGTGGCGCGGCTGTCACACCAAGCACTTTGAGAAAAAGAAATGACGGCAGGGACACAAGTTAATCACCGCGCGCGGAAAGCGCATTTAAAGTATCCAAGTGCGACCCAAGATACTAATGCTTTTTATTGATCAGTCAAGTTCACATACTAACTTCCTTTCGGTCTCACTCCGCTACGACTCAACTGTAAAGTGCGCCAAGCTCAGGGGGAAGGTGCACACGTGACAGCGTGCCGAGCACTAAGTCAGGAGTCAGCCTCCACCGGGAGGACACGGCGGTGGCCCGGACCACGCGCTGGCTGTCCCCGCGCCCAGGGCCCTCGGCTGAGGTACGGTGTGTCCGTAAGCACCGGACAACCCCACGCGAACGGTCGGAACTTGAAGGCATCCCCGTGACTCATCTCAGCAGAAGGCAGAGCTGCCCACCAAAGATGTCCTGGCTTCGCTTCGAAGCCGCATCTGCGCCTGTGTGTGTCACGGCCAACTTCAACGCTCTCTGGCCGGGACGGAAGGGGCAGCCGAGGGGCACCCGGCACCCGTCATGATACTGGACACTCTCCGTTACATTTTCACAGACAGTCCTCCCAGGAGCCTGTGCTGCAGCCACAGACCCCGGACGCGAGAAGAGAGAAGTAACTCTGCCCCCATCGAAGTCAAGGGGCTGCGGCTGGAGCCTGAGGGCCCCCACCGCCTGCCTGCGGAATGATTCTTCAACTCTGGACCACCTCAGCCACCTGGAGCACCGTCCTCCCGGCTCTCACTCCATGTAAGCCCTACGTGCCTCATATCCGCCGCAGCCAAACTCCCAGGAAAAGACGAGGCCGTGGCTTTTCAAAGAAATACTAAAGAGACAACTAGCCCCGTTTGAAGACAGTACTGAGTGCCTAAAAGGTTGGAAAACTTCCCCACTAAAAAACCAAATGTCCTTTTGTAATCAGCTGAATGTAACAAAATGTTAAAAGTCCAGCCAGCTTTAAGTGCACGTCCAAGCCTCATTTGCTCGCATTTCCTGGAGGCATGGCTGAGGGCACTAGCGTGAAAGTCAAGTGGCACTTTTTAAACATTACAACAACCCCGTTGGTCAAAACGCTAGACAAAACGGGAGTCTGATGCCCCGAAACGCCTCTGAGACAAGGAATGCCCTGGGCGTGCTTCGCAGTAATGCAGCGAGTCTGCTCGGAACTGAATTGCGAGCCACAACGTCAGACCTGCATGGACCTCCATCACCGCCCCGCTCCTACAATTCAGCCTTCCGCACAGTGAACATCAACCACCTTGCTGCCAACGAAGCAACTGGACAGCAGGTGGGATATTTCAGGAAAAGCTGGGATAGCCAGGTGGAGAATTCCTTTATTTCAGTAGGAATAAAATGGTTCTATAAACACCATGCTCACAAAAAAATGAAAATCTCTCAGGTGCATATGCTGTAAGAAATACAATTCTGACACATTACGATGTGTTACTACATGTGATACAGCACATGTAGAATGTTCCAGAAGAAAACGTTAAGGGGCTATTGTAAACAATAATTTTGGTTTTAAAAGGCCATAGGGAGGGGCGCCTGGGTGGCTCAGTCGTTTGAGCGTCCGACTTCGGCTCAGGTCATGATCTCATGGTTGATGAGTTCGAGCCCGAGTCAGGCTCTGTGCTGACAGCTCAGAGCCTGGAGCCTGTTTCAGATTCTGTGTGTGCCTCTCTGTCTGCCCCTCCCCCGCTCATGCTCTGTCTCTCTGTCAAAAATAAACATTAAAAAAAATTTTTTTTTCAAAAGGCCATAGGGAGAGGCACTTCAAGAGTGTAAACTCTGAAGCCAGCCTACTTGGGTTCAAATCCCTGCTCTATCATCCACTACTGTGTGACTCAGAGTAAGTTCCCCACCTCTCCGCTCCTCGGCTCACTCATGAACACATTAAGGATGTCAAACACAGGAATAAAGTGAATATAATAGGCTCGCTGCAGTCCTGGGAAGACAACTGTTACACAGTATCACCACCCGAGGTAGGAGCTGTTATTAACATTAAGGGCATGTGACGCAGACAGGAAAAGCAAATCTACCCAGGAGAGTCAGTCCATGCATGGTCATGTTTTCAGTGACAACACCATGCCAGGCCCCGCGCTGGACAAGGAGGAAGTGGAGCCGGTAAGGTTCCTGTTCTCAACAAGAGGAAAGGGAACTAATAATCCGGAGCACCTACTATGTGCCGGGGACTTGGGGGTGATGGGGTCGTCTGCTCCTCAGCCCTGCAGGTAAATGACATATGGCACAGAGGAAGGAGCTGAGGCTGGGGGAGATGGGAAAACACCACCCAGCAGACGGTCAGCAAGAGCCTTCTACTTGCAGGGACGCCCTCGGGGACACCGTCCTTGCACCAGCCCCCAGGGCTGTGTCCCTCCCACATCCCCAGTGGGTTGGAGGGGTCAGGCAGCTTGCTGCCTGAATTCCAGAAATGAACGAAGCGAGCGAGGCCAGGTCTCCAGATGTGCCCAAGCAGGCAGTCCCAGAAAAGGGGCTAATGCTGCCGCAGCTGCGGGCCCAGGTGGGCAGCTGGTCCCGGACTGACACTCAGGATACAGACCCGGGACGTGACCCTCACACTCAGGAGCACCGGGAACACGGGCCAGCACCTGGTTTCTCCTCCCGCACACGTGGGGGTACCGACTGGAGACCGCCCCAGGCCCCGTTCTGCGAGGCTGCGCTCGGTAAGTCCGACGGCTTGCGCGGGAGCGGGGAAAGAGGAAACACGTCCGACCTGTGCGACATCAGAGTCCGGTCCAGGGCGCCCCACGGCACGACGGGCAGCGAAGGCTGACACACGGACGGCGAGCCAGGCGCGGGCGCACCAGCCCTCCCACAGGTGGTCGCCCGGGGCGGCCGGGTCCCCGGCGGGGACGCTGCCCCTCCGCGCGGCCCGCGTGTGCGACCCCGGGCCGCAGCCCGCGCCCCCGTCCCTCCCGCCGCCCGGCGGGGCGGGCAGGCGAGCCCAGGCCTCCCAGCCCACCCGACTTCCGGCGCCGCGGTTGCCCGGCGACGCGGGGCCTCCGCCGCCGCCCCCCGCCCGCCGCCGCCAACTTTCCTCCCAAGTTTCCCCGGGGCCGCAGGGCTGACGGGCGGGCGGGCGGCGGGGGTCGGGCCGGGGTCGGGCCGGGTCCAGGCCTGGCCGGCGGGTCGGTGAGCACGGGGCTCCCGCTCCCCACCACCACCCCGCCCCGCCGGGCCTCCCGCCCGCCCGACGCCCGCCCGACGCGGGGCCGGGGTCCGGGCCGCTCACCTGGACCGCGGTCGCTCCGGCGCCGGCCGAGCCTCGCCGCCCACCCCGCCCCCGCCCCACAGGCCCGCGACCCGCTGACACCGAGGCGGAAGTGCGGCCGGCCGCCAGGCAGACTGACAGCGGGCGCTCTCCACTCGCCGCGCCCGGCGCCGGAGCGTCAGCGGCCGTCCGCCCAATCCGCGCCCGGCCCGAGGGCCGCGCCGGGAGGCGGGACTATGCTAATCATTTGCGGGAGCGGCAACCCCCGTTGCCCCTCGGGAGTCCCGCCCGCGCGGAGGAGTGACGCCACGGACAGCCAGTCACAGCAGGTAGAGGCGGGGTTATGCAGATATTGACCCTAGGTGGGTGGGAGAGAGGGAGGAAGGGGCGTGGCTGGACGGGTTGAGTTTACAAACAGCGAGTCAGGTGGCGGGGGTGCTGGGCGGTTGGTGGCTCTGCGCTCCGCTGTTCCCGACCCCCAGGGGACGGGCGGCGGCTGGAGTCCTCCTCTCAAAGCTGTCTTCCTCAGTTCAAACATGTTGCGGGCTCCCCCTTGTCCACCCTCCTTGGCATACCATTCATCGCTCACCAGAATCCTGCGCCAATTTACCCTCCGGCCGTATCCCTGGCAGTTAATTCCCCTGTTTAAAACTCACTGATCTGGGTGCGCCTGGGTGGCTCAGTCGGTTAAGTGTCCAACTTCAGCTCAGGTCACGATCTCGCGGTCCGTGAGTTCGAGCCCGGGGCTCTAGGCTGACCGCTCAGAGCCTGGAACCTGCTTCAGATTCTGTGTCTCCCTCTCTCTCTGCCTCTCCTCATTCATGCTCTCTCTCTCTCTCTCTCTCTCTCTCTCTCTCTCTCTGTCTCAAAAATAAATAAAACGTTTAAAAATAAATAAATAAAACTCACTGATCTGTAGTGGCTCCGCGATTGAGCCCAGAAGCTCTGGAGTCAGACCCCGAGCTTGCATCCTTATCAGCTGTGTGGCCTTGGGCAAGTTAACTAACCTCTCTGAGCCTATGAGCACCCAGATGTTCCTTTGCAAACTAGGTTTCTCCCACCCTCATCCCATTTGAATCGCAGGTCTGGGTTTGGGTTTGGGTGAGTGGAGTAACAGGAACCAGGCTGGTTGCTCAGAAAGTGATTGATTCAGGAGTGAGCAAGTGACCCTGTCCTGGCCAATGAGGGTCCGCCCTGAGACCCCCGCTGGGGGTCGGAGAGCTCAGGCGAGAGGGAAAGGCCGAGGCCAAATGACTCTCCCATCTGCCCACAGACCTGTCCAGAACTGGGCCGGCTGAGAGAAAGACGCTGTCTGGAGCTACTTACTGGGCGTCTCGCCACCGTGAGGGCTGTGGCGCCCGGGAATGAGGCCAGCCCGGAGGGAAGCAAGAGCACACGTCCTGGGTCTCCTGGAACAGCTACACCCTAAGCAAGCTCTGTCCTAGACTTTTCGGTTACAGGAGCTACTGTATTTTCTTTTCTGCTGAAGCCAGTTTGAGTACAAAGGAATACTGGGTCTTGCACCCCCAACAGTACTGACAGAGTAGTCGTGACCACATGGCACATGGAGACAGTCCCGCTCAGGGCCGCCTCTTCCACAAAGCCGGACCCCACCCCCACCGTGCCCCACCCGGCCTCCTGTCCCCCAAGGCTGGTCTCCGCGCTGCCGCCTCAGAATGTGATTCCCCATCTCTAGCAAGGAGGAGGTACTGACAGGTCACCCCCAGCAGGACTAAGGGTGCCTTGAGGGCAGGGGCCGGCCTCGACTGAGTGGATGGGGTCTCCGGCAGGGGTGGGGCCCAGAGATCCCGTCATCCCCCATCCTAGAGACTGGCCCAGCTCACTGGTGGGCCCTGTCACTGCAGCCCGCCGACGTGCTGGGACTGAAAAGGAGCTCTCCCAACCTCTGCTGTAGAGAGAAACCAGGAGGGGGTGGGGCCAAGCCTCCGAAACAAAGGCGTTGCCATGGTTACCCCTGAAGAAACCGACCCCAGCAGAAGAGGGAGGTGTGTGCAGGCCCCCAAGCCAGGACAAGGACAAGGCCTGTTGCCATGGAGATGCTCCAAAGCTTCCCTTGTGGGCCTGGCCAAAGTCCAGTGCAGGGTCCCCAAACCACCACCCCTCATTCTGACGGGGTTTTGCGATTCTGACCTAGGGCAAAGGACACGCCCCGAGGGATTCAACCTGCCGGCCCACCCCGTGGCCATGACCTCTGGGGTGAACGCGGTATCGGGGAGCTAGGGCCAGAGGAGAGGCTGGAGTGGACAGAGTCTCCTGTCTGCCCACGGGCCACACCAGGGCTGAGCTTGACCACCTCTGCCCTGGCCTTGGAGTGGGGTAGGGTCTGACCCCAGTTGGGCCCTGCGGCTGGGATATCAGTTTACCCCCTTTTAACAGATGCAATAAACTGAGTTCCAAGGATCAGGTGCTGGTCCTTCCTGGTCCCCGAGGCCAGGACTGAGTGAGAATCCCCTCTTGGCTGATGGCTGGGAGGACGGCACCTGGGACCCAACGCAGGAGCATTTTTCCTGATCTTCAGTAGGTCAAGAGGCCGATTCCAGAGGCAAAATTCTCTAAGAATGGGACAGAAGATGGGAGCGGAAAAGGAGACAGAGGGGTTGGGGCCATGCGATGATGGTGGTGGTGGCTGACATCATCCAGTGGGTGACATGTCTTGTCCAGTTTCATGCCTGCGACGGCCAACCGAGTAGATACTATGTGTGATTCCCACTGTGCAGATGAGCAGACTGAGCCTGTGCTGAGTCAGCGGCCCAGGAACTTGTCAGAAAGACAGAGACCTGCCCAGACCTCTCCACCGGGTCTGCCCCTGAACCAGATGCCCAGCTGTTCCTGGGTGGCTGGGGCCCTGTGGGACTCCATATGGGTCACCATATCAACTACTGATGACCTACCCACTGGCGGGGGATTGTCACAGAGTGTCCTCCATCCCGAGCGCTCAGGCCTGGCTTGGCTCCCAGAGTCCCCTCGGGATCCCGGGGGTCCATCCACGTGTGCTGGGCTGGTATGTAACTTTCAGGGTGCCTGCTCCTGCAGGAACTGCTCTCCGACCGAGCCAACCCCAAGAGTGTCTGTGTGTCCCTCACCGCCCCAGAATTAGAACCTCCCTGTCCCACGTCCCGCACGAGGCTCAGTTGATATCGTGACCCAGCAGCCCTGTGGGTGGCTGCCCGGCCTCCCCTCAGCAGCTGGCCGACCTGTGGGCCCGGTGCCCGGAAGCCCCAAATGTGTGGGAACGCGTGCCCTTGCTGTGCCGTCAGGAGGCACATTCACACGTACTACCCTCCCGGCTGTCTCTCCGTGAGGACGCAGAACACGGATGATGCCTCCTTCAGATGGGGAAACTGAGGCTCAGGCAGCAGAGCAGGCTGTCCGCTCGCCGCAGAGCCGGCCGGCAGCCAGAGCCACCCCGTAAGCCCAACAGGGCTGGGCGTCCAGGAGTGCCGATGCCCGCACTGCTGGCCTCGCCTTTGCCTTGGAAGGGGGCGGGGCGGGGCCCGAGGCTCAGCCCTCTCCCTGCCACCCACAGGCCTTTGCAGAGACACTTTCCGCTCTCTTCTGTGGGATGCTGGGGCGTCTCCTCTGAGGATGCCACCTGGGTGGCCGGAGAGCGCTGGCCACCGCGGCCTGGCCCTGGCCCTCACGTGGCCCAAGCGGATCCTTCCCCATGCAACCTTCTCGTCTCCTCTGCAACGTGACAGCGCTCGGCTTCCCCGTCGTCGGAGGAGGGTATTTTTAGTTTTGAACCCACCACGTGAAGAGAGACAAGTTATCAATAGCAGCGGCAAAGGGCTTTTTCTTTTTTTTCCCCATGGCTTTGGGGCCTGAGCAATCTGCACCCGTTAAATTCTGCCAAAGAAAAAGCAGTGCCTTCCTCTTACCCACTTTCCACCCCGCTGCGGCTCTGCCAGCCAGCTCCTCCCGGCGCGACCCCGCCTGACTCAGCGGCACCCCCATCCCTGGGGGAGGGAGTTGGCCCTGAGGTCAGTGTGTCCCCTGAAGGAACGGGCGGGGGTGAGCCGACCCCGGGGGCCGAGAGAGAGGGCAAGGCAGGCACGCGGGGGTTGGCGGGGCCCCGCCTTCCATGCCCACAGAGGTCACTTAGGCCCCACTTCTAGCTTCAGTAGCAGCCCTAGCATTTATTGAGCACTTACTGTGTACCCAGCAGTGGGCTGAGCATCTTTGAGGGCACTTTCCCAAAC
This sequence comes from Panthera leo, assembly GCF_018350215.1. Taxonomy (NCBI): domain Eukaryota; kingdom Metazoa; phylum Chordata; class Mammalia; order Carnivora; family Felidae; genus Panthera; species Panthera leo. The sequence goes on from NC_056681.1 coordinate 1,769,154, forward strand.
CAGGTGCCATGCAATCCCCAGTCCCTTGTGGCTGTTATTAGGTGTTTCTGGAAGAAAGGGTTTCGTGGCCAAGTAGGTTTGGGAAAGCCACGTAAATGAAGCCGACGAGGGGGCACCCAGGTGGCTCAGTCAGTTAAGCGTCTCGATCTCTGCTCAGGTCATGATCTCACGGTCCGTGAGCCCTAAGACCCATGTGGAGTTCAGTGCAGAGAGCAGAGCACAGAGCGTGGAGCCTGCTGGGAACTCTCTCTCTCTCCCTCCCTCTCTCTGCCCCTCCCCCGCTCGTTCGTGCGCGCGTGCGCACACACGCGCTCTCTCTCTCTCTCAAAATAAATAAATAAATGAAATCATAACTAAATAAATAAACTAGGCCAACAAGTGTCCTCTCCGATGCAGGGCTTCCCAGCGCCCTGCTCACTCTGGTATATGTGGGAGCCTCTGGGATACGGAGGACCCACCTGCAGAGCCAGGATTTGCTGGAACTGGGAGCTTTTCTTCCATGGAGTGTCCTGCAAGATGCTGGAGGGACCCCTACCTTGCTGGGGGCAGGGACGTTCAGACCAATGCAGCTGCCTTCCCTTCAGGGTCAGCTGAAGCTGCATATATAGAAACTCAGAACAACAGAGCCTTCCGCAAGGCAGAAGTGTCCTATCTCACGGGACACAGCCCGAGCTGTCCAGGGCTGGCGGGGAGCCGTGGGTCATCGAGGACCACGCCCCAGCCTATCGTGTCGCCGTTCTAGAGTCAGCCTCCATTCTCAGGTTCACCTCATGGCCCAAGATGGCTGCTGCTACTCCAGGCATCTCATGCATATCTGGCCAGGAAGAAGGAGGCAGAGAAGGGCAGAAGTGCTGCCCCACAGTGAGTCGGCCCCATTTGAGGATCGGCCCCTGAAAGTTCCAGGCACTTCTGCTCACTCTTCACTGGCCAGAACTGCGTCCCACACCATTCTTGGTGGGACAGCAGCATTTTAGCGGAGGGCATGGCCAGCCTGAACGAAACAGAGGACCCATGGCCTGTGCCTGTGCCTGGCGGGATGCTCAGCGTCCCCGGACACTGACGCGCTCAGCGTGGGCCTGTGGGTTCCCCCTTCCTGGCCGTGCCCTGACTTCAGGCCGGTGGTTCCTTGTGGTACCTGTCGACCACCTGCTGTGCTGGCTCCGTGGTGCCACTGGGAGGCCCTGATTCCAGGAGGCCAGAGGGGACCGCGGGCAAGGGGAGGGGCGGCTGGGCCCTGCCCCTTCTCTCTCCACCCCTCCTAGGGGCCCACGTGGGGCAGGAGGGGTGTGGTGCGTCTGCGTGCGGGCCATCAGCAGGGTGGGCAGAAGCAGGAGAAAGGGGCACCAGCAGCAGGTGGGGTGGGGGTGTTGGGTAGGAAACACTGGGGCATTTGAGGTTCTTCTGGGGGTCAGCGTGCCCCCTCCATGCCATCCCGGGAGGTGAAGGCAGGGGAGGGGAGAGGAGGGGACAGCTGGCCACCGTGTGCCAGGCACGCCCCAGGCCTGCCTTCGTGGCTCATGGAGGACTGTGCCCTGTGCGACCTGTGCAGTCAGGCGAGGCTCCGTGCTCAATTCACTGCCCCGCTGTTGCCGCCTTGAAATTCTTCATTGCTGGGGAGGGGCCCGCATTTTTCTCTTGCGCGAGGCCCCACAAATTCTGCAGCTGCCCTAGATAAGGTACAGGCATCAGGGCCCACAGGTGCTGTCTCTCCAGGCCATGCACAGCAGGCTGGGTGGCTCTGTCCCCTCCAGGCAGGGTGGCAGGCTGGGTGAGCAGGTCGGGCTTGTTCTGGGGAGGAGGCAAAGGCGCTGAGAAGAGGCTTCATGCTGGGGACTTAGCCAGACCTGCCCCAGCTCCGGGAAGGCGATCTGCCCGCGAGTCCCACAGCCGGAGCACCACCAGAGACGAAGCCATCGGGCACCTCCAGCCACTCACTGGCTACAGGAGTAACATTGCTTTCTGGGCTCCTAGCCGAGCTACACACAGTAGGTGCTCAATAAATGCCCCTGGATGCTGGCAGGAGGTGGGTGCAGGTGGTCTTGGCAGGCAGCCAGGGTTGCGATGGAGCCTGGAGCCCCCTGCAGTTTGCAAACAGGGGTTCTTTCCAAGCCCGCTTCCCCAGGGCTGGGTGGAGCCCAGAGGAGACAGAGTCGTGGGAAAAGCACCTGTGAAGGCAGGACACAGGCGTGGCCCCAGAGCCGAGCAGCCAGCGCTCTCCCCAGCGGCCACCCCTCCCTCCTAGGAGTGGCCAGATTCTCCTGAGGGACCTCCACCCCGAGGCTGGCCCCATCCCGTGCCCCAGGCAGGGCACGGGATGGGACCTGGGGCATCACCGCATCACTCTGGGGTAATCAGGCAGGCGGGGGGCTGGTCTCAAGGGCATACATTGTGCCACGGGGAGGGGAGCAGAGCCGAACCTGGGGCGGGGAACGCGGGTTCTGATGAGAAGCCTCCAAGCCCACTTCTCCACACGGAGAGTCCAGGCCTCTGGAGCGCGCCTCTCCCCATCAGGGCATCGCAGGCTGGGACCACCCTTCCGGATGGTGCACTGGTGAGTCAGTCAAGACAGACCCCAAGGAGCTCCAAATGTTTCCGGGGGCATTTAGTCACTGGCTTCTCCAATACTGCACCATTGTACAGATGGGAAAACAGAGCCCAGGGAAGGGATCATTACTTGTCATATGGGTGTTTCCGGCTCTGCATGAGTCAGCAGAGCAAATCTGGAAATGTGAGAGGACTATGTGATGCCAGGGAAAGGTAGATCCAGGCTGAATCTGGCAGGGGCATGGGGAGAGGGCAGGGGCTGGGGGAGAGGGCAGGGACTGTGGAATGGGCAGGGGTATGGGGGAGAGGACAGGAGCACGGGGAGAGGGCAGGGTGTGGGGGAGAGGGCAGGGGCGTGGGGGAGAGAGCAGGGGCGTGGTGGAGAGGGCAGGGGCATGGGAAGAGGGCAGGGGCATGGGGGAGAGGGCAGGGGCTGGGGGAGAGGGCAGGGGCATGGGGGAGAGGGCAGGGACTGTGGAATGGGCAGGCATATAGGGGAGAGGGCAGGAGCATGGGGAGAGGGCAAGGGCTGGGGGAGAGGGCAGGGTGTGGGGGAGAAGGCAGGGGCGTGGTGGAGAGAGCAGGGGCGTGGGGGAGAGGGCAGGGGCATGGGGAAAGGGCAGGGGCATGGGGGAGAGGGCAGGGGCTGGGGGAGAGGGCAGGGGCATGGGGGAGAGGGCAGGGGCATGGGGGAGAGGGCAGGGGCTGGGGAAGAGGGCAGGGGCTGGGGGAGAGGGCAGGGGCATGGGGGAGAGGGCAGGGACTGTGGAATGGGCAGGCATATAGGGGAGAGGGCAGGAGCATGGGGAGAGGGCAGGGGCTGGGGGAGAGGGCAGGGCATCTCCCCGGGTAAGAAGCAGCCCTTCCCCCAGGGCCCTGGGGAGAACCCAGGTGCCCCGTGTGTCCCTGCAGAAGGCAAGTCTCTGGTCTGGGTCTGGGCACTGGGACTTCATTGTCCTCAGTCAAAGCTGAGCCGGCCTCTTTCTGCTGCAGCCTGGGTCACGCCGCTGTTGGAAGCAATCTCCCTCAAGGACTTGGGGACATCTCCCTTATTGGGTCCGGCGCCCCGGCACTGAAGGGACATTGCTGTTATTGGGTCCGGCGCCCCCAGCACCGCAGTTGGCTCGCTGGCTATCTTCCTGACAGACACAGGCCCCACAAGGAGCCCCCCTGAGCCCCGGGATTCCCAGAGCACACAGAGGCGCCTCGCCAGGGCCGGGCCCCGTCTCCTCCTGCAGGAGGCAGCTCCGGGCGGTGCGGGCCCCGCGTGCAGGCCCCGTGGGGCCCCCCTGAAGCCCGGCCACCTCAGGGGGGAAGCGGGGCCCGGGCTGCAGGCAGGGGCAGGGTGACGCTGGTGTGCTGGGGGCTGGGACCGGGCTCACGCGTGCTTGCACCCTCGGGGCCCAGCACCCGCATAGGCAAGATGAGGGCTTCGGGGTGGGGAGGGGGGCACGGGGACCCGTCGGGGAAGGTGATGGGTCAGGTGTGGGGGTAGGAACAGAAGTTCAGCCAGGCTTCAGGCTCCAGGGCCAGGGCTCGGCCTTGGGGGCCCTCACGAGGCCCGAGGCCCGAGATGGGGACCGTTGACCTCTCGGCCTCACCCCTGGAGCAGAGCAGGGCAGCAGCCAGTCAGGGGGAGTGGCCTGCACACAGCAATCAATGTCCCAGGACAGCCCCCGGTGTGCCCAGCCCAGAGGTCACCCCGTCCCCTACCCTCGACAGACTCCTCTACCTGCACCGTGCTGACCTCAATGGTGCCGTCCAGGGGCAAGGGCACTGTCGGCCCGTGTGCGGAGCACGTGGCCCCTGCCCAGCCTCAAACCCCAGGCCTGGGGGTCTGCAAATGGACTGCGGTCACCAGGCCCACCCCGCCTGATCATCATAGGAGGGGCCCAGTGGGGGACAGGCACATCGAAGGGAGGGGAAGGTCAGCCCCGGATGACGCACTAGGGAGCTAGGGCGCTGTGGCCGTGCTGCTGCTGGGCAGAGGGCACCGAGCAGAAACACGCTCCGGTCAGGGCAGGGCCTCCAAGGGCAGGCAGCAACTGGCCAGCTGCCAGCCAGGAGTCCAGACAAAGGAGCGGCTCAGGGCAGGGAGTGTTGGGGCCGGAGCGCGGCTTTCAGCGTGGGACAGGACCCTGGGCACCGCCCCCCGCTCACGCAGGCCCACCCCTCCCCACTAGCCCACTGCCACAAGCCCTGGGACTGGGCCCCGGGTCAGCGTGGCCTGTCCCCACCTCTGTCCGGGCTGACAACCCCCCAAGTTTTGACATTTACAGGAAAGAGGGAGCTCTGGTCGGTCCGAAGGCCCCAGAGCAGTGGCGGCTGGGGAACCGCGGAGTATGCTCAGCCCAGGTCCCCAGGCCCAGGTGACCTGTGGCAGGGCTGGGTCACCCAACCAAATACTCTTGGCGATGGCCGGGTCCCGTCCCCCACAAGCTGGATTCAGGTTCAGAGCCCTCCAGCCTCTCACCAGGCCCCGCGACAGCCCCCACGCAGCCTGACCCAGGGCCCTGGAGGAGACACAGCGGATGAGAGCAGAGTTCTCAGTTTTCTCCGTGGAGCGTCCAGGCTTTGCCCACGGGGGGGAAGCTGCACAGACAAAACACGCCCCATTCTGGGGCGACTGGGGCTCAGTCGGCTGAGCGTCTGACTTCGGCTCAGGTCGTGATCTCACGGTTTGTGGGTTCGAGCCCCGTGTCGGGCTCTGTGCTGACAGCTCGGAGCCCGGAGCCTGCTTCCGATTCTGTGTCTCCTTTTCTCTCTGCCCCTCCCCGGCTACCGCTCTGTCCGTCTCTCTCAAAAATAAACATTAAAACAATTAAAAACCAGGCCTCATTCACTCAGGGAGTACTCGCCAGCCAGCCGGGGGGTGGGCACAACCAGAGAGAGAGCCTGGGTCTTGCAGAGGGACTTTCTGGAGGTACAGCTGCCTCTTTCCTCAGAGAAGGGCATTTGTTACCCCTCTGGCCCCTCAGCTGTCCCCGCCCCTCCCCCAGGCAGCTGTCCCCATGCCCCTCAGACCACACCTCTCCCAGGCTGCGCCTCTTCCCGGGAGCCCACCAGAGATTACCCTTCTTTTGTGTTTGATAACTGCGCCCAGCCCCACCCTTGGGGGAAAGAACCCAAGGTGAGGACATTTCAGACCCAGGTCAGGTGCCGACTCCCTCTCCACACTCACCGTGCTCTTGGCAGCCTCAGCCTCTGCCCTCGGCCTCTCGTTCCCCCCAGTGGAGACCAAGGCCCCGGAGGGGGTCTCTCCAGCAAGGACGAGGCGGGAGGGGCTGAAGTGGGGTGTGAGCTTTTCTGGGGCCCGCTGACCGGGCTGTGGGCCGGGCTGACCCAGCCTCCGAGCCTGCAGCACCGGCTCCCGGCAAGCAAGAAGTAGGCCAGGAAGGGCTGCGGGCTTCCTTCCCGCCGGGCGGGCCCGAGGCGGCCTCCAGAGCCACCCTGCGCGGGCTCTTTGCGGTCTGCCGGGCCTGCCGTGGGACAGAGCCGCCCTCGTCCCTCACGCCCCTGCACGCTCTTCTCCCTCTGTGCCCCGTGCTCGCAGCGGACGCTCGGGAAGAAGGCGGTCTCGCAGTCCCAGCTGCCCCCAGGGACCCCCACCCAGGGGCTTTGTCCCAGGGGCCTCCCACCGAGCTCTCGGGGCCCAGGCCCACCCCCGGGAGCGTGCCCGGGCTCCCTGGGCCCTGCCGACGAAGGCCGTGCTGGGGGAAGGGCCAGGGGCCCCCCACGGGACCCCCCACCCCGTGGCGGGTGCGGGGGGCGACCTCGGCTTCCCCCCTACCGCCCTTCCCCCTCCATCCTTCCTCTACCCTCCACAGGGGTGGGGTTCTGAGGATGTCAGCCCACGCTGCCGCAAGCTCAGGCACGGCTGCCAGCCACCAGGATTAGGTCTGAGCCAGGCCAGTGGCGCTAATTCTGGGTTTCTGTTGGCAGCCCCTCCTTCCTCCCGGGGAGTGAATGAGAGCACAGGAGGGCAGCCCAGCCGTAGGCAGCGATCTCAGGGACACATCCCCTGCTGGGAATGGTGAATACAGGGAGAAGACAGATGGCAAGAAGCTGCTGTTCTTTGAGCTCCTGGATACAGCCGTGTCTGAAACCTACCCCCTGGACCTTTCAGCCACAGGCCACAATCAGTACCCCCTCCCTTAGGGGTATCGAGTCGGTTTTGTCATTTGCAGCCACACTACAGCCACTATATCCCTGGTCCTCCCGTCCCCTCTCTCCTTCCTGCCACCTGGGCCCTGGGCCCAATTCAGCTCTAAAAGCAGGGAAATCAGACCCAGCTTTTATTCCAAATTGGTGGCGTCCAGAGCCATTCTGGTCACACCCGGACCCTGAACTCATCAGGACGCACCAGGAGCTGGCTCAGAATGTCACCAAGAGAAAGAAAAAAAAAAAAAAAAAAAAAGACAAGGAACAAAAAAAGAAAACTCTGCATTCCCGTATTCAAATGAGCTCCTGCAGAAAGAGAGAAAGCAAACAGCAGTGGTTCCTCTGAAGAAGTGTCACCGCGCTGGACCCAGAGGCCTGACGAGTGCTCTGGCAAATGTGCCGGGGCCGTCACCAGCAGGACAATCGCCCCGCAGCTGGGCCTGGGCAGTTCCACGCCTCCATTATTCCTCATTAGTGGGCACGTCCCACGCGGCAGGGCAGCGCGCTGCGGGAACAGCCGCGGGCACGCGGTTGGTTGAAGGAGAAAGGTTTTTCCAGCGCAACGCGGGTGGCTAATGGCAGAGCCCGGTGACAGCGTAGGACGCAAGGGACGGCGGCCTGCTGGTCTGACACGGGCAACACCCAACTTTGTTTCTCCAGCGCGGAGCTCCTCTAACCCAGGACCCAGGAGGAGGGGGGCGGGCTGCCGCGGGGCCCGGCTTCTGATCCCAGAGCTGGGGCTGGGCCCTGGGGGCTTGTCGACGTCTGTTCCAGAACGTCCAACGGGCAGTTGAATCTCAGGCACCCCATTGGCCCCAGTCTGCCCCTCCTGCATGCTCCCTGCCCACCGGTGCCACACCCTCCTCCGAGCCACTTGAACCCAAAGCCTGCAGTCAGCCTTGACCTCTGCCTTTGTGTCACACGCCTCACGGGTCAGCTTCAAAAGACACCCAGAATCCGGCCAGGTCTTCCGCCCGCACTGCCATGCAGGGCGGGGCCACATCACCCTCACCGGGGGCACCTCCCCCGGCCCTGGGCCTCTGCCCTCCACCCCGCCAGACTCTGTGCACCGAGGAGGAGGGCCCGGCACAGCCCGCAGCTCTGCGGGGCCTCCCCCTCCAGGCAGCACGTCTGCCCTCTCCCACGCCGTCCCCTTGCTCTGTGCCCCAGCCACAGACACACGCTCCCACGTCCTGGTCCTCTGCTCCCGCAGTTCCCCCTCCCTCCAGACACCAACCGGGCTGCCCCCTCCCTCCTCAGTCCTCGGTGGGAGGGACAGCTGAGCCCCTCTGAGTGCTGCAGGTGCTGTCCCCTGCACGTGGGGCCCCCCCCGGGGCTGCCCAGCCTCTCTCCTGGGGGGACATTGGAGGACAGGGATGGCGGGCGAGCCCCTTTGCTACGGCCGGTCTCGGGGCTCAGCTGGGGTTCAGCCCCTCCCTCCTCCACCGTCCAGCCTACCCGGCCAGCCTCATCCCACCTCGATGTCACTCTGCAGGTCTTGGGGGCCTGCCTGGGAGGGTGACCCACACCCTCACCCCTGAGGGTCTGAGTCCCTGGTTGCTGTGCCTTCTCAGGCTGGGACAGCTGCACTGTCCACGCACGTGATAGTCACACGGGGGCCCCACGGTGCCAGGAGGGCCCTGCACTCCACACGTCTCCCCACGGCCGCTTTAGGTCCCAGCAGCCCCACCCCTCCTGCTGATGGAGCCCTGACTGCTCCTCCTGTCTGGGCCCAAGGGGCTCGAAATGCCGGGGAGGCAGTCGAGGCTGAGTTCACCAGGCCCTTGCCCGTGTGTCCGGGTGCCAGTGTGCCTGTGGGAGGGGGCCTGTGACCCTGCAGAGCCCCAGGGGCGGGGGTAAAATTCCTCCGTGGGCCACGGCGTCCGGGCGTTCGTTCTCCTCCCGCCGGGCATGCAGTGCCGCGTACAGACCGGTTCGTTCCGCTGGGTCCCGTGGGGCGGCGCCCGCCCTCTCGGCCATTGCCCTGCTGTGGTGCCTTGGAAGGCTGTCCCCGTCTGCGTCCTGCGAAGCGACCCAGTCCAGGCTGGTGCGGCAGGCCGAGCAGGCAGCGGACTCCACGCTGATGGGCCCTGACAGGGCGCCGCCCGGCATGGGTTTCCCTGTCCTCGGGTCAGGCTTCCGTGAGGCCCTGGGTCACGGTGACGCGCCCACACCCGAGCCCGTGTGTGAAGACCGGCCGGTGTGGAAGGGGCCCAACGTATCCAATTCGCCACCAGGTGGCGATTTGTTCTCCAGAAGAATGTGCCATTTTGGGGACTCGGCGTTTGGTCTCTGTTGCCGGCGGGTCGGACGTTCAGAGGAGGCGGTAGCCAGGTCGTCCTGGGCAGGTGGGAGCCCGTGTTCCTGGCTCACGCGTGGCCCCTGGCGTGACCGCTCTGTGCCATCACGCCATTCCCGGGGAACACCGGGGCCCATAGTCACACGTCCATCCACACGGCCCCAGCCCAGAGTCCTTGTCCCCACCTCTGACCTGACGGGTCAGGCCCCCGGACCAGCCCCGCAGGCTTTGGACCCTGCCCCTGAACCCACGGATGTTGTCACCTGGGCCGTGTTCTGACTCACGCGGCACCTGCCACCAGGGGCTGGGAGTTGCCTCAGCTCCAGTTCAGCAGCAGACCCCTGTGCCCCACTCTCCTGAAAGGAGAGCTGAGTGGCACACGCCGTGGCTACCCCAGGCCTGTGCCCTGACACCGTCTGTCCCCTGCTTTGCTTCATTTCCTACAACCGTCGGACGGAGGCATTTACTCAGTCACGGCCTTATGCCGGCCTCCCTCCGTTAGGAGAACTTGGCGCGATGCCTGATATGTAGTAGGTGCTCAGGAAAACCTTGTTGCATGGATGAATGAACGAACCGATCGATCCGTTGGTGGGTGAATGATCTCCTCTGTGTGGGGTTTGCAGGAGATTCTGGCTGGAGTTTGTGTGAATGGGGTGCTTGCTCTACGGCCCCTTTGTGAGACTGGACGTTTGGCACACCAAATGGAGAAACTGGGGCACGAGCCACTCTGCGAGGGTCTCGGTGAGCCAGAGTAGGGCCCTCCTCCTGTCCCCCAACCATCAACCCGACTGTCCCAGGGTCTTGGAGGGTCCATGCCATCCAGAGACCTGGATACTCACTTCTTGGGACAGAACCCCCAGGGCAAGATGTCCTGTGCACAGCCACATGAGGACCTGCCTCATTCACCCCAAATTGCCTTGGCCCAGTTGGGCCCAGCCCAGCGGACATCAGGCTTCTGTCCAACCAAGGTCAAAACTGGCCTCAAGGGCCTTGATGTCAGAGCCGGGCCAAGAGTGTGGCTGTTAAATGAGGGGCCTCTGGCCTCGTGTGACCTTGGGCAGGTGGCTTTCCCACTCTGCACAGGGACCTTCGGTCCTATCCACCTTTGAGGGCAAATGGGAGTTAATGAGGTCATGCATGTAAATGCCAGGAGGAGGTGCTCACCAGTCTTGGCCATGGTCACCCTCAAACTTGTGGGTCAGCCCTGGCCCTCCCTCTCCTGATGGCCTCAACTTACAGAGGCCATCTCCACCTCAGGAAAACACATGACTCCTTTGAGTCATATAGCTGGCCCCCCAGTGCCAGGGTCTAACTGAGTCCATGACCCTTCCAGCTGCTGTGGGGACAAAGACTGCCAGGGAAGGCTCCAGAATATTGATAGCCACAAGGACAACCACGGCCAGCTTCACCGAGACTTCAGAGTTGCTGCCCTCTACACAGACTTCCCCTTGACTTGTCCCTCCATCCCGTACAGTAAGCAACACGTAGTCCTCATCCCAGGGGGGACACCGAGGCTGGAAAAGGGGCTCCCAGCTAGTGAGAGAGAGCCAAAGCCCCCCTCCAGTCCCCCATCAAACTCCATCTCCCAAGGCCAGGGGTGAAGGGCACCCACACAGCACCATCCGGCCAAGGCCAGCCTTGGGCGACTGGGAAAGAGCAGGGCCTGGGGGACCCGCTCAGCAGGGAGCTGCTGGCAGACAGAGCGTGGGGCGCAGAGTCCCGACCCAGGACCAAAGGTGCAGGACAACTTGGGGGATGGCAGTGATGGGGTCCAGCGGCTCTCTGCTGCTCCAGAAACTCTCTGCGTGGCTCGCCTCACCACCAACTAGCTGCCTGGTCCTGGCAAAGCCCTGCCCACCAGGCACACTGGGGTACGGTGAGGAGAAGCCGGGGAGCCTGCAAGAGGAACAGGGCTCGCTGGTGGAGGGGAGTATAGCCAGGTGCTCAGAGAGGGCTTCTGGGAGCACGAGCTGGAGCCCCGCCCTCCTCCTCCAGCACGGGCCGCGAGAGGCCGAACAGTGGGCCCCCTGGGGCGAAGGTCCGGGGTCTCCTGCTGCACAGCCAGCTCCGAGGAAGGGTTAGAGGGAGCCTAGCCTCCTCCACTTCCCAAAGTTTCTGAAGTGTCTCTTGGGGCTAGGGCAAGAGACGGTCCCGGCGTGCTGAGGAAGCTACGGTAAGTGTGGGAGCGCCTGTGTGTGCCGGCGGGACAGCAGCCCCTCCCCCCAGCCTCGCTGCCCCCACCCCCCACATGCAGACTCGCCCATTTCTGTCCTCCTGGAGGCTTCCGCAGATGCGCGCCGCTGGAGACAGAGCAGAGAGAGTCGCTGCTTTTCTCTCCCTCGGGCGCTGTTCCCTGGCTGTCTGCTGTCTGCTGTGTGTGTGTCTAACTGCCGTTCGTGGGTCCCCAGCCTGACGCTGGGTGGCTGTTTCCTTGGTCTGTGGGTGTCTGTGTGTCTGAGTGTGGGCGCATCTGTCTGTCTCGCTGTGTCTCCTGCCGAATCTGTCCTTGACCCTGTCTATCTGAGCATGTGTGTCTGGGGGGGAGGGGGTGCTCCTTCCCGCCGCCTCTCCTCCCACCCCCCCCCCCTGCAGGCGCTAACGCAGCCGCGGCAGCTGCTGCCTTGGCTGCGCCCTAAGCGCAGTGACCTCGCCTGTCCCTGCAGCGGTGACCGCCTCACTCTGCTGTCAGCAGGGGGAGGGGGCCATGGCCAGGCTCTGAACCTCTGGCCTCTCCCTGCTCAACCTGGGGCCGCCGGAGCCCCGGGGGGGTGTGCTCCCTTCCCGGCTGGGCCCACTGGCCCCCCATCTTCCCTTATGTAACTCCACAACCGTCTGTGCCTTGCAGGTCACCCTAGACCCTGCGCTGGGCTCTGCCCAGAGTCCCACGCATATGGGGGTTGGAGCGGACCCCTGGTCGGGGCCCCTGCTCTCCGAGACCCCTCCCCCTCCTTTCTCCTTGGGACGTTCCTTCCCCTGAGACCCGCCTGCCTGAAGCATGACAGGAGGAGGGGTCCCGCGGGGCAAGTTCCCCTGGGCGCAGGAGCAGGTGCACCCCTCCCTGCATTTCAGGTCCCCACAATCGTCCCGACTCCCGACGAGGGCCCGCCGGGGTCGCCGGGGAGCCCGGCGGCGCAGGTACCGGCTCCTGTGCGCGCGGGCCGGCTGGCAGCAGGCGCGCCCCCCGCCCCGGCGCCCGCCTGCTCGGGCCGGGCTCTCCGCCAGCCGCCGAGCGCTCCTGGCTGGGGCTCCGGCGGCCCGGCGGGCACGCGGCGCTGTCCGTGGTGCTGCCGGCGCCGGGCGGGGCGGGGGCGGGGCGGGGGCGGGGCGCGGGCGGCAGCCAATGGCGGGGGCGCTGCGCGGGGCGCGGGGGGCGGCGGGCTGCGCGCGGGGCGCACTCGGCTGCGCGCTGCACTCGGGGCGCACCGGCGCTCTGGCGGCGGCTCGGGCTCCCGCTCCGCTCCGGGTCCGCCCGGGCTGCAGCGGTCGTGCCGCTGGCCCCATTCGGCTCGGATTCCGGCCCGAGCCCCCTCGGCGCCGCCAGCCCCGGCCCCGTCCCGGGTCTCGGCGCCCGCGGACCATGCGCCGGGCACCCCCCGGGGAAGCCGGCCGGGCCGAGAGCCCGCAGACACCAGGCTCCCGGGCCGGGGCCCCTCCCGGCCGCCCGGCCGGCGGTCCGCGCCCTGCCCCGCGCCCCGGCGCCGCCTGAGCCGGCGGGTCATGGAGCGCACGCCGCCCGACGGGCCGCTGAACGCGTCGGGGGCGCTGGCGGGCGAGGCGGCGGCTGCGGGCGGGGCGCGCGGCTTCTCCGCCGCCTGGACCGCGGTGCTGGCCGCGCTCATGGCGCTGCTTATCGTGGCCACGGTGCTCGGCAACGCGCTGGTCATGCTCGCCTTCGTGGCCGACTCGAGCCTCCGCACCCAGAACAACTTCTTTCTGCTCAACCTCGCCATCTCCGACTTCCTCGTGGGTAAAGCCCCCAGCCCCCGCCCGAGCCCAGGAGTGTCCAGCCTGGCCCGGCCAGCAGGGATTGGAGCGTGGACCTAGGGCGCCTTTCTGTTCGGGCACACGGCCCCGCCAGGGAGCCCTGTTTGGGGAGGGGGCGTCCGGGACCCGGGGGGGGGCGGGGGGCGCGGGCGAAGTTCCTTGCCTCCCCCACCCGGGACCGGGGCTGGGGGGGGGGGGGGATGTTCCTCGGGAAGGGGCCCCGGCGGGCGGGCGGGCGCTTGGCCAGGCGCAAGGCGCAGCGGCGGCGAGTGCACCGCCGGCTCCTGCGCCGTAGCCAAACAAAGGCTGCTGGCGGACTCAGGACGTGCGGAGGGCGCTGGGAGAGGTTTGGGGGAGGGGACATGGAAGGGAGTTTTTAGAGCCCTGTTGGGGGAGGGGGGCGTGGGGGAAGCGGGGTGGGGGTGGGGGAGATGCTCGGAGGAGCGCGCTCTCACGTGTCCGTGCACTGCTGCCGCCTTGGGGGCGGGGCGCGCGGAGGGGGCCCGAGCGCCAGACACCTGTTGGGGCTGCTAAGTGCGTCTGCCAGACCCTGGGCCGTGGGAGCGGCTGGCGTGGTGGCAGCCAATGCCCTTTGGGTCGGGAGAAAGGCGTTCTCTCTTTCTGACCTGAGGAGGAAGGGCTGTCCAAAGGCTGGGTTAGGGGCTGGGGTCCAGCAGGTGGAAGAGGAGGGAGGAAATTTTCCTGCCTCCCTCTGGGGCCTGGGAGGACTGCACAGAAATGTGGACGTACCGAATCAAGGCTTGGGGGGGGGGGGGTCTCATCATGCCCGGAGGTCCCCACCCCTGGATCTTCCCTCCTACCTCCAAGTCCAGGGGACGCCAGTAGGACTGGAAGCTAGGCAGGGGCTGAAGGCCAGTCGCAGGGTAGAGGGTGTGCCTAAGAGACAGGGCGGAGGCAAGGGCAAGGTCAGGGTTGCCGGTCCCGGGAAAGCGGCCGTTGCGCCACCCCCAGGTCCTGCCTGTCTCTCCACTGTGGTGGGTTTGACCCCAGGCCCCTGTCCAGCCATGGCCCACCGTGGCCCTACTCTCCTACAGGGGCCTTCTGCATCCCACTATATGTGCCCTATGTGCTGACTGGCCGCTGGCCCTTTAGCCGTGGTCTCTGCAAGCTGTGGCTGGTGGTGGACTACCTACTCTGCACCTCGTCCGTTTTCAACATCGTGCTCATCAGCTATGACCGCTTCCTGTCAGTCACCCGCGCTGTGAGTCTGGGAAGCCGGTGCCCCGTGTTCGCTCCTGGGAGGGGGTGGTCAGGAAGTGGCCACAGCAGAGGATGGCCACTTCCAAGCTGTGGGCAGTACAGGGTGGGCTTGGTCTCTGCTGGCCTCACCCCTGACGTACTGGGTACCCTATGGCCAGCCGCCCACTCAGTAGCCATTTGCTGCCAGTAGGACGGGTCCTGGGACAGGCAGGAGGCAAGTCTGGACCCGGCATCGGGTATTCCTGAAGGAACGGCAATTCAGCCTCCGCCCTGGAGCAGGTCCAAAGTCTGGAGGGCTGAGGGAGGATCTGGGCCAGAGGTCGTCGGTGGTACCCTCCCCACCGTGCGCTCGTGTGTGTGTGTGTGTGTGTGTGTGTGTGCGCACAAGCGTGCGTGCATGTGTGCACGAGTGTGCCCCCAGAAGTCAGTCATCAGCTTCTGGCTCCACAAGCTTTTCCTGGTGTAAGTAGTCACCATGAGCCAGGGACGCTGGACGCTGGCCTGCATCAGGGCCAGGCGGGCACAGGGGCAGCAGCCAGAGTCCCGGTTGGCCCTCTTCTTTGAGATGACTCTGCCAGTCACTCTGAGCGCCCTCTGCTGGGGGCCCCACGTGTCCCCGCCCGGAGAGGCCACGAGACAGTGCAGAGCAGGGGCTCAGGGTCCCCTTGAGCCAATCCACCTGTGGTCTCCGCCGCTCTCCCTGAGCCACCAGGGAAGGGAGGACAACTTCCACCGTGAAGATTGCACGAGACACCCAGCAGGTGCCGGGCACGGAGCCCGGCACGGGGGACGCTCGGTGGGCAGGGGAGGGTGACAGGACCTCCCCCACCCCCTGGGTGCCCACGGCCAGCAGGGGTAGCACGCAAGCAGCCTGGCACGAAGTTAGCGTTTGGGGTCGATCTGAGGGAGGTTGCATGACCGCGGGAGAGTGTGCTGGGGCCTCAGCCGGCCGGACCCACGTGGGGAGCGGGCAGGGGAGGGAGGCCACGCGCAGAGGCCCCAGAGGCTGCGGCGGTGGCGGGGGGGGGGGCGCGGGGTGTTGGGGGAGCTCCCAGTCCCCTGTTGCTGCTGCCCGGGCCCCTTCCCTCCTGACCCGGCGTGTCCCGGGCAGGTCTCCTACCGGGCCCAGCAGGGCGACACGCGGCGGGCGGTGCAGAAGATGGTGATGGTGTGGGTGCTGGCCTTCCTCCTGTACGGGCCGGCCATCCTGAGCTGGGAGTACCTGTCCGGGGGCAGCTCCATCCCGGAGGGCCACTGCTACGCCGAGTTCTTCTACAACTGGTACTTCCTCATCACGGCCTCCACACTCGAGTTCTTCACGCCCTTCCTCAGCGTCACCTTCTTCAACCTCAGCATCTACCTGAACATCCAGAGGCGCACCCGCGTCCGGCTGGACGGGGCGCGTGACCCCGAGCCCCCGCCCGAGGCCCAGCCCTCCCCGCCGCCCGCCGCGCCCGGCTGCTGGGGCTGCTGGCAGAAGGGGCGCGGGGAGGCCGTGCCGCTGCACAGGTACGGGGTCGGGGTGGGCGAGGCGGCCCTGGGCGCCGAGGCGGGGGAGGCGGCCCTCGCGGGCGGCAGCGGTGGGGGCGCCGCGGCCTCGCCCACCTCCAGCTCCGGCAGCTCCTCGCGGGGCACCGAGCGGCCTCGCTCGCTCAAGCGGGGCTCCAAGCCCTCGGCGTCCTCCGCGTCGCTGGAGAAGCGCATGAAGATGGCATCCCAGAGCATCACCCAGCGCTTCCGGCTGTCTCGGGACAAGAAGGTGGCCAAGTCGCTGGCCGTCATCGTGAGCATCTTCGGGCTCTGCTGGGCCCCGTACACACTCTTGATGATCATCCGGGCCGCCTGCCACGGCCACTGCGTCCCTGACTACTGGTACGAGACGTCCTTCTGGCTGCTGTGGGCCAACTCGGCCGTCAACCCCGTCCTGTACCCGCTGTGCCACTACAGTTTCCGCCGAGCCTTCACCAAGCTGCTCTGCCCCCAGAAGCTCAAGATCCAGCCGCACAGCTCCCTGGAGCACTGCTGGAAGTGAGCCGGCCCTTGGCGGGCACCCGGGGTGCCGGGGTGGGGGGGGCCCTCCCACCGCCGCCCCCGCCAGGCTCCGGTTTCCTGGGCAGCCGGCCACACCGCCCCCGACCTGGCCGCCCCCGGGCGTGAGCCACGCCTCGTCTCCAGCCCGCCCAAAATGCCATGGCAGAATCTCTCAGACCGTCCGCCTGCCGCAGGGGCAGCTCGCTGGGATGGCCAGAGCGGCCCCTGCTGCCTGAACCGGAGCCTGGTCGCCCACCCCGCCGCTCAAACCCTAGCTTCACCCCGGGAGGAACAATCCTAGCCACGCCGCCCGCGCCCCACAGACGGTCCGGTGGCCGGTGGTGTCCACCCTTTTGCACAAGTGCTGCTTGGTGTCCTTCCCAAAGCGAGTGATCGGCGTGCGCTCCGGGCCTCGTGAGCAGTCTGCCCTGCACGTGCACACATCTGCGCACACCTGCACACGCCCCCCCGCCCCTCCCCCGCCCTCCCCACAAGCCAGGGCCATGGGCTCTGCTGCTGTCTGTCCCCTGCTTGAGCCCAGGCCCCGGCCCCCTCCAAGTCCCTACGCCCCGAAAGTGCCAAGTGCCCCCCAGGAACCCGCGGCCGTCCTCTGCCCTTCCATTCTGGGTGTTTCAGGAAGACGAAGAAGAAAACACGTCCGTGAACTCCATGTTCCTTGGCTGTTTAATCAAGAGAGACAAAATTGCTGAGGAGCTCAGGGCTGGATTGGCAGGTGTGGGCTCCCACGCCCTCCTTCCTCGCGCTGCTGCTTCCGGCTGAGCTGCGCCAGCTGCTTCTGCCCACCCCGCCCCCGGGCTCGGGGTGCTGGGCCCTGCCTGGCGGCTCCGAGCGCGGCCGGGGCCCCGGACGCCTGCTCGTCGGGAAGGCCGCCTCTCTTGCTTCATCCGCTCCGGCTGAGGGGCGGGAGGGGGCCCCCGGGGCTCGCAGGGGCAGCCCCAGGACACCGGGGCCGTCGGCCACGTCCCGTGCACCCCGTCGGCGCTGTGCATGCCCCGCTCCCCGCCTGCCCGCTGCCCTGCAGACTTCGAGGTCCACAGTAAAGTGTATTTTTTTATTGGTGCTGATTCCTGAGGCCTTCCTGGGGGCGGGCTGAGCCACCGTACTTTGGTCGGGACCCCAGGGAGACACAAGGCCACTCAGCAGGGGATGAGGGGCAGGGGGGAGATAAGGCTGGTCTGGCCTGTCCTACAGGTCCGATCCCGATCAGAGACACCGTGCCCCCAGCCACGCACCCCTGTTCAGGAAGGCGGCATGGAGCTAGGAGGGCCTCACTCCAGCCTCAAGAATATGACCCACAGCCCCGCCCCCTGTGCCACCTGCCCACCACCCAGGACCGGAGTTCTCCTGTGTCACAGGATCTTCCACCTGGGGAGCTGCCAGGGGACCAGCTGAACTCCAGGGGTGGAGGGGAAGGGATGGGCCTGAGGAGGGGAGCCACCTTGGATAGAAGAGGCGTCCCGGGCAAAGGCGTGGAGGCGGGACTGAGGGTGGCAGATGGGGACGGGGAGAAGAAGAGGGTGGTGCTGGGTGAGCCTGGGTCCAATGAACAATCAGTCCCTGCATGCTCCACGGAGGGGGCAGGCCTTGTTCCCGCCCCAGGGGCTCAGAGTCCACTGGGAAAGGGGGCGAGGCCAGCACAGCTTAGGGGAGATACAAACTTGGGCGGTCGGAAGCCACCTCCTCCAGGAAGCCTGCCTTCCTTTCCAGCCACTAGAGCGCTCCCTCCCCTGACCTCATGCTCTCTCCCCGCCACGTGGGTTCTACTTGCACAGCACTTCTGACCCCTTCCTTCCTTCCCCACTGCAGACACAGCCTGTCTCTTACGGCCACATGCCACCGGGCCCTCGGCACCGGTCAGCAAGCTCTGATTCTCTCCACTGCAGAACGAGGTTTTTCATAGCAACATTTCAAAGCCTTCCTCCCCAGACACCTCTCACCCCACAGCTATACCTGCAACTTCATTTCCCAAATGCCCCAGAAAACTTTCCCAGAGCCCTAAGCTGGCGCCCCTTTCCTCCACACTCTCAAGATACCCCCTCCGGCCCAGGCAGGATGCTCTTCTTTCGCCCCCTCCTTGGTGCCAGAGGGAGGGCCGAGCCTGGGGGCTGGGCGTTGTCTTGAGCAGAGGTCGCAGCAGGGGCTGCAGGGGGAGGGGTGGCAGAGACGGTAGGCGCCACCCTCTGCGGGGCCTGGAGCTCAGGGAAGCCCTCGTGCTCTGGGGGCCCCATGCACTGCCAGCCAAGTGGCCTCCCTGCTGGCCCCGCGGGACCTGCCTGCCAACCCCCCGCGGCGGGGGTCTGTCCCTGCAGCCCAGAGCCGTCCAGGGAAAGACAAAGAAAGAACCTGTCCTCTGCAGCGGTGGGCGCCTCCGTGCCAGCAGCACAGCCAGAGCCCTCGCTGCCCCTCCGCCCAGCCCTGCTAAATGGCTACAAATTGGAGGATAAAAGCGCAGGCTTTCAAGCAATTTTGTCTTCAATCTCTGGAAACTGCTGCTCCCCGAGCTCCTGCGTGAGGCTGGAGGAGGAGAGAAGAAAGACACCGACTTTATTGGGCCTGAGTCCCGCAGCAAACAAACACGCCAAGGGGGCCTTTCTCCTTGGAAGCAGGCGCGCCGGGAGGGGACACAAAGCCGGCGGGCCCGGGGCGGGAGCGGCAGCCTCTGCAGGGGCTCGCCCACGCCAGCAGCTGTTGTTTATTGAGTACCTACTGTGTGCCAGGCACCGTAAGGGGTGCTGGTCAGCTGGGAGGCGGACAACCAACTAATGGCCATTTCCTCGGGGACTGAGGACTGCAGGGGACATCAACAGGGCAGGGGCTGGAGAGGAGGGGCCGCCAGCTCACTAGCCAGGGGCTGGGAGCCTGTGTGAAGGGTGGCGATTCACGCGCTCACAACATTGACCCCGGTGGCGGGGCGCTCCAAGACGCCGCAGGGGCCAAGCCTGGGGCCCGAAAGAAGGGCGTGCAGGCAAAGGGGTGCCCCTGGGAACAGGTTCCAGGCACCGTGCCGGGGGAGGGTCCCTCCCAGGCTGGTGCGGACCCTATGTTTTCAGGGTGCCACGCGGGCACCCCCCACCTTTCTACAAAAGGGCAAGTTACCCAGTGTTTCCTCTGGGGAGCCGGGGCCACGGCAGGGACGGCTGGGGCCCCTCCGGCTCTGGAGCCCTGCCGTTTGGGGGAGCCACGTGGCCGTCTGTCCTCCGCCCCCACCCATCCTCACACCCACGGCTGGACTTGTGGGTGCAAAGGACCTTTGCCAGCAACACTTGCTGGAGCCCCTCTGTCCTCACAGCCAGCCCACGAGGGGTGCTCACATTCTCCACTCTGCAGATGTGGGAGCCAGGGCTCTGGGCTCTGGGAGACTCACCCCACATGACAAACCCAGTACACATCGGGGGCCAGGACTCCACCCTCCCATTCCACTGGGGTCTCCCCTGTGCTCCCCTGAGCACCAGGGGCCTCCGTGTTGTCCAGGAGGGGGCTCCGGGGAGCCTTGGAACCGGAGCTCAGCGCTGTTGATCTTAACACAAGCACGTGTTGAGTATCGGCTGCTTGTGCTCTGTTGTGTTGCGACAAGGAGCCGGGAAAAGTCACCCCTCCTGAGCCAGCAAGTGGAGGAGAGAAGGGGGAAGAGGCAAGGTGGGCTATGGAGTGGGAAGCCCCAATATCCAATGCCCAGGTCAGGCAGGGAGTGTGTTTGGAGAGGAAACTGAGGCCTGGGAGAGGGGACTGCCCCATCTGCCCAGCGGGTCTGTGGGGAGGCTGCGACTGAAGCCAGGTATCCTAAGGGAACATCTAGCCCTTTCTGCTTCCTGTCCCAGTAAGTCTCAGGGGCCAGCCAGGGGCTCCTGGGCCTCAGTTTCTTCCTCCACAGAATGCGGTCCTGGCTCGGCAGGGTGATGCGGGGGCAGGGATCCCTGAGGCTCTCTCCTGGGCCCCCAGGGGCCAGGGGGCGCTGGCTCTGCCCGCCCATCATTACAGAAATGGCCCCATCATCCATGCTGTCTGCACTGTACCCAGCGGGTAGCTCTGTGCTGACCTGTGCCTCCCGCCTGGCAGCAGGCAGGCTGGCTGGAGGGGCTCCACGAGTCCCCTGTGCACTGGCACCTAGAGGGCTCACCTCTGCCCCCTGCTTTCCTTCCTTTCTGTGGAAATGAGCACGGGATCTGGGCGTGGCTGGACGGGCAGGTGGTCTGGGCTGTGCCACCTTCCAGCCTCGGCCCCTGCAGATCTAACAGCATCCTCACAGGGGCTGCAGGTGGCAAAGGACACCTTGTGCCTGATACTTGGGGGACCGGGCCCGGCCCTCCAGTCCTCAGGGCACATCCGGTGACGGTGACCCACACTGGCGGGGGCCATCCGGGAGCTGGGGATCCTACAGGAGGGGTCGGGGGCAGGGCGCAGGGTGAAGCCCCACAGGAAGAAGGCAGGGACTCGGGTCCAGCAGGTCAGGACCAGGGAAGGGGCGAGGAAGCATGGCCGTGGAACCTGGCACAGGGAATGCTCCCCGGGCAGGAACAGCTCCCGGTGTCTAACACTCACTGAGCCCCAGGCCCCATCGTGAACCCGCTTCCCATCTACGCTCATCTGGTCGTCAGACAGATGAGGTGCTTCTGTTCCGTTTGACAGGTGAGGACACTGAGGCACAGAGGTTGAATAATGACCTGCTCAAGGTCCCACAGCTAATGAGTGGCTGAATTGGTGCTGGTTCCTCCTGTGACCACTTTCCCAGCACCCCAGCCCCCAGGGGCCACCTTCTCCGTCTGGTCCCGAGCCCGACAGCCCGGGCACCTGGAGCCCCTCGGAAATGCACACAGGCGTCTGGCCCCCCTGCCCCTTCTTTGGGGAACCACTCCCCCTTCACTCCAGCGGGTCCCGGGGGCCGGCCCCACCCACAGGCTTCAGGACCGGTGCGGGTCCCAGGCGTGGCTGGCCAGAATCCCCGTGACAGGTTGGGGTAGCGCACACCCCGGGCCCAGCCGGAGAGCAGCAGTGCTGGGACCTTGGCTGGGACTCTGGGAAGCCCGTGTTGCCCTGCAGCTGGTGGCCCCCAGCGCCGTCCTCACTGAGGCTGCCCCCTGGCGGGAGCACAGCTCTGAGGCCAAGGCAGAGGAAGGCCTGTCAAACCCTGGGAAGAGGCAGCTTCCTGGTGCCATTGTCCGAGCGCCTGGATGCAGCCCCGCCTAAAGCTAGCGTCTGGATCTTTCTGTTTCATGAGTCACCAAATACCCTTTTCTTCCTACAGCTGACACAAGATGGGGTTTTGCAGTGTGAGGTGCTGAAAATGTCCTATCCAGCAATACTTGGCCTGGGCTGGCATCCCTCTGTCTCGGGGGGCAACAGAGCCTTCCTGCCCATGGGAGGTCTGTGTCTTTGATTAAGAAAAAATGGGGAAGTGAATCAGTTATTTAGTAAAATAATAATTAGCTGTTTGTAATGGTCATGGGTAGGAAAGCAATCTTTTCTTTTTTTTTTCTTTTTGGGGAGAGAGAGAGAGAGAGAGGGCGCACAAGTGGAAAGAAGGGCAGACAGAGAGTGAGAATCCCAAGCCCTGACTTGGGGCTCAATCCCATGACCGTGGGATCATGACCCGAGCTGAAATCAAGAGTCTGATGCTCAACCGACCACCCGAGCCACCCAGGCAGGCGCTCCAGAAAGCAATCTTTTAACGCATTAGACTCTGAGGGTAGAAAAGTCAGGAGGCTGAGGCCACATGCCTGTGACATCTGTCCTGTCCACAGGGTGCCATGGAGGGACCTGACCAGGGCATCCAGTCCGTCCCCCCCCCCACCCCCAGGGAAACAGGCAGCTTGCTGTGAAATCTGCTCAGAAGGGCCCCAAAATACAAGAGCCCCCCCTTACCTGTGGGGACCCCGCTTCAAGACCCCCACGGAAGCCCGAAGGCGTGGGGGCACCCAGCCCTACACGCACCAAGTGTTTTCCTCGACACACACCCCGCCCTTGGTCGAGCGCGGTTTATAAACCCTAACCGGGCGCAGCGGGAGATTAACAATAACGGTGAAACAGAACGGTTGTGACAATGTGCTGTGACACACGTCGTGTGACTGTGGTCTCTCTCCGGGGCACCTTCTTGTCCTGGGCTCACCCTCCTCGTGCCCAGGTGACGGGACGAGATGCCCACGCCAGGGGATGGACGTCCCGTGAAGGACGCGGCACGTGACGCAGCGCCAGGCTGCACCTGACCTTCCGGCCTCGAGTCAAGGGGAGGGTCCTCTGCTTCCCATGGGGAGCCCGACGGTGGGTTAGGAGGGACTACTGTCTCCTTCAAAAGAAAAAGAGAAGGGAGAGAGGAGATGCTTTTGGGCGTAAGGAGGGGAGGTGACGAACTGGGCTGGGCTGCAAACGCATCTGTGACACACCAAAGTCACACCAGTTTCCAAATTCAAACATGACAAATTTCATGATCTTTAAATGCTTCTACTTTAAATGCTGATGATCTTTAAAGAGTCCAGCAAACCCTGGTTCCTAGCTGCGGTGTAGGAGTTGGGGCAACTCAGTGCATGGGGAAGAGCCTGCCTTTTGCCCTCCTTCCCAGGCCCCCGGCCTCGGCTGGCTCCCCAGCTTGGCAGAACCCCGTGCTCCTGGGAAGCCAGGGGGCTGGGCAGGTGGGCAAGCTCCCCCTGGTGCCCCCAGGGCCCACAGGCTTTCTTTGTCAGCTGAGGTTCTGCTCGGTCCTGCTCCTAGGCCCACCAATCTATTAATGCATGCTAAAGTGTGATGGACTACTCAGGGAAAGATGGAGATTTCCACTTGAACAGAGGGCATTCTTTAAGTCCAAGTGAGTCACGGTCTAATGCAGGGATTTCAGAGAGGGACATACCATGAGTGGATGCTGGGATGGCATCAGTGAACCTTCTCGAGCCCCTGCTACCTGCTGGGCCTTATGCTACACACCGATTTGGTGTAGGGTTCCAGATCTATCCAGCTGGGAGGTCAGAGCCCTTGGACAAAGCTCCTCTGGTGGTGCAGTGGTTCTGTGGGGTCACCAGGCTACGGGAACCTACTGGGGTCACAAGGATATTTCCTGGGATCAGAACTGGGCCTTTTGAGATGCCCCCTTTGGTCATCTGTGGATCCCAGACATTCCTCAGCGGTCCCCGTGAGCCAGCTGGCACTGGGGCAGGCCCAGGCTGGCTCCTCTGGGAGGGGGTGGCTTCTGCTGGGGCCACCCCGAGTACACCAGGGGGAAGCTGGTTAGAAGTGGTCAGTTAGGGCTGTCCTAACACAGGTGGAGTGCGGAAGTGACTTAGAACACGCGCTTTTGGGGGGGGGGGGCGGTCCGGGCTGCTGGGGGAATTTTCTGACGCTACCCTCCCAACCGGGGGGCCTCCCCTGGACTTTGTCAGCTGAAGGCCTGCCCCCGGGGCTGCAGGGGGCCTCCCTGGAGGACAGTGGGACAGCAGAGTGTGAGCCAGGCAGGCCTGGGGCAGCATGGGCGGGGCAGAGGCCCGGGGCAGGGTGGGTGGGGGTGGAGTAGGTGGGGGAATCACATGGGGGCGGGGGGTTTGCACCTGCCTCTGGCCCTGGCTGCAAGCCTGTAGCCTCCCTCCGCCTGCCAGGGTCTTCCCTCTAAGGGGTTGGAAGAAGGCGGTGCCCTAGGCCAGGGGGTGCCCCCGCTCCCCTCCAGCCCTCCCTCCAGGCACTGAGCTTTGTGTTTCCCCGACCCCCCTTCCCACACCTCCTCACTTGAGGCAGGCAGATAAAAGAAGGAGCCCATGCTATCTGGATTTCAGATTTGCAACAGCTAATGCTTTAGTGTAAGTGTGCAGAGCTCTTTGTTGTGGATCTGAAATTCAAATCAACACATCCGGCAACCCTCCCTGTCCCTTCTCAGGGACATGACTCTGTGGGGGAGGGGGTCCAGGGGAGGGCCCAGCGCTAAGAAGCCACCCAGCTGTGTGGAAAGGACAGGGTGGCTGGGTGGGGGCGCTGGAGGGGTGTCAGCCCGAGGCCTGGACTGCTGGGTGTGCTCCCTGGAGTATCCTGGGTGGGGCCGACGTGAACAAGCGTAAGACGCCCGGGCCAGGCCAGGGGTGACCCTGCTCCCCCGGCCTTACCGTCCCCACCGTACAGATGACGGAGACCAGGCTGGAGGCGGGGTTAGCACAACTCCCAGTGCTGAATGTAACAGGCATAGCATACGGGTGTAGTAATGGACCATGGCCAAGGCAGAAATCGGAATGATTTCCCGGCTCTGGGGGAAATGTTGAGCCATTGGTACCCATCAATTTTTTGCAAAGACTTTTTCTTTAAGGAACCAAATGATCACAGGACGGACACTACCCCTCAGTGCCCCATCTGTGGCCCCCACGGCCCCCAGGCAGCCCTGGCTGTGCCCCGGAAGTTTAGAGGCCTGTGGACTGTGGAATCACTAGGTACCGCGACTCCCCTTAGCCTGTGTGGCACTGTGCACTCTGGGCCAGGTGGCCTGGGGGTCCCCCTGCCCCATCTGGCCTTTCAGAAGCCTGGAGCGATGCTGACATCAGAGCCCCAGTGCAGGCCGTGAGGAGCAGACCGTGCCCGGCGGGTCTCGAGGAATTTCTGCCCACACCCATTCACCCCCATGGTGCCCTGGACTCAGGAAGGATATTCCCTGCAGAAGCCTGATGCCCAGGGGTTGCTTTGTGTCCTTTCAACCTTATGTGTCTGCTTTTAACATTTATCAGGAACGCCAGGCTCGGTGACAGAGGGGACGACGCAGGCCCGATCTCCCCGTCTCCACGGAGTTCATCCCAGAGCAGCGGCTTCTCCGGTGTCTTTTCTGCTTTTCTTTCTCTTTGGAGGCTGTCATGGATTCACACACAATCGTAAGAGACAACGCGGACCCCACGCTCCTCACCCAGTTTCCCCGTGGGAGCCGCGTACAGGACCGCCCAGCGGGACCACAGCACGAGGGCCACCTGCACTCGCGTGCGAGCGTGGGGCGGGTGCCTAGTTAACGCTCTCATCGCAGTCAAATACACAGAATCTCCCCTTTGACCTTAAGTGACACCAGGCACGGTCACGCTGTGCACCTGTCACTGCCGTCCAGCTCCACCCCTTCACCTTCCCAAACTGAGCTGTGCAACCTGAGAAACACGAAGTTCTAGGAGATTTTACCACCTGTGCAGATCGTGTCACCACAGTCAAGACACAGGACAGCTGTCACGGGGGCCCCTCGTGATGCCCCCAGAGCCCTGAGCACCACACATCCACCACGCATCTGGGCAGGTCTTCAGGAGTACCGTTGAAACGCAACCCCACGTGTGGCCTCGGGGGTGGGGTGCGGTGTCCGGTCCGCTCCCGCGTGTCGCTGAGCAGAGCTCTCAGCTCGGTGGCCTTCCGTGGTACGCCCCGACACACATACGTGGTCCTCAAGGGCACCGTCCTGGCACAGCGCACATCACAGGTGCCTGTTGTCAGCGAACCCCGTGGGGGCAGGAGTCGCTGCACAAGCCAGGTGGCCGCAGGAGCCGAGACAGGCTGACAAGGCCCACGGTGGGCCCCGCGGGAAGGCCTCCCCAATTTCACGGGGTACCTGGGGAAGGGCACGCGGACCACAGGGAGCGCTTGGTGTGGCCCAGAAACAGCTGGCGCGGGGGAGGGGCAGCGCGAGCGGCCAGGCCAGGGGAGGAGGGGCCTTTGCTCCAAGGGAGCAGGTGGCCCGGAGCGGGGAGGGAGGATCTGGGATGTGCAGGGGCCACACCACGCGTGCTGCTGGCTGGAGAGAGGAGGGGACTGGCACCCTGCAACACATACATGATGTCGAGGTAAAAAGGGGGCTATCCTGGCTTGACTGGCCACTCCCCCGTTCATATACAGCAGAACCTCAGGATGTGACCTTGTTTCGATTTGGAAATAGGTCCTTTGCAGATAGAATTAAAGATCTCAGAATGAGGTCGTCCTGGCTCAGCGTGGGCCCGAAGTCCAGTGACTGGTGTCCTCGTAGGATGAGGGGATGCACAGAGAAGCCACGTGACCGTGGAGGCAGACCGGAGGGGCATGGTGCGAGCCCAGGACCCCTGGGGGGGACAGGATCCCCCGGCGCCTCCCGAGGGGGCACTGCCCTGCCCGCGCCGTGATGCTGGACGTGGGGCCTCCAGAGCTGGGACGGAATGAGGTTCTCGTAAGCCCCCAGCGTACGGACTTTGTCACGGGAACCAACTCCCCCCGCCACGTCCCTGGCCTGCTCCCCTCAGGAGGGCGCTCGTGTCTGGGTGGAGCAGGTCTGCTGTGCGGCTGCAGGGCCACAGGGAGGGCCTCCGGGCCCCACCACACCTGGGCTGCCTGCCAAGGAGCCCGAGGCCGTTGTCCCCAGATAGCTGAGCTGGGCGCACGGGAGAGATCAGGGTCTCAAGGCGCCCGGATGGAGAAGCCCCACCCCCAGCTCACTCTGCACCTGAGCTACACACCGATGTGGACCCCAGCCTCACATTCCTGGCTTGAACCCACGGTGTGGCCCGGACCCCGTGCGGACAGCGTGGACGGCGTGTTTTTGCCTCACCCAGGCCTGGGGAGCTGCAGGCTGGAGGCCTGTCGGTCCCCACCCTACATTCTGCAGGTTAGGACAGGTCACGGGTCAGCCTGGGCTAAAGGCAGGGACAGAGTCACCTCTAGCAGGACAGGACGGGACAGGACAGGCAGCACAAAGCTGTGGTCATCTGCAGTTACCCTCGCATCTCAGGGCAGGTGGCCGACCTCCCCATCCTTCTCCTGGAACTGCCACGTCCACTCGCACCCACCAGGCTGGGAAAGGCGTGGGGGACAGACGGGCCTCTGCAAAGACAAAGGGAGGGCAGCCAGCTTCCCCAGAGGCCAGCAGAGCAGGGCAACCTCTTGGGGTCGGGTGGGGACAGAGCCGAGGGCAGGGGTGCTAAAGGCACCCTCAGGAGCCATGCCGGAGCCTGGAGGTTTGTTCTTTGGAGCCAGTGGGTGCAGGCGCTCTGGAAATGGGGGTGCCAGGCCTTAGGGCCAAAAGTGGGCGGATTTGGGGAGCGCAGCATCCTGAGGCTCAGGCCCCCGTTGTCACAGCCACTTCCAGAAAGGCCATGAGGAACCAAGTGACAGCCACCTCGACGGGAGGGACTGAAGCAAGGGGCAGAGCCTGGGGGGCAGCCTGCACAGGCCACATGGGAACCGCAGGCGGAGAGCACGGGAGAGGGAATCCTCAGGGCAGAGGAGGACCGGGGGCTAGAGCACCTGGGGAAAGAACCGACAGGGAGGGACAGGAGTTAGTTAGGACAGACAAGGGCAAGTGGCCCAAGGCAGAGGTCAGCTCCAAGGAAAGGATGGGCCACACAGAGGGCTGGACGCCTCGTGTAGGTCCCAGACGGCACGCATGTCCCCTATCCACAATCATGAGAGGTGGCCCTGGTGTGGGGCTGGGACGGGAGGGGGGTGGCACTGGGGCCTTGGCCACTCAGCGAGTCCTCCCGCCAACCACGTGTCTTTACAAGATCTATTTTTCTTAAACGTCCATTTATTTTGAGAGTGTGCGCACATGGGAAGGGGAGGGGCAGAGACAGAAGGAGAGAGAACCTCGAGCAGGCTCCTTGCTGTCAATGCAGAGCCCGATGCTAGGCTCGATCTCGTGACTGTGAGATCGTGACCTGAGCCGAGATCAAGTCAGATGCTCAACCCATCGAGCCACCCAGGAGCCCCTCAAGATATTTTCAAACTAAAAGAAACTGAAATGTACCTATCAGACACCATTCCTTTCTTCGTTCCATAAATATTTATCAGAGCGTCTTCTGGGTCAGGCCCTGAGGCTGCCGGGGGCCCGGCCGAGAGCAGGGCAGAAGCGGGGAGGCAGCCAGTGTAGCCCCTGTGCAGAGTACCGCGTGCCGGGGCCCAGCCAGAGATGAAAGGCCACGATAATTAATGCCACTCTACCAAAGCCTTTGTGGTGGCCCCAGAGAGAGCAAAGAGATCGCAAAACCCATCTGTGTTTCCAGAACACAAGGACCTCGGAAATTATCAGACATTAAAATAAAGCTGCAGGCAAAGGACTCTGGTTCCAGCGCAGATGTGACGGTAGTTCAGAACGGAGCTGTTCCTGAGGGCTCAGGTCAAGTTTATCATCTGAGGGGACGCCCGGCACCCAGCCCCCCAGCGCCCAGCAGCGGGGACCCCCGTGGCTAGTCCCCACAGGATCCAGGGCCCCCCGCTCCCCATCCACTTTGTCCCTAAAGGGCCCTCAGGGCCGTGCCCCCAGCGTCGGACTTTATCTGGGGGGGGGCACAAGTCTGCGCCCTGAGTTAATAAGCCGCACGCGGCCGGGAGCCAGCCGTCCCCGGGTCGGATATTGGGTGCATTGAGTCGTGACGCAAGCGGCTCCGCGCAGCGCAGCTCCGTCTGGGAACAACCGGGGAGGCGTCGCCCTTCCTGCTTCTCTCAGACGGGGGCATTCGAGAAGAGCCTCGCGCCTGCGGGCGCACCCGGTCCCCGCGCCCTCCTGTCCCCTCCTAGGGCGTGCGGGCCTCGGGGGCGGCTGCCGGCACTGACGGTTCCGGTGTGGGGGCTCCTGGGCCCGCGCCTCCCGCTCGGCTCATCCAAGTCCGGGCCGCTCGGCCGCATGTGACGGCCGCGGGGCCCTCGCCGATGAGGGCGCCGAGCGACACGGACGAGACCCCCTCCGCCCGCCGGCGGGTACGGGAGGCGCGGAGTCTGCCGGAGGGGGAGCCCCGGCTGGCGGCGGAGGGCGCGGCACCCACGCTGCCGATCTTCGTAAGCGACTCGTCTCCGCGCCGAGCGGGGGGCGGGGGGCGGGGGGCGGGGGGGGGGGCTACCACCTGAGCGGCTGGCGGCCGCGCTGCAGCTCGGTGGCCACGTGCTGGCGGTGCAGCTCCTGCAGACGCAGCAGCAGCGCCTCCACGTTCTCCCCGGTGGCCGCCGACAGGGCGACGGCGCTCGGGCCCAGGCGCGCCCGCAGCCGGGGCACGGCAGCCCTGGCCTCGGGGAGGTCGACCTTATTTGCCACGACCACGTGGGGTCGCCGGGACAGGCCGGCCTCGTGCCGCTCCAGCTCCCACTTCAGGTCCTCGAGCTGAGTCCACGGCTCTGGCTCCGAGAGATCCACCACGAACAGGAGGAGGCGGCAGCGCTCGATGTGCCTGAGGAAGGCGCTCCCCAGGCCCCTGTTCCGGTGCGCGCCCCGGACGATGCCCGGGATGTCCGCCACTGCAGGGGGAGACAGAGCAGGGGGGCTGCCTGCGGAACCCCGGACACGGATGCCGCCGGATTTCCCGCCGGAGCGACCCATCGGGCCGGCTGCCGTCCCGGGCACCGTGGCTCTGAGCTGCCAGAGGCTGAGGTATGCGGGGGGGGGGGGGGGGGGGGGGGCGGGGGGGGGGGGCCTGCCCGGTAAGGAACAGTGAACACAAGCCAGCCTCTGGCTGTAAAAATGATTCAGAAAAGGGGAAAACGGCCTCCTGTAAACTGTTAGGAACTGGATTGCCGACAGAAATTATTATAGAGCACTCTGCAAACGCAAAGTGCTATACAAGTAACGTGTGCGGCAGGCTCACTGCTTTTAACGGGTACCTTCCCTCCCGGGGAAAAAGTTTTCTTCCCTCGAAATGGCACGGGGAAAGCTCTGAGGTCACGTGTCACCTCCGCGACAAGTGCTGAGGGGGGGAGGCAGGCCTTCCTCGGGCCCGAAAGGAGCACACGACTCCCGAGAGCACTTCGACGGGGGCTGCAGCAAGGCCGCATCTGGGGGGGCGGCTCTGAAGGCCGACAGAAGCACGGCTCCGAAGGACACTGTCTACACCCAACCTCGGAGAGGACTATGAAGTTCCACCTGCTATCTGTTGGTGATCGTCACAGCGAACAATCCCAACGTGGGGCTTTAAGGTGGTGAACGGGTAGGACGCCACGGCAGGCCTCGCGTTCGAAATGGCCCGGAGAAGCGAGGACTTCCCGGCATTGGGGAACCCAACCTGGAAGAGAGGCAGAGATGGGGTGTCACCGCGGGGTGCCTGTGGCAGCACCGGGGACAGAGCGTCTATCGGTCGGCAGTGCCCACACCCCCTCCTCCTGCTTGGGGCCCCACACGATACTCACCATCCCGGCGTGGGCCACCGTCTTGAGCTCCAGGAAGAGGACACGTTCCTGACCGGGCTGCCCGGGGGTACAGGTCACCGGTGCACGGTTGTCATTGGCCAGGAAAAAGCGGTTGCCTTTTCCTCCCGCACCTCCCCGAGCGGCGACGTACTCCGCGCCCGGGCAGGACAGGTCAGCCACGACTTCACTGCCCTCCTTCACTAAGGTGCCCACAGGGACCTGAAAATAATGAAGCACTTGCGGGGCTGGAGGGCAGACACGTGAGTGGACCAGACCCCATGCATCTGTCCGTGTCTAGAAGAGGGGGGTGTAGCAGAGGGAGGGGGCACCACTAGGTCCCCCTTCACAGAGCTACGAAGCACCAAGAGAAAGGTCCCAACCTTCACAGGGACTTTATGGGGCTGTCATAATCCCTGCATGGCATTCAGATAGCTTCTTCAAACAGTGTTTCTAAAACATTAGGGTGGATGGAAGCATCTGGAAAACACTGGGATAATCTGAGAGAGAGATGGCCTGAGAGGGTCAGGACAGAGGAAGAGCGGACCCCTGGAGTCCCGCTTTTTATTAAAAAAAAAAAAAAAAAAAAAAAAAAAAAAAAAAAAATTTTTTTAACGTTTATTTATTTTTGAGACAGAGAGAGACAGAGCATGAACGGGGGAGGGTCAGAGAGAGGGAGACACAGAATCCAAAACAGGCTCCAGGCTCCGAGCTGTTAGCACAGAGCCTGACACGGGGCTCGAACTCATGGACTGTGAGATCATGACCTGAGCCGAAGTCGGCCGCTCAACCGACTGAGCCACCCAGGCGCCCCTGGAGTCCCGCTTTTTAAATACAATTATTTTGTGATTTTTGAAAACGGGTCATACACACGTGTGGGATAAAATTAGGACCAAGTCTCGGTCTCGGACAGCTGTGTGTCCGAGCCAAGGGGACCCCTGTGAGGCACCCCCTGAGGCCACGACAGGCTTACCCGGATGTAGAGGACAGCGCCGCCTCGCCCGGAGCAGTTCTTCCGGCCGCCGGCTTGCCCATGGAAACCCTGGTACCGCGACAACACAGAGGACAGCGACTTGACTTGCTGGTCAGCTACAAGTTAGAGCAACGACCTTCACCATTGTTGGCTTAAAAGCAGAATTCTGTGCACACTGTCCACTTCCTCTGGTTGGGTTTAAGGACATTAAAAATGCTCGCGCACAGAAACATGGAACGAAGTCATGGCACAAGTTACCGAGCGAGCAATGGGATATTTTAATTTTTTTTTTTAAACATTTCTTTTTGAGAGACAGAGTGCAAGCAGGGGAGGGGCAGAGAGAGACAGAGACACAGAATCGGAAGCAGGCTCCAGGCTCTGAGCTGTCAGCACGGAGCCCGATGTAGGGCTTGAACTCACGAACCGTGAGATCATGACCTGAGCCGAAGTTGGACGCCCAACCGACTGAGCCACCCAGGCGCCCGGCAATGTGACATTTTAAAAAGCTAAATTCTCACTTCCTTTCAAAAAAATACAATTTCTGAAAATTCAAACTCACCTATAATACCATCATCAATGTAAAAATAGTTCCACTTCCGGGTTTGCCTGGGCGGCTCCGTCAGTTAAGTGTCTGACCCTTGGTATCGGCTCAGGTCACGATCTCAAGGGTTCATGAGCTCGAGCCCCACAATGTGGTCAACGTAGTCCACAGCCTTCCGGCACGTACCGAGACAGCAACACCGACCTTGTTGTTACGTGCTGGACTAGAACGTTACACTCCCTGAGAGTAAACGCACTTTGTACTCCTCAAATTTAGAAAAACCCACCACTGAAGTTGGTTCAGGGGCATTAAGTACGAACAAACATATAATTTAATAAAAATGATGTCCATACGTCAACATTTGAATTCAAATTCCCACGCGGATAAGAAGCTGGAGACGCTCCACCCCAAAGAGGAGCAGACACCCCGATCCTTCCCACACGGCCCCCGGGGACACGTGCCTTTCAGGATGACATGACCACCGTCACCTCCATCACCACCGTCGGGGCCTCCGAACTCCTTCCGGGGCTCACTGTGGAAACAGCTCACCCCGTCGCCTCCACATCCCCCTCGGACGAGCACTCGGCGATGGTCCACAAAATGCCTCTTCTGCAGAGAGCACAGCGAGCCCACTCGTTACTCCCTCCGCGATCCTCGCGAGGACCAGGCAGCCATGTGGAATGTGCCTTTTGTATCTATGACAGGTTTTAAGACTAGAGGTAAATGACGCTAAGGTTACTAATCTCGCCTCCAGTGCAAAAATAGGAAAAGGTTCCCACGAGCCCCTACTACTTGTAGGCCCACGTCAGTCAACAAGGCACATGTAAAAAGTGGTCAGCACGGAACTCAGTTGGATAACGAAGTCAACATTCCCAAACTAAAAAAAATGAGAGTTGTTTAGAGAACATTCCTTAAACAAAGCATCTTTCCATGTTTTTTCAAATAGAAACACGTTACTGAAATAATAGGTCTTTACTAATGGAAAGACACCATAATGAATGCGAGAGTCCTTGGTGGATTACCAGGCTTCTAACTTTAAAGAAAGAATGTTTTCTGCAGCCCAACTGAAAAGGGCTTATGTTTGTTTATTTATTTTTTAATTTTTAAAAAAAAAATCTTTATTTTTGAGAGAGAGAGACAGACAGAGACAGAGTGCGAGCGGGGGAGAAAGAGAGAGAGGGAGACACAGAATCTGAAGCAGGCTCCAGGCCGTCAGCACAGAGCCCGATGCGGGGCTCGAACTCAAGGACTGCAAGATCATGGCGTGAGCTGATGTCGGACACTTGACCGACTGAGCCACCCAGGCGCCCCTGAAGAGGGCTTAGGTTTAAATGTAGCAATACAGACAGAACTCCTCACCTGAGAGTAAGTGTTGCTCTAGGCCCCTAAAGGAGGCACAATCTAGGAGAAGAACTAGAACTAACTAGGTTCACATTTGATAAACATGAGCTCATCCTGGCCAGTTCTCCGAGGTGCCAGGGCACAGTGCCAGTGTCCCGCTAGCGGGGAACCCGCCGCCCTCCTGCACGCGTATGCAGGTGGACGCGGCCATCCACAAGGCCCCTCCACCAGGACCCAGGGCATGTGCATTTCTGTCCACTACTGCATAAGCAGATCTTTTTTTTTTTTTTAATACCCAAGTATTTTAAGATTCTCTGGCACCACCACGTGGAAAAACCATGAATTACTATTTCAAAAACTTTGCTGTAGGCCAACATAATCAAGATCAACGTGATGGGAAAAAAGCACAACTGATGAACGTTCTAGGGAAAATAAAACTTAGATTCAATTTGTACGTTCAGCTAAGACCATGCAAAGCTGAGGCACGTGGTAAGTTGTCCACAGAAAACACTCTTGGCCCAGGTGATGCTTATCTGCCCACATCCATTTAGGAGGAATGATAGATAGGGTCGGAAGCACCTATCTGCTTAAATTTAATCAAAGGTCATTCACGTTCTTAGTAGGTCTTGGTGAATTTAGAACAAAAACCAGGTAAGGCTTAAAGAAGTATAAAGCTAAAGGCAGGCCCCTTCCCCCCACAGAGGTTTTAAATGAAGAACGACTCGTACATACTTAAGAACGTACCTAGTACACACGTCCCAGGGGCGCCTGGGGGCCCAGTCTGTGGAGCGTCCGACTCTTGACTTCGGCTCAGGTATTGAGCTCACGGTGGGGGAGTTTGAGCCCCACGTCGGGCTCCGTGCTGGCCTGCCTGGAATTCTCTCTCCCTCTCTCTGCCCCTCACCTGCTAGTGTGCACCCTCCCTCCCGGCTGCAGGGAAGGAGCACGGCGCTCTGGCGGCACCCACGCGCCTTCCCCGCTCTTCGCAGTTTCCACGAGCACAGGACTCGGCACACAGACCTTCTTTCCATCTCATCGCATTCAAGATGCCACATGTGTAGCATCACACACATCAGAATGAATGAACAGGAAAATGAGATCTCAAAACAGTGTGCCTTGCTTCTGAGAGAGGGAACTGCAGGCAACCTCCTTCAAGGTCAGAAATCTCACCAGCTTCTTCTCGGAGAGCGGTTTCTTTCCGGGGGGCTCCTGGTGCTTGGAGAGGTCCACACAGCTGGCCGAGAGCAGCCTGGGGGGAGCGTGCCACGGGAGCTGGCCGGGCGCGACCCGAGTCCAGCGCCCCACGCCCCCAAACACGGTCCGCGGTCCTACTGAGAGAAGCCTCGAAGGCACCATGGCTCCTTAACAAAAATCAAATTGGCAAAATCAGACGCCTGGTTTAAACCTGCAAACCGAGGGGCGCCCGGGTGGCTCAGTCGGTTAAGCATCTGACTCTTGATTTCGGTCATGGTCTCATACTTGTGGGATGGAGCCCCAAGTCGGGTTCTGCGCGGACAGAGCGGAGCCTGCTTGGGACTCTCTCTCTCAAAATAAATAAACTTAAAAAAAAAAAACAAAACCCACAACCCTGCAAACTGAAACTAAAGAAAAGGCCTGTGCACGGCAGTATCTCCACATGTGGTTTTGAAACACGTAAACAAACTCATTAACAGGACTGTCTTCCATCACCACTCTCAGCTCCGAGCCAGGAAGGGTCACCTGCCCTTCTCAGCCTCTGTCTTACTTGGGAGCAAGATGTGTGTACAAAGGATTTAAATCGTTAAACCTCCCGCAGCACTGGATGCACTCCTCTACAGGTTATCAAATATCTGCTCAGTGAGAACAT
Source organism: Panthera leo (assembly GCF_018350215.1). NCBI lineage: Eukaryota > Metazoa > Chordata > Mammalia > Carnivora > Felidae > Panthera > Panthera leo. Next base: position 1,804,174 of record NC_056681.1, read on the forward strand.
TAAGAAGAAAACCCGAGCCTCAAATAAAAAGTTCTTAAAACACCCAGGGGGGCCTGGGTGCCTCAGTCAGTTGATTTCAGCTCAGGTCACAGTGTCACGGTTTGTGGGATCGAGCCCTACGTCAGCACGGGGTCTGCTTGGGACTCTCTCTTCCTGCCCCTTCCCCACTTGTGTGTGCACCCTCTCAAAATAAATATTAAAAAATATATTAAAACACTCAATTACTCAAATATTAGTGGGTTATCCTGTGCAGTACAAAAATAGCCAAACTGGACCAGTGAGAATACGGGCTATGGAGCGCGGTGGTTATGCCCCCAGACTGGAAGCAAATGTCCCCTCTGCCCCTTGTCCCCAGTGTGGACCCGGAAGCACTCTTCCCTGTGCGGCCTCACTCTGTGCATCTGTCAATGGGACGGGGCTGGCAGGACAGGCCGAGTTAATCCCCGTGAACAGGCCGCCCACGTTCGTGCTCAGTGTGAGACACCTGTCCCTAACTGGGGGCTGCTCACACCCTTACCAGTGCCCACACATCTGTAGGTGCCAAGGCCACATGTGAGGCAGCCTGGGACCTGGCACTCTAGGGGTGACAGCCCCTTCTCCCTTTGCTGTGAGGGCCTGATACCCACCCACTCTCAGATGTCCCTGATGCGTGGGCACACGTGTGCCACGTAAAAGAAAACTCAGAAAGTTTCCCTCCCGTTTCTAAGTATGAAATATACACGCAAATAGGAAAAGAAACGTACACGTAATGTTTAAAATATAATTAGAGGGGCGCCTGGGGGGCTCAGTCGGTTAAGCATCCGACTTCAGCTCAGGTCATGATCTCACAGCTCGTGGGTTCTAGCCCCGCGTCAGGCTCTGTGCTGACAGCTCAGAGCCTGGAGCCTGCTTGGGATTCTGTGTCTTCCTCTCTCTCTGCCCCTCCCCTGCTCACTCTCGGTCTCAAAACTAAATAAATATTAAAAAAAAAAAAAAAAAATTAGAAAGCCACCAAGTGTATAACACAGCAGGAGAGGAGACAGAATTTGCTTGGACCTTAGAAGCCCCTCCCGTGAGCCTCCAGCTCCACATTCGGGTTCCACAGGGAAGGGATACATTCTTTGTGGGAATTCTTCTCCTAGCAAGGCACTGAAGAGTTTTGCTTCTCATTTGGAAACTGTCACAGTCATGGAAAAGGCAGAGTCGGGGGTGAAGGACCCTTTCCTTCCTGAATCGCCTGCGGGGAAGCTGCCGACCTGACGCCCCACGCCCCGGATCACCCCACGCGTGCCCCCCCGTGGAGCCGGCGTCCCCCGCGAGCAGGCCTCCGGCCACACGCACGGCCCTCCCTTCAGCCTCCCTAGCCTGGGACGCTCCTCAGCCTCTCCTTGGCTCTCGTGCCAGTGACGCTTCGAGGCCACGGGCCAGGTGTCCTGCAGCAGGTGTGTGTCCCCCGTCTGACTGACGTCCCCTCCCCTCGTGACAAGAATGTCACACAAGCCCCGCAGAGGGCCGGGTCTCCTTGGTCCTTTCCTGATGCACTCTGAGCTCCAGCCCTCTGGGGTCCCTGCCGGCTTCCCCCTCCTCATCAGCTCCCCATTTATTCACCGTCGTGGGCTCGTGCTTTTCTGTTTTAGTGAGCTACACTTGGATATGCATGCGTTTACTTATTTATGATCTATTTACATATTTATTTATCTATCTACATATCTATCTATCATGTTCAAACGGTCCCCAGTTTGGCCAGTGGCGGCCCATCAATCTTTGAGGACTTCCCTGCTTCTGGGTACAAAATGTTCCGGGCTCACTTCGTATTCTCCCCAGACGACCTTGAGATCAGCCTTTACTCAAGAAGCCCCAGTTGCTGTGAGTGGAGAATGGGATTCAGAAGCCCCTGTGCCCGCTGGGCAGGCTGGGGTTTCGCAGCTTGCGGGCTCTCAGGGGGGACCCGGAGGGCAGACAGAGGTACGCACACCCACACACCTGCCTGTGCGTCACTGCTACGCCTGTCCACCCACAGCTAGCGAGCCAGGAATTCACACCTACGTGCCCAATTGCACACCGCAGGACGCACGCTCATCTCCTCTTTCTGTCTCGACAACTCCACTCTCTGACTGCCAGGTCCCCGCTTCCAGCGTCCTGGACATGTTTGTTCACTGGCTCAATCCTCATAGCAGCCAAACCCTCCCCTCCTCCACCCCCCGTGCTGGGCTGAACCCCAATCCCCCCCGCCCCGGGGATACCCTCCCGTTACCTTTCTGTAAGTGCATACTGTTTCTACAAGGAACTTTTATTTGGGAATGATTTTAGACTTACAAAAAAAAGGTGAAAGATATTCCCATATACCTCTTGGCCGGTCTCCCCTAACGTTAGCGTCTTACGTGACCGGGATACGTTTGCCAAAACTAAGAACCCGACTTGGGTTAAACTCCAGATGGCATTCGGAGTGCACCAGTTTTTCCACCAACAGCTCTCTCTCTCTTCCAGGGCCAGAGCCAGGGTCCCACACCGCGTTAAGCCATCCTGGAGTGCTATCTCTAAGACAAGGGCTGTCCGCCCAGCATCACAGGCCCGGCAAGGACGCCCTTCAGGAGGGGAGATGGAACGAGACGGTCTCAGACGGTGAAAAAGCATCTCTGCAAGAGATGCTCGAGAGTTCCCGAGGTGAAGGAAAATGGCCCCAGAGGGACACCCAGATCTTCAGCAACGGGAGGCAGCAACAGAAAAGGTAAATGACTTAAAAGCACTGCCAATTTTCCTGGTGAGATTAGACACGTAAGATCACAGCAAGAAAGACTTATTTACAATACCGTCCAGTGGGTTTTCGACGCAGGCAGAGGTCCTCCACCTGACAGCGTCAGATCGCGGGGAGATGAAAGGGACCGTGGGGGGCAAGCGGCCCGCACCAGCCTCAGCGCCGAGCAGGCGAGGACAGGCTGGGCACGTGCACCGTGTCCCCCAGAGCAGCCGCTGACACGCAACACAGAGACGGCCCAAGAGCCAACCGACAGGGACAGGGGACGCTTCAAAACACGCCAACGGTTCAGAAGAACAGGGCTAACGGAAGCAGAGAGGACACACAGAAAATAAACAATAGAAGAGCTTAGTTTAACCTAACCAGACGCGTAACTGAGGTAAGACAGACGTCCAGAAACAGCATCACCGGACGCGAGGGAAGACATCTGATAGTGACCCAAGGGCACCGAGCAGCTACAGATGTGCACAATGACAACTTCGAAACACATGAAGCAAAATCTGAAAGAACTGAAGGGAGAAACAGACCGCTGCACAGCCATCGCGGGGAATTTTAAAAATAAAAAAAAGTAGCTGAAGAGAAAACAAGCAAACAACCGAAAACAGCGACGAAGATGCAGAAAATCTGAGCCATCTTATCAACAGGGTCGATCTGACATGCACAGAGCAGTTCATCCAACGACTGCAGAGCAGACGCTATTTTCAGGCGTCTGGAACACTCACTAGACAGACCATCGGATGGGACGCAAAGCTTCGAGCATTGATTCAAGAGGATGGAAACCACGGAGGGTGTGGTGTGTTCTCTGGCTACAAGAAGACCGAAGTCAGTAAGCATACAGTACTAAGGAAACCCCGATTACCCGGAAGTTATACGGCACGCTTCCATTTTGAAAGGAATGGCAAGGACAGCACAACATGCCCAGTTCAGGGGACCCTCGGGGCTCTGCGTGCTCACCCTGGCAAAGAAGAACAATCTAAAACCAGCTAAGATCAAGAAACCAGAAAGTGCAAAGTGGAAGGAAGGAAATAATAAAGAGTAGAAATAAACCCTAGCAGACGACAGAAAAACACCACAGCCACTGAAAAGATACACTGAAAAGATTCATGGTGCTAACAAAGCTCTCATCAGACTGATCAAGAGTGAACACAGATCCCCAATGTCAGGAATTTAAAAGGGGTTCTCAGCACCAACTGTCCAGATACAAAAAGGGTAAGAGAATGCTATGAACAAGTTTTTGCCAGCAAATTCAGCAACTTACATGAAATGGACAATTTCTTGAAAAATGCAACTCACCCAACTAATACAACAAGTAGAAAATCTAAATAGCTGTGTCTACTAAAAAAAGTTAAACTGCTCATAAGAAACATCCCCCAAAAGACTCTAGACTCAGACGATTTTACTGGGAGATTCTAAAGAACATTCAAGGAAGACATAACAGCAATCTTACAGAAACTTTCTCAGAAAAAGGAAGTGAGATCACTACCTAACTCATTTTACAAGACCAGTGAAACTCTAGTACCAAAGCCTCGTATTACAGAGAAAATTACAGTCCAACATCCCTCATGAACATAGACACAAAGAATCCCTAACAACACAGGGTCCAGTTGAGCCTACCGCGTACCAGGGCCAAGCGGGATGACTCCTGGAACACAGGCTTTATTAGCAGTTACAACCCCACCCCCGCTTCCCACTGGCAATCACACACACCTGACCCAAGTCAACAGCCATGTGTGATCAGGAAAAGGAAACGCTGCAGCAAATGAGGAACGGGAGGGTACATCTCCAAGCTGACAAAAGGGCATCTGGCCCACGTGGCCATCACACGGGATGGAGAAAGACTGGACTGTTACCCACGATGGAGAAAAAGCCGCTATGCTCACCACTTCTACGCAACACTGTGTTTCAAATGCTGCAATAAAGAACGAAAACAAGGGGCGCCTGGGTGGCGCAGTCGGTTAAGCGTCCGACTTCAGCCAGGTCACGATCTCGCGGTCCGTGAGTTCGAGCCCCACGTCAGGCTCTGGGCTGATGGCTCGGAGCCTGGAGCCTGTTTCCGATTCTGTGTCTCCCTCTCTCTCTGCCCCTCCCCCGTTCATGCTCTGTCTCTCTCTGTCCCAAAAAAAAAAAAAAAAAGAATGAAAACAAAACAAAAAAGGAGAGGTGACAGCGCAGAAGATATGATTGTTTCCACAGAGAGTCCCAGGAAAACCTATAAAACAATGACTAAAATTAATAAAACGATTAACCAAGTTTGCAGATTACAAGGTTAACGCACAAAAACCAATTGTACTCATACACTAGCGGCAAACAACTGGAAAATGAAGAAAACAGTCTCAGCCACGGTAGCGCCATACATAAAAAGTGCCTAGAAATAAGCGTAACTATCAATATTCAAGACGTCTACCGCGTTGCAAAATACTGAGCTGAGTATTTTTAAGGATCGCCTTATCTGGGCCTCTGTAAGCAAAGTACTTTCAGTCCCCCGACTGGCAGATGAAGAGGGAAAGTGGCTCACCCGAGGTCTGAGTGGTCAGGTGGCAGCAGCGGAATGAGGAAACTGGTAAAGGGACAAGTCCTCCAGCATTGCTACCAGCACATCCACGGCAAAGCCCGCTGCAGGGCTGTACCGCTGCAGGGCTGTACCACTGCAGGGCTGTACCGTGCACCCAGCCCCGGCCGACACCAGTGACACGAAACCCGGAGACCTGTCGCAGAGGTCAGCGGCTACAGGGCCAGCCAGAGAGCTGCGCTCTGAATCTTGCCTACTGGGCTTACTTCCTCCTTCCGGCCCTTCCAGCACCGGTTGGAAAAGCCTGCTGATTGCATGCCTGAGTGACAGGGCTTCCCTCGATAAGTAACAATTTCAACTTTGTGTCACGCTGCTGTTTGCTGTTTTCCTTCTAATGCCATCCCTGCACCGCCCAATGAGCCGACCACATGGGGCTATTCAATTTAAATTAGTTAAAAATTTAAAAACGGGGCACCTGGGTGGCTCGGTCAGCTGCACATCCGACTTTGACTCAGATCATGATCTCACCCTTTGTGAGTTCAAGTCCTGCATCGGGCTCCGTGCTGACGGCGCAGAACCGGCTTCAGATCCTCTGTCCCCGTCTCTGCCCCTCCTTTGCTCTCTCTCTCAAAAACAACATTTAAAATAAATAAATAAAAATGTAAAAATACTGTCCCTCAGTTACACAAGGCACATTTCAAGTGCTGACAGCCACGTGTGGTCAGCGGGCCCCATACTGGACATCACACTTCCACTATTACAGAGAGTCCTTCTGGAGAGTGCTGGTCTCTACTGTGGGAACTCAGGAAGTGAGCTCAGATTCCTCCTGGGAGCATGTCTACCGGGCCCGTTCAGCAGGTAAAGGCCAGACAGTGATGAAACCCAGGGTCCAGAGTCCAGCCGATGTTATGATTACAGGATGGGGCTTTTACAATTGCTGGAAAGGTACTCAGCACATGGCAAGGGCTCCACTTTATTATTTTTTTAATATTTGCTTTTGAGAGAGAAAGAGAGCGCGCACGCCGCAGGGTAGGAGGAGAGACAGAAAGGGAGACACGGAATCCGAAGCAGGCTCCAGGCTCTGAGCTACCAGCACAGAGCCCGACGTGGGGCTGGAACCCAGGAGCCTTGAGATCATGACCTGGGCCGAAGTCGGACGCTCAACCGACTGAGCCACCCAGGCGTCCCTCCAGTTTGTTTCTTAAATTACTTACTATTGTTTTTCTTCAAGTAGGCTCCCCACCCCCAGATCAAGAGTCGGATCCTCTACCGACCAACCGAGCCAGCAGGGCCTTGGACACTATTACTTCGCTCTATAAAGCGTTAAGCTCAGTTGTACTGCTGCGCAGAAGTTATTCTTTGCCAGGAACCTCTTCTAAACCTTCCACAGAAATTTCAAAATTCATTCCTTACAACCACCTAAGAGCGTGCGTGCTGTTTGCAGAGCCGGCCCGGAGGCACTTGCTCTCCCTGCCGTCGAGGAAGCTGGTTCCGGGCCGCTCCCGTCTGGTTCTGGTGGCGGCACCCTCCCCACTAAATCCTCTGGGTCCAGGGGCAGAAGCAACTCCACCGTCGCAGCTCCAGGTCGGCGTCCCGACTGCACGGTCTCCGCACACGTTCGCTCCTCGACGGCGCCGTGGCGGTGCCGCCCGCCCCGGACCCGGGAGCACGCCCGCTCGGGGGCCGCAGAGACACCCGCCACACCGGGAGCGCCCGGCGCGGGAAAGCGGAGCAGGGAGCCGCGTTTGCAGCAGCGCTCCGTCTACACGCGCTCCGAAATGTTTCGCAGGACGTGTGAGCGCTCGCGCCCTTTCGCGCGGCCGTGCGTCCCCGGCGGTTACGCAGACACGCACGGAAGGACGCGGGGGCGCCCGGGACCCAAGGCCGCTCTCACAAGGCGTGCCCGCCGTCGCCGACCCCGCGCCCCGGTCCCCGGGGCCGCCCCGACGCCCGCCCGCGCCCGCACTCACCGCTCCGGGACACGTCACTTCCGGGGCCCGGACCCGGGCTGCAGATCACTTCCGGGGCCGGACCCGCCCCCGGCAGGCTGCGCCTGCGCAGGGCCTGCCCAGCGAGCGTGAGCGGAAGATAGGACCTACTCCGGCCCGCGTCCTTGGGCGTCCGCGTTGGCTGGGTCGCGGTTGGAGGGGCGCCGGCTGGCGGGCACCCGGCCACCGCGCCAGACACCCGGAGCCCCGTCGGACTGACGCGGGTCATCCCCATCAGAGACCCGCCTCCTCCGTCAGGCACCGACTGCCCCCTTCGGACAGACATCTGTCTTCCCCGTCATGCAGACATCTGCCTCCGCCTTCAGACGCCGGCCACCCCCATCAGAGACCCGTCTCCCCCGTCAGACACCTGCCTCCCCCGACAGCCACGGGCCGCTCCTGTTAGACCCCTGCCTCCCCCGTCTGACATCTGCCTCCCCCGACAGCCACGCCCCGCCCCCGGTGACACCTGGCAGTCCTGTCAGACACCGGCCTCCCCCGTCAGGCACCGGCTTCCCCGGTCAGACATCCGCCTCCCTCTTCAGACACTGGCTGCCCCCATCAGACACTGCCACCCCGTCCAACTGATGGCTGTCTGCATCAGAGACCTGCCTCCCCCACCAGACACCCGCTGCCTCTATCAGGCACTGGCTTCCCCGGTCAGACATCTGCCTGCCTCCCTCTTCAGACACTGGCTGCCCATCAGACACCATCGCCCCGTCCAACTGACGTCAGCAGTCTGCATCAGAGATCCACCTCCCCCACCTGACACCAGCCTCCCCCGTCAGACACCCGCCGCCCCTGTCAGACACCTGCCGCCCCCAACGGCCATGGGCCGCTCCTGCCGGACAGACACTTGCCTCCCTCATCAGACACCAGCTAGCCGGGTCAGACGCCTGTTTCCCCTGTCAGACAGACACCCGCCTCCCCCGGCAGTTACCCACTGCCCCTCCACCACAACCAGGTGCTGGTCCACTGGGTCCGAACACAGAGAGAAACCGCCCTGTTAGGGTGGTTTTGAAGAACCAGTTTATTCATACATTACACCAAATCATAAGCAATTTATACGCGCCGAACTCCCGACTGGAAAAAACTGAACTGATAGGATGTTTTTCAGAAAATGTACCGTGCTCACAAATAAGACGAATTTGACCTGTTCCGTTACTAGAAATGAAGTAACAGCGCAACAAATCGAAAGGGGAACAGAAGCATCTTCCTCCTGTGCAGCTCTGAACAGACGCCCGCACTCAGACCACCTGTTCCCGCAAACACCGGCGGCCCTGAGGCTTGGGCCCTCGCAGCCCAGCGGTCCTGAGGCTGCCCCGCCCCCCGCCCCCGGAACCTTCCGGCAGCCCAGGTCCCCACCAGCCAGTGGCTGCAAGGCAAACTCTGACGGGGGTGAGGTTCTGCGTGCCGCCGTGTCCACGTGCACTTCTGGACGCTGCGGGCGTCTCTCGGGTCCGAGACCTGCTGTGGCTCGGGGACAATTGGGAGGAAGAATGAGCGTCACGTTCCAAGCGTCCTTTGCATCGTCACTGGCCTTCTGTGGAAGGAGTCATAAAAAACAAAGCACCATCGACCACACTGCACGAACAACTCACTTTAGCCTAAGCTTTGCAAACATGTTACAGAAGAGAAGATGTAATACGTTTAATAAAAACAGAACTGCTGGCACCACCTCTTCCCCACAACAGCACATAAAAGCGGACGAGACATTAAATAAACGTTCCGTCATTAATCATTAAATATATTAATACCCCAAATCATGTATAAATTAGGAAATAAATGTACAAACTATTTCACAAAGTGCTTTTTAAAATATATACACAACATTCAAGAAATTCTTAATGTAAGACATTTCAGATTGAAGTTCTGGGATAAGTGTAAGTGTCCTTTCCTTTCAAAAAGTATTAACACGGCACTTAAAAAAACACACACACATAAAAGGCATATTCGCAGATTGGCAAGGAATAAAAACGGAACCACTTTCACAGTTCTCTAAAATGTGTCACGTTTTCAGTGGGAAATTTTAGTTCCCGATTGAGTATGCAAATTAGTTCTATGAAAACCGTCAGGAAAGAACAGGACAAAATCGAGGGAAACACCTCCCTAAATGAAATTACTAATGTCTGTGTCATTTAGCAACTAAGAACTCTCTTTCAGTAATTTCATAGAGTACGTATCTTTAAGCCCTTACCAGCGTTAAGAGTTTTTAAAACCCATATGCCTATAAAAGAGACACTCCTATCCCAATGTACGTGTGATTCTGTCCCCACAGAAGAGGGGAAAATATGCTAGAACAGGACTGGTACTCATCTGGGGCAATCTTTAATCTGCACCTCAGTTCTTCATCCGTAAAACGGGAGCAGTAATTGCCTCCGTATTTCCCAGTGTGGACTGTCACGATTCATTCAAGCAACGAAACAAAAGAAAACAAAACAAAAACAGCATAAAATGCCTTGTAAACTGTAAGCCATTCAACACCTCCGGATGAAGGACTGTTGTCGACTTTTAAAATGCGAAACTTATCAATTTAAAAACACCATCTTCAGTAGGCCTGGTATGGAAAGAATTGGATATTTTTTTGGATTTTCTTGGTTGTTCTTGGAAGTATGTCAGCATTTATCCAAATATGGTTTTAAAGTATTCACGTGGATACTATTATCCAGGTAAAAGCTGGCAGAATGTTTGTATTACTAATTAGTGAAACAGAAGGTTTCCTTTTACTATGCTTTTCCAAGTGAGCTGTCTATAATGCTTGAGAACTTAAATGGGATTTGATGTTCTAGGAATGTAAAATTTACTCAAATTCCCCTATATAAATCCTTTTCCTTGGGAAGAACACAGTCAAATTTGTGGGGTTCTTTCTGAAAATAAGGTGTGAATTTCAGATATCTCTAAAAGAAAAGGAACACTTGCTTAGAGACCTGGAGAAGCAGGTCCTGGAAGAAAAGAATAGAAAAGAAAATACTTGCCAACTGTTTGGAAATTTTGGTATAAATATTTTAAATTCTCAATTCAGAATAGGGCAATATCAAATATCCAAATCCCAGAACTGACCGTCAGATAAATAAGGGCCAAGGCCGGTCATTTTAAAGAACTACCCTCTTTCCTTCCCTGGGTCAGGCTAATCGTACGTTTATCTGGAATATACTCGTTGATCCCTCTTTATTCTTTATACAAAAACATAAAACGTTTTGGATAAACACAATTGGCGAGAGACACAGGGAGCACACGAGCCTGGAAAGGACTATTCGCAGCCTCCCCAAACGAAGCATGTTTACACTTTCCGCCGTGTACCAGAAACTGACCCAAAACACAGAAGATGCCCTCCCCCGCCATCGAGGCACAGGGAGAGGCTGCCACCCAGGGGCTGTGCGCGCGTGTCCAGCTGCGGTGTGGCCAGTGAAAGACAAGTTTACAACCCACATTACGACAACTGCGTGAGGAGGAGCAGACCCGAGGCCTGCTTATGTGAACACGTGGACTATGGCATCTGATAGATGTGTCCCATCGCTGGGCACAGAATACTCTGGTGACAACAGGACCCCTAAAGCTAGCTAGAAACATCAAGGGGGAGAGGGACAAAAGAGACAACCTCCCCGTCGTATGGACGTACAATACTATACACAGCACCGAATATGTCACACCATCGAAGCGCCGTCTCTCGCCAGCGGTGCACCCTTGGCATCGTACCCAGATGAAATGTGCACGCTTCACATGCAGACACTGCGTGGGGCGGAGGGGCAGTCAAGAGGTCAGAGTTCACCAGAACTGCCACCGGCCCAACCATCCCCAGGGGACATGCCACCACAAGGCTCTACCAAGAACGCTTGTCCCTTACTGCTGGTAATTTCCATACTGGCCCTGTAAGAGACCGAGACACGTGTTACACTTCCGTAGTTGAGACAGACCTCCCACCCCGCGCCCCGCAGCCCACACCCAGGACTAGGGACGGAAACAGGGATGGGAAGCAGGCAAGCAAACAGCTCTCTGTCTAGATCTCGGGCGGGCAACACGATCCTGGCTTTCTGAAGGCCGTCCATCCAAGCCTGCGGCCAATGATTTAGATCAGAGGGTCAGCGAGGCTCACCCTTACCAGCTGCCCCCAGTAAGACCCCCCCAAGGGGCCAAGCTCCCACAGGGGACTGGTCAGCAGCAGGGCTGGCTGCAAACTTGGGCTGGGACCCTGACGCAGAGCCACTCGGCCAGCCGTGTCTGACCGAGTGAGGGTATGCTATGCGTACAGTAATTCGCAAAAGCCTTAGCGGATCAGAGAATTCACATTCTGGAAGAGACCCTGGCAGCCAATTCCTTCCTCTCCTTATTCCTCACGACCATAAGAGAAACCTTTGTCACGTTTCCACAGACACGACGGATCTGCGCGTCTGAAGGCATCCCCAAATCTTGCCTGCTCGTAGCCATAAGGCCGCTGCTGCTGGGCGGACGGGCCCGTCTGAGATGCCCTGTAGCTTCCGTACTGCTGGCCTTGTCCTTGCTGGTACCCGGAGTACTGCGAGGCGGCTCCCTGGGCAGGCCCTGTGAGGACACACACCCGAGCCATGAGAACGACCCAACACCCTCCCCAGCCCTCCGGAAGTGTCTGCCGCACCGCTGGACCCAGCGGTGGAAGCTCAGCCGAGTGCTCGAGCAAGGCTGCCGTCGGCTCCTGTGCGGCCCCCCCGCCGGGGCTAGCGGGCCGCTCCCCGGCGCACCCGCACCGGCTTCCCGGCAGCAGCGTGTCCGCCAGGGTGGTCGCCACAAACCCACGAATTAAGCACCACAGCAGCTGTTGAAGACTCCCGTGCGAGAGGAAGGAGGTAGGCGTTCCCGTGGAAACTAAGGCAAAAGCTTTGGAAAGAACCGATAAAGGCCAAGGGGGCACCTGGGTGGTTCAGTCTGTTAAGCGCCAACTTCGGCTCAGGTCATGATCTCTCAGTTCGTGAGTTTGCACCCTGAGTCAGGCTCTGTGCTTTCAGCAGGGAGCCCGCTTTGGATCTTCTGTCTCTGCCCCTCTCCCCACTCGCGTGTGCTCTCTCTCTCAAAGATAAACCCTTAACAAAAAAATAGATTTTAAGGCCAAATAATTTTTCAAAAAATTGTTTAGTCAGTCATGGCTATAAAAGGTTGAACAAAAATCTTGAACTGGGGCTTACCTTCCTCACCGTGTGCCACGGTCACCTGTGAGCTCAGGAAGACACCTTACGCAAGGGCCCCGCCTGGCAGGTGATCCTGAGGTGCAGTGAAGGCCGAGTCCCGCGGCCTGGACGGGTTCCCTCAGGGAGGCACACGGTTTATGGAAGGGACGGGGCCCAGCTCTGGCTGGATGAGCGAGTGGGGGCTCCTGACTACAGTAAACGAAGACATTTCGGAACAGACAGATGGAGGTTTTATAAAGACTCACAGACTCACTCTTGAGATAATCACCCACTCATTCAGGTGGCAAGGCCGGCTTTCACTGTATTTTATCTCATTGTATGTATTTACTTATTTAAATGTTTATTTTTGAGAGAGACAGAGCGTGAGCAGGGGAGGGTCAGAGAGACAAGGAGACACAGGATGTGAAGCAGGCTCCGGGCTCCGAGCTGTCAGCACAGAGCCCGACACGGGGCTCGAACTCACGAACTGCGAGATCACGACCTGAGCCGAAGTCGGACGCCCGACCAACGCAGCCACCCAGGTGCCCCTCGCAGTGTATTTTAAATACTGACGGTTCGCCGGGCCATCATGTGGTGGCCACGTCAGGCAGCGGTCCTCCTGTGACAGCAGCACCTGGGCTCTGGGGAGGGTGGCCCAGATGCGCCTCGGGAGCAGGCGGGGACCCTGGGAGAGCGTCGTGCGGCCTCGGGCTCTTGGCAGACATGACCCGCAGGCAAGAGGCCAGGCCTGCCCTGTTTCAGGCGTACCTGCCTCAGGGGCCGAGGCCCATAGAGGGCTGGGCAGATGGGCGGGCTATGCTCCCGGCAGGACGCTCTGCTGTGCCGGACGGCCTGACCTCGGGGAGACTCCGCTGACCTTCAGTGGACGGGGTGTCTCCCCTTTGTGGCTGCTGCAGCTCAAAAAGCCCACGTTTCTGTCCGACGGGCCTGGAGACCAATGCTTGCCGGTGGGCTCCAAGGCAGAGCGCCCCACCCGGGCCCCTTCGCCGTCTGGGGAACGCTCATGGGGCGAGCAAAAGCTGACGAACGGGCGAGCCCCTCCAGGAGCTGCTGCCGGACTGACCCACACGTGGAGAGGCCCAGAAGATGCCCACGTGCCCCTGGCTCTCAGTCCCTAACAACGTTCTCTCGTCAGGGAACCAGAGCTCCCGTGAGACCTGGCTACGTCTAGGGCTAGTGCAGGGAGAGCATCACGGTCCCAGAGAATAAGGAAATGCTCAGAAACAAAAGGACGGGGACGTGTCAAAGGGACTGGAAGAGCTCCCACGAGGCAAACTGGACATGCTGAACAAAACAGAGAAGTACTGGAATACAACCCAGCGTATAAAACGAATATCCACAGACACATACTAATAAATGATTAAAAGTGGAGTGCGCCTTATAGAGGAACTCCAAACAGTCTACGGTAGACAATCCCCCCCTTGAGTATGGGCTGGACTCAGGGGCTCGCTTCCAACGATTGGGGGAAGGAGAGGAAGATGGGACAGCTCGATGGCGGGGGCACCGGGTGGATGCCTCTAACCAAGCGACCACACGCTTGGCACATCACGAGGCACATCACGTTGATGTGGGATGAGAAGGGTCTTTTGCCCCTGCGAGCTTTCCAAATCCCACAGCCCACGGACATCCTGAGAAAAAGCTCAGACAAAGCCGACCAACGCTGTCCAACAAAGCGCCCGTCCAGTCTCCCTCACAACTGTCAAGGTCCAGAAAGACCGGGATTTCTGAGACTCTGTCCCAGCCCAGGGGAGCCTAAGGAGCCGTGAGACTCAATGTCCTGTGGGACCCCAGAGGGGTCCCGGGACAGAATAGGATACTGGGGGAAACCCCGTGAGATCTGGATAAGCCGGGAGTTCCGTCCACAGCAACGCGCCAGCGGAGTTTCTTAGTCGTGACGATCACGCTGTGCTCGGACGAGGTGAACGACAGAGGAACTCTGTGCGCTAGCCACACAGCTTCGCTGGAAATCTAAAACTATTCCAAAATGGGGGCGCCTGGGAGGCTCAGCCGGTTGAGCGTCAGCCTTCGGCTCAGGTCGTGATCTCACGGATCACGGGTCCGAGCCCCACATTGGGCTCTCTGCTGACAACGTGGAGCCTGCTTTGGATCCCACGTTCCCCTCGTTCTCTGCCCCTCCCCTGCTTGCGCTCTCTCTCTCAGAAATAAATAAAACATCAAAACATAGATAAAACTATTCCCGAACGAGCGTACTAAGTGTCACCGAACGAACCGCAGCGTTACCGCGTGTGGGGCCCGGGTGGGAAGGCGTGCCCTCCCCCCGACCCCCTTACCGTAGCCCGGCTGCTGCCCGGGATAGCTCTGCTGGTTGGGGTACTGCTGCTGGTACCCGGCCTGCTGCTGGGCCGCGCCCTGCTGGTACCCCGCCTGCTGCTGGCTGTACTGCGAGTTCCCTGTGGGGGGAAGGAGACACGCGGTTCATTCCCAGGGACAAAGGCAGCCCTTCCCGCCACTCAGGACGTGGACGCCTCGGAAAACCCTGGGCCACCTCGACTACCTCGGGATCTTCTCTTTCCCACAAATCTTTTACGACATTTTCTCTTCTTGTTTTAGAAGATTACGAATCAACACCCAAAACGAAAGTGAACCGAAAGCAAAGGTTAATGCAAGTGTTTTGGGTTGAACCGCGTCCCCCCGAAAGGTACGCTGGAGTCCTTACCCACACACCTGTGCACGTGGTCTTATCTGGAATTAGGGTCTCTGCAGATGTGATCAGTGAGGGGCAGGCTGGCTGGACTAGAACGAGCCCTAATCCAAGGACGGGTGCTGTCGTAAGAGGGAGTGTGGACACAGACGCAGGGAGAGCCACGTGCTGACAGCACCGTGGAGTGACATGCCTACAGGCAAGGACACCCGGGACGGCCAGAGCCACCGCAAGCGGGGACCGAGGCCGGGGACACACCCCGCGTCGGCTCTCGGACCCCTGGCCCGTTTCGGCAGCACCTGGTCACGGCGGCCCTGGGCCACCACGACAGCCAGAGGCGGCGAGTCGGGACAGTCCATCCCGGCAGCCGCTCGGCTGTGGTGCCGGTCGTGGGAAGGACAAAGCGCGAGGACTCGCACAGGCAACTGAAAGCACCGCTGCCGACGCAGCCACACGGCGGCCAGTGGGGGAGGCAGCGGGGAAACTCTAACGGTCTTGGGTGGAGAATCAGTACCGGTCAGTGAGCCTTCGGAATGTTCTACACACGTCCCCCCCCTTGCTGTCTCTTCTCAGCAGTAAGAGTGGGACGGGGCCGCGGGCCAGAGTGGGTCCCAAGCAGGCTACACGGACTACCCCGCGTGCTTCCCGTGACACTGGGAGGGGGACACCACCACACCCCCATTTCACACACGGGGCGCAGAGAAGGGAGATCCGGAGACGGCCGGTCCTGCGGCTGATGGGAGACGCTGAGGTGAGCGGCAGCTCTAAGGCTGTGTCTCTACGCGGCTCGGAAGGAGCCCTGATGTTTCGGGACACCTTCAGCGTGGAGGCGCACGTGCAGGCAGAGTCCGCGGTGCTGGCTCAGACCCACGTCGGGTTTTTCCTTTGACATTAGGAAATCAGTGCCACAGAGAATCTTTTTTAAGGCAAATATATACCTATATATATGTATATTTTTTTAACGTTTTTTTATTTATTCTTGAGACAGAGAGAGAGCATGAACGGGGGAGGGTCAGAGAGAGAGGGAGACACAGAATCTGAAACAGGATCCAGGCTCTGAGCTGTCAGCACAGAGCCCGACGCGGGGCTCGAACTCACGGACCGCGAGATCATGACCTGAGCCAAAGTCGGATGCTTAACTGACTGAGCCACCCAGGTACCCCAATATACCTATAAATTTTTAAACGTTTATTTATTTAAGTAATCTACGGCCGATGTGGGGCTCAAAGTCACCGCCCCGAGATCATGAGCTGCACGCTCCCCCGACCGAGCCGGCCTGTATGTTTTTATCTTCACGTTGGTAAAGTCCAACCACTATTTCAGATCCACTTTTTCTGTTTTTCAGAGAAAATGCCTTAACTCTCATTTTCAAGATCTCACCAGGCAGTGTCCACGCTAAAAGCCTCGTTTCAGAAGGAAGCCTGCAGTGAGAAAAGTGAGGGTCCCAGTGAGCGCCTCGCCGGACGTGGGCCGAGAGTTAGATGGAAATCTTCCTAGAGCCTTCCCACCGCAGGGTCTCCAGAGCTGCCCGTTCAGATTCAGGCTGGAGACGAAATTCCATTCACGGGTCTCCAAACGCTTTTATAAAAAGACCAGCATAAGCGTGGTTCTGTCGTGTTCTTTTGAGTTAGGGCTTCGCTCTTCAAAACCACGCAGAGCGTGCAGCCTTCATAGTGCGTTCGGTCCTGAGTCTGCAGCGGGGGCTCAGGAGACCCCGGTCCTCACTCGCCAGCGACACCTGCCAGCAGACGAATGGCTGGCCCGGAGAGGATGTGGCAGCCCCCACCTACCCGTGGGGACCCCACTCCAAGACCCCCATGGAAGTCCGAAGGCGTGGGGGCGCCAAGCTCTACACACCCCAAGCGTTTTCCTCGACACACACCCCAAGTGCAGTTTATGAACTCGGCACAATGGGAGATTAACGGTAACGATGAAACAGACCGAGCGTCAGGGAGGGGATCCTCTGCTTCCCTCGAGGGGCCCCGTCACCGAGACGGCAGGGAGACTGTGGGTGGGGGGAGGGAGGGACTACTGTAGTTGCCTGTTCTTTTCTTTATAAGCAAAACATGTCCCAGAAAGAAGAAAACAGAGGCCAGGTTATGAAAACCCGTATTTGTCAAATCTTTTTTTCTACTTTATTTTCCCAATTAAAAGTAAGTTTTCCTTTTCTAGGAGCCGTAAAATACAAGTATTTAAAAACCAGATCCTGGGGCGCCTGGGTGGCGCAGTCGGTTAAGCGTCCGACTTCAGCCAGGTCACGATCTCGCGTTCCGTGAGTTCGAGCCCCGCGTCAGGCTCTGGGCTGATGGCTCGGAGCCTGGAGCCTCTTTCCGATTCTGTGTCTCCCTCTCTCTCTGCCCCTCCCCCGTTCATGCTCTGTCTCTCTCTGTCCCAAAAATAAATTAAAAACGTTGAAAAAAAAATTAAAAAAAATAAAAAAATAAATAAAATAAATAAATAAATAAAAACCAGATCCTGGTGGCGTATTTTTCTAAGCAGCAGCTTTACCGAGAGCCAATTCACCCCGTGAGGGCGTAAAACTGTCCGCGGGGACGTCAGCAGCAGCCACCAAAGCAGCGTGCTCCAACCCCAGGGCGAGTCCCCCCTACAGGGGCCCTGCAAACCCACCGCATCTGCTCTGACAGCTCCTTCCCTGAGGCCGGCAGGCTGGACAGCCACGGGTGGGCAGCCACGGGGCAGATGCAGGGCAGGACGTGGGGCGGGACGTGGCGGGCTCCACACCTCGCCTCGCTCACCCTGGAAGCACATCTGAGACACGGCGGGTCCTCCTCAGGGCTTGAAGTTTTTGCTCAGTCTGCGTACCTCAGCCTCACAGCCCCTTCTTACCGGATGGTAACAGAGGAGCTCACTCACAGGCTATCTGGCTGCGGCCTGGCACCCAGTAGGTGCGCCACAAACGTTAGCAGGGACGCCTCTGGGAAGCACACATCCGCCCTCCCACGCCCGGAAAACCTTCCCTCCACCGGAGTCAAGCCCAGTAGGAAAGGGGCCTGGCTGAGCGTCATGGACACAAAACCACCACCAGGAACCAGTGACCCATCAGCTCAGTGACGCAGTCTATAAAAACTACGGAGCAGGGGCGCCTGGGTGGCTCAGTCGGTTAAGCGTCCGACCTCGGCTCAGGTCACGATCTCGCAGTCCCTGAGTTCGAGCCCCACGTCAGGCTCTGTGCTGACAGCTCGGAGCCCGGAGCCTGCTTCCGATTCTGTGTCTCCCTCTCTCTGACCCTCCTCTATTCATGCTGTCTCAAAAATAAATAAACATTAAAAACGACAACAACAAGAACCAGGGAGCAAGGGTGTGCCTCGGGGACACGCATGGGCCACACTCCGGGTCTCCTCGGGGCAAGACCCTGAGGACACCCAGGATAACAGCGCCATGACCATGGGACCAGGGGTGCGATGGGTCTGGACGGCCACAGGGTCGGGCTGCTTTGATTTTCGGAGATAGTAACGTTTAATATTTGTAAATTTACCTTCCGCACAGGCAGATACGTTCGCGAGATCCACAAATGTGAACACGAAGTCAGCCCGCCTTCAAGAGGTTCAGGGAAAAAGGCCACCCGCAGCCTGCCCGGTCCCCACCCGGTCCCCTCGCAGCCACTTCTATCGGTGTCCTGACCGTCTTCCCAGAGTTCGTCCGTGGGGTGTGTGTGCATGTGCAAACACGTACCGTGTCCCGCAGAAGGCGGCACCCCAGACACCCTGGTCCTCGGCACCCGGCCTGAGCACCCGGCACCACCCGGATTTTCCACCACGGCAGCCACAGAGGCTTTGCTTCCTTTAACAGACACTGTTTAACAGACACATGGACCGGTCACAGGGCCACAGACCCCGGCTCTGTCTGCTCTCCGCCAGTGCAGATCTCAGTGACAGGGTGCAGCAGGACTTCGAGGCTTCCGTGGACTGCTCGGCGGGGGCCCTGATGGCGCTGTGTCCACCTGGCTTGGCGGGTCCCACATCCCCTCATCCCGCTTGGCCCGGAACCAGCCCTCTGCACGTTAGCGCCCTCTCATTCTACGGGACCACCCGGGGCTCCTGTCCCGTGCCACCTCCTGTGAACCCCAGGACCGGCCGCCGCGCCCCACGAGGCTCCCCATCACACTGTGGAATAACGTAATGACTGGAAGACTCTTTATTTTGGCTTCAACCTACCCCCTCCCTGCTTCCACTCGGTGCCCTCCGCCTGCACGGGGCCACGGGCCACTCACGCACATCCAGTCTCCTCAGAGCAGAACACTGCCTGCCTCTCACACCACACCCGGCACTGCCACCCACCGTGGGGTGACCTGGGCCCTGTGACACAAGTGCGGGTAGTGCCGGGTCGAGGTCCAGTTAACGAGACGGAACAAAACGCTTCCAGATTCAGGAGGAAACCATTCCGTCTGCCACACCTGCCTTAAAAAAAGTGACCGTTTTAGCAAACGTCCCGCGGGTTATGGGAGGCGAGAACGCGTGAGCCAAACGTAAGGGTATAAAAATGTGCGCTTCGAAGTTCCAAAGGCTGAGCGGCACGTCCTGAACTTGTCTTTGGAGCAGTCGTTTCTGCCGGAAGGTTCTTTCCTGAGCACTCTCACCGGGACGCCGCACAGCTGGCGGTGAGCAGAGGGCCCCCCCAGTGGAGAGGGCTGAGCGCCGGCGTCCCGGGAGGCGGACGGAGGGCCCACGGCTGCGGCCTCTGCGGACAGGCCCCAGTGCTGGCGTCGGAGCGCGTGCAGGGATGAGCCCCAGGTGGCCCCGAGAGCTCACCTCTTCCCGGCAGGCGGAGACCCAGCGGCGCAGACACCTGAGTGCGCCAGACTCGACTTTTTACGCGTCGAGTTGTTTCTATAATGGCGCAAACACGCAGAGTTTTAGCCGTGTAGAGCCCACCAGCTGGTGTACCCTGGGAAGTGTCACCAGCAGCTGCTGCCTGGAGGCAGGTCAGTGCTCCACAGCTGTCGGCCCCTGGCCCGGAGCCGTGCTGCCGGGCACAGGAACCCTCTCCCCGGGACCCCCGTCTGCAGTGTGGCCTCTGGCCGCGGCCTCTCGGCGGGTCTCCCGCTGCGAGGGGCTCCCCCTCCAGCACCCTGTCCAAGTGCCTCCCGGCGAGGCTGTGTGGGCGCGACTGCCCGGCATGGGCCCATCTGTTCCCCCGTCAGCCCGCGATCCCTCCACCCTCCCATACCCGTGCCAGTGACACGGGCCGGCCGCCACGGTCAGGAGCCCGCAGAGCTGTCGCTGGGCCAGCGTGCGTCTTGGAAACGTCCAAGGTGAGGGGTGTGTGGTGCGTCCCGAGAACGCTCACTCACACCCGCCTTCAACTGGAAGCGAAGAGAAGCAGCTGAGCTTCCGCTGCAGAACAGCGCTTGGGGCGACCGTGTGGACGAGGGGACCGCCTCGGTGGTCTCGGGTGGCGAGTTTCCTGTGGTCGTAACGGAAGGCACGACCAAGCGCGACACAGGAACCACCTGAGTCGTGGTGAGGAGGCAGGATAAAGGTGTTGCCCGCAGGCGCCCTGCGTGGCTCAGCCAGCTAAGCGTGCGGCTCAGGTTGGTGAGTTGCTCTCGGCTCAGGTTGGTGAGTTCGAGCCCTGCGTCAGGTCCGCTGCTGTCAGCGCAGAGCCTGCTTTGGATCCTGTCTCCCCCCTCTCTCGGCCCCTCCCCCATTCTCTCTCTCTCCCAAAAATAAACAAACATTAAAACAAATTTTTTTAAAAAAAAGCGTCACCCTTTCCCCATCAACGGCCAACACTCAATCACTTGACTGGTTCGTAAAAACAACGGGGAACATGAAGTTGTCCATAAATAATTTTACTTCAAGGTGGCTGGGATGTTTTGTTCTCTTGTTCTACACCCATCATCAGGTTTCAGATCCAGCCAGGGGTGATGGCCAGGTCACGGCACCTGCTTTGGGAACAGGTGGGGCACCTGCCGGGGAAGGGGTGAGGACCTGCCTGGCTGCGTGACTGCACAGGCACGGGCCATCACGGGGCCTGGGGAGCCAGACTCGCCAGGACAAGAAGGCTGGGTCTGAGCCGTGTTCGCAAGCAACACCCAAACGTGGGGACAGGGGGAATCGCTGCGGGGAAGTCCTTCTAACTGGGCGATTCTCCCGTATTCTCCACATGTCCTACAATCTCCTACCGCCGTAACTAAGAAACAAGACCGCGCCACAGAAGACAGAATGCAGTTCTTCAAAAAATTAAACACAGAATTACCAGACCCCCCCTAATTCTACTTCTGGGTATAAATGCAAAGGAAACGAAAGCAGGGACTCGAAGAGACATTTGCACGCTGACGTTCACAGCAGCGTTATTCACGACAGCTGAGAGACAGAGACAACTCAAAAGTGTCCATCAATCGGGGCGTCTGGGGGGCCAGTCGGTTAAGTGGCTGATTTCGGCCCAGGTCACGATCTCACCGTCGGTGGGTTCGAGTCCCGCGTCGGGCTCTGGGCTGACAGCTCAGAGCCTGGAGCCCGCTTGGGATTCTGTGTCTCCCTCACTCTCCGCCCCTCCCCCACTCGTGTGGTGTCTTTCTCTCCCCCTCTCTCTCAAAAATAGATGTAAAAAAATTTTAAAACATCGACCGTGGAATGGACGAACAACATGCTGTGCCCACACTAGAAAACGATTCCGTCTTTAAAAGGAAGGACACTCCGATAGCTGCTAACACACGTATGAACCCTGAGGACATTATGCTGACCGAAGTGAGCCAGTCACAGAAGGACAAGTGCTGTATGATCCTGCATGATGGACGCAGTCACACACAGAGACAGAAAGCGGGCGCCGGGGGCTGGGGGCAGGAGATGGGAACCAGTGTCTGACGGGGGCAGAAAATCAGTCCGGAAAACGAACAAGTTCGGGGACGGACGGTCGGGACGGCCGCCCAATGTAAATGTGCTGAACGTCACTGAACTACGCTCAGAAATGGTTCAGGCGGTAAATATTGTTGTGTTTCTAGCTTAATTCTTTTAAAAAGCCACCGTAAACACCTGGTTTGCAAACTGCCTGTTTCATGGTTCTATCTGTGTTTCCTTCCCCAGGGGCCCTGCTACGAAACCTCACGCTGTCTCCCCTTCTGATGTCCTGACCGGGAAGCCTAGGCTATAAACGGGCCGATGTCCCAGTGCCCTGTGGCCTCACGGTTTTCTCTTCTCCTGGGGTCTCGCAAGGGCAGCGAGGTACCTTCACTCTATAGGGGCCCCATCTGAGAGGTTAACGTGCACATTTCTTCCTAGTTGTGTTTGGTGACATCACGTTGGTGGCTGGAAGTCAGTGTGAGTGAGATTATTCACAGCAGGAAAATGGGTGCGTGCCGCTACTTGGCTCTGTGTTGTCAGTCTGCTTCTAGAACGTCACCGCCTCACCCCACCTCTGCGGACAGCTCCCGGCCCAAGCTGCACTTGATCTGGCCAGCAGGTGTTTCAAGAAACGCCCAGGCCAAACCCAAGGAAGCCACGCACCCCAGGTGCATCGCCTGCCTGGCTCGGGAGGGACACGGGGCGCCCGGACCCCCCCACCGAGTCGGGAACTCTTAAGGGAGCCCGTCTGAGCTCCCCCTGCACAGATGGGAGGGTCTGTGCCCCCACAACTCCAGAGCGGCCGCTCCAACCACCCCGCCTGCGTCATGAGCGCAGCGCCCGCAGCGGCCACGGGGACCCTTGGCCTCACGGAGTGTGGCGCCACCCAGCACAGCGCGTGTCTGACTGAAGCGTGGGCCCCGCGCGGCTTACCGCCCTCGTAGTAGTGCTGCGTGGACTCCTCGAAGGACCGGTCGTAGCTCTGCTCCGTGTACGACTGCTGGTAGGCGTAGTCTCCGTGTCCTGCGGGAAAACCCACATGGACCACAGTCAGTGGGGGGGGGGGGTCCAGGCCGCCTGGGCTCGGGGTTCAGTCGTGAACTGAACGGGCAACACGTGGGGTCAGGAGTGCCCGGAGTCAGGCCCGATCCGTCTTTTTCCCGCAGGTTAAGTCTGTGAAGCAGCTTCCCGCCACCTCCTGGCCTCCGTTCCCTTGAGACGCAGGCAGCCACCCTGCTTGGGGGTGAGCGTGAAGAGTCCGTCCGTCACAGTTTACAGAGAGGAGACCGTGTACTCAGTGCCCGACACGTGACAAGGCCCGGCGGCCCCTCATCCCGGGCACCGTGAGCCCTCAGGAGGCCTTGTCACCATCACGTGGCGGCGACACAGCTCGCCCTGCCCCGGCCTCGGCCGCCTCCCCACCGCCCACCCGACGCGTGCTCCGTGCAGGAGCACGCGTCCTTTGCGGGGTCCTTCCCCCTCCAAATCCCACCGATCCTAGGTGACCGCTTTCCACACCACCTCCACAGATCCTGAGACTGTTTAAAATGTGACCGAAAGGCGGCACCAAGGGAAAAGAATCCGCAGAAACTGAGCAGCAGATACAAACCGCCGCCTTCGGAAGGCATTTCATAAGGGCTCCCGTGTCCACCTTCCAAAACAGTTACGTGCCCTGACTCAGGGGACGGCACATCTCAGCCTCAACCCGCTGCTGCCGTTTGGGAAGGGAGAGAGGAGCCTCAAGTAGGTGAGTGGCTGTGGCCTGAACTGGAAGCTTCTCTCAGCAGAGACCAGACGTGCCCTCACCCCCGTTCCCAAAGGCACAAGGGCGAGGGGGACTCCGGGTGCCCTGCCGGCAGAGGCCGGGAGCAATGGGTCTGCACTGGGGGCGACCGGAGCACGGCGGTGGGCAGCCACCCCACGGCCGGTGCTGGGGCGGGTGCGGGCCTCACCGTCAGGGTAGTACTGCTGGCTCATGGGCTCCGAGGCGGCCTGGCCGTGTCCGTACTGCTCGCCTCCGTAGTACTCCTCCTGGCCCAGGTACTGCTGGGACGAGCCTGGGGGCAGGACGGTAACTCAGCAACGGTTCTCCCGTGACGTGACAGCCTCCTCGACGGCCTGGTCGGGACCCCCCGCATCCAGCCCCCAGTCCCCGGGACCACACTTACAAACCTGACCGGCCCGGCACCTGCTGTGGACCCTGCGCCTGACCTAACCCCCTACAGCCCCTCAAGCCTGTCCGCCTCCAGGAGCGGCACCGGCCCTTGTCCTTCCATATTTCGTTAGCCCCACGAGGCTCCGGACCATCCACGATCCTTGCTCAATACTAAAGAACTAAAGCCTCACGCCCCCCAGCTTCTCAGGCGGAAAGACGCGGTGCGGGCATTACCTTGCTGGGAGGGCCGGTAGGGCGCCAGGGGCCGCTGCCCCATCATGCTGCTCCCCTGCCCGCTCTGGCCCATCATGGCAATGGACGACTGGCCCTGGTAGTGCTGGCTCCCGCCCTGCGCCGAGTTGTAGTGGGACGAGGCCGCCTGCTGGTGCATCATGGACACTGGGCGACACGACAGACCCGAATAACCCCAAGAAGCTCCCCAGGAGGGCGTCCTCACCCTCACCCCAGACCCCGGCCGCATCCCTGTCTGACTCCAGCTCCCGGGCCACCTCCACGCACAGAGAAACACGAGTCCTGTCCTGTCATCCCTCGTCCCCCAGGCTAGTTGTGAAGGAGCCACGCCCGTGCCCCCGGATGCTCAGGCCTGTGCCCTCTGGCCTGTCCAGTCGTGCCGCCCCTGCTCAGAGCCCGCTAGAGCAGCACTGCCCAGGAGGACGGGAAGTGAGCCATGCCACGACAGTAAAACAAACAGGTGAGATCTATTTTAGTAATATATCTTGGCTCGATATGTCTAGAATATCCTCATCTTGGGGCACCTGGGTGGCTCAGTTAAGTGTTGATTTTGGCTCCGATCATGATCTCACCGTTTGTAGGTCCGAGCCCCGTGTTGGGCTCTGCGCTGACAGCATGGAGCCTGCTTAGGTTTCTCTTTCTCTGCCCCTCCCCTGCTTGCTCATTCTCTCTCTCAGAAAAAAAAAAAAAAAAAAAGGTGCCCGGATGGCTCAGTTGGTTGAGCATCTGACCGGCTCAGGTCGTGATCTCACGGTTTGTGAATTTGAGCCCTGCGTCGGGCTCTGCTCCCCCACCCCCGCCCCTCCCCCTGCTCATGCTCTCTCCCTCCCAAAACAGCCAGACATTACAAGACGTAAAAGTAAACTAGGGAGAGAGCTCATGATCTCCCTGTCCGTACCAAGCCTCTGAAATTCAGGCTCTGACACTCTGGGACGGCTCGATGGGGACCCGACGTTTCCCAGTGCTCGGCACCCCGCTCCCAGCCCACGGGGCTCCCTTGGCCCAGCGTCCGTGGCCCTGCACGCTGCCCACTTCTGCGCTCTGGCCACACCACTCCCGACCCCGCGTGAGCCTGGTCCCGTCCTCAGATAGGGCCCGGACCGCCCCTCGGCACGGCCTCGCCTGACGCTCCCGCGGGGACTGGTGGAAACCCCCTCTCCACAGAGCCAGACCTCACGTGGCCTGTTCCCACGGCCCCCACCCCTTCAGAAGCCCCACAGGACCGCGTGCACGGTCTGCACATATTTCGAAGGGTCACGGGGGCCGGCAGGGCGTCCCAGGGCCGAGCAGGGCGGTACCTGGGTTGGACTGCATGTTGATGTTGGCCCGGGACACGTAGTTGCCGATGGCGCCCTGGCCCTGCAGGGGCACGCTCTGCGAGGCGGGTCCCGAGTGGCTGTAGCCGGGCCCCGTGCCGTGGCCGCTGCCCGACATACTCATGGAGGTGGTGGGCAGCGTGCTCTGCGCCGTCTGCTGCATGGACACGTGGTTCGGACCTGCCAGGAGCACAGGGAGGGGGCCTTAGACCCACCAGAGACCGCGTCCGATGGCGGGCCTGGCCCTGCCGCTAGACACCCCACGTTTCCTTCGAGCGATCGCGCGGAGGGAGGCCAGCCCGTGGTCGGCAGCGCCACCGATGAAGGAAACGAACCGAGCGCGGGAATCGCACGTTCGCTGTGACAGGGACGGTTCCCGGTGGCTAGAGATCTAGCTCTTGATCCGAAGATAACCTTTTTGCTCTTGTTTAAAAAACCCACCCGGAACCCCACGCGTGGATGTGAAGTCAAAGCAGAGCAGGGGACCTGAAGCGCTTTATCCCCTTTGCATGTTACCCCTGCGCACGTGCGCCCGGGCACAGCAGCGCCCCCGCAGCCGGGGCCTCTGGGAGGAGGGACGCCCCACGCTCAGCTCTGCAGGGCACGGGGTGCTCTGCCGAGACAGCCAGGCTCTGGGGAGCCCGAGGCGGTGACCCTGTCGCCGGTGCTCCGGGTACTCACCGTTGCCGATCTGGCCCTGCATGAGGGAGGACGGGGGCAGGCCCGTGCCGATGGCATCACTGAGGCTGCCCTGGGAGTGCAGGCCCTGGCTGGAGCCGCTCTGGGACAGCGCTCCGGGGCCCAGGTTCATGTTCTGGGTGGGCGGCTGCAGGCGACAAGAAAGTAACGGGAGGCTGGTTAACCCAGAGACGAAGCACCCGAAGCCCTCCGGGGACTCGGCGGTTCGAGAGAGCTACCTCGACGGCTCACGGCCACCTGGCAGATGTCTGTGACCAACTGCCGCTCACACACGTGATCGCTGACTGCGGACTACGAGGCCCAAACACCTCAGGCCAGGAGACGGTACACCGAGCATTCTTGTGAGCGTTCAGACCTTAAGCGAGTACCAAGCTAACCAGCACATACTGGAGGTTCAAAGATGGGCCCTCCTCACTGGGGATGCAAGGGACCACCTCACCGGTCCACCGCACTGCCCCTGCCCCTGCACCCTGGCCTCAGCTGGCCAGGATTCGCTGTGTCCCTCATCCACACCACCCCATGCCCCGGGGCCTTTGCACAGACTGCCCTGTGCCCTAGCCCTGGCCCTCTCATTGCTCCTCCCGTGCGTGTGCCCTGCCCTGCAGCAAGCCCAACCGTGATCAGGATGTAGAAGGCGACGGGACGCACGAGGGACCCCTGCACCCTCACCTCCCGGATCCAGACCAAACAGCAGCTCCGAAGGTTCGGAGGCAGATGCTGTCTACACCTGGCCAAGAAAATGAAGTTCCCCACAGGATCCACTGCTGTCTCCAGAGCGAGGAATCCCGATTTCATAGGCCAATCAATGTCCGTTTGACAATTTCGTCGGCAAGACACCCTGGCACCTATGACATCACTTTCCAGGGCACCAGGGGGCATCGCGTGTGTCCCAGAACGTCCCTGCCCACCACGGTCTACACGGGCCGGTCCTTCTCGCGGCTCTGCCTTCCGGTCCACCTGCGGGAGGCGGCCACTGCTGGACCTTGCCTTGGCAGCAATTATTTGCTTTGGGGAAAACGGATTTTAAAAAGTTAAGCAGAAAACAAAGTATGTTGACACTTAAAACTTCGCTGCACCGGTGGCATCTCACAGTCCTGTTGCCGAATCGGAGCGCCGTTTATTCCCGGGCAGCATCTTCAGACTCGCTCAGAAGGGCTCGCGATAAAGAGCGAGAATCCCCCGCACCACCTCCTGTTCCCCGCGGAGACCTGCTGCCCACCGTTTCTAGGTTTGCTTCCTCGGGGTCTCCTCCCTTTGCTACAGAAACTGATGTCATGATTCTGACCAGTCCACTTCCGACTCGGGCCGACTGGCCTCCTGCCCCCTTTGCGGGCTCCTGTCTGTTCCTTGGCACGTAACACGCTCCGACGGCTGCTCCCCGGATCGCACCGGGCAACTGCACTGGGCGAGGGTGGCCCACTGTCCCCCCCTGCCCCCCGCGGGCACTCACGGCGGGCAGCAGGGACTGCATGTTCTGGTTAGAATCCGCGATCGTGGCCAGGTAGACCAGGTTCCGGTGCAGGATCTGCTGGTACCTGCAGGGGTGGGGCACACGGTGAGGCAGTGCCCGCGGGCCAGTCGGAAGAAGCGAAGTCCACCCGGGACAGCCTCGCAGCCGGGCCCCAGGGGGACACTGACCTTTGGGGACGGGGCAGGCAACACAGCGCTCTGTGCTCTAGCACAGGGCCGGGCAGGGAACAGGACCCGGCCTGAGTCGTGAGCGGGATCCTGTCTGACGAAAACATGCTGAAAGGCCCCGAGGCGGTGGCCCGAGGGCACGCGCCACCAGGTCCGTTCAGAGCGGTGGGAGGAGGCAGAAGACCGAGGGAGACACCTGAGCGGACGCCAGAGGACAAGCCCTCCTCCATCTGACCGTGACACGCGGCGGACTTGATCTCTCTGCCCCCTGGAAGCGGCCCCCCCAAACAGGCCGGGAGGACGTGGGGAAGCCCGGTTCAACCCAGGAAAGCCCCCAGGCGCGTGGCGGCCGCTCACACACGCCGGGCCTCCGGGTGGCTCTGACAGCCAGCTCCTGCACCTACGCCGCGTCCAGCCCCGGGGGTCTCGCGAGGTCCCGCCCGGGGGCGCTCATCGTCCCCTGGTGTGTCCCCCCAGCAGCCCCCTCCGCCCACACTTCATTTCCCTCCACATCGTCTCCCCCTCCTCGGGGAGCGCCCTGGGGTGGGGGGACGAGGCCGTCCTCTGAGGGTGACCTCCGCAGCCCGACGGCCACTTACTGGGTGCACTCGGCCGTCTTGCCCTTGCTCTGGTAGTCCAGGATACACTGGATCAGGTGGTGGTTCTCGTCCAGCATCTGAAGGGGAAGCGGATGTGAACAGGGACACAGATGCGTCTCCGGCGCCCGGCTGGAGGGTCACGGGGCGGAGCCGGAGTCGCTCCGTTAGGTGCGTGACGGTAACCGTCACCCGCGTGCAGGCGTTCTACGCGCAGAACTGCCACTCTTGCTCATCGCGCCGCTCGGCAGAACCGAACACTCTCCACGTCCCTGTGCTAAGCACGTGGCCCTCCATGTGCCAGGGTCAACCCCGCGCCCCCCCGCCCACCAAACCCAGGGGCGGGTCCCAGGACCTCTCACCCGGCAGATGAAGACCCACAGCCGCCAGCTCACCATTTTCCAGGGCCCGTGACCACAGCGCATCTGTCCAGCTAGGGCGGGCCCAGAGTCTACGTTAGGGAGGCTGGGCCGCGGGGTCTCTGTCTGGAGAGGCCAGGCAGGCAGTCCCGCCCGGGCGAGGCAGCTCGCAGCCCTGCGGGGCACCACAAAGGCCTACCAGAGCCAGCTTTTCAGGACGGCCACGTCGGGGGCAGCGCCCGGCAGGGTCTGGGGAGACCCGGGAGGAGGCGATGGAAGGAAGCACAAGGGGGAGGAGGGCCTAGTGGGAGCAGGGAGGGGTGAGCCGGAGCCGCTGGGGAGGGGAGGGCAGGGCAGGGCAATGTGCACGGGGCGGTGCCCAGCAAGGTGAGCCCTCCTCCAGCCAGCTGTGAAGAGAAGATCCCGGCTTATTCACCACCCGTGCCGTGCCGCGAGCACCCTCTGGAAGGAGGGGCAGGACCGCGCCCAAGGCCAACGCTGCTTTCCACGGAGAGGTCTTTACTCGGAAACTCGGGCCGAAAGAAAGCTCTGTGACTTTTGTCCTCAACGACTACCGGTCACCACGGTGCGGGCTCTTCTGGGAGGGCTCAGCGCCACAGGCCCCTGAGCCAGAGGAGGCGCCCCCTGCTCGCCACCGCCCAGAAGGCAGCTCACCCTTCCTCCCTGTGCGACGTGGGCTCCTCCCTGCACTCTGACCACGGAGTCCTCCTCCAGAGCTCGGGGCCCGAGCCCGTCCACGGAGGGGAGGCCAAGGCGGCACAAAGGGCCTGACTGGGCCACGCCACAAGGCCGAGTCTGCCCCGCGGCCCTGCAGGCAACCGTCCCCCAGCCTCTGCGACCTCGGGGTCGGTCTCTCCTGCTCGGCCTTAGTTTACAGCTCTGTCCTGTCTACACTCCGCCGTTTTCTCCCACGTGGGGGCAGTGGAGGCAGGCACTGCGGGCCCAGGAGCCGCCGGGGGGCTTGCTGAGGACAGGTGGCGGCGGCTGGGCCCACCCTGAGGGCAATCGGGACTCGGCGTCCAGGTTGATTAAGGTAAACGACTAGAATGACCTTCCTCTCCCTCTGCGAGCCACCCCTCTACGGCTTCAGCTTCCTGCCTGAAACTGCCGGGCAGGGATTCTCTCCCAAGGACACACGCCACAGAGCTGAAGTGCTATCAGGAGGTCCGTTTTAGCCTCGTCGTTTTTTTTAAATTTACTTCTTTTGAGACAGGCAGTGACGGAGAGAATACCCCAAGAAGGCTACGTGCTGACAGCGCAGAGCCCGACGCAGAACCCGACGTGGGACTTGAGCTGACGAACCGGGAGATCGTGACCTGAGCCGAAACCAAGAGTCGGAGGCTTAGCCGACTGAGCCGCCCAGGTGCCCCACCACATCGTCCTTAACGTTCCAAAAGGGACAGAAGCTAAAGAGTCAAGGCCAGCAACACTTCAGCAGACCGTAGCGTAAGCAGCCATCGCGAACAGTTCGCAGTTTTCCTGCGCACGAGGAAACGTACCGGAAGGGGATCGAGGAAAAGGACACGAAATGGAGCACCATCTCAGTTAAGTTACGAACACTTGGGAAAAAAGGCCAGGCCAGAGTGGGTGGCAGATGGCGGACTGGAGGCCCCTGACCTCTAAACCCGGACGACCCGGTGAGCACGGGACGTGAACAGAGCAGAGCTGAGACAGCAGTGCCAGAGTTCTAGAACCGGAGGGCAGATCCTGGGGTGCCGGATGCGACACAGCCACACCGGGAGCCCAGAGAGCAGGAAGGCGGAAGCCCCAGGACCTTCCCCACTGCTCACCGGTAGGCTGGGAGGCGGAGAAGGGGGGCGAGGCAGAGGGGTAGCACCAGGGCACCGGAGGCAGGGCGCACCCCCCAGTGTCACCACAGACCAACCCGCCCCGGGCCCTGGCCCTGAGCAAGAGTACTCCCGGGAAGCCTGCCACCTAGAAAGATCTGGACGATCTAGACAATCTAGACAAGCCGAGGCCAGCTGCAGACGCCGAACCTGGGGGAGACGAACACCATGCAAAAAGGAAGCTTGGAAAAACAAAAGGAGAGAAAAGCGCAACTGTTACTCATATCCCCAAAAGACAAAAAAAACCGTATTCGTTAAAATATTTTTTTACGTTTGTTTATTTTTGAAAGACAGAGACAAAGCACGAGCAGGGGAGGGGCAGAGAGAGGGAGACAGAATCTGAAGCAGGCTCCAGGCTCTGAGCTGTCAGCACAGAATCCGACGTGGGGCTCAACCTCACAGACCGCAAAATCACGACCTGAGCCGAAGTCGGATGCTCAACCGACTGAGCCACCCACGTGCCCCAAAAGACTGTACTCGTTAATAAAAGATGCCATTAAACAAAGCAAAACGAGCTCTGGAATATTTCTGTATTGACCAGAGCAAAAAACAATTAACGCAAGGTTGGAACATAAAGTTGAGAAAAACTCCTAGAAAGCGGATTAAAAACACCAAGGTAGAAAACAGAAAAGATGACAAAATTAGAAAAATGATCTGATTGGCAAGAAACAATTCTTCAAGGACTTCCAGAAAGAACACACAGGGAGAAAAATCATCTAAAAATTTGTTCGAAGTATTTTCTCAGAATTGAAGGATGTGAATTTCCATATCAGAAGGTTCTCCAAGGGGCCAACTTGCCAAAAACATCAAGGACAACACAGAGATCCTAAAAATGAACCAACTGAAAAACTACGGCATTGAGTTTCTCCACACAGGCCAGAAGTTGGTGGACAGTGGAGAACAACTACCTGATCCCGAGTGAGGCTTCCTGAGGCGGGGCAACCGGATCCCGAGTGAGGCTGAAGAGGGATGACCAGATCCGGAGACTTTCTGAGGAGGGACGACCAGATTCCCAAGTGAGGCTTCCTAAGGAGGGGTGACCGGATCCCGAGTGAGGCTTCCCGAGGAGGGACGACCAGATCCGAAGACTTCCTGAGGAGGGACGACCGGATCCCGAGTGAGACTTTCTGAGGAGAGATGATCGGATCCTGAGGGGAGACTTCCTGAGGTGGGGCGACTGGATCCCAGGTGAGGCTGAAGAGGGATGACCAGATCCGGAGACTTTCAGAGGAGGGACGACCAGATCCCGAGTGAGGCTTCCTGAGGAGGGACGACCAGATCCGGAGACTTCCTGAGGAGGGACGACCAGATCCCGAGTGAGACTTTCTGAGGAGAGATGATCGGATCCTGAGGGGAGACTTCCTGAGGAGGGACGACTAGATCTGAAGACTTCCTGAGGAGGGATGACCAGATCCAAGTGAGACTTTCTGAAGGGGAATGATTGGATCCTGAGAGAGACTTTCTGAGGAGAGATGATCGGATCCTGAGGGGAGACTTCCTGAGGAGGGACGACCTTATCCCGAGAGAGACTTTCTGAGGAGAGATGATCGGATCCTGAGGGGAGACTTCCTGAGGAGGGACGACCGGATCCTGAGTGAGACTTTCTGAGGAGAGATGATCGGATCCTGAGGGAAGACTTCCTGAGGCGGGGCGACCGGATCCCGAGTGAGGCTGAAGAGGGATGACCAGATCCGGAGACTTTCTGAGGAGGGACGACCAGATTCCCAAGTGAGGCTTCCTAAGGAGGGGTGACCGGATCCCGAGTGAGGCTTCCCGAGGAGGGACGACCAGATCCGAAGACTTCCTGAGGAGGGACGACCGGATCCCGAGTGAGACTTTCTGAGGAGAGATGATCGGATCCTGAGGGGAGACTTCCTGAGGAGGGGTGACCGGATCCCGAGTGAGGCTGAAGAGGGATGACCAGATCCGGAGACTTTCTGAGGAGGGACGACCAGATCCCAAGTGAGGCTTCCTGAGGAGGGGTGACCGGATCCCGAGTGAGGCTTCCCGAGGAGGGACAACCAGATCCGAAGACTTCCTGAGGAGGGACGACCAGATTCCCAAGTGAGGCTTCCTAAGGAGGGGTGACCGGATCCCGAGTGAGACTTTCTGAGGAGAGATGATCGGATCCTGAGGGGAGACTTCCTGAGGAGGGGTGACCGGATCCTGAGTGAGACTTTCTGAGGAGAGATGATCGGATCCTGAGGGAAGACTTCCTGAGGAGGGACGACCGGATCCCGAGTGAGACTTTCTGAGGAGAGATGATCGGATCCTGAGGGAAGACTTCCTGAGGCGGGGCGACCGGATCCCGAGTGAGGCTGAAGAGGGATGACCAGATCCGGAGACTTTCTGAGGAGGGACGACCAGATTCCCAAGTGAGGCTTCCTAAGGAGGGGTGACCGGATCCCGAGTGAGGCTTCCCGAGGAGGGACGACCAGATCCGAAGACTTCCTGAGGAGGGACGACCGGATCCCGAGTGAGACTTTCTGAGGAGAGATGATCGGATCCTGAGGGGAGACTTCCTGAGGAGGGGCGACCGGATCCCAAGTGAGGCTGAAGAGGGATGACCAGATCCGGAGACTTTCTGAGGAGGGACGACCAGATTCCCAAGTGAGGCTTCCTAAGGAGGGGTGACCGGATCCCGAGTGAGGCTTCCCGAGGAGGGACGACCAGATCCGAAGACTTCCTGAGGAGGGACGACCGGATCCCGAGTGAGACTTTCTGAGGAGAGATGATCGGATCCTGAGGGGAGACTTCCTGAGGAGGGGCGACCGGATCCCAAGTGAGGCTGAAGAGGGATGACCAGATCTGGAGACTTTCTGAGGAGGGACGACCAGATCCCAAGTGAGGCTTCCTGAGGAGGGACGACGAGATCCGGAGACTTCCTGAGGAGGGACAACCGGATCCCGAGTGAGACTTTCTGAAGGGGGATGATTGGATCCCGAGGGGAGGCTTCCCGAGGAGGGACGACCGGATCCCGAGTGAGACTTTTTGAGGAGAGATGATCGGATCCTGAGGGGAGACTTCCTGAGGAGGGACGACTAGATCTGAAGACTTCCTGAGGAGGGATGACCAGATCCAAGTGAGACTTTCTGAAGGGGGATGATTGGATCCCGAGTGAGACTTTTTGAGGAGAGATGATCGGATCCTGAGGGGAGACTTCCTGAGGAGGGACGACCTTATCCCGAGAGAGACTTTCTGAGGAGAGATGATCGGATCCTGAGGGGAGACTTCCTGAGGAGGGACCTTATCCCGAGAGAGACTTTCTGAGGAGAGATGATCGGATCCCGAGGGGAGACTTCCCGAGGAGGGACGACCTTATCCCGAGTGAGACTTTCCGAGGAAAGATGATCGGATCCTGAGGGGAGACTTCCTGAGGAGGGACGACTAGATCTGAAGACTTCCTGAGGAGGGATGACCAGATCCAAGTGAGACTTTCTGAAGGGGGATGATTGGATCCCGAGGGGAGGCTTCCCGAGGAGGGACGACCGGATCCCGAGTGAGACTTTTTGAGGAGAGATGATCGGATCCTGAGGGGAGACTTCCTGAGGCGGGGCGACCGGATCCCGAGTGAGGCTGAAGAGGGATGACCAGATCCGGAGACTTTCTGAGGAGGGACGACCAGATCCCGAGTGAGGCTTCCCGAGGAGGGACGACGAGATCCGGAGACTTCCTGAGGAGGGACAACCGGATCCCGAGTGAGACTTTCTGAAGGGGGATGATTGGATCCCGAGGGGAGGCTTCCCGAGGAGGGACGACCGGATCCCGAGTGAGACTTTTTGAGGAGAGATGATCGGATCCTGAGGGGAGACTTCCTGAGGAGAGACGACCTTATCCCGAGTGAGACTTTCTGAGGAGAGATGATCGGATCCTGAGGGAAGACTTCCTGAGGCGTGGCGACCGGATCCCGAGTGAGGCTGAAGAGGGATGACCAGATCCGGAGACTTTCTGAGGAGGGACGACCAGATTCCCAAGTGAGACTTCCTGAGGAGGAA
Organism: Panthera leo; assembly: GCF_018350215.1. Classification (NCBI taxonomy): domain Eukaryota; kingdom Metazoa; phylum Chordata; class Mammalia; order Carnivora; family Felidae; genus Panthera; species Panthera leo. Next base: position 1,838,907 of record NC_056681.1, read on the forward strand.
CAACCGGATCCCGAGTGAGACTTTCCGAGGAGAGATGATTGGATCCTGAGGCGAAGCTTCCTGAGGTGGGACGACCAGACCCAAGCGAGGCTTCCCCAGGAGGGACGACTCGAAAGGCTGGCAATACCATCGGGACGAGCCAGAGGTCAAGGTGGAGCCGTGGCGGGCGAGTCGTGGCGAGACCCTCCCGAGCCGCTCTCCACCCCCCCTCCCCACCCCCGAGGCCAGCAGGGTGACCGGCCCCCCGCCGTGCGCGCACGGGGGGACCCCCGCCTCCTGCCGGCCTCCGCGGTCCCTCCGCACCCCTCTCCGCGGCTCCCGGCTTCCTGAGGCCTCCGCCGGAGCCGCAGCCGGGCCCGCACGCACCGAGCGCCCGCAGCAGGCCGGCCCGTCGGGGGGGAAGGGCCCTGGCTCCCCGGACGGGAGCCGAGCCGGTGCCCGGTCCGCCGCCGCCTCCCGCTCCGGCCTCGTGGCGGGGGGGGGGGGGCCGCCGGGGAGTGCGGTCACTCTCCGCACCGACATCCGTCACCTCCTCCCCGGAGCCTCTGGCTTCTGTCACGTCGGCGCCGCAAACGTCACGGTGCCCGCCGCGGCTCGGGCGGGAAAAGACCGGCCCGATCTCTTCACGGGCCCTGAGGGACTCGGGGACATCGGCGCCGGGTCCCCCCACTCCCGCACCTCGGGCGGGGGGCGGCGCTGCCTCGGTCACAGCCCGGGGATCCCGGGACAACCGGCCTCTGACTCCGCGCACGCGGGCCAGGTGCTCGGGCCCCGGCCCGCTGGCCGGGGGACAGGTCAGGGGCACGGGGCCAGGGCCACCAGAACGTCAGTGGAGACACCTGTTGGTGTCACGTGGCAGACCCCGGCTGCTGCCCCGTCCCCGGGTCCCGGGCTGCACCGCGAGGGTGGGAGGCCGGCGCGTGCCGGGGGAGCGCCCGGATGCTTCCTCACCCTCCGGCCCGAGGGGGCCCCGTGGCCTCGTGTCACGGGGCAGAGGGCCCGGGCCCGGCTCTTCCCTCCGGAGACGGTGCTTCCTCACACTTCCCCCACGGGGGCGGCACTCAGGGCCTCACGAGCAGACCCACGGCACCCCGCGCCCCGGCCGCCCGCAGCCCCCCGGGGTCCACCGGCCCCAGGACCGGCCCCCCCGGGACCAGAGGCGGGAGGCATCGCCCCCTCCCGTCCCCGGGGATGGAAAGAGAGACAGGTTCGGTGCCTCCCTTGCCTGGGACCGTGCTCACCGGGGAGAAGGCTTTCGGTGACAACTGCCCAAGACAGTCAATTAGACAAGTTGGGGGTGGGGGGCTCGGCATCCGCAAGCCGCTGGCGGCGGTAGGACAGCGAATTGTTGAAAAGACCAGTTTTACCTTCTTTACCGAGTCAGCTCGTGTTCTTGAAGACGAGTTCCAGGCCTGAGAACGTACGGCACCCGCCCCCAGCCCAGACGGCCGTCCTTCACCTCTGTGCCCCTGCCCCCCAGCCCCCGGGGCACGAAGGGCGGTGGCGCAGGGCTGGTCTGATGCCGCCCCCTCCCTGACGCGCAGATCCCGAGCCCGGCACCTGCCCTCGGGGGTCTCGCTCGTCTGCACTGGACCCTCGCTGGCAGACACGCCAGGTGCCCAGCTCCCGCAGAGCCTGTCTCCCCCCGGACAACGTGCCGGGGGCACACGGGGACAAGACCCCGTTCCCACCCTCCGGCCAAGAAAACGAATTAAGGAGAACGACACCAGCAGGGACGGTAAAACTCACGTTTATTAAGCGACTACCGTGTGCCAAGAAACTAAGAGGTGCCTGGCCAGCAGCCAAGGCCTGGTGTCCGGGGCCCCCTCCGATGTGCCCAAGCCCAGCCACACGGCCCACGGACGCGACTGCCACGCCACCCTGCGAGCGCAGTGGGAGCGCGGCATTGGGCGGCGGGGATCCCCTGGTCCCGAACCAGCAGAGAGCAGCCCATGCAGGTCCCAGCCTGCAGGCCAGCTAGCCAGCTGCGGGGACACTGCCCGTCTCCACCTCAGGGTCCCTGGCAAAGTCACATTCCCTACGGTCCCCCCCAAGTGCCGTGCTGCCCTCTGCCCCGGCACCGAAACGGTTTGGTCACCACCGGAGAAACCTCCCGAGCGCTCAGCGCAGGCTTCCCCCAGGCTGGCTCTCCCCGCCCTTCCGGTTTGGGACCACCGGCAGGACCACCCTCGACTCCTTCAATCTCCCGCATCCTTCTGTGCAGACCACGTGCGGGACCGCCGCAACTCCCTGGATCTTCCAGAGCCTTCCTAGCCTCGCTCCTTGGTTTTCCTTGTCTGGAATCTCTCTCCCAGACACGTCTTCTGTTACGAGTTAAACCGTGTTCCTCAAAATATTAGGTTCGAGTCCCAACCCCCGGAGACTGCCAACGCGGCCAGGTTTGAAAACGACGTCTTTACACCGTATTCGAGTCCAGGCGAGGTCAGACTGAGGTCGAGGGAGCCCTAAATCCTACGAACGGCGTCCTTAAAAGAAAAGGGCGATTTGGACACAAAGATACACGCGGAGAAGAACACCCCAGGAAGGCTGAGGCAGGGGTGGGGTGAGGCGTCGACAAGCCCGCAGCAGCAGCAGCTCAGAGAAAAACAGCAGAGCCTCCCCGAGAGCCCCCAGAAAGTCACCAGCCCTGCCCACGGCTTCATTTTGGACCTTCTGGCCTCCAGAGGATGAAAAGTAAATTTCTACCGAGTCTACGACAACGTCACGGCAGCCACAGGAAATGAACACGTCTGCCTCTCCCCGATGCTTCCACTGGTGGAACCAGGGTCACAGACGCTCTAGTACGTACCGAGCACTAGCTGTGCCAGGCAGCGTGCCAGGCTAGGGACACAGCGAAGAATAATTCGGTAACGTGCAAACTCAGGAGCCCCAGCAACCTGTCAAAGCGCTGCAGTTACCACAGGACTGCCAAGAGAGAATGGGGGAGGGGATGTCTGAGTGGGCCTTGAAGGCCGAGCAGAAGTTTGCCGGGCAAAGTCCTGCTCAAATAGATGCTGAGGACAAGCCGTGTACTTCCTGCTCTCTCGCCTCCCTCAACGCTCCGAGCGTGGGTGTAAGACCCGCACCTCTCAGCCCCTCACAGCCAGCCAGCAAGACCCCCACCTGTTCCCTGCCACAGCGCCAAGGTAATACGCGGACTGCCAATCCCGTCAGTACAAATCAGGCGAGGGCCTAAACGGAAGGCCCGTTTTCCACGGTCAGCGAGTTTCCCTCTTTGCGACCTGATGCCTGGGGACATCGGGCGCTCCGGCACGCGGTTTTGCCCAAAGACTTCCGGGAGCTTTAACGGGGCGTGAGCGCAAAGTGCAGATAGCTAGATGGGTGCTGAGCCAAAAGAGGCTTTGGAAACAGTGTCTGCGCTCATCACATTCGAGCTCCAAAAAGGCAAGGTGCCAGGAAACCCCCCTGGATTGCCCGAGGGTGCCTCTGAGCCAATCGTTTGACCCTGTGTTTAGCCAGGCGCTCCCAGGGCGACAATCACTGGCGACAGGTGACCCTAGAGCTACTGTGCGGGTCTGTCTCCCCGCAAGCCTCTTAACAGCAACCACGCTTGTCTTCACTATGCCTCAGTTTCCCTATCTGTAAAACGAACACACTACCTGCCTGCCACAAAGAGTTAAGATCCGCAAAGCCCGGCGAGCAGGGCCAGGCAATGCAGAAAGTGCTCGGTGTTTACTAAACAAACGCAAACGTCGCACTTCTGCGCACTTCTGCCCCTTCTCAGGTGCTCTCTTTCCCGTTGGCAGCTCGCTGACGTCCACTCGCCAAAACCGGCCGCAGCAAAGGCAGTCTGCAGACAGGCAAGAGGCAGAGGACAAGGTCCACAAGGTCCTGGCGAGCCCCTAAGCAAGAGGGGCGGCGGTCGTGAAGGCCAACCCCGCCGGCGAGAAGCAGCTAGTGGGGAACCGAGGCGCACCGCTGACCCGAGACTCCCCAGGGCGAAAAAGAAACCAGGGCAGCTGCCACAGACGCCGAGAAAATGCAAACGGGAATGGCTAGCACCGATTTTCTTCTGAACTTGCCTTCTACGGAGAAACAGAAATCTTAAAATCCCAGACCCAAAGCGCAAGGCTTCTGGTAAAGGTGCCCCCACACCCACGTGAGCGTGATCTCGGTAAAACCACAAGGCCAAACTTACAGGACGCGGGGAAAGGCTGTAAAGCGAATCGGTAAAGTTTCTGTTAGGTGAGGAGGCTGGCCGGGGTGTCAGGCTGAAAAACAATGTGACACGCGAGTAAGGGCCGCGGCGCGCGGCGGACGGGTCGGCCCCGGGGCTGCCGCGCTCCGGGCCGGGCTCCGGGGCCGCGCGGGCTCGGCGCCCCGCGCTCCACGCGCCCCCCGCGGGCCTCGCAGGGCCGGGTCCCCGCGCGCCCGGGGCCCCGCCGCCGCCCGCGCCGCCCCGGCCGCCGCCGGCCCGGCCCAGCCGGGCGGGCCCGGGTCCCCGTCCCCACGCCGAGCGGGGCGCGGGCGGCGCGGGGGGCGGCGGGGTCGCGGCCGTCGGCTGCGCCCCGGCTTTGTTCGCGCCCCGCGCCCGCCGGCAGCCCGCGCCTCGGCCCCGCGCACCCCGGCCCCGCGCGCCCGCCCCGGCCCACCTTCTGGATGGTTTGCTGCGTGACCTCCCCTTTGCCGCGCGGCCGGGCGGACGCGAAGGCCACCGACATGGTCGCGCGCGGGATCTGCCCGAGCTCCTCGGGGCTTCTGCTCCGGCGGCGCTCGGCGGCCCCGGGCGCTCATTCTCCGCAGTCGCTGGGGGGGGGGGGGGGGGGCGGGGGCCGCGGGGGGCGCCGCGCCGTGGACTCGCCCGCCCCGCCGGCCCCTGCGTCGCCCCCGGGCCCGCCGCGCCGCCGCCCCCGCGCGCCGTCCGCCCCCCCAGGCCGAGCCCCCGGCGGCGCCCCGCGTCGGCCGCTCTGCGCCCCGCGCCCGGCCCTCCACCACCGGGCCGCCCCCCGCTCTCCGTCGCCGGTGGTTCGGCCCGGCCCCGCCCCGACGCGCGCGCACGTCAGCCCGACGCCGCCTGACGCCGCCCGACGCCGCCGTAAGGCGCCGGACGCCAGCAGCGCAGTGCGCGGCGGCGGGGGCGGGCAGGCGCGCGACGCGGGAGCGGAGGCGTCGTGAATCGCTGGCCGCGCGGCCGTGAGTGTGCGCTTTTCCCCGGCTCCGCCGCCGCGCCGCCGGCATGAGCTACGACCGCGCCATCACCGTCTTCTCGCCCGACGGCCACCTTTTCCAAGTGGAGTACGCGCAGGAGGCCGTGAAGAAGGGCTCGACCGCGGTGAGCGGCGGCCGGCGGGGCCTGGCGTGCGGGGCGGGTGGCGAGAGCGGGGCGGCGGACGCTGGTGCGCGCCGGGCTCCCGGGGTCGGCCCGGGTTCGCCCGTGCTCACGGCCTCCGCCGTAGGGATGCGCTTTGTTCGGGAGCCCCGGGATCGTTGGTGTCGCTGAAGGAAGCGGGGCGGGGGCCCGTTTGGGACCTGCGGATGCTGGGACGGCCGCGCAGGCGGGCGCAGGAGAGTCTGGGGCCACTGCCCTCCTGCCGGTGGGTTCTCACCGAAGGGTGGCAGTGCTACCTGTGTGCCAGTGACTGCGCACGGGCGCTCGCGAGGCCGGCGCGCTCGGTGTGAGCGCTGAGCCTTGGAGTACCGGTTTCTGTTTCCCTCGGGCGTCTCCAGGGTGTATGAGCGGCCGTGGGACGGCCATTTTGGCGGGTCACCCTTGCAGGGCCCTGCTTGGGCCCTGGGCCGTGGGCGCGGGCACCTAGCAGCAGGGCTGGGTCGTTGTTGGCTCGGTGACTCCCTCACGTCCGTGAGCAACTTAGGTGAGCCGCACCCCTGCGGTCCCGGCCAGGGGACTTCCCCACTGGGGACGGCAGTGGTCCTGGAAGCCCAGGTGCCCTTCAGGAACAAAGAGAAGCAGGCTCTCCGGGGCGGCGGTGCCACCGGGAGCCCTCCACCGGGTCGGGCAGCGTGGCGATCATTCTCCTGCTGCCATCTGAGCACAGATCTGAAGTTCGGGCCACCATTTGAATTTTGGATGGGGGATGCGTTTGAGACGCCTGTGGGTCTTTCCTGGTGTTACTGGTTTTCCTCTTACCTGCTGCCTGTCTCGGAGGTTCGCGCGCACAGAGAAAAAGGACACAGCTCTGGGCGATGAAGTGCTTTCGTTTCCTGAATCTCTTCTGAAATTGAGGTCCAAAATCCATTTTCCGGCCCAACTCGGGTTAAAGAGCACTGGGAGAGGAGCTGCTTGGACACTCCCCCGCCCCCGTACTCCCTCGGGCCAGCCAGGGTGACTTTGCTTAATCCTCCCAGCATCTCTGAGCCTGGCTCCCTTTTCCCAGGGGAACCTGGAGGGCCCCCTAAGAGCATGAAGAGCCTTGAAGTCAGAAACACAGATCGGTGTTTTTCCACCATGGCCTGGGGCTGGGGGTGGGGGTGGGGGGCGCGGGCTGGAATTTTGCGCCCCAAGGGGTGTTTGCCAACGGGTGCAGACCTGTTTCTTTGCCTGTGAAGTGCTGCCCGCTGACATCTAGGGGTAGAGGTGGGCAGGGCAGCCCCAGGGCCGGCAGTGCCTCGGCTGAGAGATCTCTGGGCTGAGACGTGTTGCTCCTTGGAGTGTTGCCCCATTTCTATCCGCTCCTGCCCTGACGGGGTCGAGGGATCACTTGGCCAGTGGGAGATTTTTCCATGTTTCCGATACGCCCTCCTCCCCTCTACGGTATCTGCTATATGCAGAGAGCAAGCTAGTTACCGGGAATAGTTGTTAAGAGTTGTCCTTCCACTTGAGGGCAAACCAGGCCTTCCCCAGAGCTGTGCACAGGTGTGCCGGGGGGGGGGGGGGGTGTTGATATTGTTGTTTCAATGTTTTTTTACTTTGAGAGAGAGGGAGTGTGTGCACACGTGAGCAGGGCAAGGGCAGAATCTCAAGCAGGCTCTGCACTGCCAGCGCAGAGCCCGACTCGGGGGCTCGATCTCACAAGCCACTGGGAGATCATGACCTGAGTGGAAACCAAGAACTGGATGCTTGACTGACCGAGCCACCCAGGTGCCCCCAGCATGGGTTTGAATATGCTTCACAACTACAGAAACAGTGCTCTCGGGGCACTTGTCTCAAATGTCAGGATCTCAGGCTTCAAAGCCTTGCATGTGTCTGATTCTCCCGGTTGAAGGTGTATACACAACAGTTATTGTGTTGTAATTGAGACTTCGTATCAGTACGTTCAGTGCACAGGAGTGGGCGCCCAGGTCGTGACACTTGGGCCAGCTCTGCCAGAAATGGGTCAGTATCTGTGATCTGCGAAGCGTGGGGCCCCCACCCCCAGGGTGTTCGCAGGTCCCGGTTACCATCTGCTAAGCGCCCTGAGCCTGATGGCAAAACCTCTCGTTGCTTTCTTAAGCACCGTGTTGATTTTTATCGAAGGTCGGTGTGCGAGGGAAGGACATCGTTGTTCTGGGCGTGGAGAAGAAATCAGTGGCCAAACTGCAGGATGAGAGAACCGTCCGCAAGATCTGCGCGTTGGATGACAACGTCTGCATGGCGTTCGCAGGTGAGTGGGGCCGGTGCCCTGGTCCTCAGAGGCCCTTATTAGCACTTTGGAGGCCGTCTCAGTGGGTTGGCTCTTGGAAGATCTAGAAAGTGGGGAAACTAAAGTCATTGAAAAGGAGTCGATTGGGACCTTTGCCAGCCTCACCAAAGCTTTCGGGGGTGGGAGGCTTTGCTGTTGCTGGCGCGTGACTGGATCACAGTTACAGTCTGGAGACGGGCCTGGCGAGCCTGGTTTTCCCCGACCACAGTTCCCTGCTGTGGGGCATGCTGTGTGCCCCGGGCACTCTCGTGGCTTCCCGAGCTCCTGCGTGCAGGTCCACTCTAGCAAGATCCCAATTTACGTAAACTAACCTAGGGACTGACGTGTCTTGTCCGAGGCCTCTGTGCACAGCCAGGGGATGATCACCCCGGCGTCCATCACCCAGATGACCTGAGAGCTGGGTTTCAGAGGACTGGCTGGAGTATGTAACTGCCGTGTGGTCGTGTGACCCGTGCCATCCCCGATGGGAGCCGATGAGGCGTGGCTCCGGTGGCAGTCTTTCTGCTGTTGCAGGGCTCACTGCGGACGCGAGGATAGTCATCAACAGGGCTCGGGTGGAGTGCCAGAGCCACCGGCTGACCGTGGAGGACCCAGTCACCGTGGAGTACATCACCCGCTACATCGCCAGCCTGAAGCAGGTGGGCATCCCGCCACAGTAGTTCATGGTACCTGTGTGTACCTGCTTGCAGAGGTCCCTTCAGGGGAATCAGAAAACTGCTCTAATTCCACGCACAGTCCCGATCTTTGTGCAAATGTAACTTACCGTAGGTTATCCACTTTGGTGGCATCGTTTGCGTTTAGTGGCGTGGGACGGTCCAAGTTCACGTTTCTGAAGGGACATGATAGTCTCTGTCTTGATGTCCTGAATGGTTGGGTTCCAAGCATTTGGGAGGAGCTGAGAGCGACCTCCACCCTCTGGTGACGTGCCGGTCATTTTAAAGTCAAGTGTGTAGCCAAAGCGCGTGTGTTGTCAGAGTGGTTCCAGCGGCCTCGGTTGTGCTCTACGATGCGTTCGGTCGTGGGCAGGTCTTGCACACCTTTCTGAGCCAAACTGCACAAGAGAAGGAGGACCGCTGAGCAGTCCGGGCTCACGTCCCTCATCGTTGGAACTGCAGATAACTTGAATGTCTCCATCCCTTCAGCGAAGGCTCAGCTGTTGAGAACGCTGTGTGCGTGTGCGTGTGTGTGTGTGAGAGAGAGAGAGAGAGAGAGAGAGAGAGAGAGGACTTAGGGTGGGTTCCCCGGGGCCTTTCGTGCTGAGGCATTAACATGTTCCTTCTCCCGCCAGCGCTACACGCAGAGCAATGGGCGCAGGCCGTTCGGCATCTCCGCCCTCATTGTGGGTTTCGACTTTGACGGCACCCCCAGACTCTATCAGACGGACCCCTCGGGGACGTACCATGCCTGGAAGGTGAGGCCCTGACAAAACAGAGGGTCTTCAGGCGGTCTTGCCAGTAAAAACTTGCAGAGGCCACTGGAAGGTACCGGGTCTCCTGCTGGTGTAAGGAGGCCGTGTCCTGCTGGTGCGCGTGCACGCGTACTCACTACCCGTTTGTTCTGTGACGCTCCTGCCGATAGAGCGAAGAAGTCCTTAGACGTTGCTGTTCGAGACCATGTCCAAGGATAGGGAGTGATGGGGGTATGTGGCACGCAGTACAGTCACCCACGTGTCTTTCAGTAACAAAGAAGAATCCCACTCGTGGCTAAGGATCAGCACCAGTTCCAAGTAGCTCTTGGGGAAAGGAGTCCATAGGGCAGGACCAAGGGGCCAGGCTGCCTCTGACACGGCTGGCCCAGGCAGCTGCTGTCTTGTCCTCGGGCTGGTTCTGGGTTGTCGTGCCCTGCACCGTAGAACACGTTCCTCTTTCAGGCTAATGCTATAGGCCGGGGCGCCAAGTCCGTGCGTGAGTTTCTGGAGAAGAATTACACTGACGAAGCCATCGAGACAGACGACCTGACCATTAAGTTGGTTATCAAGGCCCTCCTGGAAGTACGTTTGCATTTGAAATCTGGTGCTTGGGCTGGGCGGAATGGACAGCACAGAAGTGGGTGGCTGTGTGCAGGCAGCGGGAGCGGGGGCGGTGAGGCCGCCGGCGGTAATGCTGGGCGCCCCAGGGCTTGCTCGGCCGGGCCCTGCCCCACTGCTGTCAGCTCCCTCATGCGGCTGGGGCAATCAAGGACCGAGTGGCTGGTCCGGGGGCACGCTCAGGTGAGGAGCGGCAGAGGCAGGACGAGAGCCAGCAGGTGTGGAACTTTCCACTCAGAGCACACCGCTGCTAAGATTGGGGGATGAGAATGGGGACTAGTGGCTGGGAGCTGTGGCCTTGGGCTTCGTCAGCACTTGGGAGATGCTGGCAGGTAAAGCCAAAGAGGCAGGGGAGTGGCCAGAAGGCCAGGCTGGCGTCCAGCTGTTGGGCTTGGGCGGGGTCGGGGGGGGGGGAGGGAGGGCCAAGGGGGCTGGGAGCCTAGCTGCTGTGTGGAAGCGGGGGTGGCGGGGCGGGTGGTGCTGGTGCCATGCAGGTAGGCGCCTGGCCTTATTCTTCGCTTTCCAAGGTGGTTCAGTCTGGCGGCAAAAACATTGAATTGGCTGTCATGAGACGTGATCAACCCCTCAAGGTAATCACCGAGGTCGTCTGGTGTTCTTCGCTCTGGAGCATCCCCAGGGATGGTGCGGGGGCGGGGGGGAGGCGGTGGTGGGAACGGGGACCCTACTCCTGTGGCGCTTGTGCTCCAGGAGATTTCTTCCCGAGGCTGCCCACAAACAAGTGGAAGAGTAAGCATCATCGCGTGGGTCTCCGGGGGAGGCTGGGGCTCGCGTGGCTGCTGGGCACGTTGAAAGGCTGCCGCGGGCCTGCGGCAAGCTGACTGGCGTCACCCGGGTCAGGCGCGCACACCCTAGTTTTTCTGTTAGAAGCTGCTGTGAGGGGCACGTGGCCGGAGCCCCAGAGCTTTCCTCCCCGGAGGGGGTGCCGGTTCCCTGATGCCTTGTGTGCTTTGGAGGCTAACCGTAAACTTTCTTTGGTAGATTTTAAATCCTGAAGAAATTGAGAAGTATGTTGCTGAGATCGAGAAAGAGAAGGAGGAAAACGAAAAGAAGAAACAGAAGAAAGCATCATGATGATGAAATCTTGAATTGATTTTTAAATTCAAATCATGGATTTTCAAAGTGATACATAGGCATTTCCCAACACTCATCTACTGTCCAAGGGTCCTGCAATAAACTTCCTATTTGTTAACCTTTTCTTCAGAGCGTGTGTCTCTTGGGTGCAATCAGGACGGCTCTGTAGAAAGGGGGTCTTCCCCTCGCTGCGTCCGAGCGCTCTCCTTAGTGTGCGCTCTCGTCTGTGCTCTCGTCGCCAGTCTCGAAGTCGCCAGGCTACTGGTGGCGGGCCAGGGGCGTCCAGCTTTCTGGTTTGGGAGTCCAGCAGTGCTAGGAGCGCACGCCAAGCGTGACGGCTGCTGTAGACAGGCGCGCGGCATTAGAAACCGACGCCGAGACTCCCGAGTTTCTCTTCCCAGAGGGGCTAGCAGACGGACCTTGTTCCTTCCTGACGGACACACGTCAGGGAACACGCGGCGCCCAGTTGGTTTTCACTCAGAATCCCACAGAGCAGCAGCCGTGTTCAGAACGAGTCGTTTCTGGTTTCCCTAGATCGAGTCTTCGCGCTTGTGTGCTCTCCCTTGAGTTCCTGGTGCCGATTGTCCCCTGTGCTTGCTCTCCAGCCAGAGATGGCCCTTCCAGGTTCCAGCCAGCAGCAGCCTCGCCCTCACCCCCGCAGCTTCGCAGCTTCACAGGAAGCTCTGCCACCAGTCCCGGTGACAGGACCACCGTCGGGCATCCCTGCCCCACCGGGCAATGGCACAAAGGGCTCTTTGAGTCCTTGGGCCGGCTGCCCTGCCGGCTGTGCCCTTGGGATTCCAGGGCGCTGCTCCCACCTCCGTCTGCAGTTTCCCTCACTGGGTTCTCACCGAATGGCACATATATATTCAATCTAGAAAGGAGTAAAAACGCCCAGATACGTTTTGAGCTCAGTGTAAAATGTAGAATTGTCAAAACGTCAGCATAGAGCGTCAGTAGTGAAGTTAGTCATTGTGGTAAACTGTGACGAGACTATATTTAGATCGCCTGAAGGAAATACCTGCCTAGTGCGACCGCTGAGTCACCTACTTCGTGGAGTTTTCGTGTTATGGCTACCTGCACCTGACTATGGAAGATTTTAACTTTTTATTGGCCAAGGATGTTAGTTGTTTCCCCCAAAAAGGAAGGTTGCTGAGAGCTTGTTGAAATTGTGAAACTGACCACGGTGCCGTGCCGTTGCAGGCCAGCCCCCTGCTTGGGCCTGCTCCGGGCCCAGCGGAACCACAGGCAGGCACCGAGGGAGCGGTGACACGGTGGATGGGGCGGGCCTTTCAAAGACCCCCAGAAACCCATTTCAGTGATGCGGGGCGCTTTCGGTCCAAACAGCCACGTCTGCTGTTCTGGATGGTGCGGGGTCCAGCCCTGGAACAGGCCACAGGGCACAGAGGACACGGGAGCTCCAAGCAGCCTGGGGTGGGGGGGCGGGGCATCTCCCAAGCAGGTTTACTGCGGACAGAGCTTTTAGAACCAGCCCTTGTCCCACGTCTGGAGAGCAGAGCCCCTTGTTCTGGGAAGCTGGCCCGCTGCACACTCGGGCTGGCTCATGCCCTTTACCCAGACCAGCCGGGTCAATGTCACTCGAGAGCAGATGTTGCCAAGGAGCCTACTAGCGCGAGGCCTGAACAGCTCCTGCCTCGGGACGGGCACGGCAGACAGGATAGGACTCCAGCAGCACAACCCACAGAACGATTTTACTCTCAGAGCAGAGAAGAAAGTTTTAAAGGTTTGCACGTTTATTTATAATTACAATTTACATTACTCCAACAGAGCAACCCATTGCTAGGTTCTAATTCTTAGCCATTAAGTCCTACAAAAATAAACCCAAGCTTTTACAGTAACTGAATCAATACAGAACTAAAACCTTTATAGCTATTTAAAGGGGTTTAGTTACCAAGGTGCTTATGTTCAACACAATGCCCTGTCCATCAGAAGGGCGCATGCTTATACTAAAGGTCTGACCCATTTACTCATGCAACAAATTTATATTCCCCACCCTCCCTCCACCCACCTGTAAAACAAAAACACAGAACTATTTACAATCAAGAAGAAATATGTTCTCGGTCAACCGACCTTGCAAAAAAGACTGGCTCATTTCCAAGTGGATGAGACACTGAACGGTGGCCAGAGTCCAACAGTGACTGGCCTGGGTCAGGGGATGGCAGGGACGGGGCAGGAAGGGTGGGGACACCACAGGGCTTTGGTCCCCAACCCTGGTTCCTATGGAAGCCGGGCTCTGAGCAACAGTTCCTAGCTCACGTTCAGGACCCCTTCCTAAGCCTCCAGGACTTAGCCCCCCCACACCCCGCCCCCACCACCCACCAGCCCTCAACCTTGACATCACGGCTCTGGATGTAAGGGTTGTCTGGTTTGTTTCTACAACATGATCCGTGGGACACCCCCACTCTCCCTGCCCAGGCCCACCCACCCCCGCACGTCCCCAGGCTGGCCCTGCCTGACTCCTGAGACCCCAACCTACGGCACTGGGGGGTGCCAGGCCAGCAGCACCAGAGGCCAGTTGGGTTATAAAGATGCAACTGGCTGCCACATTTGCCAAATGAGATTTGGTTCCACTTTAAAAAAGTCAAAGCTGTCACACAAAAAAGTCACAAAGTGAGGATCAAGCTTTTGCTCTAGAAACCTTTTTCCAAAATACCAAAACCTTAGAATTAGGCTGTGTGCAACTAAAGAGGAAAGACAGGCCAAGATACCTCAAAGAGGTTACCCACGAATACTTCCCCCAAACAAGTGGTTCTAACTCAGACCACGTCCAAGTCCAATTAAGTCCAAAACATAAGTAGTAGTACGGGAATTTTCCAAACTCGGTAAACAAAGTGACCCACGTCTCCCAAGTAAGTGCAGCGTTTTCCGATAACCTCAGACACAGCTTCGTTTCTGTGCTGCTTCCGCAGGCACCTGCAAGAAAGGGACAAGACACTACGTGAGCACGCTCAGCACGTCCCACTCGGCAGCCCCCGCCCCCCCCAGCAGGAGCCAGGCACACAGGGTCCTGAGGAGAACGAGGGTGCTCAACCTCCCTCCCACCCCAGTCAGGCCAGGGCTCCCCAGACTTTCCAGTCCCAATCAACGATGAAAATCACCTTTGTACACACTGGGCACACCTGCAGCCCACTGCCCGCCCAGACCCACAGGGCACACAGGTGGATGGGACCTTGTTCATGCGCACCTGGGGGTCCCTGCGGGGCAGGGAGGCCAGCTGGTGACGGCAGTCCTTGCCGACCACACTGCAGTAGCACGCGCCCAGCCCCCACACCCGGACCCGCACTTCGGGGGCCTGCCGTCCCTAGGAGCCCCCCAGGTGATTCAGAGGGCCGGGGCCCGCATCTTGGCCCCAATTCCCGCAGGCTCCTCCTCTTGCTGGAAGCCAGGGCCGCCGGCTCCAGGGCTCCTAAGCTCTTCCCGAGGAGGGTGCCCACAGGCAGTGCCCCCCCAACGCCCTCCCACCACCGGATCCGGAAGCCCCCTTCCGTCACTCACCTGCGGCCCCATCCTTACACCCTGCCGGTCCCAGCTCTGTGGGAAGTCGGGTTGCGGCGGGTTGTACCGTTGCCCCTGCCCCCTCGAAATCCACCCCTGAAGCTACGGCCACGAAGAAACCTTCCCGATACCCCGAAAGTCTCCGTGTTGAGCTTCCGCTCTTCGGCCCACGTAGTCCGCCTAGAACTGGACCACAGACAGGTGCGTGAGACCGACTGCAGCCGGCATCTGCTCACAGCTTCCTGAGCCAGCACAGGGAGGGGGTGCGGGGGAAGGACCGGCAGGCGGAGCCATCAGAGGGGGTGACCCAGTCAGGACCCCGCAGCTGGAGAGCCCACCCTGCGGGTGCTCCCGGCCACACTGCCAACGGGGTCTGCTGCTCACCGGGCGGGGCTGCCCAGCATGAACTCTCCTGCCTTTATCGACAGGTGAGTGCGTGACACTAGGCAGTGCCCGTGCAGGTTCCGAAACCCGAAGCGTACCACAGACCCCTCCAGAGAAGTTTCTAGTATGTGAGGAGAGGGCTGGGCTAGATGGAACGGGATCTCCAAGAATATGAGGCTTACACCCTGGGGACGGTGGGGCCATGGCAAGGACACCACATACCACCCAGCGCCCTTCGTACTGAGGATGCGGCCAGCACCCACCTGTGTCCCAGGTGAGGGCCCCACGTCCGCTTACAGGCACAGAGCTCCCGCTCCACTGCCCCCCCGGCCTCGCTTAGAGAGCCAGCAGCTGCACCCTCCACCCGCCCAGCCCGACAACCCCGACGGTCGCCGTGGTTCCCCTCACAACCTGTCAGCAAACCCGGTCCGCTCCCCCTGCAAAGCAGAGTCAGCAGCCGAGCTCTCCTCCGCCGCCGCCACCACCCGATTCCGAGGCCCCAGGACTACTGCACAGGCCTCCGGGTGGGCCACCGGCCCCTCTGCCCGCCTTCGGCATCCTCGGCAGAGACGGGGGAGAGGTCAACCGGCACCGCCCCCGGCTCCAACCTGGACAGCCGCCCACAGCTCCCGGCACGCAAGCTGGTCGTCACCGTGGCCTACTCGCCCTGCTCGCACGCGCCCCCTTCATCCCTGACCGCCTCTCTTGGGACTCTGCTCCGGCGTGCGGCGGACGCCTGGCAGGCGGCCCGTGTGCGGAAGCTTCCTCCGTCCACCCACGAGCGCTCCCAGCACCACACGGTGTGACACCTCCGTACTCGGTTTACCTTTACCTTCCCCCCGCCCCCAGGCCCTGCCCAGTCTCCTCCTGCCCGTGCCCGGACGCGTTTCTATCCTACTCACACACGTACTCTCTACTTTCCCTGCTGGGATAGAAACACAGGACAGCAGGGCCCCAGCGTGTGCTGTGCCCTCGATGCCCAGCAGCGTGTCTGGCACTCCGTTCGCAGAATGAGTGCACACGGGTTTCTGTGCCTGTCCCTTCTATACCGTCTAGCTTGCTCGCAGGGTAACCTTTGAGCACCAGTCTCCAGGGGCTCTAACTGCACGCCCAGGTCCCCAGCCTCAAGCAGTCGGGAGCCGAACACGCAGGCCAGCTGCTGCAGGCAGCAAGGGCCTCAGGCCACCGGGTCGGCTGCCAGGACAAGGCGGTGTGTGACCGAACGACCCATCACTCAGCTGGGGAGCATGGTGCCGAACTCAGCCGCAGTGGACAAAAGAGTAGCAGAGCCAAGATGGAAGCGGAGGCCGGACCTCGGTCCGACCCTCAGGCGCCTGTGACTGTCAGGGGTTCCGCGCTGCCACCTGCTGGCGCCACCGAGACCGGTGTACTCACACGGCAAAAACAGGAGGAGGATCTTAGGTTTGTCCTGAACTTAGACGGGAGTCTGGTCTTCAAGAGAGCATGGCCCAGGCTCCGGAGTTTTGAGGCAGAATGAGTGTCTTCCTGCCAGCTCATCCAGGCCTCGCCAGCCCCGAGCCCGGCCCCCTCACCAGGCCCCCTGACCTGGTCTTGAGCTCAGAAGAGATGTTGTCGAAGAAGGACTTGGACTTGTCATAGTAGCAGTTGGGCCCCAGGTGGTCTTCCTCAGCAGGAGCCTCGTCACTCTGGGTCACCACCGCTGGGTCCTTCTCGTCCCCCTTCTCAGCTTTGTCATCTGCAGAGAGAAGCAGAGTAAACGGTGATGCCTCCCTCTGCCAGGGCGGGCCCCTGGGCAGCTGTCCTCAGGCCAAGCACATGGGGTGGGGGATGGCTCGTCGTCGTCTGTGTCAGAAGAAGGGCCCCCCCCCCCCCCCAGCCGTGTAGCTTGATCCTCACCCACGAGCAGTCTGCGCATTACCCCAAGCCTCGTCCTCACTCAGGAATTCCTTAGATGGCGCCGCTTCCACACCTGCCCCGCCCCCACCCATCTGTCTTGCACCTGCAGCTACAGACACTCCTTGGTGGGGAGGGCACCCTCTGCATAACGCCCAACACCTTTAAAATTCAGTTTCTTCTTAAACTCTTTGTCCAGCTCCTCTCTGTTGAACTGGGCGTTTGCACTCTCAAAATCAAAGTCGCCTTCAAACTTGATCGTGTTCTCTTTGACGTTAGTCGGGCGGTTTTGCCCTCTGGAGCGATTCCTCGTTCGTCTGTTCCCTGGGGGAAGGAAGGAAAGCCGTGACCGGTGAGCCGCCGAGCTGACATTACTCCAGTGAGATGGGTGACAAAGAGGGGACAAGGCACACGGAAGCGGACACTGAGCCCCAGCACCCCAAAGCCGTCACCCACAGAGACCAAGCAGAGGGGCGAGCAGGGAAGCGGAGCACAGCCGGGTGGCCCGCGGCTCCCCGGAACTCAGGTGGCAACGACAGCGGTTACCTGATCTCCTCCTCTGAGGTCTTCTGTTCTCGTCGTTCACCTGCCCTTGACTCTGCACAGCTGTCGGCTGAACTACATCTAAGGCGCAAAAGGAAAGAGTAAGGCAAGCGCCCACCGAAGCAGAGCCCAGCGACGGAAGCGGGGTGGCGCGAGCACGGGGGCCACGCAGCAAGGGCAGGCCCTGCGAGAACATGCGGTGTTTACGATGGGGGGCAGGGGGTGCGGGCTTTTGAATGAAACAGAAAGAAGACAGAAAAGAGAACCCCAGGAAGCAGGGCGCCACTCTGAGGCGGTGAAGCGGACACCAGGACGGGAAGGGACAAGTACCGCTGGTGGCCTTGCCGCCTGGCTGGGCCGGGCGCCCGTTCAGCTGCATCCCCACGGTGGCCTTGCCAGGTAACAGCTTTTTGGCATTCAGGTTATCGACAGAACCAGTCTGGACGGCCTGCTCCACCATGGGGCTCTTGCCGACTGGGACGGACGGAAAACCAGCTCCTGAGACGAGAAGGGAAGGAGCGCTGAAGACCAGAGAGGAGAAAACCTCACGGCCCTCCAGCCCCTCCCTCGGGGTGGCGGGCCGGGCAGTTGAAGGCACCACCTCGAGACTCTCCCAAGTCTGGCAGAGCTTCCCGGACCATCCCCTCCCGTGACTAGCCCGCCGGCCACAAGGCCAGCTCACCAGGGAGCCCTGAGCCCCCGATCCCCAACCTAGGTAACCCCGAGGAGACAAAAACACTCTGCCAGAAACGAACACCTCCCAGGTGGTTTAGAAAACAGCTTTCCAAAAACCACACAAGCTCTAAGCCCGAGGGGGCTCCCTGGTTCCAAAGTGCTGGCAAATTCACGGTCGGGGAATTTGTTTTGTTCTGGTCCACGCTGGACAAGAACCATCCCAGTCTGGGATCTTCTAGTAAACGGTCATTCTTTAAAGTTAAGCTCTAGAACACGGTCGTTTCTGCTTGAGGCATTAACAAAACCAAAAAGAATGATGCGATAAGACCCGACTACAGAAAAGCAGCGCATCTTGAGGAGACCAAGGCTCCCAGGCTGCCCTTGGTGGTGGGGCCGCACCAGAGTCTGTCCCTACGACGCTGCAGTCTCAGCCCTCGGCGGAGGTCCCAGCTCCCGAGGTGTCCTCTGAGGCAGGAAGGGGGAGAGGGCACGCCACCCACACTGGTCCGTCCCCCTCCCCCCCTCCCTGTACCGTCTAAACAGGGCACTGTGGGGCTGGGCGGAGGCATACAGAGCTCTGAGGCACAAAACCTGGGCCCTGAGCACGGAGGTCGCCATCAGGAGAGACGGCCCATTACGCGTGAAAACCGGCTATTTCAGCTTTCTGGTTTTTCACGAGAGACAGAAACTAAGGCAGTTACTGTGAAACCTTCCTCACGACCAGATCAAGAGAAGAGCTCCCAAGGCAAGCCGGACGGCCTCGCACACTGGCGCGCGCAGGTGTCCTGTGACAGGACCACGCTGGAGCCCCCTCCCCGGCCTGCCACCTTGCCCAGCAGGGCCCTCCCGGGAACACAGCCCGCTGCTCCTGCCACACTCCAACTCGATGGGGGAGAGACTCAGGCTCACCCGTCCTTGATAAAACGAAAACCATCAACAAACTACCCTCCCCCGAGAGCAGCTTTACACCAACAGTTCAGAGAACAAACCATCTAACGTAAACCCTAACTGGGCAAAAACACCACTGCTGCTACGTCAGGGACACGCTGGCATCCGTGCGGGAACGGAAAGCAACACGTGCAAAATAACAGACTGGCACGGATGCTCTGGGTGCGACCCTGGACCGAGCCTCCGCAGCGGGGAGGGCAGGGCATGGCGCTCTACCCAGACAGTCAGGCACGTGAACCTCGGCTCTCAGAGAAACGAGAAGAACATCGAGAAAGACCAAGAAGCCCCAACAGGTGCCACGGCCCAGCTGAGACAGGCAGTGCACCCCGGCATTAACAAGCTGGTCACTTGGCCCACGCCGTTCACCTGCTCGAGCGAGTCTCCCAACTCTAACGGGGCTTCACGTTAGAAAGACACCCGAGGCCTCTCGGAAGGGTGACGAATATGCCACGCGGCTCCCAGAACAGCATGTGAGTTTCTTAGGGACGCTCCCCTGCAGTGTCACCCGGCAATCTAGAACACATTCTGGGCCAGCTGAAACCCCAGGGAAAGGCTTTCTGTGCAAAGCTTCCCACATTCGGTAGTCTCGATCCAGGTCCAAGCGGACCCTGGACCCAGCGGGGAGTGAACAAGTTCCGGGTCAGTTCTTTCTAACGCCTTCTTTAAAACCGTGCGAGCTCGTTAGTAAGTCACGACTACGTATTGAACCACATGGAAGCAGCTGAACTGACCCTCGGGCTTGGCAAAGTATCTACTACAGCCACTGTCGCTCTGGGCTACTGGTTTACCCCCTTGCTCTCAGGACGGCAAGACAGCATGCAGCTCTCCCCGACTGCGGTTACCCTTGGAGGTGAGCTGATGTGGCTCTGAGGACACGTCAAGCTCTGAGGCGGGCTGTGGAGACGGAGAAGAGCTAGGGCTGGAAGCTGCGGCCGAGGCTGGAGGGCTCACCAGCTTCTCTAAAGGAAGACAGAGGAGAGCAAAAGAGAAAGTACGCAAGTAAGTAACGAGACACCGGCCCCGTGGCCAGCAAGCTCGGAAGAGCCAAGCAACCTCTCACGGGACACGTGGCTCACACAAACCTATTCTAGAAACACCGTGAGCCAGGCAGAGCAGCAGTCCGGACAGCGTGACTCAGGAGCGGCCCAAGAGCAGGTCTGCAGGGCCTGCCCACAGCCCCGGGCTGGGGTAGGAGCCTGCCAACTCCAGGGTTTGAACGCCTCGCAAAGCTGCGTCCGGGGCCAGGCAGACCGTCACGCTACACGTGCAGAAGAGAACCTCATTCCAGGATCGATACACCTCGGGGGACGGAACTTTTGAGCAAAGCAGGGACAGCAAAATGCCTAACGGATGGGTATCGATTCAGCTTTTTGCGTTTACGGGCTTCCAAAGGTGTCAATAGTTAGAGCCCATCCGTAATCACAAAACCAGTTGTTTCTTATTGAAGCAAACATGCCGTGACTTCCACCCAGACCCAGGCTGACGTTTCAAATGAATTTTGATTTGACTCATCTGTCCCCAAAGTCAGACGAACTCTTTTACTCTCAATTGAAGAGTTAGCCGGCGTTCTAACTGGTTCAAGTTGCACTGAGTGCCGTGCTGAGCGTGCGGGAACAAGCAGAACAGGCCAGGAACAGGGTGTCCCCACGATCAGGGTCTGCGCCCCGCCTCCTGGAGATCACAGCGCGAGTTTAGCAGACAGAAACAGGTTACTCACCTAGACCCAAGGAAGCGGCGTACTGCTGGCTGAGCAGAGAGCTGGCAGCCAGCTGGCTGTAGGGCGGCATCCCTCTGAAGGGGCTGTAAGGCACGTGTGGCTGGAAGGAGGAGGCCGAGCCCGAGCCCAGGGAAGACTGACCAACGAGACACACAGATGAGAGCAGCGCAGAGCAGTCAGACTTGTCTGCCTGTGTTCCTGGAGGCCCGGGGTCGCGGGGCAAAGCCTCCAGAACCACCTAAGGGAGCTCAGAGCTGCCTTGCCCACATCCCGTAGCCAGGTCCGCCCATCCGGGTCACTCTAACCGGAATTTCCCCTAACTCAGTTAACCCCTCAGATGGCTCCCCACCGGCTGTCGTTCCCTAGTTCAGCCTCTGTAAGAGGGCAGACTTGCCATCCGAGATTTGGCCCTGCCCCAACACGCAGCAGCCCAGCCACACAGTTCCCACACGTGCGACACCTCTCCGGTCCCCATACCCTCAGGGACGCTGCTGCCTGTTGCTCCCCAAAGACCTCTTTGTGCCCCGAGGCCTGACTCAGGTACTTGCCTCTTCTGAAGTCTCTGAGAAGTCTCCCTCCAGACCTTTCATAGGTCTGGCCCGGGGCTTCTCCACATGTCCCCAGAGCCCCCCCAAGCATGCTACCTTCCAGGGAGCGCCCTCAGTCCCAGAGCCTCCCGCAGAAGCAGCCTCGGAGCGACCAATGAATGTTCAGATGTGCAAGTCAAGAAAATATTAAGCTAGGCTCCCCGGTAATCCTGGGCAAATTCTGCCCTAACGCAGGAGGCACGTATACGGCCTAAGAACCGCAAGGTCCATGTCCCACGACACTGGGGTTTAAAATCCAGACGACGTCAGGAGAGCAAGTCCTGCTGTCTCGACCCAACAGTAAGGACAAACGTGATTCCCCAAGCCTCCCCGGAAGACTAGAAGCACCACCCCCTTCTCTCTCTCTCTCTCACACACACACACACACACACACACACACACACACACTCGCACACACGGAGAGCCTCTCTCTACAACACACGACACCGCAAGCTGAGGTTAAGACTTTCTGCAGCAACAGCCTGCGCAGAAATTAAACCACTTTTCATTGAAAGGCTATTCCTCGAGTCGAGCGCTCCCGCCAGACAGAGGACACCAAGTTCCACTTGGAAAGCGGCACCTCTCGGAAAGCGTGCCCACGTCGGGAGCAGGGCAGCACACTTACTTGGACGATAGCAGGGTCCTGCGGGAGCGTGTGCTGGGCTTTCGGAGGCTCACACACGGTGATATCTTTGATATCGCTTCCCCGGAAAATGATGTACTCATAGATCTCCTCTCGCGGGGGGGCCGGCCTATCTGTGGGACGGTCTTCGGTACCGAAAGACCTCACTTGGGAGTTGAGAGAGAGAAGGGTGAGGTTGTCGTCCTCGGCCAAGGGCGTTCAATCCATCCTCCTGCACTGCAGCCCTCGGGCACTCTGTGCCCGGCCCTGCCCTGCACACCACCCTCGGTCCACCTCCCAACGGCTACTCCACCCCCCCGTTTCCAGAGCACGATGCCTACAAGACCCCGGCTGGCAACGCTCCAGAAGGTTCTGGGGCCCAAAGACAAGTTAACAAGTTCCGAGGCCCACAGTCCCCCGAAGTTGACGGTTCTCAAGTGTGAGCACAGGAGGACCAGCGCCCTGAGCAAACAGTCCACTTTGCAGAACACCCCTCTACACCCGACTTCTGAGATTAAACAGCCCGCCAGCTGCTTTTTGCCTGAAACCTCGCCGCACGTCACCCCTGGGAGTTTGTTTTGTTAGGCGAGAAGCCTGTGGGCTTGTTACCCGCAACCTCCCCGGGAGGGGCTCTCACAGAAACAACGGGAGAAGTGGGCTCAGAGCCTGGACCCACACCACCGCCAGTCTGGGTCTGCCCGAAGGCCTTCTTGGGGTATGCACCCTTCCCAGCAGGGTTCAGGCTCTGCGGGCAGAGCTGGGCTCGAAGCAGCCTCTATCTAATCTGAGCACAACTCCTGCTAAGGACCAGAGGCTCTGGGCCTCAGTTTCTCCAACGGGGATGGCATGCCAGATACACTCAAGTGCCAAGGGTATACGTCAACACATAACCTTGCAACTCTGGATTCTCTCCTGGAGCCACGCAATTGGTCTCTCCTAGAACTCGAGCGCCAGACTTTAGGAGGTATGCCCGGAGTTTGGAATGACTGCGTCCTGAAGGCCCAAGGCTCCCTCTGACGTGGGAAACAGGGACGCCGTGCCCTGACCCTCACAGGCCCAACGACACCCATCAAACACCCAGGGTTTCTGCAGCCCTGGCTGCACCCGGCACTTCTCTCCAAGAGGCAAGGGAAGGACACTCGCCATCTTCCCCCGGAGGATGAAGACAAAGAAACTTTGAGCCACCTCCTCCTGCCTCTACAAGCCTGGAAAAGATTCTGGACTCCCCTAGAGCCACATTCCAGCCTCCTGCCTCTACGTCTGGCGGAGGCTTCAGGGTGCTCACGGCGCCTCCAGGGAAGGGTCGGCCACAAAAGGGGAAAGCCACAGACTGAACGTCTGCATTAGGGCAGGAGAGCGCTTTAAGTGGGGGCACCTAGCAGTCGACCGATGCTCCTCTCCCGGCAGGAGGCTCCATTAAGACGTGGTGTTTGTTCAGGCTCAAGGCCCCAGCTGCTTAATAGGTTCCAGAAGGGCTCACAGGAGTAGCGTTCTGGGGAGGCCCCGGGGAGCCTCAGGCCCCTCGCCCCGCCCCTCCTCCGCAGGGACCGGGATCTCGGCGCCCGCCGCCCCCTCCGCCCAGCCCAGCAGCACCGGCCAGCCACCTGCAGAGGTGGGCTGCGCGGAGGAGGGAGCGGCGCAGTGGGAGCTGGACCCGCCCCCACCTCCCCTCCCCACCCTCGGGCTGGGCGGGCCGGCCGCGCACAATAACCCGCCGCCGGGGCCGGGGGAGACCATTGTGCCGGCCGAGCCCGGCGGGGGAGGGGGGGCTTCGCGGGGGAGGAAGCGTCCGAGGAGGTGGGGGGCGCCCGGAGGGGGTGGGGGGGCGACGGCGCCCACCGGCTGTTGGCGCCCGGGGGCCGGGGCGGTTGGGGCGGCCGCGGGGCCGCTACCTTTGGCGAGCGCCACGGTGGAGTTGTCCGTGTCGATGGTGTAGAGGATGCCCTCGTAGCGGATCTGCGCCTTGGAGATGAGGCTGATCTTGCTGCCCAGGTACGGGGTGCCCGAGGAGCCGCTCATGGCGGCGGCCGCCCGGCTGGGCCTGGCCCGCTCGCCTCCGCGCGGTCGCCTCGCCGCCGCCGCCCGCTCCTCCGCCTCGGCGCCTCCTCACCGTCGCCCGACGGGCCTGCGCGGGGACCAGCAAGCAAGCGGCGGCGCGCGGCCGGGGGCTCTGAGGGGAGCGCGGGGGAGGAGGGGCCGCAGCAGCCACATCCGGGGCCTCGCGCCGCCACGCCCCGCCCCCGCACGCTCGCCGCCCATTGGATAGCCGCGCCTGCCTCCCTTTAAATATGGCCGCGCCGCTTGCCTGGGGGCGGGCCCGCTCTCCGCGCCTGCGCAGCACGCGCCGTGAGCCCGGGCGGGCTTCCCCCGGCTCTCCGCCCCCTCCTCGGCCAACTCCCGGCGGGCCCCGCGCGGGGTGGGAGCACGAGACCTGGCTGGCAGGCTCGGGGGGAGGGGTGGGAATCGGGAGGGGCGGAGCGCGCGTGCGCAGGCAGGGGGCGGGGGCCATGCTGGAGGGGCGGGGCCGGGGGGCGGAGCGTGGCGGCGAAGCCCTGGGCGCCAGTTCCTGAGAGCAGTCCCCGAGCTCCATAGCGTCTCCGCGGAAGAGACCAGAAGAGCTTCCCCTGTGCTGGGCTGGAAGGCCGCCCGGCCGGGGTGTGTCCCGTTCCTCCCGTTCTAAAGCACCGGCGGGCCGGAGTCCCTGCCCGGGGCAGGGGGGGGGGGGGGCGGGCGGAGGCGAGGGCTGCGGGTTTCTGCCCGCGACGTGGAGGCGGGGTGCGGGGGCCGAGGTCCCCAACCGTGACGTGGAGGCAGGGGCCAGGTCTCCCTGTCCAGCGAGGTGAAGGCGGGGTTCAGGGTCCCTGCCCGGGAGGCGAAGGCGAGGTTTGGGTCCCTGCCTACGAGTGGAGGCGGGGAGACGGGAGTCCCTGTCTCGGAAGGTGAAGGCGGAGTTCAGGGTGTCTGACCCGCGGGGTGAAGGGGGGGTTCGGGGTCCCTGCCTGCGACGTGGAGGCGGGGGCTCGGGAGTCCCTGCCCAGGGAGTTGAAGGCGGGGTTCGGGGTCCCTGCCTGCGACGTGGAGGCGGGGGCTCGGGAGTCCCTGCTCAGGGAGTTGAAGGCGGGGTTCGGGGTCCCTGCCCCAGACGCGGAGGCGGGGGCTGCCCTCTGGGCGCAGTGGCAGCTGCGGGTAACGAGCGCTTCCGGCGCGTCAGCCGCTAAATATAAAGTGCTGAGCGCATCTTCTCTTTTAATCCCTCCCCTCCCCCAAACCTGCGGTAGCTTCGTGTCCCTTAAAATAAATCCCAGCCCGCTACCAGCGCCTCAAAGCCCCGCCTGGCTTGGCCTGGCCCGCCCGGCTCCAGCCCGGAGGCCTCCTGGGCGTCCTCGGTGAGAGGCGGAGAGGGGGGCTCCGACTGTCCCTGCGCGGTCAGCCACTAAGAGCGCGCACGTGTGCGCTGGCTTTTTGTCCCTCTCTCCCTCTGGCCCGGCCCATCAGATCAGGGATTAGTGCTGGGCCCTGGAAGAAACTTGGTGCATGGTGACCAGTATTTTATAAAAATGAAACAGAATAAAACGGAAAATATCAGGGCATCCCACATAGTGAGAATATTGTTTTGCGTTGAGGCCGTTTATATGTGTGAATATTTACGTGGGTACTGGGTCAAATGTGGGATGTGTTTCTTACCAGAGTGCCAAACAAACGAATGAAAGCCACTGCAGGGAACAACTTGAGCCACCCCACAGACTAGACGTTCTGACTCCCCTGGTCTTACAGAGGAGGACTGAGATCCAGCACAGGACAGAGGAGCTGCTGGCAGGACAGGTGCCTGCCCGTCACAGAACACTCTGGTCCCACCGGCACTCAGCCATGGCCAGTACCAGAATTTGAGAAAAGGGAGCAGAAGAGATGGAAAAGTCTTCAAAATGTATCTGCCAAGAGCTACCTGTACATTTTAGACCTGGTTCTTGACTCGTGGAAAATTGCAGTGGTGAGGAGAGCAAGGACAGGACGGCCATGGGATTGGTGTTGCCCCACTGAGAGAGATCTCTGGGGATCCGGGCATCCTGCTCCTGGAACAGAGGTAGGGCTCTCCCTCACTGTGGCACAGCCTTTCCCTGGGAGCGCACCTGTCTGGAGTAGCTGTCGTCCCCTGTCCCCTGATCATCTCTGCAACCATCTGGCCTGGTTGTCCCCCCGTGCAGCCACAGCCCTCCTTCCCTCCACTTTCCAGCTCTAGAACATGACTTGCCCAATGTTACAGATTCTGTGCCTCCCAGATCCTGGTTTCTGGGCCACAGGCCTCTGTGTTGGAGGTGGGGAAGGACTCTTCACTAACAGGAGTTGGTTCTGTCTTGGAAAAGAGAATTAGACCCGAAGCCTCAGGACCAGGGTGTGGTGTCATTCCTGGAGACCTCCAAGAGCCTGCTAGGCTTCTTGGTGTGCAGCTAGGTGGTTCCCTGAGGACATTAGCCACGGGGCAAATGCCCAGGCAGGGCAGAGGCTAAAAATATATGGGGCACACAGGCCCAGGAATGCCAGTCCTACCACCCATTCCTTGGTGTCCTGCCCAGAGCGGAGGATACTTTGCAAAAGGTTTGAGAAGGGGAACGGTTGTGGCAGTACCTAAACTTGACTCTGGAGGTCATCGGCGTGGTCTGTGTCCCAAGCTGGGGCACACCCATCCAGCACGTCCACCCTAGACAGCTCTTCACGGAGCCTATCTATCGCCAAGCCTTAGACTCCTGGGGTGGGGGGGGGGGGGTGGACGGAGAGACTGCTGAGGAGCTGGGAAACCCTGAGCAGTTCGGACTCCCTCTCTCGGTTTCTCCGTTTGTCCGACAGAGATTATAGCTGTGCTGCCCATCTCGTCAGTGCTGGTGAGGAGCCTGGAAGACCGTGCCCGTGGGGGCCTTGGCAGGGGCCAGGAGCCCACTGCCTGGGCCCACCCAATGGGAAGCTGGCTGTGCCGAGGACCACCCACTGCAGACGTGAGCCGCTTACCTAAGCACCTGCTGTGTGTATGGAGAAGAGTGAAGCGGGCCCTCATAAGGACAGGTGTGAATGTGTGGACGTGGGACGCCGCCCTGGGTCCCATCACAGGCTGGCAGCGTCACACGGCCAGCGTCCTGCAAGAGGAGGGCACGTTGCCGCAGCCTATCACTGTGACTCTGATGTCCCCCTGAGGAAGTATGGGCCATGGGTATGCTAGGTATCACTGCTTGCTGGGAGCAAAACGTAACAGGTGAGTTGATTCAAAGACACGTCAGTGATGGGTGATCTACAGAGCAAGTCGAGTCAGTGGCCTGAAGCGTGGGAGCATGCCAGCGGGGCAGGACCTCACCCGTCTCCTGAGGCTGGCACAAGGGAGGCGGGTGCTCGCCTCTGGGGAAGCCCTGGCCCCGCTGCAGGTAGCGCCGCCCGGAGGCAGCCGAGAGTACGGGCGGGCTGGGTGCGGAGATCAGGGCTGGCTTTGAAGGTGCCACCTACTAGGCCTTCCCAGCAGGGAAAGGGGCTGGAGGCCCGGGGTGTTCGGTGGCCGAGGAGCCGGGAGAGAAAAGACTGGAAGGGGATCTTGTTGTTCTTCCGGAGCCAAGAATTCTGAGGTCTGACCTGCTCTCTGTGAATCCTGTTGAAATCCATTTCCTCCTGCCCGGGGCCCTACAGGGCTGTTTTCCTTAGAGACACGAGGAGCACCAGTAGGTGAGGGCCTGAGGTTCATGCATCTTGTTCCCCCTCTCCCCTCCCCTCCCCTCCCCCTGCCCTCTCCCCTCCCCTCCCTCTCCACCCTTTCCCAGTTAAGCACTCTGGTGTGAGGGAGCTAGGGAGTGAGAAGTCCAAGAAAAACATTAGGGCCCCGACCCCAGCAAGCCACAGCCACCTTTCCCGGCTTCCCGCTGGGCAGAGCGCTGAGCAGAGTTGGCTCCCCAAGGGGAGCTGCCCCTCAGAAGTTCAGAGGGAAACCGTTCGAGATTCTGGAAATAGGAGAGGGCACCAGAGGAGGCCCGAGAGGCTTCTCTCCTGATGGCGGTCAACTCCGCTGCTGCTCCCCAAGGCTTGAAGAGTGGCGACAGTGTGGGGGGACATGTTCCTGGGCCTCACTGCTGGAACCTGGCCCGGGGCCTCCTGGCTGTGGGCTCTCCCAGCGTCCGAGACATCTGGACCCCACCTCAGAGAGACGAGCACTGAATGTGCAAGGAGCTGCTCACGCGGGACTAGCGCACAGAAGAACCCAGTCATGCCCCGTCCCGGATCCCTGCCTGCGGGGCCCTGGCGGTGAGGGTGACAGCCTGGGTGGGGTACGGGCGGCCTCAGGACCGCCGCCGGAGCCATCCTCAGCCACAGGACCCTGCCACCTCTTCCCTCTGCCTGGGGCCTCTCTCGGCCTTTTCCAGGGAAGAAGAGACATCCAGGCCAAGAGGGGCCCGGAGGGACAGCCTCCCGGCAGGTGAGGGGGTGGTTGGGGGTGGCCTGCTGAGGACAGAGCTGGACAGCAAAGTGGAGATGGCCTGGGGGTGGCTCCTGGTTCCCCCTCCCCTGCTAGTTGGTGGGGGCCCCTGATGGTGCCACCCTGCCCCCCATCAGCCTGAGAGCCCTTGCACAGCCGGCCTGGCTCGAGGGGAGCGTGCCATTGTTGTCTGTCAGGCTCAGCTTACAGGGGCCGTGAGAGCGGCCAGCACGGCGAGTCGGTCCGGGCCGCCTGCCGGCCACCTGGACCTTGTCCCCTGACAGTTCCCGAGGGAAGAGGGAAAGGACGACCAAGTGACCAAGGCCACAGCTGAGGGTGAGGAGAGGGGATGTGACGAGCAGGGAAGGGGAGTGTATGGCCCCGTGCCCCTAAAAGATGGCTCTGAGGACCCAGCGACGGTGCGTCTGCTCACCAGTAGTTGTGCCCCAGAACGCTTTCGCAGTGAAACCGGAAACCCCCGGGCCCGCTGGCAGCAGATTGGACCTTTGATGGCAGCGTGTGCCCTGCTGGAAGATTCTGGGGCACTGAGTGTGAGTGGAACTCGGCTGCAGGGACAGGGTGGCAAGAGAAAGAGACGGAAAACGATGGCCTGATCCCCTGCACGTAGGCTCACAGGGAAGCACGCCCGCGCTGTTACGGTGGCGGTCACTGGGAGCCTAAGGGCTCGAAGGAGCCCGCGTGGCTTTGGGAGCCAGCCACGCATGGGTACTGGTTACACAGGTGCATTACATTTGTGGATATCCGTGGAGCTGAACACACGTGACCTGAGCACTTTTGTGCGCATGTCTATCACACTTGGAAAGAAAGTAAACGGAGAGCCTGGTTCCAGGGCAACCCACCGTGCTTTTACTAAGTGCCCACAACGGCCAGTGTTTACTGAGCTGCCCCGTGCCGGCACCGGTGCCCGCCCGGTCGTGTGTTCCCCTCCCCTGACCCCGGTCCCGGGCCTTGGAGGTGTGACACCGCACCTTCGGAGGGGAGGCGGCCAGCCAGGTGCTCGGCCAGAGCCACACAACCAGCAGATAGCGGGGCCGGGATTCCCTTTGGAGCGTCGGGCCGCTGGCCTGCGCGCCGTGCCCCACAGCCCTCAGCCCTGGGGGCCAGGGACCAGAAGTGACTTTTGTGCTCAAGGAGCTCACCCTTCAAAGGTGTCCCGCATGGGGGCTGCCCTGAGGCTGGAGCTGGGCATTTGGGGAAGCAGTTACTTCTTCGAGGCTCTGTCCTCACCGCGCATCCTCGGCAGTTGCCGTGGAAACCCACAGGCTGACGGGGAGCGTCCTAGGATGCCTGCTCCAAGTCGACTCCAAGGCTGGGCCCTGTGTGCCGGTGGGGCAGGACTGCAGCCCCAAGAACGAAGTAAAGAGGGAGTGGGAGAGACCGCCCAGGCTCCCAAAGCCTGGACTCCGCTGACAGCGCTCCGTAAGCCAACCTGAGTGCCCCTTGTACACTTACTAAGACATTCTCACGGCCCAGTGAAAGGCTGGAGCACGCGGATGAGCCAGGCACACGGGTATTTTCGCTGCGTTAAGGTCTGGGGTGTTAACCCAATAAACCTTCCCTTCTGCTGCTGCCTTAAACATCCTGAACGCAAAGGCTGGATTCATGCACCGGGTGGAAAGAAATAATGTGCATGAGGAGCCTGTAGGTGCCCAGGTGGACACAAGGCAGCACGTGGGCCGGGCTGGGAAGAGGGCTCGTACCCCAGGAAGATGGCTCCTCAGTACAAGACCGCTTCCAGCGTTTCCAGTGGGTACCAGCGGCTACACACAGAGGACGGCGCCCGAAACCACAGCCCGTGGCCCATCTTGTTCCTACAGGCCATCACAGACCTACGTGAATACATACTTGCCTTTCTCAAGCTCTGGGCCAGGAGAGCCACGTTTGCCTTGGGACTCTTGCTGGGCTTGGGGGCAGAGTGTTTTCACAGACAGCATTCAGCATGAACTGCGGGACCTCGGGATGATCACTCCAGAGTCTGGTGTCTCCATGGGCTGGACTGGAATTCATGCCTTATTCACTTCCTTATTTGTTTAAAAGTTTTATAGACGGGCATCTGGGTAGCTCAGTGGTTGAGCGTCCGTTTTGGCTCAGGTCATGATCTCACGGTTCGTGAGTTCAAGCCCCACATTGGGCTCGCTGCTGTCAGCACAGAGCGTGCTTGGGATCTTCTGTCCCTCTCTCTCTCTCTCTGCCCCTCCCCTGCGTGTGCATGCACGTGTGCTCGCTCGCTCTCAAAATAAATCAACCTTAAAAAAATGAAACTATAAAAATAAATAAAAATTTTGAGATATTACATATCATAATATTCACCCATTTACAGCATACAGTTTAGGGGCGCTCGGGTGGCTCAGTCGGTTAAGAGTCTGACTTAGGCTCAGGTCATGATCTCACAGTTTGTGAATTCTACTCCCACGTTGGATTCTGTGCTGACAGCTCAGAGCCTGGCACCCGCTTTGGATTGTGTCTTCCTCTCTACCCTCCCCCACTTGTTCTCTCTTTCTCTCTCTCTCTCAAAAATAAACAAACATAAAAAAAAATTTTTTAACGTACAGTTTAGGGAAACGAGGGTGGCTCAGTCAGTTAAGCATCCAACTTCAACCTGGGTTGTGATCTCACGGTCCATGGATTTGAGCCCCACGTCTGGCTCTGTGCTGACAGCTCGGAGCCTGGAGCCTGCTTCGGATTCTGTGTCTCCCTCCCTCTCTGCCCCTCCCCCACTCATGCTCTGTTTGTCTCTCTCTCAAAAATAAATAAACGTTGAGAAAATTCAAAGCGTACAGTTTAGTGGGGTTTAGCATAGCACCAGAGGCGTAAAGCCACCTCCAGTGAATTCCTGGATCACTTCATCCAAAACCTCTAGCCACTAGTAATCACTCTACGCTCCACTCTCCCTGAGACTTAGGCAACTACTGTGGGTTTGCCTGTTCTAGAAATTTCACTGCAATGAGATTCTATACTATGTGGTCCTTTTTTTTGTTTTGTTTTTGGCTTTTATTTCAGAGAGCGAGAGAGAGCATGCGCGCGCGCATGAGCGGGGAAGGGGAGAAAGAATATCAAGCAGGCTCCGTGTTCAGCACAGACCCCAATGCAGGGCTCGATCCCACAACCCTAGGATCATGACCTGAGCCAAAATCAAGAGTTGGACTCTCAACCGACTGAGCCAACCAGGTGCCCCTACACTACGTGGTCTTATGTGACGGCTTCTTTCACCTGGCATCCTTTATACACGTTTTCAAGGCTTATCCACATTGCAGTGTTGATTGGTGCTTCCTTGTTATGGCTGAGTCACATTCCACTGTACGAAGTTGCTTGTGTTTTCTCAGGTGATGGCCGTTTGGGTCGTTTCTAATTTTCAGCTACCACGAATGACACGGCTGTGAACATTTATGTGCAAGTTTTTGTGTGGACTTACGTTTTTATCTCTCCCAGGTATATACCTAGGAGTAGAATTGCCTGGGCACGTCGTCATTCTATATTTAACATTGTGAGAAACGGCCAGACTGTTTTCCAAAGTGGCCGTCCCACGCTATATTCCCACAGCAGCATGTGAGGTCAACCGGCCCCGGCCCGATGTTATCTGGGGACAGGGTGTCCGCGTGTCAGTGGTGCTGCTGCTCCATCCGGGAAGGAGACTCATTTCCCTGCTTGGGCGAGTGCCTCGGCACCGAGTGTCCACTCCCTGCCAGCATTTGCCCGAGGGGCAGACTTCTGTGCTCAGATGAGCAGGGCAGATAGAACTGTCTTCAAAGCTTGGCATTGGGAGGGGACTGGCCACCCCTGGGAGAAGCCTCTTAGCCTGGCTGGTCACGCAGCACAGTGGACGCGGGCATGCAGCCCAGAGACCCTGATCTCCAGTTCCAGGCCTTCAAGCCTGTTGTTTCCATCCCCATCCTGATGCACGCAGACCACGCGTTTTCATTTCTCGGAAAAATAAGGCCCACACGGTAAATACTTTGCAGCGAGTGCTCGAAGGAGAAACCATAGCAGTTGAGATTTGTAATTGTTGAGCGTGTCCCGGGCATCGTGCTAAGCAGCCTGACAGGCACAGCAACGCTCCAGAGTGGTCTCACAAACAGGAGACTGAGGACAAGGACAGGTGGGGAGCGTGCCCACCGTCCGAGCAGAGCCCGAGTGCACACCCAGGCTGGGAAAGCCACGGTCTCCAGTGTGCCGTTACACATCCACCCCACACGTTTGCTGAGTGAATAGATGAGCTGTCCCGGCTGCCCTGCCTGTCATCACACAAAGTCCAAGCGAGAGGGTCCCAGGCTGGCTTCTCCGGCAAGCAGGTGCCGAGACAAGGGATGGTATGGATTATTGGAGTAACACCCATGGGGGAGGTCGGGGAAGTCAGGCTGGGCTGGGAGCTGTCAGCCACTCTGCAGGCCTGGCCAAGTCTCTGCCCACCCAGCGGGAGCTGCTGCTGAGGAGAGAAAGTCTGGGGGAGGAGCCCCACACGGGGCAGAAATGGCCAGGCCCTGGTGCCACTGCCTCCCACCATCTCTGCTGGGCTCAACAAAGGCTGAGTCAGAGCCTCAGGCCACAGGTGCTCAGCCTCTCACAGTTGGACTGCAAGTCCCTTTAGGAAAGGAGATCTGTGTGGCCGCAGTTCCCTCCTTGTGCCCACAGGTGCCGTCCCCTTGCACGTGGCCGTTCCTCCAGGGCTGCCCCAGCCTCTCTTCCTGGAGGGAGGTCTCATAGAGGAGGTAGGCAAACCAGCCTAGTTGGTACATCTGGTCTCGGGGCTCAGCTGGTGCTCACCCCCTCCCTCCTCCGCTGTCCAGCCTTCCCGGCCAGGCCAGCCTCACCCCACCTCTGCTGTCACCTCTGCAGGTCTTGGGGGCCTACCTGGGGCTGTGACCCACATCCTCATTCCTGAGGGGCTCGAAATGCCAGGGAGGTCGGTCTTCCACTTCCTTGATGCTCTTCCTCTGGGCTTCCTATGGGCCAGCCCTCCCTTCTCTCTCTGATGTCATCCAAACAGACGGGCCACCTGCAGCCACCAGCCACCCTGTGAAAATGGCCAAGCAGCCCCGCCCCGCATCCCCTGCATCCCTCCCTACTTTACCCCCCACATCCTATCCCTATAGGTGCCCTTGGCTCTGCCCCCTAGGATGCCAGCCCTGTGAGGGCAGCCTTGGTCCCCAGTGCCTGCAGCAGGTGTGAGCACCTAGTCCAGATGTGCAGGGCAGACTGCTGCCAGGTGGGTGGAGGAGACAGGCCAAGGCCCTGGTCCCGCCCACTGCTGCCCTACTCTCCAGGCCCGGGGCTCGCACACTCACTGGTGGGGAGAGCTGTGTCGTGGCGGGCGGGGTTTGGACGTCATGTTTCTTGGGGGGGAGGGACGGCCATCGCCCCAGGTGGTTTGTCAGAAGTTTAAAGTCAATTTTTATTTGACAGATAAATACATAGAAACTCAGGAAAATTAAGTGGCCTGTCAAGCACACTTGGCTTTAAGTGCCCGACGCAGTGCTGTCTCCAGAGCTTCCAGGCCCGCCGGTTTTCAAGAGGAGTTAGAAATCTAGATTTTTAAAAATGTTTGTTTATTTTTGAGAGAGAGGGAGCGTGCGAGCAGGGTCGGAGGTCAGAAAGATGGGGGAGAGAGAATCCCTCCCTCCAGCAGGGCTGGAACTCACAAACCATGAGATCATGACCTGAGCTGAGATCAAGAGTCAGATGCTTCATCGACTGAGCCACCCAGGCACCCCTAGAAATCTGGATTTCATGAGAAACCTGGTTTTATTTATCAGCAACTCATGTAATTGTCCTATGACACTGTGCCCAGATTCTTCCTGAAGCGGCGGGTTGGGGGGGGGGGTGGACCTGGCAGGTGCTCTTGGCCCCTTCACCACAACCCCCCAGCTTTCAGCTCTTGGGTCAGACACAGCTTTTCTTCCTTCTCTTGCAGACAGGCATTCAAGTGACATTTCTTAATGTTTCCAGAAGACTTCCCCCGCCCTCCCCACCTCTGGCCAGTGTTTCTACTGAGTAGTTGGAGGTACGTATGGTGGTAGCGGGAGATGAGGGACAGCAACAGTGAGAGCTTCCAAAAGTGCCTTTCAGACAAATCCAAATGTAAGGGGGTGACTTCCGGTTCAACCTAGCTTAGCGGGCACACGTACCGCTATCCCCTCCCAGGACCCAGCAGGGACCACAGAGGGACGCTGTGGCACCTCCTCTCCCTCATTTGGAAGACAGGTGCCGCGGAGGCCCTGGCAGTCGGACCAGGGGAAACCACAGAGGCTCCAGCACGCCAGGGGGCTCTGAGGGTGGGGCGTGGAGGGGGGTTTAGAACAAGCACGAGCAGTTATGACCCCAGACCCAGGCTGCAGAGGCTGGCAGAAGACTGGAGGCCCCGGGTTCTCTCTCGGGGCTCAGGGGGGCCCAGGCACAACCACATGCACCGGCCAGGGAGGAACAGGGAGATGAGTTCACAGGCACATCTTGAGAGGCGACCTTGGCCCTGACTCTGCTAATTCCCAGAGTTCTGGCAGCCAGGCTTGCCTCCCGTGCAGGAGATGGGGGGATTCTGCAGAATTGGCCTGGCTTCCCAAGACTTCTGGCCGAGTGTCTGGACCCTGCTGCTTAACTTTAGTAGTCTACCCTCACCCCACCCAGCCACACTGCTCGTATTAACACCTAGTGCCTCTCATGAAGACCAGCAAACCTCCAGGATCACCACCAGCCCCTCGAGGTAAGAGCATCTAACACGAAAGACAGATTCCATACCTACCAAAATAAAGGAGCCCTAAGGAAACAGAAACAATAAGAGTAGCAAAAGATCATATAAAAAAGAAAAAAATCTCTAAGAGAAAATACCACACCCATGACCTGAGAACAAGATGTTATGAAAAAGGAACAGGCAGAGAATAAGTAAGAGCTCATTTGGGGGGCACCTGGGTGGCTCAGTTGGTTAAGTGTCCAGCTTTTGATTTCAGCTCACGTTGTGATCTCAGGGTTTGTGAGATCGAGCCCTGAAATGGGCTCTGTGCTGACACCATGGAGCCTGCTTGGGAGTCTCTCTCTCCCTCTCTGCCCTTTCCCTGCTTGTGCATGTGTGCTCTCTTTCTCTCTCTCAAAATAAATAAATTTTTAAAAAGAGCTCTTTTTTTAATTAAAATATAAATAGCAAAAGTGAAAACTCAAAGATAAGTTTCCCACAAATTAGAAAAAAGCAAAATGAAAAAATACAAGAGAAAATATAAAATTAGACCACTGGTTTAGGCACAATCTAACGTATAATTAGTGAATTAGGAGAACACAGAAGGGAGAGCTTCATCAAGGCAGTCATCCACCAGAAAATGTCCTAGAACAGGAGGACGTGAGGCTCTAGGCCAAAGGAATGAAAACCCACCCCAGACAGGGTGTTGCAACATTTCTAGAACCAGGGCACATCAAACTGACTCTTAAATCTTCCAGAGAGCAGGCCAGGTCCCCTGTGAAGAGCCCCGGATCTGACTGGCCCTGGATCTGGCGGCCATCACACGTGGGCCCAGGTGACAGCAGCATGGCCTTCGAAGTTCTGAAGAAGCTGCATTTGGAATCCCAGAAGCTCTACGCAGTGAATCTTGAAAGAGGGCTGCATAAGGCCACCTGCAGGTGACAAGGGGCCCCACGCACCTGTCCCAGGGAGCTGCCAGAGGATGCACGAAGAGTGGGCAGGGGGCCCGTGGAGGGGTGCATGGAAGCCAAGCATGGCTCGCTGACACCGGGAGAGCTGGGGCAGGGGGTCCCCTTCCAACATAGGGACATGCACCCCTGGGTGGCCAGTGGAGGAAATGGGGGGTGGAGGGCCCTGGAAAGGGGCAGAGCCCCCACACTCTTTGTCAACTCCGTAAGTAGACGTTAGGAAATTGCCACAGGCAGGCCGCAGATGGGGGTTCTGCCCGGGTGGGAAGGAGGGGGAGGTGGGCTATGCTTCCTTAAGACCGACTTTGCTCCGATGCTAAGTCCGTCCTAAGAGAACTGGGAAGACGGCCTTCTGCCCGCGCCCTGCCCCCATCCAGGAGAGCAGTCAGTGCGTCTGAGGGGAGGCAGTGCTGACGGGACACGCAGGGATGGGTGGGCTGTGCCGTCCAGACATGGCCAGGTGGTGAGAATGGGCCCTCCCGAGGCTGTCACAACCGGTGGCCCTGGACCCTCGGGTCACCACACCATCCATTCTTTCATTAACTGCTTGATTGATTAATCCCCTGCTCACTGATGCATTTATGCCACCGACGTCCGCTGGGGGCCTTCCACATGTGAGACCCTTGCTGGGTGCCAGGATGGAGCCAGGATCGACACCGGACAGCCACAGGCTGGCCAGAAGGTGGCCTTGGGGGCAGAAGCTGGGAAGCGGGCCAGTGTCCCCAGCAGGGTGTCAGGTCAGTGAGGAAGCCCAGAGAGGCCTTGCGGCAACCGTGCTTTTTGCTCAGGCTCCGAGAGATGCCCATTGCTTCCCCTCCCCCGGGTGGCACGGGCGGGAACGCATGCCATGCCACCGCTGCCGGCGGGCCTGGGCCTAGCAGTGTCCTTGTTGCTGGGACGTTCTCACCCTCCTGACAGGAGGGCGGATTGAGGGCCCTGCTGTCTGCCGGTCGGCCTGGGGGGCCCCGACTCCACACGCCGCTGGGACTGTGTGCCCCGAGGCACCTCGTCCTTGGCCATGCCGCCCAGGACATTTGCACAGCCGTCCCGCACAGGCTCTGTGTCTCTTTTCACGTGTCCCTCCCGCTCTGTGGATCAGGCCAGGCTGGCTCCTCCCCACGCCCTGGTCCTTGCACACAGAGTGAAGGGCACAGAGGTGACAAACTTGAGCCCCAGGCCAGCCTGAGGCCATGCAGCAGGAGGGGACAGAGGAGGGACCAAAGCCATTCTGGGTGACCATTACCTGCCTGGCCCTGTGTCTACACCACTAGCCAGTGGGACAGTGAGGAGACCAGCCCAGCACAGGTAATACCTAGTGCCCAGCTGCCCTGCCTTTGCAGGAGAACCCCTTGCTGGGCCCTCACCTTGCCATGCCTGAGTAGGCCTGCTCCCACGACACTGCCTCCTGGAAGCCCTCCTGGCTCCCTTCCAAAGCAACACTTCTGTATCACCCTGCTGACTGTCCTTGTGCTACTCTGGCTGTGACTCCCTGACTCACGGCCTTTCTGATTTCCTGTCACCCTCCCGTGCCGGCACGTGTCCCCGGAGCCCAGCACAGGCCTGGAGCACGGTGGCGTCCGGGAGGCGTCGGCCAAGGAATCGAGGAACACGCTCCCCTCCCCACATCGTGGAAGGAGATGCCTGCGTATGGAGTCCCTGCCCTGTGGAAGTCTGTCCCTGGACCCATTTCTCTCCTCCCCCCACGTCTGCCTGGGAGGCCCCTGGTGGCCCCTGCCGCAGGCCTCCAGGGCACGGGCTGCGCGCCTGTGTGCCAACGTCCACAGCTAGCCGTGTTCCCGGGAGAAACGTGCGTTTCTGTCCCCGCTGTCCGGCAGGGAATGTTCGCAGCAGCTTTCTTCACTGTGGCCCTGCCACCTGAAGGGCGGGTACACAGGCAGCGGGTATCCAGCCGGTGGAGAACCGTCTGTGAGAGCTTGCCCGCGCACGCGGGCCTCACCTGCCCCGGGAAGGGTTCCCAACACAAAAGAGAAGTCTGGGGCTCCGTGAGCCTGGCCCAGCGTCGCCCCACGACCCCGGTGCTCCTCTCTGAGGGGGGTGCCCAAGACAGGCGACAACCTGTGTCCGCCCACAAGTGCACACAGCAGCACCGTTCCAGAGATAGAACAACCCAACATCCGCCAACCAACGGACGGGTCCACCAAACGCGGTCTCTCCACCGGTGGAGTGTCACTCGGTCTCAATAAGGAGCGAGGCATGGACACTGCCGCGTGGACGAGCCTTAAAAACACAGTGCAGAGTGAGAGAGGCCGGGCCCGGGAGGACACACGTCGTATGATCCCATTTGCAGGAAAATCCACAGGGACAGAAAGCGGCCTCATGGTTGCCAGAGACTGGGGAGACAGTGGGGTAAGGACTGACTGTTTCCAAGTCTCCTTTGGAATGATGGAATGTTCCGGACTGAGAGGGGACAGCTGCACAACAGTGCCAATGTACTCACTGCCACTAAGTCGTATACTTTGACGTGGTTACGGTGGTGGATTTTATGTGGCGTGCGTTGTATCACAATACAAATCAACCCCTCACAAAAATAAAACATTGGGAGTGGAAGAGCGTGAACTCTGCCTAGTTCCGCTGACGAAGTTTCTGTATGGACTCTAAAAACAGCATATGGGTTCTCAGGGCAGGACCTTAATTTTGCAAACTGTTTCCGAGTTGAACAACCCCCTTTGATAGACTGGGAATATCAAAACGCCTATTGGCATGGATTTGGGGAAAGGTTTTAACGTGTGAGAAGACAAGCCTTCTCCCCTAAAGAAGAGATCCACTGGCTTGTCCATGACTCCAACCTCATACTTTGGACACATGCTACTCTCTTTGGCTTCCCGAGAGAAGGGCACGTGACTCATCCCAACCATTCCCCCACTTCAGGAATCCTGACGGAAAAGATCGGGAGTGTGGGCATCTCTTGTGTTAGAGCATAGAGTCTTAACCTCAGGGGATGGGCGACTCATCTGAATGAGCTTTTCAGAATGCAGGTAACTGGGTCCCTCTGAAACCTGTGGGTAGAACTCCGAGAGAGGCTGGGTGCACCTGCGTGCCTACCTGTGCGGGTACACACAGCACCTGAGTCTGTGTGTGTTTTTATTTGACTTCTTAGGTGCTTAATGTCTCATGTATATACAAGAATGTATACATCATGGTGTGCCTTTCATAATAAGGAAGCAGGAGCCCACGTGCCCACCTCCCAACCCAAGAAGTAGAGTTTAACCAGCACCTCCGAGCCCTAGAAACCTTCCTTAATGGTGTCCTTCAATGGAGAGACCATCGCTCAGTCCACTTCCACTGCCGCCTTGCTTGGCTCCTGCCGTTGAGTCTGGGTGTCTTTGGTTTATGCTCTCCAGGGGTGGGGGTAGTGTTGCCTGGCTGTGTGGGATGGGGCTTGGGTAGCAACACAGGGTCCAGGTACACTGGAGACTTCCAGTGCCTTCTTGGCCCGTACACCAAGGAAACTGGCAAATGTTATAAATCAAGGCTCCCCCACCCACTTAGGAAGACAGTTATCAAACATTCACCAACGCCTAACTGGGTAGTTGATCCCTGACTTCTAGGACCTCAAGTTCAGCGGAAGCGGTAAAACCTACAAGCATAAGATAACTTAAGAATGTTGATGAGAACCCCTCTGGGTATATCCCCTAAAGAACCGAGATCGGGGTCTCGAAGAGACATCTGCACACCCACGTTCACAGCAGCATTATTTACAATGGCCAAGAGAGGGGAGTAACCCAGGTACCCATTGACAGATGAATGGATAAATAAAATGTAGTCCATCCATACACTGGAGTATGATTCAGCCTTAAAAAGGAAGGACGTTCTGACACCTGCTACAACATGAATGAACTTGAGGACATTATGCTCAGTGAAGTAAGCCCGTCACAAAAAACACAAACCCTGTATGATTCTACTCACATGAGCGACGCAGAGTCAAGATCATGAAGACAGAACGCAGACTGGTGGTTGCTGGGGGCCAGGGGGAGGGGAAACGGGAAGCTGTTTAATGGGTGTAGAGTTTCAGTTTGAAAAGATGAAAAAGTTCTGCAGATCTGTTGCACAACAATGCAAATAATTCATTTTTTAATTTTAATGTTTATTTATTTTTGAGAGAGAGATAGAGAGAGAGGAAGGGAGGGAGGGAGGGTGAGCAGGGGAGGGGCAGAGAGAGAGGGAGACAGAGGATACGAAGCAGGCTCCAGGCTCTGAGCTGGCAGCACGGAGCCCGACACGGGGCTCGAACTCACCAGCAGTGAGGTCATGACCCGAGCCCAAGCTGGATGCTTAACCGACTGAGCCACCCAGGCGCCCCAACAGTGCAAATAATTCTTAACAGCACTGAACGGTACAGTTAAAAATGGTGACGATGGCAAATTTTATGTTGTTGTCGTTGTTATTGTTTAACCACGACCAGAGAGGAGGAAAGAAGGCATTTTGATGGCAGCAGATTGCTGGTGGGGACAGCCCTGGCTGGGGACGCAGGACACTTGGGTTTGGGTCTGTGTTCTCCTATTTCCTGGTGGCCTTACGCAAGTCACTCACCATCTCCGAGCCCTGACGTCCTTGTCTTACGGGATGAGGGGTTTGTTTTAGGCTTTCCAGCTTAGAAAGCTGAGCATGCACAAATGAGTCTGACACGTTCCCTCATTGACTTTCACTCAAGTGTGACATTTACAAAAAAACTACACGCATCAACACATTCTCTCAAACCGAACACACCCGTTTAATGCCATTGTGTGAATAGACTGCCGTTTATTTACCCATTTTACTGTTGATGGAAATTTGGGTTGTTTCCAGCTTGGGGTGACCATGAACAGTGCCGCTTGGGCCCCTGCAGCACCTTCCGCTGGTGCACACGGGGCCCTGCTGTGGGGCACGTGTGCGGGAGGCCTGCTGGGGGGGCTGAGGCTGCTCAAAGCTCTGTAGAAGTTGCCCAGGATCTTCGCATCGGCAGGTGCTCCTTCTCCTGGCCAACTAGGTGGCGTCAGCCCCTCCGAGTTTGGTCTCTCGGGGTGGGGGAGGTCTGTGGCGGGCCTAACTTGCATTTCCCTGGTGACCGATGAGGCTGAGCACCTCTCACGCCCCAGTTATCCTCTCTGTCTGTCAGAGGTGATGTCTTCTGTCCATTTTCCCGTGTTGTTCAGATCTTCTCCCATTCGGTGGGCCACTTCCCGTTCTTCTGGTGGTGCCTTTTCGTGAGAAATTCTTAATGTGGTCCAATTTATCATTTTTTTCCTTTATAG
Organism: Panthera leo; assembly: GCF_018350215.1. NCBI lineage: Eukaryota > Metazoa > Chordata > Mammalia > Carnivora > Felidae > Panthera > Panthera leo. The sequence goes on from NC_056681.1 coordinate 1,879,840, forward strand.
GGTTTAGTGCTTTTTGCGCTTATTAAAAAAAACCAAAACCTTACTCCAAGATCATAAATATGTTTCCTTCTTTTTAGAATTAAAAACAATATTTAGAGAGAGAGAGAGAGAGAGAGCGCACACATGAGCAGGGGAGGGCGGAGAGAGAGGGACAGGATCCCAAGCAGGCTCCCAGCTGTCAGCACAGAGCACAACTGGGGGCTCGAACTCAGGAACCCTGAGATTGTGACCTGAGCCAAAGTTGGACACTTACCCGACTGAGCCCCTCAGGCGCCCCTAAACATGTTTCATTCTAGAAGTTTTATTTTACCTTTTACATGTAGCTCTTCCAGTTCAGCTGGACTTGATTTTTCTGTATGGTGTGAGGTTTGGATCAAAATTTTTGGATCAAAATTAAAAAAAAAATTCATTTTTCTTGCTTGTGGGTAGCCAACTGACGAAGTGCTAATTATTGGAAACCAAAAACCATCGTTTCCTCACTGCAGGTGGTTGTCCATTTTGTTGTGAGTAGGCTGACTACGTGTGAGGGTTTTCCTGGACCGTCTATTCCATTCAGTTGGCCTGTTCAGCCATTGTACCAATACCCCACTGTCTTAAATACTCCAGTTACAGTGGTTGAATATGTGGTGGGGTAACCCTCCAGCTTTGCTCTTTTTTTTATAATGATTTTTTTAATGTTTTTATTTATTTTTGAGACATAGAGAGACAGAGCATGAGCAGGGAAGGAGCAGAGAGAGAGGGAGACACAGAATCTGAAGCAGGCTCCGGGCCCTGAGCTGTCGGCACAGAGCCCGACGTGGGGCTCAAACTCACAGACTGTGAGATCATGACCTGAGCTGAAGTCGGATACTTAACCAACTGAGCCACCCAGGTGCCCCGCCCCCCGCCTTTTTTTTCAGCTTTTCTCTTTTTTGCAATTATCTTAGCTATGTTTGACCTTTTGCATTTCTGCATGAATTTTAGAACTAATGTGTCCGTTTCTTTTTTTTATGTTTATTTATTTATTTTTTGAGAGAGAGAGAGAGAGAGAGAGAGAGAGAGAGCAGGGGAGGGGCAGAGAGGACACAGAGGATCTGAGCCTGATGAGGGGCTCGAACTCATGCAAAGTCAGCCACTCAGGCAACTGAGCTACCCATATTTGAGAGAGAGAGAGAGAGAGAGAGAGAGAGAGAGACAGTGTCTGAGTGGAGGAAAGTCAGAGAGAGAGGGAGACAGAATCTGAAGCAGGCTCCAGGCTCTGAGCTGTCAGCACAGAGCCCGACACAGGACTCGGACTCACGAGCTGTGAGATCGTGACCTGAGCTGAACTGGGAGCTTAACCAACTGAGTCACCCAGGTGTCCCTAACGTGTCAATTTCTAATACGAGGATATTATAAATGAAAACCTCCTCTGTGCTTTGCTTTTGTTTGCAACCCACACACTTTGGTAGGTGGTATTTTCAGTAGCATTCAGTTCAAAATATTTTCAAATTTCCCTTGTGATTTTTTTTTTTTTTTTGACCCTGGGATTAGTTGGATATTTCCAAATATTTGGGGGTTTTATAGCTATCTTGTTGTTATTGGTTTTAATTTAATTCCAGTACAATCAGAGAACATATTCTGTATGATTTGAGTCCTTTTATATTTATTGAGACTTGTCTTATAGCTCAGCATTTGGTTTATCTTGCTAAACATACTGTATACACGAGAAAAGAATGTGTTAGGTGTGTTTGAAAAATACTAGCTCAACATAGTTTATATAGTGTTCAGATCAGTTGTGTCCTTCACGAGTTTTTTAGTTCATTTGTTCTATGCAGTGCTGCGAGCCCCATGTTAAAATCTGCAACAACGATTGCTGAATTATCTGTTCTCTTCTTAATTTTGTCAATTTTTTCTTTATGTATTTTGAAGCTGTTATGAGGTACGTACCGATTTATGATTTTTGTCTTTTTGATGAAGTAACCATTTTTCACGAGGCAGCCTCTCTGTTTATCTCTGACAGTATTCTGTGAAAGCCCATTTTATGTGATGTTAACACGGCTCCTCCAGCGTTGGCAGGCTTACCGTTGGCATGATAGATTTTTAAATTTATGCCTCCTGTGAAAATAGCATATGGTAGAGTCTTGCTTTTATATCCTTTTCATCGAGGTGCTTAATGCCTTACACTTAATATGATTGATTTGGTGGGCTTTAGGTCTCTAATCTATTTGTTTTGTTTGTTTCTTCTAAAATGTCCTCTTCTGCTTTCTTTTGGATGACCTGAATATTTTTTTTACCTTTCTGCTTTAGTTATTTGTTGGATTTCGAGGCGTACTCCTTTGTGGTTAGTTTGGTTTTTTTAGTAATGGCTTTGGTGATTGAAGTGCACAGTGTCTGGGAGCCGCTATAGCAGAATGTACCCCAGATGTAGAGCCTTCCAATGTCACAGGCCCATTGTCTGCGGTCGTTGTGTGCCTCACAGCTACATACAGTAAGATCCCCACAATGCAATGTTACAATTGTTGCTTTACACAGACGTATGGATTTTAGAGGAATGAAGAGGAAAGTACTCTTGTATGTGTATTCAGTTATGTATCCTTTTCATTCTTTCCTGATGATCGAGTTTCTAGCTGGTATCATTTTCCTTCAGCCCGAAGAACTTCCTGTTTAGCATGTCCGGTAATACACGTCTGCTGGTGAGGATTTCTTTTAATATTCTTTTATGTTAAAATATATTTACGTACTCTCATTCTTGAAAGCTGGTTTGACGTCCTGCAAATGTGTTGACAGGCTTTCTTTCAGCTCTTTGTACATGTAGTTCCACTCTCTTCTGGCATCCATAGTTTCTGATGAGAAGTCATTAGACTCCACGTGTCGTTCCCTGGATGGCTGTGACCGCGTGGCTACTTGTAAGAGTTTTCTCTTTACATGTGCCTTCCAGCAATTTGACTATGATGGGCCTATGCATGGTTTTCTCTGTGTTTATCTTGGTTGGGGACCATGGAACTTCAAGTATGTAGATTCATGTCTTTTACCACGTATAGAAGATTCTAGAAATTATTTTTTTCAAATACTTTTTCCTGCCCCATTCTTTCTCTCCTCTCGTTTCGTAATTTCAATTACATGTACATAGACCTTTTGAAATGGTCTCACAGATCCTTGGTCTCTTTTATTTATTCCCCACTCTTTCAGATTGAATAAAGTCTATGGATAGATCTTCAAGCTCACTGATTATTCCTCTGTCATTCACTCTTCTGTTAGGCCCATTTAGTTAACTTTATATTTATGATATTTTAATTTTCAGTTCTACAATTTCCATTTTCTAAAAATAGTTTCTAAGGGCACCAGGGAGGCTCAGTTGGTTAGGCGTCCAACTTTGGCTCAGGTCATGATCTTGCAGTCTGTGGGTTCAAGCCCCGCGTCGGGCTCTGTGCTGACAGCTCAGAGCCTGGAGCCTGCTTCAGATTCTGTGTCACCCCCCTGCCCCTCCCCCACCCGCACGCGGTCTCTCTTTCACAAATAAACATTAAAACAAATAAAAATAAATAAACAAAAATATACATATAGTTTCTAGTTCTCACTTGTGGTTTTTAAAAAATATTTTCCCCCATTAAAAGCATATTTTTCTTTACATCAGTGATTACAGTTATAACAGTTACTTTAAAATCCTTGTTTGCTAATTCCACAATTCGGGTCACATCAGGGATCAATCTCCATTACTTACCCTTTTTGGTTTGAGAATGGTTCTGACATTCTCCTTTTCTTTGTATATCAAGTAAATTTGGATTGTATCCTAGACACATTGTTATTTTCTGTTGACTTTGGAGTCATACGTACACATCCCCAGAGTTGGTTTTATTTTGTGTTCGTGTTGTTGTGACGCTAAGACTCGGCAGTGCTCGGGCTACAAACAACGACCCGTGGACAGCAGCTCTGATCTCATGTTAGACCTCATCTTGGTTCTTTTGTTCTCAGCCTACCTGCCTGGAGTCGGCCCCATGCGTGTGGTCCAGTGTCACCTGGGGATTTAGGCCCTATTTATAAACAGAACTCAGGCCCCTGTTTCTCTTACTCCTTCCCTTCTGGGATGTCCCTGCATCTCCCAGAGGGTGTCATTGGCCCGGCTCCGTCTCCTAGCCCCTTAGGCAGAAGGACTATAGGTGTTTTGTTGGTGCTTTTTTTTTTTTTAATTTTTAATTTTTTAAAATTTACATCCAAATTAGTTAGTGTATAGTGCAACAGCGATTTCAGGAGTATGTTGGTGCTTTATCTGGTCGGTGTGCAGCCTGGCCTTAGGCCAGGAGTGTTGAGACAGGCAGCCCCCCTCCCCAGCATTTGCCTGCCTTTGCTCACTCTGGCGACTCCAGGAAAAGGTGTTTTGTATTTTGTCCCGAGCTCAGAGTGCCGTCTGTGGGAAGGTGAGTTCAATAGGAGGTTACTATTCTACCACACTGTAAATGGAAGCCCAGCTTTCAATTTCCGTGAAAAGAAACCCTGCTGGGATCTTAAAACCTGTTTTGTATTGAATCTGTAGATCACGTTGGGAAGAAAGGACAGGCTCCTAATTCTTAAACTTTGTATATCCCTCCACATACTTATTTTTTCTGTAATTTCTCTTAATCGTGTTTTACAGTTTCCTCTTGTTTTTTTGTTTGTTTTGTTTTGAGAGAGAGAGAGTGAAAGAGAGCGAGAGAGAGCACGTGTGCGTGCATGAGCGGAGGAGGGTCCAGGGGGAGGCGAAGAGAGAGAAAGAATCTTAAAACAGGCTCCAAACCCAGCTCGGAGCCTGACATGGGGCTTGATCTTACAACTGTGAGATCTCATAACCGTGATATCAAGACCTGAGCTGAAATCAAGAGTTGGATGCTGAACTGACTGAGTCACCCAGGTGCCCCTCTGTCTGTCAGTCTTTTGCTTTGTTTTGTTAGTTTTACGTTGAGGTGTTTGGTTGGTTGATGCTTTTGTAAATGGTCTAACTTTCAAAGTTTAAATTTTTACATTCTCACTGACATTTAATGGTCAGTGCCTAAAACCTTAGCTTTATGTATCTTGTGCAGTTAATGCTAATGACACAGGTTCCAGCGACAAAACCTACGGTTTGGTCTGTCTCCCAGAGCACCTGCAATGAAGTTTTCAAGAAGGTAACTTTTCAGGAATGGAGGCTGGGGCTTTACGAATTGAGCATTTAAGCTGAATGAGGGGCAAGCTGTGTTAGGAATTAACCAAAGCAATAGGCAGTTCTACCTGAAAAAACCCTCTGAGGGGCCTCATACTCAGGAAATGGAGTTCGGCAGCCTCACCTTTCCAGGGAACGGGGACTCAAGACACCAGCGGGCTCCTTGGACTTGATAGGAAGGCTGTTTCTTGCTTGTACTCTGACGTGGCAAGGGAGACGGCCCAGGAAGGCTGACCTATCGGAGTTCCCACCTAAACTTTGAAATAAGCCCCTCCCTGAGCTAAACTAGTAAAATCCATCCGTGACAGCTGTAGTTAGCTATTTGTGGGAGTCAGCCAAGACACCGTCGTAAATGAGTCATCCGAGAGTTTGTAGACAGCCTGCATCCAGCAGATCCAGGTCAAGCTCCGAGAGGAGGCAGGCCTGACTCTAACTTTGGAGCAGACATCTAATCAGTGTACCGAGGGCTCGGTCCACCTTGCCAGTCTAAAAGGAGCATTGCCAGTGTCTGTCAGCTCTGCGGTCCGAGTCCCAGGTTTCTGTCTCCACCGGGAGAGACCTTGGGCTACTAATGACATCCTTCCTGAGCGTCAGTCCCCTCATCTGCCACACAGGCTTGGCCTGGCGTGGAGGGAGGGCTCAGTGTGTCGGTGTCGCTTACCTGCGGCACCACACTTTGTTTCCGAGGCAGAACAGGGAGGGGTGGCCTTGGCTACTGGGTTCCACTCCAAATGCACCAACTCTCAGGCTACTGTTCTGGGGCAAAGGGGCCGATCGGGCTGATGACGGCCTTCTGATTGATCTGAAATTTCCATCTTCTTTCCATAAGCGAACAAACCAGTCATGTGTTATATTGGGTTGAAGTGTCCCCCCCAAATTCACACCCACCCAGAACCTCAGCACATGACAATCTGGAAATGGGGTCTTTGCATATGGAATTGCTTAACAGTGTTGAGATGAAACCATTTTGAATTTATGGTGGGCCCTAAATTCAGTTACTAGTATCCTCTAAAGATGAAAGGAGGGGCACCTGGGTGGCTCGCTCAGTTGGGCGTCCAACTTTGACTCAGGTCACGAGCTCACGGTTTGTGAGTTCAAGCCCCGTGTTGGGCTCTGTGCTGACATCTTAGAGCCGGGAGTCTGCTTCGGATTCTGTCTCCCTCTCTCTCTGCCCCTCTCCTGCTCATGCTGTCTCTCTCAAAAATAAATAAAAATGTTAAAAAATTAAAAAATAAAAAAGATGAAAGAATACACAGGTGCCTGAATGGCTCAGTTGGGTGAGTGTCCAACTTTGGCTCAGGTCATAATCTCACGGTTTGTGAGTTTGAGCCCCACTTCTGGCTCTCCGCTGTCAGAACAGAGCCTGCTTAAGACCCTCTGACCCCCCCCCCCCCCCCCCAATCAAAAACAAATAAACATAAAAAAAAAAAAAAAAGATGAGAAGACACAGAGATGCAGAGAAGCCGTGTGACCACAGAGGCACAGATTGGTGCAAGCCCGGGGGCCACCAGAAGCATGAGGTGGGAAGGACCCTGCGCACTTTAATGTTGGACTCCTGGCTTCTGGAACTGTGAGAATGAATTTCTGTCGTTTCTGTAAGTCCCTGTTTATGATGATGCTGACAGCCCTAAGAAGCGGATGTGTCTACATCTATGGATCAGTTAGGTGTTCCTGCACTCGACCCCGGGTCAGGGATCCATTCTTGATGACCGGCACACCCTGCCAGATCCACGGGGCTGAGGAGCACCATCCGCTGGGGTGGGGAGGTCCCCCAGGTGAATGGGACTCTGGTAGCCTAGGCCTGGGTCTTTAAAAAATGTTTTCTTATGTAGTATTGCAGGTAGACAACAGAAGCAAAGGGAATACAACCAACATCGCGTACCTTTCACACGGCCAGAGCAGGGCGGAAATGATTTACTCTCGGATTTGAGTGTGTCTGATGCTTTCTCTATTTTATTGAAGAGACACTGAAAAGGCTCACATGGTGGCCCCATGGCTTCCTCACTGCCCCTGTTCACTCTCAAGGTGGGCAGTGCTCCAGGGAGCACTGTGGCTCCCATCTTCCCTGGGGTGGGGGCAGGGGACGGGGACTCCCCTGGCAGGGAAATGGGACCACAGGGGGTGAGGTGGGGTGCAGACTTAACCGCCCACACTTCCTGCAGGACAGTGCCCTGGAGCAGTCTGCGGGTGAGATCGGCGCCCCTGCAGGGAGCAGGCCAGATGCAGAGGAGAGCAGCGATGCTGGCCTGCGTCCAAGAGTGCAGGCTGACCGGAGGCTGGGGGAGGGGGGTCCCCGTCAGAGAACGCAGGAAGCCACCGCTGTGTGGAGAAGCAGGGGTGCCCTGAGATGGCACCACCAACCTTCCTTCAGGGAAGACGACAGTAATGTAGCAGGGGCGACCTGAGAGTGGGGATCCCCCCTCCCCCGCAGTCACACCGGCCCTCCAGGGTGCAGCGGAACAGAACAGTGGGCTTCACTTTCTACCCCCACCCCAATCGCAATGCTTTGAGGGTGTGGACGATGGCTCACATCTGTTTCCCGGTACAGATGTCATCACACGGGGCCTGAAATCAGCCTGCCAATGCTGTTGCTTGGCCTAACTGTAAGCTTTTCTAATTATTTGTAAGCGTTTAGACATTACGATTTTATACAGAATTCCACATTTCCGCTATTTGAAAGCCAGATCCCGGGCCGGGCTCCAGGGGCTGGAGGAGATGGGCACGGGAGCCGCGGGTCCCAGCCCCCCGCCCCCACACCCGGCGCGTCCCGTTCCTCCTGCGCGCGGAGGTGCAGGTGCACGGGTCCCCCGCCCCCAGGCGCGCGGGGCTGGGTCACGCTGCCCGGAGACCGCGGTTGTCTTCGCCAAGCGTCCCGGAACACCGTCTGGTGGTAAAAAGCAAACAAGCAAAACCCGGCACGAAGAGCACTGTACCTGAGCTAGTCAGTTCTACAGCGGAGATGCTCGTGCACAGTGTTTAGGTCACGCACTTTGTCAAAGAGAACAGAGCAAACAGGAAGAGGCCGTCCACACAGGACCGCTCCCGACTCGGGACTGCCGGTCGCCACCAGCGCTGTCGGCTCCCCCAGTGATTTATGGATACCCGTGTGCGGGAGCCGTGCCGCCCCAGGCCGGGCGCCACTCCCTCCGGGGAAGCTCGGGCCGCGGCGGGGGGACGGGGACGGGGACGGGGACGGGGTCGGGGACGCGCGGGGCCCAGGACGCACCGCCTCGCCCGGCAGTCGCGCACCGACGCCGCGAGGCCAGTCCTCGGCCAGGCCCGGCCCGCCCGCAGCCGTGGCGCCGCCGCCGCCCGCCTGTCCCGGCTCCGGCCCCGCGAAGGCAGCGGCGGACGGGCCTCGGGAGCACGGCCTCCCTCCCATCCTCCCTCCCTCCCTCGACCGCCCGGCGCTCCCGTCAGCTCCGGCCGCAGCCATTTTGGAACGAGCGCAGACAAAGAGCGAGTCACCGTCGTTGCCCCCAGCAGGCCCGGGGTGCGGACCCCGCCTGCCGCGCCTAGCCGTCCGTCTGCCCCAGCCCCTGGCCCTCCCGGCCGCCCGCACCCCCACAGCCCGCCGGCCCGATGCCGCCCGCTCGCCCACCGAGCCCAGGCCGCCCGCCCGCGCCCCGGCCTCTGCCGCTAGCAGCCATTGGCCGCGCCTTTTAAGCGCGCGCCGCGGCCAATGACGAGGCGCCGAGCGGCCGGGCGGGGGGCGCCGTGACCAATGGCAACGCGCCGGGCGGCGGGCGGGGGCGGGCGCGCCGCCGCGCCTGCGCACCGCGCCGTCACCGCCCTCTACACCCCCCCTTACGCCGGCCGCCCCCCGCCCGCCCGGCCGCCGCCCCCGCCCCGCAGGCGCGCGCCGCCCCCCGCCCGCGCCTGCCCGCCCGCCCGCCCGCCCGCCCGCGCGGAGCCTCCTCCCCGCCCAGCGCCGGCGAGCGGCGGCGGCGGCGGGCCGAGGAGGAAAGATGGCGGCGGGCTCGGATCTGCTGGACGAGGTCTTCTTCAACAGCGAGGTGGACGAGAAAGTGGTGAGCGACCTGGTGGGCTCGCTCGAGTCGCAGCTGGCGGCCAGCGCGGCCCACCACCACCACCTCGCGCCCCGCGCGCCCGAGGCGCGGGCCGCGGCCGCCGGCGCGCTCGGGAACCATGTCGGAGCCGGAGCGGCCGTGCCGGCCGAGGGCGCGCCCGCAGCGGCGCCGGAGCCGCCCCCCGCAGGTAGAGCGCGGCGCGGCCTGAGCGCGGGCGGGCGCCGGCCGGGCCCGCGTCCTCACCGCGCCATCCCGCTTGTCCCCGCAGGGCCCGCCGCGAAGCTGAGCGCGCTCGAGGCCGGCGCCGGCGCCGGGGCCGGGCCCGGGGCCGGGGCCTGCGCGCCGGGGGCCGCGGCCGCGCCCGCCGCCCAGCCCGCCGCCCGCAACGGCCCGCCCGGCGGCCCCGGCGCCGCGCAAACTTTGAATGGGAGCGCCGCGCTGGGGACCTCGCTCCGCGCCGCCGCCGCACCTGCTGTCAGCCTGCTCCACAACGGGCCCGCGCCCGCGCCGCCGCCCAAGCCCGCCGCTGCCGCCGCCACTGTCATCCAGACGCCGCCCTTCCTCGGCGCCCCCGCCGCGCCCGCGCCCCGCGCCCCCTCGCCGCCCGCGCCCCCCGCGCCCGCCGCGCCCCCCGCCGCCGCCGCCGCCCCGCCGCCTCCGCCGCCGCCGGCCGCCGCCAGCCTGGCCCGGCCGCCCGGCCCCCCGGCCGGAGCCCCGGCGGCGGCGCAGAACGGGGGCAGCGCCGCGCCCGCGCCCGCCCTCGCGCCCGCCCCGGCCCCCGCGCCCGCCCCGGCCCCTGCCCCGGCCCCGGCCCCCGCGCCCGCCCCGACCCCTGCGCCCGCGCCCGCCCCGCCGCCCGCCGCCAACAGTCAGCCCGGGCCCGCCGCCGCCGCCGCCGCGCCCGCGCAGGTGGCCAAGGCCGACTCGCCCAAGACGGCGGTGCAGCCGGCGCCCGCGCCGCCGCAGGCCCTGGCGGCCAGCTGCCCGGCCGGCGCGGGGGCCGGCATGATCCTCGGGCCAACTATGCAAGGGGCGCTGCCCGCCGCCGCCGCCGCCGGACTGCCGCCGCCGCCGGCCCCCGGCACCCCCACCGGGCTGCCCAAAGGCTCGGCCAGCGCGGGGCCCCAGAGCCTGCCCAGGACGCCCTCGGCCACCACCGGCGGGATCCGGGCCACGCTGACGCCCACGGTCCTCGCCCCCCGCCTGCCGCAGCCGCCTCAGAACCCGACCAACATCCAGAACTTCCAGCTGCCCCCAGGTGAGTGGCCGCGCCGGGCGGGCCTGGCTGCCCCCGCGGGGAGTCCAGGAAGTTGTGGGGCTGGCAGGGCGCTGAGGTCACGGGTCTTGCGCGGGCCTGCAGCGAATGAGCCGGGGCGCTCCCCTGCCGGGTGCGGGAGAGCTCTCTGCCATGCGTGTGTGTGTTTGTGTGCGTGTGTGTGTATGTGTGTGTGTGTGTCTGCGGGCACGGCCCGGGGTGCTGTGGCAGCAGGGGTTCCCTTTCCTGGGGCAGCGCTTGGCCTCAGCTCGCTGTTTGCATTGCAAAGTTTCTGGGCTCCCACCGTGCAGCAGCGGCTCTTCTGCTCTCCCGGCTCCATGTGCCCCTGTCCCGCTCCTCCCCTCCCCCCGCCGTGCAGCGCTCTGGCTGCCGGCCTCCGCTGGAACGGCTTACTGGGTTATGCAGCCTGGGTCCATGGCTTTCCTGGGTCTGCTGCTTTCCCCTTCTGGTTTTGGGAATCGGTTGTGTTAGGGCCTGTGAACGGAACTCGTCTGCTCCTCTGTTACTCTGGGTTGTGATGGAGGGCTGGGCACTCCCCCCAGCTGGTGAGGTCAGGCAGAGTAGGGACGCCCCTTCCTTGTGGCCGGGCAAGCGTGCATGGAAAGCTTCCGCTTCCCTGCTAGCGGCAGGATGGCAGAGATCCCAGGTGAGCCCTGGAGGGATCCTTGGGCACACACACCCTTCCTGGTCCACGTCCCTGCCTCCCACTGTGTCGTGCACTGCTTCGGCCACAGCGTCCAGCAGTGCCGTGCTGCGGGTTAAAGGATGCTCAGCCGCTCTGGTTAGTGCCATCCGGTGAGATCAGCGGGTCTCTCAGAGGTGCAGACGGCGGTGCGTAGTGAGGGGGAGCAGTCGCGGCCACAGCCTGTGCGTTTCCCCGGTCTCTTGGGTCATCCCTGGCAGTCGGTTGGGGTTCTTCAGGTCTGACGGTGAAAGGTACCCCACAGCGTCCCAGGTCATGCTGCTGTGTTTTGGGATTCTTGAGCAGAGAGAAACTCGAGCACTGAGAAGCCCCGTCTCCTCTCGCATCCCCTCCGCCTCGCCCGCGGGGACCGGGAGTTTCTGGAGAGCTCCTCCCTGGCTGTGTAGTAACATGTGCTGCTGTAGCGGCCAACGCGGTGGCGGGAGCGGAAACAGCACCTCCCGTGTCCCCGCGTGCTTTCTGGGAAAGAGCCGTTGGTCACCTTGACAGAATTTCAGCGTCTTAACAAGGGAGGGTTTTCTTGTCAGAGCCCGTGAGGGTGTTCTTAGGCCGGCAGGGGCGGGGGAAGTGGGCAGCCCAGACCCACGTCTCCGGGGTGGGAGTGGGGCTTGCCGTGCTCGGAGGGGAAAAGGTGACGCAGAAGAAGTTGCTGGAGAGGTGTCGAGATGCCCCTTAGGACGCGTCTGGTTTGTTTTTTGAGTTTGTAGTGGGCGCTTTATTGAAGGTTCTGTTTTGCTCGTTATGTGTTTTGACCTTTCGGTGGAGAATAGGGCTGATCTTTTAGTAACTTTTGAAAAAGGGAATTCGGGGTTGTGGTACGTTATGTAAAACGTGGGAATATCCTTTCCCTATGTATAAAACTCCCCTTCTGGGGGTCCTGCACAGCTCAGCACCTGCCTTACTCCTGCCAGAGAGCGTTCCCGTGCCGCACTCGTGTTGTTGGAAACTGGCGTGAGCTGGTCAGTAGTTGGCGAGGCAGGCGCTTGGCCTGACCGGCAGGGCCCGTGTGACGCCTGCAGGCGCGGTGGTCTGGGGGATGGCTGTGTCTCCTTGGTCTGCACCTTAGCGCAGGTGAAACCCCTTCCTTATTTTTGTGCCGGGGGAGGAAGCCATGGTTGGGAAAGGGCGTCTCTGACATGTTTGTCACGAGTGACCCCGGGCTCACTTTCATCTTTGGTCTTAACGTCGCCGTCAGAGAGGTCTTCGCGTGCAAGTAGACCACTGCTTGAAAAAAGCTGTAAGAATTGTCATGAGTGTTTGCGTTAAGTCCCCGGGATGTGAGAGCAGAGAGCAGCCCGTGTTGACGTTGGGGTGACAGATGTCTTCTAGAATGTAAAAGACGTGTGTCCGTGTTTTCTTTGACGCTCCCCACACCCCGGCCCCCACCGATTGGGAACTCTGAATACTTACATCGCCTCCTTTTTACAACAGCGGGAGCAAAAAAAGTATTACCCCGAAACAAAGTTCTCGCACTTTTGTAAACCAAAATGACAGGTTATGAATATTCTAGTTACGTAATCGATCAGGAAATACTAAACTCTCTTCCTTGATGTTCCCTCTTCATTGAAATCTCTCGTCCCAAAGACGTATACAGCGGAGGTAGAAGTGACTTATAAAAATAACCGTGCTTGGCTAATAGCTCGTTCTTGCTACAACTCAGAGACGCAGACACTTGGGAAGGGATCAGGGGCGGGAGGCCTTTCCAGGCTGCACACAGGTGTCAGGTGAGCGCGTATGAACGAGGCCGGCCCCTCGGCTCCTCTCCTTCCTGCAGGTCGAGCTCCAGATGGGGAGAGGAGGTACGGGGGTCTCACCGGGGCCCCAGGCCTTCTCATCGTGCGCTGGAACCCATGTGGATTTTGGCTTTAGCGAGTTCCATTTTGATCTTCTTTGTTAGGACAATTCTGTAAAGAAACGCTTACGTTATTGTAACCGATTTGCTCGTTTGAAGGTACCAGAGTGTCAGTTGTGTCCGCTATGGGGAAAGCGAGAACAGATGAGAGATTTTTGCCGCAAAGGCACTTCTCCAAGAACTGCGAAAAGCGCTCGTTTCGTACAGCTTATTAGTAACATCCCGGTAATATTATGATCGTCACTGAGAGAAAAAAAAGTGACGTGACACCAAAATTAGCGTGTGCGTAAATGGTTTTAAAAGATCTTTTCAGGTAGATGCTACGTTAAAGATGCTCATTTCCAAAGGTTATCTCTTGGCGTGGCAAGTTACTGTTTTTTTTGCAGTGGACGTCTGTTTGTCCTGCTTTTGCAGAGAATGCTCTCCTGTCACCTGAAGGTTTGGCCAGGGCGTAGGTTCTCAGTCCGGGACGGAGCACCGTTTCCTCTGGATGGGCGTAGATGCCTTGGCCTGGGAACATTTGCATGCTCCTTATTGGAAGTGAATATTATCACTGTTAATATTCTTGCTCGTAAAAACATGGCTCCCACCATGATGAACGCAGTTATTTGCTGGTAGGCAAGGGAAGAACCCAGTGGTAGCCGACTGGGCTGTTGGGCCGGGTTATTTCCCGGAGGGCTGACCCTGAGCCGGGCAGTAGGGTGTGGAGAGCCCAGCACTGAAGTTTAAAGGAACTGGACATTCTGGTGGCCGGTCTTGCCAGCAAGTGCTGTGGCCCGAGGGGTGTGTTTGCACGTTTAGATTTTGTTACTTGAGGGCACTCTTGCCTTCTCTGCTTGGAGTCCCAGTTGCCCCAGCTAGAAAGTGCCGCTGACCATTTTGCAAAGCATTGTGGAATCCTGTCGGGACGAATGGGACGCACCTCTGTCGTGTAACGTCTGTTATTTACGTGCTGTCTCAGTGACGTTACGGTTTTCGCGGGTCTTAAGTGTTATGTTGCTGTAGATGGTGCCAGGTCTAAAGACAGCTTTGTTCTCATCAAAACCATAGCAGCCTTGGACGCGTTTTCAGTCACCGGGGAACCTGGTGCGATGGCTGACTCTGGTTGTGTGAGTGGGAAAGTTGCCGGGGCTGTCACAGGCCGGTCACAGACCCGGCGGACGTGTCCTGCTGCCATGGGGGCAGTGGGTGCGGCTGCCTGCTCGGCTTTGGCATGGGGTTTGCTTTAGCCCAAAGGCCTTGGGGTTTTGCTTTTGATGTACTTGTGTAATGGTGACGTTCATTAAGAGAAAGGGACAAGAACTCCCGGAGAGCCACACACGGCCGGCACTGGACAGCTCTGCTTGGCGGGGACAGAGGTAGCTTCTCTGAGCTTCCACACCGTGGGCTTGGAGGGGAGGCCATCCTCTGTCCGCACCTCGCCCCTGACTGTCACCACTACCTTAAGGGAGGACAAAGCCGTCTTGGCGCCTGGGGGTGGGGTGGCGTTTCAGGCGTACGTGGGGGTCTTTTGGAGCTGGCGGTTCTCACCTTTTGGCAATAACCAGGAAAGGGGTCCCTTAGACCCTCCTGGGGTTTCCGTTCTCTCCTGCTGCCTACTGTGCCGGAGGGCAACGCGTGCTGTGCGCATATGGCACAATTACTGGAGTTTGAAAAGTCGAGACTTCCCGAGTCCTTTGTGTTTGCTGGTCCAGGGTAGATCCGTATTTCTTAGCGCCCCACGAGGAAGTGGTTAGCAAGCGGGATCTTGCTACCTGGGTGGCCGATGAACCCAGGGGCCAAAGGGCCCGACTCCCAGGAGTTCTGTCACCTCTGGGCCATGGCGAGTGAGTGCCCTCACTTGTGCTGTAGGAGTTGCTGACAAGTGGGCACTGGGTCCCCTCGGGCAGCGGTGTTTGATCAGAACGGGACTGACCCAGTTCAGACCCTGCCCTAGAAACGAAGCAGGTTGGTGGGGCAGAGCAGCCGGGCGCGCACGTGGCTGTTTCCTTGAAATCAAAATAAAGGTAGTTCCTGGTGTGCTCCTAACCCCGGCTGGCTTCGGTGTGTAAATGTAAGTTTCCTCATCTGAAATGACACATTTGAAGAAAGCTTTTTGAGAAATAGCTGGTCGTGTGTGAGTTGATCAAGACGTAATTAACAACTGGTTTTAAAAATCTTGAAGCAGAGATTTAAAAGGACTCTGGAGCAACTTGCCTTAGGTGTGGGGAGTTTGCAAAGTTCTCAAAAGCACTTTTACTTTTTCTCATGTTGATGATAAGCAGGAGTCTCAGGTTTTCTCGATCGTCCTGGGAAATAGTTACTGTTTAGGGCTCTCGTCTCTGGAACTTGTCTTCGACTGGAGGCTGGCAGTCTTTTTTGTGATCAGGTCTTTGATCGTAAGAAGACTGAAGGAGAGAGGTACTTTCTCGCCCCTGGAGCCTCTGTCCTGGGTGCCGTGCACCAGCGTGTGAGGGACAGTTGTTTCCAGCTGGGTGTGAGATTGCCACTGCGTGGGGCACTGTAAGTTACAAACATGCGGCCTTCAGAGCCGTAGATTTACGACCAGTGCCTCTTAACGCCCTGAGTAGATCAAGTGCCGTAGGGTCGTTTGGAAATTGAGAACTTTGTTTCTATGCTAGAACCGGGAGCCCTTTCAAGTACAATTTTTGATTCTTACACATCCTTAGATGTCTGCACTAAGGGAATGAAATCTTCAAAACACAAAGAGGTATAAACATTGTCCACAATTTAGGCACCCACCCCCACATTTGAAAAGTGCATGGATACCCCCTCCTTTTTTTTTTTTGAAGAGAGAGAGTGCAGATGAGCGAGGGGGGAGAGAGAGAGAGAGAGAGAGAGAGAGAGAAAGAGAGAAAGAGAGAAAGAGAGAAGCGGGGCTCACCTGAAGCAGGTCTTGAGCTCACCCGAAGCGGGGCTCAAACTCATGAACTGTGAGATCATGACTTGAGTCAGAGTCCGATGCTTAACCGACTGAGCCACCCAGCTGCCTGCCCCCTTCTTGTCCAGCTTTCCTCTGTGGCCACTTGCCTGGCCACATCCCCCTGCATGTGAGCGGACGGAGGCCCTCCCAGTGTGGGCGTCTGAGTGAGTGTAGATTGGGCTGGAGGCTCAGAGCCCCTTTGCAGGCCTTCTCAGCTGGGTCGTCTTTTTTTTTAGTTTTTTTTTTTTTTTTTTTTTAACGTTTATTTATTTTTGAGACAGAGAGAGCATGAACGGGGGAGGGTCAGAGAAAGAGGGAGTCACAGAATCCGAAACAGGCTCCAGGCTCTGAGCCGCCAGCACAGAGCCCGACGCGGGGCTCGAACCCACGGACCGCGAGATCATGACCTGAGCCGAAGTCGGACGCTTAACCGACTGAGCCACCCAGGCGCCCCTCAGCTGGGTCTTTTATCCCGAAGTTGGAGTCTAATGGGACCTCTCTGCCTCTTGCATGTGGCCTGGGAAGGGGGTGATGGACGTGTGTGGTTCTTTGACCACTGAGCTCCTGAGGAGGGTGTGACCAGGTGGTATGGGACCTCCTCGCTGACATTGGGGAACTTGTATCCCGAGGGCATATTTTGAAATGTTTTCCAGCTCTTAAGGTTGGGGAAATCCTAAAACAGGTCTTTATGACCGCGTCGCATTGGACAGCAGATTTTAGCTAAGGAGCAAGCAGTGAGAAGGTTCTGTCGCTGTGCAGTGACTTGTTTTGGGCAGTCAGCGGTCAGAGTGGACACGGAGTGGACAGAGCAGGAGGACACTCGGAGCCAGAGCAGCAAGGCCCTCGTCCTCAGTGCTGCGCCCTCTGCACTCAGAGTGGCCGGCGTTGGCCTGGACGCTGCAGAGGGCAGAGAGGGGCCTTGTGGGGTCAGGGATGAGGCCCAGTGCTTTGGGGAGGGGGGAGGTGCTGGGGCGTGGGGTGGCCATACTGTGTGGACCGTCTTGTGTTGCCACCGCAGCTGGAAGGGGACGGAAGGCAGCGTTTCCACCTCAATCTTTGTGCCACGGTGTGGGGGGCAAGTGCGTCAGGGGAGCTCTCCAAGGGGCCGTCACGCCTTTCACAGAGGAGCTTTGTCGAGTGCTTTTTAATATAATCCGTGTACGGATATGTGTAGACCGACGCCGTGGGTTAGTGAACACAGCAGGTCACGGGCCAGGCCTGGCGTGGTTTGATCTTGTCAGGGCGCCCCCGGCGCCCCCACGTCGGGGAAGGGGAGAGGCGGCTGCTGCCGGTGGGTGTTGTAACAGAACCACAGCGTCGTAACACAACTAGTCCTTTGAAAGGGACGCCTTTCCCACGTTTTCCCTCCTGATACAAAGTTTTATTCATTATGGGAAGTGTGGGCAGAAAAGAAAACCGTGAGGGAGAAAATAAAGTTCCTCATAATCTCGCCTTGCCTGGCTGGTCACCACCTGTATCCGCCTGCATGAAGCACGTGCAGAGGGAGACCTTCGGTCACCGAGGTCCTGGTCACCGAGGTCCTGCCGCGCCTCCTGCCTTAGCCTGTGTGGGGAGTGCCCCCGCCCTGGTGGCCTTTGAAGTCCCCTCCTTCGGAGCTTCCCCACAGGCCCCTGGGAGGGGCTGCTGTGGCTCACGTCCCCTGGTCGGCTGTGAATGACCCTCAGGTGAATGTCTTTGTGCACAGCTCTGCGGGCGTCTGATGGGTCGAGCATTCATGAGTCTTTGATACAAATTGCCTTCTTGAGGACTCGACCATTTACGCTTTTAAAACCATGGTTTTGAGAGCCATGGCCAAAATGATGACTTTTTAGAAATTGCTACCATTCTACAGGTTTCGTTTAGAAGGTTGTGTCTGGTTCTAGGGTGTATTTCTTTGACCAAGCGAAGGTGAGCCTTTTCCCGTGGATGTGGATGGAGACCGAGGTCCTTTGCTCTAGGATGTACGTCGGCCGGGGAGCCGATCCACGGCGCTGCGAGGACAGGGCATCACGGGGTGGCTGAGACCGAGGACTGCAGTGAAGGGGGACGGGGGCTGAGGGCCGCGGGCCTGTCTGGAACGTGAAGCGTGTGGTGCCGTTTCTGAGGAGGCATCAGGGGTAGTTGAGCGTAAGGTGTGGGCTGGGGGCAGAGGCCGCGAGGGGTCAGAATTTGGGAGTCCCGTGGCATTTGATGGAAGTTTTGGCCGTGAGGGTGAGGCCGCCTCCTGGGGGACTGTCTTGGAGCAGGGGGAGGGCGGCCGGGAGAGCAGGCGGGCCCCCCTGCTGCAGGTAGGGGGGGCGGAGGCGGCCTAGGAAGGAGGGGCGACCCTGAACGCCACCTGCCTTTCACCTGCCCTTCGGGGAAGTGGACACGGGGCCGTTGTTGTTTTAAGAGCTTTTTATGAAGTAGGAGTGTTTGTCATTAAGGCAGCAAATTCCTCCCGGCTTCTTTGCCTTTTTATGTGTGGAAATGGCTGGGGAGGGACATTAGCACTTCCGATGAGGTGACGAGGCGCTGCGGTCGAGCAGCCCACGTGGTTTTGCACTTGTGTGCCCGCCCCGGGCTTCCTGCCGTGTGCCGATGGACAGACTCGTGAGTCTGAGGATTCTAGAGCCGGGTGGTCCCAGTGAAGATGCTGAGACCCAAGGAGGTGAGTGGCTTTTCAGAGACTCCTCAGCCCCTTACCCGAGGGGCTGGGCCCAGAGAGAGGCCAGCCAGGTGGGAGGCCTGGGGCGATCACTCCTTCCTGCTGCATCTCTTGTCTTCGTGCCTACTTGAGGCAGCTGACACAGGGCCGGGCCTTCTCGCGAGAAGATCCGCAGCCCGGCGAGTCCCGAGCACACGGCAAGAGGGTGGCTGACCCCAGGGGCCGACACGCTGGTGCTGTCTGTTCCAGAGACCCGGCTGTAGGAAGGCAGGGGTGTGTCCAGCCGCCGCTGGACTCCTGGGGTCAGCGGGGGTTTGTGCCTCGTGCTACCAGACGGTCCCCCGGCCTCCTCTCCGAGTGGCTGCGGGCATTAAGGTTGGGGCCATCCCGACGGCGGGAAGGGGTGAGTGGTCGGGAGGTCCCCTGGTCTCCAGGTGCAAGGCCCTTTCTCCTGACTGCAGAGCTGTGCCCGGGCGGCCACCCATCAGCCCTGCTCGTGGCCTCGAAGGGCAGAGCCACGCTTTGTGAGTTTGATCAGTTGGTCGATGAGCAGACATTGGGCACCAACCAACTTCAGATCAGACTTGTGCTAGAGTAGGGCAGTCCCCGTCCTCAGGAATTACTGTCTGATGGGGCTGTTGGTGAGCCACGGAAGATGGGTTTGCAAGGGGAGGAGGTGGGGATAGATGCAGCATCGTTTCTGAAATGGAATCTCATTAGCCGCTCCTTTTCCTGCAGTAATTGCTGAAAATAAGCTTTCTGTCTGTTATAGTCCATTTTGGACACTCCAGCATTTTCTCTGCTGCTCTGGATTGATTAGATAACAAGTCAGGGTTGCTTCCACTTTGGTACGTATTTAACAGTTGAGAAACTTTGTTCAGAGCGTCTCCCAAGCTCTAGGTGACATAGTAAAGACAGCCTCCAAGTGGGCCGTGGGAGCCCGGCGTGGAGCTCACTGGGAGTCGTGCGAGTCTGGGCCAGGGTCCCGACCGCTCTGGGCCGGGTGCCCGGTGGGCCAGCCCTGGCTTGCGTTTCATGCTGAGTGGTTTGGACACTGCTCTCTGGGGTCCCGATCCTGGAACTGATGGTGGAGCCAGCCCCTCTCCGACTCTGGGGGCTCCACGGTCCAGACACACCTCCGTAGGGGTCTCTGACCGTACTTGGCTTGGTGACAGCCAGGACAGCTGGCTGTCTCCCGGCGCGGGTAGGGCTGCCGACCTGCTGGGGACACGCCACCCTCGAGGAGACCGTTGTGCCGTCAGCTCGGGGAGTTTGCTGGCCTGGCCTTCTTGAGACCGTCAGCCTCAGTCCCTCGGAGGCCCGGTCACGAGCAGCTGCGTGTGACCGTGTGCGGCGGGGGCAGAAGCACGCTCCGTGCTCAGTGCTGGCATGTTGGACGGCAGAGGTGCGCTGTGCACGGAAGGCAGGTTAGGGGTGGCGGAAGGGGGCGCACGCTCTTCAGGTCTGCGTGTCGCGGGCACGTGTGTGTCCAAGTGTGGGAGGTGGCCGGAGGGTGTCCCCTCGTTCCCTGCAGGTGGCTGCTTCTGGGGCGGTGGGGGTACGGGCCTGCGCCTGGGACCTCCACTTTTCTCTGTGATGTCTTATTTCTCTTAAAGAGACCTGAGGCCGCTATGAGAATTTTTAGTAACTGTTCTGGGGGGTGGACCCCTAGAGCGTTTCCTCTTGCAGCTGTGTGTAGTTTAGAACTTTCCAGGCAGCTCCTGGATGTCCTCATCAGTAGATGCCCAGTGTGGGGTCGTGGGCAGGCGCCAGGTGGGGCTGCAGGCACGGGAGGGTGTAGTGTCGGTCACTTGGGTGCCTCACTGTCCCCGCCCCGTCGCACTGCCTGTCAGTCGCGCCTCGTCATTCCTCACTACGTCCCCTCTGCTTGGGCTGCTGCACACAAGGACCTCCACGGGTCCCTCGTTACTTCTAGAACAAAGCCGGACTCCTGGCGGTGGTCTGGCCGTGGGGCGTTCACAACCTCCCCGCCTGCTCTGGCCGCCCCCCCCCCCCCCCCCCCCCCCCCCCCCGGCTCGCTTCGCGCCAGGTCGCGGCTGCACCTCGCAGTGTTATTTTCTGGGTGCTCCTGCGTGTCGTTCAGGCCCAGGCTGCCGCAGTGCTTCTGGGCGCCGGCCTCATGGCCCCCGCGGTAGAGCGGGGCGCTTCCTCGGGACTGGCGTGTCCCACCGAGGCCCGTCTCCGCGGGGCCCGGCAGCGGGCGGGTGGCCGTGAGTCGGTCCAGGCGAGGCTCTACCTGCCGGCGAAGCGGGAGCACCTGAGGTCGGAGAGCGTGGCTTGTGGCGCGTTCATTTTTGAAGCTCGGCATCAGCGTGGCGCTCGTGTGGCGGGGATGCCTGTGGCGTGAGTCAGGGAGTCTTCTGGAGGCGTTTGTGGTCTGTCCGCTTGGTGGACGGGCCATGACTTTGAAAAGCCATTAACTGAGAAGACTAGTGCGGGACGGGATGTTTTGGATCTTAGACGCGCGGAGTTGAGTTAGTCACAGTCTCCGGTCCCCGCGTGACCTGCTGTATGTGACGAGCACCTGCAGACTCCACCCCACGGAACAGCTGGGAGCCTGCCAGCATCCCACGGGACCATCCGACCCCCGCCGCCCCCAGCCTGTGGCCGCCGTCGTCCTGACCCCACGGCCTCCACGCCTTTGCTTCTCTTTTCCTAACTGCCGTGGCCTCCCTGAGCATCGTTAAGTGTGTGGGGTTTTTCAGCTTCAGGCGTGTGGAAAGGGTACCGTGCTGTGAGGCGTCCTTTGGGACCTTGGCCGTAAGTGATGCTTCCGTCCTGTGCTGTGTGGTATTTTGTCACGTGGAGACAAGCAGGACTCCTTCATCTCGTCTTGTGTTGTTTGTGAGAAGGGCCCTCACACGGCGCCTGGGTCTCCTGCCTGGGGAGGGGTGGCCAGCCCGGGGGGCACTGGCAGACTCTCGTCTACAGAGCCGCACACAGGAGAGATCTTGAGAACAGGCCGGGTCTCTTTACGGAGACCCACGTTCTTGGTTCTACATGTGTACGTGGGGGTCGTGCACCGGGTGTCCGGGAGGGGGTCAGGGAGACCTGAGATTTGCGTCTGAAATTCAGAGGTGGGTTCAGGGCTGGGGATCGGGGGCGGGGGCCCTGATGATATTTCAGGAGACGTGTCTGGCTCAGCTGGTGGGACTCTTGATCTCGGGGTCGTGAGTGAGTTCAAGCCCCACATTGGGTGTAGAGTTTACTTTGAAAAAAAAAAAAAAAAAAAAAAAAAAAAAAAAGGACTGATGTCATGTTAAACCACGAGGGTGGTGTGCTCACCGGGTTTGGAGGAGGGACAGTACAGCCCAGAGAAGAGAAGACAGGCCAGAGACCTGTTGGGGGACATCTGACACCTAGAGGTGGAACAGAGGAGGAACCAGCAGAGGGGAGCAGGCCCAAGCAGGGGGCCCATGGGGGGCCCGCGGCGGGGTGGGGCACAGGGTGCCAGGTCATGGGGTCAGGGGCGTGTCAGGGCGGTGAGTGTCTGTACCTGTTGTGTGTCGATGGCCAGCTTAGGAGGTTAAGGGACAGACCTGCTTTTGGATCTGCCCCTGGAGGCCGGGACAGGCCGGGCCTCGGGGGGGAAGGTGGGGAGGGGACAGCGTTTGGGGATGCTGGTTTCGGAGGGGGAACAGAGCCATGTGCTTGGAGTGTGGGGACAGTTCCTTTTGTTGTTTCTGGACTTGTTTCCCGGAGACGGGAGATTGGGAGCCGTGCTATCCAGGAGGAGTGTTATGCGGGCCACACGCAGAGTGTGAAGTTTCTGGTAGCGCCTTCAAAAGGACAAGGGATGTGAAAGCGCAACAAGGTGAAGTCCGTGTTAACGCATCGGGTTCAACCCCGCCTCCCAGGTGTTGCCGGGTCGACATGCTGCCCCCGTGCACGGTGTCCAGAGCCGCTGGCGTCCCGCCTCCTCTGGCTGCTGTGCCTGCGCGTTGGCTCGCTCAGGTGCCTGCTGGCCGCCCGGGGCTCGTGGCTGCTCTGTATGTACCTGCACACGGGTCAGCGGTTGCCACAGAGAGAGAAAGTGGGGGGCAGGGCCCAGGGGGCAGCCAGCAGGCTGCAGAGAAGGGGGCTGGTGCCAGCCGCTGGGGGATGCCAGGTGTCCGGTCAGGCATCCGGGGAGGTGGCCGAATGAGAGGACAGGAGCTGGGGAGGAGGGACGCTGAGCCAGCCTCTTGGATGAGGGAGGGTGAGGGGCTGAAGTGGCCCAGCCCCACCTCCACTGGGGGGTGAGAGGGAGAGCTTGCCCTGGTGGGGGCAGCAGGTACAGGTGGGGGCCGCTGGGTGGCAGGGAGGGGACACGACAGAGGTGGCCTTCCTGCCTCCTTCCTCTGGAGGGCCGAGGGCGCGCGGGAGGCTGTCCCCGGGCTTTGTGCTGGGCGGTGTGCCCTGTGGCCCGACCGCCACACGGCACTGCGTGCTCCTGAGAAATCGGCGTCCCATATCAAACCAGAAGTGGGGTTCTCTTGGAAGAGGGGCACCCTGGCGGGAGGGTGGGTCGCCTGCAGGGCTGGAGGGTCAGGTGTACACTTGCCTGGGCTGAAGGTGGCTGATCAGCAGGGGTGGCTGGAGGGTGAAGGGCGGATGTGGGATCGCGGAGCCGGACGGCGTGTAAATGGCTTGTTCTGGCAGCGTGGCCCGGGGGCCAGAGGGTGCAGCCGGCAGGCTGGGGAGGCCTCCCGCGGCGCCCCCAAGCCTCCCGCGGCCTGCCTTCCGGGTGCCGACGTGTGCCTGAGCGCTGTCCGTGCGTGGCGAGCACGTGTCCCCATGCCCGAGACACCTGCACCGGCTGGAAAGGAGGCACCTGCGGAGCCCGGCGTTGCCGGGTCCGGTCTGTGCCAGAGGTCCTTTCCTCACCTGACGTTCCAGGTCCCCTCTGGGGGGGTTTCCTCCCTTCTAAGTAATGTCCTGCTGTTCTCTTTCGGAAATTCCTTTGAGTTTGTCAATTTTCTTGTGTCTGGGGGCTTGTTTGCATGCCCCCCCCCCATCTTGGCACTTCAGCTCTTCCCCAGGCTGCTTCCTGAGGGAGGAGCCCCACGGATGCCTGGTGCCCAGGATGGGTGCCGGTCACACAGTAGTGTGCAGGTCTCTGTCTTGTTGGAGCCTGTTATGAAGGGTCTGCCAGTTCTGGCTCATGTGAGCGCTGTACGGATGGAGAGCCTTCGTGGTGCCCTGGCTCCCCTCGTAGTGGTCAGGTGGGACTGGACAGGGGACCCTTGACGCAGGGATGTCCTCTGTTTCTGAGGAAAGGACCTCGTGGCCATAAATTCTTCTGCCTAGAGCGTGGACATCCTGCCCTGAGCCCTGGGGGTGCCAGAAAGACCCCTCCCGTTCTCTCAGAGTCTGCTGCTCTCTTTCTGCCTCTGCGGGCATCTCGTCCTTCTGTTGGCTCCTCCTGTCGGGGGCGTGGGGCCACGTCCATTCCTCGACTCTCGGCTTAGTGGGCTCTTGGCGGGGGAAGAGGTGTGGCAGATGGGAGAGTTCTGCTGGTCAGCCAGCTGTCCACAGGCCGCTTCTCAGGGGGTTTGGGGTACCGCCCTCCAGTGTCCAGGTACCAACAAAAGCAGATGACGTGTTTTTTGGGTTTCGTTTTGTTTTTGGTAAAGAGCTTAATTTTTTTTTTTTTTTTTTTTAGCGCAGTTTAAAGTTCACAGCAAAATTAGGAGGAAAGTACAGAGATTTCCCATATGTCCCCTCCTCCCCCCAGCACAGCCTCCCCACTGTGGCCATCTCCCACCGGAGGGTACCTTTGTCACAGGGCATGAGCCGCGCTGACACGCCATCCCTTAGGGAGCTTACATTCGCTTCATCTCCGAGGTTTGGACACACGGAGAAAGGCACGTATCCGCCTTTATAGTGTCAAACGGTATTTTCACTGCCCTTAGAATCTTTTGTGCTCCACCTGTTCACCCCTCCCCACCTCCCGACCCCATCTTTTTAATGTCTGTAGTCGTGCCTTTTCCAGAAGGCCCTACAGTTGGTATCACACAGTGCGGAGCCTTTCAGATTAGTGTCTCTCACTTAGTGATGTGCATTTATGATTCTCCTCCATCTTTTCATGGTTTGAGAGCTCGTTTCTTCCTATCACTGACTGACAGTCCATATTCTGGATCTACCACAGTTTATTTATCTGTCACCTTTGAGGGACGCCGTGGTCGCTTCCAAGTTTTGGCAGTCGCGAGCACAGCCGCTATACAAATCCGTGGGCAGGTTTTTGTGTGGACACGAGTTTTCGACTCGTGGAGATAAATCGCAAGGAACGCGATGGCCGGCTCGTCCGGTGAGAGTATGATTCGTTTTGTAGCCAAACACCAAACTCGCCTCCAAAGCGGCCGCGCCATCCTGCGTTCCCGCCGGCAACGGCCGAGCGCTCCTGCCGCTCCGCGCCCTCGCCAGCGTCTGGGGTCGTCAGGGTCGTGGGTCTGGGCCCTGGTGACAGGCGTGCGTGGGGCCTCGCTGTTGTGATTTGCGTTTACCCTGATGACCTGTGATGAGGAGCGCCTGTCCCCGCGCCCGTCTGCATCTGTGCGTCTTCTCCGGTGAGGGGCCTGCTCGGGTCTCCGGCCCGTTTCTAATCGGGTTGTTTTCTTGCTGTGGAGTTTTAAGAGCTCTTTGTATATTTAGGACGACTGTCTTTTATCAAATGTCGTTTGTACCTATTTTCTCCAAGTCTGTGGCTCCTGACAGTCTTTCCGAGAGCAGACGTCTTTAATTCTACCGCAGTCCAGCTGGCCAGCTTTCCTTCTTGGATCCTGTCTGGGCGTTGTGTCTGAAAGCTCATCGCCATCCCCAGGGTCACCGAGACTTTCTCCTGGGTTGTCATCGAGGAGATCAGGGTTCGCATTTTACTTTAAGTCTGTGACCCACTTTGAGTGAATTTTCGTGAAGGGGGTGAGGTCCGTGTCTAGATGCGTTTTTCTGCAGGTGGACGGCCGGGGGGTTCGGCCCCGGTTGTCGAAGAGACGGTCTCTGCTCCGTCGTGTCGCCTCCGCTCCTTTGTCAGACGTCCGTCGACTGGGTTTCTGGGGCCTGTTTCTGGGCTCTGTTCTGTCCCACGGTCGGTGCCTTCTTCCGCCGGGACACGGCGGCGTGATTGCTGTGGCTTCGCGGTGGGCTTGACGTCGGGTAGTCCCCCTCCGGCTCTCGCGTTGGCTCCTCTGGGTCCGTGGCCTCCCGTCCATTGTCAATATCCATGAAGTGACTTCCTGAGATTTGAGTGGGGTTGCAGTGAAGCTACCGACCAAACTGGCAAGAACTGACATCCCGACGATATCGAGTCTTCCTGTCTGTGAACATGGACTGTCCCTCCATTTATCTGGTTCTTTGATTTAATTCATCAGAGTTTTTAGTTGGTTTTATTTGGTCTTGTATTTTGTTAGATTTATAACTAAGTATTTCATGTTTTTTGGGTGTTAACGTAAATGATAACGTGTTTTAATTCTACTTGTTGTTGGTTTATGAGAAAGTGATTGGCTTTTGTAAGTTAACTTTATATCTGGCAACTTTATTGTAATCATTTTTAGTTCCAGGAGTTTACTTTGTCATTAAAAAGAAAAAGCTTACTTAGTTTTTGAGAGAGAGAGCGTGCGGGAGAGAGCAAGCACGTGCAAGTGGGGAGGTGCGGGGGGGCGGGCAGAGGATCTGAAGCAGGCTCCGCGCTGACAGCAGGATGCCCAGTGTGGGCTCGAACTCCCAAACCAGAAGATGGTGACCTGAGCCGAAGTCAGGTGCTCAACCAAGTGAGCCATCCAGGCGCCCCTTCTGTCATTTTGGGGGGGGGGGGGGGGTTCTACGTAGATGATCCTGTGAACAAAGACAGTTTTTTATTTTTTCCTTCCCAATCTGTGTACCTTTTATCTCGTCTTCTGTGTTGCACCAGCTGGGATGCCTGGTGCCGTGTTGACGTGCAGCAGTGAGAAGAGAGACCTCCTTGCCTTGTTCCTCTTTTTAGGGAAGCTTTGAGTCTCTCATCGTGAAGTAGGATGTTAGCTGTAGGTTTTTTGCGGACAGTCTTTATCCGGGTGGGGGAGTTGCCTTTATTCCTAGTTTACTAAGAGTTTTTCTCACGAATGGAGGTATTTTGGGAAGAGTTGTCAGTGAGCATCTTCCCTGGGAGGTCAAAGGGGGAGTCAGGCAGGGAGACCTTAGGAGGTTCCTGCCATAGCCCGGTCTCAGGAAATGCGTCTTGGTCTAGCCAGGTGGGAACGGGGGCAGTAAGAGACATTACCTTCGTGAGGGCAGGCGACAGACAAGGGGACAGGGCACAGGAGGAAAATAGGATCGACCCAGAAGGGCACCCATGAGTTCTCTGCCCACCGGGGGCGGGACGTAGAAGTCAGGCACTGTGCACGTCTCCTGCACCCCCACTGCCCTCTTGCAGATGGGTGGCTGAGGCTCGGGTTGGTGAGGCACGCTGCCCGGGGCCTCCCTGATCCTGAGCCCGCTTGCCCCTCCCTGGCCTGGGGACCGGTCATGATGGTGGCCCGGTGGGGGCATGCGTTAGCCCTGCTGTGTCCAGAGGAGCAGCAGCTGTGTCCGGCCTGGTGGGTGGCACAGGTGCGGAGGTGGAGGTCAGAACTGCCGTAGCGGGAGCCGGTGCGATGAGTGTGTGCGGGGCCGAAGAGCTGGCTGCCTGGGGAAGGGGCGTGCGGGAGGGGGACGAGCCCTGGGTGGGGGGAAGTCCCCTTTGACTCTGCAGGTGGTTCTGGATGTTGCTGTCCTCCTGAGCCAGGGTCAGACGGGCCCACACAGCGACAGCCAGTAGTGGGACTCTGTGCAGCCAGGCTCTACTGCTGACTGGCTGTGCAGGTCCCCTCGACCCTTGAGTGCCAGCTCTCGGAGCCATGACACGGATGGTTAGCAGTGCCCCTCAGGGGGACAAGGAGGTGTGCCCCAGGGAGTCTTGGTACGGCAACAGATGTCACTCTGCTCAGCCCCCACGCACGATTCAGTGTTTCTACAAAAGCATTTTTGGTACATCAGACTTCTCAAAGGCAAGCCCCCTCTTTGGTCTGGGGTTCAGGTGAACAGGCCCCCATGTGCTCCAGTACCTGGGAGGAGTTGGCCATGTTACCGCAGGAGGGAACCCGCTCAGCCCAAGACCTCCTGGGGCTTTAGGGGACTTTCAGGGGTGATTTTTGGTACTTGTGTTGGAAAGCAGCCCGCCGCAGTGAGGGGGCACCTTGGTGGTGGGACAGAGTGGGCGTGGTGATGAGTGCACGTCGGGGTGGACGGGAGACCAGCCTTGGCAGAAGGGCGCATGTAGGAGGGAAAAAGGTTTGGGGGCCGCCCTGGCCGTGGGGGATCCCGAGGGAACAGCGTCCTAGCTGATGCTTGCTCGCCAGGCAGCCCCTCTGTCTGAGTGTCCTGGCAGGGAGAGGTCTGGGAGCCGGCATTGACACAGGAGATCTCAGGCTCCCTCGGCTGTGTCGTCTTCTACGTGATTGAAACGGGGCAGCGTGGGTTTGTAGGTTGTAGGGTACTGCGTTTGTACCGTGGGAACCAGGGGTCGCTTTTCTCACGGCGAAGCCGGACTTGTTCTAAAGCAGAGTGAAGCACTCTGGGGGCGGCTGGTGTGCTCCGTTTTCAGCACAGGATTTAAGATTTTACCCCCCACACTTGTGAGTCAGTTCCCTTAGAACGAGACTGGCCCCGGCGCTCTGTGGGTGTGGCTTCAGACCGAGTCCGGCAAAGACTTGGCCCTGCTTTGCTTTGGTTGGTCCTCACTGTTCTTGCTTCCAGCTTCCACCCGCCCCCTTGCGCTTGAAGGGCGCCCGTTTCGCGGGTGGGGGGGGAGGTAAGGCGAAGCACAGTGGGTCTCTGCCGAGCAGTCTCACAGACGGACTGTCAGGTGGGAGCGAATAGCGCCCAGCTTCCGTGCGCGCTCCATCACACCTGGTGTGCCGCTCCGGAGAGAAAGGATGTCAGCGGAAGTGGATCATGCATTCTGGGATCGTCCTCTGTCGGGTGCAGACGCTGGCCGCAGAGTTCCCAGAAGTGGCAGTGTGGCCCTCTGGCCGTGACACTGAAATCTCAGGTGGTGATCTTTATGACCGCGGGTTAATAAGTTAGTACGAGATTTCCTAGGACACAGGTAGCCCGAACCGCAGTGGGAAAGATCGATACACCAGACTTCAGAATCAGAAGGAAACTTTTGCTAGGTGATAGTCGTCGTTAATAAACTGGAAGGCAGGCTTTGGAGTGGGGTGACGCATCTGACGGAGAACTTATGTAGAGCACAGGGAGGCAGGTCAGAGCAGTGGTCAGAAGACCGTTAAGAATGGGCAGAAGAGGGGCGCCTGAGTGGCTCAGTCGGTTAAGCGTCCGACTTCAGCTCAGGTCACGATCTCACGGTTTGTGGGTTCAAGCCCTGCCATCGGGCTCCGTGCTGACAGCTCAGAGCCTGGAGCCTGCTTTAGATTCTGTGTCTCCCTCTCTCTCTGTCCCTCCCCCACTCGTGCTCTGTCTCTCTCTCAAAAATAAATAAAAATATTTAAAATAAAAAAAAAAGAATGGGCAGAAGGTCTGAACAGACACAATAGAAGGTATAAAAATGGCCCCGAAGCATATGAGAAGATGCTCACATCATTGGTTATCAGAGAAGGACGCGTTAGAGTCCAGTGGGTACCCCGTCGCTTCCACGCCCACTAACAGGCTGCACCCCAGCCGGTGGGTGTGGGGGTCACGGAGCCCGCAGGTTGCCGGGGGTGAGTGCCCAGTAGGAGGAAACAGCATGTGGCAGGTGCTCGAACAGCACTGGGTCCTTGCTGTGTCCAGCAGCCTGTCCAGGAGGAGTGAGGTGAACGTCCGCGAGGGACTCCCTGGCAGCGTTTGCAGCGGCCCTACTCACCAGAGCCCAACTTGGAAATGACCTAAATGTCCGTGAGGTGCACGGCGTGTGGCCCGTCCGCACTCGGTACTTGGTGACGTGGAGGAAAGGGTGCTGACACCTGCAGCCTTGTGGAGGGGCTCACAGCACTCTGCCGGGTGCAAGAAACCAGGCCCCGGGGACCGGCCGTTGCACCATCCCAGGTCTCTGAGACCCCAGGAGAAGCCGCGTGGTGCCCACAGCGGTGGCCTGCTCTGGGGAGCCTGCCACGTGGTGCCGGAGCGCTTTGTAACTTGATGGAAATGTTTCAGGTCTCGACTGCAGGAGTGACTACTCAAGTGTGTTTGTTTGCTCGAGCTCCCAGATTGTGCACTTCAAACAATTCTTTGTAAACTAGATTTCAGTAAAGCTGCACCTAAAAGGTTATGGTGCCTCTTCTTCTGTCTGCCTCGGTGCTGCATCATGTTCCGGAAGGGAGGGTAGTTGTCATTTGTGTGAAGTGCCAGCGTCTGCGGTCTCCTGAGGCCAAGAAGCTGGCACTGGTGTTCAGGGGCTTGTTTGAAATGGCTTCGTTAATGGTCGATCGGGTCTGATACGGGTACGCACTTTTCTTATGGCTAAAATAGAGCGCTTGGAAGCGTCTGCGTGCGGTGAGGAGAGGTTTGTTGGCTGTCCCTGGAGAAGGGCCGCTGCCCCCCCTGGGCACCTGCGTGAGCAGTCACGTGCTGGGGGCCGTGGGCACCACCCGAGTCGGGTCCACCTTGGCTTCGTTCAAACGGAAGCGTCGCCTGGTCTTCGTTAGAGAAAGTTGAGTGTCCGTCAGGGGCTGGCTGTGCACTGAACCCCACGGCTGCGTCTGGGGCTTCCCTCCAGGCCTGGCCGTTTCCGTAGTGGCCGCTAGAAGGTGCAGCTCCCTTGTCCGTAGTTACAAACAACATCTGGTTTTTAAACAGATGTAAATACAGCACGTATTTCCACGTAAATACAGCAGCCCCCCCCCCCCCTTATTTGCAGGGGGATCCACTCCAAGACCCCCACGGAAGCCCGAAGGCGTGGGGGCACCCAGCCCTACACGCACCAAGTGTTTTCCTCGACACACACCCCGCCCTTGGTCGAGCGCGGTTTATAAACCCTAACCGGGCGCAGCGGGAGATTAACAATAACGGTGAAACAGAACGGTTGTGACAATGTGCTGTGACACACGTCGTGTGACTGTGGTCTCTCTCCGGGGCACCTTCTTGTCCTGGGCTCACCCTCCTCGTGCCCAGGTGACGGGACGAGATGCCCGCGCCAGGGGATGGACGTCCCGTGAAGGACGCGGCACGTGACGCAGAGCCAGGCTGCACCTGACCTTCCGGCCTCGAGTCAAGGGGAGGGTCCTCTGCTTCCCACGCGGAAGCGGCGGGAGCCCAGCGTGGATGAGGGGGTAACTGCCGTGATGTATGCTCATCCTGCAAGATTTGATAAGGACAAAAAAATACGGGAAAGACGTGAAGGGTGATCCCTATTCTTGTCCCCAGGCGATCATTGTGGCTGTCTCCCTGACGCACCGTTTCCTTTCTAAAAGTTCCCCGGTCCTCCACTACTGTGGGGAGTTACAGACTCCGTGGTTTTAATGGCCGTGTCCTTACCGAGTGCCAGCTCTGTGCCGGCACGTTACATGTGATGGGGGTCCTTCCGGAAGGGGTGACGGGCCGCGTGCGCCACACGAAGTTCCAGCACGCGCACATCGGGGTCTGCTGCACAAGTGAGGCGGGGTAGGAGGTGCTGTTCAGACGGGTGCTCAGGGAGGCCACTCCGAGGAGGGACAGGACGGGGGCCCCTAGAGTGCCTGCGGAACTTTCCAGACAGCGGGCTGAGCCTGCATTCTGGGAGCAGCCAGTGGGGAGTGGGGTCCCAGGGGTGTGGCTGTGGCAGGTGGCGGGCGCGAGCATGCGGGGTCGCTTGCACGGCGGGCTTACGTGTCGTCCGCGCTGCTCTGCGGTCTCTGTGCCTGTGTGGCTGGGCTTGGTCCCCGCCTGCCTGTCCCCAGGTGCTCTCTTGTGTCTTCCTCCGCGTGCCCCAAGCATCCTTTTCCTCCCGGCCTCTGCCTGAACCTGGAGTTAACTTCTGTGTGCCGGCGGCGTGGCTGTCAGCGTGCGGGGTTTGTGGACGTGGGAGGAGGCGTTGGGGGATGGCCCCGCGCTGTCGCTCTGTCCCCATTGGCAGTGAGCGCCCCCTTCCTTCCCCGCGCTGTCGCTCTGTCCCCGTTGGCAGTGAGCGCCCCCTTCCTTCAGCCCGAGAAGTGTCAGCACGTGGCTTGGGCAGGGCCCCGCATCTGGGGTCAGGGAGCCAGCCACACGTACTTCCCATTCAGGTTGCTAACCCAGCAGGGGTCCCTTAAATTCTTTGAAATTGTGTTTGTAGCTCTTCCCTGGCTCGGAAAATCATGGGTCTGATAATGCAATCCTGTTTACTCACTTGGCGTATCCTACCATATACTTAGAGTTTCACAATTAAACAGTGAAAGTGGAGTTTAAGGTTTCTTGCAGTTCCTGTGTGTTCAAACTCCATTGAAATAATTCTTTTTTCCGTGTGTTTTGTTACCAGTTTGATGATACACGCTTTAGTTCTCTGCCCGCGGCAGGAGAGCTGGGTCTGCAGAAGCCTTTCCTCTGTCCCCTCTCTCTTGCCTGTCCCCAGAGACAGTTTAAAGTTTTTATTTTCATTGGTTTCTGGGCCATTCATTCAGTTTCTTTCTTTTTCTTTCTTTCTTTCTTTCTTTCTTTCTTTCTTTCTTTCTTTCTTTCTTTCTTTCTTCCTCTTTCAACCGGCTTTTTTATGGGGAAGGGACTGAAGAAAGGGAATTGGATGAGAACTGATTTATTTTTATTTATTTTACAGCTTTTTATTTTTATTTTGTTTTTTAACGTTTATTTATTTTTTGAGAGGCAGAGAGACACAGAGCATGAGCAGGGGAGGGACAGAGAGAGAGGGAGACACAGAATCCGAAGCAGGCTCCAGGCTCCGAGCGGTCAGCACAGAGAGTCCCGTGTGAGGCTTGAATCCACAAACTGCGAGATCATGACCTGAGCCAAAGTCAGACACTTAACTGACTGAGCCCCCCGGGCGCCCCCAGTATTTCTTTTTGTAAGAATAAGCATGTTCATGTTCACACCTGAAGTGCATGTGTGCGGAGTTGCACCCTGTTTTCCTTGATGATGTACCCTGGAGATCATCTTGTGCTGGCATTCTGTGTTAACTGAGAAACGGACTTTTATATCTGTTCCACTCAGAGAAAAATTACTTTTCCTAGCGACACCTTCCTGCACGGTGCAGGCACTAAAACCTTCAGAATACCTCTGGAAGGAATGGTCCAGAAGGACACCTGAGCTCCTCCTGCCACAGCGACGAGGCCCAGCAGCCCACGCCGGCCGAGCCGGGGAGCTCCGGGCTGCAGGTGGGGGCCTGCCGGGCGGTCCTGCCGGCCGAGGTGAGAGGCAGCTCCCCCCGGGCTGCTGTGCTGTCGCCAGCGGGTGACTCAGCCTCCTGGCCACGCGCCAGCCGGGTGTGAGGAGGCTCGCCTTTAAATAGAGCTCAGCACGCGTAAGGCTTTTCTTGGGGGTTAGACGCCCATAAGACACATGCAGCACAGTGCACCCGCTTTGAGAAGTGCGTGCATCTGTCCGGCCCCCTCACGCTCCGGACGCACATGCTCCGTTCACCCCCAAGGGCCTCTCCTGCCCTCTCGTTGACAGGCACGCGCCCTGCTTCGCGTCTCTGTAGTTTTGTTTGCCGTGTCACAATTCGCGGAAACGTACTTGCACGTCGTGATCGTGTCTGGCTGCTT
Organism: Panthera leo; assembly: GCF_018350215.1. Taxonomy (NCBI): domain Eukaryota; kingdom Metazoa; phylum Chordata; class Mammalia; order Carnivora; family Felidae; genus Panthera; species Panthera leo. Next base: position 1,913,093 of record NC_056681.1, read on the forward strand.
CACGCGGGGTGTTCGGGGTTCGCCCCGGTCGTGCACACACTGTGTCCGTCAGTCCACCGGACGCCGGCGGTTCGGTTTCCTGGGCAGTAATGAATGGAGCGTCTCTGAGCGTTCGTGGACAGGGCTCGGTGTGGACGTACGCGTGCGTGTTCTTTTCTCCAGGGTAAATGCTGGGAGCGGAATTGCTGAGTCACTGGGGAAACCTGTGTTCAGGCTCCTCAGGCTCAGGCCAGGCTTTTCCTAAGTGGTTGTGGGAATGTGCTGTTCATCCAACAGGAGAGTTCCTGTCCCCGCACGCCTGTGCCAGCACGTGGCAGGGTCGGCCTCTTGCATTCTAACTGCCAGTGGGTGTGCTGTGGCGCCCCACCCATCTAGCTTCACGATCCTTTCTTGAGACTTAGTCTGCATATCGTGACGTCGACCCCGTTGAGCATCTGACTTTGTGAGTTTTAACAAACACGTACGTTACGTGTGACTGCCACCACGGTCAAGGTGTGGACTCCTCCCCAGGCCTGTTGGCGGTTACCCCCGGCCCTGGCACCCTGTCACTATGATTTGCCTCGTCCGGAGTTCCGTAAACGTGAGCTTGCACAGTGGTGCTCTTGTGTGTCTGGCCTCCTGCACTTAGTGGGACGCTCCTGAGGCTTAGCGGGGTGTCGCACGCACCCCTTTCATCGTGGGCGACTGTTCCATGCCGGGGATTTGCTGCATTCTAGCCGTGCTCTGAATCATCTCTCTCTAATTTGTAAGAGTTAATCTCTATCCCGGTTACGATTCCTTGGAGGTCACGTATGTGGCCAGTGTGCTCCTCAGCTGACGGCCAGCCTTTGCACTTTTCTTCATGGCGACGAGTGGGTTTCTTGGTTTTCCCGTAGCAGCATTTGTCTGTCTTGTCTTTGTGGTAAACACCTTTGAGTCATGTTTAATACCTTCTTCCTAGCCCCAAGGTCCCAGGGATATTCTCCTGTATTTTCTTCTGACATCTTGACATTGGCTTCCATCCCGCAGGTTCAGCTGTGTGTGTGTGTGTGTGTGTGTGTGTGTGTGTGTGGTGCAGTAGAGCTCGGGGTCACTCTCTCCTCTTTCTCCAGCAGACAGTTGCCCCAGCACTGTTTCTTTGAATGGGCCTTCCTTACCCCACTGGTCTGCACGTCCCTCTGCAGTATTTCAAGTTTGTATTACATAGGGGTCAGTTTCTGGGCTCTCGGTGGCTCTCGCTTGGTTTATCTGCCTTTTCCTCGGTAGCATCGTGTCCATAGTGTAGCTCTGTGCTGACACTGGGGCAGTACCTCACTCGCTTCTTCCAGAGAATTGTCTGTTTTTTGGTATTTTGATCTTGCTTATACATTTTTCAGCCAAATCTTTGAAGCTTGTGAAAGTCCCCATAGTTGCTTTGATTGGGATTGTATTGGTCCGTGGGTCAGTTCGGGGAGGATTGACATCTACGGTATGGTGCCTATGTATTCACGAATTTGGTTTATCACTCTATTTAGATCTTCTGTAAGATCTTTCATTCAAGTGTACGTATTTTTTTCCATGTAGGTCTTGTTAGATTCATTCTAGGATTCTCTAAATAGTAGTTTTTAAGAATTGCATTTTCTAATTTTTGGTGATGGTACATTGAATTGTAGTTGAGATTTGCACATTGACCTTATGTCTGCCAATCTTATCAAATGCTTTCATTAAAAAATGTGTGTGCCATTAAAAAAAATGTATTTATTTTGAGATAGAGTGTGTGGAAGGATCAGAGAGAGAGAGAGGGGAAGAGAGAGAATCCCAAGCAGGCTCTGCTCTATCAGTGTGGCACGTGATGTGGGGCTTGAACCCATGAGAACCGTGAGATCATGACCTGAGCCGAAGTCGGATGCTCAACCGACTGAGCCACACAGGCGCCCCTGTGGGTGCTGGTTTTTTTTTGGGTGTTATATGTGAAGAATCCTGTTCTGTACAATTAATGACAATCTCATTTCATTCAGAGCCTTATGCTCCCACTCCCTGACCTGTCCTCTGGGCTGTCGGCTTGCTGGGACCTTGGGTACGGTGTTGGGTAAGAGAGGTGATGGCTGGCCTCTTTGAATTATTCCTGATTTCAAAGGAAATGCTTCTAAAGATCTGCCATTGGAGATGATAGTTTGTAGATTCCCTTCATCAAGTTAAGGAAGCTCCTTCCCACTGCTAATTCTCCGAAGTTGTTTGCTTTTTTTGGCGGGGATATTTATTCTGTAGTCATGAGTGGATGTTGAGTTTATCAGATGCTTTTTCTGCCAACTGTGGGAATTGCCTTCATGTTACTGAAAACTGAACAGTGTCTCTTGTCAGCACCTTCTTCCTCCCACCTGCGCTCTCCTTCCTCGTTCTCCGGCTTTTCCAGCCGCACCCCCACACCCACACTTCCGGAGAGTTCTGAAGCCACCAGCTAGGAGCCCCCGCCTTCTCCTTCCCGAGTGCCGGCCCCTCCTGCCTGGGCCCTTGGGGCCTCGCTCTCCTGTGCTTGGACCTCAGCCTCCTGGGTCCCCTCTCTGTGCCCTTCCCAGCTGACCCTCGTGGTGTCCTCGCCTGCGTCTCTGGGACAAGGTGTGTTCTCCCTCACCCTCCCGGCAGCGAGGCCCCACTCCTTCCCGCGTCTTTACCGTGTCGCTTACTCCGTGAAGCCCGTTAGGCCCCTCAGATGAGGTGCGGAGGCCCCCTGGCTACGGGCTCCTGCAGTGCTGCGTGGCCCCCCTCCATGGCCTGGGTGGACGCACGGGTCCGCTGCTCGGCTCGTGCCCTCCCCTCACCACGCGGGAGGCCCCAGGAGCGGGTGCCGCCTTGTGCTCCTGGTTTTCGTTGGTGTGTGTTGCGTGCTGGCACGTAGTAGGTCCTCCGTGGGTGAGTTGCTGGCTGACTGCGGGAAGGGATGGGCTCGGGCCCCTGCTTTGCTTCCTCGACTCCAGTGTTCTGAGAAGCGGGGTTGCCTGGGGCTGACGTTCTGCTGTAAATCACGTAAAGTCACGGCCTCTGCCACCTGACCTCCGTTTCCTTGAACTTGTGCAGTGTTTGCACGAAAACTTCCACAAGAGGCAGGGCGTCCAGTGTTCAGTGTAGCTGCTACGGCCCCAGGCGCTGGACGGGCCTGCAGCCTGGCTCCCCGAGTCCCGTCCTGCGGCACGGGCGGCTCTGACTGGCACGGCGCCTTTGACGCTTTGCGGTCAGTCCCTCTCCTGCGGCCTCTGTGGCTCACCAGCCAGCTGGACACGTGGGAGGGCACAGACGCTCACCTCAGGGTGGCCGAGTGTGCGGATTTGAGGGTACAGTAGATGATACTGACCGTGCGAGGACGTAGATGTTGCCGAGTAGAAGGCCATGGGGATGACCCTGCAAGGGAAAGTGCCTTTCTCTCTGCTTACTGATCCTGACAGAGACCCAGAATGTTCTTCCAGAGCATCCTGCGCATTCTCCGCCTCGGTGTTCGTGCGGAGCCACCTGTCCTATTTCCAGAGCTGCTCTTGGGACCCTGGACATCAGCACAGCTTCGTGAGAGAGGCGGTGCAGAGGCGGCTTCTTCGGCACCTGCCTGGGGCTGCTCTGCACGTCTGCTTTGGGACTGCGTTCCTGAGGCTTTGCCGGGAGCATGTGCGCGTTTACTCTTGTCTGCGCACGGTTTACGCCAGGAGGCACTTAGGGTGAAAAACAGCAGCATCCCTCACAGGAGAAGAGAAAGTCCAGAGAAAGGGGGTAGGGGGAACGAAGGAAAGGCAGGATGGACTGGGGGCGAGGGCACGAGGGGCCCCGGGCCGTTCCGCTGCTGTGGGTGCGCGGGGGGCACAGGTGGGGAGCAGAGCCTCCCCCGGTCAAGGCTGAGGGAGCACCGGAGGAGCGCACGAACCGCACCTGGAAGAGCGTGGTAACGTGTGTGTGCAGAGGCTCTCGGGTGGTGCAGGGCGTTCAGGATTTCAGCCTGAAGAGAAAGAGGTAACTGCGCTCCGTCTCGATCCTGAGAGTTCAGGGAGGTTGAGGGGTTGACCTGGGCCAGTGGGGGTGCTCGCTGCCCACACGGGGAGGCTGCCCGGAGCAGGAGCGCAGGCACGTCGCCGACGCCCCTGGATTTCAGGGGTTTTAGAGAAGTGAGAACACGAGAAGGTGGCGCTGGCCGAGCAGAGGAAGGGCCGGGGCGCAGAGCCCACGACTCCTCCGCCGCGCGCCGTGCCCTCCCAGGCAGGGGCAGGGACGCCGGGTGAAGTGCGCTGGGCAGGTGCTTGTCCGCCGGCCAGGCAGGTCGGGCCGCCGGCCCCTTGAGAGCGGGGAGGCCTGGGGCCACGATGTTGGAGGGCAGCCTGGCCCTCGGTTAGGGAGGCTGTGTCCACCGTCCTGCCCTGTTGTCGGAGAGCCGGCCGTGTCTTTTCTGGGGACGGTGTCTTCTCTCCACCTTCCGGAAGAGCAGTGACACGTAGACACTGCTGGAGCCGCAGGGCGGGGCCGCCTGGACCCTGTGGCGCATTGGTGTTTAGTAAGTGTCTGTTGAGTGCGAGGCCCCGGCCACCCCCGGACACGTGCAGCACGGAGCGTCCGGGACCGGGCTGGGCAGACGTCCATGGGAGAGAACGCCGTGGCTCCCAGGGTTGCGATGGGGCCACAGGGATGGGGACGGTGCGTGGGTCCCGGGGTGAAGTGGTGGTGGACCTTGAGGAGGAGCGGGGCAGAGGTGGCCGCAGGCAGCCCTCACAGCCGTCACCCAGCACTTGCTGGCCCTGTTTTTCTCGCTGTGGATTGAAGTGACGCGGGGACTGTAACACTGACGTAAAGGGCCGTAGACGGTGGGGCACCGTACAGACACCCTGAGCCGTGTGCAGACCGTGGTTTTCGGCTCTCAGCACACCGCTGAGCACGCCCGCGGCACTGTCAAACGGGTCGGCCCCCTGTGTTGCCCCGCAGGTGTATTTTTACGTCACACATCAAGGACATGCGTCCCTCCCGGCACACGGTCGGAGCACATTCCTCTGGATGATGTGCGGTTCTCGGTGTGGACGTGGCCCGCTGGCTGCACCTGTGCCTCCCGGGCGAGGGACGCGCCTTCCAGCACTGGTGCTGTGAGAAGAGACCCTTGCCCAGAATTTAAGCCCTGCATCCACCCCAGGCTGTGGTAGATGTAGGTGAAGAGAGTCATCTAGTAATTTGCCCGTCTTCATTAGTGAGGCTGAGCTCCTTGCTGCCTGGCCCTTTGTGTTGCTTTTGGGAATCACTTGATACATTTTTTGGCCACTGATATTTACTTAAAAAATGTTTTTAGATTTTATTTTTAAGTAATCCCTATACCCACTGTGGGGCTCGAACTCACAACCCTAGATCAAGAGTCACATGCTGCATGGACTGAGCCAGCCAGGCGCCCCTTGGGCACTTTGTAAAGTAGATAAGACAGCTGTGATTACGACAACTTAGTCAAGATTTGGACAGAATTTTGTTTTCAGAAATTGTGCTTTAAACACATTCATTACAAAATTTCGACCTGTATGGAGATGTTTGATCCACCGCACCCCCCACCCACGGCCTCTTCCACCGGCCCAGCCCGTGGCAAATGGTTTTGCAGGTGTGTGTGTGTGTGTGTGTCTGTGTGTGTGTGCACGCGCGTGTACACGTGTGTACATGTGGGTGAGGTCCCTAAAACACAGTGTCTGAAGAGTTCTGGGGACACGCTACTTTAAACCGTTAACGTCCTAAGTTTCATCAGGACTTGGAAAGTCCCAGGACGCTCTGAGGAGAGGGAAACGTGATGGGTTGTGGAGTCCTGACTCTGTCTCAGGCCGCCATCCGCTTTGAACCCTGAACTGGCGGGGGATCCACCTGCCCTGAGGCCTTTTTGTGTTTCTTTTTTATTGAAGTGCCGGGGACCCGCAGCGGTATGTTGGTTTCAGCGCACGATGCACGACGTACGACATGGCGATTGGCATGTCTGTCACGGTCATCCCGAGTTTGGTGTTTTGTTTTCATCAAACATTTCAGATATTTTTTCTAATCTTTCGCATTTGAAAGCATTGACAGCATGGGAAAACGGTTCCCTTTTTTTTTAATATTTATTTTTGAGAGAGAGAGAGAGGGAGAGAGCATGAGCAGGGGAGGGGCAAAGAGAGAGGGGGACACAGAATCCGAAGCAGGCTCCAGGCTCCGAGCCGTCAGCACAGAGCCCGATGTGGGGCTTGAACCCATGGACCGCAAGACCATGACTTGAGCCGAAGTCGGAAACGTAACCCACTGAGCCACCCAGGTGCCCCAGGAAAACAGCTCTTCACATGCACGTCCACCAGATAGCACACTAGCCACTGGTTGTATTTTTCTTGGCTCATTGTCCTTACGATGGTTGGGCTTGTTTGCAGCTGGCCCGTGGAGTGCGGCTGGAGGTTGTGTTTCTGTTTCTCTGCCTCTCCATGCAGACGTTTGAGGGTGTCAGTCCTGCCCCCAGGGAGCTTGTGCTGAGGGAGGCACCGTCCGGGAGCCACAGTCGCAGGATGTGGGCCTCGAGCTGGCTCTGGAGGCAGCAGAGCAGAAGGAATGTTCTAGAACAAGGCCCTATGGTAGGCGGGGGCTCTGTGGCTGCATCTTCGAGGTGAGGCTGCAGAGGGAGGGCCACCTTATCTCAAAAGCTGTGGGAAGCCCCTGCAAGCTCTTTGGTAGGAGGGTTTCCGAACCATCGCTCCATGGTGAAGGGAGGTTGACCATGCTGCTGGGTACCAGTAGCTCATCCCTGGTCATCTGTACTTTTCTGTTTTATGGATATTCCAGAGTCACTTGTCCTTTTACGTGCTGGTGTACTCTGGTTTGTTCCCACCTTGTTACACACAAAGCTGCTGCGGGTGATGTGTGTGTGGGTCTGTGTGTTGAGGTGTCGCCCTGGGGACCTGATGTGCGCTCCCTGATGACTGGTGTGGCACACCCTCACGTGTGCTCACTCGCCATCTGGTATCTTTGGTGAGTGGTCTCTTCAAATGTGTTGTTTCTTATGTGTTTTCTTGAATTCTGTATGTGTTGTGGATGCAGGCCTGTCCTTGGGTGTGGGCCCTGCGAGGACTCCATCCTGCGGCCTCTATTTTCATTCTGAGTGTGGTTTCCAAAGAGCAGAAGTGTTTAGTTTATTTGATAAAGTCCAGTTTACCAATTTGTTTTTATGGGCTGTGTTTCTGGTGTTGTATCTAGACTATCTTTGCCTAACTCAGGGTCACAAAGATTCCCCCTCTCCCCACATTGTCTTCCAGAAACTTAGAGTGTTAGGGCTCACGTTTAGGTCTGGGATCTGCTTGGAGTTGCTGTCGGTGTATGGTGTGAGGCATGGATCCAAGTCCGTGCTTTTCGCGTGTGGACGTCCGCCGGTTCCCCATTTGTCGAAAGGCTGCCCTTTTCCCATCCAGTTGCTTTTGTAGCCACCACCGGTCTGTGTTTGTGCAGGCCTGTTTCTGGACTGTTTTGTTCCTTGATCTGTTCGACTTTGCCTCAGTGACCGCGGCTTTCTGATGCCTTTGGAAACGGTCAGTGTTAGCCTCGACTCGGTCCTTACTCCCGCTTGTTTGGGTTACTCTAGGACCTTGTGTTTGTGGATCGTAGAATCAGCTTGTCTGTTTGCACACAAAAGCCTGCGGGGGTTCGGGTGGGTTTTGTGTTACATCTGCAGATGCGTTTGCGGGGAGTTGACATCCTAACCACGCTGGCCTGGCGAAGCTCTTCACGTCACGTGTTCCTTAACGTTTCTCGGCCGTGTTTGTAGCTGGCGGTGTATGCTCAGATGAACTAAAGTTCATGATGATGGCATGTGTGTTGTGCAGGGAGCTGCACAAGCTGGAACACGAATCGGGTCAGAAGCTTCATCTCCAGCTAAATATTCAGAAATGCGGTAATGCCACTGCTCCCTGCCCCGGAGCAGCAGCGTTTCCTCCTGTGCTGCTCTTGCTTCCAGCCTTGAACTGCCCCCCTGTGCAGATGAAAAAGAAAATATTGAGCTTTGCAACAGTAAACAGGTCTTAAAAGAAAGGTGCCCTCGGTGCGCACTGTTAAACACCGATGCCCCCCGGAAGATGCAGGATGAGCCTTGACGAACAGGGCCCCGCGCTCTGGTGGGGACTTCTTCACCCCCGAGCTGGCGCCCCAGCTCAGCTGGCCGGTGGGTCCTGCACCACTGTCTGCTGGCACTTCAGGAGCCCGGGGGGAGTTTTCCAGAAATGATTGTGCAGTTTATGGACGAGCGTGGTGAGATGTGACATTGACCAGCTGCTCGCGAAGGGGTGAAACCCTGGGACCAGGGCCACGTGTCTGGCCTCACGTGTGAGTCGGGTGTGGATTGGGCTCAGCAGCACCGTTTGGTACAGTTGGTGCGCTGTCCCCTCCCTGCTTAGGCCTGCGTGGCGGGGTGTGGTGCCAGGACGCGGGAGCCCCGCCCACGCGCTTGTCTGACCCTGTGCCCCGAGTCCTCGTCCCTGTGCGTTTAAGAGGCGGACAGCCATGAGAGTAAAAGGAACACTTGGGCCTTAATTTCCACCAGCTTTCCCGGTGTCCCTGTTGGCATCTTGCTTGGTCTGCTGCTCCTCCCGGCGGGGCTGCGGGTGGCGGTGTGGTGGGAGGGCCCCAGGGACCGTCTCCCTTCTTCCCCGGCCCTCCCCCTCCGCGGTCTCCTCCTCTTGGCGCGGGAGCGTGGGGTGTGCGGCACTCAAAACTGAAGCGTCCAGCGAGGTGCAGACAGACTGCTCCCTTTTCTTGGGCACGTCCTGACTCCGGCCTCTTCAGCATCAGCGTCGGGGCTCGGGGCACAGTCTCATTCTGCACGTGTGTGATCGCGGACGGCTTTGCCTTTCCTGCCGCTGTCTGTGTTGACTCTCACCACGGCCCGGTGGAGACCTTGTGGCGGAAGTCTGGTCCCCCTGACCCCGGCTGCTGCTCCCTGCTCCTGTCACTCCAGCTCCCGCTGTTCCCTCGGGGAGGCGCCCCCTATCCCAGGCCCGCGTGTGAAGGGCCGTGGCCCGAGCCCCCTGGCTTCCCCAGAATTGAAACAAATTTGTTTTGCTTTTAAATTTCAGCATGGTTTATTATGAAAGGGACGTTTTGGAGGGAAGCTTACTTAATGGGCAGGTGGGGTTCCCGGCGGAATCCAAAAGTGCCTGTTTAATTTGTAGTGTAGCTTTGACCTACATTTTGGTTAAAAATACAATAAGGAATGTTGTAGGAGAGGGATCACGACAGCTAACATTGGGTGAAAACCTTGAGTTTATCCTGAACTCTGGTGCTCGAGGAGGGGTCGGATCCGTTCTCAGGAACTGGCGGTCCGCCCAATACTGGGATACTGTGTGTGCGCTCCGCTCTGCTGTGTGGGGCGCCCTGCCTCCCAGGGAGGGGCGGGGTCAGGGTCTCGTGCGGCGAGCACAGGGAGGCCGGTCACCGCTGCGTGGCACGGACCTTGGAAGTACCCGCAGGGTGTTCATGCCGTGCGCTGTCATTTTAAAATCTGAGCTTTCACAGCAGCAAAAGATAGAGAATAGTCCGGTATCCTCAATCATAAATACGTTTTGGATGGAATATTACGTAGCTACTGAAAATTGTGTTTTTGAGGAATGTTCGATGACACGGAAACAACTTACGCTCCAACAGGTGAGAAGACGACGCGGGCTGAGTAGCAACGCCATAGCCTCAGTTGTGTTCGCAGTGGCCTTGGTGTGTTTTCCACGCACACGGTCACCAGAGGACGCGGGATTTCAGGAGATTTGTTTTCCGTGTGCGTCTCTGAGTTCCTCAAGTTTCCCGTACAAACTCTACTCTGGGAAAGATATTAAAATTGTTAAAGAAGAAAACCCAAGTTCTTTTCTGTCTGCCCGATCAGGGTTGTGGCTTCCGTGGACTGGCTGGTTTTGGCTTTAATGTGTCTGGAGTAGAGGGGAGACGGCGGCTCCCGGGTGAGGGAGGGGCCAGGCTCCATCAGGAGGCCTGGAAGGCCGGTCCGGGGCTCCCGGCTTGCCTGGTGACTGCCTGTAGGGCTCAGCTGCACGGGCCAGACAGGCTCTGAAGGGTCTTCTGAAGTGGGCGTTGTGTTTTCCGTGTCAGGGCTTTGCCGGGTGGCCCGGGTGTGCAGGGGGCCTTTGGCGGCGTCTGGGGGTGGGGGAGGGGCCCACCTTGCACCTGCAGAGGGTGGGGAGGGGCGGCCTCCCGGTGTGACTGTGGGCCAGGCCTGTGTGTCTCAGCGTTGGCAGGAGTAGACGCTGTACAGCTGCTTATCTGTTTGAGATGAGTGGTCACAGCCAGAGTTGACAAGATCCGGGGCTGCGGTAACGTCATTAAGACGGGGTGTTCGACGCAGCGGTCAGTGTGGTGACCGTCCTCGGGCTATTCTGCCTATTGCCCGATCAGTGACCATAGCTGGGGAGACCGGGCGTGAAGTGCGGCCCCAGGACAGCGCCTGCCCTCCTGTGCACGTAGCCTTCCCTCCGCCTCAGGAGCGAGTGGCTGTTCTCGGGTTCGCGGTCAGTGGGGGTCCTGGGGTCTACTACGAGCAGCCCGCCTCCCTCGTGTCCAGCTGTGTCCGTCAATCTCACTGCTCCATTTGCATACCCACTCGGACGTGTTTGCAATGCCCGAGTCCGGTTACGTTACCTGCTTAAAGTTACGTGGTCACTTCTCCAAATTTTGTTCAAACCACAGGCCTGCTGCGTGGCTCACGGTACCTTTTCTTACGGGTCTGTGGGGCCAGGGCACCACTTCTGTTTTGTTAGCATCTTAACCACGTCACTGGCTCATACGTGTTTATCCTTTAAATATTCCTCTAAGTTTCTGTAGGTGTGATTTCTTAAGCAGAAAAGCAGCTGATAGTCAAAGCACGTTCATGCACTGCCACGTTAACAGGCTTAAAGTTGGGGCACTAAGTCACGGGTGCTGCCGGGCCCTTTACGTGGCCGGGGGCCTGGCCATCCCCCCTCGCTGCTCGGCGACATCAGCAAGTGGCTTCCCAGAACCCTAACAAGGGGGAGGGGGTCTCTGGTGACTAGTGACAGGGGATGGTGGGCTTGCGAGACTGGCATTGGGAGGAGGGCCAGGTTTCCTCTTTTGGGGTCCCCAGTGTGCTAATGGGCTCCGGGGTCTGGGAGAGTCCAGCAGAGTGTTATTTCAGCAGCCGGTTTTGGTTTTGTTTTTAAATTTCAGCATGGTTTATTATAACGGGGACGTTTTGGAAGGAAGCTTACTTAATGGGCATGGACGTGGTTCTTTTAAATGAGGGATTATAGCTGTGAGCCCGGGAGAGGCCTGTTACTCCTGGATGTCATGCTGGGTGTCGAAGGAGCCGGGACCCGGGGGTTCAGGGGCTCCTCTGGGAGTTACTGGGGTCGCTCGAGCTCCCGTTTGGTTCGGGAGGGAAAGCCCTGATGCTGCTCGTTGTGAGGTCGGCCGGCCGTTTCTTCTCGGAGAGGCCACCTTGCGTGCAGCCTGGAAGAGGCCGGGCCGCGCCAGGGAGGCCTCCTGTCCCGGAGCGCCAGGCACCGGGCCTCGTGCAAAGCGGAGCGTTTCTTCCTCGCCCTGTCCCTCCAAGTGGGAGACTTATCCCCAGGTGGGGGTGGGGATAGGCTGCTGTTTTCTGGTGGAATCGACGACATAGCTGCTTTGTGGTTCTTGAAGCTGCAGTTAATGCCGCGTCTGGCTGATGGCACTTGCTTCCCGGTGATGGAGCTCTGGAGCTGCCAAGCGCGGGTGGCCGTCCCTGGCCTTGCGTGTGTGTCGCAGGCGTCCCAGGTTAGCCGCGGGCACGGCGCGGCCCCCGCACCCGAGAGCAGTCCCGGGAGTCGTGTTCCCGAGAGGAGTGCCTGCTTCGGGCCCCCAGGACCCCAGGCCTCCCTCCTCCGAGACGGCCGGTGGGGCTGGGGGCGGTGGCGAGCGCCGGGCCGCCTCGTGGGGCTGGCGTGTGGCCGTGCAGGCGGCCGCGAGGCAGGTGCTGTGGCCGCGGGAGCTTCGCCGCCTGGCTTCCTTCCCAAGACTCGGTTGCTGCTTGAATCCCACGAGGAAAAAACCTCGTACGTCTTTCCGTCCCGGACGCCGTCTTTCCTGGCGAGCGTGCGACCCTGCACGTCTCGCAGCTTCTCCTTTTTCCTTCTCAGAGCCGACCGGCTCCCCTCTGGTAGGGTCAGCACCTTCCCCGGCTGTGGCGGAGGGGGGGCGGGGGCGGGCACGTCTCCTGACGCCAGGTCTCCTCTATCCCCAGGTATGGTCCTCGTGCGGAGCGAGAACGGGCAGTTGTTAATGATTCCTCAGCAGGCCTTGGCCCAGATGCAGGCCCAGGCCCACGTGCAGACCCAGCCTCAGACCACCATGGCGCCCCGCCCTGCAACCCCCACAAGTGCCCCTCCCGTCCAGATCTCTACCGTACAGGTGAGTGCACGCGCGCCAGGTGGCAGCAGCCCGAGGGACGTCCGTCCGGCAGGTGTCCCGCGAGGGCGGAGAGGGGCGGCCACGCGCGGCCACCCTCGGGAGGCTCAGGGGAGCCAGCTCCGCGTCCGTGCTCAGCGAAACTCTGCCTGGACTCCGTCCTGTCTGTTCCCTCCCCTCCCGTGACTCCACCCCCGGTGCCTCAGTCTCCTCTTCTGCAGAGTGAACCCTGCGTGCGTTAGTGTTATTGTCGGGGAGGCGCGTGAGAGCGTCAGGAGATTGCGTTGAACGGCACCCCCGCCCCACGTGCTTGGGGGTTAGCACCCTGGGCCCGGAGGTTGGGTGGAGGGGGGGCGGGACCCCCGTGCTGGCGTGTCTTGTCCGCATCCTGACTTCCGTTCGGCGCGTGCCAGCCCGCTACCCGCGTCTTGTCTCCCGATGCCTTTCTGCCCGCTGCCGTGACCCTCCCGTCCTGACTGGCTGGCTGGTTAGTCACTCAAGTGGAGGCTGGAAGGGGCTGGAGGTCTCTTCCTCCTGTGATTTCAGCCGCGTTCCCTCGGGAGGTGAAGGCCTGCACTGTAGACGGAGGACTTGGCTGTGCAGGGAGACACCGTGCCCCTCATCGAATGTCCAGGGCGGCTCAGAGCGGTGTTGTCAAGGCCCGTGGGGCCGTGTGAAGCGAGACGCAGGCAGATGACACCCGTGCTGTCACTGTCACGTGTGTGTGTTACCGTCTGGCCGCCAGCGTGGCCGCTGTCAGCCCGCGTCTGCACCACTGCGCTCAGGACTGGCCCCGTCTTTCTATCCGGATTAGTGTCAGTGGGCCGCTTGGACCGCTGTCTCCTTTACTTCCTGTTCCGCAGCAACGTGACCCATCTTTAGACCCAGGGGACGCGCGCTTCTTACCGTTTTAGTGCTTACGAACAAGATGACTAGAAATCCACACAAGGACCGATTTCCCAGATACTCGCGTTCTTTAAAGTCCATGTTTGGTAGACTGGGGTGAAGGAGCCCGGTGGTGGTGTTACCACAGTACGCACAGATTCCGGTCACACGCTCCCCCCTTGAAGTGGGGTGGCTCTGTTGACTGTGGCTCGCGGCCCGATGCGCCCGAGCCCTCCCCTTCTGCAGTAGCGGGGCGATTCGGCTGTGCTGGGGCGGGGAACCGTGTCACTTGTTGCTCCTTTTAGATGATGCCTACTTACTTTTCAGGCACCTGGGACCCCTATTATTGCACGGCAGGTGACCCCAACAACCATAATCAAGCAAGTGTCTCAGGCCCAGACGACGGTACAGCCCGCCACGGCACTGCAGCGCTCGCCCGGAGTGCAGGTGAGGAGGCCGTGGGAGCAGCGCCCTCTGCGTGGAGGTCGGGCCTCGCGGGCTGGGAGGTCGGATGCAAAGGTGGGCTTCGGGAGGAAGTGTCCTGAGGACTGTTTTGTCTCTGATGGCCTACCCAGGCTAGGTCAGGCTTTTCTTTAAACCACATGGGATTGAACACCAGCGGTGGGTTTTTTGTTTGTTTTTTTTTTTTAAATATTTATTTACTTTTGAGAGAGAAACAGAGCATGAGCAGGGGAGGAGCAGAGAGAGGGAGACACACACTCTGAAGCAGGCTCCAGGCTCTGAGCTCTCTGCACAGAGCCCGACGCGGGGCTCGAACTCGTCAATCGCGAAATCGTGACCTGAGCCGAAGTCGGTCGCTCAACCAAGTGAGCCGCTCAGGCGCCCCGACACCAGCAGTGTTTTTAAAATGTCCCCCTGGGGCGCCTGCCTGGGTGGCTCACTCGGCTGAGTGTCTGACTCTTGGTTTCAGCTTCGATTATGATCTTGTGGTTTATGGGATCGAGCCCTGTGTCGGGCTCTGTGTTGATAGTGTGGAGCCTACTTGGGATTCTCTCTCTCTCTTAAAATAAGTAAATAAACTTTAAAAAAAAAAAAAAAAAGCTTCTCCCTGTGCCAGAAACATAATTACAAATAATCACCTTAATTAAAAAAAAATTTTTTTTTTTAATTGAGAGAGAGAGTGCATGTGAGCGGGGGAGGGCAGAGGGAGAGAGAGAATCCTACAACCTCTGGGATCACGACCTGAGCCGAAATCAAGAGTCAGAAGCTCAACCGACTGAACCACCCAGGTGCCCCCCCGCCTTGTTTTTTTAAAAAATGTTTATTTTGGGGGAGGATGGGCAGAGAGAGAGAGGGAGAGAGAGAATCCCGAGCAGGCTCCGCACTGTCAGCACAGAGCCAGACACAGGCTCGAACTCACGATCTGTGAGATCATGACTTGAGCTGAAATTAAGAGTCAGCCGTTTGACCGACTGGGCCACACAGGCGCCCCAGAAACAACCGCCTTATTACTACTTGACCGTGAAGCAGAGGAATCTGTAGTGTGGACGGTTTGGGCGTGGTGCCCGCCGACCTGTAAGCGTAGGGGCGAGGATGTGCGTCTCGTCTGGGAGCGGGGCTCCGGCTGCTCGTGTGTGCTGGCGGGTGTGATCTCCACAACCCCCTCCTCCTGGTGAGGCACTGACAGGTGAGGGGTCGGGGGCTTCTGGAACGCACCCCTGGGCCCGTGTGCAGCTGCCCAGCCGCCCTGCGTCCCCGAGGCCCGTGCCCTTTGCCAGGAACCAAGCCCGGTCCCAGATACGTTCCCCATCAGCCTGCTGGGGTTGGTGTGTGTGTGTGTTCTTTCCCGGGTGTCCGAGGCTGTGGCGGGGAGGGTGCCCTGGTGACCCTCCCCTGTCAGCCTGCCTCTGGTCAGTCGAGCCGAGGGCAGGCTGGCCCCTTCCGTCAGCCGGGAGGAGCCCCCCGGGCAGGGTGGCGGCTGGCGCTGGGCGGCCAGGCTGGGGAGCCCGAAGCGGAGGGGTTCAGAGCTGTTCGGTCCTGAGGTGTTCCGAGCGTCCGTCACGGTGCAGGTTGTGCGGCTTTGGCCACTTTGTGTCGGACGTCTGCCGCGTGCGGGGACCGCGCTTCGTCGTCGCTGGTTGTCGTGTGACTCCCCCCTGTGCTGCTGTGGGGCGGGCGCTGTTCCGGTTTCCCAGATGAGGAAGCCGAGGCAAGAGTGGTGTGGACGGTTGGCGGGGGGGGGGCCCAGGAGCCGCCTGGCGCCGGGCGCCCTGCCTTCTGGCTGCACCTCGTCGTCTTTCCTTCTGCGTCTGCGGCAGGGAGGTTGTTCCTCGAAGCAGCTGCACAGGTGGGAGCAGAGCGGCAGACTCGTGTCCTCGGAGCGCCCGTGAGAGGGTGGCTGTCCTGGGGCTCGCTCTCCGCCTGGGTTCAGTCCGGTGGGCGTGTTAGAGTTCTGCTCACAGTGAGCGGAGCTGTCCTGAGAAGGCCCTGAAGCTGGCGGGTCAGGTGGAAGGCAGACGCGGTGTCGGCACCACGGGGTGACCTGTGCACACGTCAGGCCCGCAGAAGGGAACGTGGGGAGTGTGGCTTGAGGTGCAGCGGACTTGCACGGGGTGACAAGTGCCCTGGCCGTTTCCGGGCGTCCGGAAGCCTCTGAGCGGTCCCCCCAGTGCCCCGAGACGGTGGCTCCGTGTGTCCGTCCCAGCGGCCTTCCTTCCAAGGGTGATGTGATGTTCTCAGTAATCCCTGCGAGCGAACCTTAGGAGTGAGCGAGACACTCGGGTTGTAAGGACACGGCCCGCCATGTCTAGCTCCGTCCCCTCGTGGGGTGGGGGGTGGGGGGTTGGGGGCTGAGCGAGCCACCGGCACAGCCGCAGGTGCTCAGGGCAGGCCTCCCGGCGCGCCGGGCCACAGACAGCAAGGTCTGGAAAACCGGAGAGGGAATGTCGAAGGCTAGACGCATCAACTGGGAGAATGTAATACACAGAGCGGTAACCGTTTGTCGTGACGGCTCGCGTGGAACCAGGCTTCGGGAGCCCCCCGGGGCTGCCGTGGGGGTCGCCGGCCCCTCCCCACTCGCACCCACTCCCTATGGACTGCTCAAATCTGCTTGGAAAGCCCTCGTTTTGTGATGTTTCTCGATGAGGCTCGCTCATGGAGAGCAGGGAGAGGCTGGCCTGGTGGCGGGGGCGCAGCTGGGGCCCCCGCCAGAGGTGATGTGGGTGGAGACCTGGCGGGAGGACGGTCCTTTCCCGTCACTGGCTTCTGCACAAGCCAGGTGACACGTTTTCAGCTGTAGCTTCTCCGTTTTGCTTCTCATTTCTGGGAGGACAGATACTTCACACTGGTGGCCATGGGACTCCTGGCTCCGGCCTCCGTGGCCAGACTCTGCCCTGCCCGGGCTCCCTGTCCCGTTTTCGGCCAGGCTCGCTGTCCGCGGGGTCCAGGGCTCCGCCTGCTGTGGGTCTCGTTCTTTTTGGGGGATGTGAGGGCCGTCTCTGCAGACCCTCTGTTTACCTTGCCTTTGGACTCTCGTAGCCTCAGCTGGTTCTGGGTGGCGCTGCCCAGACAACTTCCCTCGGGACGGCCACGACTGTTCAGACGGGGACACCTCAGCGAACGGTGCCAGGGGCCACCACCACCTCCACGGCTGCCACGGTGAGTGCCACCCGTGGGTGGGAGACGGGAGCCTCGAGGGGCCCTCCGCCCGCCCGCAGCCCCCCTTCCTGCAGGGTAGAGCTGCGCGGGGCAAGCACGGCCCGGGGACCTCGGCCTCTCCCAGGCGGGCTGTGAGCCAGCGGGCTCTGCGGGGCGGCGGGAAGGCCCTGCCCCCCTGCTTGAGGCTCCAGGCCGCACAGAGGTCCACGGTGACAGAAGCCCAAAAGGTGGCATTTGAGGCCGCGGCCCGTGCAGCATACAGGAGCGACTGTCCCCAGAGCGGAGCCACGTTCCTGCTAGGCTTCCAGTGGCTCCCTGCGCACGTGCGCATCGGTCACCTGCCGGGGTCCTGCTTTATTTAGACCCCCTCTCACACTTCTCTGCTCAGGCTTTTCCGCACCTCTCGTAGCTGGGTCATAGTTTAATTCCTTTTGTCGCGTGTTTACGTAGACGCCAGCTTTTCTTTATGGTAAAGCCACGTCACGGGGGATGTGCCACAGGTTCCTCACGGTCATGCATATGGTTGGTTGTTCGCCTGGTTACGTCCCCGGGCGTTGAGCTGCTGGCTGGGTCAGGGTGAGCTCTGCTGTGCCCCTCGGTTGGCGTGGCCACGTGGCACACGTCCCGGCTTCCACCCCTCAGCAGCCCTGAGAGTCGCTGCATTTTCTGCAAAGGAGTTTCTTGTAGACGTTCCGGTGAACCCAGAGGCTCTGACAGAAACCTGCCTTTTTAAGACTTTTTCACTTGTATCTTTTTAACTTGAATCCAGGAAACCATGGAAAACGTGAAGAAATGTAAAAACTTTCTATCTACATTAATAAAACTGGCCTCATCTGGTAAACAGTCTACAGAGACAGCCGCTAACGTGAAAGAGCTGGTCCAGAACCTACTGGTAAGAGGATGCGGCTCTGAGCACTTGTTTGACACGCGGGGAGGCCGCACGCGCGGGGAGGTCCCGCCAGAGGCGCGCGCGGCCTGTGGTGGCCTCCTGGGGACTGACCTGCACCCGTCCTGCTTCCCACAGCACTCACACGAAGGCCACTTGAAAGTGTTCTGTCCACCTCAGGAGCATTTGTAAACACACCTGATTGAGAGCGTTTTCAAGGCCTTTTCTTGCACCTCTCTGCGGGCACGGCCGTCTTCTCTGTGTCTCCTTTGGTCTCAGGTCCCTCCTCCTTGCCCTTCGCTTTCCTTTTGGTTTCTTTGTTGAGGAAGCCTGGTGGTCTGACATCTGGGCTTCTGGATGCTATCCGTCCTCTGCTGGAGGGATGTGTCTGCCCGGGGCCTCCGTTCTTGACTCAGGCAGCCGGGTGGGGGGTAGGGGGGGGACCCCTCCCCCGGGGTGACGGGTGGCAGGACAGCCACTCTCAGAGCTGCCGTCTCCTCCCCAGGGGGCTGGCTCTTGCCCTGCCTGCAGGCCACCCTAGTTTTGGTCCGAAAAGGACACAAGTCGTGCTCCCGCAGGCGAGCAGTTGCTTGGACCACGCACTTAAGTATTTTCAGGGAGCGTAGAGATTGAAAAACGATCTCCCCTCTCACGGGAAGCAACAATTCCTAGCTTTTTGTTTTAATTGTAACAGTTCCGCCTTCTCGTGAAAATCGCCGACGAAGTAAATGCCTCTCCTGTCCATCCCCGTGGTCCCTTGTCTGTGGTCGGTCCCCTCTTGCCGAAGGAGCCACTCGGCACTACGTCCCTCGCTCCCCACGTGATCTGGCAATACCCCTGCCCCCGCCTGGCTGTGCTCTCGGCAGGGCACCGGGGCCCCTGTTCCACCTTCTCATGGGCCCTCCTGGTACCCTGGACGCTGCTGCCGCTTCCTCTTTGAACCTGGCATTAGTTAGGGCCTGGCTGCTGGTAACGCCCCAAACAAGAGGGCACAGGTTGGACAGGTTGGGCGGAAGCTCGAGTTCCCCTGCGGGACCCCAGACGTCGGCAGCCCTGGCTGAGAGCGCTCCCTCTTAGGGCTTCCTCTCGAGGATGGCCCGTGACATCCCGTCCCTGCCCGCCTCTCTTAGCCTCCCCTACCCTGAGACCACACATGCTTCGGTTTCCAGAACAGGGTTGTGCCCCCCTCTTGTCTGGGTTCTCACTTCCCACCCCGGGCTTCCTCCTGGAGGCTTGGGGGTCTCAATGTGGGTCGCCTCTTCTTGTAAAGGCGTCCCTGACTTGCCCCATGCTGTCACCTGTGCCCCATGCAAGACCTGGCGGAAAGGACGCTGATTCCCACGGGCACCAGAGCAGTGCTGAATAACCAGAGGAGTGTTAACTTGTGTTCACGAGAGAATTTTGTTGTGGTTTTCGTTTTTAAGGATGGAAAAATCGAAGCGGAAGATTTCACCAGTAGGTTATACCGAGAACTTAATTCTTCACCTCAACCTTACCTTGTGCCTTTCCTGAAGGTAAATGTGGAGACCCCCTGCGGCACTGCACGCCAGCAGCCTGCCGTGGGCCTGGGGGAGGGGAGAGGGGGGCGCCCAGGTGGCCCCGTGGGCTTGTGGGTTTCAGGTGCCCTGTGACGCTCCTCACGTTCCCCGTCAGGGGGTTTTCTCTGAGCCCTGAGGCCCCTGGCCTGTGGCCTGGCCGCTGGCACAGAGCAGACAGAAGCACCGGCCGGAAGGCCGATGGGCGGGGCTTGCCCGTAGGCGGTGGAGTTCAAGGGCATCAGGCCGGCCCTCTTAAGTAACTTTTGCCGCCGTGACATTCTTAAGAGCCTTTCAGAAATACCGCCCTTTTCTTTTTTCTGAGCAAATTCTAGCCGGTTCTTTCGGAGAATCACCCTGCTCGGCGACGGTGGGGCTGCGGGTTAGTGCGCCCGGCTGCCCGCGCCGACGCCCAGAGGCGTGAAGGCGCTGAGACCCGCGCGGTTGAGCTTGAGGGGCTTGCTCCTCAGAGCGGGAGGTTTCTGGGTTTGTGAGGAGGGAGCCCGGCCGCGTGCCGCTGCCGACCCTGTGTCTGTCTTCCCGCCCAGAGAAGCTTGCCTGCCTTGAGACAGCTGACCCCCGACTCCGCGGCCTTCATCCAGCAGAGCCAGCAGCAGCCGCCGCCCGCCTCGCAGGCCACCACCGCGCTCACGGCCGTGGTGCTGAGCAGCTCGGTCCAGCGCACGGCCGGGAAGACGGCGGCCACCGTGACCAGCGCTCTCCAGCCCCCTGTCATCAGCCTCACGCAGCCCACACAGGTTGGCGTTGGCAAGCGGGGGCAGCCCACGCCGCTGGTATGAAGGCGAGAGCCTCGCCCGTCACCCCCGTGCCCACCTCTCACGCAGATCGGCCACGGCTCAGGGACGCGTCCCCGCAGGCAGGCGGCAGGGCTCCCGCCGGGGGAGGCCGGGGCGCTAACAGAGTTCAGGCGTGAACTGGGGCCGAGGCCCCGCACGCGTGTTTCCTGGGAAGACGGGATAAGCCCGTTGGCTCTTACCCAACGGCCTGTCCCTTCCCGGTATCGGCCGGGGGTGTTCGTGCCCCCAGTGAACACCGGGCACTTGTAGTGAATCTTCAGTGGGACGTTATCTTTGATCAGGAGCAGCGGCCCCGGGACAGGAAACCGTGTGCCTGGCGATGGACACATCAGGCAGGCGGTCGGTGGGCCTTTTGTCTCACGGCCTTGAGCCCAGCTCTGCAGCCCCAGTTTGGGTCTCGGTGACACAAAGCTGCAGGCTGCCGATTGTTGATTTAAGGTGTGGATCCAGTTTTCTGAGTTCCGTGGCTAGACGAGGGCTGTCTTTGCTGGGAAGGGTTGCGTTTCAAATTTTTTTTTTTTTTTTTTTAGTTAATTTTGAGAGTGAGACCGCGTGAGTGGGAGAGGGGTAGAGAGGGAGAGAGAGAATCCCAAGCTGGCTCCGTGCTGTCAGTGCAGACTCCGATGTGGGCTCAAACTCATGAACTGTGGGATCATGACCTGAGCTGAGATCATGAGTTGGACGCTTAACCGACTGAGTCACCCAGGCGCCCCAGGAGTTGCATTTTAAATGTGCTCCCCAAACCTGGAAGGGCAGTTGGCTTTTTTAATTTCAGAGGGATTTTGTTGCTTTACAGACCATTAAAGCTCCCCCACGGTGCAGGTTCCCTTGTCACCTGATAGCGGGTCGTAGAGTGTGTTTTGTCACAGCGGCCACATAGTAACTGAGTGAGCCACCGGTGAGCCACCAGAGTCCGTGGGGCTGTTTGCCCACCTGCTCAGGGAAGCCTTTGTCTCGTGTTGACCGCCGGTGAGGAAGGTGTGCTGAGATGGTGGGTGAGAGCGTCTGGTCTTCCGGGCTGGGCGCTGTGCGGTGCTGCGGGCTGAGGGTGCGTGCGAGAGGAGGGCTTTTCGTGCCGAGGGTGCAGGTCTGTACGTACAGGGCCGTCCTACCCCCCTGGCCTAATTTGCGCTAAAGGGGCGTTCCCTTGAAGAGAACCTCGTGGGTTCCGGTCTTTCCTGGAAAGGTCTGACTTTTGGTGCGTAGTTGTGACCTGACCCGTGTTCCTGGTTTGTGGTCAGAGGCTGTGGTGACCCACGGGGTCACTTCTGCACTGCGTTTCCCAGTCCCGCCAGGGGTGGGGGATGTGTGGGGGAGCAGCAGTGGGGTTAGGCCTGAGTCCGGTCCATTCCTGGATCCTGGAAGCCTATGGAGATGAAAACCGTGGCTTTTCCCTTAGTTCGTGGCAAAACCTGACTCTGACTCTGACCACCCTGAGGCAGTTGTTGTCTTGACTCTTCCTTTAGAGGGTGAATTTTCATGGGTTTGTTGCAGAAACAGTTTGGTTGCAGGGCACCACCCCGTGTCCCCAGCAAGTGTCTCGTAATACCGGGCACGCCCATCAGGTCACCTACGTAATAACCTTCTGGGCCGGGCAGTGTGACTCTGGCATAGGGAGTGCCACTGTGCGTGGGGCGGGGCGCTGGGCTGGGCCCAGGGTTAGACGGGGCGGGGTGTGGGGGGCCCCTGGAGCAAAGGCAGAGGCAGGAGCTCGCTCTGGCTGATGGAGCTCCAGGCAGCACAGCCCCGAGCAGGCCTGGGGGCAGCAGGGGACACAGCTGGGGCTGGACTCAGCTCTGGGGTGTCTCCCCAGCTCAGCTTCAGGTGGTGGGCACGGGCAGGCCCCCACGGGGAGGCCGCAGGAGAGGCTCTTCCCTGAAGGCTGAGGGCTGAGTTCAGGGCAGGACGTGGGAAATCTGACCCCCCCCCCCCCCCCCCCCCCCCCCACACCCGGGGTAGAAGGCGGCCCATCTCTTAGAGACCCTGTGCGGGAGGGAAAACGGGGCCCTGCAGTGGCTAGCAGCCGTATCCCCTTCTGAGATTTGGGGGGAAGGTGCGTGTTCCAACGCCAGGCCGCCGGGTCAGCCTGCCTCGTCCTGGCACCGACCTCAGGCCCCATGTGCAGATCTGCCCCCAGAGCTCCCCTCTTTTGTGGCGCGGACGCGGGCGTCCAGGTCCCGGCAGGGCCCCCGGCTGGGCGTGGGTGCTCATGGGCCCGTGGCTCTGCCCCAGGTCATCCAGCAGCCGCCCAAGCCCGGAGCGCTGATCCGCCCGCCGCAGGTGACGTTGACGCAGACGCCCATGGTCGCTCTCCGGCAGCCTCACAGCCGCATCGTGCTCACCGCGCCTCAGCAGATCCAGCTGAACCAGCTGCAGCCAGGTGAGGGCCGTGGGCCGCACGCCCGGGGCTCCCCGCCACTGCCCTCCCAAACGTCCGGTGCCCTTCGCTGCGTCCACAGCGCCGTGCGGCCATCGCCGCGTCGGGGTGATCTCGGGGGCAACGGGTCCAGTTGGCGCCGCTGGGTTCTCTGTCCCGAGCCCCTCCTGCACCTGACGGGTGCGCTCGTGCCTCTGCCCAGGATTTCGGGCGAGGGGTCCCGCGTGTTGACGGGCGTCACCGTGGTGGGTCGGCAGTGATGGCCTCCCCTCAGCCGCCAGGCTCCCGACCGTTTGGGCCCATGTGTGTGGCAGGGGAGCGGGGAGGGTGCGGTGGGGGGGCGCGGGGCACGCGTGCAGCGCGTGGACCGCTGCTGTCTTGTGTTGCAGTGCCCGTGGTGAAGCCCGCCGTGCTACCTGGAACCAAAGCGCTCTCTGCCGTCTCGGCTCAAGCAGCTGCCGCGCAGAAAAACAAACTCAAGGAGCCCGGGGGAGGCTCGTTTCGGTACGGGGCGCACTGTCCGCGCTGAGCAGGTGGCGGGGCCAAGGCCTGGGCCTGTGGCAGCCTCGCCCGCGGGGCACCGGCGCTGTGGTTTTGGGACCGCTTTCTTTCCGTGCCTTTGACCCCCGTGTACGCGTTTTCCCGCAAAGTTAGCGCAGGGAGATCTGCTGCAAACGCACAGCAGGAAGTAAATGAGCCGCTGTTTTCTGTATGAACTGACGGAAAGGCCATCGTTGTGACGCTAGGTCTTGGTGTTGCGAGTGCGTCGTGACCATCACGTAGGACGCCTCACCTGCCCTTCTTTTAACTTCAAACTTTTGGAAACAAATGCCGTGGTTTGGGCTCTTGAGCAGCTGGGTAAAAAGCTGCGTGTCAGGGACGCGCAGCGGGAAGGCCGTGGCGCGGACGTGGATCACGATGAAGCAGCGGGGAAGGACACGCGTCCTCGGGGTGTTCACGGGCCCGCCCCCACCAGACTTCGTCCCTGACACCGTCGGCCGCTGGAGCAGGGCTGGCGTCAGCGGTGCCGAGCCGGGGTCGGCGCCCGAGCGGGGTGTGGAGGGCGCTGTGCCTGGATGGCCCGGTGTGGAGGGCCTGCGCCCGGTGGGGGCGGGGAGGACCGCCCCGAGGGAGGGGTCCACCTGCACAGCAGAGAAGCGAGGGAATGAGGGCCACGGGGAATCCGGGTATGTCCCACGGAAGGAAATTTTAGTGCGGGCACGAGGCGAGCTAGATAAGGCCCCGTGGTGCCAGGTTAGCTCGTGGGGTCCGTGTCCGTATCCACGCACAGATTGCGGGGGCTCCTTGCTGTGTGCACCAGAGGCACCTGGGAGTAGCGCCCGGATGGCAGGGAGCCCCCGCCCAGCGCTCGGACCACGGCTTTCAAAAACCGTTGTGGCGCCGTGACCCAGGTGCCTGAGAAAGGCTGGTTTCGGGGTTTTTGCAGGGCAAGCTAGCGCATCTCATCAGGTCAGAGAGCAGTGCTGGGGTGGATGGGCTCCCTCCCACTGTGCGTGTCTGTAGTGACAGGCTGTGTGCCCTGGGTGAGACAGGAACGCACGAGCCCGTGACGGTGAATAAATGGGGAGCTAATGAGGAGGGGGAAGCCGGCAGGGACCCCAGAGGGCTGGAGCTCAGAGTGCATCAGGAAAGGACCAAGGAGACCCGGCCCTCTGCGGGGCTTGTGTGACATTCTTGTCACGAGGGGAGGGGACGTCAGTCAGACGGGGGACACACACCTGCTGCAGGACACCTGGCCCGTGGCCTCGAAGCGTCACTGGCACGAGAGCCAAGGCGAGGCTGAGGAGCGTCCCAGGCTAGGGAGGCTGGAGGGGGGGCCGTGCGTGTGGCTGGCGGCCTGCTCGCAGGGGACGCCGGCTCCTCGGGGGGCACGCGTGGGGTGATCCGGGGCGTGGGGCGTCAGGTCGGCAGCTTCATTCAGGAAGGAAAGGGTCCTTCACCCCCGACTCTGCCTTTTCCACAATTGTGGGACCGTTTTAAGAAAAGAATGCTGTTTGATTTTCTTAGCCAAGTTTCACTGGGAACAAACTCCTTGAATCTGTGGGTCCCGTGTGGCTGGGTTTGCTCTCTGAGCTTAGTCCTGACCGTGGGGGAGCCCTCTACACGCATCCTCGTGCTGGGACTCCTGTGCACCTTTAACGCTTAGCTGGTCTTCCTTTAAAAGAACGGACTCCCAGGGCACCTGGGGGCTCAGTTGGTTGAGCGTCCTACTTTGGCTCCGGTCATGATCCACGGTTCGTGGGTTCGAGCCCCGCTTCGGGCTCTGTGCTGACAGCTCGGAGCCTGGAGCCTGCTTCGGATTCCGTGTCTCCCTCTCTCTCTGCCCCTTCCCTGCTCGTGCTCTGTCTCTGTCTCTCTCAAAAAATAAACATTAAAAGAAATTAAAAGAAGAAAAAAAACCAGACTCTTTTTCAAAGAAGACCGCTGGGCTTCCTCGATCAGGTGACGGTGCAGGGCCGGAGGGCGCCGGCGGGACGCTCGCCTGGAGGGGCGTCCGTGCGCTCTCTGCACGGGGTCCCCTGCCCCGCTTGTGGACCGCTGGGTCAGGCCCCCCGAGCGTCTCCCGACGCGCCCCTCGCTCAGTCAGCTTATCTTCCTCTCTGAAGGGATGACGATGACATCAACGACGTGGCCTCGATGGCGGGAGTAAACCTGTCGGAAGAAAGTGCACGAATATTAGCCACGAACTCTGACTTAGTGGGCACCCTGACGCGATCCTGTAAGGATGAAACCTTTCTCCTACCAGCGCCTTTACAGAGAAGAATCCTAGAGATCGGTACGTGGGTGCCGCCGTCACTGGGGCCCCCGGTGCACATGCGACTCTAGCCCCGCGTAGAGCCGTCTTCTGCCCAGCTCCCCGGCGGAGCGCACTCGGTACCTTGTCCTGCCTGTTACCGGTGCTGTACTTTCCCCGTGCTCGATGCCGGTGGTTCTCAGGTAGTTGCAGCGGGTGTAGACCGACCCCCCACCCCCACCCCTGCCCCGAGGGCCTGTCCAGGCCGCCCTCCGGTCGCTCTGAGCGGTGAGTCGAGGAAGACAGAACGGTGACTCGGAGAGGAGAGAAGGAGCTTCGGCGGCTAAAGCGTTGCCTACCCCCAGGTAAAAAACACGGCATCACGGAGTTGCATCCGGACGTTGTGAGTTACGTATCACACGCCACGCAGCAGAGGCTACAGAATCTCGTGGAGAAAATATCAGAGACGGCCCAGCAGAAGAACTTCTCGTACAAGGTAACACACTGCCGTCCTGAAGAGGCCGAGCTGGCCGTGGACTCCGGGTCGGTCCTGCCGGGAAGCCTCTTCCTGCACCGGGCGCGCGGGGCCGCACAGGTGTCGCGCTGGCTCCGAATTCTCCACGGAGCTGCCTCAGCGCCGTGCGCCCGGCCGGAGGAGGAGGGCAGGCCGGGCCTGCATGAGGCACAGGGCCGGGGCTGGGGTGGGGGTCCCGGAGCCCCTGCCAGTGCCACCGTGGCATGCCCACGGCCCCGAGCCAGCCCTGCTCCCGCGACTCGGGCCGCTGCCCCGTTTGTGTCGTGGAGGGTCACCTGCACCGAGGTCCTGCCTTCAGGGGCAGGTTGCAGGGTGGGATCTGCCTTCCTCTGTCCTCACGTGGGAGCTGTGCAGAGGGGCCCAGCCGCGTGAGGCCCGTGCCCTCGGAGTGGCAGTGAAAATCAAATGATACACGAGTGTTTGAGGTGGAAACCCCTCGTGAGCCCCAGCACGGCTCACCGAGACTCCGTCTGCCTGCTGGCCTGCAGACCCGTCCCACGCAGGCCATCCGGGCCGGAGGCGGGTGTGCGGGACTCCGTAGGACTCGCTTTGGGGAAGTGGGGTGTGCGCAGCCTGTCCAGCCCAGTCCCCAGGTTTATTATGACCGTGTTCTTGCCTTTCTGTAGGATGATGACAGATACGAGCAGGCAAGTGATGTCCGGGCTCAGCTCAAATTTTTTGAGCAGCTTGATCAAATTGAAAAGCAGAGGAAAGACGAGCAAGAGAGAGAGATCCTCATGCGGGCGGCCAAGGCAAGTGTGTGCGCTTCTCGCGGCCGGCCGCTCCCACCCCAGGCCCTGGGAGGCCAGCGTGCTGTTGGGGCCGGCCCGGGCCCGAAGGTGTGATGCATTTGATTTGGAAGGGGGCCTCGGGTGGGCTGCAGACCTGAGCCAGAGCCCCTTGGGCCGACCTGGCCCACCGTCTGTCAGAGCCCTTGACCGGCGGGCGTGGCGAAAGCCATGTGTGAGCTCTTCTCCAGGGGCACTGACCTTCATGGTGGCTGTTTTTTTCCCCATGGTGTGCAGCCTAAATTGTTACATTTGGGCCGTAAAAAAGCATTGAAAAACGTAATATACGTCCCGTCGTATGATCTGGATATTACTATATCATGAGTAAAATAGCATGTCTGTTAGACGATGAACACTTAGGTCCGAGCTTATTTTTCTTTTTACCTCTTTAAAAAATAGTCTCGATCCAGACAAGAAGACCCAGAACAACTAAGGTTGAAACAGAAGGCAAAAGAGGTAAGCGTCTTTAGCCAGAAAATCTTTACTCTACACTTGAAAATAGACTCTCACGTAACCTGCTCGTGCCACACAAGAAAGGGTGAGGAAGGGGCGGTGTTTCTGTACGACGGGCACCGACACAGCCGCCTGAGACGGCTGCAGACAGCCCGCGTCCCGCTCCCACATGTGGCGGCGTTTCCCCACTGGGTGCGCCGTAGTCTTTGTACTTTCAGTTCGTTACGTCCTCTGGGCTTTGAGAGGCGCGCATCTGCTTTTGCTTCGTGTTTCTGATTGCGGGATAAGCTTACCGTTGAAGCCAAACGTGAGAGAAGTTTCAACTTTGACGGTTTCCCAAGACCCGCAGCCGCCTCTGTTTGTTTCGTAGCAAAGCGAGAGCCACGCGTGTGACCTGACGGTCCTTGTTTTCCTTTTCTCAACAAAGATGCAGCAGCAGGAACTGGCGCAGATGAGGCAGCGGGACGCCAACCTCACCGCACTCGCCGCCATCGGGCCCCGGAAGAAGCGGAAGGTGGACTCTCCGGGACCGGGGTCGGGGACCGAGGTACAGTACCGTGGCGGCGGCGGCGAGGAGGGCTGGAGGGGCCCCGGGGGCGTCTCCGCTCTGTGCCCCAGGTCGGGCAGGTGCCCAGGATCCTCGACCGCCCTGCGCGCGCCCCCCCCCCCCCGCCCGCGGGCCTCCCCGGAGTACTTGTGCGCCCCACACCTCACGCTCACGTCGGCTTGTCGTGGACGCTGCGGGAGCCCGGGTTCTCGCCGCACGGAGGCTTGGTCCGCGTGCGTGGACGCGGTGAGCGTCGGGCCGCCCGCGGAAGGAGCTGTTGGAAGAGGCCCGTGCGTGGGGCGGGCGAGGAGCCGGGCCGGGAGTCCAGGTGCCGGGGAGAGGGACCCGTGCCGCTTTCCGTGTGTCCAGATTTTGTTGGTTTCTCGTGTTGTTTGTTGTGATATCTTCACACACGGTTATAAACCCAGCCTTAGGGTTTTGTTATCTTGGTTTACCGTCCGTTGTGTTTTAAGTTACGGGAAGAAAGACAGCCTGGCGTTTCCCGTTGGCGTGTGTAGTTTCTGCTTCTGGAGGCCGCGGTCCGGGCCTGCACGAGCAGCGTTTCCGTCGGCCCACAGGACCGTGTCCGGCATTTGTAGTGGGCGTTGCGCTGGTGGGGGCGGGGCAGGGCGGGGTTCGCTCAGCTTCTGTTTACTCGAAAGGGATGGCGTTCCCCCCCCTCAACTTTGAATAGTACTTTCCCTGAATGCAAAAGTCTGGGTTGACAGCCCTTTTTTTTGCATTGAAGATTTGGTCTCTTCTACGCTCCTGAAGGAGCTGAGCGTGTCCAGATGGGAGCCGTGTACTTTAGGTGAGGACGTGCTAAGAGGGATGTGGGAGCCCCACGACCAGGCACCCCTTATGCCCCTGCTCCCCGAGCCCCTCTGTTTCACGGCTGGAGTCCTTCACGCCGCGGAGGGCATCCCCGTCCCAATGCTGTGCTGTCTCGTTCCGGATCACAAAAAAGGTGGGAGGTTTCCTGGCGTGTTTTGCAAAATGGCAGAACCCTTTTTCCTAACCTGATCAGCAGCTGCGATGGATGTGTGACCGTCTCTCTCCCGTGGAAGACGTGGTTCCGGTGTCTTTGGGCCCCACGTGGTTTACGCTTGTGCCGCGCACCTGACGTATCTCCCTTCTCTGGCTGCTTTGACGTTTTCCTTGTAAACTTGAGAAGTTTGTCTCGGTCCTTTTTAGACTTGGTTCTCTTGACATTTGGCCTGCTTGGGGTTCTTTGATCTGTAGAAGAAGTTCCTCAAATTGGGGACATGGTGGCCTTCAGTTCTTCAAAATTTTTTCTGGTTCCGGTTTGCTTTTCCTCTTGGACTTGCCAGCGACACGTACATGAGACCTGGTGACGTTGCCCTCAGGTGTCTGGCAGCATTCATTTTTCTTTCGTCTTCAGGCAGGATGATTTCCCCTGTTTGTCCTCAGGTCCCCTGACCACACGGAGCCGTGTCACCCACAGGCAGCCATGGAGCCCACCCACTGAAGCTCGCGCCCACCGATGTGTTCACAGTTCTGGGGTTTCCAGTCTTTCTTACGGTTTCTGATTCTTTGCTGAAGTTCCCTGTCTGCTCACGTGTTGAGAGAGACCACAGCCCCCGGGACATCCTGCCTTTGGCCTGTTCATAAAAGCTGCTTTATGGGGCTCCTGGGTGGCTCAGTCGGGTAAGCGTCCGACTTCGGCTCAGGTCACGATCTCGCGGTCCGTGAGTTCGAGCCCCGCGCCGGGCTCTGTGCTGATGGCTCAGGGCCTGGAGCCTGTTCGGATTCTGTGTCTCCCTCTCTCTGCCCCTCCCCCACTCGTGCTCTGTCTCTCTGTCTCAAAAGTAAATAAACGTTAAGAAAAAAAAAATTAAGAAAAAAAAAGGCTGCTTTAATGCCTGTACGGGTCCAGGGTCTGGGCTCAGACCTTCTCTGCTGGCTGCTCTTCTCACCTGCGGCTCCCACTTTCCTGTTTCTCTGCGTGTCTAGCGATTGCCACTCGGTGCTGGAGATTGTGGGCGGCAGATGGACTCCCTCCCAGGAGTGCGGGTTCTCGCTTAGCAGACGGTTCATCCTGACTCGGTCGGGCGCTTTGTTTTTCCCTTTGGCGTCAGTAAGGGTCTGTGGAACGCCCCTCTGACCTAGTGTGCCCCCCGTAGACACTGCCTCCCCTGTCCAGGTGGCTCCCGGGGAAGGGCAGGTGGCCTCGCGGCTGGGTGCTGGGGTGGGAGCAGGGTCTTCCCGCTCGGGCAGGCGGGGCTCTGGCCGGGAGCGTCCTGTCGTGCGTGTCGAGCATGTAGCGGCCTCGCTCGCTGCAGCAGTGCCTCGCCCCGCGGTCCCTCTCGTCCTCCCGCAGGGTTCCTCGAGGGACCGTGTGCGTCACACGGATGATTCATCTTGATGTTGGTGTCTGTGTGGTCGTTTCGGTTTTCTGTGATTCCTCTGCCGGCTTGTTTTGGGATGGTTCGTGGGGAGGGCGTCTGCAGGTGCTTACACGCGGAAGCAGCTCGTGCCCTGTGTACTTGAAGGCCCGTTTGCGTAGCTGTGAAATCCTTGTCTCCCATTTGCTTCCCTCGAGAATCTTGAACGTGTTACTCCGGATATGTATTCCTGGCATAAAGTGTTGCTGTTCAGGCCTGATGATAGTCTAATTTTGTTTCTCTTATACGTCATGTGTTCTTTTAGCCCAAGTTCCCCAAAGAATTTGTTTTTTTTTTCTTACGAGCCTTTAATTTTCCTTGGAACCGGTTGTCTGGGTTGGCGGTCTCGGGTATGGGTGGCGTTCACGCAGCTTCAAGTCTGTTTTCGTTCGGGAACATCTCTGGTGGCTTGTTTCCCCGGCTTCCTCCTTGGAGACCCCGACGGGGACCGTTGTGTCGTCCTTGCCTCTTGAACCCTCTGTTGGCCTCACTTGCGCTCACGTTCTTGTGCTCGCGGTTTCTTGAGTTTTCTGTCTAATGTTTTCCCAACTCTGGCGCCTCGTTTCTGAGTTTCGCTAATTCCGGCTTCTCTTGTTCTTTACGACTGTCGTCAGTGTCTCTTAGCTTGTTTTGAGGTAGACCGTTACAGTTTTGGTCTGTTTGTTGATTCTGTCGTCTCGGTGTTTTTCACCGTCTGCAAGGATGTTACCCGTCTTCGTTTTCTCTCTTCCCTGTAGCAACTTGGGGGGGAGGGGTTCAATCCTCGTGCCGTCCCGTTGGCTCTTTTCACGTGACTTTCGTTTCCTCAAACTCGATGGGCGTGTGTGTCTGAGGTAGCCTGCGAACCTGGCGGAGCCCCTCTCTCGTGGCCTTCGTGTGCTGGACGCTTGCTGTCAGCATGCACGGCTCCCCTCCCCGCCTCGCTCCTGGGCCGTCCCTGTCTCCACCGCCCCGTCCTGCCCACCTTGTTTCCTACCTCCCGATCTCGTCCGCGGGATGCTGCTCTGTGGCCGCTGCCCCCTGAGGCCTCCAGCCCGGCGGGAGCCCGTCCTGCACAGTTCTGGGGGTCCCGTTCGGGCTTGTGGCCGCCCGCGGCTCGTCTTCGCGGGGTTTGCTCTAAATAGCGGTTGCTGGTTTTGGGTTTGGCCGCTCAGTTGCCGTGAGTCATACACGGGCCTTTGGGAAGATGAAGAAACTGCTGCCCCCGTTGCTGTCTTCCCAGCAGACGGTGCTTATTTAAAAATACAGCTTTCTTTTCATTGAAAATAGTTCCAAGCCTACAGAAGAGTTGTAGGAGTAGCGCTCACAGCTCTTTGTTGATGCTCTCAGTTCTGAGTGTTGCATGACCCCGACCCCGTCACGGTGTCTCGTGTGTGTGTGTGTGTGTGTGTGTGTGTGTGTTACACGTGTGTGTTACACGTGTGTGTGTATACGTTCCTCTGATGGAGCGTTTTGCACCCCTAGTGCTGCTACCTCCGGGCCCTGTCTGGCACGAGGCCGCACAGACTCCAGGCGGCATGTCTGCCTGTCCTCATGCCCCCGTGTCACCAGTGGCCCCAGTAGCATCTCCACGTCTGTGCAGGGACGTGGGGCATCCGGTTGGCTTGCACGTGAGCCTGTTACGAATCCCTCGTTCTCAACAGCGCTCAGGGGACGGCACTTCCGTCCACGGGATGAGCCTCGGCCTGGGTCTGTGTGACTCTGGCAGAAACGCCTGCATCTCGATGGCACTGCGTCCAGTCTGGCACATGAGGAAGCACCCCGTGTGGTGACCTTCCTGCTGATACGGACCGTGGTCACCAGGTTCGGCCACACTGTCCGGCGTGTAGTCACCGCCGTTCGGTTAGTATTTGTTCGCCTTGAGCGAGGAGGTGTTCCAGGACTCCGCGGGCCACCCCAGCCTCCGCGCCATCGCGGCTGCAGGCCGTGACGTCTGTCCCCTTCACGCCTTCTGCTGCAGGAAGACCTTTCCCTCCGTCCTCCGTCCGCCCATTTGTTCGTGCGTTTGTGCGCCACCGTGGCCGGGGCCGTGGTCTCCCGTGGTATTCGGTGGGTTGTAATCAATCTCTCGTTATTTCTAGATTTGGGCAGTGGAAGCTCCTTCAAGCTGTTTCCATATCCTTTTGAAATGTCACCCTTGTTGACACGTCGCGGTTTTGCCGGCAGGAGAGGCATCCGGAGCCTCCGGTACTTCTGCGCCCTCGGGCTCCCGGCCAGGAGCCCCGGTCCCCCGCGGGGGGCGGCGTGTGGAGGCCGGTTCCGGGCGCCTCTGCAGTCCACGCGGGGGAAGGCGCGTGCAGGCACAGCCCTTCTGCGTCTGAAGCGGTCCCCGCGCTCCGGCGGGCACCCCGCTTCTGGGCCGCACCCAGGGGCGGCTTCCCGGCCTCCTCCCTGTCCTCGCCCGTGAGTCCGTCTCCGTGGGAGATCGAGTTCCGTCATTGCCGATGTGTCTGGTCTTTCGCTCAGCACACCCGGCCTCCCAGACGCTCTGGCTGCTGAGGCCCCGGCGCTGGGGGGAGCGGCGGGCAGGCGGGCAAGGCCCGTGGATGAAGGTCCGACTGGGTTCAGATGTGTCTGGAGGACAGGCCAAGGAGCGGGACGAGCGTGTGTTTCCAAACCCCACGGGGAGGGCCGGGCACGAGGTGGCTGCTTGCGGTGAGCGCGGGGACCCTGAGCGACACGGTGGAGAGACGCAGGTCGCCAAACACTGTTCTGGGAGGTTTTTCATGCGTTGTTGCTTTTGTCTGTTTTTGAACTTCAGAGGGAGGCTTATGTGTTACATATATAACAATTAACATAAAATCCGTACTTTAAAAAGTTCTCCATATGCCTCTCCTCATCAGTGGTAATGCTTAGTTCTTTTTCTTTTTTAGTTTGGGATTCTTTCCTTGGGATAGGTCTTTTTAAAGTAACTTTTTTTTAACTGATTTTGTTTATTCATTTATTTTAAATGTTTATTTTTGAGAGAGAGAGGGAGGGAGGGCAGGAGCATGTGAGCGGGGGAAGGGCAGAGGGAGAGCAGGACAGAGGCTCTGAGAGGGGCTCCACGCTGTCAGCACGAACTCACAAACCGTGAGATCATGACCTGAGCCGAAGTCAGATGCTTAACCGACTGAGCCCCACCGGCGCCCCTGAACTAATTTTAGACCCGTGGAAAAGTTAGGTAAATATTGGAGTATTTCTATACACTCTTCACCCAGCTTCCTGTAGTGAGCCATCAGTGTGCTTAGATGGTTCATAAGACCTTATTTGATTTGGTTTTTCAGAATTTAATTTTTTAAAATTGTAATACAGCTTGTTTTTTGGAGGAGTTTTAGGTTCATAGCGAAACTGACTGAAAGTACAGAGAGTTCCCGTGTGCTACCTGCCCCCGAACACGCACAGCCTCCCCACCGTCAATACCCACCGGAGGCTACATTTACGAAAACTGATGAGCCTCCACGGACGCGTCATCACCACCGAGTCCACGTGCGCCTTGGGGTCACTCTCGGCGTCGTGCGTTCTGCGGGTCTGGACAAACGTGCGGTGACGGGCGCCTACCTTCACAGCATCGCGCGCTCTAGTGTCACGGCCCCGAACCCCCCCGAGCTGCGCGTGTTCATCTCCCCGCTGCCGTCACCCCCACCTCCCGCCACCCCGACGGCCACTGACCCTTTGCGTGTCCCCGGCTGTGCTTTTCCAGGAAGTCGTGTGGCCGGACTCACGTGTGGGGGCTCCTCAGATCGGCCTCCTGCCTTAGTGACGAGCGTCGGAGCCTCCTCCCTGCGTTTTCGCGACCGAGAGCTCGTTTCTCGCGAGCACAGAGTAATGGTCCACGTTGTGGATCTACCACAGTTTATCCGTCACCTTCTGAGGGACGCCGTGGTCGCTTCCAAGTTCTGGCAGTCGCGAGCACAGCCGCTATACAAATCCGTGGGCAGGTTTTTGTGTGGACACGAGTTTTCGACTCGTGGAGATAAATCGCAAGGAACGCGATGGCCGGCTCGTCCGGTGAGAGTATGATTCGTTTTGTAGCCAAACACCAAACTCGCCTCCAAAGCGGCCGCGCCATCCTGCGTTCCCGCCGGCAACGGCCGAGCGCTCCTGCCGCTCCGCGCCCTCGCCAGCGTCTGGGGTCGTCAGGGTCGTGGGTCTGGGCCCTGGTGACAGGCGTGCGTGGGGCCTCGCTGTTGTGATTTGCGTTTCCCTGACGACCTGTGATGAGGAGCGCCTGTCCCCGCGCCCGTCTGCATCTGTGCGTCTTCTCCGGTGAGGGGCCTGCTCGGGTCTCCGGCCCGTTTTTCATTCAGGTTTATTATTGTTGAGTTTTGTGAGTTGTGTGCACAGTTTGTTTGGGGTGATGGTCCCTGACCAGATGTTTCTTTTGCAAATATTTTATCTGTGTTTGATTGTCCCCATCGTCCCCCTGGGGACCTTTTCCTGTTGTCACTCAGGACCCTCTTTGCTCCTTCCTCCGTCGCTCCTCGTTCCCTCCTGATCTCAACGCTCACAAAGTGTGGGGGTCACTTATTTGGTACAGAGTCCCTCAAGTTGGGTTCATCCTGGGTTTCCTCACGATTAAGTGCACGTTCCATAATTTTAGCTACAATTCACAAAAGGGATAAGGTGCCCTTCTGAGCGCGTCACGTTGTGGGGACTTGGATCCTCTGGCTAAAGTGGTGCCTGCCGGGCGATCACGCCGTGAGCTCCTGCTTTCCCATCAGGTGTCTCCCGCAGCGGCTGTGGTGCTGTCTGCCCTCCGTCCTTTCCGCCCCGCCCCGCCCCCCGCTTATTCCTTCATTTAACGATGACTTGTGTGCCATTGTGCCACGCCGGATGACCTCGTGCCCGAGGGTCTTTGTGTTCTGGGGCGCACCGCTGAGGGTGCAGCAAAGTTGCCAGGAGGTCTTGTTAGGAACAGCCGGGCTCCCCTCCCGAAGATCGGGTCGCTTCGCTTTCCCCCGTCTCACCAGCACCGCGGGAGATTGTTCATGATTGTTTAAAATTGTGCCAGTCCGGTGGCGACACGGGGAATCTTGGTGACTGTGCTGTGGGTGCCTGAGAACGGGCCTATTCTCCCGAACGGCGTAGAGCTTAATAGATTTCCACAACACACACCGCTGCTCATGCGGACCAGTCTTCTGAATCCTTGCTTATTCTTGTCCATTCGATGGGTCTCGTACGGACTGTGGCGATGTCAGTGGTGCGTTTCTGTCTTTATCTCCTGTGTCTTCTGCAGCTGATGCTTTGTAGCTGGGCTGTGTGTGCCACGTTGTTGGGTACGGAAGTATTCGGAAGTGTCACATCTTCTGTGAATTGGCACTTTTAGCGTTAAAAAATGTCTGCCGTTGTCCAGTGGGCTTGAGCTCTGCTGTGTCCTGAGTTAGGACCATCATTCACCCCGCTCTCTGCACTTCCCTCACCAGAGAGAATCTCTGTCCCTGCTTTGGTCTTATACTTCCTGATTTTAGGTGTGGCTCACGTCTATAGCACGTGGCTACGTCTTGTTTTCTGAGCCGAATCGAAAAGCTTTCCCTCTATTAGGTGAATTGAGCCCATTCGCCTTCTTCTGATATGATCAACACGCTTGGTCTCTTCTGTCTCAGTGTTTTATAACTATGCCTATTTCTTACGTTTGCTATGATTCTCTTCCTCTGAAGTGCGTATTCTTTGCTCTTTAATTAAAATGTTTGTATTCAGGAAGGCTTACGGTTGTATTCTGGTGGTTATTTTTGCACATAAACCTTGTTAAATGTCCCCTGGTTTTTCTTAGCTGTTCAGCTTCTTAGTTCCCATAGGGCTTGAGCCCCGCCCACTTTCTCTCAGCAGCCAGTGCACACGCCCCTTGCTCTCCGCCCTCCCGCCGGGCCCCTCCTCAGCTTCAGTAAGCGGTGTGGTTTCCTTACAAGTGCTTCCGCCCGCCCCAGCACTGCGCGTGTCCCTGCCCATTCCTGCCTTGGATGACGACTGCACTGTGGCCCAGCCTGCGGAGGCCTCCATGCAGAATCCCTGACACTTGCATGTTGCAAAAGGTCTTTCTGTGGCTTCGATAGGGAGGACGGTCTGGCTTGGATATAAGATCCTTGGCTCGCACTTTCTTTCAGTCCTTCTGTGAATGAGCATCCGTGGTCGTCCTGCTTTGGAAGCTGGTTTTGAAAAGCCCCGATGCCAGGCTGATTCACTTGCCTTTGTCATTTATTCTCTTTTACACGAGGCCTTGTCTTGATCTTTGAAAACTAGCAATTTCACGAGGAGATGTCAGAGTCGGTTTTCATGGGACCTTTCAGTGTGTAGATTTGGTCTTTCTGGTTCCTGGACTCTGGCTTCCGTGTCTGTTGTGTTCTGTCTGCTTCCTTCTTCGGAGGCTCTGTTAACACAGGCCTTTGCTTGCCCGCCACCTGCCCTTCCCCAGACCTTCCGCGGCTGCGCCCCTCACGAGCCTGCCTTTCCTCGCGGGTCTGCCCTCGGTGCCTTGCAGTTAATTTATGCACTTCTGAGAGATCTCTGTGTCTCCTTCCCATTTTTTTCTCGCATTTACTCCACTCTCATCCCTTCTGTTTTTTAATCTACTTCTCTTAACGTTAGGGATTTTTCATTCAGGGCACTTCTCATGTCGTCAAATGTTTCAGGACATCTTTTGGTTGTTGGAAGTGTTGTCTTAATGGTTTTCTTGTTTTTCCAGACAGTCTCTGATGTGCGTGGAATTCTGTTTTCTGATTTTTTGCGGTAGATCTTGACGGACTTGCTAATCTTGGGTCACTTTTGCCGGGTTTGGGTGTCTCATCAGACTTGCGGTCTGATGGCGCCCTCTTCTGACCGTGCTGAGCAGTCGGGTAGTGTGGCCGGTTTTCTGTTTGCGTTGCTTGTAGGAGGGTCCTGTGTCCTTGGCGGTGACGTCCCGGTCTTGCAGGAGCCTCAGTGTCCCTTTAGTTCCTTCCCTCGTCGGAGGCTCTGTGTTCTGAGGACTCTGGACGCTAGACTGGGGTGGACCGGCCATTCTGGGTGGCCTCTGTCAGACCGCGGCCCCTCGCTGTCTCCATCCTCTGCCTTTGCCACGTCACCTGTGGGTTCGGGAGGACCTGCCAGGTGTCCTCATCTGGAGTCTTTCTGGAGCAGGGCGCTCCGTGCCGCCACGTCTGCCGATGGAGCGATGCCTGGGTAGATTGGTGCCTTCTTGTTCTGAGTTGGTTTTGGGGAGACGGAGGGAGGTGTCGGGGTGACTGAGTGGTATGTGTCCTCCTGAGGAGAGTACCTGCGTGTCTTTGCCGCCGCGTGTACTCCCGGCCGCCTGTCTGCACCGGGTGCTCTGTTTCGTGGACAGGGAAGGCGCAGAGACGGGCGCAGGCGAGTTGGGGAACTGAGGGGAGCAGGGCGAGCCGGTCGGAGGCTGTGCCATTGGGTTCGCTGGAACCGGTTCGGCCCAGGCTCCTGGCTGTCCAGCTGAACGCGGGGCGGGGGCGCAGCCTTGAGGGGCCCCTCGCTCGGGAGCCGCTTGGCCGTGCTTCTGGGGGCCCGTGAGTGCGGGGCTCTTGGCTGCTGTGGCCCCGAGGTGGACGTTTCCCTGAGACCGTGCCCAAGGGCCCGTGGCACCGGGGCTCACGTGTCGGCACGCATGGCGAGCACCCGGCCACGCCGGGGGCTTCTCTCCCCGTGAGCATTGGCCCCCAACTGAGGTGGCCCCACGAGCCGGGATTTGGACGGAAAGTGGGGTTTTTCCCATTCGGTTTTACATCAGGTGCTCATTGCCTGTCAGATCGATTGTGGCATTTTGCCAATGGCAAGGTTGCCTTCAAAAGAAATAGCTCTTTTTTTTGTCTTGGACCAGCCCCGTGACCGGGCTGACAGGTGTGCGACGTGCTGTTTTCAGGGGAGGACCTGCTGTGTGCAAGCGATACATCCAGGGTCGCCTTGCTCTTAGCCCAGCGCCTGCAGAGACCGGGCAAGGCAGCCCTTTGATGGGGTGTGGGTGTCACCGCTCCCCCCGGGGGCCACCCCCCGCCCCCCCACCGGTTGTTCCGTGATTCTGGGCTGGGCGCGGTGTCGGTAGGCTGGGTGGTCACGGCCGTCCTCTCTCCCGGGCTCCGGGCCCCTGTGACCCCTCCCGCAGCCAGAATACCCGATGAGCAGTATGACCAGGACCCTGGCGGGGGGACGGTGAAGTGCGTCCTTCCGTTTTGGCGTGAGATGGGGAAACGGTGCTCGGCCCGTGTAATTAGGAGCAATGTGACTATTAAGTAGGATCTCTTTGAACATCGGCCTTTTACAACATGCAGAGAAACACCAGGAATTGAAGTTTCTCGCTGGCCCTCAGAGCATGCCGCCTGCACCTGGGGGCGGCCCTCCGCCGGCTCACTTGCCCGTTAACGCTTTGAGACCAGTTGTGGTTTCTAAGAAATATTGCAGTATTATTGCAATAATATCACCAAGTGTTATTTGTCTTGAGTTCTGACCCGGTAATTTCCACCTGAAGTGGGGGCCCTGTCCTTCCTGTTTTTGGCTGTTGGCTTTCTGTTTGGAAAGTAGAAACATCAGACGTGGTCCAGAATTGGTCACGCGTGTTGCAGAGATGTTTCGGTCCGTTAGGTAGGTAGTGCCTTTGCTCTCTGCGTGGCTGCGCCTGTCCCCGTGAGTCTTGGCGTCTGCAGGGGAGGTGCAGAGGGCAGGCCACCGTCCGCGGGCAGCTGTCTTCCCAGAAACTGGCCTCTGCTTGGGCGTGCTGGGCTCTCCCCATGGTGTCTGGGGTGCAGAGCGGCGGGCCCCCGACGGGCCCCCGGGCTCCTGCCGCTCCAACGTCATCACAAGCCTCTGCGGGGGGAGGGGAGGGGGTGGGGTGGCGCGGTGTGTGTCTTGCACAAAATGCTCCTTTAGGGCTGTTACCGAGGCTCAGGAAAGCACGGAGAAACCAGAATTGTTCTTTCAAACAAGGAAAAGTAGCTGCCACGCCACCTGGCCTGGAGGAGGGACCTCAGCTGTGAAGGGTGGTGGAGGGGGTGCAAATTGTAATTGAGGTCAAAGACGGGTGCGTGTGCACAGGGACTCCCCTGGGGGAAAGGGCTCAGGTGGCAGAGGGACCTGGTGCCCGGAGCGTGCGTGGGCCTCGCCCGCCACCTGCTGGCCGGCTCCCGGAACTGCGGCCTGGTCAGAGCAGGGCTCTTCTTCAGCTGTCGGGGAACCCTTTCCTCCCACCTTCCTAAGCTGTGAGAACATGCGGTAAAAATACCCTGTGTTATGTTTGCACTTGAAATATGCACGAGCAACTTTAACCATCAGAACACAGATGCTTAGTTTTCATTCTGAACGGAGAACCAGGCACCACGCAGTTGGGAGTTGTGTGGTCGGACGGAGATGCGGTGCTGGAACCCCAGGACCCAACACGACGCATCCGGGAACACCGCCCCCAGTGACTCCTTGTCCACGTGCAGGTGTCAGAGACTCGCAGAAGCTCGGCTGTTCCCCAGCGGTGCAGGCCCTGAGCCCAGTTGCTGCTGTCGCCCGGAGGTGGCAGTGTCCCGCTGAGACTGGCTGGGAGCAGGGTGCCCCCTGTTGGCCGCGGACGACCGCGGTGACCCCAGAGCTCTGCGGTCCAGCCCGCTAACCGGCTGACCGCCCGCCCGCCCACCCAGCCTGGGAGTTTAGACTTTGCAGCATTGGGAAAGTGCCTTTGCCGGCGACATGGGGACGACACGATTGCCCCGGGTGTGGCATCGGTCCCACCTGGCCGCCTGGACACATGGAGGTCGGGGACACCAGCTTCAAGCCCAGGAGCTGTCTTGCCATCCCCCTGGGGCAGGAGCCTCCGCCTGTGCCTTCTGCAGGCCCTGAGGGCCGGAGTCTGAGCCCTGGGAATTGCAGGGGTTAGTGCCCCTATGGGTGCTTGAGACCACCGGTCCCGGAGGTCAGCGTGGGGGCCGTGCCCCCTGCTCGCACCCCCTCCCTGTTAGGGACCCGTAAAGCACTTCAGCTCCAGGAGCAGGTCTGCAGGAAGGAGCCTGTCCCACACGTGGCTTCCTCCAGCTTCAGGGTTCCTTGGCACACCTGTAGGGACACTCGAGTGGCTGTGGGCACGTAGCCCTGGGGCCAGCACCTGGCCCTGCCCCTTCCTGCCAGCGCCTTGGGTCCCGCCCACCCGTGCACACCACTAACTCGGCTGTCTTCTTTCTCGTCACCAGGGGTCGGGCCCAGGCTCGGCGGTCCCAGGCAGCTCCGGCGTCGGAACCCCCAGACAGTTCACGCGACAAAGGATCACGCGGGTCAACCTCAGGGACCTCATATTTTGTTTAGAGAATGAGCGTGAGACAAGCCATTCACTGTTGCTCTACAAAGCATTCCTCAAGTAGCACAGGGCGGGCGCGGCGTCGCGGACGGAGACGCCTGGGACGCTTTTATATATTTGCAGATGACGCCTTTTGTAACAAGCAAATGGGATATTGTTTAAAAAACAGCCACCTCTTTACAACGGAACAGTTTTATATTCCTGTTTCTAAGTCAACTCTTCAGTGCGGAAGAAAACACGTTTCTGTAACAGAGAACACAGAGGCCCGTGGGCCCTCTTAAAGGACAATTAACTCTTAACTCATCTTTGATTGAGTGGCCTTCTTGCCAAACAAGCCATATATAAAAACTGATGGAATCGTTTAGCAAATAAGTAGTTGCCCTCTGTCACCTCGTAGCGGTTTCTACATTATTTGTGCATTTTGGTTCATTCAACCCGACTTACTGCGTAGGTGTGTGTCTACAGCGATGACCTCATTTCATTTATTTTATTTTTGTATTAGTCAGTTGGCAAAGCAGACTGATTTTTTAGACTATTTATCTGCCCGTCCCCTCCCTCGCCAGAGTCCCCGAGGAGCCCGGAGCCCACGGCGCGCCCGCGCGGAGCGGAGCCACCTTCCTGCTCAGG
Organism: Panthera leo; assembly: GCF_018350215.1. Lineage (NCBI taxonomy): Eukaryota > Metazoa > Chordata > Mammalia > Carnivora > Felidae > Panthera > Panthera leo. The sequence goes on from NC_056681.1 coordinate 1,953,931, forward strand.
AGAGGCCGTGCCGCCGGCTCCTCCCGAGCGCGTGGTCGGCACCTGTACAGACGCAGTTTATTTGCTGTAGTTTGTAAAGCTGTAAAGTTAAAAGAAATGAAAACCTTTTCAGCATAAATATATTTTACTTGCACTGTGTTTTTTAGCTAAAAGTGGAAACTTAGATGAAATAAAATCAAAGTTGAGAAGAATCATCAAAAGACTGTTTCTCGGTGTGAATCAAGTGTTGAAAAATGGTTGGTGTATTTTGTCAGTAATTGTACATAATTTTTGGCACATAACATAAAAATGGCTATGTAAACTATAATTATTTTGCTAAGAGACTGTAAGCAAGCTGTGGGCCAACTTTACAGATGTCCAGAGCGAAGCCCCTTCTTTGTACCTATTTTTTTATTACAAATATACTAATTGGTTCTTTATATTTTCAGAGGTTATTGTATTAAATTGTCTATTGATAGTACTTTTATGACTGTAAATACTTTGGCTTTCTCCGTGTGAATCCTCACGTCAGACTTTAATTCGCGCGAGTGTGAACCGAATGCTGATCAGTATTTTTTATCGACACCCGAAAACTGTTACGCCTTTTATTTTGTCTTTTAGGAAATCCCTGTCTTTCCATTTTTTCATGTAAATTTTGCACAGTTACTTGTTCATATGTAAATATTTTACTTTCAAAAATGAAGTTTTTAATTGCTATTGTTTTATATAGGATTGAAAGAAAATTAACTCCTTTATTAAAAACAAATTTATCTGTATCCGTTTTGCCCGTTCTTCCCGGTTTTCCAGTTTTAGATCTGCCGCCAGAGACTCAGCTCTGGTTCCGCGGAGGCGTTTGTTTAGGGGCTCCTTGTTAGAATCGGTGTGTAAACCCCAGCCACTCTGGGAGGAATAGCCTGACCTCCGCAGACGGGACCTCCGCGCCGCACGGTGAGGCCTGGCGGGAGGGCCCGAAGCCGAGTTGCCTCCCCGCGTGCTCGGGCCGTCCGGGCCACCCCGCCTGCCTCCCGTTGCCGGACCGCCCCACCTTGACACAGGTACGCTGGGCACCTGTCCTCGCAGCTGGGGCACCTTGGGGAGAGGCGAGGCGAGGCCCCTGTGGGCCCGGGGGGGGGCGGTTCTGAGCACAGGCTCGTGCCCTGGAGAGCCTGGTGCGGACACAGAGTGGCGGAGCCGGATGGGGTCTCCAGGACGCCCGCCTCCTTTCTGCCAGCCAGCGTGCTGGACCGGCCCGCGCCCTGCCTCCCGAGCGCCGCTGGAGCCGGCCGTGGCGCACTCGGGGTTGGCGCCCAGTTTCCACGTCAAGTGTAACTAGTCTGACGACACGCAGCGACGTGTGGGCTTCCATACAAGTTACGCTGGAGAACGCCGCTCGCATCAGGGTGCCCGTTCCGTGGTCTCCGGGGGTTGCCAGCCGTGTCCCAGAGGCCCGTGTCCCCGTTCTGGAGGCCAGAAACGCGAGGTCAGGGTTCGGCAGGGTTGGGGTTCCCCCGAGGCCGCGAGGGAGTCCGTGCCGGGGCTCTCCCCCAGCTCTGGTCGTTGCTGGCACCTTGGCCGCCATCCCTTGTCGTTTGTGTGGCGGTTTCTCTGTGCGTGTCCCTCTTCGTGTCTGAGTCGCCCCTTGCCACGGGACCACGAGTGACCTCATTTTAACTTGACCTCCGTAAAGACCCTGCCTCCAAGTGAGGTCATGTTCTGAGGTGCCGGGGGTTAGCCTCCACTCATCTCTCTTGGGGGGACACACTTGCCCGTCACACCCGTGGTGGCAGAGGACAGAGCCTGTGCAGGAAGCACTTTCAGGGTTTCTAAGTCGCCCGCCCACGGGAACAGGCCCGAGGTGACTTAGCGGGCAGGTCACACTGGTACTTTCTAACCACGACCTCTTTGTTTTCGTGAAGCTGTTGGCCTGAAATAAATCAGGTCAGTCGGTGGAGGACGGTCGTGCTCAGATTTCTGTGGGTGTGACTGACTTCCAGCTTGTCTGCACGTCCTGCCGGGTCGGGGACGGTCGCAGCCACAGCCGTGACGCCAGCAGGAGGCCGCGCACGGCCGAGGTGCTGCCAGCGGCCACGAGGCACGGGTCTGCCCGTCATTTTCCCTCACCGGACCGGTAGCTGTGGGTCGGCGCCCACCATGACACGTTGTTAGTTGTCCGAGGTCGGGTTCGGGTACGTGGGCGGGCTCGGGCGCAGAGGGCTGGCTGGCGGCGTCTGGGACGCCGGCTCTCACTGCTCCGCTGCAGCAGAAAGGCAGGAAAAGGAAGTCAGGCATCACGTCTGGAAAGGAGGAAGATGGAGGAAGAATCCCAGATGGCGCCATTGTGCGCACGCAGAAAACTCGGGAAACACGCTGCCCAGATTCGGATTTGGTGAGATTGTAGGAGGGGGGTCAGTGTCCTAAATGAACCGTGATTCTGCGTCCCAGCAACCGGCGGCCACCAACGACACGACCAAGGTCGGGATACCTAGGGATGCGTGCAAGGAACTACAGAGGAGACCCTCACACCCAGGCGAGAGAGACGAAAGCAGGTCTGAGCGGAGAAAGTGCCACGTTTACGGAGCGCACGGGGTGTTGCGGGGAGGGCGGTGCTGCGGCGCTCAGAGCCCCAGCGGATGGTCTGCCACGGGACGGTCTGAGTCTGGAGACCCGGACGGAGCTGTAGATGCCTTGGAATAGCCAAGGCGGTCTAGAGCGGAATCAAAATGCTCACGCTCCCAGGTCTCAAGACTTCGCGTGAAGCCGTGCTAATCGAGCCGGGGTGGTATTGGCGTGTGCGGGCAGACCCGGTCAGCGAACACCACAGGGTCCGGAAGTGGATCCGCGTGTTACAGCCACTGGGTTTTTGACAAAGACACCGACGCGGCGAAGGGAGGCCGGGCGTTAGTGCAACTGGGGGCCTGAGGGCGGAGGGTGAGTCTTGACCCCGTCCTCACGTGAGCACACGCAGCCTCATTTGAGGTGGACCGTGGGCCTGAATGTGGAAGCTGAGACTCCAGAGCTTCTAGAAGACTGGAGTGGGCAAGGACCCTTACGGACATGGAAGGCACAAGCCATAAAGAGAAAAACGGCGAAGTGCACTTAAGTTCTGCCTGTCAGAAGATGCCCAGTGAAGGCAGACGGGAGGCCACAGGCCGGGAGAGAGCGTGCACGGGGTGTTAACCCGATAGGAACCCGCATGCAAAGTGTGTAAAGAGTTCCACAGCTCAGTAAGAAATGTACGAGACACTTGAATGGGTCCTTTATGAAAGACCTACAGGTGGCCGATGAGTGAAAGAAAAGTTGCCCGTCATGACCGGTCATCAGAGAAATGGAAACCAAAACCATGGCGAGACCTGCCACATGCCCACCGTGGTGGCTCAGACTGAAAGAGGCTGACACGAGGCCCCCCGGGGCCTCAGTCGGTCGAGCGTCGGAGACTTTGGCCAGGTCATGATCTCGCGGTTTGTGGGTTCGAGCCCCGCGTCGGGCTCTGTGCTGACAGCTCGGAGCCTGGATCCTGCTTTGTATTCTGTGTCTCCCTCTCTCTCTGCCCCTCCCCTGCTTGCACTCTCACTGTCTCAAAAATAAATAAATGTTAAAAAATTAAAAGAAACAAATGGAATGGGGTGCCTGGGTGGCTCAGTCGGTTAAGCATCCGACTTCACAGTTCGTGAGTTCGAGCCCCGTGTAGGGCTCTGTACTGATGGCTCAGAGCCTGGAGCCTGCTTTGGATTCTGTGTCTCCTCTCTGCCCCTCCCCCATCCACGCTCTGTCTCTGTGTCTCTCAAAAATGAATAAACATTAATAAAAGTTTTTTTAAAAAGAAAGAGGCTGACAGAATCACGTTGAGGGGCAGGACGCCATTGTGAAACAGTCCAGCCACTTTGGAAAACTGTTGCCCTTTTTTTTTTTTAATGTTTATTTTTGAGAGAGCGAGCGTGAGTGGGGGAGGGGCAGAGATGGGTGGACAGAGGACGTGAAGCAGGCTCCGTGCTGTGAGGGCAGAGCCCCACGCGGGGCTCGAAGTCACCAACTGCGAGATAAGACCTGAGCCGAAATCAAGCGTCGGATGCTGATGTGACCGAGCCACAAATGGAGCGCGTGTCTCCCTGTGATCTCGCGGTTCCTGCCTCCGTCACATCTGTTCGAGAGAACCGAATGCCTTTGTCTGTCAGAGACCGAAGGCGAACGTTCATCGTGGCGCCGCTCGCTCACGGTCTGAGGCGGAAACAAGCCGCCGTCCGTCAGGTGGTGAGTGGATCCCAACTGTAGTGTGATTGTCGATGCGATACTGCCCCGGAGGAAAGAGGGACAAACCGCTGATGCTCTCAGCAGTGCAGCTGAATCTCCAAAGAATCATGAAGAAAGAGGCCAGTCCCTCTGGTTCCACTCGTGGGAAGCTCAAGGCCAGGAGAATCCCCGAGGTGACAGGCGTCCGCGCGGTTACCCCTGGTGGCTGGCGCGAGGGGCACCGGGACCCTCTGGGCTGGTGGGAATGTTCTGTCTCCACCCGGGTAGCGGTCACGTAGGGGTGCGCAGATGTAAAAGGCTGACAGGTGAGGTCTGTGCATCTTGGCACATGCAAAGTGCACCTCAGTGAAGCCTGGGGAAACCCCCTGGGCCGGACCTCAGCTCCACCTGGACAGGTGACCTGGCCCCACGTGATCTGGTGCCGAGTGAAGAGGAAGGTGTGTGGATGTCTCGGGACAGGTGACGACTTGTGATCTTGTGGTTGTCCATAGTCATTGATCGACTAGTCGATCGTTAACTGGTTTATCCTCTCAGACTGTGGTCTCCAAATGTAAGTTTTATCTTAAAAAAAAAAAAGTCTACCCGGCCTCCCTCCGTCCCCGAGCTCAGGGCCCCAGCTTGCCCCGAGCCGGAGCCTGCCCCTGCCCACCTCGCACAGGCGAGGCCGCCAGGCTGTTCTGGTCTCCTGCTGCGTCTGAGCTGCTTTGGGGACCCACCTGCCACCCGAAGCCTCTGTATCCTTCGTGCCTCGCATACAGCAAGCACACCACCAGTGCACGCTCTCAGGGTGGAGGCTATGCAGTTAGAAAGACCACAGTCCGCGGGGAGCCTTTCCAAACCCTCCTGTTCCAGCGACGGGCTGGCAGCCTCCTCTGGGCCGTTCTGGGCCATGCCCAGGGCGCGTTTGCCCCAGGAAGACCAGCCCCAGGGAACCTGTCCCTTCTCCTTAAGAGATAAATGACGCCTATTTTCCAGGAATCTAATTGTCGGCGCAGGTTGCTTTATCAGGCTTTGTTGTAACTGCAGGATTTCTGTATTTTTGAGAATGGGCACTCACTTAACCTTTATTTCCTAAAACGTATTTAGCAAAGGGGAGCCTGGGTGGCTGAGGTCATGATCTCACGGTTGGGGGGTTCACGGTTGGTGGGTTTGAGCCCCACATAGAGGTCGCTGCTGGGATTCTGTCTTCCTGTCTCCCTCCCTCTCTGACCACCCCCCCCCCTCCGTGTCTCTCTCAAAAATAAATAAATATTAAGAACAGAATAAAATGCGTTTGGCAAGTATCGAGCACGTCTCCCGCAAGGACGGCTTTTGCAGGGACTGGGGGGTGTGGTCGAGGCCCAGTCCGCAGGGGCGCTCACACAGGGCTCTGGCTGGGAGAAGTGGCCTGGGCACTGGTGGCCACCGAGCGCCATGGAGGAGTGGGGCTCTCTCCTGGACATGTCGGGGGAGGAAGGTGGGAGCGACTTTTCAGGCGCTCGCTTGGAAGTTAAGGCAGGAAGATGCCCGCACACGGCGTCGAACGGGGCGCACCTGCCCCCCCGCAGCAGGTCCCTGAGTGTGTGGGCGCCTCATCCTGTCCAGCCCCGTCATCCACGCGCTCCCGTACACACTCCTCCGGGAGACACGGGAGATTCGGCCACGCAAAGACGCGTGCACAGGTATTCACAGCCGTTTTACCTGAAGTCGCCAAGACCTGGAAAAGCCCCCGTCGTCCGAGTGCAGGTGACGGACACACCTCGGTCCGCTCGGCCTGCTCGCACGGCGCTCCCGGTGGCTGCGAGAAGCGCCGTACGTGGGCGCCCTGGGCACCGTGAGGGGGTCTCCGCGTGAGTGCGACAAGTCTGCGGACTGCGCCTGCGCAGGGGCGAGGAAACTCGGGGTTATCTTGGTTGTGGGGACGGCTTCGTGCGCGCGTACCAATGCCGGAAGTTTCCAGATGGCGCGCTGTAAGCATGTGCGGGGTGCCCGACATCAACGATAGCTCAGAGATGCCAAAATGAGTGGATGAGAATAAAAAGCAAATTGGCGTCCCAGTGCAGACTGGCTTGGCCAGGAAGTGGCCCAGAGGAAGGCACAGGTGGGCGGCGGGTGGCCTTGGAGGGGGGAGTGGAGGTGGTCGTGGCTGGACCGACAGGATGTGAGGCCGAGGGGCCCCTGGTTCTGGGCCGGATGTGGGGGGGGGGGGTGAGGCAGAGGGGCTCCCCGCTTCCGGACCGGATGTGAGGCCGAGGGGCCCCTGGTTCTGGGCCGGATGTGGGGGGGGGTGAGGCAGAGGGGCTCCCCGCTTCCGGACCGGATGTGAGGCCGAGGGGCCCCTGGTTCTGGGCCGGATGTGGGGGAGGGGGGGTGAGGCAGAGGGGCTCCCCGGTTCCAGACCGGATGTGAGGCCGAGGGGCCCCTGGTTCTGGGCCGGATGGGGGGGGGGGGGGTGAGGCAGAGGGGCTCCCCGGTTCCAGACCGGATGTGAGGCCGAGGGGCCCCTGGTTCTGGGCCGGATGTGGGGGGGGGGGTGAGGCAGAGGGGCTCCCCGCTTCCGGACCGGATGTGAGGCCGAGGGGCCCCTGATTCTGGGCCGGATGTGGGGAGGGGGGTGAGGCAGAGGGGCTCCCCGGTTCCAGACCGGATGTGAGGCCAAGAGGCCCCTGATTCTGGGCCGGGTGTGTGTGTGTGTGTGGGGGGGGGGGGGGGCGGTGAGGCAGAGGGGCTCTCTGGCTGTGGACGGGATGTGAGGGAGTGATGTGGAAGGGTCCCCGGTCTGGCGTTGGCACAGGGCGAACAAAAGGGGGTCTGTGGACTGAAGGGGGAGGTCTGCGGGGGAGGGAAGGTCCAGGCTGGGGCTGTGGCCATGGGGGTCTTTGGGGGTGCCAGGCAACAGGCAAGGGCCAGGACAAGGACTAATGGTGACAGATGGGGACCAGGAACCTGAGAGGTGGGAGGGAATCTGGGGGGCAGCTTCCCGGGGAAGCCAGGGGCACTAGGGTGTGGGAGGGTGGAGGGCGCGGCCAGGGCCTGAGGTTGTGGGCTGGAATGTGCCCCTGGTGAGGACCCAGTGGGCTGTTTGAAGGTGGAGATGCCGGAGTCCGTTTGCATCTCGGGGGACAGATCCCGGGATGTGGCAGGGGGGTGGTAGCAGGGCAGGTGTGCTAGGAAGGAGCGCCGTGCAGGGCAGAGAGGGGGTGCAGGCATGGCTCAGAGGGAGCGCCTCATGGTTGGGGCTGGTAGGACCGGCTGTCTTGTGGGGAGCTGGACTGAGACTCAGCCGGTGCAGAGGCAGAGTGAAGAGTCTTTCTTGCTGGTGTTACTGGAGCACCTGGATGCAGCTGTGCCTGCAGGCCCAGCACTGATCCTTTTCTGGAGGCGCGGGGGCAGGCGGTGACTAGAGTTTCATTTGTCATTTCAGTTGGGCCTGCACATCCAGCCCAGTCCCGAGAGCCGGCTCCTAGCAGTTCCTCCACATGGCTCCCCCACATCCCTCTCTCTGGGAAGGGAACCTGCCCGAGTCCTGCTCACTGCCACCCCGGAAGAGCAGGGCCGATGCAGCCAGGCAGGCGGACCGCCACCATGCGGGGAGGGCAGAGGGTAGGGCGGTGTCAGACATAAGAGACGGCGGGGAAGGAGGGAGATGCCGGGCCGTGCGGTCCGCGGCTGAGGTTACGTCTGCACGGCCCTGGGGGTGCCTGGGCTGAGGGGGACATGACCGGACTGAGGCCCCTCTTTTGGGCACCGGCAGGTGGGGAGGGGACCCTCAGCCTGCACCTACCCCTAAACACCTTGCCGGGTTCCTGCCCAGCTGCCCAGGGTCCCCTGTGCACCCAGGGCCGAATCAGGGCTCACACCCCCTCCTCTGGGCACACGTGACCTCACCTCGTGTCTGAAACGGGGACAATGGCATCATCCCCCTCCCCAAACCCCACCGTGGCTTACAGGTTAACCAGAGCCTGCGCAGGGAGCCTGGCCCCGCCCACACTTGGGTATCAGCCCGGGGATACGAGTGTGGGACTTGTGGCTTCCAGATCTGTGAGAAAATCAACCTGATGTCAGCCACCCAGTCTGTGGTCCTCTGTTACGGCAGCCACGGGACACTGGTGCGTCAGTTGAGCATTTTACAGCAAGCCGTGCGGGTCAAACCACGTCTGAAGCTGGGTCGACCTGGGTCTCAGTGCGGACCCTCCAGAGAAGGGGCTCGGGGGTCCTCACCACTGCCGGAGCCCCACTGCCCGAGCTGGCGTTTCCTCTCCGACACAGCCCCTCCCTCGCAGTGACCTCGGCTACAGGGACTTCCAAGGCCACCAAGGAGCAGGGCTTTGTGTGGCTGGTCATGGCGCAGGCAGCCGGGACAGCAGAGGGGCGGGTGCCGAGAAGGATGTCCGCCGGTCTGTGGCTGTCCCCACCGGACCCTCCCCGCAGGCCCCATGACCTGTGCCCCCGGCCTCTTCCGCCTGCTCCGGACCTGCTCCTGACCGCCAGCCTCTTGGTTTCCGTGACAACCATCCCAGAGATTGAAAGGGAGGGAAAAGCAGGGTGGCGGCTGGCACAGGAGCCTGCTCCGGGTTCGGGGAGCTCACCCCTGCCTGGTCACTTGGCATGCTGTGCTGCCACACCCCTTCCTCGGGGGTCTGCCCTGCCCCTCCCTGGGGGCTGCTCTTCCAGGGCCCCTACCAGCTCCCGGTGGGTGTCCCCTCCAAGGGGGCCCGTCAGTCTTGCGCAGTGGGGGGGGGGGGGGGGAGGCAAGGTCACTCTCTGTGGGGTGCGGGTCCAGGGGCCTTGGTGGCCGTACGAAGAGGGAGGGACGGTTTGGGTGGGTGGGTGTGGGCCGGCCGGGCTCAACACCGTGGGCAGAAGTCAACGCCAGCCTGCCCTCTGCTGAGCCAACAAAAGCCCTAACCATCCGAGCCAGTCGATGTGGCTTCTCTGCCTCCACCTCAGCCAGTTTCTGCCCCCGGAGAGTGGAGATCGATGCCTCCTTCCCGGTGGTGGTGGGTGGCGGTCTCGGCAAAGGAGACCAGCCCCTCCGCAGCTGCCCCCCGTGGCCCAGGAGCGACATGCCCGCTGGCTACCTGGGGGCTGGGGGTTGCGTGCCGTCTGCACACACACCTCACGCCGCGCACATGCTCTGCTCCTTTGGTAACAGGAGCACACGGCCCTGGACGACGGGCCATGCGGCTGGGCTCCCCGCCCCCACATACTCCCTGGGCTGTCCTGAGTGCTCGCGGGCGCTTGGCCTCTGTCGCATCTCACTTCGTCTCCCCACCTGCCCACAGTGCAGCTGGTGTGGCCCCGGAGACCTTCAGGGACCCGCCCAGGGTCACGAGCTTCAGGAAGGACAGAACTGGACGAAACCCTGGGTCTTAACTCCAGCCGGGCTCTGGCCACACTCCCGCTGCTGCCCCTGGGACTTCTCAGCTGGGCCGGGGGAGGGGGGGGGGCTCCTCCCAGCCACGCCCTGACAGGTGCTGGGAACTTCGCAGGGACAGCCAGGGAGGTCGCTGCCCTGCTAACGTGGGGGGACAGACCACAGCATGTAAATGTTAAGTCACTAAGTTGTTGTAAAGACAGAAATACAGACCGTGAGGAGAGACTGAGGGCACAGGAGGAGGGTCCCGCGTGGGAGAGCTTTTCCCACAGAGAAGTCTGAAGATTCAGGGCCACGTGGGCCTTCCCGGGAGGCTGTGCAGACGGAGCCCCCGGGAGCCCACTGCCCGGCGCAGCAGTGTCCCTGTGGCTGCAGCTCAGGGGGCCGGACCTCACCCCTCCCTGTCCCCACGGTGGTCTCTGAGGTAAATGTCCAAGCAGACAGTTCGTTCCTAGAATGTGGAATTTCCTATGGACATTTCCAGAAGCCACGCAGCAGGAGCGCCGCCAGTCGGAGGGTCAGCACTGCGGACAGCGGACAGCGCCCTGCGGGAGCCCGGGGAACGTGCCTATGCAGGTGAGGGTGTGAGCCTGGGGGCTCGGCCGGTGAGCTGGTGGGCGTTTGGGGGTGTATGAGGGAGCGTGCGTGTCGGGAGGGTGGAAGGAGAAGCCGGCGACTCAGGTCTGCATGAGTGACCCCTGCCACCCGGCCACATACCACTCCCTCTGCCCTTCAGTGGGCACCCAGAGCCCATGCTCCCTGTCGGTCCCGAGGACCCATATTTGGTGGGGCCTGATGCTGCTGTCCTGATGGCTCACGTGCCCCCCCATTCCGATGTGACCCCTGAGGGTCAGGACCTCAGTCAGGACGAGGTTACTGCCACCCCAGCCTCAGGAGTCCACCGGTCAGGACAGCAGGTGCGGAGCTGTGGGCATTGTGGGACGGGCCCTCTGTGGGAGCCTCTGGGCCTAGGTCCCACTTAAGGAGGGACCCTGCCCCCCCCCCCCCCCCCCCCCAGTGGCTGAGGCCCCTTCCGTCTCCGGTGAGGCTGCTGAAAGCCGCAGACTGGAGGGTGTTGAGCCACCACCGTTTGTGCCCACGCACTGGCCCTGGGTCTCAGGTGCCGCAGGGCTGTGCGCAGAGAGGGGCCCTGAGCGCCGAGGGGCGAGGCCCGGGTTAGCTGGCCAGCACTCCCGCTCACGGGGAGGTGCCCGAGAAGGCAGTCGCCCAAGCCTTGGTGGCATGTGGGAGCAGGGCTCACAGCCCTTCAGGGCCGTTGTGGGGGCACAGGGGGCAGTGGGGTCCGTGCTCTGTATGTTCTTTGCTAACGGTAACAGGACTGAAGTGGCCTCATAAGTCAGCCATTGTCGTCCTCCCCGGAGTTGCGTGTCAGAGCGTTTCCTGCACTTCTCACCGTGAGACCCTGTGTCGAGGCATCTGGCGCCTTGTGAGAGCCCAGCGCCTTCCTCCCACCCCCAGCCTGGCCTTGGGCTGTCAGGGCACAGGGCAGCTCCTGGGGACACCAGCTTGGGCAGCATCAGGTGGGCGGATCGGGGGAGGAATGTGTGGGCGGAGAGAAGGGTGACCTTTCCCCGGGCTACTCAGGGTCTGGGGTCAGAGGGGAGAGGAGGTGGGGACACCTGCTCTGCACTCCCACGAGGCAGAGCCCAGTCTGTGTTTGTTAAAATCAGGTTCAGATTAGACGTCTATTTCTCAGGTAAAACAGCTCTAAGGTGGACGTTCCGGGACAGAGGTAATGGCGCCATCGGCCACTGGTCTGTCCATCCGTGGTATTGTCACTGGGAGGCGGGCAATGGCTTGTGGCACCTTGACCTGGAACGTGAGGGCTTCTCGTTTTGTCCTGCATCTCACGGGCTCTCCCTTCCCCCTTAGAACACACGCCCCGGGGTCCACTCGCAGCCCTGATTACACCCTAGACCCACTCCTGCTGGCCTCATCTTGAGCTCTAGGCTGTCCACGTGTGGCTGTGCCACGGGCACAGCCAGCAACATGGCCAGAGCCGAGAGCAAGTCCTCCCCACGCCTGGGGCAGATCCGGGATAGGGGCCCCCACGAGCCTTAGGCTCCTCAGACCACCATCTGCTCCTGCCCCCCCCCCCCCCCCCCCCCCCCCCGCGTCCATCCTCAAGCCCTGGCCCTAATCGGATCAAGGAGCGTTTCTGCTGCCCTCCCCCAGGCCACAGCATTGACCTCTTGGCAGGAGGGCGGGCTTCGGGTTGGTGGCTGACCTGCCCCTGAGGCCGTGGCCCTGTGATGTCCTGGGGCAGGGGGCCTCTCACGGGGCCTCTGGGCAGCTGCCTGTGGCCCCGCTGCCCGTCCCAGGGTCCCTGGCCCTCAGAGTGGGTTGTCAGCGGGGGAGCCAAGACCCCTGGGGCTCTGCCAGTGCACCGTGTGAAGTGACCGAATGCCCCTCCTGGGCCTCCAGGGAAGGGGCCCCCTGGCTTCCCAGAGGCCCCAAGCTGGACTCCGGGATGACCAGCCCTGTGCTGGGGAGCCGGGTGTGGGAGGCTGTTCTTTAGCACAGTCTCCCCCACCCCCACCCCCCAGGGCCTCACTCCGGGGGTCTGATGATAAGGAGTTTGTGCCCTCCCGCCCCCCACTGCCTGTCCCAGGCCCAAAACACTAGCCTAATTATGCATGTAATTAGCTGCTTGCTTGGCACCCTCAAAATTAGCAAGTGGCTAATTGTGCCTGTAATTATGAACTGCACCCGTAATTAACCGTGTGACTTTTTGTTATGCATGTTATTGTGGATGCAAATTTGTGCCTAAGTAAAGGCCGGAGGGAGGTCGGGAGAGTCAGCTCTGCGGGGGGCTGGGGTGCGGGGAGCAGCCCCCTTGGCTCAGGTCTGGCTGGACCACTTGGCAGCAGGCGAGCAGGGTGGCCCCTCGGGCTTTCTGAACTCAGTTTCCTTGAGGAGGGCGGGGCGTCTGCCGGCCCAGCCTGGTCGGGCTGGGGCGCGCGGCCTCTGCCAGCCAGCACTGCGCTAGAGGCCCGGCTGCGGGGCAGGGGAGGTGTGAGCCACCCCTGGGGCAGTGGCAAGCCAGGAGGCGAGGGGCAGGCCATGTGACTGAGCTGGGCCAATCAGAGCGCTTCTGAGGCCCACCCGGCCTGGCTGGGTTTCCAGCAGATGGAGAGCCTCCACGGCGGGGAGGTGGCCAGGGCCTTGAGACGACCCGTGGGGCATGAGGACTCTCAAGGTGACCCTGGCCGTCCGTGGCATCACGAAGGCAGGAGAACCTGCGGGCTCGACGTAGAACTTCTAGAACCTGGAAACGTTGGCACCTGCGGCCTGTGGGCTTTCGTTTGTATGCTTTTCCCGGCCTCACAGATGGGAGGATCGTGCCTGGTTTCGTTCACGCGCGTGCTCCCGGAGCCCAGAACCGTGCCTGGGACACGGCAGGGGCCCCAGAAACGTCTGCCGGATGAACAGACCCCACTCTCGACACCGAAGCCCCGTATCCGGCCACCTGCTGTCCGGGGGCACCACTGGCTTCTCGAATGCTCGGAGAAACACAAGCCAGGTTGAGCCGACTATTTAAAACGGGGACTTTATTTACTCGTCTGGAGCAGTGCGCCAGGGCCCCGACTCCGCTCCAGCACAGGGCGGCTCCGCAAAGCCGCTCCTCAGTTTGGAACCAAGACTGCCGGGCACTAAAAACACATTGAGAAAACATCGACGCTCTTCCCTTTTTTTTTTTTCCCTTGGCTTTTTTTGTTTTTGTTTTTGCTTTTTTGGTACAAAATGATACAAACAACAATACAAAATAGTTGTGCTGTTGACGGTTACAAAAAAAGTTGGGGCGTCTGCCTAACTCCACGGTGCTCAGAGTTGCAGTGGGGACACGTCATACTCCGGTATCTTTCCCCAAAACAACCACAGTCATGCGGGCTGCTACACATTTTGTCCATTTTCAAAAAGAAACATGCAAAAAACAAAAATCAGAATGGAAAAAGGAGAGAAAAGGAAAAGCAAAACGCGTTCCAATTATACACAGAGGAGGCTCCCCGCTGGGCAGAACCTGTCTTACGTGCGCGCCGTGCGTGCGGTGCGAGCGCTTCCGCAGGACGCGCTGGGTGTGGCGCTGCGTACGCGAGACCTTGCGGGTTTTTTGGTGCTTTTTCTAGCACTGACAAAGAGACTCCCCTCCCCTAACTTTGTACCTTGGAGAGGACAGAGGCGCCCCGTGCGTCAGCCGGTGCTCACGCTAGGGAAACTGAGGCATCGCGAGGCCCTGACGTTTGGCTCTCTGGGAGGCCCAGACAGACGCGGGGGTCCTCGGCCGGGGTGCCCGCCGACCACGGCCGCGTTCTCGCCTCCACCCTACGGTGCAGGTGTGTCCTGTTCCCAGAACGAAATTCCCTACAGAAACGAAACTATGTCCTGGCGCTTTGCCAGTGCCGAGTCTGGGCCTCCGTGGCCCCGATCACGGGCACGTGTTGTCTACAAGCCACGTGAGAGAGGCGTCTGACGCTGCTTGCACACTTAGCTAATGCTAGCTTGACCTCGGAACCTGTTCCGAGGCGGATGTGGGAGGGCATGGGAACCCCATCTTTCTCTGGCCCCCGAGGACTGCAGGGGCGAGCGAGAGGGGCAGCTGTCTAGACATTTGGAAGCAGGGATGGGTGTGAGAAGTCCTCCGTCAACACCCGCCCAGCTGGCGGCCACAGCCTCGGCCTGTAGGATTTAGGCAAACTGCATCAGGGGTCGGGCGGCAGTGAGGGGCAGGGGTGTGGGGCGAGGAGGCAGGGGAGACAGGCACCTGTGCTGGGGTCCACGGGATCGGTGTGCAGGAGGCCGGGTCCTGGGCCAGGCCTGGCACGTCCGTCCCTGAGGAAGCCCAGGGCCCCGGAAACCCGAGAGAGCCGGGATTTCAGAGGAGAATCCACAGCTGCCTCAGTGCCCGGACCGTGTTCACACTTAGAAGTTCAACAGGTGGATGAACTTTCCAAAAACAACAAAACACACAAGATTCCAACTCGCCTCCATCAGTCCTGACCCCACCAGCAATCCCTCGAATGGCCACGTCCCCAGACACAGGGACAGTCCTCGCCTGGCCCCGAGGCATCTGCATAGCTCGGCTTTGGACAGGGGTCCTAGTCCCCCTTTACAGCCCTCCCACCACCCCCGAGATTGCCCCACGTCTGCATAGACGGGGCTTCCAGCGTGTGACACGGTGGCTGTCTTTGTCCCTCCCTTCCTCCCCAGGCAGGCGGAGGGGGTCAGGGGCAGAACCCACTTCAGCCTCACCAGCAGCCGGCCACACACCGGTGCTCACGGCCCCAGCTCAGCTCTGGGAGAACGGCGGACTTGGCAAGGAGGTTGGCACGCGGAGGAAGCCTGCCGTCCGGTGGGGACAAACCCAGACCCACTGCACACACACGCACACACACACGTGCCCCATGTACACCTCTGAGGCCAAAGCTGTTTGGAAAAGAGGGTGACCACAGGCAGGGGGACAGGCCACAGGCTGAGACTGCATCAAAGACAACCAGACGGACAGCACGGACAGCAAGCTGAGCCCTAGCCCTCCCCACCTCCCCAAGCCCTTGAAGCTTTTCCTCAAGGCTCCAGGGCGGGAAACCGAGGCAAGCCAGCTTCCCCGAGGGCACCCCAGCGCCAAGTCCCGCCCACAGCCAGTGCACCCTTCGGCCCCTTTCTTGGGGAGCCTGTGAATAGACCAGGGTTCTCCTGCGAGGCTGTCTTCTCCCGCCGGGGACCAAGGAGCCTCTTCTCACCCAGAGAACAAACGCGGTGGGGTCTCCCCAGTGGGCCCCGGGGACACGGCGCCTTTCACGTCCTGCGGAACGGACTCTCGAGTCTGGTGTGTGCGTCGGACCTGCCTGTGCAAAGGGCTGTTGCAACTCTCGGAGTCTGAGCAGCTGCTCGGGGCTGAGCTGGGTCCAAAGGAAAGGAGATGGGCTGCTGTTTCAGGTGGGTGCCGTCCAGACGCATCTGTGGGACCCACGGCACAGCAATGTCAGGGCAGCCTGGCCACTCGGAGCAGGTCTTTGCTGCGCACGTGAGCTCAGGAGCATCGGAGACTCCGATGCAGAAGGGCTGTGGCTTGTGCGGGTTCCCGGCCCTGCCTGCCGTCCGCACGGCCCTCACGGATGTGTCCGGTTCTCGGGGGCCGGGCCTCTGACGGGGTCCTTCGGGAATCCAGTCGCGAGGGGCGGAGGGCTCATGGCAGGGTTTTCGGGGATGCTGGCTGGTTCGGGCTGTGGCTTCTTGGGACGCTGTATTCTTCCGGACCAAAGGCAACGGGGACTTGGGTGGAGTTTGGGGTGACAGTTGTCTCTGGGGAGGGACCCGGGGACAGCCGAGGGAAGAGATGGTGAGCATCAGAGAAGCCCCTGGGAACCCCACCCGCCCCAGCTATTTACAGCATCTAGAGTCGGAGGGCAGCCAAAGACGCGTTGAAAGCCAAGTGCACACAGCAGTGCGTCTGGTGGACAGGCCTGGCCCGCCCCCGGGGAGCTTTCCGCGGCTGGGTCTCCTGCAGCCCTCCAGCCTCAAGGACACCTGAGGGCCCAGGAGACCCCCACCATGTAGAGCAACGCTGGAGGGCTCGGAAGGGCCGTTGGGATTTGGACCCTAAACTGGGCTTTCTTTGTAAATTTTGTGAAGCAAATCACCCACTTTAAAAAAAAAAAAAAAAAAAAAAAAAAAAAAAGGACACTTTCTCCCCGATTCCTTAATTGGTGCCTTCAGAGCTGGGACTGGCTGGGGCTGGGGGGGGGGGGCGCTCAGGACTGGGGTTGGGGGGCCGTACGTGGTCTGTCTGCTTGCTTTTAGTCACTCCTGAGTTTGAGGGAATCTGATACATGTACCAAAAGGCACTTTTCTTTTTTTGTTTTTAAAAACAGTGCTTCTGTTCTAGGAAATTCAAGTTAAGACAGAGTGCCTCGCGCTCTCCTCCAGCGCCAGCCAGCTACTGCGGTGGGCGACGCGCGCCTGTTGGGGGGGCTGGGGCGGGGAGGGACCCCCTAACACACCACTAAAGGACACGTCCGCAGGGAGCCGGGCGGCCCGGCGCCTCCCACAGGCCCCTCTGCGGCTCAGTCCTCCTCGCCGCCTCCGTACATGTCCGCCAGCTTCTTGAACCGGGGCCCCCAGTCGTTCAGGTAATCGTAGTCTTGGTCCCCGGAGCTGGACGAGTTGAGGGAGCTGACGGAGCCCGCGGTGGAGCCGCTGCCTTCGTAGTCGAAGACCAGCAGGGAGTCGTAGGGGGGGGCTGTGGGGTCATTGTCCGCGGCTCGGAGGCCCTGGGTCACAGAGACACGGGGTGAGGGGTGGGGGACACGGGGGCGCCCGGGAGCGTGGGGGGGCAGGCCAGGAGGCTGAGCTTTGCATACAGTAGGTTCTCCGTTAAGTGCGGCCTTGTCTAACCGAGGGGCCTCAGAGAACGGAGTAGGGCTGGGGTGTAGGGAAGGGGGAACAGGTGGCACACCAGATGCTGGAGGCCACACCGATACCGTGAGGCGAGAGGGCTGGGCGGGGCCTGCGCCTGGGAGCAGCCCCTCCCCAGGGGGCAGACGGGTCGCGATCCCGTGTCTCTGCCACTTGGAACGTGACCCTGAGGTGGCCACAAGTCAGAAGTCTCAAGTTGCCCCACGGTCACCGTCCCGTGAACAAAACCGGGGACGCAGCAGGTGTTGCCAGAGCCCCTCCCCGTGCGCCCTGGCCCTCTCTCCTCCCGCCAGCAGCTGCGCTCTCCGCCCGAGGGGTCCTGTGGCCTCCTCCGGGACCGTGGGGGTGGTGGGTGCACACCCCTGCTCCTGAGCCCGTGGGGAGGGGCTCCCGCTGGCCCCGGGGCGGTCCCCGTGGGGAGGGGCTCCCGCTGGCCCCGGGCTGTCCCCTCCCTATGGGGAGGGGCTCCCGCTGGCCCCGCCCCGGGCCGTCCCCGTGGGGAGGGGCTCCCGCTGGCCCCGGGGCGGTCCCCGTGGGGAGGGGCTCCCGCTGGCCCCGGGCTGTCCCCTCCCCGTGGGGAGGGGCTCCCGCTGGCCCCGGGGCGGTCACTGCGGGGTGGCCTGGGTGCCCACAGCGACCGCTGGCTGCGACACACCTCACTGCCCAGCCCTGCCCTGGGAAGGGCACCCGTATCACCCCTCCATAAGAATGGTTTGAAGTTTCCATGTTTACTTTTCTCTAAGAATTATCCGAAATGGGCTTTGAATCCCAGATTAAGGGTTTTGAAATTTCATCACGTCCCGGGGAGTAAGTGCCGCCTGAGGCAGATCAGCTCTGGGGCAGTTGAAGAACTCTGACCTGCGGCTGGTGACGCGTCTCAGGAGCGTCCTGAGACACCTTTGTGTCTCTGCGGAACCACCCCCTGGGCTGCGATCTGTGTAAGTCAGTTATTGTACGGTTAGATTCTGACACGGGCGGGGTACACACGTCGCCAGCCCCCCTTGAGGCGTCAGCGTTAGAGAGCAGACGGGGGGACACGCGGGGCCCCTGCGGTCACAGGGGCGCTGAGGACAGGGTGACCCCTGAGCCCCGGTCTGGATCTGTCCCCGCAGCCCGGCCTGGCCGCCCCACGCGGGGAGGGGCTGCGGCCTGTGCGCGGTACCGGGGCCTTTTGCTCAGCGGAGCGGCCCTGCTCCGGCGGCCTCGCCCCCGTGCGGAGCACCCACCTCGGTGATGAAGTCCCCGATGTCTCCCGGGTGCGGCACCACGGGCCTGACCGGGTACTGAGGCTCGGCGCCCACGGGCCGCTCGTCCACCCGCCGCACCCCCGGGGCCTTGCTCAGCACGTGCTCCATGGACTCCGGCTGCTGCAGCTGGCTGAGGTCGTAGTCCTGGGGAGGGGCCGGGCGGGGGTACCAGCGGGGGCCGCGGGCAGGGGCGCCCAGCGCGCCTGCCGCCCCGTCCCGTCACCCGGTCTGCCCTCCCCGCAAAGCCCAGTCCTGCCCGTGACCCCAGGCTGCCCTCGCCGGTCTGACGCTCCCCCAGGGCCCCGGGGACCGCACCCCGCCCCTGCCAGGACGCGCCTCCTTTGTTCCCGGGAACAGCCCGGGGCTGGGGCTCCCGTTCACCTGTCTTAAGCGGGCACTGAGCTCTAGTGGGGTGCACAGCCGCCCCAAGTCCCCCACGGCCACCTCGGACCCAGAGTCCAGCCAGGCAGCTCCCTGGAGTCCACGCTCCCAGGCGCCCCGTGCACGTCCCCGTTGTGCGCGCGGGCCGGGCGGGGACTGGGCTGGGGTCCCGGCTAAGGGGGGAGAGCGGGATGGGGGGCGCCGTGCCAGCCCCCGGGTGCGGGCGAGGGCGGGCAGGGAGGCCACGCCCATCTCTGCTGCCCTGGCAGGTGCGTGGGCCCCTCCGCACCGAGACGAAGGACAAAACGCCCTCCAGCTGCGAGCCTGGAGGGGGCCGCGGCCACGCGCCTCACCTGGTCCTCCTCGCCGCCCCCTTCCTCGTCGTACTTGAGGATGTTGTCACGCACGTCGTCCTCGGGGTCGATGAGCAGCTGCTTGGTGTGGCGCTCCTTCTCCCTCCGCTTCATCCACACCACGAACAGCAGGACCATGGCTGTGGGGGCAGGGGCCGCGCCGTGAGCAGGGGCGCATGCGCGTGTGAGCACGGGTGCGCATGCGTGGCTCAGCCGTACTCACTGAGCAGGATGACGACGCAGATGAGAATGGCCACGATGGCGCTGGTGCCCAGACCAGCCGCCGCCACGGCGCCAACCGTGGTGCAGTCGCCGTTCTCGTCGCACGGGCACACCTTGACCTTGATAACGGACGTGTTGGACAGCGGAGGGTTCCCGGAGTCTGTGACGATGATGGGGACATCGTACATTCCAGCCTCCAGGTAGAGGATACGCAGGCTCAGCTGAGCATAGTCACCTGGCAGAGGGGCAGGACAGGCTTCGTTCAGTCTGCAGCCAGCACTCCTTTACCCCAGGACTTCGAGGGGACAGAGAGTCTGACAGCACGAAAATCTAAACTATATTTGGTCCATGCACGCACGCACACACGCACGCGCTAGATCATTCCGTAAAGTGAAAAGATATTGTCAGTTCAAGAAAAGAGCAATTGCAACGTGTAGGATGAAGAAGTCACTTCCTTAATATATAAAGAGTTCTGCCAAATCAATTACAAAAAAACCTCAAAGAAAATTAGGCAAGGGCATTGAACAATTAACGGAAGAAACAGCAAATGGCCAATGAATAGATGAAAAGAGGGCACTGGTAGTTAAGAGATGAAAACGGAGACAATGATTTTGGCTAATATTGGGAAAATGCTCTTTAAAACTGACATTCAGGGCTCCTGGGCGGCTCAGTCAGTTAAGCGTTCGACTCTTGATTTCGGCTCAGGTCGTGATCTCATGGTTCGTGGGATTGAGCCCTGGATTGGGGTCCTTGCTGACAGCATGGAGCCTGCTTGGGATTCTCTCTCTCTCTCTCTCTCTCTCTCTGCCCCTCTCCCTATCCACACACTCTCTCTTTCAAAATAAACATAAAACATTTTCTAAAAACCAGAAAATAATGACATTCAGTGTTGGTGAGGGCTTGGGTAAGCAGGTGTTCTCTTGTACTCCTGGTCAAACTACAAATTGGTGTGACCTTTCCGGATGCATCCTCGGTGCTAGAAAATTTCAGAATCTGGATGCCCTTTTATACAACAAATCCACACCTAGGAAACTGCCCTCGGAAATAGATCGGTCAGGGTCCCGCCAGTCAGTGCCGCGTGCAGGAAGCAGTCACAGACATGAGTGGCTGGGGCTGCAGGATGTTGATGGCCGTGCTCGTTCTAAGAGTGGGACTGCCTTCATGGCCCCCTCAGGGACGGACTGGAGCACGGCCAGCGTCCCCTGCCTCGTGGGGGTCCGGTGGGGGGGAAAGGGCTCCCGTCCCCACCGCTCACTCTTCCGTGGGCCCCCTTGGGGTGCTGCGCCCCAGACGTGTCCACTCTGCTGGTGCCGGAGGCGGGCTCACCGTTCAGGCGGGTGATGGTCCAGTTCTTCCGCACGGCGGCCGGGGCAAAGGGCAGCTCGAAGACGTAGGGGCCAATGTTGGGGTCAACGTCGGCATCGGCCGCGGTGATGTTGATGGCGTTCAGGCTGGGCTTCTCACAGATCTGTGCCTCCTTGGGCAGCAGCTCGGGGGCGTTGTCATTGATGTCGATTAGATAGATCTGGAGGGTCCCGGTGCCACTAGCAGGGGGGATCCCTGTGGGACAGGCACAGGGTGACTGTGCGGGGTTGCTCCTGATTCTCCACGACCACGGGCACACGATGATGCACGTGGGACCCGCCCCAGCCCCACCGCCCTACCCAGGGATGGATCCCCGGCCACGTCCACAGCCCTGAGCCTGCACCAACACCTGCTGTACAACACACACAACCACTCAGCTGTGGAGCTGCCAGTGTGTGCGCGCACACACGCATGCACACATGCAACACGTGTGTGCATGCACACACACGTGTGCACACATGCATGTGCACAGTCGCCCACAGCACACACGCGCACGCAACACAACGTGTACACGTGCACACGCGCACATGCGCACATGCACGCACGCACGTGCACACATGCAAACACACCCGTGCACACGCGCAACACGCACGCACACATGTGCACACATGCATGTGCACAGTCGCCCACAGCACACACGCGCACGCAACACGTGTACACATGTACACGCGCACATGCACGCACGCGCACACATGCAAACACACCCGTGCACACGCGCAACACGCACGCGCACACACACGTGTGCACACATGCATGTGCACAGTCGCCCACAGCACACACGTGCAGCAACACATGTACACATGCACACATGCGCACATGCATGCACGCATGTGCACGCATGCACACGCATGCACGTGCACACAGCAAACACACCCGTGCACACGTGCACGCACACATGCAACACGCATGCGCACACACACGTGTGCATGCATGCATGTGCAGTCTCCCACAGCACACAGGTGCATGCACACGCATCCATGCACGCAACACAATGTGTACACATGTGCACACACACGCATACACGTGCACTCATGGATGCGCACACATGCAAACACACGTGCCCATGCACACGTGCATGCACGCACACACACACATGCACGCGCACACATGCACGCACACACACATGCACACATGTGCATGTACGCGCACACAAGTTGCCCACAGCACTCACGCGCACGCACATGTCTGCACGTGCACGCGTGCACGCACAGTTGCCCACGGCACTCACACAGTTGTCCACAGCACTCAACACGCATGCACGCATGCACACGCACACGCACAATGTGCACACACGCACATGCCCACCGTTGCCCACAGCACTCACGCAGAGCTCTACTGATGCACGGCTGCAGACGGCGCTCACCAGCCGGGACCCACCCCTTCCGGGCCCCGTGCCGCCGGCACCCGCCTTCCCTTTCCCGAGCCTGGGCTCCTTGCGGCAAAGCCCGTCCTCCGATCCTAGGAGGCTGGGTGCAGCCTCCCCTTTTCGGGCTGCCCTCTACCTTCTGCTGCTTGGGCACGGGTTCATTTAAAACCACTTTCTAATCCGGCAGCTTGAGCTGCTGGAGGAGGGGCACCACCCCCACCAGCGGGGCTGGCGCACCTCACGGTCAGCTTCCAGGGCCGGGCTTTTGCAGACCCCGAGGGTCAGGGAAGCCAGGAGGGAGGCCAGCAGGTGGTGACCGGGCCCCAGCTTTCACTTGCTGTGGGACGAGCCTTTGTGCGAGGGCTACTCTTGCTCCTGAGGCCTCAGCGGCACCACTGTCCTAGAACCCACCGGGCGTAGGTCTGCCTCAGGACCTTTGCACATGCTGCTGCCTAACTCTGGGACTCCCCTGAGACCCCATCATCTTCCCTTGGCTTGTTCCTTCTGGTCCCACAGGTCTTGGCCCCACGGCTCGGGAGCACAGTGGAAGCCCCGGCCCCTCCCTCCCATGCCCTGCTTTGTTTTCTTCCAGACCTTGCTCCCTGAAATTATCTGGTTGACTTGTTTCTCATTCGTCTCGTGGGGCCAAGAGACTGCTAAGTTGTCCATTGATATCCATTTCCCTGTTTGTCTTTAAAAGACCTGGAGCCCCAGATTTTATCTGGGATCATCACTGCCCAGCCAGAAGACATATTTCTCAACATCCCTTGCAATGAAACGTGGCTTCGTGGCTAAGTCCTGGCCTTTACGAGCTGGGGGTGGAAGTCCTTAGAAGGGCAGAAATGTGTCCCTGCCCTTCTTGGTCTTCCTCCTGTCTGCCGGCATGTGGTCGTGACGGCTGGAGCACCGGCAGCCATTGTGGACCGTGCTGTAGCTCGCTGAAGACACACAGGTGGCCAGAGTGAGCCTGCTTTCTCAAACCAGACCCCAGACCCACGGCTGCCGGCCTGCCTCCAGTCTTCTTTCGCGTGGGAGAAAAGAAACCTCACTCACGCTGCGATTTCTATCACCGTTACGCGGCTGGACCTGGTTCTAGCTGACACACGGGCCCCTGGAATGTCAGCCTTGTCTGTTCGGTCGGCTGATGAGCGCCTGGCACACAGCAGGAGCTCGTGGCAATGACAGCACTGGCAGTGGCGCTGACCTGGGCTGGGCCCTGTTCCCAGTGCTTCAGGGGGGCACTAGCTCATCAATTCTCAAAGCCCCAGGGGAGGCGGTAGGGTTATCCCCACTTTGCAGAGGAGGAAACTGGGGCACGGAGCGGTCAGGTCTCTCCCCACCACTAAGTGGTGCCGGGACTGATTCCTGGCTCTGGGATCTTTCCTCTCCCCTCCTGTGCAGAGTTGGGTAGACACCCTGGGCTCTGGGCCTTGCCGGCTCCTGGGTGCCCTGGATCCGGGGCGGGGTGGCCGTGGGGCCTGGAGTCCCAGCACCCATCTGTCCACATCCCTGGGAGGCCCCAGTGCGCGTGAACTTTCTTCCTGCCCCATCCTGGCTCCACTGCTGCCGCCTTTGCTCAGCCCTCCCTCCCTCATCCCTGCCCAGTTCACCTTCACCCCTACCCGAGGCTCCTTGGGGTTCCCCGGTCTGGCTCGGGGGCCTCGCCGTCACCCTCTCCGGGCTCCCAGGGCTCATGCGGTTGGCACGTGGCTTCTCACGGGTGTCTGCCCTGCCTCTGGGGCCCCTCGTGGGCCCCTGCTCGGACTGAGGCTGCCGGGGTCCGGGTCAGGGGTGGTCAGTCACAAGGGGTGGCAGCCCCAGAGCTGCTTGGAGGAGTCCCTTCCCCGGCCCCCTCTGGTGGTCAGGCAGCCCAGAGCTCTGAACGCGTGCAGAGAGGGGCCTGCCCGAGGGCACTGAAGGACGATGAGGTCCCCTCGCGGCTCCGCACAGGACACCTGGCGTGGCGGGTGCCCCCCTGCTCCCCTCCTCCACCTTCTCCGGGTGCCGGACGGGCCTCACTCGGTCTCCCTGCCATAAAGCGCACGGCAGGGGTGAGCACCCGACAGTCGCCCCCTGGAGTGGGACGCACCGTTGTCAGCTGCCAGGAAGGTGGCCTCGTAGACGTTGTTTTTGATGTAGAGGGATTCGCGGTCAAGGACGGCTGCCGTGGTGATCTGACCGTTGGTGGCATTAATGTGCAGCCAGTTTGCTGGGTCCGACAGTTTGGAGTATCTGAGGAGGGAGGAGGTGAGGAGGTGAAGGGGGGAGTGACCCCGAGCCCCCGGCCTGCCCTGGCCACCGGACCCGCCAGCCTGCACTCGGCAGGACGCGGCCCTCGCGGGGCGCCCGCCTGGACCCCGGGGCTTTCCCTGCCGCCCCGGATGGGGTCCTCCCTCAACAGCGGCTCACGGTCGCCGTGGCGGACGGGTTCCCGATCCTCACAAGGACCCCAGGAGGCAGATACTCTCATTGCCCCCTCTTTACAGACGGGGAGACTGAGGAACTAAGACGGAGAGGCCAGGGGACTCGCAGCGACCTGGACCAGGACCGACCTGACTCGAGATACTGCTGAACGTGTGGAAAACTTTCCACCTTCTTGGGTGAGCGCCTGTATCACACGGGCCGGGTGGTCCCCGCCGTCCCCAGCCCGGAGCTCCTGGTGCCCCCTGCCCGGACGCACAAGACGGGTCGGGACCCACCTCACGGCCTGCTGCATGAACCGGTCGGGGTCCACTGCCGAAAACGTGGTCAGTACGGTGCCGGTGGGCACGCCCTCCTCCAGGCGGATCAGCTTGTGGTTCGAGGGGAAGTAGGGCGCCTCGTTGATGTCCACGACGGAGATGGTCACCCCTGCCGTAGACTGGAAGGACATCTGGATCCCACTGGCCAGGGGCGCCTGGTTGGACACCATCACGGTCAGCATGAACGCTCTGTTCAGCTCGTAGTCGACTGCCTGGAACAAGGGAGGCCCCAGGGGGTGAGCCGGCACGGGCACCCACGGGGCCGGCTCAGAGGGTGGGGGCCGTGGGCTGGTTGGTCTGCACCCGCCGCCCCAGTCTGTGCCTGCGCCTCCCGCCCGCTCTGTGCCCAGGAGGCCGGTCCCTAGGGAGGCCGGCCCCTTGTCTCTGGCTTCCCGTGGAGTTTGCCAGAGGGGGGAGAAAGAGTTTGGGGAAAAGGGCCCCCGCCGCGCCTTCCCGTCATGCCGTGCGACGTCAGTGGCAGGGCTCCCGGGGGCTCCGGCTCCCGGTGGCGGCACCCCTCTGCGGCTCCCTCGTCAGGTGCCGCTCCCTCCAGCCTGGCTCGCTCAAGGCCCCCACTGCTGCCTGTCTAGGGGTGCCCTAATAGGTGCCACGGGGGGGGGGTCCTCTTCTGTTGTTCTGACCCGCCCAGCAGCCTCAGGACACTCACGCATCAGGTCTGTGGGTTCCCTTCCCTCTGGCGTGGCCCCTGCGCTAACATGATCCCCGGTTACGCCCTGTTGGGGCACCGGGAGCCTGACTGATAAATGCCAGAGCTCAGGGAGGGAGGGAGGCTGTACGGAGGCGCTGGGGCCCTGGCACACGTCACTGCACGTAACGGCTCAAAGGCGGGCTGCGGCAGTCTCACAGGAAGCAACGCGACACGACATGACACGACACCCCAGGACGCGACGGGACCCCCTGTAGCAGCACCTCAGACTTCTGTTCAGACCCTTGCGGGGTAACCTACGCACGGACGGGTCCCCCCCCCCCCCCCCCCCGCGGTATCTGGGTGGTTCACGGAGGGCGTGCGCCCGAGGCAGCCCGGATGCCCAGAGCGCCGTCTGGGCGAGCCGAGCGGAACGCACGGGTGCAGCGGGAGGTGTGGGGAATGAGGAAGACAGTGAACCGAGGCGGACGGAGCTCCGGGATCTGCCGGGGAGCAGGAGCAGGTGCACAGGAGGGGGAGGAGCTCGGGGTCGTGTGTGTAGCTGTTCGCATCTGTGGAAAGGAAGACCGCAGGGGTGAATCGCAAGAACGCGTGAAAATGGTCCCCTGCCAGCTGGGGGACGGAACAGGGTGGAGGGAAGGGCCGGGGGCACGAGTTTGCTGGGCACACGCCGTCACAGAGCTTTGGCTCTGGAGCCGTATGGCACCTTACACAGCCACTGGTAAGACAGTACGAGTAATGTTAGGCGTGTAAAGCGATCCCCGAAAATTGCAAGCAAACTGAAATAAATGAAGTCAACTATATATCAACATGACTCTCAAGAGAATAATGATTTCAGGTGACCAGGGCAATATGTAGATGGTAGTTCTCTCTCTCTCTCTCTCTTTTAATGTTTACTTACTTTTGAGAGAGACAGAGGGAGAGAGAGAGAGAGAGAGAGAGAGGACAGTGAGGGAGGGGCAGAGAGGGAGGGAGACACAGAATCCAAAGCAGGCTCCAGGCTCCCAGCTGTCAGCACAGAGCCCGACACGGGCTTGAACCCATGAACCGTGAGATCATGACCTGAGCCGAAGTCAGACGCTCAACCGACTGAGACACCCAGGTGGCCCCTGGGCTTATTTTTAAAGCCTCTGATGCATATTCCAGGATAAGGTAAATAAACGCGTGTAATAACGTGGTTTAGGAAATAAGATTTTCCGGGTACGAGAAAGGAAAGACGAGTATGAAGTCACTGAAGTTAAGTAAAAATCCTCCAGTGTTAAATTCGAATAAAACGGCCATCTGAGTCAGTGAAGTGAGTGGAGCCGGGCAGGGTGGGCACGTGAAGCGTTGCTTCCTCGCTCTGCCCCCTGGAACCCCGAGGAGAAACGGCAGGCAGGCAGCAGCGAGCCCCTCCGCCGTCTGGATGCTGGCTTCTAAGTACCCTTCTCACTGGAGAAATGGCCGACCCAGACGGAAGGCAGGCCGGGCCGCGAGATGAACTGGGGGCATCCGGTTGGGCCACAGTGCAAGGAAGCACTCAGGAAGGGACCCAGGAACCAGCCAGGGGACTTCCCACCGGCCAGAACCGATCATGACTGCAGCTGACCGAAGCACGGTGAATACATAAAAATCCACGCATTCTTAACCGTAGTGAGAAAATGAACACATGTGCGCGCACGCGCACACACACACACACACACACACACACACACACACACATTTTGTTTATTGCTCTGGTGGGATGATGAGTGGTCTCCAAAGACGTCCAGGTCCTGATGTCTGGAATCTGTGACCACGTCGCCCTCCATGGCACAGGGACTTTGTGGACATGATGAAGTTAGGGGTCTTGCGGTGGGACATGGCCCAGGACTCCCCAGGGGGCCTGAAATGCCATCCGAGGGTCTTTACAAGGGGAGACAGAGGGACACAGCATCAGCTGCGTGAGCACCGAGGTTCTGGCTCTGAGGAGGCAGGAAGGGCCACAGTAGGGATGTGGTTTCTAAACTGGAAAAAGCAAACGGAATCCCCAGGGGGAGCCCAGCCTTGCCGGCTCCTTGGTTCCGGCCCAGTGGAGCTGATTTTGGACATCCGACTACCACACGTGGGAGAGAATAGTGTGTGTGTTGAGCGCCTCCCCCGGGCTGGATGTGATTTGTTACGGCAGCAGCAGAAACTCGGAGGGACCGCGGCCAGCCGCCAGGCTGAGAACGGACGAAGAGAAGTAGCGCGTACAGGATTGATCTCGCGTGTCCTGTCGGGCCCCGTCCTGGTTTCGTGTTCCTATTTAGTGGCTCAGGGCAACACAATTTGTTATCTTACAGTTCTGGAGGTCGGAAGTCAAAACTCAGCGTCGCCGGGCTGAGGTCAAGGTGTGGGCGGGGCCGCGCCCTCCGGGACACTTGCCTTCTGCAGCCCCCGGAGCCCCCGTGCTCCTGGCCCCTCCTCCCCCTTCCGAGCAGCATCCTGCCCCGTGTGGTGCTGTCTGAGCTCTGCCTCTTCCCCACGGCTCCTCTGACGCTCGCCTCCTGCCCCCGTCTCGCAAAGAGGCTGAGTCCACGGGGCCCACCCGGACTTCCCG
The DNA here is from genome assembly GCF_018350215.1 of Panthera leo. Classification (NCBI taxonomy): domain Eukaryota; kingdom Metazoa; phylum Chordata; class Mammalia; order Carnivora; family Felidae; genus Panthera; species Panthera leo. Next base: position 1,981,850 of record NC_056681.1, read on the forward strand.
GGGTAGCGTCCTCTCCCAGAGCCCCTAGCTGACTGCTATGCACTGGCAGGTTCCGGGGACTCGGGCCCGGGCATCTCTGGGGGGCCGCTGCTCTGACCACCGCGACCTGCCTTTCACTTAAGTGCACAGCCCTTGCTGCCGAGGGCAAGCTCTTTAGTACTGACTCATCGCAGCCAGGGAACGACTGATTCTTAAAAGCACCGATTTGTACGAGTGGAGACACGTATCCGGACAAGGGCCACCAGCAGATGATAAGACCAGTGGAGGCGGACCGACGGAGGACTGCACGTTTGCGGGTACGAAGCGTCACGCCGCAGCCCGCGTGCTGGTCATAAGGGGCGGGGGGGGGGGAGTCAGGTCTACAAGGACGGAAGGGGCTGTCAGCGCCCGAGCTCAGTGGGCAGGCTTACGTGGCCAGAGAGGGACAGCCAGGGGCTTCCTGATGGGACTCCTCCGCTCCAGCCGCAAAGCTCGTCCCCACGGAGGGACCCTGCAGGTCTAAGTCCCAGGGCACGGGAATTGTGGGAGAAGAGGAGCAAGACACATCGTGACGAGGTGACTGGACAAATCCGGCACGCGGGGCCAGATTCCGTCGGCCATCTGCCGCTGTGTCTACGACAGGTGGATGGTGGACGGGACGGTGGGATCCTCTAGAGTACGAGAGGTTCGAGAGATGCTACGACCAAAGGGATGCAGGGACCCCGTTCAGATCCAGGTCTGAAAAACCACCGCAGACAGACACTTTCAGGAAGGTTAAGGGGAACGGAGCACAGATTTGTACCGGAGACTCTGAAGGAAACACGGCCCGGGTCCGGTACGTGGTTACGTAAGCGGAACGCGTGTCTGAGGGCGATGCATCCTGACATACTTAGGGGTGGAGAATCACGAGGCCGGGGACTGAAAAACGCATTTCAGGCACAAGTGTGGATGGCGGGGGATACGGAACAGGCTCACGGCCGTCCGACTCCTGCCAGTTTCCACGGAAAGTAGTCGAACGTGCTTCTGCTTGGAGAGGAATGTATCTGCTGTGTCAGTTTTCGCTGCGGACCCCCGACTTGCTGGTGGCGGGGCCGCCCCGCTGATCCGACCTGAGCCCCCTTTCCCCCCCACCCAGGTCCATCCCCAGCAGCTCGTCTGTGAGCATTAGAAACCTTACACGCACTGCACCAAAGCCACGCCTTCTCAGCTACCGCGACAGAGGGGCTATTAAGTAGGACACGAAGGAATTTAAGAGCAGTGAGTAATATTAGGGGGTGGGCGCGGGGCTTCACGAGACCCCGGGGCCGGCCCCACGGCAGAGACCGGGGCTCTGGCCTGATGTCCCCATCGCCCTCTCCAGGCGTGGTCCCCGCGGGCTTCTGGGAGCCCCGCCCCACCCTCACCACGAGACGCCACGTCCTTCCGTGGCACAGGCCGTGTCACGACTGCCGTCTTCCCCTGCCCCTCACAGCCCTTTGAGGAGGGGCTTCACCTTGTGTCTCCGCACAGAGCCAGCGTGGGTCGGCCTGGGGCGGCGGGGGATGGTCTGACGCCTCCCTGGTCGCCCACCGCTGCCCATCACCTGGCACGCGATGCCGGGTGCTGCGAGGCGCGTGTTTGCGGGAGGGCCTTGATGTCACCCGGGCGGGACCCTCACCGGCCCCAGCGGGCGGCCAGTGTGGTGAGGCACGCTGGCCCGAACCATACCGGGGGACTTCAGGCCAGAGGCCACGAGCCCCTGTCCCTCCCAGGTGTGGGCTCGGTTCCTCTGTCCTGATGTCCGATCGCCTCCAGGCCCACAGCACACACCTGCACCCACGCTGTGTCCAGGGTCCCCCGGGGCCAAACGGCGGCTGGTGTCCCAGTGCCTCCCCCAGGACCCCCCGAGAGCCGGCTGGGGACGGGGCGACGCCACTTAAGTGTCATGGTTTTGTCCGCGAACCAGCCACCACAGGAAGTAATCTTTCTCCCTGTTTCTTGGTTCAAGTCCCCGGGGGACACGGACTAACGCTGCGTGTAATGCATTAAGATAGTGTCACCGGTCTGAGTGAGAACGCCTTCCAGAAACACTGTTACGGCCAGTAACCGTCTGTCGGAGGGCGAAATAAAACACGCTTGTAATGGGGAAATCGATAGGTAATCTGCCCCTCCAGCTTCCATCAGGGCGGCTGTGTGTGCTCCCTGGTCTCACCGTGGCTGCCTCCCCGGACGTGGCCAAGACCTTTAGCTGAGAGGCGAGGGGCTGGGGGCACCCTGCTGAGGGTGGATTCGGTTCTGGGCGGGAGCTGTCACCTGCAGGGCTGCGGGGCTGGTGGAGGGAGGGGCTTGTGGGGGCCGCACGCCCTGTTCCCCCCCGACCCCTGGTCCCCTGCCCCCCTGCGACCCCGCTTCGGCCTCTGGGAGCCTTACTGCTGCCGGGGGGGGGGGGGGGACAGAAGAGGCCAATTGTTGGCTTTTCTGCTTCAAAAGCTGAGGTCCAGGTGAGGCAGGAGAAAGGGCCTGTGATTGGTCTGCGCCTGTGGTTTTCTCCTTGGGAGAGATTGTGGTTTTGGGGTTGGAGGAGGGACAGAAGGGGGACGTGTGGGGAGAGGCAGGGGGCTCTCGAGGAGGCTGGGGATGGTGACAGATGCCCACCGGGGCTGGGGGCCTGGGAGCAGAGCGGCTGTGCCCCAGCTTGGCTAGAGCCTGAGAGACAGCAGGCCCAGTGGGGCTGGGGAGGAGGGGGCCGGGGGCGTGGGGGGCAGGGCAAGACCTGCCCGAGGGGACTGTGTATTTCCTCAGACTTCAGGGCCGAGGGACAACGCAGCCAGCCTGGGCCAGGGGGCTGAGGGCCAGGCTGGCCACACACATCTCTGCAGTGGCCCAGAGATGCTCTCCTCCCCTACCCGGCACCTGGTCAGCCCCGAAGGCAGAGGAGGTCCCAGGACTCTGGGGGGCACAGGGGCTGGAGACAGCAGCCGGGTGGTGTGACAGAAGGCAGGCACACCTCACGCACGCCTGCGGCGAGAACGTCTCCATGGCTCCTTCTCACGCCCCCCTGCAGACTGTCAACTCCTGCAGGCCGGGCAGTGATGTGTACCCAACACGGGGCCTGATGCCTCCAAGGGACCTGGGGACCCTGGTGGGATTGAGGTGACCTTCCTTGAACACTGGGGGACGGGTGGGGAGGCAGCCAGTCGGTGTCAAGACAGCAGCTGTTCCTGTCAGGTGAGCTCTCACTGCCTTCCAGGCGCTGTTCCAGGCGCCGCCCTGCCCTTCTCTGTCCAGGATCTACTGCGGTGTCAGCGACAGCCCTGCGCGTCCGGGGCACAGCGAGGGCGACTGGCCCGTGCCCGCGGTAAGGGAGCCAAGAGCCGGCCGCCTCCCCGGACTGCCCCCCACCGCCCGCGCCCCCTCCTGGCCACCCTCCTCTGCAAGACAACGTCTGAAAGGATGCTGTCTTTACCAAAGAGCGCAAAATTAACCCGAAGGTGCTTTCCAACACCCATCTTGCCTTAAAAAGACTTTGAACCGAGAGTCTGGAGGAAAGCCCCGGGTGGGTAACAACGCAAAGAAGGAAAAACGGAGAAGCGCGGTGCAGGTGACGGATGCCATCTGCACACGCGGTCCGGGCTCCGTGGGGACGGTGCGGCTGCCTGTGCGCCCAGCGTTAAGGGCCGTGAAACTCAGTCTTAGGTGCACGTGTGGTAGGACTCACTTGTGACTTCTGACGAGCGCGCAGTCCTGTCTCCCGGACCGCGCTGGGGACGCAGGAGTCCCCCCAAGCCCCTCACCCTGCCCCCCCGTCGTCACACCCCCATCCCCAACACTGGTCTTGACATTTGTCTATAAATTGCGACACCAAATCCTGGATCAACACAGCACCGGGAAGGGAAGGCACAGGCCTCAGCTGTTCAGAAAAGTACATGACAAATCTTCAGACGTTAGACAAACAAGTCCCGCCATGCCGGACGAGGAAACACTCCTTCGTGGCTGAGCTGGATTTATCTCCGGGATCCAGGGATGGGGTTCACCCATTCCTGGACTGAGGCAGCGATGTGGCCTTCAGGGAGGGGACAGGAGAGTGGTCTCTGGGGGGCTGGGGGGGGTGTGGCAGGTCAGGCCGCCCAGTCCCTGGAGGTCACACGGCCAGGTCCTCGGGAGCCCGCCTCCGGTCCAGCAGGTGGGTCCCAGGGTCGCGGCCCGGGGCGGAGCTCGCCACGGCTGGCGGGAAGTGAGGAGGGCACCCACCTTAACCACGGTGACCATGCCCTCGTTGGTGACGGGGTCCGTGCGGATGCTGAAGTGCCCCGAGGGGTCCCCGCTGATGATGCGGTAGAAGGCGTTCCAGTTTGGCGAGTGGGGCTGATCTCGGTCCATCACGGTCAGGTTTGCAACCACCACCTCCACCTGGTTTTCGGGTACCTCCCCTGCGTACTGCAGAACACAAGGAGAGAGTGTTCTCATCCTGTGGGCCCCTCGACCAGCCCCAGGGATGCACCCCCTGTCGCCCACAAGTGGGCCCATTTGGCGCGCACGGTGGCTGCTGAGAGCCCTCCGGGCCCTCCCCCCCGCCCCCGGCCGGCCCGGGGCTCAGAACCGTACCCACCACCTTCAGACCAAGGCTCACGGGCACCTGCACACACGTGCGCACCGGCCTCCCTCCTGAACCCCCTTCAGACCTTCCCCGTGTGCCCGGAGGCCCGTGTGACAGCTGGGCACACGAGACACCACAGCACGTGCTCGCAGCGTGCAGGGCTTCCCGGGAGAATCCTGCCCGGGCTCCCCGCCCCCCCCCCCCCCCCCCCCACCGTCCTGGCACCGTGCCGGGTGCTGCCCATGCCGTCTCCTCAGGGTAACCCTGTTCTCACCCCCATTTTACAGATGAAGCAAGAGAGGTTAAGAGACCCTGGGGCACCACAAAGTGGGGGGCAGAGTGTCAGTCCTGAGGACCAGCCCCCTGTCACCGTGGGCCGGGTCACCGGCCGGGCAGGAAGGAATCCAGAGACAGTCTTGGGAGTGGCCCCAGGCAGCCTGGCTCCCAGCCCTCGTCCTCCCGGGCCCCCTCCGTGCCTGCCTAGTTTCAGCGGAAGTGGCGCCCGAGCCTCACAGGACTCCCCGTCACCACCACCCGCAGCGCACAAGGCCTCCCGGCCACGCTGCCCTGTGCCCACCCGGGGGCCGCGGCCCCAAAACGCCCTTTCGCCCCCCAGGACAGGCATGGCGTCGCTTTAGGCGGAGGACGGTCTTCCTGTGCCCCCAGGGAGTGGCGGGCCTTGGTCTCTGCTCCAGAACGAACTCACCACCCCTGAGTGCGTTTCGAAACGCCCGGCAGGGGGTGTCAGGCAGCCGGTCACGCGTCCTCCACCACCGTGGAACCAGCCGTGCGTTCACGGCTCGGACGCTGCGGCTGCCATCTGGGTTCTTTGACACTCTGCATCCGGGGCTGACGGCAGCCCAAGGGCCAGGCCCCTACACACGGGGCCCCCGTGCGGGGCTGGCTGGCTCTGAGGGGACCCCTCCCCCCGGGCGACGGACGCCAGCTGGTGGGTGTGGCATCCGGCCTCCGGTTCTCTCCCTCGGGAGCTTGGGTCATCCTGGGAGAGACCGGGCCCCTCCAGCCCGGCTCTGGGCCTGGATTGCCGCACCGGTTTCTGCCCCGGGGCACTCGAAGATTCGGGCCTCAGCTGGTCGTTGGCGAGGGGGTTCTGGGTGCAAAGAACAGAAAATTGGGCCACGGTGGCTTGAACACAGGGGTTGACTTCCCAGAACCGGGAGCCTGAAGGCCGAGGGTGGCCATCGGTGGTTCTGTGGGTCAGTGACGTCGGGGCTGGTGGCTCTGCTCTTTCTGGCTTCCTGGAGGTCAGAACCCTGCAGCTCGGCCAGTGTGTGCTTGGTGTGCGGCTCCGGGGACCTGGGGCCTCAGGCCCAGCGAAGGAGGAACCCGAGCCCCGGCAAGGTCGGCTGCCTCCGGGGCTGCAAAGGGCTCTGTTCAACCCAAGGCAAGAGCACAGACCTTCACCTGCACTTCACAGGCTCAGGAGAGGCTCCTGTGTCAGCCTCCTGGACTTTGGGCATCGACGTCCTGCCGGGAACACCACAGCCCAGCCGCTCAGGCGCCCACAAAGGGCCCTCGTCACCTGGTCCTCGCAAGTCTTCAAACCCTGATAGCATCACCTGGTCAGCAAGAACAATCGTGAATTTATCCAAGAAGGATCTCTCCCACCAGGCCCTCAGACGCCGTCCCACGCAGCAGCACGAGATCCTATCGTGGGATTCGGGGGTGCCGGAGCCGGTGACCATTCCGAGCTAATGGCCTGCGGCCGCTCCCGTTCCTCCAGCAGGTCCCGGTCGCCGCCGTCCTCCCGAGCCTGCCTCCACCAGCGGGAGCTGCGGCCCCAGAGGCCGGCCTCCGGGAGGCGCACTGGTGGGCGCTCTTCCCTCCATCCCCAGGGCCCCGGGGACTCAGCCGGGAGCAAGGGGGCCGGCCCCTACCCTCGTGGGACTGTGGGGTGCCACAGTGCACAGCATCAAGGTCCTGGCAAGGGACAGCAGGGCTATTCAGCCCAGTGGCCAGAGACCCAAGGTGGATGGGGGAGGCGGAGCCCTGCCTGACTGTGATCCCAGGCACTTGTTGTCAGGGAGGGAGCGGCCCTGCCATCGCTGTGGGTGGGGTGGGGTCCTGGGGCGGAGAGGCCTCAGGTAGAGGACCATGGGGGCAGGGCATTCAGAGGGCACTTTGCCGAGCCTTGGCCACGAGGCCTGGAGAGTACAAGGGAGGGTTGGGGGGCTGGGGGCCAGGAGGCGGGTCATCCTGGGGGGGGGGCACAGGGCTGCTTCGGGCAGTGTGTGCGTGCGTGTATGCATGCGGGGTGCCCCGGTCCCTGGAGCTCTCGGGAGGAGCGCAGGTGTGGGGTGACGCCCCCCAGTGGTCCTCAGGGAGGTGGGAGCCGGGCAGAGGAAGGAGCGGAAGGCCTGGAGCCGGCACAGCGGCCCCCCTGCATTCGTGGGGGGGGCGGTGGGGGAAGGGAGACTCAGGGCCCCCTGTTGGGGCCAGTCTGCTAACCTCACTGAGCCAGCAGGCCTAGGTCCCACCGCCTGGTGTCGCTTGAGCCTCCGGGAGACACACCTCCTGCTGGTGGACGCTCCCCCGGGCCTCCCTGCCGCACCCAGGGCCACGCCCTCTGCCAGACGTCACCGTGTCCCCAGTGCCGGAGGCGCTCTTGGAGGCTGTGACCACCCGGGGGGCTGCTGACCTGGGCTGAATGAGAACCGAGTTTGTCATCCACAAAACGGGCACGCTGCCTCCCCCGAGGCTCGGGGATGGAGAACGGGCACGAAGGGCCTGGCACACTGCCCGGCCCGGCTCCGGGCCCTGAGCACAGCTCCCTGGCCGCAGAGGGAGGGCCCAGCTCCCCGGGAGTGGAAAAGAGCACCTACCACACCGGGCGAAGCCACCTGCCCGAGGGAGCCCGTCCAGGTGGGCGCAGGCCTGGCTTGGCCTCAAGCAGCCGTGGAAGCTTAAGGGGGTCCCTCGGCCCCTCTGAGCGGGTTTCCTCAACTGAAGACCGGGGCCAGGGACGCCCGCTGCCCACCTCCCAGGCGGCAGGGGGGAAGCCGGCGAGCAACGTGTGCCCTCCCCAGACCGTCTAGGAATTCAGAGGTAGGGATGACCCAGAGCATCTGTGGTCCCGGGGCCTCGGCGCCCGGACTCTCGTGAGGGGCTTGGTGGGAAGGGAGGCCTGGCAAACGACAGGGCCAAGTTCAGGCCATAGCCCGTCTTGTTAATAAAGTTTGATCGGCACACAGCCACGTCCCTTCATTTACACGTTGCCTGTGGCGGGGTTCACTGATTGCGACCTGGAGCTCCCAGACTTGGAAGTGATGGCTTTGCGCCCTTTACAGAAAAGATCGCGGACCCCTCTCCAGGCCGCGATGCTCCCCACCTCGGTGATTCAGAAATGGCACGTGGCCTCCACCAGCCAGCCGGGGCTCACCGAGTTCTGGTGCTGTCTCTGGCCTGGGTGTTGCGCCCACACCTGCCTGAAAGCGTTGGGTGCGGTGGGGCCGCCATCCGCAGCCTGAGGATGCCAAGCCCAGAGGAGGCGTGTCCCGAGGGAGGCTCCCGGCGGCTCGTGGGGCCTGGGTCCAGCCGTGCCTGAAGTCAGTGCTTGGTTTTTGGCTTCTGAGACCCGAGGAGTTTTCTTTTTGGTTAAGTCGCCAGAGTCAGTAACTTTCTGGTTAAGTTTCTTTTTGGTTAAGACTGTTAGGCTGCCTGGCTGTCTGGCGCCTTCCGAATCCCTTTATTTTCTACAAACTTGCTTTCGCAGCTTCCTCTACGGCCACGAGCTGGTCAGGTGGCCTAGGACCTGCCGGTCGCATGCGCCTGCCTGATTCCGAAGCAAGACGGAGAGGCCCCGTGCTCTGGCCCCTACGGGGATGGCACCCAGTTCAGCGTGGGCAACAGGAGGGGCTCCTCCGGCTGGAGCCTCCGTGCCCGACACGGCGGGCCCTCGGGTCTTGTGACCGCTCACAGCCTCTGGCAGCTTTCCTCCCTGTTTAGATGACTGGGGTGGGTCCGGGCAGTGTCACCTAAGAGCCGGGCTTTGGGTGTGCCCCCGTGGGTCACCACAGCTGGCCCGATGGGCACCTCTGTCTGCTCTGCTCTGTCTCTGGGGTGTGGGGTCCGTCCCAGAGCTTCACGGCACAGGCGAGACCTGTGTGTCCCAGAGCCCGATTCCTCCCAGACTCTGGGTGAAGTTTATTCCAAGAGTCTATTTTAATTCATGCGAGTTTAATAAAGGTTCACAAAGAAGGGCCTTAAGCTGATAAATCTGGCTTAGGATTTTCTTATTAACCTTCCCCTAGCCATAATGAGTTTTTAATTTAATTTTTTCTGGTTTTCGGGCACAGGGAAAGCCTCTCCCATGCCTCATGGGATGTGAAGGCAGATATTTGGGAGAGAAGGAATTTTAAGATCACCGGAACACAGTGTCTCGCCTAGATGGTAATCCAGAATTCAAATGTAGCCCCATCCCCGGGGGCGGGGAGGATTTCATCTAGCACAAACACAGCTCCGAGGCAGAAATCTGCAGGGCTCCCAGGGGAAGGTCACATTAGCATAGAGGAGGATTTGGGTGGGGACAGTGAAGCCCAGCAGGATTCAAGAGAGGACGGAGAACGCCAGCCTGTCCACACCCCACAGCATAACCCGTGAGGCTGTGTTTTTGTTTCTGTTCCGATCACTTGGAACCATGGCTGGTCCGAAATGTCCTAAAAGACGCGTGCGTGGGCCGGAGGACTTGACCCTCCCCCAGCCGCCTCTTGGGATGTAGGACACCCCCTCCTCTCCAGTCTGCACCCCCTCCTCTCCAGTCTGCACCCCCTGCACTGGTGGGGCATCTAACCGGGAAGGAGGGGTGCCCTCCCTGACCTGGAACTCGGGGACGTGCCACAGTCATTAGCAGAGCCTGGAGAGCTGGCCCCGGGAGTCCCCGTCTGGCCAGGATGGGGCTGTGGGTGCTGGGTGGGCACCTGGGGAGGGGTCTCCGTGGAGCCCCCCCCCCCCCCCCCCGGGCACACACCAGCACTGCCCCTCCATTTGTCCTTGGCTTCTGCTGGCATATGTAACTACGGATGCGCCTCTGGACATTCCAGTGGTTTTATTGTTTAGAATTTACTTTTGTATCCAGTAAAATCATGATGGTTTCTGCTGGGTTGTAAGTTCAGATCAGAATCAGATTGGAGGACCAGTGGCCCTGATCCAGAAGCAACCTGAAGGCTGTCTTTATTCACCCTGCACATCACAGGGGAGGGACAGAGGCTCTGGGGGCCAGGATGCTCCCCTGAGCCTCTGTCCCCACCCCGAGGAGCTGTCCCCCACCTCACAGGTGAGGAAACAGGCACGGGGCCTCCCGGACTTGCCTGAGGTTAGCGACTGGTCTGTGTGGGAGACCGGTTAGCAGCCGGGACTCTGGCTCCAGCCTCTGACCCCCATATCTGCCTGCAGTCCGGCTGGGTGGGGACCCAGGGGGTCGAAGAACGTGTCATCTTTGGGAAGTGGACACAGGCATGGCAGGAAGGGCTTGTGGTGGGATGTGATGTCGGGTGGGGACTGGCGCTCCGGCCTGCCGTCTCTCGGTGCTCGGAGGAGATCCGAGTAACTATTTATGACAGAAGTTTGCACCGAGTGTCCGTGCACAGTTAAGGGTGTTCAGTCCGTGCCCGTTTTGAGATGCCAAATTCTTTTTTTTTTTTTAATTTTTTTTTTTCAACGTTTTTTATTTTATTTTTGGGACAGAGAGAGACAGAGCATGAACGGGGGAGGGGCAGAGAGAGAGGGAGACACAGAATCAGAAACAGGCTCCAGGCTCCGAGCCATCAGCCCAGAGCCTGACGCGGGGCTCGAACTCACGGACCGCGAGATCGTGACCTGGCTGAAGTCGGACGCTTAACCGACTGCGCCACCCAGGCGCCCCTGAGATGCCAAATTCTTATTCTCAGGAACTCATGCTGAGTTCAAATCTCTCCCTTCTCCTGGGTTTGTGGACGTAAGTCGAAAAGCTGAGGAGACCTGGGATTCACAGGACCTGGGGGGCCAGAGCGGGCCCACTTTCAGGCGCTGCGGGCCCAGCCAGCCCCGGGGAGGGCTGAGTTCGCTGGGGGCCAAGTGCTGGCCTCCACACTCACTGTCCTCCTGTCCCATCTCCAGAGAACGGGGCGGGGGGGGGGGGGCACCATGATCACATGCCCTTTTGTCTTTAACACTGACTTGAATTTAACTAAATTACTTAATTTAACCACATTAATTGTTTTCACATGTAATCTCATCCATGCTTCTCTGGGGACGGGAAGCAGGCCATGCGGTCACCACATACAGCGGGGGCGCCGGGGGGGCTCAGTCGGTTGAGCATCCGACTCCTGACTTCGGCTCAGGTCATGATATCCCAGGGTCATGGGATCGAGCCCCGAGTCAGGCTCTGTGCCAAGAATGTGGAGTCTGCTCAGGATTCTCTGTCTCTCCCGCTCTCTCTGCCCCTCTGCTGCTCTCTCTCTCAAAGAGACAAGAGGAAACGCGTCTTATCAGCTGCCAAGTTTTAAACTGCCATAATAATGCATCTTGATGGCTTCTATCCACCCCCCCTCCCCCGCCAACAGATGAGGAAACTGGGCTGACAGGGAGAGTTAGTGACTTCGCTGTGAGTCCCTCGTCTGCAGAGTGAGAGCTGGGGCAGGACTCCAGTGTGTGAAGGCGGGGGCCTGCTTGTGCTGCTGCGACGGGCTGGCCGCCGCCCGTGGCACGTTCAGAGTGCAGCACGGTTCCAGGCGTAAACCTTCACGGACACCAGTGGACCCTCCTGACATCCCCTTGGGACCGATGACACTTTTGTGTAAAGTGGGGACATTGAGAGAGGTCCGGCTCTCAGCCCAGGTTACAGGGCTAGGAGGGACCAGGCGGGGGGCTCGTGAGGGGCCTCCTGACTCCAGGCGAGTCAGAGGGAGGGTGGCTGAGCTGGTGGCAGGGGCCTGGGACCCCAGCTATCCAGGCTTCACTCCGGGACCCGAGGACGAAGCCAGCAGGAGGTCCTCGGGGCTGAGTGCGTCCTGGGGGCCACCAGCCCCCCGGCCCAGCTGACCCCCACGTTCACCCTCGAGGGGTGCTGAGTGTCCAATGGCCGTACAACCCGCCAGCCCTGCGGCGGGGGCACCTCGCGGCAGCACACGCACAGGGGAAATGACTTTTAATTAACATTTAAGGGTAGGAATTGGATCATGCAAATCCCCCCATCTCCTCAGCTTCTGCTGATTGTTCTTGATTAAGCTCGATAAAAATAGCCTGGCTGTGAGGGGAGGCGGCCGGCCCTCGGCCCCGCCCACCACCCCTGTGCCAAGCAGCCTCCTGGGCCCCACCTGTCACCCGTCTCCAGGGACACACCATGGGCCACCCTGACCCCCGAATCTAACCCACGACTGCCATGTGACTCAGTTACCAGGACGTTAGCACATGGGTGGGGGGGGCGCGCACACTCCTGCCCGGAAACTGGTCTCCCCCCCACCCCCCGCCGCAGCGGCCTTCGGGTCTGACCGTAGCGAGGCCGCCTCCCTGAGCGCTGTCCTGGCGGACGTCAGGATCCGAGGTACCGCTGAAGCACTCCTCCTTGACTCTCGGACCCTGAGCCCACTCCAGGCCTGGGGCCTGCCCGAGGCCGGCCGGGGCACAGGAGGAGCAGGCGGGACGTTCCAGGGAGCCAGGCTGTGCCCACCAGCCCTTTGCCTGGACGGGGGTCACGTCTGGGGTCAGATGCACCTTCTCTCCAGGGTCTCTGTGCGCTTCTGTGGCGCCCGCTTCTCAGAGGTGTGTGCGGATCAAGGGTGCCCTCCTCCTGGTGCGTCCCCCCTCCTGGTGCCCCACACAGCGCTCCCTCCCCTCGCTCCCTCCCCGGCCCTCCCAGGACTGGCACTTGGGGGAGCCCGCGGGGGTTTCAGTGCGGCTGCGTGCGGAGGGGAAGACGGGGTTCGGGCTGGCAGAGCTGGGCTGGGGCTGGGCCGGGGGGCAGAGGTGGTCCCCCCACAGGCCTGCCCGCAGGAGCGGGTGTGGGCAGCCGGGGGCCCTCGCTGTGGCTGCTGAACGTGCTCCGCCTCAGGAGGGGACAGGACAGCCACGTGGCAGAGGCGGGGCCCGAGGCAGCAGGCGCTCTGGGTTTGACAGTCTCGCTGTGTGACCTCGGGCAGCCCGGAACTAGCCCTCTGGGCCTCAGTCGTCTCTGGTGGAAAAAGGGGCAGTGGCCATGTATGTGATGACCACCGTGGCCACGTCAGGGAAAACCTCTCAGGAAACACAGAAGCTTCTAGGTGTGACCACCAAGGCCACGTCGGGGGGAAAAGTCCTCTTAGGAAACACAGAAGCTTCTAGGAGTGACCACCAAGGCCACATAGGGGGGAAAGTCCTCTTAGGAAACACAGAAGCTTCTAGGCGTGACCACCAAGGCCACGTCGGGGGAAAAGTCCTCTTAGGAAACACAGAAGCTTCTAGGAGTGACCACCAAGGCCACATCGGGGGGAAAGTCCTTTTAGGAAACACAGAAGCTTCTAGGCGTGACCACCAAGGCCACATCGGGGGGAAAGTCCTCTTAGGAAACACAGAAGCTTCTAGGCGTGACCACCATGGCCACATCGGGGGCGGGGGGGAATCCTCTTAGGAAACACACAGAAGCTTCTAGGCGTGACAGCCATGATGCTACGGCTCCGTCCCCGGTCCGGGCGGCCATCTGCAGACACAGCAGTGGCACGGGGACACGGAGGACACGCGATGGTGGCCAGTGCACGTGGCTGTTCCGTTTCTCCTTCCCGCTCCGACGACTCTGTGTGAGCCTGACGTTATTCCCAAACGAGCACTGAAAACATCCCAAGGCCACTCAGAATCTACGGACACGGGAGGGTCTCAGACACATCGTGAGTGAAAGAACCCAAGTCGGAGAACACCAGGTACAGAGCGGGGCGCGAGGTGGAGGCGGCGTGGGGCGGAAGGGGACGCCTTCGTCACGGTGGCTCCCTTGGTACCTTTTCAGTTACGCTACCGTGTGTGCGAACTACCTGGTTGGAAGCTCAGCCTGGTCTCCACTCTGCCTAGAACTCGTCCGTGGGCCTTGTGCGTAGAGCCGCACACGCGGTCATGGCGGCTTGCTTGGCTCACGCTCCGTATCTGGACTTGGGATCAGAACAGGCCCCTCCGTTCCTGACGCCAAGAGGGATTAACTGGCTCACCCCCTGGAGCCGGACCGGGCTGGCCGCCTGGACTGCATCAGGGAGGGAAGAAGGATACGCAGCCGCCCAGGTTCCTGGGATAGTGATGCCGTGAGAGAAGCAGAGAAGACCCAGCTGGCTGGGGACGGCACCGAGACAAACTTCATGAGCAACCGGGGACCACACACGGGCGGTGTATCCGTCGCCCGGGCGGGAAGAGCTAGCTGGAAGCCTCCCCCGAGGGGAGGACGCTCTGCCCAGGACCCTCAATCGGGACCCCACCCGGGCCGTTCACCGTGGGGCCTCCCCAGCAGGGAGGCTGGATGTGGTGAGCGCCCGATCTGATGCATGAACCCTTCTCTCTCCTTCTCATTACTCTCTCCCCCTTTATGTTTACTCTGTTTACTTCCATACATTCCCTTTCCCTTATAATCAATACAGTTTTCCTCTATGAAACAAAGTTTAGCTATCGTGAACTACTGTCATTCAGAACAATCTTTAAAACAGAGAAAGTGATTAAACGAAGGAGGGCATGCACGGACGGGGTGCTCACAGATGGTCCAAAGATCTGAGCTGGCCACGGGGGACCCCCAGGAACGCGGGAGATTGTCCGACCGCGCGGGTGCAACCACAGACGTGGGCTCCACGGGCGTTCTGTTGGATGAGAGAAGCCTGGCTCCGCAGAACTGTGCGGCCCGCGTGACTCCATCCACGTGATGTCGTAGGACAAGCAAAGGTCACCTTGGCGATGGACGCAGGGGTGGGGGCTGCCTCTGGGGACGGGCACGGGCTTGTGCTCCTGGCCGGTGGGAACGTTTCCGGGAAGGTCCGTGCGTTATGCCGCATTCCCGTCACACCTCAACAGCATCGGCAAGATCTCCATCCGACTCGAAGCCGGAGACCAAGAGGTCTCTCTGGGAGCTCTTGCCTGGAGCCGATGGGCTGTGTCTACTTTGGCTCCTGGTGTATTAGGCAGCGGCCGACCATCTTGGGCGTAAAAGAATCAGGCTGTTTGGGGGCAGGAGGGTGGGTGCAGGCTCTGGTCTGCCCCATGCCGGAGCCCTCTGCCTTTCCGCCTGTCGCTGCAGCCACCGGGGTCTATGCCATCGCCTGCCCTCCCCGGGTGGCCACACCTTCTCCAGGGCACCTGGGTGCAAGTGCGGACCAGGATCTCGAGGCAGGTGGGGGCTCTGAGCATCCTGTCCGGTCTCTGGGAGCTTTTGCCAAACCCCGTGGTGGCTGGAGGTGACCAGGAGGGCTGGGCTGAGTCCTTGACTCCCCGGGTCGCTATGGTGGCCCATGCCCGGAAGCATATCCTTCACTACCAACAGGGACAGCTGGCTTGGTTTCCTTCTGCTCTGTTCCCGTGGCGACAGTGGAGGTCCCGAGGCTGTTTCCTGGGGATCCTGGCGGTCAGGAGGGCTGGTGCCACCGCCCCAGCACACAAGGGCTCGCAGTTGGCACCAGGACACGAGCGTATCCCTGGGAACAGTGTCCTCTTGCCTGGGCACCCGCCCGAGACCACCTGAGACCCCTGAGGCGGAAGGTGGGTTCTGAGTGTCCAAGGTGCCCACCCACTCGGCGCAACCGCCAGGGTCGATGTCAGATGCCTGGCGTGGTGCTGGCTCCGCTCCTCACTGCAAGGTCACCTCTGGTAGGCGTCCTGCTCCCGAGGGTGCTGTGGTCAGGCGCTAGCGCGGGCCTGGCGTGTCCGGAAGACAGCCAGGTCTGCCCGGCCAGGTGTGTGCCAGGCCCTGCTGGGGCCTGCAGCCTGGGCATTATTCTCCTTCCAGGGTCGCTCGGGGCCGCTTCACCCATGTCCAGACTCCCCGGGACATTGGCCCAGGGCCTTTCCTGCCATTGCCCACTGGCCCAGGAGAGCAGGTGGCCGCGGAAGCCAGCCCGCTCCTCGCCAGGTGGGCTGTGGATCAGCAGCTCCGCCCGCGTGCAAGCTACCGTCCGCCCGCTAGATGGCGCTGCGCCCCCACAGGCAAGGCCACCCCGCCGGGTTCCGGGATGTGGGAAGTTGGGGAGGGGGGTGGAGGTACAGGGCTGTGGGGTCTGGGGACTCTGTGATTCGGGGACAGGAGCGCTCGGGGCGTGGGGTGTGGGGAAGCAGGAGGAGAGGATGCTTGGACCCCAGGGAGGCTCTCGTCTCCCAGACTCTGGCCTGTGAGATGTCTTCCTGGCGCTGACCGGCCTTCTCGGGGAGAAGGAGGGGTCTCCTCTTTGTTTCCCCACCGCCTTCCCCTCCCCCCTCCCCCCTCCCCCCTCGCTGCACAGCAGGTGCAGCTTCTGGGCTCCAATCCCAGCCGCTCCCACTTACGGGCTAGCAGTGAGAGTCTGGGCAAGTGACTTCGTGTCTCTGAGCCTCTGTCACTGAGGGACTGTCGGGCGAGGGCCCTGACCCTCACAAGGTTGGGGGGACCAGAGCCTGGCAGGGGAAGGCTCCCAGCGTGGCTTGTGCTGTCGCCATTACTGTCACTGTTATTGCCGTGGCCCCCTCACCCAGTCGGCCCTCCGGGAGCCTGGACCCCAGCAGAGGCGGTGGCTCTGAGAGGCCATCCCGAGACCTTGGGGTGGCAGCCGCCAGCCAGCACCACTCTGGGGGCCCTTGCTGACCTGACCCTCCCTCCCGCCCATCCTGGCCCCTGCACCCGCCACACCTGAGGACGGGCGCCTGCCCTGGTGGTGGGGCACAGCGCTGCTCACCAAGGACCTGGGCAGTCATCCGGGGAGGGTGTGGACCAGTGAGTGGGGAGAGAGCAGGGCCGGCCCCCCGAAGACGGCTGGGTGGCGCAGGAGGGGGGTCACCAAACGTGCCGGGCACTGAGTGGGCCGTGAGGATTTCCTGGGGAGGGGCTCCTGGCGGGGCAGCGCCGTTGAATCTGTGACCCCGGGGCCCTGCCCCTGGGATGTGCCGGCATGAGCGCAGCTGGTCTCTGTGACTCGTGGGCTCTAGACTCAGAACGGAGGCGCATGAATGCCCACCAAGCGCACTTGGCACTCAGGCCGGGAGCAGCCTGGTGTGGGCAGGTCTGCCTGAGGGGGAGGAACGCCCGGCGTGTCCCCACCCTCCACGACGTTCTGCTCACGGCAACGTTCTGCTCCTGCAGGAGCCCCCCCCCCCCCCCCCCCCCAGGAGGTCGCGTTGCACACACGGCCACATGCAGCCGCACGCGTGCCTCCCAAAGCGACCGGGCCCCCAAACCACGGGTCAACTCCGGAGAGAGTGTCCAGCCCAGTCTGTCCCGGGCACTTCTCAGAGCGTCAGCTGCGGCTCAGCATCGGGCCTCGCGGTGCCGGACTGGAGCACACGTCCCCCCCGCACCCACCCCCGGAGGCAGAGCCTTGGCAGGCCCTCCCGCCTGTCTCCCGCCGCAGACCCCGGGGAGGCCCCCTCCGCGTCAGCCTCCCGCTGCCCGTCCCTCCATCACACTCAGGGAGGGGAGAAGCGGCACGAGCCGCACCCGACGGCCGTGAGCTGCGTACCCACCGTGCTCGTGGTGAACTCTGGCGGGTTGTCGTTCACGTCCGTCACCGAGATGATGGCCGTGGCCGTGTTCGACAGGCCGTAGTTGAGGTTCCCTTCCATGTCTGTGGCCTGGACAATGACTGTGTACTGCTGCACTTTCTGGAGGGACAGGGGCGGGAGGGAACGGGCATCAGTTTGGGTCTCGGCCCGTCCTTTCCATCAACACGCACGCTCCCCGCGGCCAGAGAGCACGGGGGGCCGAGAGCACCGTGTTGCGTGGGGTTCGGGAAACCAGGGATGGACACTTTGCAGAGACAGGGGCAATCCCACGGACACGCCAGGGCTCCATGAGCCGCCCTCAGACCGGCCTCCACATCCGCGGCTCAGAACAGGGTTCTGAGTTTACGGTTTCGTGCCATCGTTTCCTCGTTGTCTGTGCTCACCAAACGGAGCTCCGGGAGGCCACGGCTGTCTTACTCACCACCGTGTCCCCAAAGCCGACTGCAGTGCCCAACACATAGAGCATTAAATGTTCCTAAGTGACCGTCGGTGACAACAGAGATGCTGAGGAATAGCGAGCTTGTCCACTGAGGTCCCTTGGTGCCCGATAAGGCGTCTGGATATTTGTGGACAGCTGGGAGCCGCTGAGGGGCCTGGAGAGAAATCACGTGACCCAACAAGCGTATACAAGGGGTCAGCAAACTACGGGCCTCGGGCCAAATCTCCCTACCACTGGTTCTTTAATCTGTAAATAAAGTTGTACTGACACAGGGCCACGTCCACTCATTAGCGCGCTGTCCGTGGCTTGTTTCTGCACGACAGCAGCTGAGTGGCTGTGACAGAGATCACGTGGCCGGAAAAGCCTACAACGGTCACTGTCTGGCCCTTGACAGAAGACGTGCGTCAGCCCTGGGCTCTGACACCAGACAGCATGAGCCGGGTACCCCCGGGGCAGGCTGGGCAGGGACACCACAAGCTTCTCCGGGAGCCAGGGCGGGGGAAACCGGGGGAGGCTTCTGGAAGAGGAGGGATGTGCTGCCCGGAGGTGACAGCGTGGCAGCCCCTCCCCAAGCTGGGAGGAGCGTGTCTGGGCTCACGAAGTCCATCTGGCTGGGCCCTGGACTGGGGTGGGGGCTCTGGGGGCTCGGGAGCGTCCACACACTGTTTCCCACCTAGAACCTGCCCTGTCCTCCCACCAGTCAAGGCCACTGTCCCATGTGACCGTGGCCCGGGGGCCCGGTGCAGCCCACTCCAGGGTCAGGACGCGTGTGGGGGTGGGGGGTGTGCTGGCTCCTGGCCCCCATCCTCCCCCCACTTCCTCCCCCTGGCTGTCACTCCGGGTGGTGACAGGAGCCCCTGGAGGAGCAGGAAACCGCTCCTCTGTGCACGCCTGGGTCACTCCTTCTAGGGGACTGATCCGCTGGGTGGGGGGTGGGGAGGCACAGTCAGGGCTCCTCAACAGGCCTTCCAGGGCGACAGGCACGAGGGGAGGGGCCGAGAGGCGCGGCGGCACGGGGGCCGGCCTGCCAGGCTTCAGTCCCCATCTGTGAGAGGCTGTGTGCCTGGACTCCAGCCTAGTGCCTGGTACACAGTAGACCCTCGATCAGTGTTTGTTAAGTGAATTGAGTAAATGCCGAAAACAGCTGACACTTGTGAAAATGGATAGAACTTGCAACCAAGGAGACGTAAAAAAATAATAGAAATAGCTTCACTCTGGTGCTGTGCCACGTTCAAAAGTTTTCTCACAAAAGATAAACCTTTACTTCCTTCCCTTCTTCCTCTCTGTCATCCATTTACCCATCCATCCACCCACCCATCTCTCCATCATCCATCCACATATCCGTCTATCCTTCCCATCCACATATCCATCATCCATCCCTCCCTTCCTCCCTCCGTCCACCCATTCATCCCTCCATCCACCCACCCATCCCTCCATCATCCATCCATCCATCCCTCCATCCCTCCCTCCCTCCATCCACATACCCCATCCCTCCATCCCCCTGTCCCTCTATCCTCCTATCCATCCAGCCTTCCACCCATCTACTCACCCATCCATCCATCCACCCACCCATCCCTCCATCATCCATCCCTCCCTTCCTCCCTCCCTCCCTCCCTCCCTCCATCCACATACCCCATCCCTCCATCCCCCTGTCCCTCTATCCTCCTATCCATCCAGCCTTCCACCCATCTACTCACCCATCTATCCATCCACCCACCCATCCCTCCATCCACCCACCCATCCCTCCATCCACCCACCCATCCCTCCATCATCCATCCCTCCCTCCCTCCCTCCCTCCCTCCTTCCCTCCCTCCCTCCCTCCTTCCCTCCCTCCCTCCCTCCATCCACATACCCCATCCCTCCATCCCCCTGTCCCTCTATCCTCCTATCCATCCAGCCTTCCACCCATCTACTCACCCATCCATCCATCCACCCACCCATCCACCCACCCATCCCTCCATCCACCCACCCATCCCTCCATCATCCATCCATCCATCCCTCCATCCCTCCCTCCATCCCTCCATCCACATACCCCATCCCTCCATCCCCCTGTCCCTCTATCCTCCTATCCATCCAGCCTTCCACCCATCTACTCACCCATCCATCCATCCACCCACCCATCCACCCACCCATCCCTCCATCCCTCCCTCCCTCCATCCCCCTGTCCCACCATCCACCTATCCATCCAGCCCTCCACCCATCTACTCACCCATCCATCCATCTACTCATCCGTCCATCCACACCCCCATTCATCCCTCCACCCACCCATCCATCGATTCCCCATCATCCATCCTGCCTCCTTCCCTCTCTCCTGCTAACCACCCGTCATTTATGTCAGGAGAACCGCAACCACCCCATGAGGTGGCTGACATCTTCTCCTCTGTGCCGGGCACAAGGGAACTCAGAAGGAGGTAGAGGCTTCCCCTTGGAGGTGCATCAGAGATGGCTCTTGAACGAGGAGTGTAGGGCTCACCGGAGAGGGAAGCTCGGACAGGCAGTGTGAACAGCAGGAGCAGGAGGCCCAGTGAAATGAGCCCAGCACGTGGCCCTGCCCACGTGGCCCTGCGTCTTCTCACACCGGGACCGCCGAGCGCACCAGGGGCAGGAGGTCGTGCCGGTGGGGATTCCGGACACCCGTCGTTCTTTCTGGCTTTTGTCGTGGACAAAATGCATATGGAGCCAACGGTGCCCACACGGCAACATCAGTGAAGACACCTAGCGGGTCTCTTTCCGAGCGGACGGTACACGGAGAGCATGGCCGGCACCATCCTCGACGGACTGCCCGCGACAGCAGCACGGTCAGGATTCACCAGCGCGGACAAGGCACACGCAGAAACCCGCCAGGCCTGGCCTCGTGGCCCTGCCCGCGGCAGAGGCCGCTTCCCCAGGGCAGAAGGAAGACGCCCTTCCTTCCCGTCCATCAGAGGGGCCACCTGTCTCAGGTCACAGCTCTGCCTTGGCGAGGACTAGGGCGCTGGTGCTGGAGGCGGTGCCCGTGCCGGGGGAAGGCCGGCAGACCGATCCTGAATCCCCACACGCCTGAGCCTCGGTCCCTCTGCACCCCACCCCGCGTGCGCCCTGCCCCACCAGGATGTGGGCGCAAAATCCGGTTTCCCGCAGCCTCGCTTTGGAAGGTTCTCTGGTTTAATCGGACTTTCTCCTCCCCCCGCCCCCGCAGGACCGACTTCCAAGCCGCACAGAATCCCGGCGGAATCCACCCGTGATGGGCAGGGGACACCTCGGGCCTTCCTGCACGCCGGTGTCCCTCATCACGGGGCAGCCCGGCCACCCGGCTGGGTCGGCGTCCCTCTGCCAGTCCTGCCATGTGGCCACACGTGCCCAGGCTGATGCACACTGACTGTCACATCGCCCCCCACGGCTGGCCTGGCGCTCGGGCTCCGTGGCGAGCACCCTGTGGGCGCCATCGGGGGGAGCAGTGAACGAGTAAGTGGGGCCTGGCAAGCCAGCGCCCGGCGCACGAGTGGGCAAGTGACGTGATGCCTGCAGGATGCGGGTGTGCAGGACCACACCCACCCCGCTCCCGGGTTGCTGGCTGCACTCTTCCCCTGGCGCATCATGGAGCCCTGGACTGTGAGACAGCCGGCACGTCCCCGCCCCTGTGCTGGCCTTGCTCAGGGCACACGGCAGCGTCCCCTTCAGTGAGGCTTCCCGCACGACCTCTGCCACTGGGGCTTTGACTGTCTGACCCCCGGGGTGGGAAGGAAGGGGGCCCGGTGGAGCAGACACGGAGCGACCAAACCTCCTGCCCCACCTTGCCTCCCAGGGCCACCACCACAAGGGGCCAGAGCAGAGGACCCGAGAGGGCACAGGCTGGAGGCCAAGGGAGAGATCTGGCCAGAGAAGAGAGGAAAAAAGTCTGATTGGAATGTGAAGTCTCTTCCACACCGTCCTGTGTCCTCAGTCATTGACTCACAAGCGACACGGGACCATCTGGGCTACTGGCCTCAGAGACACAGGGACACACATGCATGTGCACGTACGTGTGTACGTGAACGTGTGTGCCTGGTACCTGTATGCGGACATATGTATGCACGTATATAGGTATGTGAATGTGTACAGTTGTGTGCAAGTGTATTTGTGTGTGCACGTGTGCACGTATCCATGTGTACATCCATGTGTGCATATTTGTATATGCACACGCACACACACATATAGGTACATGTACACATACGTGCACAGGTGCATGTATCCATGTGTACATCTGTGTATGTTTGTGCACGCATACATGTGCACACACACAAGTATATGTATATGAGTATGCATGA
This sequence comes from Panthera leo, assembly GCF_018350215.1. Taxonomy (NCBI): domain Eukaryota; kingdom Metazoa; phylum Chordata; class Mammalia; order Carnivora; family Felidae; genus Panthera; species Panthera leo. Next base: position 2,003,811 of record NC_056681.1, read on the forward strand.
TGCACATATCCATGTGTACATCTGCGTGTATGCACACACACGCATAGAGGTATGTGTACACGCATGTGCACACACGCATGTATCCACGTGTACGTCCATGTGCGCACGTTTGTGTCTGCACACGCGTGCATATAGATATATGTGCACGCGTGTGCACGCGTGAAGGCATCCATGTGTACATCCACGTGTATGTGCACGTGTGTGCAGCCCACCACCACTAGAGGGTGTGCTGGTCTTGCTTCTGGAGGGTGGGTGGGGGACTCTCTGGGCCCTGAGTGGGTGGGGGGGGAAGACCACCCCCCACCAGGAAGAAATGTGGGCAAGGCCCCAGCAGAACTTGGCCTCGCCGTGGGCGGGGCTCTGAGACCCGGGCCAGCTCGGCCCTAATCAGGGTTTGCATCGCTGTGAGGCTCCCCGGCTTGCGGGGGGTGGGAGGTGCTCAGCTCCCGTGCTGCTGCTTACGCTTTAGAAAGTACATTCTCAGACCCAGGAATGCCATCTTTTTGCGGCACCAAATCCCCTTCTGGAACGGCATTCAGAGGCTGAGGAAGGCGGCCAGTCACCTGGCGTCCTTGGACAAGATGCCCTTACATAACCGTCCCATCGTTACTTACGGGAAGGCTCTGGCATGGTTAGCGGGTTGATGTATTCATTAAATAAGGCTTCGTGTCATCGTTTCCGTGAGGCCTGGTGTGGGAGCCCTGACACGGCAAGGGACGTTTTTCAGGGCTGTTCTAGTGCCTCCGGCTGGCGACCCCACAGACCACATTTGCCGCGAGGTGCCTACGTTCCAGCGGCCCTGGGGAGCAGGGGTGAAACCCTCCCTACTTTGCAGTGGATCAAACTGAGTCCCGGGAGGGGGGCGCACATGGCTGGTGGATGGTGTGGTCGGGGTCTGGCCGTCTGGAGCCCCCAAAACCTGCCGCCCGGGTCTCCTGGGACAAAGAGATGACCCTGGACCCACAGTGGTCCTTCTCCACGGGCTGAGCTGTGCAGCGGGCCTCTGATCTCCATATCAGCCCCTGATGGAGCTGCAGGGAGGTGGCCGGTGGGGAGTGGGCGGGCCTGGGCCTCCTGAGTCTCCCACCAACACTCCCCCCCCCTCACTGCTGCCCAGGGGGACCCCTCCTCCTCCGGTGCAGTGAATTCGCTGAAATGTGATCTGGCCATTTTCAAGTTCGAGAGGAGGTAAGAAAATCGAAAGTGGGTGGTCCCGGGGGTTTTTGCTTAAGATCCCCATAGCTCAGCATTTAAATTTTGCAGAACATCCGTCAATAGTGCAGCTGGCTGACCTGCCCGAGAAACGCATCAAAGCTTCCTGCGGGCCCCGTGTTACCCGCTCCCCGTGCCGGCCACCAGGACTGCACCCTGACCCACGTCAGGCCTTGGCTTTGACCCCCACGTGCCGGAGGGGCCCGGGCCCCCCCCCCGACCCGAGAATGGCCCGTGTCACCCCCCACGCTCATGTCTGCTGCAGGTGCTTTGCAACGGGCTGGCAGCCGGGATGCAGGTGTAAGTTCAGGCTGAGAGCCCGGCGTCCACCGGGCAAGCCACAGACCCTCCCAGCATCCCTCCTCCCTGAATGAGGCTGGGGTTCTCCTGCTGTCTGGTCACCGCTGGTGCCCCGATGCTCCCACCCTGGGCCACAGGCCCCCTCGTGCTTCCCTGCCTATCACTGCAGTCACTGCTGGAACCGCCATCCCTCAGACGCTGACCTACAAGTACACTGGGGGCTTGGCCTCCCCCCTGCGCCTGGGGCTTACGTTGCTTAGCACCTGGGTGTCGGATCAGGCCCTGAGAACCAGGCAGGAGAGCTCACGGGACGGACACTGTGGGAGGAGGGCTCACGGGAGGGACACCGTGGGAGGAAGGCACACGGGAGGGACGCCGGGGAGGAGGGGACACGGGAGGGACGCTGGGGGAGGAGGGGACACGGGAGGGACACCGGGGGAGGAGGGGACATGGAGGGACGCTGGGGGAGGAGGGGACACGGGAGGGACGCTGGGGGAGGAGGGGACATGGGAGGGACGCTGCAGGAGGTGGCACGGGAGGGACACCACGGGAGGAGGGGACACAGGAGGGACACTGCAGGAAGAGGGGGCACAGGAGGCGGGGGAGGGGGCACGGGCTGCTGCTCCTGTTCACTGGGACTCGTCCCAAGGGGTGTGGGGAGCGTGACCGCCAAGGAACATGGTCTGTGGGTCCTTGAAAGCTCCGTTACCCCACGAGCAGCGATCTCGCGCCTCGGCACGTGCCCGGGGGGCTGGGAAAAGAGTCCAACACAACGCTTGTCCAGGGCTCGCAGCTGCACTGGCCACGCGGCCCCAGGTGGAAACAACCCGGACGCCCGTCCACCCGTGACGAATGACCGGCTGCGGTCCACGCACAGGCAGCAGTACGACTTGGCGGCTCCAGGAGGAACGGAGCGCGGACACGTGCTGCCCCAGGGGCGAACCTTGACGGGACGGCACTGGGCGAAGGGAGCAGACCCAGAGGCCACCTGCTCTCGGGCCCCGCTGACGTGACACGTCCTGCCAGGGCCAGCCAGTTGAGACAGACATCGGAAGAGTGGCCGCTGGGGGCTGGGGGGCAGGAGGGGCTGCCGGCGGGGACGGCGTTTTGGGGGGGGATGACCAGGCGGGGGGGGGGGGGCGTCTCCACTGCCCTCCGCACCCTCGGGGTGTGTGGGGCCGGCCGCCTCCCCCCAGGGCTGCGGCGATGCTGCGGCCGCGACAAGCCTCACCCGGCCCCCATCTCCTCCCTCTGCACCGCCAGGTTACTCTCTGCAAACGAGAGAACGTTCCAGCACCTCAGGGACGGCGTCCTCCCTCGGCCGCATGGGGAGTGGCCGCGCAGTCCCCAGCAGCGGATGAGCAGGGTGCCTGGCTGTGTCCCCATCTCCCTCTGCGGGACCGAGGGGAGATGAGCTCTTAGGAACAACCACCGAGGATTTCGGGGGTCTGAGACCCTGGGAAGACACAAGCCAGTGGCAGGGGGCGGTGGGGGGGGGGGGCTGTCCCGTCCTAGGAGATGCCTTGGTCCCTGAGTCCTGGAGTTTCTCCTCCTCGGGGCCCCTCCCGGCCACCCGCCTGGGTCACAGACACAAGCACCTGCACTGGCGGGAGGTGGGGCAGCCACGGCCACGCACGCACAGCTCACACCTGATCACGGAGGGGCCACGTGCCCTAGTTCCGCAAGTCCAGGATTCCGCGGGGCCCGCAGGGCCCGTGCCCTCCTGCACGGATGCTCCAGGCGTTTCCCACTTGGTGTTGCTGCCCTCTGGGGCCACATCATTCTCTGAGGGGGGCCGTCCCCAAGTCGCGACGATCAGAACTGTTCGCAGACGTGGGGGAGGGAATCACCCTGGCTGGGAACCATCACTCCAGGGGAGGAGACAGCCGATACGTGAGCAAAACGTGCCACGTCAGGTAGTGACAAGGGCTGTAGGAGAATGAAGAAGCGGGCCGAGAGTGGTGGGGGTTCGTGGGGTGCTAGTTTACACGGGCTGGCCAGACAGGGCTTCTTTGTGAAGGAGTCACTCGATTGGCCAACTGGTGGGTATCCTGGGGAGGGATGTTTTAGGCAGCGGGAACAGCCAGTGCAAAGGCCCTGAGGCAGGCACTCTGGCGTGGCCGGGAAGGGAGGCCAGCGAGCAGGGGCAAGGTGGACCAGAGGGTGCAGAGGATACAGAAGCTACATTTGGATTTTACTCTGGGGGAGACAGGAAGCCACAGGAGGGTCTGAGAAGGCAGCGGTGGTCGACTGGATCCCCTGGCTGTTGAGTGAGGACAGAAAGAGGGCAGGAGCAGAGGTCAGGAGACCAGTTGGGAAGGTGCCGTCGAGGTCTGGCGGGCGGAGCAAGCAGGGGTGGGTGAGACAGACTGGAGGGGCCGTGGGGGCAGGGGCCTTGGCGGCCGAGGGCGTGGGGACGCAGGCCAGGTGGGGGCGGGGAGGGGGCCGACATGCGTGACCACGTAGGGACATCCCTCCCTCTGCCTGGAGACGCTGGCTCTTCCCCCCTCTCGCTTGGGACGGGGTCGCTCTCCCTTCTGCCCCTCACCCTTGCTGGCGGCTTCGTGTGAGAGAACACAGGCGCCTGCCTGGGGCCTGTGACTGCCGGACGATGGGGCTGCAGGGACCCCCGGGCAGAGGCCAGCCTCCCGGCGCCTCGGGAGAGCAGGACCCAGGATCCAGAGCCTCCCAATTTTCAGAGAATCCAGAAACTGGGACTTTTGTACAAAACCCCCCCGCTTCAATGCCGTTTTAAAACAACAAACCCTCACTTCTGTGGCCGAACCTGTCTCTGGGCTGCCCGAGACCCTGGATTGGCTGACAAGGTGCCTCGAAGCCGAGGGCACGGGTGAGATCCCTGTTCCACCCCAAGGAACGCGCCAGCTGGGGTCACCTGAGGTGGGAGCAGCTTTGGGGCCGCCCGGAGTCTGCCATCGTCCTGGGAGGGCAGCCGCCTACGTAGATGAGTGAGCACGGCTGCCACGCCGGTGGAACTTCAATTACAAAGTTGGATTTATTCACAGGCTGGGTCTGGCCGAGCCCCCGCCAGCACCGCCCTGACATCGCCCTCCTCCGGAGCCCGGGCGAGGGCGGGCCCTGCCCCACCCCCCACTGCCATCCTGTCAAGCCGCACACCTCCAGGAAGAGGGTGGCCTCCCTGCGCCCCTGCCCTCCAGCCAGCCTCTGAGGAGGAGGCAGAGATGGGAGACGCCGGTCAGGGCTGAGAAGGCGGGGAGGGCTTCCTGGAGGAGTTGGCAGGTGGTCCTGCCACGACTCCCCTCCCAGGGCTGGGACACGGGGCCCGGGCTGTTCCCGTGGGAGGCCCGGGTCCTTGACCCGCCTCCTCTTGCCCTGCACTCACATCTCGGCTCAACAGAAAGATCGAAACCAAGGAAAGGTCCACAGCGGGGGACAAGCCGCGCAGATCCCAACGACGGAAAGCGGGGAGGCCGTGGCGGTGACGCACCGCCAGGCGCCACCGGGGGCCACACCCTTCGGCCCTCAGGACGGCTCCGCTGCAACTGAGGACACAGCGGCCATGGCGAGCGCAGGGAAGGGCACGCGGGTGCGTCTCTCCCAGAGCGAGGATAGCGGACCCCTCTTTTCTTCTTGGTGCTTCTTTGTGTTTCTTTAAAAACATGTTTCTAGGGGCGCCCGGGTGGCTCCGTCGGTGGAGCGTCCGACTTCGGCTCAGGTCACGATCTCGCGGTCCGTGAGTTCGAGCCCCGCGTCGGGCCCTGGGCTGATGGCTCGGAGGCTGGAGCCTGCTTCCGATTCTGTGTCTCCCTCTCTCTCTGCCCCTCCCCCGTTCATGCTCTGTGTCTCTCTGTCTCAAAAATAAATACACGTTAAAAAAAAGTTTCTAAATACTTATTCATTTTGAGAGAGAGCGTGGGTGGGGAGGAGCAGAGAGCGAGGGAGAGAGAATCCCAAGCGGGCTCCGAGCTGCCAACAGAGAGCCGGACGTGGGGCTCAAGCTCACAAACCGTGAGATCACGACCTGAGCCGAAAGCAAGAGTGGGACACATAACCGACTGGGCCCCCAGGGGCCCCCTTACTTGCGTTTTCTACCACGGACATGTTGCTTTTGTGACAAGAGAGACCACGAGGCATTATCGTGGAGAAAGGCTCCAAAGGCTCCAGCCTGGGCTCCGGGGCAGGAGTGGCTGTGACGTCCAGCGCTGGACCCCGTGGCTAGAAACACGGCTCTGAGGGTTCACAGCATGCGTGGACGGGCCACCGTGTCGGGAGCGGGCAGGGGCGGGCGGCAGGGTCTGGGGTGCAGATCAAAAGCCCCATGACGAGAGCACCTTTGGGTCTCCTCTCCTCCCCTTTCCGGCGAGGAGACTGGGAGGACTTCCCGGGGGACAACCAGGCCACACGTGGTGAACTTACACAGGGCTCCATAAACATGCCTGAACACCGGCCGGCGAGGAACGCCCACCTCCACCCTGCCCGGCCCCGCCACTGCCTCCCCTGAAGTGGGCGTCTTTGGAGGGCTTACAAGGGGCTCATTTTCTAGGAAAACACAGTTTTGGAATTTTCCGTGTGGCCTGCCACTAGGCTTGTCATGAAGCAAAGGGGACACGCCGACCCTGTGACCACAGGATGCTCCCCCCCGAATCCGAGTAACGGGACGGCGTGGACTGCGGTTGATGGCGGTGATCCATGACGGTCATCACGCTGGAGCAAAGCTGCGTGGACCCTCCTCCACGAAATCTCTTCGTGGGCCGACAACGCAGGTGCGGCATCCCGGGAACCCCGGGCAGGCGCTGGCTTCGCGTCCCTGCAAGTCCCGTGAGGCCACGAGAGGACTTCCTGGGCCCACCCTCGTGCGGGGAGACACAGCGAATCGATGAAGGTGACCGGCGAGGGTCAGCACGTGTGGGGACGGAGAGCCTGGGTGGGGTCCGTGGTGACCGAGTGACCTCGCCCAGGGGTAGGTGAAAGCGAGTCCCAGGACGTCCGGGGCTCGGCACCAGCCGCACGACACAGCCGTCAGAACAGAAAGCCACCCTCGCCTTCGGAACGGGGCCCGAGTGTCACGTTCGCCGTCCCGTCCGGCCACGGACACTCTAACCGGGGAGGTTCAGGTGAGCGGTGCCTCCCGCTGGGCACACGGGAGACGCTGGGGCCTCTCACACCTTACGAGGCCTCTGCTGACATTTTAATCATGTAAAAACGCTCAATTTACATAGCTCTGCCTAATTAGACACGGTGGCAATTATGTTTGTGGATTTTCCCGTCCATAAAGATGGCTCGCTCTGCCAGACGGGAAGCTGGCTCCGAGCAGCGTCTGCGGGGTCTCTCTCCCCAGGATGCTGCCGTTCCCGGGGTGGGGGGACCAATACCCTCACGGAGAGAGAAGGAAAAGGCAGATTTGTGTAGGTGTCTCGTGGAGAAACCACGTCATGTGGCCTGCGTGCCGCCCAAGGGGCAGGGGGAGGGCGCCCTGGCCGGGCAGGGGCTCGGGAGTCACCTGGGGTCTCCGGCCCCTGCCAGCAGCTGCCCTCCGCTTTTACAAAAGCCTGGAAATGGAGCTGTGTTACTGTTTGTCACCGAGCGGCCCGGACCAGGGCGTCCGCTCGACCGCGGGCCTTTATTCACACTCTCCCGGAGGCCAGCGGGGGAAGCTCAGGGCAGCTGGGACCGAAGCACAAGCAGGAGCTGGGAACATCAGTGAGGGGAGGACCCTCCCGCGGCCACCCCCACCGCGTCCTCTACCCGGAGGCAAAGGCAGACCCCGCGGGGAGCGCCCGTGGGCAAAGCGGGAATGGGGATCTGGTGCGGGATCCGTAGCGGGCCACCTGCCATGTCTTGCCAAGCGGCTGACGGGAGCTAGGCAGAGCCACAGTCCTGGCATCTCCCCGGGGCACAGAGTCACAAACTCAGAGTGAGCTCTCCCAGGGGGACAGACACGGCGCCCTGAACCCTGACGGCTGGTATCTCACGGTCATCCTCGGAGCGTCCCTCTCTCGGCTCCAGGCCCTACTCTCTGATGAAGTGCAAATGCCACCTTGTCCTGACTCTTATCAACCATTCCCACTTTAGTACAAAGCTCTGGGTACCATCTCTTGTGGACCGAGTCCGGTAAAAGAGGCCCCAAAGAGCGAGGACACTCAGGTTGGAGCGCTTGGTAGCTGAGAAACAAAAAAGTCCAGGCAAGTACTGATCTCCCCGAGCTTCAGTCAGAGGCAACAGGTAAGAGAGATGGGCTCGCACAGATCCAAGGTCTGACAGCAGGCAGGGATAAGGGTGGGCTGGCTGCAGCCCTGAGGGGTATGGGGCAGGCCGCACAGGGCTCAGGTGGCAGGGGTGACAGATTTCTCAGACCGTGTCGCCGTGGGTCTGCCTCCCTGCTGGTCCCGCCCTCGCCACGTCCACCCTGCCGATGCTTCTACACGTTTCTTGAGCAACCTCAGTGCCCGAGGCACCCAGCCGATCGCCAGGCGGTCAGACCGGGTCTGCTATCCAGAGCTCGTTGGGCAGGGGACTCGCTGTAAAGGAGCCAACAAGCTTGCGCAGTCTCCCTCGGCGCGGGGGGGGGGGGGGGGGCCGCGAAGGAAACGCCCGGTTCAGGGGGAGGCAGAGGACGGGCGCCAGCCCTGTGCAGACTGGTCAGAGACGCCTCCCTGGGGGCGACATCTGTGGACACAGGAAGAACCGGGGCCTCAGGTCCCCGGGGACAGGGGAGGGCGTGGTGGGGGGTGAGCCATGAGGCGGCGGCGGCGGAGGGGTGGGCCAGCCCTCAGCACCTGGGGAGTGGGAAGCTAGGCGGGGGCTGTGGGCAGCATGGGCACAGAGGCGGCTCCTGGCACGTCTCAGGCGTCGGCTCCTTCCTCCAGACCCCCTGACGTCCCTTCTGTCCGGGGACCTCCCCCCTTCCCCTACAGAGCTCCCGGGCTTGCCTGGCATCACCACGACGCCTCGCCCCGCGACGACGAAGGAGGCAGGGAGTGTCCACCGGCCGCCTCAGGACCACGGCAGCCTGTGGTCTGTGGATGTGCTAATCAGTGCAGACAGCTTGTGTTGAATTATTTCACTTGACTCGCTTAAGATTCAGAGACCACTTGCTCTGGGCGGGAGGATGGGAAGGGCAGCCGGAGAGGGGCGCTCGGCCGCTGAGCGGACACCCGAGGTGGCCTCCCCAAAGGAGAGGCCCAGCCTCCCGGTGGGACGGGGCCGAGGGGCAGCGGAGGCCGGCGGACCCGGCACGGCCACACCCTATCCAGGCCGAGCGATGTGCGGGCTGGTGCGTTCCCAGCGTCTCCGAGAACACAGGGCAGAGGCCGGACGGCAGCGCCCTTGGCGGTCCCTACGCCAGGGGCACAGTGCCGGCAGCAGGCGCACGGCAGGGGTGTGGAGGACGGGGCCCACGCGGTGCAGGGGCTCAGACAGGACAGGAGGGTTCCTGGCTGGGCCGTCTCCACTCGGGTGCAGGGGCTCTCCCCGCTGGACAACACAGCCTTTCTGGGGGGGCCTTTGTGGGGGCTTTGCATCTGCAAAGTCGGCTCGAAGGTCTGAAGCGTGAGGTCAGGTGGGGGAGGACTTGACTGCAGGGCTTTGTGCCGAAGGCCGGACGACCGTCCAGCACAGGATGTGGACGTGGCTGTAATGTGTGTGGGTGGGGGGGTCAGGCCAGCACGTCACCGCACGGGACCCTTGTGGGAAGAGCTCGGCTGAGTGAACGGTGAAGACAGAGGGGCCCGGAGACCCTGGGAAAGACTGGATTTTGTCCTGAGAAAGGAGGCCATGGAGGGTGTTCATCTGGGCGACGGGTGACTGGAGACTCGGGGCAGAGGGTCACAGGGCACGGAGGCCATTGTGCTTCACGGTGTTGGGTCACTGGTCACTCTCTCACCAGCCCCCCTGCTCTGCACCCCTTGGCCGTGTCTGTCAAAGGGTGCCCTCCCGGCCTCTGGGCCCCGCGTACAAGGAGCCACCCCCGGTTCGGCCGGTGTCCCTTTAAGGGCGGGCGCGGGCTGTCACCGGCCGACGGACAGGGCATCTCACGTCTCCCAGGCCGCGGCGGTCTGCGGAGCTGGGAAGGCCCTGAGCCGCGGGGCACACGTCCAGCCCCACTCGAGGGTGCGTCCTGCCACCGGGCTGCCTGTGCCCTCAGAGGTCACGTCCTCTTCCTGTCCCGCCTCTCCTGATCGGCCAAACCCGACTCTCGAGGACCCTGTCGCCTGTCACGGCTGCTCCAGTTCCCCCTCTGTCAGATGTCACCGTGGTGCCCACTGAGGGGGGCAGGTGCGTGAGTGGGCTTCTCAGAGAGCCCTTTCCACGGACTCAACACTGGCCTGTTCGGCCCCCCACCTTGGGCCCAGAACAGGGGTCCGAGGGGGGATGGCCGGTTACTTCAGGGTGGGGTTGTTAGAAAAAGCAAATAAAAATACGGACATACCACCCACTTAAATTGGAACTTCAGACAAATGACTAACTTAGCATAAGTATGTCCCATGCGGTGTTTGGGACATACTTACACTAAAAAGGACTTGTTTTTCTGGAGCTCAGGTCTAACTGGGTGTCCTGTGCTCCGTCTGGCAGGGTGGAGCACAGCCCCTCCGCTTGGCTCAGGAGCGTCCCCTGGAAGGGCTGGGGGCCAGGCTGGGGTGGGCAGGCACCAGACGAAGACACGCACTTCAGGGGTACCGTCCTCCTTCAGGGCAGCACGAGCCCCCGCCCAGGGAGCCCTCACGTTCCCGTTTCTCAGGGGAGGAAAGCAAGGTCCTTGTGACCGGCAGCGCTGGCCGTCATGGAGCTGGGGTGCCCAGAGCTGCCCTAAGGCTGGACGTGGCCCGTACACGTGTTCCGTCTGCCTCGCCTGGGATTTTGAAAAAGGTCGAACCTGCGGCGCCTGGTGGCTCCGCCCGTTAAGCGGCCGACTTCGGCTCAGGTCATGATCTCGCTGTTTGTGGGCTCGAGCCCCGCGTCGGGCTCTGTGCTGACAGCCCGGAGCCTGGCGCCTCCTTCGGATTCTGTGTCTCCCTCGCTCTCTGCCCCTCCCCCGCTTGCCATCTGTCTCTCAAAAATAAACATTAAAAAAGAAAAAGAAAAAAATCAAACCTGGAGCCTTCCCTGCTCGAGGTTCCAGTAAGGTCTGGGGTGTGGCAGGTCGTCCCCAGGCCTCTGGCACCCTCCCCCATGCCCCGTGTGACCTTCCAGCCCCCTGGGGCAGAGCCTGTCTCCTGCTCTTTGACCTGCGACCTGAGACCTCCCCCCCGGCCCCCAGGAACCGTGAGCCGCTCTAGCCTCGCCTCCCTCACTTGGGAAGAAACACGACTGCTAGCACCCCTCCTTCTGCACCCCCACCCCAGGCTGTTTTGAGGACGAAGCGGTGCTGTGTGCACTGCCCGGCCGCGTGCAGCTTCCGTGGGGCCCCCGGAGGGGCCCTGGTGTCCACAGCAGGTGCCGGGTATCTGTTTTCTGGAAGCAAGGACAGGGCCGGAAACGCCCACGCGTCTGCAGTTATCCCTAACTTCCGCCGTCAGGGGGCCTGGCCAGCGTGTTCTCTGTCCTTCCCTCCCCGAGCGGGCCTGTTGGTCCACACACAAATTAAAGCCGGGAACAGAGGCCCCGTTCCTCCAGCACGGCAAGGCTGGCCTGGGGAAACGGCAGCACGGTATCCAGAGCCTTCCTCGCACGGCCTCCCGGAAGGGTCCTCTGGAAAGAGGCTCCGTAGATGCCTCTTTCCTTCCGGAAGAGCCGACCCCGCCAGCCGGAGCTCCCGGTAGGGCCTGTGGTGAGCAGCTCTTATTATCTGAGAAGGAGCTGAGGGCAGCTGGGCGGGCGGGACGCTCGGCTGGCTGGAAGGGCACCAGCCCTCCCGCCCCTCTGTCCCCTGTGCCTCAAGCCCACACCCATCAAATACTGAACAGAACTCCGTGGAGAAGGTCGTGGGACGGCGGGGCCGGGGTCTGCCCGTGTGAGAAACCGACGTGCCCCAGAGTGGGCGCCCCTCTGCCCTGTCGCGGTGGGGGTCTGGGGCGGGGGAGCGGATAGGGCCACCTGCACAGGAACCTGGGGAAAGCTCGCAGCAGCAGGGCTGAGGCGGTGCGGCCCGGAGCTCTGAGACACAGGGCTGGTGAGAGAGCCCACCCCCACCTCCCGCCCCCTGCAGGCCGCGGACAACACCGAGATGGGGAGCGGGCCTCCTTTGGCCTCTGCGTCGTGGTTTAGGTCAGCTGACGGACGCCCATGTCTCTGGGGGACTGGATGAGGCAGAGGGGCCACGGTGTCTGCCCATGGACACAGGGAGGTCACGGGCGGGCATGAGGGCGGAGCCCGAGATGGGGCTGGCAGCAGTAAGGACCCGGATGCTGCATTCTATTTGGCGTTAAGGATGTCAGTTTCAACGCTGCATGTGGCTGGTGGCTACCTGCAGCCCGCCCTTGGAGGGCCACTTCCTTCCCGTCCTTGAGTTCAAAGGACACCTGTTAGGATTTAGGAATCCCAAGAAGAGCAGGTCAGGCCTCAAGAGTCTCTCCCCCAAATTCCTGTCCACCTGGAGGCTCAGAATGTGACCTTATTAGGAAGGAGGGTCTTTGTGGGTGTAACTGGTTCAGATGAGGTCACCCTGGATCAGGGTGGGCCTCAAATCCAATGACGGTGTCCTCGTAAGAAGAGGAGACACAGAGAGGCACACACAGAAGCCATGTGACCCGGAGGCAGAGCCTGGAGCGACGGGGCCACCAGCCAAGCAGTGTCCGCGGCTGCCAGGGGCTGTGACAGGCAGGAAGGGTCCTCCCCTCGGGCCTCCAGAGGGGGCCATGGCCTGTCCACACCGTGGCCGCGGGCTCCTGGCCCCTAGAAGTGTGACACGGGAGTTTTCGGAACTTTGTTACAACATCCCTGGGAGACTCCTCCGATGCCCTTCCCGGAGGCGGCGATGGGGCAGGCCCTGGGGGGGCTTCCTGCCCTCGGCGGAGGCACATGGGGTTCTCCCTCTATAACCCGAGCCGCTTCCCGGACGTATTTGTTCACTTGGTGATTTCTTCCTGGCCGGCTTCTCCTTCCCGCAAAGCGAGCCCCACACGTGCTGGGAGGCCGCCTGCCCTGGTCACGGCTGTCTCCCCAGCGTCTCTGATAGTTTTTAGCACATACGAGGTACTCAAAGTTTTTGACCGAATGAAGGAACGTGCCTAGTGGGATCTATGATTTCTTGAGGCAAGTTAGCTGTGTGATGCGTAGCATTCAGGAGAAGTGAGTGCTGGTCATTTGTCCCAGAGAGCAGAAAATGTGATCGGTTCTACCAGACCCCAGGGTCCGAGCAAGGTCACCTCCTCTGAGAAGCCTCCCTGGATTTCTCCATTGTGAGAGCACCTCATCCATACAAGATACTTTGTGCATGCGATCCCCGGCACCCCCCTGCAGCATACTCATTTATTTAGTCCCCCACTCCGCAACCCCCCCCCCCCCCCCCCCCCGCACACCTTTGGGGACTGGCCTAATGAGCTCTCCATCCCCTGCGCCTCACCCAGCACCTCTGTCCAAATCTGCTACACAAGAAAGGAAAAGACGGTGTGAATCTCTCCAATGGCCTTCCCATCGGGAACCACTGTCACAGCCTGAGGCTCCACCTCCCCGGCTAATGACAGCAGCCTCCTGGGGGCCGGGGAGCAGTCCCTCCCCCCGGTCCCTGACTCCAGGGCCTGGTGTGGACGGAGCCGGCGCCTGTCTTGGTCCCTGGGAGGGTGGTGGGGTCTTGACGGGTCCCCCAGTGCACACATCTCCGCCGACGCCGGGACAAGAAAACTCTGAACCCGTGCCTCTGCAGCCCCACGAGTCTCCCTGCCAGTTCTCGTCCTGCCGCCACGGCCCGCGCCTCCCCTCCCTGCCCACCAGGCTGGCGTCACTGTGTCCGTGTCTCAGAGGGAGGGCACTGTGGCTGGCGCTCAGGACTGTCCGCTAACACGCTCACGGCCATGCGGCTGCGAGGGCCACCCTGCGTCCTGCTGAGCCCCGATGTTGCACAAATGACCTCTCGCGTGACCTCTCCGCCCCAGTCCCGCAACCCCACTACGAGTTAGGAGTTCCAAGGAAAGCGCCTCATGCCTTCCCGGGAGGCGGGGGGCGCTTTCCATGCTACAACCTGGCGTTCACTGATTAGGAAGGCGCAGGTGGGGCGGCCCGGCTGGACAGGTTCTGGTAGCTTTGTCGGGAGGAGGTCTATACTCTAGGTGTTAGGTGTCCCCTCTCCAAACCTGCAGGGGGTCAGTCTGGGACGGGAGAACCTGCTGGGAGAAGCTTGGCCCTGAAAATTGACACTTGGCAGGGCCCCGGCTCACTGTCCCAGTTCCAGATGAGGTCCCCTGGACCCAGAGAACAGGCCCGTGACACTTCCGGGGAGGGGGAGCCGTTGGCCACCGAGATGGATGTGGCCAGCAAGCCGTTGCTACAGGCAGCGAGCCAGGACCGAGGAGCACAGCCCTGTTTGCTCTGAGCTCAGCCAGGGTCTCCTCCCACTCCTGGGAGCCGAATGCTTTAGAGGATAAACTGAGTCACGTATCCTTTAGAGGGCATGCCGGCCTGTGGTCACAGAGCGAACAGGAGGTTGTCATCGAGCCCAGAGGCGGGACAAGCAGGTGACGCTCCTCCGAGAAGCTTGGAGTACCCGCGGCTGCCACCTGGGGACTTTCAGCCAGGAGCAGCTGCCGAATCTGCCAGGGGCCCCAGAGCCAGGTGACTGGGGCAGTGCCGTCTGTCCACACGGGAACGTGTGGCCCAGTGCCTGCAGACGCACCCGAGTGTGGTGGGAAAATGCCTCTCCGGAGGCAGCAGCAAAGGCTCCTTTTCCCACCCTGTCCTGAGGTGGCCTCCCTCCGGGGTCCGGCCCTGGGTGGGGTCCACACAATGGGGTGAGGGAGTCTGGGTGTAACCCAGGTGCCAGCCTCGCGGGGTCCCGGGAGGGGCGGGGAAGGTGAGAAGTACCCAGCATCGGCTCTGATTGTGCCTGGCCTGCGCGAAGGGTGCCGCCCCCTCTGTGCCCTCACTTCATCGCAGGGTACGGCAGATGGCCTGCCAGCTGGACGCCAGGGTCAGACGCGGGAGGGAGTTCCAGGTGTGTACGTGCCAGTCCCCAGACCCGGGGACCCGCTGTGCGGCATCCTGAGACCCACAGAGCTTCGCCCCGCTTTTTGGAGCCTGGGCCCCTCGGCCCCACACATGCAGCTGGGCCTGTTCTGGAAACCGCACGTGGGACCAGCTCCGCGATCTACCGGAACTGCTTTGTGGAGACCCCGGTCCTCCCACCCCCCCACCAGGCGCAGTAGGAGATGAGTCTTCTGGGGACACGACCTGGGCCAGGGCGGCCTCTCCCACACGGGCTCGCCGGCCCCGCGACGCCCACCTCACCTCTCGGTCCAGGCCAGCTGCCACCGTCACAATGTCCCCCGTCTCGCTGTTGATGGTGAACATGTTCTGGGATGGGCTTTGTGGGGTCTGGGTCACGATCCGGTACCGCACCATCCCGTTGGCCGTGGTGCTGTCGTCAGCGTCATTGGCCGTGACCGTCATCACGTAGGTGCCTGCGACAGAGAAAGCATCTCAGGTGGAAATTGCTGGCGACACGTGCGGCTGCGCCCTCGCACACACCCAGGGCAGACATCACCAGCCGATCGCAGATCCGCGCGGAGGCCTCCGGAGCCGCCCATCCCCCCGCCCCCGCCACGTGCCAGACGCCGGCCAATCGCGGGAGATGGTGCTAGAAAGAAACCTGCTCCCGCGCTTCCGCACAGAGACCCTCTGCAGGACTTCTGCTCGAGCTCGGGGCTCAGCCCTTCCTTCTTTCTCAGCTGCGGGAGGGCCGGGGCCCAGAGACCACGCTTCTCATGCTCGGAGCCCAGCGCCCTCCGCCCGCTCGGCTCTCAGCCTCCGCAGGGGCGCGGGGCGCGGTGCAGCGGGACGTGGGGGCGCAGAGTGGCGGGGACGGGGGCGCGGCGGGGACCTGCGGCACATAGAGAAGGAACGGGGTCTGGGCGGTCTGCGGAAGGCACGGAAAAGCGCTTGTGGGGCGCAGGGAAAGCGAGCCGAGGGGAGACCCCGCAGGGGGCTGTGCACACGGGGGTGGAGGTGGGGTGTACGTGCAGGGGTGCCTGCGGGACACCCGGCTGTCTGCGTTTCGGATCCAAGCGGTTGGGGAGCCGCCCCCGCGGCCCCGCGTCTCAGTGCTGGCGGGGGGTGGCCCGACCCTGCCTCGTGACTGCAGGTCCTTTTGGTGTCCACCCTCCCCGGGTTGGATCAGCGCATCCCGCCCCCTGGCCACTGTGATGGGTTCAGCCGTGGGCACCTTACCCATCAGAGCCAAAGGCAGTAGTTTCCTTTGCTGGGGTTTCGGGGAAACCAAAAGTTGTCCCTGACCCTGGAGCTGCTGGCTCAGTGAGTGAGGTTGGGGGCTATGGGCACTTTGTGGCCACAGAAGGCCAGGGCCATCTCGGGTGACAACTCCTCCCTAGGAAGCCCCTGGATCAAGCTGCACCTGAACCTATCACCCAAAGACTTTTTAGACATCAAGACGTTAAGGAACAGTAGTTTTAGGTTCATAGCAAGACCTGACTAGAAGTACTCTCGTGTCACTGAGCTCATGCATTTCCATTCTTGTGCCATTTCAGTTTGAGTCTGTGTCACGTGCAGCTGAGTTCTGAGTAGCACCACCCCCAGCCTCGTGCCTGCCACTGGAGCCCTGGGCCCGGTGGCCCCTGTCCTGAGCTGCACGTGTTGACTTCAATTCCTCGCTCCCAGGTTGGGAACAGCGTGCTGTCCAGGGCCCTGCAGGGGTGCAGGGAGTGTGGGCACCTTCTTTGGCAGGATCCTTTCTTGGGGGTTGTTGTCTTAAGTTGGGGCTGAACCGGGCTTGGGGTTTCAAGCTGTGCAGCTAGGCCTCCAGGCCTGAGAAAGGGCAAGGAGGAGGGGGGGAAGGGCAAGGAGAGAGGGGCTCTACACCCAGAAGCCCCGTCAGCCGGGCCTCCGTTTCCTCATGAGCTCCTTGACGAGGTCCCCGCTCCCAACACGGCCCCTGACTGGTGACCCGGGGAATCAGTTTCAGGGACCAAGGCGTTCCCAAACCTTTAAAATCCCAGGCTCAGAGTCAAATTTGGTGCCTCGTGAGAGAGAGTTCTGGAGGCAGAGTGTGTGCGGGCCGGATGCTGCTAAGGCTCTCGCTGTCTGGGACCCGCCCGGTCAGTCCGTGCCCTCTGGCTGTGCCCCGGCAGCCGCTGGGTGTGGAGCACCCGGTCTGGCTTGTCAGTAGCAAGAGCTGCCCTTTAGTTTGGGCTCGTTATAACACTGTGTTAATTCAGCAGCCGCATGTTTGCTAAACGCAGGAGCCTGCTCTTTAAACAGATGATCTGCTTCTGACAATTCTTCTCTGATTGCAGAAGGAAAGCCCATCCGGTAACCAGTGCATGTTCTCTGGAAGAGATCAGATGGTTCAAGGTAGGAAAAGCACACCCGTGACCCAGTCCCCGACACAACTGCCTACACCTGGCTTAGCGTGTCAGGTCAAGGAGCCTGAATTTCACATCTTCACCACCGAGAGCCTTTCTGCCCTTCCTTTTTTTTTTTTTTTAAAGCAACTTTATTACTGATTAAAGAAATGAAAGGAAGGCATTTTTCACATACCAAAAAGGCAAACACTATTTAAAAATAACGATGATACAGGGACGCCTGGGTGGCTCAGTGGGTTAAGCGTCCGACTTCAGCTCAGGATCTCACGGTTTGTGAGTTTGAGCCCCGCCTTGGGCTCTGTGCCAACAGCTCTGAGCCTGGAGCCTGTTTTGGATTCTGTGTCTCCCTCTCTCTCTCTCTCTTCCAAAAATAAGTAAACATAAAAAAAATATAACAATGATACAGAATAGCAGTGATATATAGAGGACCTGGGACTCCTGCGTCCCCTTCTCTCCAGGGAGCAGACGGCCTCAGCTTCCAGCCTCAGCTTCCGGAGGCAGTTCCACTGTCTGTATGTATCCAAATGCCTTTAAAATGTGTCCAGTCAAGAAATCCACTGGTAGGAATTTGTTCCAAGGGAAAAATCACAGATGTACAAGAGATGATTGATCCGTGCCCTCGGGTGTCCGTGCGGACATGGCTCCTGATGGCCAAGTGTGAAAATCCTCGACAAAGACTTACCAAACACCCACTACGTGCCAAGCACCGTTTTGGCATTGCATGTTAGTGAGCAAAACGGGACAAAATCCCTGATGCACAGGGGTGGGTGTGACTGTCAAATCCCCCACATGAGGACCCTCGTAGGGATGCAGTGTTCCATACCTTGACTGTATGGACCCCCAAGTCCCGGCTGTGATATTGTGCTGAGGTTCTGTGAGACTGAACACACAAGCATATGCCAGCCGACCAGACACGAAAATAGAGCTCTAACCCGCCACCCGCAGGGACCAGTGGGGTGTGGGGGACATGACCCGCCACCTGCAGGGACCAGCCCTGCAAGCACAGCTCTCTACAGGTCAGCTTGGAGGAGGTGAGACCCTCTATCTCTGGTGACAGTCCAGGAAGCCACACATGAGCCCAGCAGCAAAGAGCCCAGAACGGCCGGGACTTGATCAATACCTGACAGCTTCCCCGTTTAAGTCCCCCTGCTTCTGACTCAGGGCTGACCAGGGTGTGTCCCCAGTGACACGGGACCCCCCCCCCCCCATCCCCAGGCCTGCAGTCCCATCAGGGACACGCGGACGCTCTCTTAGGTGCACGTTGCACGTGGCTCTAAAGCGATCTCCAGTAAAAGTCCAAGTGGAAAGACCCCTGACCCGTGAAGCTCACGTCCAGTGGTGCAGACAAGCAAAGAGCGTAATCGATACGTAAATGATATTAGCTGTAGGACAGCAGGGTGCTGGTTAAATAAATCATGATGTTCTTATAATAACATTCCTACGATGGACTAGCTCAGAGCCATTAAAATGTTGTAGAAGAATATTTAATGATATCTGAAATTTTCATGATACACGTACGGCTCCCTGGAGAAGAATGAGGTTTCTCAACTGTTCAGTACGACCCCGGTCTTTAAAATCTCGTGTTTACGCAAAGGAGGGAAGGCCAGAGGGCGTATGTCAAATGCTCTCGACAGCAATCTCTGAGTGCGGGACCGCACGTGTAACTTGATTTTTGCTTTCTGAGTTTCTCCGTATCTTCCAAGTTTCCTTCAGAGTTGATTATCAGAAAATAAAATGTTACTAAAAAAAGCAAAACAGAAAAAGAAATACTCAGCCGAGAAACAGAATATGGGACTTCTTTTTTTTTAAACCTAAATCACAATTTGGTTTCTCTCAAAAAAGAGAGATTCTGAAAATCTGCTGGGTCTGTGGTCACCACCACACAGTCAGGTGACAGGCGCGTCACCGGAGAACCCTGTCAAAGGTCGGAAAGGGGCAGGGTCGCTGGGGAACAGAGGAGACGGGGGCCGCGGAGCTGAGCAGGGTCCAGGAGGTGGGAAGAGGCAGGAGGAAACCCTTTTCGACAGCTCGGAGGGCCCTCTGGGGGAGGCGGCCTCCCTCCGTCTGGGCGTGTTCTCCACCCCAGGTGAGCTTGCCCACCCGGTGGGCACCGGGACTCTGCTGACCCGGGGGCAGGCTCTGACCTGCTGGGTCCCTGTGCCACCGTCTACTCCCGACACACGAGGGCTTCTCCTTCCAAACCCTGCCTCCTACCTTGGTCTCGGCTTTCTTTCCCCGAGGCCTGCAGTGAACGCTGTGGCCTGTGGCCTCCTCCGTGTCCTTCTGTCCTGGGGTTTGGAGGGGTGAGCCCGACAGGCAGTGGCTAGTGGCCATGACCTCGCTCCTTCCTGCAAGCCTCTGGCAAGGTGGGTGGTCTGGCAAACCTCCGCCAGGCAGCTCGAGGCCTTTCCTCGGGCACAGACAAGGTGCTGGGGGGTGGGGGGCTGAGACGGTGCTCCGGCAAACTGGACGGTTTGAAGCAAGAGAACTTTATTATCCCCCAGAAGTGCAAAAACAAAGTGTCGGCAGGGCGGTGCCCCCTCTGAAGGTGCTGGGAGCGGAGGGGGTCCTTCCTGCCTCTGCCGGCTCTGGGGGCTGCCAGCCACCCTTGGCGTTGCTTGGCTCCAAGCTCTGGCCTGCCGTCACGTGGCCTCCTCCTCTGTGCCTCAGTCCTAATCTCCCCTTCTTACAAGGGACTCCAGCCCCAGTGGATCAGGACGCATCCTAATGAATTATGTCTGCAAAGATCGTGTTTCCCAATAAGGCCACATTCCGAGCTTCCGGGGTGACCCCGGTTTGGGGGGACACCATTCCATCCGGTGCAGGGACTGGGGTGGGGCTGAGGCGGGCAGTTAAGCCAGGCAGTCGGGCTGACCCCTGGGTAACAAGGCACTAGAAGAGAGACCTTTCCAACCAGACGCCTGTGGCCTCGGGCCAAGCTGGGCTCAGGGTCAGGCTGTACTCCATCCGGATCAGACCCCGGCCCTGCCGCTCCCGGGGCCTGGTTCTGAACCTCACTGAGCCTCTTGGAGCTTGGGGGTCCTCTTCTGGAAGCTGGACATCCCTCGTGGGGTCCCGAGGGCATGCGCCGTGCCTGGGGCGTGAGCAGGGCCGTCCCCATGCGTCTGGAGGCTGTGGCTGCTGGCCTCCAGCCGGGCGGGCCTGAGCCCACGCACAACCACGAGCCCCAGCTACCCCAAGGACAGGCCACGGCCCCGGGCATGCCCTCCGCTAAGGAAGCGCTTACACCAGCAGCATCTATGGTAACACGGGGAGACGGTACGTCCTTGTTCCCGGGGCCCAGAGGATGAGAAACGAAACATCCTTCCAGGATTTTCTGGGCGCCTCCTTGGGCCTCTCTCCCCAGTAGAAAGGCTTCCATTTTTCTTGGCGAATGAAACAGAACAACGGGATTATATTTTCATCTACATGGGGCCGCTGCCTGCTGCCCGGGTGGGGAGCATCTCTTACTGATCGCACCGGCAGGGAAAGGGGAGAAAGCAGAGGGTCGGTTCTTGCAAGAAATTCGTGTACAAACGCGGCTGTCCGCCTTAAAGGATTAATTTCACAAGCCTTAAATTGAAGTTTAATTTGAAAACTAATTCAGCCCCATAATTGGCTTTCTGCTCAAATCACTGAGGCTAAAGATTTAAATTCTTAATATTCAGATGACTTTCAAGTATCTGGTACCATCTGTGCATTAGTCCATGGCATTAATCTCAGGGAGCCCTCCGCCGGCACAGAAATAAAATAAATAAATAAACGGGCCACTAATAGAATAATCTATTTAAGCAAAAACTCTGCGTTATCAAGATGAGGGTTTCTTTGACTTCATTGGCAGCATATAGATTTCTCTGCTATTTAATATTTTAAGGCGACATTAATTTCAAAATTTATAATATAGGCCTTCACACAGTTACGAGGGGTTAGGGAAATCAGGAATTCCAATTAAAGCCTTTTTTAGTTAAAAGATAATCACCGCGGAGGCATCTTTTCTTGTGAGGGTCTCGAAGCCTGCCTCACAGAACTGTCAGCCGAGCAGCTCCGAGCTCCAGGAAGGAGGCCCCGGGCGTGTCCTGAGCCCTGGTTAGCCTCCAGGGCTCCCGGGTAGGGGGGCTGTCGGGCTGGGGCTGGGGTTCACGGAGTCCCGCCCTCACCTGGGTGCACAGCGGTGAGGAGAACAGACAGGATCTCTGCCCAGCGCTGTAAGCTAGCAACAAACTAAGTAACTCCATGAGTAATGGAGTATTAATGGAAAGCAGGGGGGCAGACAAGCCCCCTCACGTGGGCTGAAGAGGCGCCATGTGAGCTGAGGGAGGAAAAGGGGCCAGTGTCACAGCGACTGGGGGCAGGATACCCAGGCTGAGGGCACAGCAGGTGCAAAGGCCCCGAGGGAGGAAAATGCTTCCTTTTCCCGAAGGCCTCGGCCCAGGTGAGCATCTCGTACCACTCATTAGCACGTACGTAGCATATAGATTTCGGGGTTCCTCAGCTGGACAATGGACACCTTGAGGGTGGGGTTTATATTTTCCTCTCCTGGAGAAAGGCGCTCTCACGTACAACATGTGTTTTCAGCAGGGGGTGGTGGGGTAGGGGGGGTGGGTGGGGAAACTGCCCACGCTACATTCTGCCCTTCTCCTGTTTCTTTCTCGTCTTTTTGCCTGATAGTGGATGTGATGCTTAGAGGCACGGCAGCCATTTTGTGACCACGTGGCAAGAAACAAGAAGGGGAGGCAAATACTGTGTGCACGGATGGGTTCAAGCTCTCCCCCAAACCCCCACTGGTCCAAGCTGGGTTTTCTGTGACTTGTGGCCAACTGCGTTCCTGACAGAGACCTGGGGAGGGGAAGCAGTTGGTACAATGCTTAGCACTGTGGCTCAGGAGTCAGACTGCGTGGGTTTAAATCTTGCCTCTGCCCGCACTAGCTGTGTGTCCTTATTCACCTCATCTCAAAAGTGGGGAAAACGAAAGTGCCTGTCCCGTAGGGCTGTTGTGGGGAGGTCTTGGAGAGCTGCACGGAAACACGCACACGTTAGCCTGCGGACATGTGCGTGAGGTCCGTGCACTGCACAAGCGTCAACATCCTGGAGTGATCTCGCACGACAGTTCTGTGAACCGTTCCCCTGGGGGAGACGGCTGGAGGGTTTGTGGGGTGTCTCTGTATCCTTACAGCTGCATAAACCATCTGCTTTTCCTTCGGGGATTCACGCCCGCCACCTGCTCAGACTCTATGACTTGAGGGCTCCAGAACCAGACCCTGTCTGTGCCTGCAACACGCTCTCAGTGCACGCCCTGGCCGCGGGGGCTGCCTCAGGCCCGGCACACGACCCCA
Source organism: Panthera leo (assembly GCF_018350215.1). Taxonomy (NCBI): domain Eukaryota; kingdom Metazoa; phylum Chordata; class Mammalia; order Carnivora; family Felidae; genus Panthera; species Panthera leo. Next base: position 2,026,102 of record NC_056681.1, read on the forward strand.
GCCAGGGCATGGGGATCTGCTGGGGCTCCTGCTGGACTCCCTCTCCCGGGGCCGCCCGAAGCTCAGAGACGCCTGCAGCTGCTGGGGTGGCTTGTCCACAGGAAGAGAGAGAGCCTCCCTGGGAGCGAGCGAGCACCGGGGAGGGGACAGTTGGACAGTGGCCAGCAGGGCTCTGGCCGGTCCCACTCTGGACACAGTACCTCGGCATCTGAGGCTGCTGCCCGTCTCTGGACTCTGCAGTTAGATGAGCCGGCGAATCCCCTTTTCCAGGGGGGCCTCTGAGGTGGGCTTTGGATACCCAGAGATCTAACAGCTGTGATCAGAGCAGAGGACCCTCTTGACCCCAAACCACGATAAGCACTGCTCCAGCCTGCAGGACGGGCCATCCCAAGACCTCCACGCCCTCCCAGCCTGTCTGACCCAGCGATTCCAGGGAGCATTTCATGAATCGAGGGGGCGTCGGGGCTGGGGAAAGAACGCGGGGTGAACGTGGGGCCCGGCTGGGACCCTGGTCCGGAGTCAGCTTGCTAACGTCCCCAAGTGAACTACCCAAACCTTAAAAGGTTTTTACCTAGCTGAGTCAATATTTCATACATCCTTCCGTTTGTTTTCCCTGGCACGTACACCTGAAGCCCTTCATTAGCCCATCACGGCAGAGAATCGTGACTAATTTCCGGTGGTGGTTTTCCTTACCCCACAAAGGCACCGTGGGAAACCTGCCTGTCACCGTGATTCCCTGACGTAAGGGGAGGCATCGCAGAGGCCGTTTCCAAGTTCCGCCCGCCTCGGCGATGCCACGGCTTTGTTTGGTGTCAGCCTGCCCTTGACCAGGCGCGTGAGGGCGTCAAGCTGGTCCTTCGCATCGCGGCACCGCTCCGTCCCGGGCTTCGCTCTGGGACGCGGTGTCCCCGCTCCCCTCTGAGGGCTGTTCTGGGGTCAGGGACAGACGCTGGGTCCCCCAGGGACTCTGAAAGCCAGTCAACACCTCGTGTAGACAGACTGAGAGGCACGGGAGTGGCCAAAGAGGACCAGTCTTGGGATCCACACCGGCCTCCGGTCTTCCCGGCCACGCTTGGCACGCCACGTGGCCCCGTGGGGCTGGGCTGATGGAGGGGCTGCTCCAGTCTCCAGGCTTAAAGGCTTATTGCTCGTTTGTTACCCTAATGAGTAAAGCCGGTCACACGTTTGGGAAGAGACTGTCTCTATCGATTTAAAAGACGGCACGGGAGGTTTGAGCTGTGATATCCAGGCGCCTTTACAGAGCGTTCTGGGTCTTGGGGCGAGAGGCCCACCGTGTCTGTGGTAACGAGGAAGCCCCCCAAGCCCGGCACCCAGTCCCCTGCCTCCGGCTGCATAAGGAGCTGGCGGCTGGCGGCTTCCGTCCAGTGTCTCTGGCTGCTTGGAGCTGATGTGCCCGTCGGCCGCCTTCCCCTGCCTCTCCAGGGGAGGAGCCGCCCCGGGTGCCGGCAGAAATGACGTCACACCCCGTCCCCTTCACTGACACCAGGCTGGCCTGCGTCTTGAGGTTCTGAGACAATCAATCGAAAATGGCATTCGCCGTGTGGAAACAGCAGCCCCGGGACACGGAGCTACGACAACGTCCTCGGGCGGGGAAGGGATGATAAATGCTCGCCCTCGCCGCCCCGTGGTGGCATGCCACCGGCCCCTCCCGGGAGGCCGCCTCCGCTCCGGGCTCCTTGTGCCCGGGCTTCCGCTTGCCCAGGGCCAGGGGCCCCGGAAGGGCCCGGAAGCCCTCCCGGGACGGGGCGTCGCCCACTAACTTACAGACGCCAGTCACGCTGAAGTTCAGATGGGCAAGGCGGCCTCTGGCCCTGGAAGCATGTTCCGACGTTGCGTGGGGCGCACGCGTGACAATGGCTACCCTCACATGCAGCGGGGCGTCCTGTGTTTTCGTGGCTACTCCCGGCTCAGCTCCACCCGCCCCGACCCCGCAGGCAGGTGTCCCGGGGACGACACTCCATCCTCGGAGGAGGCAGCGGTTTAGGGCCCCGCCTCTCAAACTTGGGCCTGCGCACAAACCACCGGGGGGCGGGGCATCGTGCCCGGACTCCAGGCCCCACCTCCAGAGCCTGAATCAGGGGTGCGCGCTGAGAGGTTCTGCATTGCCAGCGTGTTCCCAGCGATGCCGCTGGTCCCCGGGCAAGGTTCCGGAGTCGGCTGGGGATTCCGGCCCGCCACGCTCAGGAGGGCTGCTCGCTTCACCTCCTCGGACCCTGAGCCGTGTCTTTGCTAAAGGGGAGCGGGAGGGCGCCCGCTTCCTGGGGGATGCGGATCCAGAGACATATCACGTGCTTCGCCAGGGGCCCGGCCCAGGATGAAGTCAACATCATTTACGCCAAACTGAAGTCTGTGGGAAGACTGGCTCTTGGGTCAACTCTGAGGGGTGCTGGGCCTCGGGCACGCAGGCTCACCTCTCGGGGCTGGGGGCGTCTGGCCTTCTCGTGGGTTTCCCAGGGGGCTTGGAATAAAATGCAAAGTGTGGTGTGGGAGACCTCGAATGGCAGGTCTCCTCTCTGAGCTCGCCTCCTGCCCCGGGACCTTTGCCCGTGCCTTTTCCCTCCCCAGGCCCCCTTTGCCCACACACAGACCGCAGACCTCCTGTCCAGGCGGCTCCTGCTCCTGCTTCAGCTCTCAGCCTGTAAGTCACCTCCACAGAGGGGCCCTCCCTGATCTGCAGCCACCTCCCGGACTCTCAGCGCCCCACGGCTTCCTTCTGAGCCTTATCATCGGTGCAGTGGCCATATTCCCCTGTGGTAGCCTGTCTTGTCTGCACCCCTCTCTGGACCGCTCCCAGACGCACGCAGGAGGTGGTAAACGAACGCATCAGCAGAAGGGTCCCGTGGGCGCCGGACGGCCTCCCCGGAGCGCGGGGCCTCCTTGCCCACCGGCTCCTGCTGGCCCGCCGGTCGTCAGGGGCTGGGGGCTCACCTGGCTTGGAGCCTTCGTCCACAGAGCCGTTGTAGACCTGGTTGACGAACTCGGGACGGTTGTCATTCATGTCGATGACGTAGATGTACAGGTCGATGGGGTTCTCCACCTTGTTGCCGTTCATGTCCACGGCGTGGGCTCTGAGCTGGAAAGCAACACAGACACCGTCAGCCGTGGGGAACGGCCGGGAGCAGGTTCCCGCGGGCCCTCGGCAGCAGGCTGGGGGTGATGTGAGGGCCTGGGCCCCTCAAGGGAGGGTCTTGGCAGGAGTGTGAGATTGGGACGCGTCATGGAACTTCTCTGAGCCTCGGCTCTCGCCTCCGTGGAAACGGGGAAGGGTTGTCAGCAACCCTTAGTTTTTGGATGAGTTCATTCATTCATTCACCGTTCACTCATTAATTTATTCACTCAACCAGTATCTGTCACGGGCCTCTGTGCACCAGGCACTGGCTGGACCTGAGATTATTGCCCAGTGGAACGGACGTGGCCCAGCCCCGGGGCTTCTCATCTGGAAGGGAGAGGGACGTCAAGAAGGAAGAGAAGACAGGTAACTTGGGTGTATGGTAGCAGCCGGCTGGGGTTGGGAGGAGGCCGGGCAGGCCTCCCAGAGGAGGTGACGTTGGAGCTGAGGCCTGACGAAGGAGATGGAGAGGAGAGCAAGGGTGGAGGTCCCCATGGGGGTCCCAGAGTGGCTGAGGCCAGCCGAGGGGGCCAGAGAGGGGCCGTGTGGGGCCTGGGATGTGGGGGAGAACCGGGTCTGCCCAAGGTCTCTCTTCACCAAGGCTGTGAGTGTCACACGTGTCTCTGTGGAAACCGCATCACCCTGCAAGCTGGACACGTCGGACCCCAACACCTTTGCAACAGGACAGCTCCAGGCCAAGGGCACGAGAAGAGCCGTGCTGGAAGCCTGTTGGAGTGTGGGGGGGTGTCCCCGAGCTGGGCGGGGGGCACACGATCCTCTCCACGGCCTCCTTGGGGCCCCGCGCCAGCTTCTGGGAAGGAGGAGGCCGTGTGCGTTCCACACCTGCCCCACGGAGGCTCGGTTCATCGCGACGGCCCCGAGTGGAATTTCACCCTTGAAGTGTTTAAGGAGCCGGGCGGTGGCCGCAGCCTCTGGGGCGGATGTGAGTCCCCAGCACCCTGGTTAAGGGACGTGAAGCCCCCTCGCCGTGTTAGCCCCTGGCCGGCCCATCCTGCTGCGGAAGCTCTGGGCGGCGGCCAGGTGACCCTCCGCCTCCTCGAACGCGGCCCTGAGCAGCGCACGGGGTCAAGGGTCAGGAAGCCTCTGGACAAGGTAATCCTGAGCTCCGGTTAACGCTGGCATCTCCCAACGGAAGTGGCGGTGCCCGCTTTGGTGCGGCCCTGTAGCAGAAGCGGCCCCCGGCTGTGAGGCCCGGGGTCCTCCTGGTCTCCCCCATCCCGCCCCCCAAATGTCCATCGCATCGCTAGCTTCTGCGGGGGTGTCCAAGGCCCCCTCACCGCTCGGGGGGCCCATCCTCCTGCGGAGACAGGGAAGCCGTCCATGCCTTCGGCGACCTGCAACCCCAAGCGTCTCGTCTCGCGTGAAGGGAAGGTCCTGCTCCTGCGATGTCGTGTGCAGGACGTGTGTCTCTTCTCGCCATGGGAGGGGGACAGGGAGACGCCAACTTGTGAGCTTGGTCTCGGGCCCCAGAGGGGACGGGACGAGAGCGCTGGGTATGACGGGCGCATGCTGCCTCTCCGGGGCTCGCGCTGTGTCTCCCGCTGGAGCACGGACCTTGGAGCACCCCACGTGGGCCCTGAGGCCGCCTGCGGGTGGGCGCTGGGGTGGCACTGGCCGCGCGCCTGCTCAGGGCCGGGCAGGGCCCCAGGAGCCCCACACGGGTCACTCACGCCTCGGGTTTCACAAGAACCCGAGAGACCACCTGGTTCCGACCTCTACTTTACGGACGGGGAAAGCGAGGCTCAGGAAGATGGCGGTAGTGGTGGGACTCAGCAGTGGGTCTTATGTGCGGAGCCCTCGAAGGAATCTTCTGGAGAACCATCTTGCAAAGCAAACACGACCCCTCTTCGTTTTGTGCGTTTGAACGCTCGTGTCAGTGACCCGTGGCCACGGACGATCAGCCGGCTCTCAGGTGGGAGGTGTGGCCGAAGGTGCCCGAGGATGGGGCGTGTGGATCCCCAGATGAGGGAGCGATGGCGGGTCGCCCCCCGACGGGGCGACGTTTTGTGGCACGGCTGACCGCTACGCAGGGACGCCGTCTGGGCGGGACACGGTGGCCTCGTGGCTCTGGGATCACGGTGCTTCCCCGGCCGGTGGCCGCAAGGGAGCCGGATGCTAGACAGCGGGCGGATTCCGTGCACAGCTTGAAAGCGGAGGGGGCCACGTGCCGAGGGATGCAGGGGCCTTTAGGGGGCGAGAGGGGCCCCGGCTGCCAGCCAGAAGGAAGTGGGGACCTGGGCCCGGCACGGCCTGAACGGGCAGGAAGCAGACACTTGTAGGCTGGCTTCACCTCGACCTGCACCTGGTGAGACCCTGGGGCACAGCTGCCGACTTCTGACCTCCAGAGTGTGGGCCAGGAAGCGGGTGTTATTTGAAGCCACCGAGTTTGTGCTCGCGCTGGGGGGCGCCCCGTAAGGTAGGAGTGCCGGGAGGGGCTCGTGCTGGAGCCTTATGGGGGTGTGAGGGTCGCCAGGACCCTGACCTTGGGGGGGACGGCAGAGGGCTTCACACGGTGGGACAGAGAGTTGAAAAGCGAGACGTGAGGGTTCAGTCCAGAATTTGGCAAATGGATCTGGCCGCCCTCCGGTCCGGGTCCCGTTGTCTCCGGCCGACTTGTCACCCCGCAGGGGGCAGGGCCGACACTGCTGGAGGTGGCTGCCAGGGGTGGCCCTGGGAGCCCCAGGGCGAGGGCCCACATTGCCCACTTGTGAGATGGGGTCTGAGGAGACTGAAGTGAGCAGCCCCGTGGGGCACATTTCCTAGTTGATGACGAGCGGGAAACAATCATTTCTCCGTCTCCCAAGACGGGACGTCAGGGCCGTGGCAGGGGACGGAAGAGAATGTGGGCAAAGTGTCTGGAGGCGAGTGAGTCACCCAGAGACCCGGACACCGAGCCGAGTGTGCGGGGACGGGTGGATGGTGTCCCCCCAGAGTTGCCGGCTGCTCTCGGCCGGCTTCAGAGAGGAGGGGGTGTGGCCTGCCTGCAGGTGTCCTTGGAAAGGACCAGGGGCCCTCGGGGGCATCTCTGCTTCCTCTCGCCCAGCAGCCATCCCGGGGGCCCTGCCCCGTGGCCGCAGGCAGTGGCACCAGCCACTGGGGCAGCAGCAGGAGGGCTGACCCGGGGCCCTTCCCGGGGAGCCCAGAATTCCAGGGCTGACTTTGGTGTGACTTTGGTGAACTGCAGGGGAGAAACAGTGAACTGGAAACACCAAGAGCAGGTCTTTACTTTGAGCTCAAGGTTTCCAAAGTAATTAAAATAAAATGCAAGGGAGAGCCTCCCCGCACGGCGTGCGTTCTCCCAGGAGCGGCTGTGCAGTCAGCAGGCGCTGGGGCCCGCGTCCTCCGGAGCGGGCTTGGCGGACAGCCCCCGGCACAGTCCCCAAACCCCGCCCACTGCACCTGCTGGCCGCGCCGTGGTGAGAATCTGAGAGAGAGACGCGAGCTGTGCCCACGTTTGCATCTGCGGGGCTGGGGCTCTGCTGCTGGCAGGTCGCGCCCCCCCCTAGCTGCGTTGTCGGCACGTGAGGGGAGCTGACTCTCCATCTCGAGTCGGGCCACAGATGTGTGTGGACGGCCCGTGCAGCCCGTGGGGGAGCCCACGGGCGCGTGAAGGGGATGCGTCTCAGGCGGCATGGCTGCGTGAGCGCCTGTGCTGGCCGAGTGTCGGTTGGCGCTGAGGACCAGCGCGTAGCGAGCGGTGCACCAAGAACTCGAGAGGAGGTCCCAGGCCGTCGTCGGTCCACCTCCTTTCCCAGATCCCGCCGTCCCAGGGCCCGGCCTGGGGTGTCCACGTCGGGGAGTGCGTGGGCTAAGGTGCTGGCAACACTCGGCCGCGGGAGAAACAGAAGTCAACGCGCAGGGGCTCTGGGGGCAGCTTGCACTGGGGCTGACAGGGCTCGGGAGGCCCAGACAACGACGGGCTGTGAGACCCACCCCTCACAAGCCTCAGTCTCCGTGAAATGGCCTCGCCGTCGATCCCGCCTCAGACAGGACCCCAAGCCTGCGGGCTGGCCACGCGGGGTGGGCTCCGTGGCCTGAGACCACGCAGCCCACGGGCCCCGAGCTCAGGAGGGCCCGCGTGTGGCTGAACGCCCTGCCGTCACTGTCTTGAAATCCTTAGTCCAGATGAGGGTCCCCCATTTCATTCTGTGCTGGGACCCGGAATGTGTGGCCATCCTGGGCGTCAGAGCTGAGCAGGACCTTGCCCGGGGCGGCCCCTCCCCACCAGGCCAGCCAGGGCTGTGGTCACAGAGCAGCCGTGGGGGGCAGCCCGGCCCAGGGCCTATGACAAAGGCTTTCTTTCAGCGGTCTGGACGGTCCGTAAGAAACAGCCAGAGAAGACACCTGCACTGGGGACAGCAGGGGTCGCTGGAGCCCCAAGGAAGGCAGGAGAGGTGCCCCACTGGGAGCTCCCCCTCCCCAAACCACGAAGCAACCGCGGCTAATGGCTGCAGTACAGAGAGAGGAGTGACGTTTCAGGGGACACTGAAGAGCCACGTGGCGCCAGCCCTACGGTCAGGAGAGGGGTCGCCTGGGGCCAACCCTACCGTCAGGCCTCAAGAAAAGGGTCTGGCACCTCAGGCCCGGGGGAGGGGCTTTCTCTAAGCAACCGTGATAATGAAAGACCAATCTGTCTAATCTTGAAGGAGGTCAGCATGATCACCAGCACGTGGCCTCTTTGTGGGGCTGTTTGGAGACAAAGCTCTCCCATGTCGGCCGAGGCTCTGGATGTCATTGGCCAATCAGGGGCGAGGGCCGCAGGGCAGAGGGACACCTGACCAGGTGGGCGACGTAGCGAGCAAGCAGCAACCCCCTGCCTTCTCTTCTCACTCACTGGGAATGCTCACCGGTCCCCGGCCACTGGCTGTACATCCCTTTAGACTCGGGGGCACAGATGCCTGGAACAGCGCATTCAGAAGGGCATGTGCCTCTGGGAGGGTGGACAGACCACAAGGGAGGAGGGAGGGGGGCAGGGAGGAGGGTGGCGCATCCCCAGTGTCCGGCCCCCGCTGAGTGTTGGGTGTGGGAACAACCATGCCTTATTTTACCAGGGCCTCGGGGAAGCCCCCTGCAAGCCCCTCCCGGGGGGAAGGCACCCCTGAAACGGCCTGCCTAGACGCCAGCAGCAAAATGGGCCCGAGTGTCAGCGGCCACCTGCTTCAGGGTTTTCACGTCTGGCTCAGAAAAGATGTAGTGATTTTCCTTGTACCTGCTTCTTCTCCCTGACCCTGGCCCCCACCGTCCGAGGGGCAGTCAGGATGACACCCGGATGCCCATTTCCAGTGGCATCTCCAGGCAGGACACACCCACTCCATCAAGACCTGTGGTCTGATTGCTGAAGAATCTGGGCATGTGGTCTTTCTTAGGGGTTTCAGGCCAAAAGGCTTTGATGCCTTTTAATCCCAGTGGTATAAGCTCCCCCTGACCGGGGCCATGTTTGTTCATGTTATTACTGTAGGCCCACTGTCAACCACAAGGCCTAACTTGTACTAGACACTTGAGAACTGTTCCCTGGATGGGTGGATGGATGGATGGATGGATGGATGGATCAGTGGATGGTGGGTGGCTGAGTGGGTGTGTAGATGGATGGATGGGTGGATGGACAGATGTGTGGATGGATGGATGGATCAGTGGATAGATGAAAAGATGGATGGATGGATGGATGGATGGATGGATGGGTGGATGGATGGATGGGGGATGAAGTGGTATACCCAAAGGGAAGAGTCTGGAAGTATGAGCCACGGTTTCTCTTGGAAGCTTCTCTGAAGAGGGATGTCTGGGTCTAGTGAACTGGGGATTTCTGGAGCCAGGAGCCTGACTTTGATTCCACACCTGTCTGTGCTCATGGGCGAAGACCCACGAGTAGAGAGGAACCTTCTCTTCCATGTCGACTAGCTCTGTGAAGCTGAACCCACCTGGGACTTGGGCAGCCAGTCTGAGACCGTGGCTAAGAAGGATGGACCAACCTCCCAACCCGGCTTCCCCAGGTCCAGTCAGCCTCGCACCCTACTTCTCATGGGGCGTCAGGGGTCCCTCGGGGGAGGCCACCATTGTCAACGACAGAGTTAACCTCTCCCACCAATTCCTTCTCTCTGCAAATGGTTCCTGTGCATCCCCTGAGGGCCAGGCTCTGTTCTCGGGCCTGGCGATGTGGTGTGGATAGCTTGATGGCTCTTTGCCACGTGGAGCCTTCCTGCTAGTGCCAGGAGGTGGACAGTGGGCCCCAAGCAGATAACCAGAGAGTGGCGGCGGTGTTTGGCCATATTCGGCACTGGGGGCTGAAGCCAAGTGAAATCTGGGCTGATTACGTCCACATCAGGGCAAAAGGCTGAGAATACGATGCTCTCCAACGATGGTCTTCATTTCCAAGTTACAAGCGAGGACCTGGACATTCAGACATTGTGATGACGACTACAACGTGCACACCGGCCGTATCGTGCGTGGGGCTCTGTTCTCCGGGCTTCGCACATGTGAACCCTGCATCCTCCCACCTGGTGAGGGGCCTGGGGTCCTCACCTCTGCCTCTAGCTCACACTGCCTCCAGCTGGTGCAAACCTGCATCTTGCAGATGAGGAGGGGGTCCGGACGGGGGACTGGCCGTTAGGGTGGAGGCCACGAGATGCTGCTGCTTTCACCTGAGCTCCGGGGTCCCTCCCCTGAGCTACCACGTCAGGGAGGCCAAGCAGGAGAGGAGCCAACAGCCCCCAGAAGCCCGAGCCCTGCAACGTTTGTGGTCACGTCCGTTTCCCCTCTGCGTGCCCCGCTCCGAGGTGGCACCAGCACGGCACTCATCCCGGACCCGCTGCCGGCTCTCAGAGAAGCAGGTGTGTTATTCTAGGGCTGGACAGGATAGAACTGCTCACAGGGGCGCTCCAGAAAAAGGGCCCCACGGTGCCCAGCAGCCACGTGTCCCCTCCCTCCACCAGAACTAATGAGCTCCTGGGAGCACACGTGGATCCAGAGCTTCTAGACCAGGGGTCCTTCCAAGGTGGTCCCAGACCTTTCTGTCTTCCCCCGGGAATGTGGCAGAGGTGTCCATCCCGGGCCCACTGAATGAGAAACCCCAGGGTGGTGCCCAGCGCCGTGGGCTTTACACAGCCCTGCGGGCAATTCCAGCACAGGCTCAGGCTGACATTCTCCTTCCCAAGTTAGGAACCCAAGGCCCGAGGTACTCACGTGGTAGGAGGCTCGCTCCTCCCGGTCCATGGGCCTAGTGACATACATGCGTCCAGACATGGAGTCGATGCTGAAGACCTCCATGGGGGGCTGGTCGGCACCCACCCCCGTGATGCTGTACCGGATGGGGATGTCGTTGTCTTTGTCGGACCGGATCTGGAAACAGGAGCAAAAGCAGAGGAGAGTCAGCCTGCGGCGGGGGGCAGGGGCCACGCTTCTTAAACGTCCGCTCATCCCACCCCTGATTTGCTTGCACTTGGCCAACTCGGGGAACATCAGGTATCCACTCTGGGAACTGGAAGGGCAGCCAGTGATGAGGGGGTCATGGAGTGCCACCGACCACACGTCCGGTGGCCCAGCGGGTGACGGGGAAAGACGAGACCACGGAGCAGCCGCTACAGAGTCCAGAGGGGAGAAAGGCTGGGACACGGCACACACACCCGCTACGTGTTCGTCCGTGTCCCAATATCTTGCGCCTTTGACGGGGGCACCAGAGAACAGGGTCCGGTCCCCGAAGGTGGGAGGCTGTGAGGATGGGTCGGGGCAGAGAGGACCCGCAACCGGGAGGTAGACACAGATTTCACACTGAGGACTGTTGTCACAACGGCTACAGGCCTACATGGGAACGTAAAAGTATTTCCACGGAGAACTGTGAACTCTTTCATTTAGAGGAAGCAAAAGCTCACCTGACGGGAACGGGGGTGCCCGCTGGAAGGTAACTGGTTTCTCTGAGCCCCCGAGACTGAAAAGGTATCATTGATAAGGTCAAAGTAACAGATTGGAATTCAACTTTGAATACAGTTGACTCTCGACCACGGGGTTGAACTGCGCTGGTCCATTTATATAGGGAATTCTTTTGGATAAATACAGTACAGGACTGTAGACGTATTTTCTGTTCCTACGGTTTTCCTAATAACGTTGTCTTTTCTCTGGCTTACTTTATTGTAAGCACACGGCACATAATACACTCAACATAGAAAATATGTGTTAATGGACTGTTTATGTTGTTGGTAAGGCTGCTGGTGGACGGTAGGCTATGAGTAGTTAAGTTTTTGGAGGTCAGAAGTTATATGTGGATTCCAGGCGGTGCTGGGGGTGGGTGCTCCAATAACCCTTCATCGTTCACGGGTCCCCAGTTTACCTTTACAAAATGCAGTTTTTTCCCTGTAAATCAAAGCTCAGGGATCATAACAACATTTTATAACGAAACAGACACGATGGAAACCTCCAGTTCTACAGAGCAGGGTCGGCTTTATTGCAAGACTGCAAATAAAATTCAATGCAGAAAAAAAAACAACCCCTGAGCTCATGGACACAGAGGACAGGCAGGTAGCTGCCAGAGGTGGGGGCGTAGGGCGGGCGGCATGAGCGAAGGCGTCCAGGGTGCACACTTCCTGGTCTAGAATAAGGCAGTCACGGGATGGGGCGGTAGTTAACGGTCCTCTCCCACCCTTGTGCCAGCTGCTATGTCTCCAAGTCCTCGCGACAAGAGTCGTTTTTGTACCAGGTAGCGACAGATGTTAAGTAGATTTCTTGGGTGGTTGTTTGGGAATGTACCCCCCGCCCCAAATACTCCTGTCCTCCAGCCTGTACCCTCCCCCCTCCTCCACAACTCCTCTTCCAACCCCATAACTCTCGCCTCCCCAGCCCTTCCCCCCTCCACAAACCCCTCCCCGACACCCCGCTCCTTCCCCCTCCACATACCTCTCCCCACCCCTCTCCTCTCCACATATCTCTCCCCCACCCTGCCCTCCCCTCCTCCCCTCCCCAAACCCCTATCCCACCCCCACTCCCATTCCTCCCCTCAGTCTACGAGGACTGTTTTTGTTTCCATCTCCCACCTCCTGGCTCTGCCCTGAGCAGCACACACCCGGCAGGGCTCAGGCCAGGCCACGGAAAGAACGGCCGGGGCCAGGGCTGGGGACGCATGTCACCCTGTGCTGTCCCTTGGGCCGTGGGGGTGTCGGAGCTCTGCTGTGCTCATCTTGGCCACAGCCACCCCTGCCTCCCTCCAGGGATGAACACATTGGGTCCCGGGCCTGCCACCTTCTGCCCACTTATCCCTCACAGCGCTGGGCGCCCCAGGACACGTGTGTACCCTGTGTTCATCATGGGCCCTCTACCGCCCACCGAGTAACGTCCTTCAGCCAGGACAGCCGTGTGCGAGCAGCCCAGCATGCAGCGGCGTCCAGGGAGATGAGTCTGTACGGAGGACAGAGGACAGAGGACGGGTGCCTTCCTGGCCACCTGGCTCCTTCCCCAGGGCTCTTTTCATAGGACAGCGGCCCTGGCCCTCCGTGGCCGTGAGCCACCTCTTCTCCCCCGAGGGAGTTTTCGCCAGGGAAATGGGGCGGCAGTTGCCAGTCTGGGTCCCAGAGAGGAAGACCCCTCTGGCCATCTGCACCTGCGCTGTTTGTCCACGTGTGGGGAACCCATTAGAGCAGATCAGACCCCGTTTGGGAACTGTGTGATTAATGTAGAAAGCCCCAGGCTGGCTGCTTATGAAGCACAAGCTCTGTCTTCTGGGAGCCCGGAAAGTTCTAGAAAGTTCGGTGAGTTCGGCACTTGAGCACACAGAGGGCCCCAGAGAAGCGGCCGAGCTGCGCTGGATGGAGGGGTCGCTGGGTTCGGGCCAGGCAGTCCTCCAGAGGCGGGGGCTCTGGCAGCCGGCCGGCGAGCACAGCGGACGGCCTGGCACGCTTCTACCGCGTTCTCTGGGCCAGACTGCCCATCCTTCATGGGGAAATTTAATTATAAAACCACTGAAAAGAACCCACCACATATTTAAAGAGGTTTTATTTTTTGCAAAGGAATCTCATTACAGTTTGACCACTGGGCGCCTTTGCTTAATTCCCCAGCTGCTGCTCTGCGTGCGCGCCCGGGACTCAGTGCCGGCTCGGGGATGCTCCGCACAGTTTACCACATTAAGAAGAAACACTGTACAAATGAATTCACCAGATCAGGGGAGAGCAGTTTCCCCTTGATTTGTGTCTGGAAAATGAGAAAAACATCACGGCAGCGTACGATAGGGCCATGAATAAAGAACACAGACAGGCGTTTCTATCACCCACCTCACTTTTACGACGCCACGGAGAATTAGGCTCTTTTGCATTTGTTATTAAAGGACAGAACAGATGGTAAAAGGTTAGTTTAAAGTGACGTCTACATTAAAATAACTTATGGTGCCGGGCGATTGTTTTCACCCAGGGACTTGTGCGTGGAAGGCCGGCTCGCGTCCTTAGGAAAGGCCGGATGAAATGAAGGATTCTGGCAGAATCTTCCCCAAGGAGGAGGTATTTGCCTAATCTCAAATGAACTTGAAACCGGAGAAAAGTCACCATGTGTGGGTTTGAATCGCAAACACCTCGGAGGTTTATTCCCAAAGCATCGAACCGGAGAGAATCACGTCCAGACTTCAGCAGAGGAAGCCTCACCCCAGGAGAGGACGACACCCCAGCAAGGAGAGAGGACCTTCAGCTTCAGGCTGGTCCCCTGCTCCCGCCCCGCGTCACTTCAACACCTTCACGTGCCGTGGGCCGGGCCCTGCTCTGGGCGGACCCTGCCCTGCCCTCACGTGGCTCGCGTGCCCGGGGAATCAGACACACCTGAAAAAGTGACACCCTCTTAGTCCACAATTAAAAAGCGTGGTAACGACTGGCAGGGAAGGAACAGGGTCCTTGAGAGGCCCCAGGGGAAGAGCTCGGGGACAGGTTTGAACTCCACTGCCTTATATAGTTTCCCCACACGCACCACGCACGCTCGCACGCACGCTCGCACACACACGCGCACACACACACACACGGCTGGATCTCCCCTCCCCTTTTGCACTCAGCGTCCTGTCAGGGTTTCCTTGCCCGCCGTGAGGTGTCCCCGGGACCTCCTGCCCTGACGTTTGCAAGCTGCTGTCAGGTTCTGAGGACCAAGTTCTTCTGCGAGGACGTAAATAATTCTTCTGTGGCGCCTTCCGGGTGTTCCTCCTCGCCGGGTATTAAGCCTGGAGACCTTCCCAGCAAACAGACCACACACCCTCGTTTTTGTTGCCTCCTGGGACTGCTGAGGTGCAGCGGCCGCCGCTCGCCCCCCCCCCCCGGCCCGGGACCATCGGGACGCAGGAGGCGGGTGGACACGCGGCCGTGGCTGCAGCCGGCCAAGAGAGGCAATTTTCTTTCAAACCCTTGACTCCCAGCAGAGCCCAGAGGTAAGAGAAGGGTTTCACCGGACACATTTGTAGCTCCCCCATGGCCGTAGCGGGGCCCCAGCTCTGACCACTGGGGCTTCTTGGTTTTCTCAGGGTCACCTCAGGCCTTCTCTGTCTGCTGTCCTGTCTGCGCGAATGCCCGCCTGTCCTCCCTTCTCCCTCCCGCGTGAGCACTAACATGCTCAGCTCCCTTTTCTGGGCCCCAGGAGCACAAGCACCACAGGCTGTGTCTGCAGGGATGGCAGTGCAGCTGTGGGTGAACACAGGAACCATGGACACATGGCCTGGGGACGGGAACCACGGACACACCGCCTGGGGACAGGAACCAAGGACACTCGGCCTGGGGATGGGAACCACGGACACTTGGCCTGGGGACAGGAGCCATGGACACACCACCTCAGGACGGGAGCCATGGACACTCGGCCTGGGGACGGGAGCCACGGACACACGGCCTGGGGACGGGAGCCACGGACACTCGGCCTGGGGACGGGAACCACGGACACACTGCCTGGGGATGGGAACCAAGGACACTTGGCCTGGGGACGGGAACCACGGACACACCGCCTGAGGATGGGAACCAAGGACACTTGGCCTGGGGACGGGAACCACGGACATTCGGCCTGGGGACGGGAACCACAGACACACTGCCTGGGGACGGGAACCAAGGACACTCGGCCTGGGGACGGGAGCTACGGACACTCGGCCTGGGGACGGGAGCCACGGACACACGGCCTAGGGACGGGAGCCACGGACACACGGCCTGGGGATGGGAGCCACGGACACACTGCCTGGGGATGGGAACCAAGGACACTCGGCCTGGGGACGGGAGCCAAGGACACTCGGCCTGGGGACAGGAGCCATGGACACTCGGCCTGGGGACGGGAGCCACGGACACTCGGCCTGGGGACGGGAGCCACGGACACTCGGCCTGGGGATGGGAGCCACGGACACACCGCCTGGGGACGGGAACCAAGGACACTCGGCTTGGGGACGGGAGCCACGGACACTCGGCCTGGGGACAGGAGCCACGGACACACCGCCTGGGGACGGGAACCAAGGACACTCGGCCTGGGGACGGGAGCCACGGACACTCGGCCTGGGGACAGGAGCCACGGACACACTGCCTGGGGACGGGAACCAAGGACACTCGGCCTGGGGACGGGAACCACAGACACACCGCCTGAGGACGGGAACCAAGGACACTCGGCCTGGGGACGGGAGCCACGGACACTCGGCCTGGGGATGGGAGCCACGGACACACCACCTGGGGACGGGAACCACAGACACACGGCCTGGGGATGGGAGCCACGGACACACAGCCTGGAGACGGGAACCATGGACACTCGGCCTGGGGCAGGAACGGGGGGCGGGGCAGGCAGACAGCAAGCAGATGGCCAGTGTCACTTCCACAGCCGCAAGGAAGCCTAAGGCAGCGGAGCTGGGGGGGTGGGCGGCACCAAGGGCTTCTCTGAGCCCTGTGGGAGGAGGAAGTACACAGGGAGAGAAATGTGGGGAGCAGCCAGAGGTGGGAGGAAGCAGGTGCACTCAGAGCCTCACGGGCTGCTGTGTGAGTGAGGAAGTGAACAGAGAAATGAGAAGGGGGAGGGGAGTCAGGGAGAGAAGCAAGGTCTGGTGACCCCTCACCTCCCCCGACGACGTGGATCCCACAGCAGGAGAGGAGGGGGGGGCTCCTGGGAAGTTCTGCTCCCACCTTTCCTGCCCTTGCAGAGACCTCTGAGGGTCAGAGTAAGGGAGTGGCCTTTGGCAGGAGAGGAAGGGACCGCGGAGGCTGGTGGGCCCTCTCCTCACGCGCCAGCAGGCCAGACGGGACCCCCTCCTTGCGCGCCGGATGGGGCTGGCAAAGGGAAGGCCGGTCCCCCACCCGTTCCGCCCCTGTTGGTCTTGGGCCTCTTTGTCCAAATTGGGGTTTCCTCCTATGTGTCCTCATGCCTCAGAAGCCTCTGTTAGCTCTGAAGGAATCTCCACCCCGTCCCGGAACTCCTTGGGGACCACTAAAGGGGAGCCCCAGAATGTCCAGCCCCACCCCACCACCTTGTCCAGTCCATCTGCATATACGGGCGTGGGGACCAGAGGGGCAAGGAGGGGACAAGTTGTACAAGTAACTGGGGACCGAGAGTGGAGTCACCTGTCTTCCCAAGAAGGCTTTTATACACAGACAGGGAGGCCAAGGACACGGGGCCCCTTGCACAGTCACACCGGGGACAGCCCAGAGGGTCTCTGTGTCCCCCAGAGCGGCTCCCTGGTCGCCACTGTCACTCGGTGTGCGGGGACTGTGGAAGCGCCATGTTTTAAAAAGCCACCACGACTCTGAGCTCTGGGACCAGAGCTTCAGTTCAGCTGCTTTTGAGAGCAGCTGTGACATCGTGACCAGTGTCTGCGTGCGTCCCTTCCCGCTTGCCGCACTCTGAGAGCCCTTTGCCACCGTGCTGAGAACAGCGAGACCCGGTGATGATCAAACTGCTCTCACCGAATTAACGGGCCCAACTTGGGGCCGCGGGCGAGCCAGGGTTCTTCCCTCCCCCAACCCTCGCTGCTCTCTCCCACATCACCGCGAGGGGCTTGACGATGTTTGCCCGTCTTGCATTTTATCCCGTATTTTCCATGTGATAAAATCCAGCCCTCAATTATTTTCAATTAGGTCCTTGTAATGAACAGGAAACCCCAGAACGTGATAGGAAGAGGCATTTGTTGTGTAACATTGACAGTTACACATTACCATTCACAATTACTTTGAGTTTTAGAAATCATGAAAAAATCCTCAAAGTCCTATGAATACTAATGAAAGCCATGAATATGTTCTTCCAGAATTTGCCTGGTGGGGAAGAGTGAATTAGATGCTTCTCAGAAATGGCCTTCGGGCTGCACCAAATTAACAAAGACAGGTAGCTACTTAATTTGTGGTCTGGGATTACAGGCCGCACTGCGGCTGGCGGTGGGGGTGACTCAGCACCCGTTCCTGGCTCTTCCAGTAACGGAGGCCCGATTTCCTTTGGGGGGTCATCGTTCTCCATCGCGAGTGGTCTTGGGGAGACAGTCCACACCCCCTGCACCCCCCGCACCCCTACCAGCCATCAGGCAGGCCCACCGGCCAGGCTGGGCCAATCAGCTTCTCTTTCCCAAACGTGGATCTTGAATCAAGAATGAGTCAGGGCCTCAGCCGCAGCAATTTCTTACTCGACCCGGCTCCATAGGCAAGGGAATTAAAAGCAAAGATGAACTATTGGGACCTCATCGAGATAAAAAGCTTCTGCACTGCAAAGGAAACAATCAACAAAACTAAAAGGCGACTGACGGAATGGGAAAAGATATTTGCAACTGACATATCGGACAAAGGGCCAGTATCCAAAACTTATAAAGAACTCACCAAACTCCACACCCGATAAACAAATAATCCAGTGAAGAAATGGGCAGAAGACATGAATAGATACTTCTCCAAAGAAGACATCCAGATGGCCAACAGACACATGAAAAGATGCTCAACATCACTCCTCATCAGGGAAACACAAATCAAAACCACACCGAGGTACCACCTCACGCCGGTCAGAGTGGCCAAAACGAACAAATCAGGAGACTCTAGATGCTGGCGAGGATGTGGAGAAACGGGAACCCTCTCGCACTGCTGGTGGGAATGCAAACTGGTGCAGCCGCTCTGGAAAACAGTGTGGAGGTTCCTCAAAAAATTAAAAATAGAACTACCCTACAACCTAGCAATAGCACTGCTAGGAATTTACCCAAGGGATACAGGAGTCCTGATGCATAGGGGTCCTTGTATCCCAACGTTTATAGCAGCACTTTCAACAATAGCCAAATTATGGAAAGAGCCTAAATGTCCATTGACTGATGAATGGATAAAGAAATTGTGGTTTATATACACAATGGAATACTACTTGGCAATGAGAAATCTGGCCATTTGTAGCAACGTGGATGGAACCGGAGGGTATAATGCTAAGTGAAATACGTCAAAGAAAGATACTGCGTGTTTTCGCTCATATGTGGATCCTGAGAAACTTAACAGAAGACCATGGGGGAGGGGGAGGGGGAGGGGAGAAAACAGTTCCAGAGAGGGAGAGAGGCAAACCATGAGACTCTTAAATACCGAGAGCACACTGAGGGTTGATGGGGGTGGGGGAGAGGGGAAAGTGGGTGACGGGCACTGAGGAGGGCGCCTGTTGGGTTGAGCACTGGGTGTTGTATGGAAGCCGATTTGACAATAAATTATGTTACAAAAAGAAAAAGACTGAGTCAGGGTGGAAAGTCTGGCTGGGGTCCCTCCACTAGTACAGAGCCACCTCCTGGGCAAGACCCGGAGCCCGGCCCCCCCCCCTCCCCTGGCTGGCCTGCCCTCCCCTTCCCATCCGTGGGAGCCCAGGACCCTCCTGGGCACGTTCGTTCCGCTTCGATAGCTGGACAGCTTCCCACGGCCTTAGGTCAAACCTCCTGACCCCGTGCGGTCCGCAGAGCCCTAGCACAGCGCTGGGCAGGCACATGCTAAGCACAGGAGAGGTCACTGGGGTGCTCACGTATCAGCACCTGGCACCTCCCCGCAGAGGCCCCACCCCGACCTCTGGATCCCGGGGTCAGAGTGGCGCTCCCTGTGAGCAGAGCCCGACACAAAGATGCTTCTGGGGGGCGGGGCGGCTGAGTGGGAAAAGGAGAAGACACAAGAGGGAAAAGAGACGTGGTGCCCGGGGTCTGGCTTTAGTCTCATCCCACGGTGGCGGGGGGAGTCCCGGGGTGTGACCTGTGGCAGAGAAGTCCGGCCTTGGGGCGAGGAGGCTGGTTTTTGTGGGCCAGCCCAGGGCGAGGGGGGTCCTCCCGGGCACCTGCCACTGGGGCACGGTCAGCCCTCTGCGGGGGTGTCCGACTCTGAACCGCCAGCAAGACCCTGAGTGGGCGGGGACGGTGCGCCGGCCCCTGGGGATCTGACGGTACCAACGGCACCGGCTGCACCCCGCTTGTCTCCACGGTCCTTGTCACTGCCAGCTTTTTCTGGCTTTTTCTGTGTCGACTGCCTTCTTTCCATCCCCCACTGGGCTGCGCGCTCAGGAGAGAGGGGCACACGGTCACTCACACAGCACGCGGCCTCAAGCGGTGCTCGCTCGGCAGTAGGTGCCCGGGCAGCCTGCTGGAGGGACACGGGACCCTGAGCAGAGCAGCCTGGGGCAGCTGCGAGAACGTGGTCGCTAACGAGGGCCGTCGTTCGCAGACAAGCCAGAGCGGGCCCACTTCCCCCGTCCGGGACTCGAGCTAGGAATACCCGTGTCCCTCAGGGAGCCCCAGACGGGAAGCCGAGTCCACGGGTGCGCTTCCTGCCTCGGTCTGATCAAGTAGGGATCAACGGACTGGATGACGTGACACGGGAGCTTGTGGGCTGAGTGTTCCCTCAGGGTTGTCGTCCACACCCTGGTGGCTGGCATCCTGCTCCTCCAGACGAACAGCGGGGGTCTGGCCGGGAGCTCTGCCTCGTCGGTGTTCGACACGCGTTCCCTGCCTGTGTCTGGAAGGCCCTGCCCACACGGCCTCGGTTTTAACACAACAGCTCGAGTCTGCCATTGCCGTGTGCTGGCCCGGGCTGGGGGTGAGGGATGACACCGGACGGGATCCAGTCCTTGGGAACGTGGGGCAGGGTGGGGGAGACAGAGGCTGTGGTGGCCAGGCCATAGCTCGGGCTGGGGGGGAGGCCGCGGGAGGGAGCCCCGAGGGGCAGGACCCGGCGCTGGGATGAGCCCCCAGCCCCTGAGGGACAGGAATGGTGGGGGTGTGGTGTGAGCAGGCATTTGGGGACAGCGAGGGGGGTGAGGCTGCGAGCAGGCCGAAATGGGGCACCCAGGCAGCCACCAGCCCTGCTGTGTCTGCTGAGGCCCCCCCACCCCCGCCCACCTTCAGAAACCACTGCCCACCATGCTTTGCACGGGCCGGTGGGGAGGACCGTCCGTGGGCACCAGGAGCACGTCCCCCAGCCCAGTGACTGGCTCAGGGAGGGGCATGTGACCCAAGCTGGGCCCACGGGGGTGTTTCCTTTTGGGATGAAGGTCTCCTCCTCATTCTCTTGGGAAGGGCACCCCAGGGACTCAGGACAGGCGCCCTCACCTGCTCTCAGCTCCCCTCCTGGGTCAGGTCACCTGCCGTCATGCTTCCTTGTCACGACCTGGAAATGGGATCTAATGCCAGTCCCTCAGAGCTGTTGTCAAGAGCGTGGGACAGACTGCAATGGATGGTCTGCAGCATGTCTGAGGGCGGAGTCTTTGGTTTAGTCAGTACCAAGGGCTGAGCACTGTGCTTAGTCAGTACCGAGTACCGTGTTAGTACCAAGGAGTGAGTACTATGCTGAGTCAGTAATGAGTACTGTGCTTAGTACTATGCTGAGTACGTTGCTTAGTCAGCAACGAGGGATAAGTGCTGTGCTTTCTCAGTACTGAGTACTGTGCTTCGTCAGTATAAAGCAGTATGTTTAGTCAGTACTGAGGGATGAATAGCGAACTTTTTCAGTAAATGATAGCTGAGTATTGCGCTTTGTGAACTGCGGGCTGAGTATGACTTAGCGAGGGCCAAGGACTGAGCCTTGCTGAGTTTATGCATTGCCAATAGTGGGGACCGAATACTTTGCTTTGTCGTAAGTCTGAGCAGAGTATTCGACTCTGCAGTAACGATGCCTGGGTGCTTTGCTTTGACGTCTCCTCCAGAGAGCCCAGTGTTCCAGTAGATGCACGGAAAATGCTCTGCAAACCAGACGTGGATGACTGAACAAACCAAGGGACAGGAGGACACAGAAATACCAGATGAGGCTGAGGTTCCGGGCCACAGTGCAGGGGATACAGTCTGCCCCCTCGCTACCACAGGGCATTTGAACCCTGTCCTTTGTCAAGTGTCAGAAATCACGCTACCTGGCTCGAGCAAAGAGGCAACGTACCGGCTCTCGTGTGGGAACGGTGTGGGTTTCAGGCACAGCTGGATCATGGCTCAGGTGACGCGCTCAGCACGTGTTCTCTCCCTCTGTGGCCCTTCTCACTTCCGTGGTTACACCCTATCTGCCTAGCAACCCAGCAGCCACGGGGACAGACCGACAGTCACCGCAGTGCAGCAGTCACACAGCCGCTGTATCCGTGGCACGGACACAGGGGCAACGCAAATGTAATCACGGCCATGACAGCTCACGCTTCTGTACCTGGTCTGCTGGTGCCACAGGTATTATCTGCCCCCCGCACAGGCTCAGTTACTGCTCAAACTCTACAAGCAGCGTCAAAGCCCCATTATAGGCAAAGGAACCGAGGCACAGGGAATGCAGCCACTTTGCCAGGCCAGCTGTTTCCCAAGCACCCGAGCGGGGTCCACACCTAGGCGTCCTCCCCAGAGCCGGCGCTGGCGCCCTGCGCGCTCCGACCCGGGAGGTGCCGCCCTCCCGGGGGCTCCATGAAGCTGCCATCCCGTCCTGGACCCAGCAGCCGCGGCTGGAGACCGAACAGGCAGATTCGCCGGGTGTGGGGATGGTGGCCGAGCGCGGCCTCTCCGTCCGTGCCGCCGAGAGTGGGTGAGGAGGTCCCCCCAGCGAGGTCGAGGTGGGCGGAGGAGAGGGGTGCCAGGCGTGTTCCGGCCCCTGCTGCCAGGCCGGCGGCTCCCAGGCCGGCCCTGCCTGTCGGGGGCTGCATCTCAGTGACTGTCTGGAAGCTACCGCACCCCCAGCCTTCGTGGGGATCGTGATGGCAGAAGCCTGAGGGGCCACAGGGCTCGGAACGGGTGGCACCGTGCGCGTCGACACTCTGCTCCCGTTACTGGTGGAGTCCCAGCTACCGCTGTGGCACAGCAAAAGGATGGTTCTCCTTAGTTTTGCTTTGCTCCAGGAGCCTGGAGAGAGGCCATGCTGGGGAGCAGGGATGGGTGCCGGGTGAGCAGGTGGTCCTGAGGAGGGGGAGGGGAGAGGTGCGGAGTGGGCTGGGGTCCCGAGGAGGGAGGGAAGGTGGGGGGGGATATGGGATGGGCTGGGGTCCCAAGGAGGGAGGGAAGGTGGGGGGGGATATGGGATGGGCTGGGGTCCCGAGGAGGGAGGGAAGGTGGGGGGTGCAGGGGTGGGCTGGGGTCCCAAGGAGGGAGGGGAGGTGGGGGGTGCAGGGGTGGGCTGGGGTCCTGAGGAGGGAGGGAAGGTGGGGGGGGATATGGGATGGGCTGGGGTCCCGAGGAGGGAGGGAAGGTGGGGTGGGATATGGGTTGGGCTGGGGTCCCAAGGAGGGAGGGAAGGTGGGGTGGGATATGGGTTGGGCTGGGGTCCCGAGGAGGGAGGGAATTTGGGGGGGGATATGTGGTAGGCTGGGGTCCCGAGGAGGGAGGGAAGGTGGGGGGCAATATGGAGTGGGCTGGGGTCCTGAGGAGGGAGGGAAGGTGGGGGGTGATATGGGGTGGCTGGGGTCCCGAGGAGGGAGGGAAGGTGGGGGGTGATATGGGGTGGGCTGGGGTCCCGAGGAGGGAGGGAAGGTGGGGGGTGATATGGGGTGGGCTGGGGTCCCGAGGAGGGAGGGAAGGTGGGGGGTGATATGGGGTGGCTGGGGTCCCGAGGAGGGAGGGAAGGTGGGGGGTGATATGGGGTGGGCTGGGGTCCCGAGGAGGGAGGGAAGGTGGGGGGTGCAGGGGTGGGCTGGGGTCCCGAGGAGGGAGGGAAGGTGGGGTGGGATATGGGTTGGGCTGGGGTCCCAAGGAGGGAGGGAAGGTGGGGTGGGATATGGGTTGGGCTGGGGTCCCGAGGAGGGAGGGAATTTGGGGGGGGGATATGTGGTAGGCTGGGGTCCCGAGGAGGGAGGGAAGGTGGGGGGCAATATGGGGTGGGCTGGGGTCCCGAGGAGGGAGGGAAGGTGGGGGGCAATATGGGGTGGGCTGGGGTCCAGAGGCGGGGAGCCCGCTGCTGTGGGAGCCCCAGGGACACCTGCTGTGCGGATGCCCCCAGTGTAAGGAGCAGTGACACGTGAGGTCATTGAGGCACAGGCTGGTAGGACGGGGGAGCAGGTGAGAAGCTGGTATTAGTAAAAGTTGCCACGCCGGGAGCCCTGCGACTCGGCTGGCACAGCCCGTTCGGGAGCGTCGGCCTGGCTGCAGGAATGGGGGCGGCCGTTTCTAGAAAGGGGGGCGGCCTCCTCAGATCCAGGATTTGAGCACGGGTGCTGGAAACAGGTGCCCTGGGACTCCCCTCCCCCCCCCCCGCAAGTTTTTCCTGCCCCCTGAGAGCTGCCAGCCTTTAAAAGAGATGCTTGTTACTGGGAATTCAGCCTGAAACGGACGCCAGATCTCCACTGTTCCTACAAGGGATCCATCACCACGATGCATCCTTTCAACTAAGTCCCACTTTCTCTCTACGCTCGGTTACAAGAGGGCAAACATTCCTTGGGGCCGCTGGGGCAGGCGATGAGGCCACGGGAAAGAAGTGGCCGGCAGACAGGTTTGTTCGGCGCCGTGAGGCCCTGGCAGGGACGGGGAGGATGGGTGTGAAGCGAACCCCATTCACAGAGAGGTCCCCAGAAGAGTGACAGCTGCGTCTCTGGAAAGCGCGAGCCTCGATGTCCTTCCCAAGGCTCCTCCCCTCCTGCCCTTCGAAGCCTTCGGGTCTCCCATCAACGCCTTCTCCCCAAGCAGCCCTCCAGGACTGCCCTGCCTGAGTGGCCCTATTCAACGGCCGCTTTCAAAGTCCTCTCTCGACGCTCGCGTATGAGCTGGGGTGTGTGTTGGCACCGATGGCCGGTCTCCCCTCCGCTGGTGCCCAACGCGGCCTGGGCTGCAGCCCCTGGGGGAGCTCCCGAGGCAGCCGGAGCTCGGGGAACGCGCGCGGGCTGGGTGGGTGGGCAGTGCCGCAGAGACCCCCTTCCTCCCTCCTCTGGTCCCCAGAGACCCACTCTGTGGGCAGGAGCAGGTGCCGGTCCCCAAGGTGATCCTCCGTCCGCATATGCTGGTGCACCTGGGGTGGCGACTCTGTGCCCGGCCCCGCCCTGAGCACCCGGCCTCCCCGACTCCCGCTACAGCCCCCAGGGGGCCGGTGCCAGCCCCGTGTCAGGTGACGACACCGAGGGTCAGGGAGGCGGGGCTGGGCTGCGGGTCCAGGGCCAACCCCTTCTCCGCTTCGTCTCCACCTGACAACGCCTGGGCTCTCTGGGGCGCTGGACGAACGGGAAGCACCGACACCGGGTCTCGGGGATCCCGGGAAGGCTTTGTTCTACAGGCAGTTTCCAGGGCTTCGTCTCCTTGGGGCCGCACCCCGTAAGCAGACACGGTTCTCTGATGTGTGCTCGGCAGGACCAACAGCGAGGAACCTGAGGGCCCCCAGGCGGGACGGCCGGGGTGGGTGACACAAACGGGCCCGTGCCCAGAGGAACACGTGGCCGAGAGCTCCTGGGGAACCGTCCTTCCTGCCGGAAGGGGCCCCCGGGAGCGTGGGAGTCTCCATCCTAGAGCAAAGGAGCCCCGTGTCCAAACACATTCTCAGGAGCAAGTGGCCAGCACGTTGGTGGCTGTGGAGCGGGGGTCCCCCAAGCATTGGGGGACGCTTGTTCCTCTCTGGCCCAGTTAACGCTGCCGTGAGTCCCTGATCCACGTTCCGAGCCAGGGCCCATTAGGCATCTTTGTACGCCGTTCCCTGTACCGTGGGCCCTAGATCTGCTGATTCCTGCCAGCACACAGGAGAGGCTCAGGGGAGCACACGGGAGCTCAGGGGGAGCACACAGGAGAGGCTCAGGGGAGCACACGGGAGCTCAGGGGGAGCACACAGGAGAGGCTCAGGGGAGCACACGGGAGCTCAGGGGGAGCACACAGGAGAGGCTCAGGGGAGCACACGGGAGCTCAGGGGGAGCACACAGGAGAGGCTCAGGGGAGCACACAGGAGAGGCTCAGGGGAGCACATGGGAGCTCAGGGGGAGCACACAGGAGAGGCTCAGGGGAGCACACAGGAGAGGCTCAGGGGAGCACACGGGAGTGGTTCAAGGGAGCACACAGGAGAGGCTCAGGGGAGCACACAGGAGCTCAGGAGGAGCACACAGGAGCTCAGGAGGAGCACACAGGAGCTCAGGGGGAGCACACAGGAGAGGCTCAGGGGAGCACACGGGAGTGGCCCTCCTCCTGCCCTGCATGTGTGGGACAGAAGCTTTAGAGCCCAGGACTCAGGGCACCCAGGAGCATGTAGTGGGACTTGTGGTCTGTTTGCCTACCACATGGATCGCCCGGGTGCTTGCCGCACCCCTGCCTCGTAGCCCAGGGCGCCCTGTCTCCCCCTCCCCAGCTGGAGCCTGCAGAGAAGGTGGGTTCTGCCCCTGGCCCGACAGAACCGGGTGCAGGGAGAAGGTCATGCTGAGCCCCCGAAGGGCAGAGCCATCAGTCCCCAAACCCGTGAGCATGGCCACTCTCACGGCAGGAGCAAGGCGCCCCTCTCATCCCGCAGCGCATCTGCCGATGGCTGTCCACACTGAGGGTGCTTCCTTGGAGCTCCTGGAGCCTGAGCCCTGCCCCGGCGGTTTGTTCACAGAACACGCTTGGTGGGGAAGCACTGACTCAAGTGCCATCTCAAGGGGATGCCCATGGACCACCTCCTCAAATGTGACAGTCACCATGGGACCCAGACTGCACTGGGCACGTGCCCCAGGGACCTAAAAACAGGTGGTCAAGGAGCACTTGGACACGGATGCTCACGGCAGCACCGTGCCCCGTGGCCCAGCAGACACAGCCCTGCTGCCCAAGCGCTGACGACAAGATTAACGAGGTGTGGCCTCCCCACACAAGGAATACTATTTGGCCATAGCAAGGAACGGACACGATTCCCGCTGTAACGCGATGAACCGCACAACCGCGGGGCTCAGGGGAAGACGCCAGACACGGGAGCCCACGTGCTGTGTGTGTCCGCTTCCACGAAACGTCCCGAATAGGCGAATCCATAGACACGGAAAGAGGCTTTGTGGTTCCCAGGGACTGGGGGAGGGGAGCGGGGACCGAGTGCTTGAAGAGCGATGCAATGTTCTGGAACTAGGTAGAGTGATGCCTGCATGACATTGTGAACGTGCGAGGGCCAGAGAGACCGTTAATGATTCAGCAGCGCTAGCACGGCTCCCTGATTATGTACAAGTCCCCAAACTTCGGGACACCCGGTGGCCTGAGAGCGGGACGGGGGAGGCCGACCTGTGAGGAAACCTCCTGTTCACGTACCGAGGGCCAGGGAGGCAGCACGGCCCGCGTCACCTGCCACGCCGTTGGCTGTGAGCACCTGGCGGATGATGGTGACAGGGACCCAGATTCCGGCTCGGCATCTCTAGGTTTAAGGCAAAGAGCGGAAGCTGTGCCTTGCCCCTCCAGGGACTGGGTGGTGAAAACTAAGGACCGTCCTGAGGTGCCCGCAGGACCTCCCATTTGGACCAGGACCTACCACCCAGGCACTGGATCATTCTCCATCGCAGGGCGGGGTGGGGGTGCGTCCTGGGCACTCAGGGTGCCGAGCAGCATCCCTGGCTTCCGCCCACTAGATGCCGGTACCCGCTCCCCCTCCCCCCTGAGGTGTGACAACCAAATGTGCCTCCAGATACAGCTCCGTGTCCCGGGGGACAGATCTGCCCCTGGTTAGCTCCTGACTTAGCTCATTTTGCACGAGGCTGTCCCACCCCTGAGCTCCCCTGCTCTGCCTGGAGGGGGAGAAGGAAGGGCTCAGGAGCGTCCCCTTTGTCATGTGAGTCGGGGACCCTGATGAGCTGGAGGTGACCTCCGGAAGCCCTGAGAATGGCTTCTCTGTTCAGGGTGACACGGGGCGGAGACCAGGGTGTGAGCCAGGCTGAGCTCTTGTCTGCATGCTCTGGGAGAGTCGGCTTCCGAGCTCCTATTTTGCTGGTGGGACTCAGTTTCCCGAGGCTGGAGGACGGAGGTTCCCTTTCCCGGCTGACCATCCACCAGGGAAGCTGTCAGCTCCTGGGGGGCACCCGCACGCCCTCCCACCTGGCCCTCCCCATCTGCAAGCCAGCCGCCACATGTCCCGCCCCTCCCGCGCTCCGATTCTCGGACCTCCTCTCCTGCTGGAGAAGGGGCCCTCCTACCCGGTCTCCCTGTCCTAAAGCCGCTGGGCCGCGCAGAGTAACGTGACCAGGACGGTAAGTCACTATATTCACAGCAGTGTGCACAGCAGGGGGCAGGATCCCAGGTCACCTTAGCAGTCTGTCTACACCCACCTTTCACACACGTGTGACGGGCTGAAGGGTGACGGGTACTGATGCGGGAGGCAGCAGGGGCCGTACTGGGTGGACCCTGGGGTGGGGTAAATAGCAGAGGTTCTGAGGGCCCCAGCCTGAGGGCTACTTCAGCCCCAGGGCAGGCGACCCGGGGGACGGCCGTCCCAGGGCTCCACGTGGGGATGCAGCCCTTGCTGGGGAAAGACGGGAGTGGAGGGTAAGGCTTTGTGTTGAAGAAAAACTGGGCCAAGCTATCGTCACCTCGACAAGGGAGCCCAGTGAAGAAACCTGTCAGGGGACAAGAAAGAAAGGACAGATGTTCCCTTGAGGCGTAGGGGCCCGCACCCCCACAGCATCACCCGAGGGGGAGGTGTGTCCCCCAAGAAAGGACACTGCTGAGGTCCGCCACCCGCGAAGGGGCCCTAGAGCTGGGTGGGCATGATTTGGGAAGGGGGCAGGGCCGCGGTTTTCTGGCTGCTGGCTGCCAGGCACCGGCCCGCCCACGTGCGAGGGACAGATGGCCCGGGTGGCCGAGCTCAGGCCCTGGGGGTGCTCCCCTTCCGCAGACTAGTAAGCGGACAGCCCTTCTCTGTTCTCTTGATTCTCTTGCTTGAAGAAAGCTAAGAAAGCAAAACAGAACTAAAGGATCCACAATGTCACCTGTACAAGGGTCCATGAACAGGGTGACTTCAAACAACGGTCATTTATCTTCTCACAGATCCGGAGGCCTGAAGTCCCCAACCAGCCCCGCTGGGCTCAGGTCAAGGTGCCGGCGGCTCGTGGGGGTAGCTCTTTCTCACCTCCGCCTCTGCTGCCTGTGGCCACGAGGCCACGGGAGTGTCACCACCTTCCCTCCTGCTCTGCTCTGTAGCAAATCTCCCTCCTCCTCCCCCTGCTGAGGCGACAGCTGTGTTGAGGGCCCGCCCGGTGATGCTCTCATTCATCCACATGGTCCCTCGTCACCGTGAAGGTGACCCTTTTGGGTCGAGGGGTTGGGACAGGGAGGTTGTCTGGGGCACTCTTCTGGAGCCCATTGCGCCATCATTTATAAACAAGCAGCCAAAGTTTCCCTTTTACAATAAAAACTGTGTCTCCATTGTGGAAAAAAATCTTTAATGGCAAAGCCTGCCTTTTCCTGTCTGTCTTAAGTTGAAAAACCTACCCATGTTCGTGGAAAACCTTAAAGCCGTGGGATCGGGACCAAGGCGAGTGGCGAAGAGTCGCTTTGACTCCCTTTTTCCCTCTTAGCCCCTCTCCCAGAGACAGGTACAGGTACAGGTGTGAGCACACAGACAGGATGGGATGGGTACAGGTGTAAGTATATTACGGGCCGGGTATAGGCGAGGTGCGACTGCACATACGGGTGGGGGTGTAGGTGGCCTCATTCTTTCACGAGGCACACAGCATTTCATCGCACGATTACACTCTGATGTACGTAACCAGGCCGAGAGAACTTCTAAATACATTCTCTTCACGCCTTTCAGGAGACGTTTTGCCAGGTGAGAGGCAGGCATTCGGGCGGTGCCTTGTTTCCCACAGGGAGAAGCCCTGGCGGGGAGGGGCTGCTGCGACTCAGAGTTGGGGTCAGAGGGGGGACATCAAAGTGCGTGGGAGGACTGGCACGCCGGATTTCACTGCGGAGCCCTCCGGGTGTTTCCCCCTTACTCTGAGTTTATTCTGAGCTCGGAAACAACCGTGGGCAATCAACAGAGGATTACTCTTAGTAGTGATAACGGCCTTGACCCGAATCGGGAGGAGGGAACGAAGTTCTAGAGAGTAACTGTCCTATTTCTGGATGGCTTCACAGGGTCTGCTAGGCCATGGAGAGGATGCTGACTCTGCCAGGAACCCGCCTGTGCTGCCCTTGCAGCGGGCCGGCCACCGCACTCAGGCCAGGACAGGACACGCCGGCCGTCCCCTGCCCCTGCAGGCACAGGGCAGTGCCCCTCACTGGCTGCCTCGGGCCAGCTTTGGCTCTAGGACTGGCCCCTGGCCCCGGCCAGGGGAGCTTGCGTCTTTCTCCGGGACTCTTGTTGGCTGTGAGAACCTAGTGCTGGCTGGTAGGAGGTGGGCAGACCTGAGATTGTCAACAAAGGTTTTCTCGCCCTGAACCTGACGCCAACCTGGTTCCGCTTCCTGGACTTGCCGTCCAGCCCGCACCGAGTAACTCTGCTTCCCGGCCTCTGCAGATGCCCCGCCAGGCCCTCTCTCCTCAGCCTTTCCCACACTCGCCTCCTTCACTCTTTCCGGACACACATCTCAGAGATGCACACTAGGCGGGGGCACGCTACAGGCCTGGAGAAGTCCCACGGGAGGGAGGCCGGCTTCACCGTGGTCAACCCGGCATCTGCCAAAGCCCTCTGACCAGCCAACATCCTGCTGACCCCACAAAAGCGCCATTACCGTACCGAGCACTGGTGAGATATGCTTTCATAGAAAGTGGTCTGTTAGAAATCAGCACGATGCAGTCCCAAATCAAATGTCTACAAGCTGAGAATTGCTTGTACTTCCGTTCTACATAAGCTATTTTAAAAATTTTAATCTTTGTGCTGGCGGTTGTGCATGAAACAAGAAGGTAGACCAATTCCTTTTCCTCCAGACCGTAAGAAGACTCATAGAAACGGTGGTTGTTTATTACTTATGGTGGTGATGACGGTGGTGAGGGTGAAAATCGTGGTGATGCTGGTCATGATGATTGTAATTGTGATGGCGGTGATGTTGGTGACGTTGGTGATGGTGCTGGTGATGGTGGGGACAGTGATAATGGTGGTGGTGATGATGGAGATAGTGGTACATCAGTATCACGATGACAGAAAAGGTATGTTTGAAAACCAAGTGGGCAGCTGACAATATAATGGAGATGCCACAGAGCGAGTTGGCTAAGAGTCAATTCTGGGTCCAGAGCACTTGGGGTTAATTCCTGGGTCTACTATTTCCTCCCTTCTGATCTCGGCCTCGGTTTCCCCATTGGTAAAACAGAGATCCATGTAGTACCTACCACCAAAGTTTGGGTAAATTTTAAATGAGGTCTTGTATGTGAAGCACTGTGTCTCGTCCACAGTAAGTGCTCAATAAAATTCTTATGAGTGAGCCCGGAGTTGAGGCGAGAGTCAGAGGCTGGGTTCTACAAATTTTAATGTCCGTGTCATCAAAGAGAGAATTTGGGGGGTAAGTCATGGGGTAAAGGAACGAAAGAAGGAAGAAAGGAAAAAGGATTCACCAACTCTAGGATCTGCAGGTCAAGTGATAAAAATCAGCTGTTATGCCATAAATTCAAACATTGTAACTGTGGCTCCTGGGTAAGAAAATGGCCATGGGGTTCAAGGAGAGTGTGGGGCTTGGAGAGACCCAACCTTTATTTTTTTAAATTTTTTTTAACGTTTATTTATTTTTGAGACAGAGAGAGACAGAGCATGAACGGGGGAGGGTCAGAGAGAGGAGACACAGAATCTGAAACAGGCTCCAGGCTCTGAGCTGTCAGCACAGAGCCCGACGCGGGGCTCGAACTCACGGACCGCGAGATCATGACCCGGGCCGAAGTCGGCCGCTTAACCGACTGAGCCACCCAGGCGCCCCGAGACCCAACCTTTAAACGTCCTGTTCGAAGGAGCCTCATGGTTCAACTGCCAACACTCAGAAAATTTAACTCCGTCTTGTCACCTTAGGAGGACTAGGCCTGTTTTTATAACGCACGCGGTCCCAGTGACATCAGACGATGTAATGGTTCCTTTACAGAGTAAGTGGGAAAAAGGCGGCAGATGAAAGAAGTCTTCAAATGAAAGGGTTCTTTCCCCCTTCGAAATCTCCCTACGATTGGATTAAACATGACCTGATCCCTTGTTTGGCACTGGCTTACTATTTCTCATCAAGACCTCTTTTCTCCCAAGTTTTCATGCTGGCTAATTCCAAACACATTAACGAGGTCAGTATTAGAAATACGAACACGTGCACACACAGGCTCTCACAGCGGAGGCAGATAGCTCAGCGTCCGGAAGAAAACGATGGGACTTTCCCCTCCTCAGGTAGGACCTGTGGTCTATAATGATATTCCCCAGGAGTCTCTCTGTTTTAATGCCATCCGGCCTCTCCACCATCATCAATTCACTTAATGCACACGGTGGGAGGTGGGGGGGGGGAGACGTCTTTCCTGTGTCTTTAGCCATCTCTGTAGGATTCAATGGCCGCTACTCATGTCAAGCCGTACACATTACGCACGAATCCAGTTACCCGCCAGCACCCGGCGCTTAGCAAGCTAGTAGCAGACATGCCTTTGGAGAGCCGGACTTGATGAGACCACCCTGAGGTCTGACGGAAAGCTGGTGTGGAGTAGAGCCGCGATCTTAGAGCCACGGAGGCCGGTGAGATTCTCTCCCTGGGGGAGCTGTTGCTCTAGATATCTGGTGGGAAATTACAATGAAAAGAGAAAAGGAGCCGATGTGTTTAACTATGGCAAACACAAGAGTGGTCCTTAGAGACTCGCCTTCCTCCAGCAATTTCTTCCCTACCCTAAAGACATTGTCTTTTGCAATCTTCTCAACAAAACACCCTTTTTACACCTAAGAAAGCTGGCCCACTACATGGCTTTACTGCAAAGTATTTATCGATTGAGCCATGCTCTGGTGTAAAATTTACTTAGCGGAGAAAAGCATGCCTTACTTTTAAAGACCTTACGTGAACTGGCAACGTAAGTGCGTTACGTTCATTTATTCTTTGCTGCCAAATATTTCAGTGGACAAGGGGTTTAGCAATTCAGTTGAGCGCAAACACACAAATGCATGGTGAAGATACCATGTCAGTGACCATGAGCATAGGTCTGGGAAGCAGACAGTTCTGGGTTCAAACCCTCCCCCTGCCACGTGTTAGTACACCGTTGGATAACCTTGACCTGTCTAGCTCTCAGTCCCCTCGTCTATAAAGGGACGGTGACTCCTGCTGCATAAAAACCGTCAAGAGGATCGAAGCAAAGATGCTTATAACTCGGAAGACTCGTAGAAAGTGCTCAAGACAGGGTGATTACACCTTCCTCCTCCTCTATGACCATCACTGTCACCATCATCATCAAGCTCACCACTGTCATCA
The DNA here is from genome assembly GCF_018350215.1 of Panthera leo. NCBI lineage: Eukaryota > Metazoa > Chordata > Mammalia > Carnivora > Felidae > Panthera > Panthera leo. Next base: position 2,058,899 of record NC_056681.1, read on the forward strand.
CCACCACGTTCATCACTGCCGTCATTATCGTCACCGTCACCGTCACCACCACCACTGTCGCCATGAACACCGTCCCCAGCATCACCGCCATCATCATTGTTTTTGATAACACTATCAGCAGTTGCATGAAGCATTGACATCACCATCAGATTCATCACTGCCGTCATTATCGTCACCGTCACTGTCACCGTCACCGCCACCACCGTCGCCATGAACACCGTCCCCAGCATCACCGCCGTCATCATCGCTTTCGTTAACACTGTCAGCAGTTGCATCGACATCACCATCAGATTCATCACTGCCATGGTCACCATCACGGTCACCGTCATCATTAGTCCACTGCCATCAGCACAGTCCAAGGGGCTCACTTGCCCAGAAGGAGGGAGAGCAAGAGACACGAAACACATGTCATGTACCCACACTGAAGAGACGGGCGAACCCCGACACAGACACACCCAAGGGTACTTGCGGGGCAGCTCAGAGCATCTGCCCATTTCCAGGGCTTCAGCCGTTGCATCTCTCAAGGATTCTAGACGTCGTGTCTGACATCACAGGGGGTGCACGTGTGACCCTCCTGTGGTGAATTAAAATTTCCTTTATTTAGTACCCTGGGGCCAGCGTGTGTGCAACTAGGGGAGTGTCAGGTGGTCCGGAGGAGGACTCCCCCGGGTGCTCGGGGGGTCGGTTCAGCCAACTGGACTGGACGCCCAGCAGCTCCCTCTCACTTCACTAGGGTCTCACACAAGTGGCAACGAGCCCCAGGACGTGTCCCTGGATCCGTCAGGAGGCCGCGTGGGCTGGGGTCCAAGGCCACGATGCTCACCCACTGACACCTGCCGGGTGGCCTGGGCTCACCTTCCTGGCCCCTTCATTTCCTGGCCTGTAAAAGGAGGGTTTGGACCAAACAACCTCTGAACCGCCTCTCCTGCCTCGAAAGCCTGCTTTTATGAAGACACAAAGTGCAAAACGGCAAGTGCGTGTTTCTGAAGCAGGAAGTTTAAGACCTGCTTTATTTCTCCCGGTGTCCAGGTGGCAGCGTAATCGGGAGTGACCTTCACCGGCTTTAACTCAGACGGCCCGGTCGTAAAGCACGTGTGTCACAGAGAGAGACTCCACTCACCCTCTGGGGAGGGGGTGAGAAACAGGCCTCCTCGGGGAGGCGGAGGGACCGAAACCCTACAGAGGACGGCGGTGCGACCGTGCCGGGCTCTCGGCACCTGCTGAGGGGAAGCTGGGCAGACGCTGGCTTCGGAGTCGGGGCGGGTCCGAGGGGAACGCGGTGCCGTGACTGTCCCGAGTGTGTGCCCTGTCTCCTGCCTCCAGGGGGGCAGAGCCGTGAAGGTCTCAACAGACCCAGCGCTTGGGACGCTCCCGTTCCCTGTGGAGGGAAGCCCGGCGCAACACGGGGCCTTCCCGCGGGTCTGGCTGCCCACCGCTTTCACCGAAGAATCCGGATTTTCAGCGCCTCTTTAAAAAACTGGGACATCCGGTCATGCCGGGCTCATGGTGACATTCAGGGGGCCTGAGACGGTACTCTCTTTATGGGGGCACCTGCTGTCTTGTCCACTGTGGTCCCCACCACGCGCTCTTGTCTCCTACCCTCACGTGACCTCACGACAGGAAGCCCGCAGCCACCTCGGAGCCCCCACGGCACCCGCTCAGGGTCTCGGGTCTTATGGTTCCATCCCAGACCGGTGGCTGCTTCCGTGTGGGAGGAGGGCCTTGCAGGAACTCGTCACACGGGGCCGGTTCCCCGCAAACGCAAAACCACCTCTGACCCAGCTCTGCTCCCTCTCAAGTTTGGAGGAGGCGTGGGACACCCCCCGCCCCCGCCCCGCCCCCGGTGTTCTCGGCTGTGATGCGTCTGAGCCTCAGATGGGGAGGCAGAGAGTGTCTGCGCGGGGCGTCAGGATGGCCGGGTCGCGGCGGCCTTGGCAGGTGCGTCCGACCCCCTGCCCTGCACGCACACCCGTGGACGCTGTCCCTGCCCAGGGTGGCCTGTGTGCCCCACTTGGTCCCTAGAGACAGCCCTTTGCTTCTGCAGACAGCCCGGCCGTCAGGGCCTTGGTCTCCACTTCCTTTCTGCTGATAGCTTGTCAGATGGCGCAGGTGACACCCCGTGACCTCGCCTCCCTTCCACTTGGACCAGCGGCCTCTTTGGGGCTGTGCTGTCACGTTGACTCCATCCTGCCCGAGCCCTTCCAGACAGACACCCTCAGCTTACCAGGATCCCCCGACTTGGGCCGCACTTGTGTAGAGCCGGGCAGGACAGGCCAGTCGTGGGCTGTCGGGCCAGACGAGGAGGGACGCTCGCCTCCCTCGTTCTAGACCTCATGCCTTTATTAAGGCGGTCTCTGGCGATGTTCCGTTTCCCCAGCACACCGCAGAGCTCGGGGTCAACCGAAACCTCGCGTGTGTTTTACGCCAAACTGGCAGGGCAGGGGTGAGCGACCCAGGGCGGGCTGCTGGAGCCAGCTTCCCGGAGCCTGGGACTCTGCTCCCCACCTGTGACGGTTGATTTCGTGCGTCAGCTGGCCTGGGCCACGGGGTGCCCAGTTACGTGGCCCCGCATTCTTCTGGGTGAGACTGCCGTTTAAGTCAGTGGACTTCGGGCCGAGCAGACCGTCCTCCCTGAAGCGGGGAGCCTTCCTCAAGCCAGCTGATCTCTGAATAGAGCAAAAGGGCCGGCCTTCCCCAGGCAAGGCAGAGTCCCCGCAGGCGGCCCTCAGACCGTGTCTGTGCCATCGAGTCCCCAGCCTGCAGTCCTTATAATCCTGCTGTTTCTCTGGAGAAGCCCTGAAGGGGCACTGGAGTCTCTTCCCGCCCCCGTCCCCCCCCCCCCCCCCCCCCCCCCACGGACGGTACATCGCACGGCGGTGCCGGCTGCCACGAGTGACATCCTCTGTGGGGGACTCAGGGGACACAACCTCTAGTGCTTCCTCAGAGATGTTTCCACTGACCAGCTCCTTCCTCGGGCCCCGCACAGAGGAGGCGCCACTGAATACCTCGGCGATGGCTGGCTGGGTCAGACCCCGGCAACTCCAGGGGCGTCAGCGACGTGCCCCCCTTATCAGTTTTCATTTTAGCACCCTAATAAAAATGCTGATAATCTAAACATGGCAATAACTCTGCTCTATAAAAATGACTGTCTCCTCGTGTTACCGCTGTCATCGGAGGCTCCATAACCCTCGCCACACGAGACAAGATGGTTATTGTATTAGAATGAATAAATGACAAAGGTTTTTATTACATGAGTGATTTTTCTAGGCATCAAGATGCTTTTTATGTTGTACTCGGGTAATGAACACATAATTCACCAACACATTAGAGGGCCGACCTTAGAGTCTGAAGGCACAGTCACTGCAAAGAAGTAAATTATTAATGAGATGATATCTAAAAATACAATCGCAAAGTCCCACCTTCCTCCCTAAAGAAAGAAAACCATCTAGTAACTACTGAAGCCCAAGGAGCTAGGAAGGGACCAACCCCCCCCCCCACCCCCCCAGGAGCTTCCTTTGTGGCATGATGGATGCCACGGCCAGTCCGAGCTCCCTTCTCCTGTCTCCCCCGACAGAGGCTAGAATTACGCCTCCCTTGGAGCTGGGGGAGGCCCGTGACCAACCTCTAAGGATGAGGCAAAAGGGAAAGTCTGTGGCAGCGAAGGGATCCTGGTGTGTTTTTGCGTTCCCGACAAGCATGAAAAGATAGTTACTACTGTCACTTCTTGAGGTGGGCAAGATGGCAGGAGCATCAGCAGCCCTCTTGCAAACACGAGGACCCAAAGCCAACCCTTAACAGTGCTGGGGTCAGGAAATAAAGTGTTCGAGTCCTTGAGCGTTGCCGAACCCCTGACCCGTCACCGACTTTCCCTTCTCTTCTCAGACGTGGAATAAAGAGCCGGTGCTCAGGCTGCTGTAGGCTGGGTGCTCTGTTTGCAAGGAAAGCGGCCTCAGGGATGCAGACCACGGGGTGTTCTTGCCACGAGGCGGGGGCTCCCAAAGGGAAAGCAGGGGCTAGCCGGCCACAGGGCCTGCTTCCATGGCGGACAAGTGTCCCTGTGTAAGGAGACCCCCACGGGTTCCCTCGGAAAGCAAGAAGAGTGAGACTGAGCAGGGGGGTGAAGGGACGCGTCTGCTCCCGTCTTGGGTGTGGGACTCGACGCGGGTGCCTCGGTGCCGCAGGCCCCGGGCGCTGGGACCTGGGGGCGCTGTGGGGAGCCCTCTAACACCTCGTGGCTGGAAACAGCCGTCTCCCACCTACAGCCTCTGGCCAGCCCCACGCGACTTTTGCCGCGTCTTCTCCCAGCCCCCACACAAGCGTGGCTGGTGTGACAGAGGCGGCGGGGGTGGGGGGGCTGCAGAGGGCGGTGCTCACAGACCCCCTTTCTCATCTCTCCCTCGCGGCACACAGGTGTGTGCATCCCCACCAGCCACTTCTTTTGTGCAAGAAATCAGAAAGGTTACAAGCAGGTGGATGGAGGGAGGTCTCCACGTTCCGTTTTGTACAACTTTACAGAAAATCGGAAGATCTTCTAGGTGTGTTCCTGTATCCTGCCTAATATAAAAGGCCAATGATGGTGATGTGGGTGAGGGTCTTGTCTCTTTTCTTTGTTTTCTTTTTCCTTTTCCTTTTCTTTTTCCTTTCCTTCCCTCTCCTTTCCTTAGTTTGTTTTTCTGTATTTAAAAAGACCTAAGAAACCTGTCTATTTTTAGAAACACAACCCCTTAGCTGATAGTCTTGCTGCGGGTGGCACCCCCCCCCGCCCCACACACACACTAGAGGCTCCGTGAGCTTCTCCCTCGTCAGCTTGAAGGCCAGGGGCCTGTAGCTTCAGGCAAACGTGCAGAGATTCGAGGGCAGTTGTGTTCACAGCATTCGAATCCAGTTCAGGCCAATCGAACAGGCACGCAAGTCAGGATGTGTGGGCTCTGTTTCCAGCCGTGTCATTAAGTGTGGCTCCAAGCAGTTCCAGGTGGGGTGGGCTTCGTCTGTCCCCTGGGCTGCGTCCGGGACCCCCGAGCTGAGCCCGGCCTACTCTGGGCAGCGTCCAGCCACCTTTACATCATGACCTCGGCTGTCCCCTGTCTGACCCCTGTGGGGACTGAGGCCAGTGTCACCTGCCCTCCATGCTGCTGTTGTGAGGACAGCACACGCTCTGTGAGGTGGCCCTATCCGCGTGAGGAGAGAACGAGGGTTGATGTGCGTAAGTCATCGGGCACACGGCCGATGAAGAGCCCAGGGCCACGTAGGTCTGGCCACCTGTCTGGCCCGGGACACTGGGCTTTGGCTCAAGGCACCATGGCTAGGGATAAATGCCCAACAACAGTTGGTGGAACCATTCCCTGGGGTGACCAAGGGGACAGGGGCAGGACGGGGGAGGCCAGAGACGGTCCCTCGAGAACGAGAGCAGGTTCCATAAGGAGAAAGGAGAGGCGACCCCAGATTCCAAGAGGCTGTGCCTGAGGAGTCTGACCCGAGGCCTTTGAAAGCAACCTAGCTCAAGGTCACAGAGTGAAATCAGTCACTGGCTCCTCCGCCCTTCCCCCTACCCCCCTCTGTCTGGCCTGGTTTGTCCAGTCCCCGAGAACCCGGTCTGCCGCCCAATAACCGCTAAATACCCGAGCCCCCACCCCCACCAAATGAATATGCATTTCATCCGTACAAGTAAAATAGCTCCTTTAGAAACGTCTTCCCTCCTCCCGGCACACAAAGCTAGAAGGGAGGGCTGGTAATTATACGGGTAACGCAGGTGGTCCCAGCCTGGCTGGGGGCTTAGAGCCTTCCTATAAATTATACCAATCGGCAGCACAGGGGAAAAACCCCACTAGGATATTGAAAGTGATGCTTTCTCCTGATGTACACAAGTCCTGGGTTGGGGCAAAACAGCATGTGTGTGTGTGTGTGTGTGGGGGGGGGGGGCAGAACAGCACGTGGGGGGTGTCGTCGTAAAGTGAGTGTGGGGCCCCAGCCCAGCCGCCTTCACAAACACGTATGATCGTCTCGATGATGTATCGGGAGGAGACGTGATAAATCACAGAGTTAAGGGGTCTGCAGAATACAAATGCATCTGGAATTTTCCTCAGGAGAAATGAATGATGTGTTGTAAATGAATCTGAAAACCATCTGCGGATGCAAATATCGATATGTTCCCATCCTGACTCTGGGTCCCCCTCTCTTGGAAGGGGACAGTGTCAAGACCAACGCTGCTTCTGTTGCCCGGGAGTTGCCTCTGACGCTTCTTCATGTCTGTTTCTCTTAGTGCCCTCCCGTCCTGGCCACGATGCTCTCCCAAGCCAGGTGTCCCGGGAGACAGAAGATAAGGCATTGAGGGTCCAAGGTCCCTGGACCTTGGGGATGGGGCTGAGAACAGAGGAGAGAGCCCAGAGACCACCGGCTGGCGCCTCCTTTCTGACGAGGGTGTCCAGGGGCATCAGGCACAGCCACGGGGTTCCTGCCGTGAAGCCAATCTCAGAAAAACCCAGTGGGCCCCCCAGTAGCTCTGTGTCACTTTGTAAGCAGCCCCCCAGGCCGGGGCCTCGAGAGTGACCAGTAGAAGTTTACAGAACCCACTACAAGTTTGCATCATTGATTTGAGTGACATGCAAAGCTTCTGTTGGATTTTTGGGGGTGGAGACGGGCAGGGAAGCTGCCCAGAGAGCCAGTGGTCCCCAAGAGACACCCCCAGGTCCACGCAGGACCTGCAGGCAACTTCCCAGAGCTTGCAATCAGACCTCGGGCCCTGGAGGGTGGTCCTCACAGACTAAAGCCGGGAGATGGGGAGGGCTGGGGAAGGACAGGGGCCCCGACCCCCCGGGGAAAGGCAGGCTACTTGGCTCTGGCCCGAGCCTGGAGTCAGGCAAGCCCTCCTCGCCATCCGAGTGAAGTTGGAAGGTGTTTGCAAATTATATAAAAATAATTATATAATGGTCAAACCTCCAATGGTTGAAGGCTGTGGGCTAAAGTCTGTGGGTTCCTGAAGGTCGTGAGTCCTGACCGGGAGCTCAGGTGAGCTCTTCGGCAGCTCAAGAACCCTCGCTGGCTCCTTACGGCCCATTGGGAGATCGTCCGGGCATCCACGGCCGTGTCTCCCCTTTTGAACCTGACTTGCACTTCAAGCTCTCACTCTGAGTGGCCTTTTTTTTGTGGTCGAGAATGGACTGTCCAGCCAGGCAGCTCTGCCCGTGGCCATGGGTTGGGGCCTGATGAACTCTGTGGGTGGGTCTGTGACCTCTGAGAGCTCACCACCCAGCACAGGAGACAGTGAAAGAGGAAGTGACCAGCTGGGCACAGATGGCTGGTGACAGGCAGATCGGGACGGGGACATGCCCAGACGGGCTCACTGATACAGGCAGGGGCTGGGGAGGCTTCCTGGATGCTGCTCAGCCCCAGTGGCAGCACCAGCAAAAGGTCTGGTGAGCAAAGTGGAGAGGGCACCCCAGGCAGAGGGATGGGCCCCTGACATGGCCGGAGGCACATGCGGGGGCCCTGTGGGTAGGGAGGCAGGTCTCCGGGGTATGGAGGCGGGGCCCTGCGGGTGGGGAGGCGGGGCCCCGTGGTATGGAGGCGGGGCCCTGCGGGTGGGGAGGCGGGGCCCCGGGGTATGGAGGCGGGGCCCTGTGAGTGGGGAGGCGGGGCCCCGGGGGCTCCGTACAGGCCCGCTCTTGATGTCTGCCCAGGACTTAGGCCTATTCTGGTTGAGGAGGGCTCACACGGTTCTGCCCCTTAGAGCAGCCTCCCCAGAGGACAGGCCATCCCGAGGGGGCTCATTACAGACCCTGGTATCTGCATCACCTACATTTTCCCTAAAATCCCTGGCACAGAACCTTTTGTTGAATAACACCCGTTGACATGTGGGGGCACCTGCCTGCCCTGGGGTCCTAATCTTGCTCCCTCAAGAACTCACATGAATGAGAAATTCAGGGCTCAGAGTCAAGACTCAGGCTGCCTGGTCCCTCGCCACCTGTTTCGTGACCTCTCTGGGCCAACTTCCTCCCTCCCTGGAAGATTGGGAGAGTGACGGTCCTGACTGTCCAGGCTTCTTGTGAGGAGCGGAGGGAGTGACTCAGGAAACACACTCAGCGCAGGACCAGGGCAAGGACTGTCCACTCCTTTGGTTTTTGTTTTCATACTGCCTCTAGAGCCCTCCTCCCTCAAGAAGCCCACCCTGTTTGCTGTGCCCACACCAAGTTCTCCCCTTCCTAGCAACGCAGGCACCTGCACGGTTCTCTCCTTCTCGTTCCCATTGAACCACTGGCTCCCAGGGACACAGATAAGCCTCTCCGTTTTTAAGGGTCTCCCAGGGCCTGGCAGGGGAGGAGGCCACTGCGGGCACGGGTGTCAACAGATTCCGCAGAAGCCTGGAAGGTGGCTGGTGAAACAACGGTCCAGGTGAAGAATCACCCGTGTGACTCAGCAGACCACGAGCACCGCATTTTAATGCAGGACAGATGCTCTGCCGATGCACAGCAGCCTTTTCTTTAGGCACGAGCTGCAGTGTGGCGTTCTCTGTTCCTTTCTGGGACAAGCGGCTGCCAGAGCGTTGAAGTCAATATGGAAGCAGGTGCACGCGGCAGAAACGGGGCCGGGAGCGGGCACACGTGACCGCCGAGTGCCCAGACTCGGTGCGGGGACAGAGGGGCAGAGGAATCGCAGGGCAGCCTGTGGCTGGCGCGTCCCCTGGGAGACGGAGAGCACCTGCTGGTCCGCCGGGTGACCAAGTGCCGTCTGTCAGGAGAACTTCTGTCCCGGGGGCGAGCTGACGTGACCACAATCGTGCCTGAGATCCTTCCGGACTCCATCGGCCCCCATCCTCATTCCCACCCGCCTGGGGACAGATGGCCGGCTTCCACCAACGGGTCGCCAGTTGCAAGAAGCCAAGAGGTCCTGTTCGGGGCCCTGCACTCATCTGCCCCTAAGATAGGCAGCTACTTGCCATAACCAGTTTACGCCTCAGGTTGGCAAAACCACGGCCTCTCTTATTACAAAAGTGAACATCTCATAAGATAAGAGAAAATAAATTTGGTGTTTAAAGAAGTGGAAAATAGAATTTTCCATGCTTTTTCCATAAGAATCTCGGCGGAACTCTGCCACCAGAGTCGTTACTTTTGTATTTAGAAGAATCAGGGAGCCGTTGAGAAAGCTGTTCAGTGTGAAAGCCCACAGCAGCGTGGGGTTTTAGGTTGGGACGGGTGGCCGCCCCTCCCCAAACGACCCCTCGTCTCCCCTTGTTTCCTTTTGCCCGAGGCTGCTGCAAGGACAGGCGTCCAGCTCACAGCCAGGAACCCTGAGGGCCCTTTCGAGGCACATTCGCTCCAGAGCAGAGCCAGCATCTTGGGGGCCCCGCACAAGGGAGCTGCCTTCTAACGCCCCCAGTTTGCTCCCAGATGCAAGAGCCTGAGTTTAGGTGAGTTTAAGCTCCTCAGTGCCAAGTGAGATTGCTTCCTTAAGCCTCTTTTTGTAAACGGAGAGAAGTGGAGGGTTAATAAATAAATACAGGCATCTGAAGCAGCCGGGACAGCCAAGGACAGATAACCCAGCTCCTGGCCCCAAACCTCAGCTTGTCCTGAGCTTTTCATTTCTGGCTGGGGTGTATTTTGCATTTGATAATCTAGGATTAACAGTTTCTAAGATTTAACATCAGAAAACCGGTGTTCCCTGGGTTTATTTCCATTCTAGCTTGGAATTCCCCGGCTGTGGCCTCTGGGGGCCTGAGAACATAATCCCTACACTTTTAGGAGGTTCCCCTGCTGCCCGCCCCCTTGACAGGAAAGGTGGGTTATAGTCAAGTAGGTTTCCACTTCGGCGGGGCAGCGGGGGCGGGGGGGGGCAGGAGGGCCGAAGGGAATCTTCAGGGCTCCTGGGGGCCAAGGAGTTTAATTGCAGGCGGGTTAACCCTCCGGAGGTCTGAGTGCAAGGCTGTACCTTCCTGTGGTATCTCAGAGCCTTCCTGGACAAAGGCCGTCAAGGGTCAAGGCTACGCACGGCGCTCATACCGTTTGGAAGACAGCAAAAGGGCCACCCACCCTCCCAGCTCATGAGTACAGAAGTTGCCGCAACTCCCAAGCCATTACTGGGCTGGGACAAACGCTTCGTGGTCACAAAGCACAGGGACTGCGGTCCCAAGTGCCACGGCCCTGGGGCCTCTCCTGGGTAGACGTGGGCATCATGGTGCTTGGGTTAGGACTTCATGGGTCGCAGGGCACAGCCCCTCCTGGCCTGAGTCGTCCTCCCCACGCACGATACGTGCTTTAGCCATTCCAGGGAACTCAAGTGCACTCGGGGCGCAGAATTTTCCAGCATCCTCATCAGTACTTTCTGAGGTCCTGGGTTCCTGCAAAGCCAGGCAGGGAACCCTCGGTTTACAGAGCGGAAGAAACAGAATTGCAGAAGCTTTCCCCCGGTGTCCACAAGGGAGCTTGAACAGGCACTAGAAAGCCTCGTGCACTGAGCAGAGCAAAGGGTCCGTGGGCCGCTGGGCTGGCGGGGGGCTGGGCAGGCGGGATTCCTGCCTGGGGGCCTAAGGGAGCACTGACCTTCATGGGGGGGGATGGGCAGACTTAATGCAAAGAGATGGCATTGTTAGTACTGCCCCAACCCACCCCAGGGCTCCAGAGGTGGGAAGGTGCTCCCTTCTCAGTGCTCACGCCACAGCAGGTGCCTGGCAGCGAGGACGCTCGGAAGCTACCTTCTTAAACGCTCCCCGCCCTGACGTACGGGCAGTGTCAGTGCGGGGACGTGAAGGGCCAAGAGTTTATGAAGGTGCCAATTACAAACACTCCAGCATCTTAAATCCGTATTTACTGGATGCAGTCTTCTCGCGAGGGCTCGTCTTCGTATCACCACAAAGCAGGGTTTAACCGTGTGCTGGAAGCGTTTTCTCCGAACAGGAGCCCCGCATTTTGTCTCTTGCGCAAGTGAGTTTTCTGTGTGTTAGTCCAGGGCCTCCAGGGTGAGAGGTGAGGCAGGTTCCAGCTCACTGGCTGCGAGGAGGCGGCTTCCAGGGCGGACCAGCCAGCCTCGTTCCCCTGGGGTGGGCCGCCAGGACCTTTCAGACGGCTCGGGACCCAATCCTGCTCCTACATCCTAGCTGTGTGACCTCGGGCAAGTTACTTACAGTCTCTGTGCCTCACTTCGCTCGTCTATACAGTGAAGCGTAAGAGGGTGGAAATGAGAGGAGATCACTCCTGGGATGTTCTCCGGGGGTGTCAGTCATTACACCATCTACGAGGGGGGGCTGTATCATCCCCGACTCGGGTGAGGAAGTGGACCGCGGGAGGGGCACAGTCACACAGCTGGGAGACAGGGGCCCGATCTGAACCCACAGCTCGGGCTCCCAAGGGTGGGCTCTTCTCGGCCGTGTGGCCCTGGCCCAGGTGCCAGAGTGTGTGGGGTCTGGAGCCCCGACAGGCACAGCTGCTCCTAACCTCTGCCGGGTCTATGCAGAGTCTAGGCCCTCCTGAGCCCACGTGGGCTCCTGCTTGAGCCTAGAGCCGTGGTCTGCGTGCTGGGAGTATGGACGGACCACACGTGCACTGAGTCCCGGCCACAGGCTGGCTTGGGTCCCGGGGCCGGGGAGGTGACTCACAGCCACGCCCGCGTGCACGTGCGGCAGGGGCTGTGACAGAGTGTCAGAAGTGACCGTCATCTGCCGTACTGGAGAGGGCAGTCAGCGAGGCTGTGGGGCCCCCAGGCAGCCGGGGCAGCTCCCCGGGGGCAGAGGAAGTCACACTGGTGTCCGGGTGGAGGGAACGAAACACGTGAAGGCCGGCAGCAGCTGCCAGAGGCCAAGCTCGCCCATTCACCATTCTGGGGGTCCCACCAGAGTCTGGGCTGCCCTGTGCTGCCGGGGTGAGGGCGCTGGGTGCTCCCGAGGCCGTGTTCACACTAAACCTTTGGAAGCAGACAGGCCTGGGTCTGAGGCTGCTGCCTTCCTGCTGTGTGGCCTTGGGCCAGTGACTGAGCCTCTCTGAGCCTCCGTGTCCTCATCTGTGAAAAAAGGAAGATCACGGGGTCTGTGTAGAGATGCTCACTCGGCCCAACCTGGGGCGAGGGGGACGAGGCCAGAGGTACAGGTGAGGCCCAGCTCTAGCCACCTCGGTGCCCAGCCAAGGGCACTGTCGTCACCAACAAAGCTCCTTGGCTGAGAGAGGAACGCGGACTCCTGAGGGCACCTGGCCTGGGTGGCCAGGGAAGAATCCTGGCTCGTTAGCGGATGGGCGGGAACGAGGCGGGGGGCCTCAAAAGTGCTGGAGGGAGCTGGAACCACGTGTTAAACATCCCCTTGCAATGTTGTTTACACTGTTAATGCTCACAACTAAAGGGGTTTGCCAAGGATGTTAGAAATTCTGTTTGAAATCTGCGCAGGAATAATTTACGAGCTACTCTCTGGGAAGGCGGGAGGCAGCATGTGGGTCTCCGTGGCTCTCCGACTGCACGGGGACTTCCTGCCCTCGGGCCCGGCACCGGCAGCCGTGGGCGGGTGTCCTCACTCCGGGTTGGGGCCTCAGAGCCGTCCCGCTGGGTCAGACCCCGGGTTCTGCTCGTGACCAGGAGGCTGTAATTTTTCCTGACCTGTTTCTGTGACTGAAGTCGACCGGTTCCAAGAGGCCCCTGTCTGTTGTCGCCGTCCGGGGAGCAAAGCAGCTGCTTAGAGATGAATCGCTCTTCCGAGATATTTGGGGGTACGCTAGTCGGGGTGGGTGCGGGAGGCTGCAGGCATCTGGCACAAATCCAAGTCCTGGAAAGTGCTCACATCCGAGTCCTAACTGCCTCGCCTCTCCCCAAGGGCCCGGGTCAGTAATGAGCCATTTTCTACATGAATTCACTATCTGTCAGTTGGTGACTGAACTGTGCACCAGGGCGGGACCATGTGGTCAAATTTCAAGGCTACGTTTGGGATGGTGTGACTTAAAATCTAGGCTACGTGGGGTCCGGCAAGGTCAGAGGACAAGGGGAGAGGCAGCCGGTGTCCTGCCCAGACCCGCTTCCCTGGGCAGTGAACCCTCGTCCAGCTGCCCCCTTCTTCGAGAGCTGCCCTTGGCCAGCGGGAGCCCCGCCACGTGGGAAGCCAGGCCCCACAGCCAGCAACTGTTAGGGGCACGAAGCGGGGCCACGACTCGGCCCCCAGCTCCGGGGACGAGCTGAGACCACATGCTTGCTTACCCTCTTCTCTTTCCTGCCCGCCCCCTCCCTCCCCTGACCCCAATCACAGCCACTGAAATCCCGGTCTCAGTTCTGCTTTCTGGAAAGGGGCGACATGCGGAGACAGCGACCCTTGAGAGCAGATGAACGTGTGGCCCCTGGTCCGAGATCCCCGGAAAATACAAAGGTGGGGTGGGTGCCTCGGGGTGACAGACCTCGGGCCCCACGGCTGCAGGGGAACGGCCCCTCGCGGGCTTGCAGTCGTGACCGTGGGCGCCAGCCAGCAAGGCCGGCGAGCGCGGGCACCAGAGACCCCAGCACCTCTCGGGCTGTGCAATGTCCAGCCCTCAGTTTGCTCTTGCATTTGCTTCGCTCATCGCTGCACGGCGAGCTTCCCTTTCCCATCGCAAAGGCACACAAGCGATTTACTGAGTTTTCCTCGCTTTGCGTCCTCAAACGTTTCCATCTTTCTTACGGGACAGTCACGGTCACCGCCCCCCCTGCAGAGGGCGTCGTGCGAGCCGAGCGGGCCGCGCAGTGCACAGCCTGGGTCGGGGCAAGCCTGAGACGCCAGCGTCTGGATCCGATGTCTCGGGAAAATCTCGTTTCTTGAGCCCGAGTCACTTGGACCTTGCCCCAGCACTCTCTGGCCTCTACCTGGATCACGTCCACAGCGGAGCGTGTTTTTTCTCCTCCCTAAGAGCTTGGGATGCTTGTGTTTGTTAAAGATGTGGTTTCTGTTGTGTTCTTTCCAGAACAGCACGCCTGACAGGCGGCAACGAGGCTGCTGATGAAGCAGCTGTCAGCACATCCCGCCACGTCTGCAGGGGTGAGGCGCTGAGCTCACACGACGGACCCCCTTCTAGCTCCCGCTACAACCGCGCCTGGTTTGCAACAGCAGGATAATGTCAGGATGGCCCAGAGCCTGCAAGGGCCACACCCTCGCCCCGCTCCTGCCCGGAGAATCCCGTGGAAGGGTAGCCGCTCTGCCGAGAAGCTCCGAGACCCTGAGGGTGACCCAGGCACCCGGCGGGTCGGGACCTTCTCAAGGACGGTGGCCCCCCACTTGGTTCTGCCCTGGCTGCAGAGGACCGATTCTTTCGGATATGCTTATAGTTTTTGGTGTTGGCCTTGGCTTGTTGGGGGGCTGGTGGGGGCTTGGTGGAGGGGAAGGAGCGGGGGGGGGGCACGGGGACCAGGCTGGGGGCACCCAGAGTCTCATCTCGGGTGGCTGTGGCTCAGTCTTTAGGATTCCAGATAAACCCCACACGGAGTGAGCAAAATGAGGGCTCCAAAACAGAAATGCAGCCAGCAACATGCCCCAGGGCAGGTTTTATTTTTGGGGGGGGGAACAGGATAAAAAAATATTTATTAAATGTCTACTGGATTACAACCTCAACTAGCAGGATTGTGTCGTATGCCACTTTATCGTTTTCATTAAAAAAAATAGGTCCAGAGTAAAGGAAAGGCCGTCCGTCACTGAGCCACTATAATTCGGAGTCAGGGTGAGAGATACGTGCCAGATAAACTTGCAAGTTACAGAGAAAGCTTCACGTCTGGCTCAGTGTTCCCTATTTAAGAGACAAATTCTTTTTTTTTTTAAATAAAGGGTTTTAGGTTTTATTTTGAGGCTAGCTAGCTTTGCATAGCAATGCTTTTTTTATTGTGCTAAAAAACATATAGTGTTAAATTTACCATGTTAACCATTTTTATGAGCACAGTTCAGCGGTGAGTGCATTTGCGTTTTGTGCAGTACAGCTCCAGAACTTTTTCATCTTGCAAAACTGGGCACGAACGAGCCCCCCCCCCCCCGCCCACCCCCCACTCTCGGCCGGGGCCAGGCCTGGCTGGAAGAGCGCCGTGAGCCGCGTGCCAGGAGAACCACACGACACACGCGGAGGGGCAGCCAGTGGTGCTATTAACAGCAACGGCAGCTGCGACACGACCCAGTCCCCCACGCTGCAGGCCGGCGGTGAGATTCTTCGGACGCCCGAGACCCCTCCCTGTAGCCCCTGCCCTCCCCCCTTCCTCGGGGCCAGCGGTGCCTTGCTTGGCCGGGGGGATCGGCGTGACCGCCTTGCCTGCCCTCGTGCGTCTCTGCCTCCGTCTGGAAAAAAGCCTGGTTCCTGCAGGAGAACCTTCCTGCTGTGAGGTCCTTCGCTCAGGCCACGCCCGCCAAATCCCCGCGCACGGGCAATAAACCCCAGCATTTCGAGGTGTCTGTCCTCCAGGGCGGCCTCAGCAACGGACACGGTGCCCTTTCCAAAGGAGACCCAGGTCTCCGCCAGCAGCCCCGTCAGACTCAGAACGGCATCCCCACACCCCTGTGGCCGCCAGGCCCCGCACGCTCCGGCCCTGCCCAGGGCTCCCCATCACCACCTTTGCTGCCCTCGACCCTGGACACCTATCCCGTCCTAGGTGTCTGTCAGTTGTAACACTGCCGTGTGTCCCAGCTTCTGTCCGGTTCCCCAGCCGGCCGGCGACGAGCAATGTCCCCCAGGTTAGAGACCACGAGTTCTGGCTTTGGTTTCCTCATCCATCATCTCGAGCGGGATCCGGAGACTCCTCCCCACACGGCCTCCCCAAGTGCAAACGCTAATTAGGCCGGGTGTCACCTACGTGTGGGCACAATCGCACTTAATCACCGGCTTGCCGGCACCTCAATGTTTTAACGAGGTGTCGCTTGTTTTCAGGTTCCTCGGAACTCGGGATTGGTTCTGGGAAGACGGCAGGTGGGTCCGCCTTCCTGGGTGTCATTTGCGAGTTGCGACAACATTAAACAGCACGGATTAACTTGATCTCTGAGTGCACTGAGCCTCCCAGCCGGCCTCCCCAGAAGCCCCGGGGCTGGTTAGGACAGCACTGGTCCCTAGAGACGCTTCTGCACAGTAACAGGTGGGAGGACCCGCCTCCCCCTGGGAGGAAGGCATCAGGGACGGATCAGTTCTGAGCGAAGGTCTCCAGCCCCCGGGACCACTCACCACACCGCTGCCATCACAGGCATTTTCCGATCTGTGACAGGTGCCTCCTTGCTGGGACCGGAGATGGTTTTCGGAGGTGGATGGATACACGGTTCCTTTAAACAATAACATCAGTTCTGCTGCCATTCGGGGCAGTTCCATTCTCTGTAGGTCTAGTCACCGGGTTTGTTTTTTATTAAACAAAGGTTACGTGGACTATGCTTTAAAATACACGTACTTAGTTTCAAAAGCGAGTTGACTTAACTAACACCATCGGGGAAAGAAACAGCAACATATGTGGTGTCCGAGCAGAGGCAGGAAGGGTAAAGGTGGGGCGGCAGGGGACTCGCCCCGGCGGCCTGACCCCGTCAGCGTGCAGACAGTAAACAGCGAGCGTGTACGGCCGCAGCTCACACATTTGAGAGGCAAACAGGAGGCTGAGAGCATCAGGAGGGAGAAGTGACAATTGCAGAAGCTGCTTGGAGGTGTTGGATCACTCTTCTGTTTCAAATCACATTAGGAATGAATTTTGCATATATTTCCCTTAATGTTCTGAGACGCCGTGAGATCGAGGAGGGAGGGGTAAAGCCGGGACTGGAGAAAAACCCTACGCATCATTAAGATCTAGAGTTGGCCCTTAATGTGTCCATAGCCTCAAAATGAGGTCTAAATGGAGGCTTTTTTTCCCCCTGACTGGAGGGTGTAGCGGTTATAAATGTGTCTTTGCACGGAGCCTTAGCTCTATTTTTTTGGCAGCTGGCATTGCTACATTTGAAACAAGTCCAAGAAAACAGATGATGTGTCCATTAGGTTCCAAATCAAAGTCCAGATTTTCGAAGTGCAGATTCCTCGGCGACTGGCAGAGGCAGTGTTCTCGCACCCAGAGCGTCGTGGTGAGAACCTTGCAGCTGGGTCCCCCGAGTCCCCGGCGTCGGCAGCTGTCTCCTCGCTCGGACGCGGGTTCCGGCCGCTGCGGCTCACAGCCCGGCTGCAGACCCGGCGGCATGAAATCCGTGCGTCCCAAACACGGTGGGAGGACATCTCCCGGCACCCGCCAGGCTCGAGCTCACCAGGCCGGGACTGGGGTGTGCTGGCTTTCTGGCCATTTCCACGCCGGAGACGCGCCCAGGACAGGCTCGCTGCCTCCGTGGCAGGCTTGCCCGAGGCGGTCGGTGCCTGGCCCGAGCCCGCCCAGCCAGGCTCTGGAGCGCACCCTGGCCAGCCCGCGAGCCCACCCCTGGGTGGATGTTACTTAACATAATGACGGATGACGCCGCTGGCTGTGAGCTTTCCGGCTTTGCCGAGCAGCTCGAGACGTGCAGACAAGACTCCCTGTCACCTCCCTTCCTGTATCTCACAATCCCAGAGGTATGTGGCCACCCTCTCGACACCAGACGTCTCCCCAGGGCGTTTGCTCCGTTGCATCGTTGGAACCTGAAGAGCCATCGGTGGCTTCTCAGCTTGTCCTCTGGTGCCTGTTTATTTTCTCGAATGCTACTCGGTCCTTACTCTGTGGCTGCTTCACACAAATGATCCCAGCATGTGAGACCTGCCCGCAGCCGCCTCCCCCTGCCCCCCAGATGGCAGCATAGCCGTGGCCAGACCTCAGACAGGGGACAGGGGACCGCGGACTCCCCAAGGGAGGACCGGGAGCAGACTGGGGAGGGCGAGGTCTGGATCCAATGGATTTAGGTCCAATAGCCTCACACACAGACGCCTGTCATCAGATGCTACGAGACTGGTCCACAGCCCACGTTCCGGCTGGGCCTCCAGCAGCAGCCACTCTCTCGTCTAATGTCACTGACACATCCCCAGGGCTCGCCCCACCAGCTACTCCGCAGCCCTGCCGGCCGACCCCCCCCCAGACACCCCGTGAGCCCCTCCCAGGACGCCCCTCCCCCATCGGCGCTTCTGCTCCGGGCGGGTGGCGGGTGGTTTCCATGGCCCCGGGAACTCTTACACCGGGGACGAACGAGACGTTTTCAGAATCATCTACTGTGGCTGTTTCTTAGCAACCCATTATTAGAGGGCCTCTCCGTAGTTAAAAAAAGATCTCCCTCTCTTGAAAGTGGGGCTGTGGTTTCGAGAAGCCCAAATCGTTTCTGTGCCGGGCGTCGGGTTCACCAGGACAAAGACGGCTCTTCACCAGGTCCTTGGGGCCAGTGTGGTTGCCGCCCAGCCTGGCCTCGTGGAGCACGGACTGACAAGGCGCTGGGCACACGCCTGGGACGGCACACGCGTGTCACGGATGATGGCCCCTCCCAGCGGCCTGCGCTGGACTAAGGTTTCCACCTGCATTTCCACACCTCTCGCCCCAGGAAATGAATGTCCTCCTGAGCAAAACGTGAAGGTGTTTTTCTACAGCAGCCCCCAAGTCTGATTTATATCCCAATGCTGTTACGGCATCGGACCCCCCACGGGAGCGCCCCGCGGCTCTGATGGCGTGTGTGTGCGTGTGTGTTTCTCTGGGGAGGGTGTCTGGAACTTTGCTCGGACTCTCGCCTCTCCCTGCACCCCTGTACCACAGCAGAGCACCCCCTGACCCTGTGGTGCCCCTTCTTCAGGGCAGCGTCCTCCTCCGGCTTTTCTAAACCTGTGGGAGGTGCTGGAACCTGGCGGGAGCTGGGCGTGAGATCTGGGGTGCCTTCCCTTGGCGTGGAAACCTCTGTCCTCATCTCTGGAACGGGAACAGGGATGCACCCTTCCTGGGGTCTTTGAAAGAACAAAGGGGGCCACCCCTGCAGAGGGGCCCGCATCATGCTGGTCCCCGAGGCACTCAGGACCCCGAGCCCACCTGTCCCTTCAACAGAACCGCGGGCTGAGGACGGCAGAGGCAGGCGTGTGGAGCACCGGCCCCGGCCGGTTTATTTATTGAGCCGGATGGAGCCACAGCCCATCTGGCTGCTTCTCAGAAAAATATTGTCCAAGATATCCAAGCTTTCTCCTCCGATATGAAAAAAGAAACGAAACAGGGCTCAGTGGTTCCACGTGGGCGCCTGCTGGTTTCCGGTGGGAACGTCTTCTCATCCCACATGGGGTGGGTCCTGGCGCATCTCGGGGTGGGGGGGGGCCCGGCCGTTGGCACACCTGCTCATTCACTCTCAGCCCCCTGGACGGCACGGGTCCGAGCCCTGACTACTCACGGCCACAGGTGGTCAGGGTGGGTGGGGAGCTTGCCCCGGCATCTATGCCTCCATACGGGGATCACACGGGCTTGGCGGGCACCGGGGGGCCCTACTCTCCAGGCCGGCGGTTCTCAAGCATGGCTGCACAATTAGAATCGCCTGGGCCGCTTCTAGGGGCCACCGGTGCTCGGGCCACCCTGAGACCCTGAGAGCAGCATGTATGGGGCAGGGCTCCAGGGTCTCCCCGAGGGGTTAGAGCAGGCAAGCGCACACCCCTCCCGCTGCCTTCACCGTCAACCCGCAGCTCCCAAAAGTGGCCTGAACCCGTGGGGTCCCCCTGTCCCGGCCCAGCCCCCTCAGCCCACCTGACGGCTCCCCTCCCCAGCACACGTGCCCTAGCGGGGCTCGTCCGCAGGTGCCTGTGCCTGGGGGGCTTCCTCGTGTCCTCCAGCCTCCCCGCCCGGCGGGACCTCTTCCTCCAAGCCCCGAAGATGCCACACCCCCGCCCCATGCCCACACGCCCACCCGCCTGCTTGTTTTCCTGTGCGGTGTCTTCGGGGCGAGATTCGAAAGACACAGGCGAGTACAAGGCTGCAAGATGAGCCCTCGCACTCCCGTCTCCGGGAAGGAAGCCTCTCGTCCGCCTGGCCGTGTCCCGCGGCACCCAAGGGCCACAGGGGAGCTGCGCAGACAGGCTCCCTGGACGCCTCGTGTCGCCCCGTCCTCGTGTGCCCACGGTGTGGCGGGAACTGCCCGCCTGGCCGGGCCCCGGGAGGAGCCACGTCCGGCTGCGCTGACACCCGCGTAAGGCAGCTGGGCGGAGAGCCAAGCCTCTGGCGTCTGGGAAGGTTCAGGGGCACTTCCGGCTCTGGAGGCCAGAGCTGCCCCATCCCACACGTCAGCCCGTCGCACAGGACACAGGCCTGCACGTGGACGTCTTCCCCAAAGCAGCAGCGTCCCAGCCAGCCTAAATGCGCCCCACAGCCCCTGCCGCGTGCGCACCCGTGGCGCAGCCGAGGCGGGCCGCGAAGCAGGCTTCCTGCCTTCCCCGCCCCGGGCCACCACGGCCCCCCTCCCAGCTCAGGGCAGCAGGAACTGCGGCAGACCCCTGGCGAACACGAGTGGCTTCGTCGTGGGCGTGCGCCCGCATAACCAGCCTCCCTGCACACTTTCCCACACGACCACCGAGCTGGAGCCTCTCTCCACACACCTGTTCATACCCCCAGGCCCGCCGGGTGGGGTTTAAACACACGACGACCCGCTGGTTGAGTGGCACTGGGCCCTGAAGCTCCCCCGGTGATTCTGGTGCAGAGCTGGGTTCTCCCACGCTCCTCACGGGACGGCAGGTGCCTGGGTGCTGGGAGGAGGAGGCGGGTGCCTCCCGGGACCCTGGGACGGCCGTGCCTTCGGGGACGCTGGAGGATGGCTCCACGTGTGGCCCCGGTCATTGCTGACCTCCCCACGCTTCCTATGCCCAGAGGACGTGGCCCACCTCCAGCCACCCTGTCCACAGACCGCCCATCCTGGTCACTTTGAAAGCACCCGTCTGTTTTGCTTGCCTATCGCCCGTCTCCCTTCTGCTGGGGAGAGCGTCAGATCTGTCCTTCCACGCCGACCGGTTCTCCCGCTCGCGGGCACTCGTTCAGTTCCGTTCACTGCCGGCCTCCCAGCGTCAGCACAGACCCACGGTCAGGGGGCTCAGTCCCACGAGCCTGCCCGCACTTCACACACCAGTCGCCAGTCCCAGCTTGTCACCTGAGCTTCTCAACGAGGGCCATAAATCAGGGGTTCCCACAAACCCCCCTCATGTTTTACAGCTTGCTGCCCCAAGCTCAGATAACTTGGGGAAACCCTTTACTTAGGATCGCGGTTTACGGTGACGGTACACGTGCCTGAGCAGCCAGACCGCGTTGCACAGGGTGAGCTCCGGAAAGGTCCTGAGCGCGGGGGCTTCTGTCCCCACGGAGCTGGGGCGAGCCACCCTTCCCGCGAGTGTACTGGAAAGGTCCATGAACCCCGTCATATAGGGGTGTTTACGGAAGTTTCCTTATGTAGCCGCAGGTGATTAAATCTTTGGTCCTTGATGACCCTGATGTCAAAGCTACGACCCACAAGTCACGTGGTTGGTTCTTCTGGTGACGGCCCTTCCTGAAGCTGTCAAGGGGGCGGGTGTGAGCGATGACCCTTCAGGGGCAGCGCCTGCCTCTCGATTCGCTGCTGCCTGCCTGGGTCCCGTCTCCTCGCCTGCACAGCACAGCTGGCGGGGACCAGACGGGACAAGGCGAGAGAGGCATCTTGGCAGGGCCATACCGCGGTCCCCTCCTGTCCTCAGCATTGCCCTTGGGGCGGCTCGCACTCACACGCGGTTCGCAAGCCGTGGCTTTCACCTCCCGAACGACCCCCCCACCCCCTTGGTATCTGTTCCATCATCACCCCTGACGAAAATCGAATCTGTTTGGAGAGCACGTGCCTCTGTTTCAGCCAGATAATTCACAAGTCTGGCAACCTCCCTGGATGAGAGGCTTGTGTTACAGACAAAAGGTGTCAGTTGTTTGTAACCCCACGGACCCGGCTGCCTGTGTGACGTCTGCTGGAGACACAGGGCAGAGCGAAGCCCGCGGGCCCTTCCTCGTGGACACTGTCCCCACCGCATGTGGCCCTTCCTCTGGGCTTCCAGCTTTGAGCGCTCACTAAGCTGCAGGGCCACTGGAAACGGAAGCTTTTCTTACAGTGGATTTTCGTTTTGACAGTTTAATAACCGACGATTGGACAGAGGCTGGGACATTTGAGATGCACCTTCCTCGGGGACAAAGCAAGGGGCTGGCACGTCCCCCCATCTGGGGAAACCACGGCTGACAGGGCAGCGAAGCCGTGTTGTCGCCAGAGGATGTCGCCCCTCCGGGAACGAGCAGAGCCAGCGCGGAGGGCGCCCCTGATTTGGGGGGATTCCATCCCCAGGGACAAGCGCCCTCACGGAGGCAGAGATCACAGCCACCACCTCCGGCCAAAGCTACTTCCTGTGTATCAAGTTGCGTTTCATGTTCCAAGTACCGTTGAACAGTTGGACGAAAAGGTCTCATTTGGGAACCGAACTTACATTAAAATACTGCCTGCCTCCCGGAATTAGGGGTTTTTAGACTCGGAAATAACCAGCCCAGGGAAACCGGTTTGGACGGAGGCATTGGCTGGGTGCGTCTGTCTGGGGCCCCGTTAACTGCTGGCTTGGCTGGGTGCCCGTGAGCCAAGTGCCTGTTGGCTCCTCGCTGGTCCAAAATCATCGGGACGGAGGCCGGACAGGGCCTGTGCGGGGCCACCCGGAAGCCCTTCGTGGGCGTGGGGTGAGGCCCGCGCCGACGGCTGCCTCACCGAGGAGCCGGGATGGCTCTCCCACAGGCGGCCACGTCACAGATGGACGCGTGAGGCGTGTGCGGGGCGGGGGTGGAGGGCGTGGGCAGTGGAGGCAAGAGGAGGCTCTTTGCTGTCCGGGGACTTGGATTCCAGCCGTGATGACACAGCCCCTCCTCCCCAGCTGCCACACGCGAGGATGTCAGACTCAGACAGCCGGGGTGATGAAAAAATGCCTCTCGGCTGGAATTGGCCAGAATGTTACACAAAGATGACAACCGGGAGGGGACAGAGTGGGTGAGGAGGGCGCTCAGTGGCCCCCAGCCGCCCCCAGTGCTGGTGCTCGGAGCCCAGATGAGGGCAGGCCTGGGAGGTGGGCAGTGCAGTCACCAGTCCCGTCCCCCCTCCCCCCCAGCAAGGCGGTATCTCTGTCCAGCCAGCTTCTCTCCCCCCACGCTGTCCCGGGTGCGAGGCGCCTCCGTGGACTTCACTTCACTCGTTCTCCGTCTCTGTCTCATTGGCAGCCGCTCTTGGAGCCGCCGTGGCCGATTAGCTTCGGGCAGCAAATGAAAGGCAGGAGCAGATTCCCAGTTCTCCTTCCCGGTCTTCTCCCCCAGGTAAGTTCTCATTCCCTCCCAAAGAGAAGGCTGGTCTTCTCCCCCAAGTAAGTTTTCTTTCAAATCAATCTTCTGCAGAAGAAATTAATTTCTTTCTTTTTTTTTTAAAGCGTATTGAATTTGAGAGAGAGAGAACAAGTGGGGGAGGGACCGAGAGAGAGAGAGAGAGAGAGAGAGAGAGAGAATCCCAAGCAGGCTCTGAACTGCCAGCCCAGAGCCTGATGCGGGGGCTGGAACTCATGAACATGAGATCACCACTGAGCTACCCAAGGGCCCAGAAATTCATTTCTTTACAACTAACTTGGAGACAGTAGAAGCAGGAATAATGGGGCCATACCCACGAATTTGGGGGACTTCGGTTCCCCCCCACAGTTAGCCAGGCATGACCAACCTGTATGAGGTTCTCGGTTACACTCAGAGGGGTGGCTGCAGGGTGGTTTTTTTTTTTTTAAGTTTATTTCTTTTGGGGGAGCAAACAGAGAGAGAGAACCCCGAGCAGGGTCAGCACTGTCAGTACAGACCCCGATGGGGGGCTCGATCCCATGAACCGTGAGATGATGACCTGAGTTGAAACCGAGAGCCAGATGCTTAATCGACTGAGCCCCCCAGGCGTCCCGGGGTTGGAAGCCCAGCTCTGTGCTTTGCGAGGGAAACTTGGGCTCTCTGGGCCGCTGCGGGGATCACAGGCAGGTCAGAGGGTGCCCCTCCTTCCGCAGGGGCTTGAACAGAGCAGGGGTGTGTCGGCAGGGGTCTGGCTCCTCAGAGGGCTAACAGACCTTAGCTCTTGTCGGCATCCTTCTTTTGGGAGGCAGGGTGAAGGGCGTCACCGGTGGGAACGGGGCAGAGACCAAATCTGAGCCTCTGTCTCGTTCCACTCAGAGGGGTCCCATGGCATTCTGCTCTGGGCATTTGACGAGCCGCCTGTGGCCCTCACCCAGGCCCTAATCCCTGCCGGTCTCGAATGTCACCTTACACGGCAGAAACCAGTTTGCAGACAAGACACAGTTTAGGACCTTGAGAGAGGAGGTCATGCTGGGTCACCCGGTGGCCCCAGACGCAATCACAGGTCCTACGAAACAGGAAGAGGCGGGTCTGGCTCCAGCGGTGGGGAGATGTGGGGACCAAGCAGAGAAGGGAAGATGGCCTTGACCATGGAGGAGAGGCCACGAGTCGAGGCTCGACGGCGCCTCTAGAGGCTGGAGAAGATAGGGAAACAATTCCCCGAGAGCCTGCAGGCACCCTGATTTTCACCCATAGAGACGGGGTTCGGACTCCGACCTCCAGAGCTGCCAGAGGGTAAATGTGGGCTGTTTTAAGTCACTGATTTTGTGGTGGTTACAGCATCCATAGGAAACCAAGGCAGCCAGGGGGGGCCTCTTCTGTGTTTCAGAACCATGGGGGGGGGGGTGGGCAGGGGAACAGGGTTAAGTCGTCAGGCCTCCGAGGGCCGTGGCTCTGACCGCACCCGCCATGGGTCGCAGCAGACACCCCCAACCCTCTACCAGGAGGATTGTCTGCCCGCTCCCCAATCTCCTGGTGCAGGGGTTCTGCTCTGCTCTCTGCCAGCACCTAGGCTGCAGCCTCTGGGGACTCAGAGCCATAGAGAGCGAGGCCCTTGGCAGCCGCCATCTCCCCGGGGCAGGGGCTCCGAGGCCCGACCTCACACGGCAACGTGGGCTTTCCCAGCCCCCACGGACGACCAGGCCTAGCCCCACGATGCCCAAGTGCCTGGGTGAGAAGACACGGTCAGTGGCCCTCCCGGGTGTTCCAGCAACGATGCGCGGGGGCCGGAGCCGGGGCTGTGCTTACACCGAGGCACACGCAGGCCGGAGGCACAGATGGGCCCTGGAGAGGCCGCAGAGGGGACACTGGTGGTTCCCACCTGTGAGCAGTGAGGCCCCCACATGCCAGAAGGTTCTGAGGCCTGGGGTCCCTAAAGGGCTCATTGATCAGGCAAGGTGAGACAGGAAATTCCAGCAGACCCGTGCCCCGTGGGCACACCATGAAACTGTCCACACCCTCGGCCTGCTGAGCCCTTGCCTGGAGGCCCAAGGCTCTGCCAGAACCTTCCGAGCCCCTGCCCACGGGCTCCACTTACACCACAGCCCCAGATGTTCCGCTCGGATGGATGTGTGCTGGCCGGCCACCCTCCCGAAACCACGAAGGGCCACACACACCAAATGGAGATGCCGGATGGGGTCGCCGGGAGCCGGAAGGGAAATCCCAGAGAATTCTGACTCAGGAACACTGTAGTTCGCTCGAATCCTCCTGATATTCGTGGGAGTATTGAAAATAATCCTTTTACATTTGGACACAGATTTAACTCCACCCCCCACTCCTGAGTGAAACAGCTGTGGATGTCAACCGAATCCACGTGGAAACCAGCCCCGCACACGGACCTGCCTCTGTAAAGTTCCCCAGTCTGTAGCTATTTAAATGTGATTTCCAGATCAGAGCAACAAGGCCGTTACTGAGTTTATTTAAGGTATTCGAATATTATCTGATTATTTAGAAACATTTATAGGAGCTAAATATAAAGTAACAGTTGATCATAAATGTAGCAACTCTAAAATTAACCCTCAATCCCACAGCTCTGACAAGACGCTAGTATGCATGGAACATAAGGGAAAAACTTTAAAAATCTCCATTAAGAGGGCCTGGAGCCCGGCGGGATCCCAGGGGAGGGCCTGGAGCTTCAGTGCGATCCTAGGGGACCCTTGATGGTGATGGAGCGGTTGTCAGCTCTTGGCCTCTGGTTCCAAATGAGACAGGGTCAGCGGGGCTAATTGTCATTGGCTGCGGGCTTCACAAGGAAACGCTGACAGCAGTCAATGACACACAGAGCTGGGCCAGAGGGGGCGGCCCCAGCGCTGTGCAGCGGCCAGACCTGGGAAACACGGCCACTGCCCTGGGAGACTGCGGCCGGCACCCCAGGCCACAGGGGCCTTGCCTCCTTGTCCGGCTCAAGCCTGTCCTCTCCAGGGTCGTCCAGGGCCCCTGGTGTCCGGGAGGCTTACCCGGCCTGCTGTCCAGCCTGTGGCATCCGCGAACACCCGCCCCCCGGAGCAAGGGGCCCGAGTCTGATTTCCAGGTGGTTCCCCTGAGCACCGCCACGCCAACATTGTCTGATGAGTCACTTTCTGTCCGGGGAACCCGCAGAGGGTCTCAGCGCAGGGGATACTGGGAGCCTGGAGCCCTGTGACCTGTTGCTGTGGAATAGCACCAAGGCACCGGAGAAGGAGCCGTGGGGTCTGAGCAGGAGGAGCACCACCCCATTCCTGGCTATCTGTGGTGAGAGGTGCTGGGACCCACGCATCCAGGGGAGGCTGAGGCCAGGGAGGGATGCGCCCCAGAGCAGGTGGCGGAGGGCGAGGGAGAGGCAGGATCACCTCAAGCGGAGGTGGAGGTTGGGCCGGTGCGGGAGGCGCCCGTGGGGCCCAGACTCTGGGCCGGCAGGTGCGTGCGGCTCGGCTGGTCCCAGCGGCCGGCCGGGAGCAGTGCTGCTTGAGCTCAGATCACAGGGGACATTCATGAACCATGTGTCCTGGGCATTCCAAGGGATAAAGGGGCGCTTTGCAGAGGACTCCGGCCGCGGCTGGCTGGGGACCGGCTGCCGGGGAGAACAGGGGAGCGGAGACACGGGCCGTGGACTCCCAAACGCTTTGTCCCCTCCGGCCTCCCGGGTGGACTGACACCCGCAGGGGACGAAGGCAGAGTGGGAGCCCCAGCGTCACCCGCATTCCTCCAGCACAGCCGCGGGGAGGGCACACCGTCCGTCTGGGAGCGAGGGGCCCGCCCGACCTTCCTGATCAGCCGGGGCTCTGCGAGGCCAGCACCGTATCCTTCTTGTCCGGCCCCCGGCCTTTGGTTTTCAGTGCAGTCACAGCTCCGCAGAACTTGCTGGACTGAGAACCGGGCTGTGGAGAAGCAGCACAGACGTGTACCTTCTGCCGCAAGGGTCAGACCTCTTTCCTGACCGCCCCCTGCCCCGGGCACGGCCACACTCCGCGGGAAGAACCCTGTGTGCCGTGAACCCTTCTAATTGGCACAGTCATTGGCGGCCTTCCAGCGCATGGAGAAGGGACTCGTGTGGCCAACGGTCCGCCAGGGTGGCCGGGCCCTCGGGTCAGCCCTGCACAGGACACACGGGTGGCCCCCGCGGGTCCCTGCTGGGGCCCCACCCCCCCTGCAGCCGGGAGGGAGGGTGGCCCTCCCGTTGGGGACACGCGTTG
The DNA here is from genome assembly GCF_018350215.1 of Panthera leo. NCBI lineage: Eukaryota > Metazoa > Chordata > Mammalia > Carnivora > Felidae > Panthera > Panthera leo. The sequence continues at coordinate 2,086,318 of NC_056681.1, forward strand.
AGTCGCAAAGCGGGTACCATATGGCGCTCTCGTGGCAAGCCGGAACAGGCGTGAGGCTCGTCACCATTGGGAAAGCAGTGTGAAACTCAATTTCTCGGCGAGGCGGAACAGTTTCCACTTTAGCACAAGCCCCTGCAAACGGCGTCTGCTCGGCGGCCCTTTGTTCTCCTGTCCTGACTCAGCTCAGCAGTGGCTGCTGAGCCCCTGTGCAGCCCCCACACCCAGCCTGTAACTCAAGCGGTGCCCTCAAGGTCAGCGGCCCCGCCCGGGTTTGACCACCCAGGACTGAGGTTCCCCCCCATGCCTCCCGACATGTTCCCTTCCCCCAAGCAGGGGCTGCGCGGGGCCCAGGGAGAGGGGGACCTGGTCCGTTCCTGCGGGATTTCCCTTCCAGGGCAACAGGAGGCAAGAATCTGGTGCAGGACGGGGAGCCGAGTGGAGAGCCCACACCGGGAGTCCTCCGGGGCAGCCCCAAGCTGCAGGCAAAGCATCAGGTGACAGTCGGCCGGGCCACCAACAGGGCCTTGTCCACAGGCCGGGACGGGGCGGCTTTGAGCTGTCAGTCAGTGCACAGGGCTGGGGCGGGTAGGCGTCCTGCTCTGTTGTCTCATGGCTGTGTGACCTTGGATGAGTCACTCAACCTCTCTGAGCCTCAGTCCCTGCCTCTGGGAGTAAATGGTATTGCTGCTTACTGCATGGTCTGAGGGTCACGTCATCGACGGCATCCCCTGGGGCAAAGTGGAAATCCAGGAGCGCCCGCGTGTGTGCATGGACAAGCCCACAAGTGCACTCGAGCGTGTGCACAGCAGGGCTTTACTGGACACTTGGGGAGGCCAGTGACTGGAGTCAGGTCAGGCGGGGGCCGGGCTCAGCAGAGCTGGTGGGGTCCCGTCTTGGGGGCAGTCACCATTCACACCCGCTGGCCGGGTCCACCTAGGGAGGGAGGGGCCCGGAGGCCAAGTCCCATCAGGCCGATGGCCACCACTCCTTAGGAACAGGAGAAAACCAAAGTAGGGGACCCAGGCAGCCGCCAGGGCCTCAGTGCTCCAGGGCCTGAGCATGGGCTGAGTTAGGATGCGACAAGGGAATGTACCACCCACAGGGCATCCCGGGGGCACTCAGCTGCCCACTCAGAGCTTCGAGGCCCCTTGGGCCTGGGAGGGATGTAGGGGCAGCTCGTGGTGCTGGAGCCTCAGGGCCTGCTGAGCCCCTGGTCTGGGTCTGTCTAAATGCTGGTCCTCGTAGGCACAGACCCCACCTGACATGCTCGGGAGTGCAGAGGCCTGAGCGGCTCACATTTCTTCCAGAACAGTGAGGACAGCGGGCCCGGGAGACTGCATGTAACACCCCCACCCCTTCCCCTGCCAAGTGACAGGGGTGTGCCCGGGTGGCTCAGCCTGAAACCCTGGGAACCAGAGAGTGTCCCTGTCTCCACCCCCCACTCCCTAATCAAGTCGTGTGGAGTCTTTCTTCCGGCCTGTCTGGGCTCCTGGGCACCCCACTCCTCTCCAGGCACCTCCCCTGCCCTGCCTGGCCCACACCACTGCTCCCCTGGGCCGGCTCCCTCCTCCCGAGGCTCCGCTGCAGCTCTTGTCCTTAACCTTCCATCCCCCACCCAAAGGCACTTCCCAGACCACCACGGGTGGGTTTTTACAGGCTTCTCAACATGTGGGGCAAGGGCTGGATCTCCTGCCTGGTCCAGAGGGCCCGAGGGGCTGCTGGGCTCCTGCTCTCCTCCCGGTCTGCCCTCCCACCTCTCCTCACTCACCATTCTAGCTGTAAAGACTTTTCCAGTCCTTGGGTATACCGGGCTTGTTCCTACCCCAGGACCTTTGCACTTGCTGTTTTCCCTGCCTGAGCTTGCCACAGCTGGCTCCTAGTCTTGCAGGAGCTCAACAGCGGCTTCTTGGAGAGGTCTTCACCAACGCGCCCCACCTAAAGCACCTGCTTCCTCCCCACCTTGCATGTCCCCACCTGTCTCATCCCTGCGTTTGATCTTCTCTGTGGTTCCGTCCATCTTCTGGCAGTTTCCTCTCCTCTTGTCTGTCTCCACCACCAGTGTGTTAGCTCTCGAGGACAGGACAGAACCATGACCATGGAGCTGCCGCTGTGCCTCAGTGCTGACCAGAGCCGGTGCTCAGTGAATGCCCCCGTGTCCTCATGACGCGCTATGGGGAAAGGTGATCAGCACGCGGTGGGGTGAGGCGGAGGGACCCTCCCTTCTCCAGCCTGGAGGGCCTGGAAGGCTCCAGACTCTTCTGAGATGCTGGTTAGTTGTCTGCTTAATTTTGCTTTTAACAGACCGAGGACGTAGTCCTTTTCTCGTCTTCATCACCTCACATTTTTGGGAAAATGAGATCAGCCTCTCAACTTGAGAATTACAGCCCGTGAAGCCTCTAAAAGCCAAAACCAAACAGGTAACTCAATCGAATAGCAGCCTGGAGGCCCAAAAACTTTGTGCAGGTGCTCAGAATGTGAGGCCTCTTCCGACGGCTGGTACGGAGATGTCCCTGAGTCCCGGGTGTGCGGCCGGAGACCCAGCCGCTGTGGGAAGGGACTGTCAGCCAGAGGCAAACAAAGCACAGAGGAACTGTGTCACAGCAGACTCACCAGCACTGGCTCTTCCTCCGGCGTCATTTGGGGGCAGACGCGTGGCTGTCCCAGCGTCACTGGGGAGGCCAGAAAGCAGCGCACGGTTTTCCGTCGTCTTCTGTGGCCTGGAGTGGGTCTGGTTTCCCAAACACCACCCGTCCTTGGACCCTATCCGTTCCGACTGGCTTGGCTTTCGAGCCTGTGTCCCCACACCCTCCTTTCTGTGGGTGGCAGTTGGGTCTTTAAGCCGAGAGCTTGGTGAGGGCAGCTGTCTCCATGCTGGTTGTGTACAAGCCAGAGGAAGTTGCCAGGAAACACCAACAATCATCATGAGCATGGGCGGGTCTCCAGCGGGAGAGAATGGCCCGGACCCCCAGGAGGGCACACGCGGCCTTCAGCCCGTCTCCTCCTTGGCTCTAGGGAGCACCTGTTCCAGGCACCCAGGCAGCTCCTGACCCCATGTCTGGGTGGCGCCTGGGACGCGGGAGAAGGATCCGGGGCCCGTGTTTTCACCTGCAGCCGTGCTCCTGTGCTGTCTGTTCCCTTCCAAGCACGTAGCCATCTTTGAAAGCAAAGCCTGTGTGCTACGCTGTCCCAGCTCCGTCCCTGCAAGGCCCACCCCTGGGGGCTTGGGCTTCTGGAGGGTGCTCTGCGGCTGCCTCCCAACCATGAGCACCGGGGCCCGAAGCCCCACGGCCCTGAGGCCACCGAGTGGACCCCGAGGTCCAAGGGAGGCTCTCACCCTTGTGGGTCACGAGTGTCTGGGCCAAGGCCCCCACTCCCACCCCCGCATCACCCCTGACGTAGGGCCACTCGAGGAGCAGACATGCCTTGCAGGCACTGGTCCCAAGGTGACTTTCAGGGAGCCAGCGGGGTGGGCCCCGAGCCGCCTTGGCCGAGCCGCCCTGCAGGGCAGACCACACAGCGTGAAGAGCCTGGCCTGTCTTGCACGCCCTGCCCAGAAGCAGGGGTCCCTGTGGGACCCTCCAGAACAGTCTCCTCTCCAGGCCCCGTCCTCACCCCTGCCCCCGCCCCCCCCAAACCTAAAGCAGGGGTGCCTCGCCCCTGCTCGCCGGCCTCAGCCCCTCACGCTTCCCAGTGTGCTATCCTTGTGCCCTGACCCCGGAGCCAGGCTCACCACATGGCCACGCGGGCCAATCCGTGGCTTGGCGGGGACGTCACTCCCCGGTGTTCGCAGGCGCTGGCCTGCCCAGGATGGGGGAGCGGCCCGGAGCCCCGGGTCAGACACAGAGCGGGATGTTTCTCCTGCGGCTGCCGGGCGCTCCTGCCCACATCCCTGCCCCCCCCCCCCCCCAGCAGGAAGCAGAGCTGGAATCCACCCCGAGGTGCTGGCTGGCCAGGGCCCCTGCCCACTTGTGTCCCGCCCGCACCTGCATGTCGCTCCGTGCCCACGGGCCTGCCCTGTCTTTCCCAGGAATGTGCTGGCTCCATCCGAGCTGCTCGGTGCACTCTGGCTCGGGGGACGCGACCCAGATGCTCAGAGGGGCCCCACGGGACTGTCGGTGAGCGAAGCAGGGGCAGAGGCTCCCGGTCCCGCTGACGTTTGCACCCAGGACGGGCTCGTGGACGGCGGCTGTCCCGAGCGTTCAAGGAAATACTCTCACATGTGGTTTTTCTCTAGGGAACGGAAGCCCTACGTTCCACGGCGTAAATGCTGGGGACGAATTCACGTTTCCGCGGAACTCCGCTTACATCACACTACACGCATCTGCAAGGTGACCGGGTTCCGGCTGCTGGTCCACCCACCGTGGGCCAGGCCGGGGGCGCCCTCCGCTGCTCTGGGATCTCAGGGAGGGATGGGCGGGGGGTGGAGAGTCACACAGGGGTGGCCTCCTTCCCTTCAAGCCCAGGCTCAGATCGGGGAGAGCCCAAGGGTCTCGCTAGTCCCACAGCAGCAGCAGATCCCAAATCTTGAATTTCACTGAGATGGAAACGTAACAAAGAGGTTTTGTCGAGGTTTTCAACTCCGTTACCGTGCCAAGCAAGGGCAGTGGAACAACGCCCTTCGGTGCTGGCCGTTGCAGGGGCCCCCTCACCAGGCAGTCTCCTTCGGCCGCTGCCACTCTGCCTGGTCCCTGAGCGGCAGCCGGAGGGGTCTTGGCCAATCTAAGCCTCGTCTCATCACCCCTTGGGTCTCAGAGTAAAACAAGTCCCCCCCACAGTCACACGCCCCACTCAGGACCCGGACCTCTGGTTCTCCAAGCTGGCTGCTCACCCTCCCCCTGTCTCTGGCTGTCTCCGTTCAGCCACTCTGACCTCCTGGCTCTTCCTCTAAGACTTTGCTGTTCCCCCTGCTCAAATCTCTTCCCTTCTGCAGCACCATGGTTCTTCTGCTACCGTACCCCACACCCTCTGGCCCCTAATAGTTGGTTTACTTATCTCTCTCCCCTGAACATAGAGTCCCTTGGACTCTGTCCCATCCATTCTCTGTGTACCGTCTACACCTGAACAGCACAGAACGGGCGTTCAGGTTGTACGTAAAAGCTTAATGAGCGTGTGATGGATGAACAGACAACCTTCCCCACGACCTACTGTCACCATTTCACACCAGAATGAAGGACACCCTTTTCCAGGAGAGGGCCGCCAGCAGCCTTACCCCAATATACTCTGAGGACTCGACCCCTCTTGGCACTTGTGGGAGGACCAGCCCCACCCTACGGTAGCCCCAGGGCAGCCAGAGGGGACAGGGGAGTTTCCCTGGTAACAACTAAATTGTCCTGGAGGTAAGTGAGAACAGGAACAGTGAACCAGACCCGCCAGCCAGGTGGGATGCAGCCCTCACCTGCCCAGCCACCTCCTCCCACCACTGCCGGACACCGCTCCTTGAGTTCCAGAATATTCTGAGCCCTGATCGGCCCGACCTCCTCTTTGGCCTCCACGGTGAGGCCCAACGGAACTCCCAGCTCGTGCCCACACTTGCAGATGATGTCTGGTCTGCAGACTCGAGCCTGGTGGCCATGGCAAAAGTCCTACTTGGCGGGAGCCCCGCTGTGACTATCCATTTGTGGCAGGTGCTCAGAGCGCCTGCCCTAAACAGCCACCCGCACAAGGCGCTACAGCAATTCAATGACTAAATCAAATCTCTGAATATTAAATTAATGGTGGAAGTCTAAAATATTAATATATTCTAATTAAATATTCTCCAATAAATTATCGGAGCATCTGCAGTGATTTGACTCTACTTTCGTTTCGTCAAGATCTTTCAGCTGCATAAATATAGCCATTAAAGCAATTCAAGAAAGGGAACGTTTTCTGCTCCGACGAGGGAACGGGAGACACAAAGGATCTGCACGGTTCTGTCGCGCGATTGATTAAATCACAGAACCCAAGGCCGCCGAGTCGGTGAACGGCTGCTTTCTTCACGTCCCTCGGGCTTTAGCAAGGACAGTGTGAATTCCCTTCAGGTCTCCACACGATGTGTAATTACAGGGAGGCTGGACGGCGGCTGCAGAAGGGTCTCGAGTGGTGTGTTTGTGTTGGGGCCGTGCTGTTGGAACCCGGGCTGGGCGGGGGGCAGGGCCTGAGCCCCCCCACGGGGGCCTGAGCCCCCCCACGTGAGTCCACCAGGACTCACGGCGGGAGGAGTCACAGAGTTTCCAGGAGAACGTCACTCCAGGTCATTAAGAACTCCCCTGGAGTCACTTCTTTGGTCAACGGCTCCTTCCCTTCCGGGGACAAAGCAGTGGACGCCACTGTCTCTTTCGCTCTTACGAATTATAAACCCACAATACAGCACCACACCTTTGCTTTAAACAGTCAGCTGTCTTTTCAGTAAAATATTATCCCCCAAGTGTATCTTTTCCTGTTCTCCCCATCCCTTCCTGCAGATCTAAAAAATTTCCAGCCTTGTCCTTTCTTTTCAGCCTAAAGAACATTCTTTACCACTTCTCGTGGGTCTGCTGGTAATGAATTCCCTCAGTTTGCTTATCAGAAATGTCTTTATTCCACCTTTAACTTTGAAGGGCATTTTTTTTTTTCTGGATACAGAATTCTTGGTTGATAGTTTTCTTCATTCAGCATCTTGAAAATGGCCTCCCATTGCCCAGTGGCCTCCGAAAGAGAAGCCAACCTTCGCTGCCCCTGCCCTCTGACAGAATGTGTCTCTTCCTCTGCTTTCAAGATTTCTCTCGAGTTTTTGAATTTCATCAGTTTGACTATGATCAAGATTGGGTTTTCTCTGTATTCATCCTACCTGTGGTTCAATGGATTTCTTGGATCTGTAAGTTTGCTTCTCTTATCCAGCTGAAATTTTGTGTTTCAGTTTTCTACAATTCTTCAGATTAGGTGATTTTTACTGATCTATCTTTAATTATTTAATTATTTAAAATGTTTCATTTATTTTTGAGAAAGAGAGAGACTGCGAGTGGGGAGGGGCATAGTGAGACAGGGACAGAGGATCTGAAGCGGGCTGCACGTGGTGACAGCAGAAGGCCACATGTGGGCCTTAAACTCACAAACTGCGAGATCACGACCTGAGCCGAAGTTGGATGCTCAACCGACTGAGCCACCCAAGACCCCCTGGTGTATCTTTAAATGTAGTGACCCTTCTACCATCTACAATCCACTTGGAAGCCCATCCAGCAAGTTTTTATTAGAGATATTGTACTTTTCAGCTTTACCACTTCGATTTGGTTCTGTTTTTAGTTTTCATTTTTTCTGCTATGGTTCCACATGTATTCATTCGTCCTGACTGTGCTTTCCTTTGAGTCCTTGAACGTATCTGTACAAGATATTTCAAAAGTCTTGTTGGTAATATTAACATAGTAATCCCAGAGTTAGATTCTGTGGGCAGTTTTCCCCTCTTAATTATGGGTTACATTTTGTCTTCTTTCTCTCTTTTCTTTCTATTTTCTGGGGATATGTCTAGTAATTTTTGTTTGCGTATTGGTCATTGTCGATGATACATTGTACAGACTGGTTCTGTTATCTTTCTCTGAAGGGTGTTCATTTCTGTTAAGGCAGGGAGTTAACTTGGCTGGACCTAAATCTAAATCTGTTTCCCTTGCAGGAGACAGCAGTTGAAACTTCCGCTCAGTTCTTTCAATCTTCTTGCTGTTGCTTTTTGCTGGGTTCTTTGGAGTCTCCCTCCCACACGCACAGCTCCCTGGCTAGGCAGAAGTTATAAGCAGATGTGAGAGTCTCCATCCGTGGCTACACGTCTTACAGGATTGATCCCCTCACATTCTGCTGCTTTGTCAGTTCTAAACCCCATCTTCCGACCCCTCTGACCAGCGAGATTGGTTTTCTGTGTGAGAGCTAGCTGCCTGTTGATGGCAGGATGAGAAGTGATCTCAGAGGGAAAGTCACAAAAACAAGATCTCGCCCAGTGCTGTTTCCTCCTTTCAGTTCCTGTCGCCTACTGACCACTGTCCAGCAACTTCAAATAGTTGCAGACTTTTTTTTGCCGAGTTTATAATTGTTATTTCAGAAGTGTTAGTCTGACATACGCTACTTTACCATCACCAGAAGCGGAACTTCCGAAGTAATTACTTTCAAGGATTGTATATTAAACCTAACAGTCTTCAAAATGATCATGAAAGGCTAACCAGTAGAGATGGGCACAACAGCTGTGTCATTCACTCATTTGATAAGTACTTAATGACACCTACTTTGTCCCCAAGGTTGTGCTTGACAGGCGGACTGTCCCTCAAGGACCTTTATGTCTAGTGGGAAAGACAGATCAATAATCATGACAAAACAGTGTCAAAAACTCTGCCACGGTGGCAGGCAATGGGGCTGCCATGCCCCCTGTGGGAGGGCCTGTGCCGGTCCTGGGAAGCGGGGTATTCTCAGAGGAGGCAGGGAGGGGCCAGGCTGGGGAGCGTCAGGTGCAGTGAGAAAGCCCTCCAGGCTGAGGGAAGGGCTCGTACGCAGGAGTCCAGGTAACCAAGGTGTGACCAACCTGCACGTAGCCCAGCGTGGCTGTAGTTGGGCGTTCCAAGGAGCGGAGTCAGACCATGAGGTCCTGTGAGACATGCTAAGGAGTGAGACCCTGTCTTGGAGACTGAGGGAACAGAAGAAGGGGGTAAACACACACATGCCACGTTTTAAAGGGCCACCTGACTTTCGTGAGACGGTGAATAATGATCGCCTGGTCATTCACACATGAACGGATGCCTTCCAAGAGCCAGAAACTAGGTTCCTAGGCGAACGCAGTGATGACCACACCACAAGGTTACCCAGCGGACGTTTCGCAGGATAACACGGAGTCAGACCTCAGCCGGTCCCATCAAATGCATTCGTGCGTCTGATCAACATTTATGGAGGGTCTACCCTGGGTCAGATACGGGGTGACTCTCTGTGTCCCTGTCTCACACGTTCACAGTGCCGACCCCGGCCCAGGACACATGGCTCACTGAGCTCCGCAGAGACCCCACCCATCTGCATCCACACAGGTCAGCAAATGTTTGTGGTTGGGTATGAAGCAATGTGGCACCTGTGCACAGGACGGGAGCCAAACTTATCCTGGAAAATGCGAACCGGTCCGGTCTGCTCAGCTCTCTTGGGCTGGTAGGTGGGAAGCAGATTCTGGCAGTCCTTCTGAGCCCCCTGCGGCCGTGCTCTCGTGAGCTCCCTGCTCTAGAAACGGCCTCCCGCTCATCTCTCACCTTCGCCACGTGGCTACCCTTTGTGCTAAGCGATTATGTGACGATCTCCTTTCCAGGCCTTGCTCCGAGGACAGGTTTGCACGAGCTGCTGTCCGTTAAAATACCGACTTCTGAAATTGAAGGACGCGTCTCCCGGTAGCACAGCCTTCTTCCTCATCGTCTTGAGCGGGTTCCTACAGTTGCCCCGGACAACCTCTCAAGTTAACAAGTTCTGAATTTTTATTAGACTTCTTAGAAGTCTGATTTTACCCTCATTCCGAATCTTGCCAGAAGTCAAACCTAACACACAGGCTAGAAAAGCAAGTGGCTTTTCAGAACCCTCCACGAAGGTACACATGAAGGAATCCCAACCGCGGTAGCGAAGGGACCAAATTCTGAATGACGGGCAGCAGGCGGCCTGCCCGCAGGCCCTCGGAGCTGGAAAGCGCTCTAGTCCTCTCCCTCTGAAGCTGGTGCCTGCACGGTGCTGGGCACCTCAGCTGGCCCCAAACCGTCCCTTCCAGAGCCAGGATTCAGGAGCAGGGAAAATCCCCTCCTGCCCCTTCCCAGAACACAGGGTCTCCGGCTTCCCAGGGGATCAGCCGGCCTGCGAGTGTCTCCCCCCTCGGCTCTGAAGCAGGGACAGCCCGGAGCTTCCGAGTGCTGCCTCTGTGATGTGGCTGCTCTCCCCTCCCCACTTAAATTTAGACGGCGGCCTAATTCCGGTGGGCACGCCCGCAGGAGCGCTTCCATACTGTGCCGCAGACACTCCCCGCTCCTGGCAGCCCAGCCCATCGTGGCCAGCCTTCCCTTTTCAGGGTTCTCCTCCACCCAAGTCGCTTATTCATTCTCCCTGCGTCGCAGAACTAATGCTAGTCCTTCCAAGGAAAAAGCCTGTAATTAACAGAGGCTTTTGGGGAAGAACGTTCTGCCTGCTTCTCTCCTGCCCAGTTTTTCATTTAGCATATTTTATCAGAATGAAATGCCTTAATGAGCACACAACTGCAGCTGATCCCAGCTGAACCTCAAAGTGTTCCTCGCTTGGCTTCCCGGCCCCATCAAGCTGTATTCACATTTGCTGGGACTCGGGCTTCTTTCTGGAGCAACTTCCCCCAAAACAGGGACAGGAAACTCATCAACGTCCTGCAGACAGAGAGAGGGGCAGGAAGCCTCCCCAAACCCCTGCCTGGGCTAGGTAAGAGCTGAACGGGGGGGGGGGAAGGGAGGGAGCGAGAGGAGGAGGGAGGCAGGAAGTGAGCACATGAGAGTGTGGGGGTCGTACGCGTGGGCTATCACGTGGGATGGCACGGGTGCACACGTGTGTGCGTGCTTCTGCCCCGAGTTCTGACATGATCACTGGGCGTGCACTTGGGAAAGACAAATCTCTTACAGAAACTGTAAGGAGATTCTGTTTTGCATCTGCTGAGGATGCATCTCCCCATAAGATCCCAGCTCGGCTTGGGATTCCGTTCCACGGAAAGTACTCCACCATCAGGCAAGAAACTCTGAAGGCCCACCAGGAGGGGCCGAGATCTCTGCCGGGACCCTGGTGCCCCGGCCTCCAGGGTGTGTGAGCCGCTGGGCGCCCAGGCAGTGCCCCCCTCTGGGCTTTGCTTCCATCACTCACTCAATGAACGTAATGCCTGCTGTTTCCAACAGTATAGGTGCGGGAGGCCTGTGCTCGGATGTGTCAGTAGCGATCATGAAGTCACGTGGTGCTAAGTGCTGTGGAGAAAGCAAAGGGGGCCGTGGGGCGAAGACCAGGCTTGGAGGGTCAGGTCTGACCTCTCGTCAGGCCACCCCTCGTCCCGTCTCCCTGGCACAGGGGAGCCGTCACAGACGAAAGGACACACACGCTCTCACAGGGGAGCCTTCCGGGGGCAGAGACACACATCCCCTTCCCTCCCTGCACGGCTGGCCCACGTTTCTCCGTGTCCCTTGCGGTAAGGCACGGCCACACACCTGGTTTCGGCCAGTGGACCTCGGGCAAAATCAGTGCATGCCACGGCCAGGCCTAGCCAGTCCTGCAGCCCTCATTCTGGGGCCCCGAGTGACCGTGGTACAGAGCCCCCCTCCCCCAAACCACCTTCACAGGAGCAGGAAATAACCCGTCTTGTGTTCAGTTCTGAAATTCCGGGAATGCCCTTGATAGCAGTCAGCTAACACTAACCTACACCCTATCCTTCAGCTCGTGGCCTGTTTTGGAGTGGCCGCGCCCAGCATGGAGGTGGCCCTCCCTATGGGGGCTGCTGGACACGCCAGGGTGTCTGCGGAGCGGAGGACAAATTTGTTCAAAAGCACAGCCACGGGGCGGGCCAGGGGACAGCGAGGTTGAGCTGGTGGCACCGGTTCCCTGCTTTCCTCGGCGGACACCTGAGGCCCCGTTCCCGTTTCCTTCCTCGAGGTCCAGGTTAGACGTGTCAGCGGCAAGGGGGTCCTCGGGATGCTGCGTCCGCAGGGGCTCTGCAGCAACCGGAGCTGCTCCGCGAAGCCAGCTCTGTAGCTGTGCAGTTGGAAGGTGGCACAGCCCCCACCGGAGCACACAGATGTCCTTGTGACCACCCCCCTCCCCCATCAATGCATCCACGGGCCGTGTGGGAGCCGAAGGCTCGGCCGGCGGGGGAGACTTGGCTATTCTTGCCTCCAGCTACGACTGACTGGCCCCCGAGACCACGGCGGGTCCCTCGGGTAGAAAGTACAGAAGTGTCTTCTTCTCCATCATCCAGGAGGGGACAGGCCCTGGGAGTCCTCGCGGGTCGGGGGCTCCGCCTACGGTACCTTTCACAGCCTGTGTACGGATGGGCGCGGAGGAGGAAAGATTCGTGTGTCCCTACTAGGACCACTAACCTGAGAAACTCTGAAAGCCAGGACAGCAGAACATTCCAGAAGTGCCAGGATGCACGCACAACACCACGCGTGCACCTGCGGCGCGTGAGCAGACCAGAGCCCTCGGTACCCATCACAAGGTGGCGCACTCACTACAATGTTCCCGCCAAGTGCCGGGGAGGTGGGCCAGGGTGCTTCCCAGATGCTGGGAGGTAAGCTGGATGTGCGCTTGGCAAACTGGGCTACATCTGGCCCAGTGCCTGTTTCTGTAAATAAGGTTTCATTGGAAGACAGACACGGGGATAGTTTACGCGTTGCCTACAGCAGCTTTCGTACCGCAAAGAGTTGAGTATTTGAACCCGAACCTGGTTGGCTGCTTAAAATGGCTACTATGTGGCCTTTACAGAAAAAGTCTGGCGACCCCTGAGTCACAGCAACTGCTTCCGACTAAGCGGAGTTTTGAGTAGTTGCAAAGCACGAGGCCCTAAGTAAGGCTGAACCACACGACGGCAAGCTGGCTCCCCTTCCACTTGGCTTTGCATCCTGATGCCATTCAAGAGGAAGCTGCTGGTACTACCGCCTCTTCGGAAGGCTGATATTTGCTCTTCGCCTCCCTTAGAAACGAGTCCCAGGCAGCCTTCAGGCTCTGAGGGTGACAGTTACACAGCCAGACACCAACAGCTGTGTTTTCTCTGCCTTCTGCGAGTCTCACGGTCAGCCTTCCTCGCAGCCAACAATGCCAGCTTTCCAACTGTGACCGCAAATAAAGTCTCCTCTTAGCCTAATTTACATTAGAAATGAATCCCTGACAAGAAACACTAGGTAGGCGGATGACGAGTGCTAGTCAGATACGGGTCCCCGAGGGCAGAGAGGGTGGAGAGGGCGCACGCACGTGGGGGCCACAGAGCTACGTCATCAGCACCCTCATCCTGTCGGCGGCCGGGGGTTGGCACACTGACCTTGAACACGGGGTCCTGGGACTCTACCCCCAGGTTGGGGTTCACGTCTTGAGTGTTTCGCTCAAGCCTGTGCCTGCATCACAGGGACCTCCCAACAGTCAGGACACTCAAGGGCAGGAGGGGCTCTGGAAAGCACGAGCTCCCCGTCTCACGGGGGAGGGGGAACTGAGGTCAGAGGGTGGCTTCTCCCCACGAGTGGAGAGACTGTCCCGCGTCCCTCCTGCGCCCTCACGCGCCTGCAACACAGGCCACACTTCTGACCCCCGAGGGTGGGGGGCTCCCCCACCAAGCAATCCTGTGACACCGGCTGGGTGTCTGCAGTTTAAGAGACACAGTTTATTCTGACGAGGGCTGCGAAACAGCAGGTGTCCGTCCCACGGGAGGGGCTCAGTCCCGCATCGCGGCTCCCACCCAGAGGGCCTGCCACGACCCCCCCTCGTAGCCCAGAGCAAGTCTACTCGCTAGATTGTCATAACGAGTGTAACTCAGGAACCCCCGATGGGTAAGATGCGGACATGCCAGGCTCCCTGCCCCTCCCCGGGCCGCCAACAGGAGGCTCTCCACACCCTGTCCCTCGGGGTTTTTATGGAAGCTGCATTACAGACTTGGTTGATTAAGTCACTGGCCACTGGCAACAGACTTGACCTCCAGCCCCTCCCCGTCCCAGGCTTTCTGGGGGGCAGGGCTGAAAGTAAGGTCTCCCCTCTTGGAGTCGGTTCCCCTGGCAACCGGCAATCAGTCCCCAGTCCTTAGGGGACTCTCCAAAAGTCACCATTAACATAACAAAAGACAACTCCAGCGCTTTCAAGGGGCAGGAAATTCCGAGGGTTTTAGGGGCTTGGTGCTTGGGGGTGAACAAGGTTCTGTGGCCGGGGCACCGCGGCCGTGGCGTGTGTGGAGGGGCATCGGCTGCGGGGCCCGCTGCCTTGCTCTGCTCCGTGTCTGCATTTGAAATGCACAGCCCAGCTCCCTCCGTGGGTGCAGCGGAGACAGGACAGGCCCAGCAGCCCCCGGAAGGAAGGCCACCCGTGGCAACACCCCGCCCAGTGGGGTGAGGCGCTCCCCAACGATGGGGCGCCAAACGGGATCCTCGCCGTCGTTTTACCAAAGTATTGGCCGCACTGGGTTGCAATTTTCTCCAAAGGGAAGGAGGAAGTGCTAGTTGATGGCCTTGATTTTGAAACACAGATCTGTAGAACCGATTCTTCCCTTCTCCCAGGGAAAGCACCTTTGGGGAGGGGGCCGGGAGCTCGTGCACTGCAGGAGCCCCACCCCCCACTAGGGATGCAAAAGCCCCGAATTTGGGGTCACGGTCTCCGTCCCAAGTTCCGGAACTTCCCACCGCCACCGTCATCCCCAGCACGGACACGCCGTCTTTCCACCGTCCAGTGTCTTAGTCGTCATTGGAAAAGAGTGTGAGCAAAGAAGCGTGTCAGAGGACAAAGGGCATGCCCAAGTCGCCACCCCGCCTCCTTCCATCAGCACAGGCGAGCCGACCCAAGTCCGGCCGGACCCCCCTTCCCTGGAGGACGAGGCTGCCCTTCTGATCTCTGTCTCGTGCAGTCTCATTACCATCTTGACCTTGGACACCGAGTGCAGCCCATCCCGTGCTCCCGCTCCAGGACAAGCCCGCCAGACTCACCTGCAAGATCCCGGAGGAGAGGACGCACTGAGCTAAGACCCTCCCCAGCCAGCAGGAGGGGTCTCCACTTACCCGCACCAGCTGCTGTGGGAAGGGCCCGCGGGAATTTTCCGGCACGTTGATGGGTGGGATGACCCAGTCTCGTTTCTGTCTCCTCAGCCCGTTGGCATTCTGGTGCTGGGGCCACGGCAACAGCGTGTCATTCGGAGGCTGAGAGGCGTCCAGACCGGCACTCGGCTTCCCTTTCTGCAGCATTAGTCGGAGGGGGGAGAGAAGAGTCAAAGAAGTCTGGTTAAGTTCTGCGCAGAGGAAAAGGCATCTGTTCAGAGAATCTGTTCTGTCCTAGATCAACACAGAGAGACTGGATGATGCTTGGGAAAGTGGCTAAGTGTTAGGGGGAAAAAATCAAGCAACGGAAGAATGGGGGAAAAAATCACAAGGGAAAACACAGTTTATTTATTTATTTTTATTTTTTAAATATTATTTAATGTGTATTCATTTTTGAGAGAGAGAGAGAGACAGAGTTGGACCAGGGAAAGGGCAGACAGAGAGGGAGACCCAGAGTGGGAAGCAGGCTCCAGGCTCCGAGCTGTCAGCACAGAGCCCAGCATGGGGCTCCAATTCACAAACCGTGAGATAGTGACCTGAGTGAAGTTGGACGCTTACCTGACTGAGCCACCCAGGCGTCCTGGAAAACACAGTTTAATTTAAAGTTCTTGTTTATGAAAACACCCCCTAAACACAGTTGATAACCCCGGTAAACATGATTTACAACAAATCTGTCAAAGGATGGAGAGTCTCACTATATAAAGAGTTCCTACAAATCAATAAAAAATTTAAATCTTTTTGGTAACAGGAAAGGACACGAATAGAAAGTCATGGCAAAATAAAAAATCAGTAAGCTTATTAAAAATGTTCACATCTTCCGTTAATCAAATGAATGCAAACTGAAGTGACATACTCTCTTCACCTGTCAAACTGACAAGATTAAATGAATGGATCTTCAGTCCTGTGCACTGTGCCGTGTTAGTCGGCTCAAGCGATGTTTGAGGGTGTAGGAGGCGGCGTTAGGCAGACCCGGTGTCTCGTGTCGATGTGCATCCTAAGGTCCACTGACTCTGGGCGAGTCGCTCTGTCCCTCCAAACTCCAGCTGCTTTTATAAAACGGGGCTGGCAATAACAACACTGATTTCAGAGGGTTGCTATGGCAACTAAAGCCATCAGAGCCCCTGCCTATGGGGCAGCCACTGGGACTGGATGGTGGCTGAGCCCTGACCGGATGCTGCTGGGGGCTAACCACAGCCTTCTGCTGCTTTGTGCCAGTCCAACAACAGCCTCAAAAATGCTCCTTGCTGTCAGCTGTACATCAATTAAAAAAAATTAGGAAAAAAAACCCCCAGTAGCTCCACAGCTGGAAATCTGTCCCCAAAACACTACTTGCCAACAAACGTCTCCATATAAAATGTTCACTGCAGATGTTTTTGTAATAATATTATGGATATTATGTATACATCAAGTAATGAAAATAATCGGAAAAAAAACCTCTGGAGATCTGATAGCCGCAAATAATAGGCAAAAAAAATTTTTTAATGTGTATTTATTTTTGAGAGAGAAAGAGAGAGACAGAGACAGAGTGTGTGTGGGGGAGGGGCAGAGAGAGGGGGAGAGAGAATCCGAAGCAGGCTCCAGGCTCCGAGCTGTGAGCACAGAGCCCGGCGCGGGGCTCGAACCCACATACCATGAGATCATGAGCTGAGCCGAAGTTGGATGCTTAACCGAC
Organism: Panthera leo; assembly: GCF_018350215.1. Classification (NCBI taxonomy): domain Eukaryota; kingdom Metazoa; phylum Chordata; class Mammalia; order Carnivora; family Felidae; genus Panthera; species Panthera leo. The sequence goes on from NC_056681.1 coordinate 2,102,725, forward strand.
TGAGCCCCCCAGGCGCCCCTAAATTGTAGTTAAATGCAGAATGCTATGTTTGTATCTTGGGATATTACAGAGTCATTAAAAGCTACCCTTTGGAGACGGGGACATGACGAATGTCCATCAAATAATGTAAGTGGAGAATGGCAACAGAGTATACACGTAGCACAAGTCCCTATTTGTGTGTGTGTGTGTGTGTGTGTGTGTGTGTGTGTGTGTGTGTGTAAGGACACAGAGAAGACCAGAAGGAAACATCAAAATGTAAACTTTTGTTTTCTCTGCTCACCAGTGAGCTTTACCCAATTTTACTCTATTCCTTTTACCTTTCTGTATTTCTGAATATTGCAACATGTATGACTTTCTATAATTAAAGGAGCCACAGCAGAGCTTCGCATACACACGCGGTGTCCGCAGACCCTCACGCACGCGCCCGGCATCTGTGCGGAGCTTCGGGTACGCACGGTGTCTGTGTGTGTGCCGCCTCCTTGCTCCTTTTCAAGGTGCCCCAGCACTGTTTTCATGGCTGCTGCTCGTTTGACTCTGCTTCGGAGCCAGCTGCACATCACGGCTCACGAGGCAAAGACAGACCTGGAATAGGACAGCCCACGGCACCTGGCCACAGCCCACCCGCCTCTAGCCACGGCGGGTCCCACCCTCTGCCAGCAAGATGGGCCTGGGTGGTCTGAGCACGGCCGTCTGAGGACCCAGGACCTTGCCCACTTTTTTTTTTTTTTGCAAAATAACTGCATAGAAATAAGTTAAGTACATGTGGACAAAACTGCCTACTTGATGAAAAGGTAAACTCTTCCCGAATCCACGGGCAATGCCACGTGGACAAGCCACAGGGGAAGGAGAGACCCCCTCTGGGACGCCCCCCAGGCCCCAGCGGACTCCCGGCCCGAGCTCCTGCAGTTGAGTGTTTGAGGCAACTAAAACCACAGGCCTTTCGTCCACCACTCCCCACCTTCATCGGAGAGGGGCCACGCGAGGTGTGCACGTCCCCGGGGGCCTTGACTTCTGTTCACGTCAAACCAATGGCTGCTGTGACTCATCTTCCGGCTCTCAGGATGACACAGCGATGGGGTCGCATCCTTACTTTCCTCCGTGAGCTTCACAGAGAACCACAGAAACGCTTTCAGAACGGTCCTGGCCACACACGGTCCCCTCACAGCCCGGGCACAGACAACTGCCTTCCCTGCCCACATGAGTAGCCGATGCCTTGTGGGCCGTGAGCGTCCCCCGCGGTCTCTGCCTAAACTCCCCTCACCGACTCAGCAGGACGTGTCCTCAAGCCCACTTTCCTAGGGAGGCACAGAGGGGGCCTCAGAGAGGCCGGGTCACTTCAGAAGGTCACACAGCTCAGTGGGCAGGGACAGGATCTGAACCTGGGAGTCAGACCTCAAGACCGGAGCCCCTGGATGAGTGCCACCCCTCACTCGTGGGTCTCGTTGCCTGGAGGTCACATCCCCTTTACCCGTCCTCAAGTCATGTGTGCGGAGGCCCGGCAGGAGTCAGCATTCCCGGAGAACTGTCTGCAGTCTGTGTTAAGGAGCCCCCAGGTGACGGATGCATTCCACAGCCTGGTCTGGGGGCTTCTCAGCTCGCAGCTAAATAGTTTGCCTGTCCCTGGGCACCTGCCCCGGGAGGAGGGACAGGGTTAGTGTTTGTTCTTAAGCGTGTCTGCTTGAGGGCAGCCTGCCGGACTTGGGAGCCTTGCACGAGATGCCAGGGAGCCCCGGCCACAAGCACAGCCCCGGGGCGGGGGGTGCTGGCCATCTGTGGCTCCCCCGATGTCTCCCCCAGTGACGGTGCGGAGAACACAGGTCTGCCCCACCGGCAAGGCTTGGGCGCCAGCAGGCAGAACGCTCACCTGAGTCCTTTGTATTTCAGGCTCGGGGTTTTAAAGAGTTTTCATAAAGCTGCTTTTTTTTTTTTTTTTTTTTGAACTGCTTTATCTTCATTTGCTGAGGACGAGCTTGCATGGCGTTAATTTCCCTAGTGTTGTTTAAATAAATTGCACATATTTGCTACTATTTTAAAGCTGTGAGACACATATAATAACAAAATCTGGCGAAAATCGATGCCAGACCCGTGCAGCCTCAGCCTGGAAGACACGCCCACGTCTCCGGGCAGAAACGTTAGTGCAGATGATCGGTTGCCCCTCTGGAACGAGCGTGCCGTTCTGACACGCGGTCACCCTGGGCCCACTGGGAACACGGCGCCTAAACACCGATGCACAATTGCGCTAGTTATAAATAATGCTTCCAGTTACTCTCAAAAATATTTCCTAACGGATGACACCCGCGGATTTTCCCAACGTGCTCCCGAATTCTGTATTTCTGAGTAAATGATGGCCGGGTGCCGGACAGCGGAACGAACGTGACCTCTGTGCCACTGTTACTAGAAATTATACACGTGCGTGTGCACGTACAGGTGTCTATAGGTGCGTGCGTGTGCGTGCGTGTATGTGCAATGCACGCAGGTACGTATGTGTGTGCACGAGTACGTGCATACACGTGTACGTGCGTGTGTGTTTGTATGCTGTGTGTGTGTCTATAACACTATAATTTTCCCCAAACCGACAGCCCGGCATCATGATAGGCTGGCCACACCCCATCACTGGGTCTTTACAGTCTCATCCAAGCTACAAGGGTCATTACTGGCAGGGATGGGCGGGGGGTCCTCGCTGCTGAACTGACCTTTGGATCTGGCCAAGCTCACACCTGCACATCCAGAGAACAAAGAGCCCTGAGGAAATCACTTGGTCCTGCTGTCCTCTTACTGGATGCCCAAGAAGGTGTGGTGAAGAGGTTAACTTCCTGGAGGTGCAGACAGCTTGTGGACGCACCCCGCCCGCAGGGGGCCGAGGCATTATTTTGGCCCCACGCTGTGGGTGCTGCCCTGCCTGGGAGGTCGTTGGGCTTCCCGGCCACTCACTTGGCACAGAGCAAACTCAGTGGACAGATGTAAACGTGGGGCTCCCCATGCTTCCTGAGCGCCGAGTAAGTGACCCTCAACCTCCACCCTCAAGTGCTCGTGTGGAGTGGCAGGCCAGGAGCCCTGATGACAGTGATGGCTGTCACGGGTCATGGGGGCGCCATGGGCCCAGGTAATCTCCGACTTAGTCCTCAGGACAGCCACACTCTCCATGGGACAGTGATCAGCACGGAGCCAGGAACAGGCGGGTTCGAGCTGGCACTGCAATTCAGGCCATCTTGGGAAGGCATAGACGCTTCAGGGGGATATTCTACCTGAGTGGGGTACTGAGGGGTGAATAGGAGTTTGTTGTCGGGAGAATGAATAGCCAAGAAGGGGGCAGGTGTGGAAGCAGGACGGTGTGGGTGCCTCAAAAATCAGGCAGATGCCCTCATGAAATTCAAGGGCTGTTTGGGGCCTAGAAATAAAGTAGAATGGGGGGGTGATGTTGCAGGCTTTCGGGGTCACAGGGCTGGTCTGACACGGGCTGCTCTTCACTGGCCCTGCCGGTATTTGTTTTGACCCCTGCACCCCCAAGCCTTGGTTCCTCTCCTGTGAAACGAGGAGGCCCTTACCGGGGGCAGTGTAGGTGACAAGGTGATACCGAGGGCATAGGGCAGATGGCGGGGTTTCAGCCCTACTGTCAGGCTCACGGTGGGGAGAAGAAACCCAAGAAGGGTCACGCCGGAGGGGGCTCTGCAGGCTGGACTGGACTCCCAGGGGTGCAGAGAGAACAGGGTAGGGGGGCTTTAGCCTGGACACCTGGGGGTGGTGGCTTGGCCTGGAATGAGCCCCGAGTGTTCAGAGGGGCAGGTGGGCTTAGGACTGTCCCATAACCTTACATCCCAGTTAAGGAAACTGAGGCACAAGGAGGAGAAGGAATGCGTCCAAATTGCCTAGTAGTGAGGGCGGGGCTGAGCCAGGGGGCGGTGGTGGGTGGGGAGGGGGGGACAGCCCAGGGAGACTTCCTGGATGCTGGAGGCAGGGTTTGGTGTCCCTGGATGGGCCCATCCCAGAGCCCTGTCCGGACATGGGCAGGCGTGAGTGTCCACCTTGGCATCGAGCTTGGCACGCCATCTGCCACGGTGGCCTCCCCCAGGCGGGCAGGGCACTACCCCCGGCTGCAGGATGGATGGGCTCCCTGCCCTGAATTAGGGTACGACGGGGGGGGGGACCCCCCACCCCTCACTACCTGGGCTGCTGGTCTCCCTGGCCACACGGGTAGAGCCCCACCTGCCTCCCGCCCCACCCTCCCCTCCCCTCCCCTCCGAACACCCCAGCCACACCCCTGCTCAAGGCTGCACACTCTTTGGTGCCCAGGTGCCCCAGGCACAGCCCACCCCGCCCCGAGCACGTACGGGCATTTCCCAGAAGGGGCAGATGAAGGGTGTGGAGCCCGGCCACCTGGGGAGACGTGTCTCGCGGTGCAGACACACAGAGCCACACTCTCACTCGTGAAACCCTAAATCCGCTATTTCTTAATTAGCTTTATTCACAAAGTGTTTCCCGTTTCCGATCGCCTCTCCCCGCTGAGTCTGAATCAGCAGTGCCCTGTACTGGATTCGTTCTGCTGACGTTGCTCTGGGACCGGGATTTAGGGGGACTTTCTCAGGCGGGCGTCCCAGTGCCGGGAGTGGGGCCTCGGGGGGGTCGCTTACAGCCTCTGGGCCTTGGTCTCCAGGCTCGTGGGGCTGGATGAGCTCTGTGCTTTGGGGCCACCTGGACAGCTGGGGTGCAGGGTGTGGGCTGAGGCCCTGACCTGGGGGGGTCAGCCTCACTCCACGACTTGGGGAGGGGTCATCCCCCTGCTGGGCTGGAGGCTGGACTCCCTGTGTCAGCGGACACCGGCTTCAAGGAGACAGAATGCCATCCTGTGTTTGCACAGGCTGTGGGGCTGGTCCCTTTGCAGACGGTCTGTGGCACCTGGGGGCCTGGGGGACCCAGGACTGGTGGCCTTAAGGTCCCTCCAGGCCAACCTGTGTGGCCCTGGCAGGTCCCTCCCGGCAGGCTCTCTGGGCAAGTCCCAAAGGCAGGTGTCCTCTCTCCCTAGGGATAATGTGACCTGGCCCTTGCACTCAGCACCACGGTTGTTATTTTAGGGAGAGAGGTGGGAGGTAATGCACCTGAGAACAGAAGGACGGCCCGCCCAGGACAGCAGCCTTCCATTTCAGCGAGGCCGAGGCCCCCGAGTTCACGGGCAAGCTGCATGTTAGAAGAAACCATCCTTTCCAGCCCCGAGCCCTGCCCGTCCAAACCTGCACCCCAACAGCCACCTGCGAGGCCCTCTCCCCAGGCGGGCTTTCCCCCCACCGGCCCCTCAATCGGCACATTATTCTCCCACGCTCCTGGCAGCTCTGTGCCGCCCGGTCCTGCTCTCCGTGCACCACAGGGCTGTTCTCTGTGTCTGACTGTGAGTGTAATGGAGTGTGACCTCCAGGTGAAGTCTTCAGGGATTCCTCAATATGAGGGAGAAGCTGGGTCATTTCCCTCCATCATCAATTCACCAGCGAAAGGTGAATAATGCAAAACTGATCTGAGGCAGGATTTAAATTATCGCCTTTTTTTTTTTTGAAAAAGGAGAAAAAAAAAAAAAAGAAAGAAAAATAGTGCCAGGGGAAGGCTATAATCATCCATACCTCCAATCGACATGCAAAAGGTTATAATTCATCACATGCTTCTATTATCTAACCATTCACCTGTTAGGGGCATAGAATTATTAAGCCGAGCGTGAGCACTGGCTGTAAGTAAACGGGCTGACTCATAAAACATCAGAGGTGAAGGTAAACAGGGGGGATAAATAATCAAGCGTCCGCCTCCGGGACAGAATCTCCAGGTGTCTCCCTGGGGTGACTTCCCCGCCATCTTGGCTGGAGGTGGGCATTAAGCGGTGTAACAGCGTCCCTCTTTCCTTGCGACAGGGACGCAGACGGCAGGTCCCGCCACACCCCCTCCTGACCCAACACAGTGGGCTCTGCAGGGTGGGGTCCAGGGGTCTGCACGGTGGACACGCTCGGCGGGGGGAGGGGGGCATCGGAGCCAAGCACCAGCCCCACAGGGCGTAGACGTGATGCCCAGGGACACTAGAGAAACAGCAGTGTGTGGGCAAGGCCAAGAGAAGAGCCTCTTGAACAGACAGGCGGGGTGGGAGGAGCCCAGTGCAAAGCCCGGGCTCTGGAGCACAGCCGGGACTGCGCTCCCACGCACGGTCCTCAGGCGGGGACACTTGGCGCTTTTGCAAAGTGCGATGGGTACAGAGAGCGTGGGCCACTCTCCGGAGCCGTGGCTCAGAAGTCACTCCTCCCAGGAGGCGGCACAAACCCGGGAACGGCTTCAACATTCCCACATGCCAGATCCCAAGGGCTGTGTTTCTAAGGGGCGCCCAGCAGCCCCGACCCCTGAGGGTGGGGTCACAGACGACAGACAGCCTGACGTCCCTGACAGCCCAGCCCACCCCGTCCTCAGGTCCAGGCTGGATGCTCCCTTCACACCTCAAATTCCTTCCACTTTGAGACAAGAGCATGAGCACAAGTCCATCTGATTCGATGAAAGAATCCATGGAAACATTTTCAAGTTAGTTCCCTGTGGGACATGCCACGTGGGTGCAGTGTCTGATGTCCTAGAGACGTCTTCTTAACCAAGGGGGTCCTGGTCGGCATCCCGAGGCGTGCCCGCCCCCTCCCCCTTGGTCTGCATTCCCCGAGTCCGTGCCTCCTGGGGAAGGTCCCCGGGCCACCTGATGTCTCTGACCGGCAGTGCAGCCCTGCAGACAGACCCCTGTCACCCCCAGCCTCCCGGGACAGGAACATCTGCACTCACGGGACGGAAGGCTCTGGGGGCCCTGGTGAGGCCGCGAGCTTCTCTTTTTCCAAAAATAAACCAGCCCTTCCCTCCCATGACACTGAGCAGTCTCCAGAGAACGCAGCTGGTACGTCTTTCCTTTTAGCCAAGCTGCCTCCGCCGGGGTCCAGTATGGGCTCCCGGGGCACCTGTGACCTCTCACGCACACACAGAGTGACCACACGCCTATTTGCACAAGCTCATCCGACCGCTCTCGGGTGGCCCTACTGTTTGGTAAACACGTGGCCAATCTCAGCCATAAACACGAGACTCAGGGGCAGGGGTTCCAAGGTGGCCGGTTACACAGGGGTCGGCGGTCGGGGGCTGAGTGGGGTGTGACATGCCATCCTGCGCCGTGAACTGGCCCTACCTCTGACGGCACGAGGGCGGTGAGGGTCTATCCCCTGAACCCGAGCGTCGTTTCTGCCTCTGCCTCTGGCTCACCGCCCCTCCTGATTTCACTGCCTCCCTGCGGCTCTGGGTTACAGGTGCGTCCATAAATAGCGTGCCCCCCACCCAAGTGTCACACGTGGCACTGACTTTCACTGAGGGCAATGAGATTCCTAACGAAAGAGGCACTTGAGTCTACACCAATCGTTCACTCCTCTCTTCCTACTCCCCTTTCGACGTGCATTTGAAAACCGGTACATGTCTGCCTGCAAGCGTGTATGTTTAAAATATTTAGGGTAGTGTCGGCACCCTTCTGGCTGGTTTCCATGGTAGCTGAGGATGGACAAAGTAAAGTGGTATTTACCAAACACAAAATGAAACAAGGGAGACGCATCCCCGTTCTCCAGCAAAGAGAACACGCAAGCCATTCTAAACACACATTTGCATGAGGTTGGTTCCGAGAGGTGCTTAGAGGAGTCTCTTTCCGCGACACTGCTGCGTGGAAGAAGGCGCTGTCTCCCCCATGCACCGCTATGGTATTTCTTACTTCCGATCTCTTCTAGGAAGGGGAGGGAGGTCGTTTTGAAAACTCCCACGGAGAGCGTACAAAGAGAGGTCTCCTGAACAGAACAGCATGGTTGCGCCTTCAAGTGTCTATTTGGGAGGAGAGTCTTAGTGACGGTGACAGTGGGGGGCCCCCTGGCCTCGCTCAGGCACGCCCAGGCCACTTAGGGAGGGAGGGGCTGGTGCAGCCCTCGCTCACACCTGGCCAGGTGGGGGTCCTGGCAGGTGCAGTGACCGGTCCCGTCATGCAGCTGCAGCTGGGCCTGGCCCTTGGCCCCTCTCTGCCCTGTGGCCGGTAGGGCGAGTGCAGACACCGAGGGCGGTCCTGACACCCCCTCCCACCGGGGTCAAGCAGGCCGCCGAGGTCGGGGAGTTGTGAGCGGCCCTGCGGGAAAGAGTTCAGTCACCGCTGCCCAGGGACTTTTCCCGTCGGCGTCATTTTGTTGGGAAGGTGTCATGTGAGATGGGCAGTCTGTGTGCAGACGTCATGCTCGCGGGCCATGATGAGGATCCCCATCCGAGCACAGAAGAGCAGGACAGGAGACCCCACAACGTCCAGACAGGCCCCTGCGTGCGGGCGTGTGCGTGCGTGCCCTCGGCTCACTGCCGTGTGCCCGGCCAGCCGCTCACGGTCCCCGCCTCCCCAGCTGGCCCACGGCCCCCAGCGCCCGTCTCCAGACCGGGGCCTGCACACCTCGGCACTGCCGCCATCTGGAACTGGGTCATTCTCTGGGGTGTGGCCGTCCTGTGCATTTGTAGGGCGCTGGGTGGCAATCCTGCCCCACCCACTCGATGCCAGAAACACCCCCGTCCTCCCGCTGTGACAACCCAAAATGCCTCGAGTCTTCTCTGAACGCCCTGGTAGAGAACTTGCTCTAGAGAATCACGAAAAATGTTTGGTTACAAACATCTTACATGGGATTATTCTTCTGTTTATAGGAAAAAATACGATCGCGGTAAAAAAACCAAATGAAATTAAATCATCAAGTTAAGCCAAACTGTGTCACTTTTTCTGGGAGCTGTTAGCGGTGGAACCAAATGGACTCTCGCACACGGGCGTCAATTGGTGAGAAAAACGGTCAGTTTCGCCAGCGTCGATGATTCTGGAAGGCTTCGGTGAGGACCTGGGAAGGGTCTGACGGAGAGCCTTAACTCAAGCCGACTTCCCGTTATGTTCCCCCCGAAAGGCGCCTGGGGACTCTGGGCCTCCAGTCTATTCCCAGCGTCTACCGCGGACGTGGGGCCCACGGGACGGGCTCCAGGCCACGTCAGCGCCCCCCCGGCGGGTTTCAGGTTCACAGGTGTCCCCGTCCGTGCTGGGGGCTCTTGTCGTGGCGGAAGGTGCCCGTGACCCCGTCGCTGTTGTTTTCACAAACAACTTCAGGAGTAAGGATTGTGTATATAACCAAACACCAAATGGGAGCCCAGGCCTTGGAAGGAACCAGAAACCTGTGCTGGTCTGGAAACCCGGTTCGATTTTCATCTGAAACAGCTACAGGAGGGCAGCGTGGACACCTCACGCCCCACACTTCCTGGGGGGGGGTTCTCTGCAAGGCCCCCAACACGCTCACGCACGCACACTGGCCCCATCAAGAGCCACAGGCCCCGGGGTGAGGGTGAGCAGGGCACACACGGGCACACGCGTGTCTGCAGGGCTCACGGTTGCAGGCGTGCACGCCGTCTCCGCCCACCTGGTCCCCGGGGAGGCAGCGCACGGAGAAGCGCCCTGAGTGCCGGCGGCCCCGCAGCCCAGGCCTGGTGGGGCCGAGACGGGATTCTGCCAGAGGACGGAGAAGCCGGGGTGGGAGGAGGCCTCGGTCTGGAGCGCCGGCTTCTTCTCGTGTTTTAGGGCTCAGCTCAGACGTCACCTTCCTGAGCCCTGGACACCGCAGCGGCCCCTGCCTGCTGCTCAGCCCCCACCCCCCCAATTCCCGGTGGTGTCCCCGCCTCACAGAACAGAGCCTGCGGCAGGGTGCTGTCTGGTGGGGACGCGGCAGCACTCCGTCGTCCTTCCCCCGGGAAGGGACGTGACCTGGGACCTTTCTGACTGCCTCCCAGGAAGCCTCCTTGCCTGGCCTGGCAGTGGCCCTCCGTGTGGGGTCCACGGTGCCGTGCGGGTCAGCAGCGAGCCACCCGGACTTCTCCGGCTCACTCCCCATCAAGTCTCGCTGACACGGTGCCTGGGGCAGTGTCCCTGCTGGGTCTGGCCGGGCACATCATGGGGGTTCTCGCTGGCTCTGCGGAGGCCCTGTCACGACCGCCCCGCCCCCCCCCCCCCCCCCCCTCTGCAAAAGGAAGGGTTGACTCGGGCACCTGTTCAGGGCCGTTCGCAGCCTGAAACATCATCTACGTTTGACCTTCTCCCTGGTGCCTCCCGCTCACCGCAGGCCGGGAGAGGCAGGGTTGGGGACAAGTCACACTTGCCCCAAGGGCCCTTCTCCGAGACCACAGACAGACCAGGAAGCCGAGAGGCACCTTCCACCAATGAGAACAGTCGCTGCGTGCTTCATGCCAACAAACGGTTAGAATGCCGTGAGTTTGAGAAGTTTTGCTCACCCTGGAGACCCACGGGCGTGGGGGCGCTGACCGGGCTGTGGCCGCCAGCTCCGGCTCTGGACGGGGACCAGCCCAGCGGTTTGTGCGGGTCTCGGGTGTGGCGATACACGAGAATCTGCACGTGTGGCTTCCCCGGGGCGGTCCCGCCAGGAGCAGGCCCCGCGTGCGGCGACGTGGGCTGAACCCACGGGAGCGCGGGGCGCGTGAGCACTCGGCTCCCCACGGAGAACCGCGGACCCTGTCTGCACCTCGCTGACCACTGAGGCATCTCCTGGAAGGTTCTTTCTGAAGACACACACTCCATTCCCTGGGTGCTTTCCCAAGGCGACACCTCGCACGGAAAGCCTCATGTGGGCCCCCCTTCGGTTGAAACCGCCGAATCTGGGTGTCAGGGTTCAGGCAGGGGCACGACAGCCCTGTGGCGCTCACCTGGGGGCTCTCCTGACCCGGCCGGCCTTACCATCTCTCGGGTGGACGGCGGGAACCGGTTCTCCCCTCCACTCCACCGGGGACCAACCTGGGTGCCCTTGGTGATGCCGGTAATGGGTTCTGGCCCGCGCTCAGGATGCAGGGGTGACAGACTGTGGGTCTGGGGGGCAGACCCTGAGACGGAGAAGTGATGGACCACAGAGAGGAAGGCTGCTGGACCGTGAGGCCTAAAGCACCAAGATCTTGGCCACACTTGTCCTCACTGTACTGGGGACCCAGGCGGCTGTATGAAGGGGACTGGAGGGCATCCGGAGCCCTGGGGGGTTACACGGGGTCTGTCTGCCCTCCGCTCGGCTGGCGGATGAGGCCACACACCTGCTGAAAGCCACTGAACCACGGCCTGGGGGGTGTCGACAGCAGACATTTACCGTCTGGGTTCTGGAGGCCGGTGGTCCGAGGTCAAAGTATCAGCAGGGGTTAGTTCTTCCCAGGGCCGAGGGGGAGAACGCGTCCGGGCCTCGCTCCTGGACTCTGGTGCTCTGCCGGCGACCTCTGGCCCTCCTCGGCTCACAGAAACGTACTTGCTGTCCGTCTCCACCTCCAGAGAGCTCTGCCTGCGTGCGCATCTGTGTCCAGACGTCCCCTTTTCCCAAGGACGCCGGTCACTGGATTGGGGCCCCCTTGAAGGACCTCACCCCAACATACACTCCTCAGGGGGACGCTTTCAGCCCACACGCGTGGGGAAGCAGATACCTCGCGGCAAGATCCGCGCCAGCCTCTGGGCCTGGCTGGGTGTGGGCGCCACTCGGCTGAGCGTGGCTTTCATAAACGCTGACGTGCGCGTTAAGAGCCAGGATTAGTTTCATAAACAACACTTTCTTTTTTGCAAACTATACCCACAGGTCCCATATTGCCGCCTCGAAGCGCCACCGCAGCCAGTCCGCTGACAGCCGCGCGCGAAACTTTATCTTCAGTATTTACTGTTAGGCCAGAATATTGCTCTGGTTCCTCAGGGGCGATTCGGCACTCCGGTGGGAAATATGTGACCTCATTTGCATTTTCTAATTGAATTGCTATCAGCTTTCCTGCAAGACTGCACAGAAAAAAGTTCTTCCAGATTCCAGCACTGCTGGTATTACCCATAAAAAGGCCGCCTTTGAATAGTTGCTAAGAGAGGAGAGGAAAGGAGGAGAAGTGTTGCCAGATTCGTACGGTTCACGTAGCCGTCCATGCTGTCCAGCCCCACCGAGTCGCTCAGACACCGGGCACGGAGGGCGGGGCTCGGAGAGAGCGGGACGCGAGAGACTCGGGATTCACAGAACCGGGAAATTAGGGGGTCCCTGAGGGATGTGCTTCGGAGCTTTTGCAAGAGCTTCTCGGGACTTTGCAGCCTGTAGACTGCTCCCGGAAAAGGGCGCTTTGTGTCTCTAGAACCTTCTGCTGGCCGCACCCCCCACTCACCTTGTCCCCGTCTGAACTCCCCGCTGTACCCAAACCCGGGCAGGAAGCCCTCGGCACGCGCTGAAAACGTTCCACCTAGAGCTGGTTTTGGGGTGTGGGGTGGGGTAGGGGCCAGTTCACCTTTTTTCCTGAAGGGCACCCCATCAGTCCAGCATCATCTACTGGAAAGATGGTCCTTCCTCCGTTACCCTAGGGAGGGCTTGGCAAACTTTCTGCTAAGGGGTCAGACAGTGACATATTTTAGACACTGGAAATTGAGGCTATTAATATAGATACTCATACAACCATTTAAAAACACAGAAACCATTCTTAGCCTGCAGGCCATCAAAAGGCAGGTGGCAGGTCAGCTCTGGCCGCGGGCTGTGGTGCGCTGACCTTGGCCACAGAGTTACTCTGCACCGTGCGCATATGACAAGGTTTATCAAGCTGGATACGTGAAGTGGGAGAATTCCGTTGTACGAAAGTGATACCTCCATGAGGATGAATTTTAAAAAAACATTACCTCTTTTTTTCTGTGCTATTCTGCTCCATTTGTGCATCTGATTGTTTTTGCTCCCAAACTACCCATTTTGATTACTGTAGTTTAGTGGTTCTCAAGTGGGGGCGATTAAAAAAAAATTTTTTTTTAAGGTTTATTTATTTCTGAGGCAGAGAGAGACAGAGCATGAGCGGGGAAGGAGCAGAGAGAGAGAGGGAGAGACAGAATCCGAAGCAGGCTCCGGGCTCTGAGCTGTCAGCACAGAGCCCGACGCGGGGCTCGAACCCACGAACTGGGAGATCATGACCTGAGCTGTAGTCGGACGCTGAGCCGCCTGAGCCACCCTGGCGCCCCAGGTGTTTCTTCATCTATTTACGAGCAGCCTGGCATACAGCAACCCACCCTTTCTGCTCCTCCGGGGTTCCGGCTGGTTTGGACGGGGTGCCTGCTTGGCTCTCTTGACAAGTTTATAGGGGTGAACTTCAACGCGTCCTTACGGTGGGTAGAACTTTCTGTGTGGCCACTGCGTGTGCGCGTGCCCTTGGGATAAGGATTTGAGTGGAAATTGGCTTGTATTAACGAAACAGCTCAGATTTTCTTCTTACTTCAGTTTTGCTAAGCTGTGCACTTCTGTCATTTCAGGAAGATTTTCAAATATGTTGGTATAAACTGTAGGCAAGACACTGAAATGCTGGGCGAGATCGGTCGTGAGGCCAAGTTTTCACTTCTGACGTGGACTGCTCTGTCTGATCAGCTGGGAGTTTGGAGTCAGCTGCTGTCTGGATTAATTCTATCATTTTCATTTCATTACTTTCTCCTCTTGCTTTGACTGTTTCCTCCTTTCTATTTTGTTTCATTTCACTTCTTTGTCTAATTTCTTGAGATGAAGGTTCAGACTGCCGGCTTCCTCCCTCTTTCCGCTCTCACGGGCATGTCAGGCTGGACCCTGCATCCCGCGTGGCTGTGGCTCCAGCTGCCGCTTCCCGGGCTCAGCTCCAAATACTCTGTAACCGGCACGGGATTCCTTTCCTACCCGAGGCTCAGTCAGAAGTTCTGACTCAACTTCCACACCCGTGGGGACTTTTCCTTACTTTCCTCGTGACAGATTTCTAGCTTCGCTGCTCGGATTTTCTACCTCTGGAGTGTGGGGCGACCTGGTTGGAGGTTCGGCCTCCGGCCACGTTTCACGCAGGTTTTACGTGTATTTGAAGGTCATGTGCATGCAGCCGTGGTTGGTTTCTGTTTCAGACCTGTCTCAGGGAGGTCAGGCTTGTTGAATCTGTGCGTCTAATCCTCTAGTTCCTTGCTGGCATTCTGTCTGCTTGCTCTAAATGTTCTCAGAGGTGTTCGCTGAATTTTGCCGTTAATTGAGTATTTGTTTATTTCTCCTTTCAGTGCCACTAACTTTTGCCTAAATATTTTGAAGCTGTATTATTAAGTGCACACAAATTTAGGATTCTTTTTTTAAAAGTTTATTTATTTTGAGAGAGACAATGGGGGAGGGGCAGAGAGAGAGAGGGAGAGAGAGAGAGAATCCCAAGCCCTCCGTGCAGAGCCCAATGCGGGGCTTGATCTCATGAACTTCGAGATCACGACCTGAGCCGAAATCAAGAGTCAGATGCTTAACCAGGCGCCCCTTTTTCTAAGTTAATTTATTTATTTTGAGAGAGAGAGAGAGAGAGAGAGAGAGCAAGAAAGAGAGTGAGCAGGGGAGGGGCAGAGAGAGAGGGAGAGAGAGAATCCCAAGCAGGCTCTGTGTTTTCAGCGCAGAGCCAGATGCAGGGCTCCATCCCACGAATCACGAGATCATGACCTGAGCCGAAACCGACTGAGCCACCCAGGCGCCCCAGATTCGGGATTCTTATGTTAACAGAGCCCCCACTTTCCTCCTGATGAGTAACTCCAAGGCTTTTCCCCCACGTCTTTCCACTTGCAGCTTTTCTCCACCCTTACGCTTTTTAGATCTATCTTCTATGACCTGCATGTAGCTGGGGCTTTTCTTTAACCTGTCAATTTGTTTTCCTTTAATTACAGCAGCTTATCTATTTTCATTTGTTTTAATGATCAACGTATCTGCAAACCCACCATTTTACTCACAGAGAAAAATGGGGTTCCTCTACTCTTTCCTTCCATTTCTTTGACGTTTTTTGGATTGATGTTTTAGTATTCCATTTTCCCATCTATTACATTAGAACTTAAACAACTGTAGGACTCTTTTTTAAGAAAGACTTTTTAAAATTTATTGTTATTATTATTATTATTTTTTGAGAGAGTGCAAGTGAGCAAGGGGCAGAGAGAGAGGGAGAGACAGTGTGGAGCTAGATGTGGGGCTTGAACTCACAAACCGTGAGATCATGACCTGAGCCGAGGTCAGATATGTAACTGACTGAGCCACCCAGGCGCCCCAAGAAAGACCTTTTTTTTTTAAAAAATTCACATTGATAATAGAGGTAAAGGACAAATTATATTTTTAAGGCATTTAAAAAAAGTGTTGCCTAAGTTTGCAGACTAGAAGAGGTGAAAATATATACACAGGAAATACCCAGGATGCTTTGCACAGAGCTGGTCATTAAGTTATCTGGCTACAGCCTAATGCTTTCATCTATAATCACGTTAGAATCCCATGAAAATCCCAAGGGAAAGTAACTATCTGTCACTACGATAGGTATCTTTTTCTCAATTTGATACAAGGCAAGACTGACTCTACGTAGACTTTAGGTAACTCAAGTTAAGATATACTTTATGGCCCGAAATACTGTCTACCTTGGTCAGTGCCCCATGTGCCCACCACTGTGACCTTGCAGTGGTTTTCCCGGATCTTCTAACAGGGGTCTTTGTCTTATCCGAGTGTTGTATTAGTTTGATTTCCATCATCTTCCAGGACAGAGGGAGCATCCCAGACCCTCCAAGTCCGTGCACCCTGTCTGCAGGTTACCTGTCCTGTATCTTTCACCCCCGCAGTGTCACTCCCTCACTGCTCACAGCTATTTCCGCCTACTTAACCTCATGGCTTTTCATTCTGGGATTCCATCTCGAAGCGTCCTGTTTCTGCCTGTGTCAGAGTCTGTCGTGGCGCTGCCTGAAAGGCAGTTTTCCTGGGTCACAGAATTGTCTCTGTTACCACCCGCCACCTTCCGGGCCCTACCGTCCCTGCGAGAAGCCAGCTTCTGTGTCACCACTCCACCTTCCATGGAGCTCTGTCTTCTGTCTGCTTTCGGATCTATGTGGCTCCGGTTTTCAGACATTTTACCATAAAATACCTGTTGGGACTGAAGGTGTGTGTCCCCCGAATTCATAGGCTGAATCCCGACCCTCAGGTGTGATGTCATCAGTAGGTGGGCTCCCGGGGGGCCTGTGATTAGGACCAGAGGAGGAGGTCATGAGGGCTGAGCCCCCGTGATGGGATTAGTGCCCATTAGTGACTTTCTAAAGGTCATGAGCAAGGGTGTTTCCTCTATCCGCTCGCTGCCAGCTGAGGATACAAGATGTCCGGAGAAGCAGTCCAAGAGAGGGCCCTCCTGGGAACCTGAGCACGCAGCCACTCTGATCGCAGACCTCCAGCCTCCAGGACTGTGAGGGATACATCTCCGTTGTTTACGAGCTCCCCCGTCTACGCCTTTTCTTTACAGAGGCTTGAATGGACCGGGACCGTGCTAACCCACAATTTTCTTTGTGTTACCCCGCTTAGAGGTCACGGGGCTTCGAGTCAACGTGTGGATGTCTGCTGTCAGTTTTTGGAATATCTTCTGCCATCGTCTTTTCAAATATTACTCCTGTTCCATTTTATCCCCCCTCGTATTCCGAGCGTGCACATGTCAGAACTCCGTGCTACCTCTCCCATGCCCGTTACTGTTTACTCTCTTCCTTCTGATATTTTCTGCTTCACTAAACCTCTCTTCAGCTGTGTCTAATCTGCAGAAAGATGGACTCTTTGAACTCTTTCTTTCGTTTGTTACATTTTTCAGTCATAAACGGCTCAGTTCTTTTTTATTCTTCTAATCCTCTGTCAAAAGCTTGTCTTCAATGTGCTTGAACACAGTGAGTGCAGTTATTATCATATCTGTCTGATAACTCCGTTACCTGGAGCCACTCTGTCACCTGGAGCCATTAAGGGTCATTACTGTCTTCTGTATCTGACTTTTGTGCACCTTGTCCCGTCCCCACGGGTGCCCAGTGACTTTTAGCCGAGCGCTAGACATTGCGTGTAAGAGAAGACGGGGATAATTTGAGGCTTACTGAGATACTTTTCACCAGAGAAGATTTACATTTGCTTCTTGCGGGTGGTGAGGGACATCAGCCACACGGCATGACCTTAATCCATGTATAGAGGGTGACCTTATTCAAAGGTTGGCATTGGTCTCTGTAGGGACTTACCAACTAAGTGACTCAGTGTCTCGCACAGACCCTCCTCCCTGCCCCTGGGCACCCCCCTGAGGAGGGTCCAGTGGCTGTGATGGGCACAGGACCACAGGACTCTGGGGGATGGGGCCATGCTGATGACAGCAATGAGCTCTGTCCTTGTGGCAGGGGCTCTCCAGAGTCTGCAATCTGCATGAACTCACATTATCTCACATAATACTCATGACAACCCTACTGTTATCCCATTTTCCAGAGTAGGAAACCTCACAGAGGTCATGTGACTCGTCCCAAAGCATCAGCCAGTAAGAGGAGCCTTGATTTAAACCTTAACCCAGGGCAGCCAGGCTCCTTATGATGCTGAGCTCAGCTGTGCCTAGGAAGCCAGTTTGCACTCCTTTCTGGAACATAATTCTCCCATGCAGCAAAGGGACTGTGGTTGCACGGCTCTGTGTCCCTATCTGTAAAGTGGGGACAGTGACAGCACCTGCTTCCAGACGTTTTGAGGGTCAGAGGAGTGGCCACCTCTTAGGGCAGGGCCTGGGTAGGGTCCTAAAAAGTCAGGACAAGGTACCCTTGGTTTGAATGTGAGAGGAAGTGGGGTGCCATCAGGTGACGTGGAATAAATAGAGAAGGGCTGGGTTGGCTGAGCCGCAGGGACACTGCCTGCCACGTTTCACACACTCAGGGGTGCTGTCCCTACAGCACTTTGCAGCTGGACTCCCTAGGATGGTCTGAGCCTGGGACACGGATTCCCCGTCCCCCCTCTGGGCGCTTGTTGGGTGGGCCTGACGTGGGGCCGGAGGGGCTCTAGTGGCGGGGACTAATTGCAATCACCTTCCAAGAGGAATCGGGATTAATTGCATCAGAAATCGCTTCATTAACACGCCTAACAAAAGGTGTCATTATGTTTTCAATTAGCGCCTTTCATCTGAGGCCTTCCACAGGCTTTGAGGAACTCTACCCTCTGCTCACAGGCTCAGGGTTTCTGCACTGCGATCAGGGACGTGAACCCTGACCCTGCCAGCCCCTCGCCTAGAGGGAAGGGCCCCCCCGGGGCCCGCCTTGCTCACTCTTTTCTCATCGGCACTTTGTCATCATCACTCGGGAAAGAATGGAAAACCACGTCCGTCTGTCTTGGGGTCTGTAGCATCCACATGGCGAGGCTCGCGAGTCTCTAGGGCGCCTTTGTTAGAAACTCGTTTCCATGCCTGGTTCAGTATACCCATGAGGCATGAGGGCACCTGACCTCCTTCCCAGGCGGATCAGCCCATCACCGAGGAGGGAGAGCTATCTGCCCCGTCACCACTTTCTCTCTCTCTCTCTTTTAAGTTTATTTATTTTGAGAGAGACCGAGAGAGAGGGCGAGCAGGGGAGGGGCAGAGAGAGAGGGAGACAGAATCCGAAGCAGGCTCCAGGGTCCGAGCCGTCAGCACAGAGCCCGACGCGGGGCTCGAACCCACGGACCACGAGATCACGACCTGAGCTGGAACCGAGTCAGACTCTTGACCGACAGACCACCCAGGTGCCCTGCCGCTTTCTCTTTTGAAACGTAAACCACCTCCAGTTTGTTTAAAAGCAGGATAAACAACACACAGGTCCCTGTTTTCCCAAAGTGGGTTCCTTGGCACACCCGTCTTGCAAGGTGTTCCAGGAAGAGGGTTCCCTGATCAGCCGGCCTGGGAAGCTCGAAGACCACCTGCCCCTGGGGCTCTGGGTAAATGTACAGAAAGGCATCTGACCAACTTGGTTTAACCCTCTGCTTCCCAGGGCCTTTTCCTGAGGGACTGCCTGGGAACGCAGTTGAAGGTATGTTCTTTTCTGCTAACCCGCCGCACACATTGACTGCGTCAGGATAATTCGGGGGCCCTGTTAGCTGTGAGGGTCTCGGTCCACGTTCTCCCTCTGCTGGCTGATGCCCGGGTGTCACGGGCCTGTCCCGGGGGCCAAGCAAGCTGGAACTTCCCGCTCACCCAGCAGCCCCAGGCCTGAGGCCAATGCCGCGGGCAGGAGAATTTGGGGCGCCCGGCGAGACACGGAAATGTGGGGCCTCAGTTTTTAAGGCTGTCAGGAGGGCGAGAGCCACGTATCAAACCAGGCCTGTGCGCCTGCCCGCGAGGCCAGCGTCCCTCGGGAAGGCGGCCGTCTGATGGTCCTCTTGGGCAGACACAGCCGGCCGCGTGTCCCATGCTCAGGGGACTCTGCAGACGCTGTGCCACAGTGACCTCAAGGAGAGGAGGGAGGCCACTCGCCAAGCCCCGCGTGGGGCCACATCTTACCTTGTGTGCCGGGCGCGCAGACGAGGGCTGGGCCACCAACAGCCGCACCACGGCGTCCCATCGCTCGGCCGTCTGGCCGTCCCACGCGGTCACGGTGAAGGCCACCTGCTCGGAGGGGATCCGCAGCTCCCGGGTGGCAAAGACCGTCCCGTCCGCCCTCACTTTGAAGTCCACGCTGTTGGTCTCATACTGGGTCCCCTTGGTCCCCAGACAGCTGCTGAACGAGACTGCAAGCGGAAAGGAAGACAGGGTCAGGACCAGCCCGGTGCGCAGCGGGGCGTCACGGGCGCTCACGTGGCTGCACCTCAGCAGCGGGTCTCCTGATGCGCAACACGGGGAAAACAATGATTTAAAACCGACTTCTTGACCTTCAGGGAACGTGCTTTCTCTCTACCCCCAGGGAAGGGGCGGCCGGCCTCAGAAACACCACCTCCCCTGTCACCGCGTCTCAGTCCACCCCGAGTCCGGCCGTTAGAGGCGCCACGGGGATGCTCTGCCCGCAAACGCTCCCTCGTCCGACCCCACTCACTGCCTGCAAACCTCGTGCCCCCAGCACCCTCCGGAGCCCCGACGCGTCCGTCTCCTCAGCCCGAGGACTCTGGGTTTGGGGAAGGAGTGGGCCAAAGTGGTGTTCTGAGTGAGGCCACGATCTGCTGTGGTCTCTGGTGCGTGTCTTTCCTCAGGGACCCCACCCGACCCCCGCGCGCTCTGTCAGGGCGGCTGGGCCGGGGCCGGGGCCGGCGGCGGCCTTCGGGTGACCCGGACGCCCGGCGGCTGAAGCAGCCGGCACGCTGACGCTGTGGCCCGTGCGCGGCTTTGCTTCCCGACCACGAATCAGGCACCGAGGTGCCCGCCCCTCCTAGTGACTCCGTTGCCGGTCATCGCAACTCCGCGCGGGAAAAGGCACCTCGGGAGCCGTGCGTTCGCTGGGACCACATCGGCGTGGTTTGTTTTTACACGACTGCTTCTGCCACCGCCACCACGGTAGGTAAGTTATGAGGCGCCAGCAGCCAGTGCCGCATTCTGCTGACAGAAACGATGGATAAAGTTACGTAGTATTTATAAAGATGTGGGTCTCTCAGCAGTTACGGCGGGAGAAGTGCTTTTTTAAGCAATCTCACTGTCACCGCTTACGTGATTTAATTACTATTTATTCCAGAAACTAAAAAAAGCATCTCACGGTTACGGTGGATAACGCGTTTCTCCCCTGCGTTCACCTTGTATTGTTGCTTTGCCTTGAAAGAATACATAACGTACTCGCTCGTCATCTCACGTGCTTCACCTGAGACGTCCCCCCAGGCACCACACCTCCCACTTGTGGGGTGCGAATAAAGATGTTTTCAAACGGGACGAAGCCAGGCGTTTGCACCCGGTCTGGCCCGAGGGCGGGAGGGTGTGCTTGGGCTCCGGGGAGGGGGGGGGGCACAGAAGGCGAGGGCGTCGGGGGCTTGGGTGGCTTGTGGCTCCCCGAAACATGTCCCCCAACGGGGGGGATAGCGGTATTTCATTCCAAATGACAAGAGAACTCCAGACTGCTCTTACGCTACCATTCGCAAGCAAATTAAAATCAGCCGCAAACTCGGCTGGATCAATCATTCCTGACACCCAATTGTCACTGACAAGGATACAAATGACAGCCCTGGCAATGTTGGGAGATTAGCACAAAATACATAAATAAGCCCCTTTGTTCTCTGAAAGCAGATTTGCAGCAACGCTAACGGAACTGGACAGCGACGGAGGGTCGGCATTTCTTCAAGACTGAAGGGCGACACCGTCAGAGAGTGTGGGTGAACTCAAGGGAGAGTTGGTGTGGCCCCAACGGGAAATGCAGAGTGCTGTCCCCAGGGGCCCTTCGGACGGCGCGTGTCCCCAGCGGACGGGGGACCCTCCGGGACACCACAGGTGGGGCCACGCGAGGCCCTCCCTGTGACCTTGTGCAGCTTGCCAGCGAGCAAGCCCGTGGGGTAAACGGAGGGCTGCCCCACACGGGCGGCCACGCGACGCTCGTGGGTGTTAAAAGCGGACGTGTTTCTGCTCTGACAGGGCCCCAGCCAGTCCCCACAGAGCGGTGCTGTGGGTCCTGGGGAGGGAGTCCCTTTCCCTGGGCACCCTTTTGGGCACACGGAGAAGCCTGGCTATAGCCATTCGTCACCTGGCTCGCCCTCTGGGAGGGGTCGCCCCCACGACCACGGTGCTTACGTGGGAAGGGGCACAGCCTGGAACCCCCGGACACCGGCACGCAGGGCCGGGAGCCGCAGGGGGTTCGGTCTCCAGACGTCAGGGTTCTGGAGAGGCAGCTCCGCGTGGCCCCGAGCATCTCTCCTGTCGACCCTCGGGTCAGGGTGCTGCCTGGCGCCTCGTGCCCGCGAGCTCCTGCGCAGGCCAGGCCAGCATGGGGGTCTGAGAATGGCCTCCACCCTGGCTGGGTTTCCAGGCTGGCTCGGGACAGACACCCAGGCCGCAGGTTTCTGGCGGGGTCCTCCCACACCCGCCCACCCCGAAGGCGCTGGACCCCAGGGCCGGGCCAGCCCTCGCCCACTGCCCCTTGCAGTGCACCACCCCGTTCTGCCTGGGAGAAGCCTTGTGCTTCTTGCCTGTGTCCACCTGGACGGCCACGCATGTGAGGGCAGGGCCGCTGTCCTGGCTTCCCACTGTGTCCCTGGGGCTGAGGACAGTGTGGGCACAGAGTCGCTATGACGGGAGGCGAGGCCTCCCCACAACGCTCCCCGCCCCTGCCCCGGGCAGCGAGGGGAATGGCCAGGGTCAGTCCAGAAAAAATTTAAAGTCCCAGGAGATTCTGTCAGAAACGTTTCCCTCGATGTGGATACAACCAACAAACGCAGAGAAACTCCTGCTCGGAGTAGATTCGGGTTGCACGTCCATCCTGCTTCAGGCCGGGGCTTCCTGGGAAGGGCCCCCTGAGCTGGACGCCGGGTGGTCTGCTGGGCACGGCCGCTCCCGCTCCAGAGGAAGGCACGGCTGGCAGGCGGCATCGTCCCCATTCTGCAGATGGGGACACTGAGGCCCGGAGACGCTTCGCACCTTCTCGAAGCGGCAGGAGGGGGAGATGGGCTCTGCGGGCTCCCGGACGCCGCCCCAGGGAGACCCTCCTAGTCCGGCTCTGTGTGTATCTTGAGCACCAACTGTGCTGCTGGGGTGGTACCTGCACCTGCTCGCTGGGGCTGCGGCCCCCCAGGCCCCCGGGAGGCCTGGGATCTGCAGGTGGGAAGGGGTCTACAGCACCAGCCCCTCTGGGACGGGCGGCCCAGCACTCCCTGCGAGGGGAAAGTCGCCCCTGGGGAAAGGGTGCGTCCCCCCCCCCCCGGAGCCCCCGGGACCCCTGGAGGAGGCCTGCTCTGGAGCTGGGTCCTCCTGTCCTGGGCGGCGACGCGGGATCGTCCTCCTCCAGCCCCGACCTGCTGCACGGGTCTCTCTAGGGCTTGTTAATTACTTCCATTAGTTTTAAACAAACCTGACAAGAGACACGAGTCCTGAGAGACTTGAAAACCAATAATCTAAGTACAGACAGCCACGGCCCCACGGCCGGCTCCCCCGGTGGCAGCCTGGCCCGCACAGCCAGCGTGGCGGGGGAGGCCGGGGAGCGGGCCCTGGGGGCAGGACTCGGGCGGGCTGCCTGCCCCTGGATCTTCCCCGGTGAGCGCCTGGCCGACCCTGTGCCACCAGAGATCACCAGTGCCACGTGTGCTGCGGAGAGGCTGTGTGCCACCGCCACGGCCACGCCCGTCCGGGCCCCTCTGGGGTAAGGGCCTGAACCCAGGTCTGCGCTTGACAAGCAGCGGCCTCTCTGAGCATCTGGCTCTGTCCCCGCTGTGGCCGGGATGCGCCTCACCAGGCACAGGACAGACCGGTAAGTGCCCGCTTGTCTTACGCGGTGGCCCAGGGGAGCAAAGGCTCTCAGCCAAGGACACGCAGGGTCGCCCATCCCATAAACATCCGTGGCCTCCTGGTGCCTGGCACTGGGGCTACCCGGGCACAACAGAGCGGAGGCTCGTGCACGGGTGGCCAGAAAATGACAGCTTGGCTGGTTGAGGCAACAGGCTGCTGTGCGGGCCACTAAGGGGGCCCCAGACCAGGCCGGGGGTCCCCAGGGTGCCGAAGGGAGCCCAGCAGGATGGGTGGGGTCAGCCAGCACTTGGGATTCTGACCCCGTGGATCTGCGTCCACACCCGGGGCCCCGCTGCCCCTCCCCAGCCGGAGGTGTGGACGCAGCAGCTCTTGGCGTCTGGCTGTGGAGGCAGGCGGGGCCTGGACAGGACGCATCTGCTCTTCAAGCCCATGTTCTGTCCCGGGAAGAGGCCCAGGGAAGAGCGTGAGCTGCTGCGTTCACCGCCCGCCAGCGTCCCCCTTGCTCCTGACGTGAGTGTCAACACTTAGACGGCGGCAGCTGCGTCTGACCCCTGGCTGGACACCGGGGGCGGGCTGAGCACCAGAAAACGCACCGAGTGTCCTGAGGGATTTCATTGCTGTGGCCGCCTCCCTGCTCCCCTCCCCTCGCCAGGAGGTTGGCAACGCAGAGCGGAGTCTGATCGGCATTCCGGGCTCGTGGTCCCCCCGCTGGGACGCTGCCGGTCCACATAAAGGGCAGGGATGCACCTGCCCGGCCACCTGTCACGGACGCAGGTTCCCGTGTGCCGTGGAAGTGTCAGTATCTGCAGTCCTGGTCCCCCTCGGAGGGCCTGTTTGAGTGGTTGGTGGAGTTTCCGTGGCCCCCCTGCCTGCCCTACCCTCCCAGGACCCGCGTGGGTCCATGGGAAGGCGCCGCCCCACGCTAAAGGTGGCTCTGCGCACGCAGAGCTCACGACAGTAACCCCACTCACTCATTCTAGTACCAGAAACAATTCCCTTACAGATACAACAGGCACCAAAGCCAAACACAGTCGCTGCCAGGTAGAGGTTAGGGTGTGGGGTGGGTCAGAAACGAACCGAGTCATTACATCAGAAAGTTAACACTCCCAAGGGAAGCATGCCGGTGGAGAAGGAGAGCCTGACCCAGACTTGGTGGGGCGGGGAATGCTTCTCCTAAGA
Organism: Panthera leo; assembly: GCF_018350215.1. NCBI lineage: Eukaryota > Metazoa > Chordata > Mammalia > Carnivora > Felidae > Panthera > Panthera leo. The sequence continues at coordinate 2,127,091 of NC_056681.1, forward strand.
TTTGAGGGATGAGACAGCTCCCGTGAGGCTTGGGCAGGCCACACCGGCAATATGTGCAAAGGTCCTGTGGCAGAGGCAGCGTGGGGTCTCGAGGACCCCAGAACTAGCATGACTGTAGCAGGGGCTGTTGCAGGGTGACTGGAATGAAAACAAGCGGGCAGAGACCAGCACAGGCTGAGGGAGGTGCTTGCAAAGGATGCCCAAAGCCTCTCAGAGTCGGCTGAACTAGGACACCCCCCCCCCCCCCGCCTCCATAATCCACGCAGGATCAGTAGAGCTCTGCCCCAGGAAGGAAGGGCCGCCTGCCACTCAGCAGCCTCTGGAGCTGAGGGAGTGTCCTGAGTGGACGAGACACCCCTTTTGGGGGCCAATGTGAAGAGAGGGTCATAGTGTTTTCTGGCCACAAAAACGGCCCAGTGAACTGAGCTAGGCATCCGCCACTGTGACTCCAGAAGCATGTCCTCAAAATTTAGCCACAGAGTGGATCACAGGACCCCGAGCAGAAGGCCCCAGCACCCACTGCAGACACGTCTGCTTGGGACAAGAACGCCAAGAGCCAGGAACAGAAGGAGCGAAGGAAGAGGGAAAGAGCAAGGACTGTGGGCGAGGGTCCCTCCAGCGGGGACACACGAACCAGGGACACCGCGCAGGGAGGCGCCACAGGGGTGGGAAATGAGGTCTTCCCCACGGGACCTTAGGACCCACCCCACCCTGGTCCTGGGGCCCCCGAGGGGGCCTCTCATGGGTCATGTGACCAGCTTAAATAGCCTGCTGACTACGAGGCCACCTGGGGACCGTGACCACTGGCCTTGCCCGCGGAGGGCTGCCCGCAGAGCCAGAAGGCAGACTGGTGGCGCCCGGGGCTGGGGGAGGAGGGTGGGAGTGGCCGCTAACGGGTGCCGGGTCTCTTTCGGGGCGGTAGAAAGTGTTGGAACTACCTAGACGTGACGGCCACTCATCACCGTGACCATCCTGAGCGCCACTGTTCACTGTGAAATGGTGAGATTTATGGTCTATGAGTTCTGTGTCAATGAAAACCAGCTCCTGGGGCTCCCTGAGTCCCCAGGTCCTGGCTGCGGCACTGCCATGGAGAAAGACCTCCCTAGAAGGGCCCGTCCTTCTCCCACAGAGGCCTGAGGACCAGCCCGAGGCATGTGGCCCTCGCCCACAGCCCTCCCCCTTCCTGGCCCCAGCTCTCACCTTCTCGGCCCCAGGCACAGACCAGGGTGCTCATGGGGGTGCCGGGGGCAGGAGTGCTGAGAACTGTGCACGGTGTCACAACTGCACACAAAGTGCAGACACCCGGGTCCCAAGTGAGGGGCAGGGAGGGCACTCGGGGGTTCAGGGACACTTCCCGAAGGAGGCCACGTCTGAGCTCGAGCTCCAGAAGCTCACTGGCATCGCTGCCTAAACAGACAGGAGTGAGCTGCGTGTGTCCGCGTGTGGGATGTCTGCACGATGCTGGGAGAGCTCAGGGCTCCAGCTGTTTCTAGAATTTCCTGGGAGTGTCACCGACCCACAGAATGTCCGCGCCAGAAAAACGAACTACTCCGGGCCCTCACCGTAATGCGACGTGGCCTCTACGTGCCGGAAGACGGTTAATTATGTTTCAGAACGCATTCGTGTATTCGAGTGACCCCGCGAGCCCTACTGACCCCCTTACAAGATGCCCTTGTTCTGCACACGGGCCCCGGGCGCTTTTAGTGCTCCGTTAATCGACGCCCCGACACTCGGTGTGCCGCCTCTCTCATCTCTCCAGGGAGGTGCAAAAACTTGAACGGCTCATCCCGCCCCGGCCCCGGCCCCGCTGGCTCGCAGCAGACGTGTGCGGCCACGCTCGCCCGGCTGATGCAGGAAACGCGCCTGTGAAAGGAAGCCCGTCAGCCCCTCCTCGAGAGGCTCCACGTTTAACCCTTTACCCTCATCCCTTTTAATTGCTGCTCCGTGGGAAGAGGGGGGCACGCCGGGAACCGCGGGCGAGGGCGCGCGGTTCTGCCTCCTCTACGGCGGCGCCCGCCTGACATTTACGGAGAGGCCGTGGGCTGTGCCTCCACTGGAGAACTGCGTTGTGCTGATGAGACGGCCTTTTTGATTCTTCTTCTTGTTAGGTGAGCTGAGAGAGATCAAATGAGCCAGAGGCGAGCTCGTAGCTGGGACAGTGCTGAGGATAACTTCACCCGATAGAGTCGGCCTCCCTGCCTCCCTCCCTGCTCTCCTTCCCTCTGCCTACCCACCCACCCATCCTTCCGTCCCTCCATATCCCCTCTATCTATCCATCCCACACTCACTGCACCTCTATGGTCAGGTGCTGGGGAGCCAGAGGAGGTCAGGGCAGCCTGGGGCCACAGGAACTTGGGGGGAAATCAAGGTTGGAGAGGAGGTCGTGAGCGGGGGCCCTGGTGGGGGCCACTCTGTGTCGAGGGCCCCACGGATACCTCTTCTCCCGCCGATTCTCCCCAGCGAGCCCCCACTCCCCCACCCAGAGACCCCTGCCTCAGGGATGTGAGCTGAGGCTGCAGCTAAGGGCTCGGCGAGGATGGCCAAGCAGTCACCCCCAGCCCCACTCGGGGCTCAGCTCCCACCACTTCCTCCAGGTGAAAGCCCTGCCCCACAGGTGCGGCACAGAGGTCAGCCGGCTGGATGCCCGGGGCTGTGCTCACCCCACCAGCCCCCCGGCCCCTGACAGAGGACCTCCTCCCTGCTGGCCAAACGCTCCAAGCACTGGGCCTTGGCACACAGGCTCCCCTTGCCCGGAACACCCTTCACCGCCACGTGAGCCTCCTCCAGGGAGTCTTCCCGGATTCATCTCAGCTGCTGACCCCTCTCTCTCAGAGCTTCATGCTCTCCAGCGGCTTCCCAGGGACAGAGGCCGTGCGACGTGCACCTGTCTGCCCCCACGGACGTCTTTAGAGTTGCTGGGGCACAGGGATAGTAAACAGCAGAGGGATGTTTGGTGGGTTTTGTTAATGTGGGTCATGCATGTTGGCGGTGCCCGAGCGGGACCCCCGCTAAGAAGGGGCTGCCTCACAGGCCTCACGTCTGCCACTGCCCCTGCGGCCTCCGAACGCACGGGGGCCTCGCTGAAACCTCAGGCAACCGGGACCCTTGCACGTCCTTCCGGGCTGTTTTCTGACCCGTGTTTTTAAACACAGACACGATGCTGCACATGCCCCTTCCTCCGTGGGGCCTTCCGCTGGACACGGGCCCACGACCACGGTGCACAGCAGAAGCGGGGTTCCTGTTTGTGGGGTGCGGGAGGCCGGGTCGTGGAACCTGTGTGCCCACCACTTGCAGTCCGGGAAGCCTGCGCCCCACCGGGCTGACGCCCGGGAGCAATCGGCCTGCACGTGGCCACCCGCAGATGTCCCGGAACCTGGCGAGGGTGCCTCGGGGCCAGGACGGAGTCCGGGGACTCGCGGCCGGTCGTCTTGTCCTCTGCCACCATCTTGCCCCGTCCAGATTCCCGAAGCAGCCATGCGTTCACAGAAATTGGAAAAGTGTCATTTGCAGCAAAGTGCGTGTGAACCTGCTGACCTTCTCCACAGCGGGTGCCCCGTGCCAAGCCCTGAACTGTGCGAGGGAGGAAGTGGGGAGACAGGCAGGCCCCCCGTGCAGGTGGCTGGCGCACGTCACCCGGGAGGACACGTTCTGGACACGTGAGCTAGGCGTTCATGGGCTAGGTCGTGCCCCTCTCCCTGCAGATGTCCTAGTGCCGGGAGTCCCCTGCGACCTCACGAGCACCAGGAGAACCCACCCCTCGGAGGACACGTCCATGAGATGAGCACTGTTGGAATTTCGACGGGGCCTTTTGAACTTTAAAGTGATGTGAGGGGCGCCTGGGGGGCTCAGTCGGTTGAGCGTCCGACTTCGGCTCAGGTCATGATCTCACAGTTCATGGGTTCGAGCTCTGGGTAGGGCTCTGTGCTGACAAGCTCGGAGCCTGGACCCTGCTTCAGATTCTGTGCCTCCCTCTCTCTGCTCCTCCCCCGCTCACACTTTGTCTCTCTCTCTCTCTCTCTCTCTCTCTCTCTCTCTCTCTCGCTCATTCTCTCTCTCTCTCAAATACAAACAGAAACGTTATTTAAAAACAAAAACTTTGAATTCATGTGCATTCAAACCAAGTGCGACCCTTCCTCCCTGGCCCTTGGCCGTCACAGCTGCAGGCCCCCAGCTGGGTGACGCTCGACCCCTGCACCTGCCGCCCCGTCTGGGCCGCCCGCCCTCCGCTCCATTTGTAGGGTTCCGACGAGAGCCGGAGCCTCCGCCTGCTCAGAAGACCGTGGGCCCCTCCGCCCTCCCGACCCGTCTCCAAACCAGCAGCGTGACGACGCAAAGCCGAGCTGATTCATTCTAAACTGGCTCAGCGCGTTATTCATGTCTGAGCGTGAAAAATAACAGCCAAGCTTCCTCCGGGCACAGAATGTGTACAAGCCTCTGCCTCCAGCTTCGTAGGGGGAAGTGGGGTGCGTGCTCTCAGGGGTCCTGTGTGGCGCAAGCGTCTCCACCATCGGCCACCCGAGCTGCCCCACCTGTCCCGCTCCGTGCCGTCCGGGGCTCGGCCACCCGGGCGTGTTTCTCCCCACAACACATACCACGTGTCTCCACGCCGTACGCGGGGATGCTCCCTCCCGCCCAGCCTTGGCCACGCTCCCAGTCCCCCCCCCTCCCCTGCAGCTTGTGGGGGGCTGTCCTTTGTGTCCCCACAGCTGGCCACCCTGCTTGCTTCGTCTGGCTCCGGCCACGGCCGCCAGCCTGCGAGCTCGGGCTGCTGGGCACGGGGCCTGCACTCCTCACGGCGACCTCCAGGGCCGTGGCGCCCAGCAGGTGCTTGAGAGATGCTGGGGGATAAATGCACAAATCCCATTTCCAGGAGCTTCGGAAATGAATATCCAATGAACTAAGGAGCCAGGGGGAGACACATCACAAGGTGCAGGAAGCCAGCTGAACAGGCACCACGCCGTGTGACTCAGCTTCCACGGCGTTCTGGAAGGGGCAAAATAAGGAGACTGTAAACAGATCAGCGGTTGCCAGGGCGGTGCGGAGGGTGGATTCGTGGCACTGTGCACTTGTCCAAACCCACGGCAAGTACAGGTTCAACCACGGGCTTCAGTTAACAATAACCCATCAACACTGCCTCACGCCCACTATAACGACACCCCCCACGAACGCGAGGTGTGAATCACGGGGGACACTGTGCGGGGTGGGGGAGAGGGGTGGATGGGAACCCTCCGAGCTTTCTGCTCTATTTTCCCGTAAATCTAAAACTGCTTAAAAAAACCTATTAAAAATGGATATTCACTATCCATTAGACATACCTTCTCCAGAGAAAACACGCCATCTCAGAAATGTTAAAAATCCCATTTGGAAGCAAAACACTGGAGCCTCTCATGCCGTTTCATTTACGGCTGGTAACATAAAACCTGCCTCTCCCGCTGGGTTTCCTCGTAATGAATCGAACGCCATGCCCCAGCCATCACTGTGTCTCTTCTAGGACATTCTTTCTGCCCGAGAAAAACCAGCCAAAGTGGCCACGGACGTGTGCCCTGGTCCGAGTGACCTGTGTCCTCCAGCATGCCCCCAGGCTCCATATTGCCCTCAAGGACTCTTGACGACCTTATTTCGTATTTCTGGTGCCGCGTGGAAACTGGAGGCACTTTAGGGAGAGGCAGCAGGGTGTGCGTGCGGCCCTCGCGTGGGGACCCAGGGCGGGGGACCAGTCTCAGCACGGTCCTGAGCTCACGCACGGACAGCGAGTTCTCTAGGTCCAGGTACTAATTAACGGTCCTCTGTTCAAGAAAACAAAGGCGCAGGTGCGTTCGAGATGCCGAAACGGGGTGGCGGAGAAAGGTTCAAGGTCTCAGGGGTGTTATTTATGCCTCAGTGCTTTCCCGGGGAGCCGTCTGAGCTCCTCGTTAGTACCTCGCACTGATGCCCCATCAGAACGAGCGTGGAGACGTCTCCAGCAAGGCGGCCCTCGCACCCTCGCAGGGGCCTGAGCAGAACGTGACGTCGGCCGGTCCCCCCACCCCCAGCCAAGCAGGGGACGCGACCGGGCCCTGTTAAAACACGCCGCAGGAGGCCCCCCAGAGGACATCAACCTTAATGGCTATGACCGCTGGTGGCGCCCAGCTAGGCAGGAGGGCTGGGGACAGGTGTTCTGTCCAGCGAGGGCCAGGACTGTTGCAGGGGCTCTGCCCAGGGTCACCGGAGGGAGGGAGGAGGGGCCGCTCGGTCCAAATCTCCACGGGCAGGGATGTGGGAGTCGTCCTAATGGCCCCAAATGTTGGGGGTGAGCTCCAGGAAATGGGGGTGCATCAAGAACCCGGGAGGGGTGGCTGTCCCCGTCTGGACCTCTGCTTTCTGGTCCAAGGTTCTGGGAGCCCATGTGGAGAAACAGCGGTGATGTTTTGACTATTAAGAAAAGAAGGGTATGTTTTATTGAACACGTGAAAGCAACGTTTCATGAACTGTCACCAAGGAACATTTTGTGAATATTCATTCGTTCGTTCATTCACTCACTCAGGTCCCTGCCAGGCGCCAGGAGCACGTGACCTCGCCGAACCCTCACAAACCCGTAATGAGTCCTGGGATTTTCTGTTTCACAGGAGTGAAGCTCAGAAACACAGAGGTTCACTGGACCCCGAGGTCCACGGCCAGTGAGTGGCAGGGCCGGGGCTGAGGGGGGCCCCCGGCTTTGCTGCTCGCCTGACCCCCAGCCACCAGGAGCGCCCCTTCCCTGTCCTTCCAAATGTGATGGCAGTCATTACAACGTTAACGGCAGCTTCTGCCTACAGAGTTCTCACCACCTGCCAGGAAATGGGCCGAAGCCGACACCCAGACCACCCCCCTCACGCTGCAACTGCTGAGGCAGGGACAGTGGTCACCCCAGTTTACAGACAAGTTCCCCAGGGAACAGACACCGGTCATGGCGTCCGCCTTCAGGAGGCGTCCGCTGGGCTGGGTGTCCCGGGACGCGTGGCACAGCTGCCACAGCCCAGGCGGGGCTCGCCGGACAGCTTGGCCCCACCGACGGGAGCCCGGCACCCGGGGCCCACGCAGGCCTGCGGCTGCGAGAGGGGCGGGTTTGGGGCTGCACCCCCCCTCTGGGTTTACGAGCGCCCTTGTGCAGGGCCAGGGGCTGGGCTCTTGTCACACACCGAATGCCACATGCGTGAGGTGGTGAGGAAGACGCTGGAGTTGACAGCCAGGGCTCAGGGGAGCCAGGCCCGGGGGTGCCCTTCACAGCCAGGAAACAGGACCGACTATTTTTAGAACCGGCAGCCTCCCTCTCATTAGCACCTTCACATCAGGACTGAGCTAATGAAATCACCCGGCCGCTAAGGCCCAGGTAGAGAGATGGCTCTCTTTCCTGTCCCCAGAGGCCACCTCCCCCACCCCGCCCCAAGTCCTCTGTGCAGAGGGGGGAGCCCGCCAGAGGGGGCGCAATTCCTGATGACCTCCAGACCTGCTTTATAATTTTACTGCATTTCACCAAAAGGGCGGTTTGGGGCTGTGGTTTTTTTTTCTTTTTAATTTAAATTTTTAAAAAAAATTTTAATGTTTATTTATTTGTGTGTGTGTGAGAGAGAGAATGTGTGCGTGAGCGGGGGAGGGGCAGAGATAGAGAGAGACCCAGAATCCAAAACAGGCTCCAGGCTCCGAGCTGTCAGCACAGAGCCCGACGCGGGGCTTGAACTCAAAAACCGCGAGATCAGGACCTGAGCCGAAGCCGGACGCTGAACCGACTGAGCCACCCAGGCGCCCCTGGGGCTGCGTTTTAAAGGCATTCCTCTCTGGCTGACTCACCTATTCACAATTTAATTCCTTCTTCTTCTCAAAGCTCCTGCGGAGCTGTTCCAGACACCTGAGGAGGATGTGGTATCTGAGGCCACTGTGAGGTTTGGGGAGGTGGCCCCACTGACCATTCATGAGGGGCTGTGATCCAGGGGAAAGTCCGGCTCTGACTGTGGGGCCGGCGTCCTGCCAGGAAGGCCTGCGGCCACCACGGCCCCCGTGGGCCATCTGTGGGACGGGTCCTACCGTCTGTCCACCCTGCCCGTCTGCGTGCTGACTGGCCTGGCTCGCCTTCCCATGCTGCCTCCTTCCAGAGCCTCTGTTCTCCAAAGTGGGGAGACAGTAGGCAAGGCCACGTCCGATCTCATAGTGCCCCCATTCTACTGGAGGGGACAGAAAACGGGATGTCGTGGGGCAGCTTAGGGGGCGCTCAGAGCTATAGAGAAGAGTAAGGCAGACAGGGCACCGAGGGGCGGGGACAGGCAGGAAGGCCCTGGGCTCGGAGACCAGGAGTGGGGGGCGGGGGGGCAGGGGGACACACACGCACAGGTGCACGTGCACACTTAGGGTTCACATGTGCATGCGTGTGCTCTCCCTGCAGACAGGGCCCCTCCCGAGCTGGATGTCTGCACGGGACGGATGGGACAGAAGAGAACACGGGACTACTCCCCAACTCATCCATACCCCAGATGCGCCAAAGAGCATTCTCTCCTGGGTCTCTTCACCCCTCTTTTTTTTACATTTATTTATTTGAGAGCAAGAGAGAGCGCGAGCAGGCTGGGCAGGGGCAGAGAGAGAGAGAGAGAGAGAGAGAGAGAGAGAATCCCAAGCAGGCTCTGGGCTGCCAGCGCAGAGCCCGATGCCCGGGCCTGAACCCACGAGCCATGAGATCATGACCTGAATCGAAATCAAGAGTCAAGAGTCAAGACAGTAAACAAAACGTGCTTAACCCTTTGCCCTTGGCTGCAGACGTTCACACCAGGAGGAGAATTTAGAGGCACAAGGGAACCCTCCAGGTCCTGGCCCCACTGTGCACGGCACCAACCACACGCAGCCCCCGTGGCGTGGGATAAGCCCACTTGTTCGTCCTGTGATGTGTGGGACACCGGACGTGTGCGTCAGGAAGGGCCACTGCGACTCAGAAACCAGGCTGTGAGGCTGCAGGGGGGCAAGGGCGTCCGGATTTCGCAGGGGTGCGCCCTCCCCCCACCGCCAAGAGCTGGAAGCCGGAGGACTTCTCCCAGTGGCTTTCAGCTCACAGATCCTGAAGCCTCGGGGTTCTGAGCGGGGCCCCGACCGAGTCTGGGTAGGCCACGAGGGTCTGGGCTTCTCCGGGTGCTGGCGGCCGCACTTGCCCGGCACCTCCTGAGGTTGGGCTCGTCGGGGCTGAGTGTCACCATGGCCCTGAGCTTCACCGGCCTGCTGCCTCTATAAATACAGCTGGGCCGCTGGCCAACCATTTTCCTAAAGTAAATAAAAAGGAACTCAGGAAAGGCAAACACAATTCTCCCTTCTCTCAATCACGCAGACAGCCTAGACCTCCATCTCTGCGTCTCATGTCATCAGACCTTTGTGTCCCAGGTGTATTCACACCACGTGGGCTTTGACGCGTGTGGGGACCCCCTTGGGACGAGCACACCTTGGGGTGGCTGCAGGCCACAGGCGGAAAATCTGGTCTGTCCCCCGTGCCCATGCCTTCCGCGGGGCTGGGCAGGCCTTCAGAAAAGTGCCGACTTGCTCTCAGGAGCCTCAGGGTGCAGGGGAGGGAGCCGACCACCTCCCCTCAGGCCCACAAATACACTGAAAATGGTGGCCTGTTAGGGGTTCTGTGGTGCCAGGTACCAGGAGAGCCCCAGAAGGGGGCTGATGTCCTCATGGAGGGGGAGCCTGGACAGGAAAGCAGGAGCCAGTCCGACCCTAGGGCAGAGGGGGACAGCCCCGTAGAGGCCAAGGGTCCACCTTGCCCTGGGCCCATCTGGGGCCCCACCAGGCCCTGGGGGTGTCATGAAGGGGTTCTTCAGAAAAAATGGGGCTCCTTCCAGGATGGGCCTCTGACCACACCTGGGGCTCTGCGAGTGACTGGGACTTGGGGACATGTTTACCAGGCTCATGACCAGAACTGCTCAGTGGTAAGGGCTGAATTGCCCCCCAACACGGGCTCATGGAAGCATCCTCTTTGTCAGTCAAGAGTCACCCCAAAGAAGCAAAGAGCTTGTGTAGCTCGTGGTCCTGATCCAAATCCTGTTTCTAAAGGAAGCAAAGGAAACTGCTGCACATTCTTTTTTTTTTTTTTTGCCTTTAAAAAAAAATATTTCTTTAAAGTAATCTCTACACCCAACGTGGGGCTGGAACTCAGGACCCCGAGATCAAGAGTCATACGCTCTACCGACTGAGCCAGCCGGGTGTCCGGCCACACACTTTTTATGTGTCACATGATTGCCCAAGGCAGGTCTGAGGAACATGGGCCCACGGCTAGTGGGGGAGGGGCAGGGACATAGTTTTGCATCTGTGACAGTGGTCACTCTGTGTCCGTCTGGGACATTTCCAGTGCAGGTTAGAGCAGGCGAGGGTCTGGGAAGTCCTGAAAGGCCAGGATATATGCATAATATGAGAGTTGGGGATTCAGGGTGCATCAGTCAGCAAGAGGCTCCGTTAAGCCGAAGTAACAAACATCTCCCAAATCACATGACATGGGCCGTCTGGGAGGCCCCGCGCTGGGGAGTCCTCACTGGCTTTCAGGTCCCTACCAGGAGGGACGAACCTTCTTCTGCTCCCATCGCCACAGCAAATCCTGCGGCCGACCCCCACGCCAAAGTCACGAGGGAGTGAGACCCTGCCACGTGTCCTGAGGACCGAAGAGCAATGCCACGTTGGTAATATTTAATGTGGACACAGCAAGGTTGGCAACGGCTGCTCGTGTGACCATCAGCTTTGACTGTAGTGCCTGCCACGACACGGAGAGGCATGGCTACTCTTTCCAATAAAGAAAATGGCGCTCGGGAAGATTAATGCCCAAAGGAAGTCCTGCATCTAAAGAAACGATTTTAGTGGCTGCCTCCAACTGCCTGCCACTCCATCCCAGCCAGGCGTCCACGCCTGTACGTGGCTCTCAAAGGCCCTCTAGGCTTCTCTGCCTTTCCAGTTCCTTCTCCCACGTTAGCTGCATGTTTCCCGAAGGGGGAGGTTCTGGCATTTCTCCTTTTCTATCCTTGAGCAGCAGTGACATTTGTGCAGCAGTGACCCACACTGTCACACACCCCGCTTCTCCGACAGGGGCCAGTTGGTAGCGATGGCCATTAAGTCCCACTGCCTGGGGAGAGAGTCTTGCACTGGGTGGGTCCCTGCCCATCTAAGCTCCACTTTGGTGACTTTATCCTGGCAGGAAAAACAGCCAGTTAACGAAGTCATTTTGGAGGTGATGGATCCTGGCCTCACACGGTCCTTGGCCCGATCCCCAGACCACATCTACAGTCCCTTACAGAGCAACACAGCAATGGCAGACCCTGTCCCTAAGGGAGCCCCGTGTGGAACGTCAGGCAAACGAAGAGTTTATCTCAAGGTAATTATCCCTTGTGCAAGTTCGACACGAAATCTTGATAAAGGATTGTTGTGTAATAGGGTGGTGAGGCAGCTCAACCAGCTGCATAAAAATTATATGACATTTTACTCCTGAGTGTAAATTAAAATTTGCAGGAAGGTCAATGAAGCAGGAGTGATATTTTTCAGATGATTTAGGCAACAAGCACGGAGGAGGCTGGAGGCGGAGAGGAATCCCACCCACCTGGCCAAGCCGACCCGGCCCAAACTCAGTCTGTGCCCAGCGGGCCTCGCTCCCGCTGGGTGCATGCTCCAAGATGGCGAAAGAGGGTTCCCGGACTTTCCCTGGAAAGAAACGACAGCCTTTGGACCAGACTCTTCTGGCTGCTGAGAGAAGAGAGGTTTGTGCAGTCTGCCTCGCTGAGTCCCTACTATGTGATCAGCACCTACTACGTGCATCACAGTGCAAGAGCATGCAGCGTGCCGCCTTGCCAAGAGCTGAGGCCCGGGAGCCAGCAGGGCGAGCTGTGTGGCCTTGGAGAGCTTGCAAACGTCTCTGAGCATCGTATCTGACCCAGCGCCCGCACCCCAAAACCACGTGGCTTGAGCCCGGGGCCCACGGTCAGATTTCTGGACGCTCTGCCACGAAGAGGTTGCCAAGCTAATGGTTACTCTCTCGGAGCCAGCCCTGCCCGGCAGGACGTTTATTAATGATGATTAAATGAGATAAATCGGGAGAACAAGCCCAGCACAAAGCCCGGCATGCAGCCGGCTGCCTAGCCTGGAGGCAGCGGAAGCAAGTGGGGGGCGGGGATGTGGGGACTCACTGGGGGCGGGGGATGTGGGAGCACCTTCCAGCCCCCAGGGACCACCCTGGCTCCCGGCCTCCTCCTCCTCGGCGACACAGGGAAGTGAAAAGAAGACGCTGACTTTCACGATAACAAGACGCAAAGTGGCAACGTGGATGTTTGAACTGCAAGTAAGCAACGTCTTATCACCTTCCTTCCTTTTAACAAAAGCAAGGTGCTCCCCCACCAGACGTGTCTTTATCTCAAGAGTCAGGGCTGCAAAGTGTAACTTAATTTAAAAAACAATTATGAGCGAAACACAAGCTCCCAGGAATTATCCATTCTTCAGAAGGAAAGAACAAAGGCGTCCACAGAAAGCCAGAGCCCCTCTTGTCTTACAACATTAGCACGGATGTTCACACGCTCTTCAGGGACGAGAGAACCCCGACTCCCTGCACCTTCCCGTGGTTTCTCTTCTGGGGGACCGGAGAGGGCGGCTTCGTAGGTGTGCACGGGCTAAATACAGCTCTGCGCGGTTTGCATTCACAACGCTCAAGGCTTTGTGATTTAAAGCAGCAATTACATAGGGAAAGAAGATAAAGACTGGGAGAAATTATCTCTCCGCAAGGTTGGGAGGGAAGGAAGCGAAGGAAGGTTAATTCTTTGGTGAAACATTTCCAGTTTTTTCACGCGACCATTTTGCAGTATCCCTAATGTTTTCGCACATTACATGCTCTTCTGGGGGAATAACAGCTTGTGTTTTTGAAAGCAGGGAATAAACACCTCACAGGCGTCCGTGGCTGAGTCGGACCCCGGAAGATTCTGCAGCCAGACTGCCCACCTTGGAGATGCACTTGTACATCCAGCCGCCAAACAGTGGGGCTGAGTCTTTCTCTGTGTCGGTAACGAACAAAAACTGCCAAAGCTTAAAAAAAAAATCTCTGATTAGAGCCCACCGAAGCTCACAATTACGCGCTGCTCTCAAATGCAAAGCCGTTGGCTGCAGGTAACGTCAGGGGGTTGGGTACGGTTTTGGTCACTTGCTCCTGCCAGTGCCCCCCGTGAGCACCGACACAGCGGGGAGGGTCCTCTCCGCACCAGGTTCCGAGGACTCAGAGCCACTCGTGACTGCCGAGTGCCGTGTTTCCGTGGCTCAGGGCAGCCAAGTCCCCGGGGCGGCTGTCACTTCACCTGCTGGCCAGTGCCCTGGGCATGGAGGTGTGTGAATGAGCAGGAGACGGCGTCCGTCATGGCGAATCACAAAGTCTGAGAGTTAGCCGCTGTTAACTGAGAGTTAACTGTTAGTCTGAGAGTTAGCATTCAGGGGACAATGGCCTCCAAGGCCACAGTGTGGGTCCGAGTGTGGGGGCAGCAGGCCGTGTGGACTGACAGGCTTCACCAGGACTGTCCGCTGACCCTGGTAGTGGAGGGCATGCTGCTTGGCATTTTGCCACCCTTTGCACGAATGTAAACGCTCTGCTGGGGTCCTAGCATCTGGCTGTGCCCAGGGCAGGCTGCCGTGAGTGGTGGGGGGTGGGGCTTCCCACACGGCAGAGCAGGATGGGGGCGGGTGAGGCAGCCGGGGCGCCAACCCCAACACGGGGTCTGGGTGCGGCGGAGATGTGCCACTTGCGACACTTGGTGTGACCCGAGTCCTGCCCTCCAACACCCAGAGGGGCCCCGTTTCACCGACCCCGCCTTGTAGGAAAGAACAAGGACAAGACTGTGGCTTGGTCTTAGGGAAGGGGACACACGAGGGATCTGGGGAAGGTGCCCCTTCCCCCTGCGCCCCAGACAGGGCAGCAGGACCTAGTGATTCTGCTCAGGCAGCACCTTCTTCTCTGTGACAGGTCAGTGGCCCCAGCTCTGAGAACCCCGCGAACGTCCAGGGGCAGGGACATGGGCCGTTCTATCAGGTTGAGCACATGGAAAGCATCAGTTTTGCGTGTGCATATTTTGTTTATTTGCCCAGATAGCGTAAAGATCGGGCGCTTCTGAAATGTCGGGGTGAGAAAGGCTGGCTCCGACAAAACAACTCTGTTCAACCGACCCTGGCTGCTTGGAAGCTTCTAGAGCCTTCTCTCAGCCTTCACTGCCCAGTCTCAAGTCCCAGGGCCGTCCCTGGTGAGTCAGGGACAGTTCTGCTATTTGTTCCCACTGGCTCGTTAACAGGGATACATACAACTTCTGGGGCGCCCGGGTGGCTCAGGCGGTTGAGCATCTGACTCTTGATATCGGCTCAGGTCATGATCTCACCTTTCACGAGATCGAGCCTCACGTCACGTTCTGTGCTGACAGTGTGGAGCCAGCTTGGAATTCTCTCTCTCCCTGTCTCTCTGCCCCTCCCAAGCTTGTTGTCTCTCTCAAAATAAATGACATTAAAAAAACCATGACTTCCTACCCATTCAAGAAGGAACTCTGGCCACAGCCAAGGGGCTCACTCTGTTGGCGGCCTGGGGACGGATGCCTCGGGCAGCTGGTTATGGGTCGTCCCTGGGAGTGGACGCTCCTGCAGAGCCAGGGATATGCCGGCAGGATTGTTTTCCCCATACACGGATGTGTGACACAGGCTTTAGGCTGGTGAGGAGGGCGGGTGGGGAGAAGGGCGTGAGGAGTAGGGGCTGGGGAGCTTGCCAGACACGAGGCCAGACACCCTGCACACGACCCTGGCTGCCATCCCACCCTGTCCGGGCTGCCCTGGATCACTGCTGCCCTAGCCCGGGCCTGTGTGTGCTCCCAAGCATCCTCTCCCAGCACCCACCGCACCTCTGACCTACTCGCTGCCCTCCCACCAAGGCCGGGCAGACCCCCACCGTCCCCTGCCCCCCCGGGCTCCAGGCTGATCCTCACTCCCCAAGGTCCAGGGTCCTTCTCAAACCTCAAGGCTCCCTCCCCTGCCCCTTGCCCTGTAGGCCCCTCGCCCTGGGACCAAGGTCCTACAGGCCACTCGGTCTCATCATCGGCCTCGCCCAGCCTCCCAGCCTGCTGTGCACCAAAGCCCCCTCCACCTTGTGCCTGCACCCCTGCAGCACCTCCTTTTGGCCTGCAGTGTCAGCCCTGTCTGGGCCTCGCCTGCCCTCCTGTGCACACCCCTCACTGTGGGGCAGGTGTCTCTGTCGCTCATCTCGGTGTGTAAGTATCCACCTTGAGCATCCAGGATGTTGGCACTGGCCGGTCCCCACGTGTCCAAGGCTGGCTGTCTCTTTCCCCGAAGGTGGGATGTCGCTTCTGCAGAGACGCCTCTCCTCATCCTCCCTGCCATACCTCGCTGCGCTTTCTGGCCCAGCACACACGGGCTTTACCCAGGGCTCCACAAACCTGCGGGACGGTAGCTGTCTCCCTCCACGGGGGGGCAGAACGATGGCCCCTCAAAGTGGTCCATCGGGACGTGGCAGATGTGACTCCGTTACATGTCCTGAGATGGGGCCCTCGCGGTAGTCACAAGGGTCCTACAAGGGGGAGGCAGGCGGTCAGAGCTGGAGGCTCGACGAGGGGAGCAGGTCAGAGAGAGGCGGGCAGGTGCCGAGCTGTGCAGGGGCCTCCAGGAGCTGGACGAGGCCGGGCGAGGACTCTCCCCCAGAGCCTCCCTTGGGAGCCAGCTCTGCCCACACCTTGGCTGTGGCCTCACTGTGGACTTCTGACCTCAGGACTGTAAGGTAATACGTTTCTATTCTTTGAAGCCACTAAAATCGTGGCTCTTTGCTCCAGCTGCCCAGGACACCCCCTCCCTGGCAGGCACACCCCCTGAGGGTGGGCCTGCCCTCCGGCTCTCCTAGGAGGGGGCCCAGCACGTGCTGAGCGAACGAATGGGTGTGAGCCACGGCGGGTCACCTCGCCTGCAGCGCTGCGAGAAGGCGGCCCGCGCTGGTTCCGCACAGGGCCTGCCCCGTCCTCACCAGGGCCCGCCACCCCCCTACTCAGGCTGCCACCTCAGCAGCCTGCCGGGCCCAGAGTGGGGGGCTGTTCGGTTCACTGAGCAAGGTCCCTGCTCATCGATTTGCATCGCTTTAATTACGGATTGCATAAATACACACTTGAAGCTTGCCACGAGGGGTGTTCTGCCACGGAGAGATGACTCAGAAGCAGCATGAAGACGGAGGGCCTGTTGTGGCTGCAGACTCACCGTGCTGTGTGGTTCATCCTCCAGAACCTTCCATCAAAGCTAAGTGCCCTCATCATCGCTCCCTAGGACAGGGCGCCCTGAGAGCCCACGAGCCGAGCCGCAACTTCTCCAGGATGCTGGGGCTCAGAGAGGCGAGCTCACTTGCCTGAGGCTGCATAGCCAGCTGGCAGCAAAGCGGTTTCTGGCTACCAATTTTTCTGGAAAGTTCTCTGGCTTGGTTATCACGAGTCTGGGCTGGGGGAACCCGCTGAGTGGAGGGGAGCCAGCCGAGAAGCTCTGAGGCCCAGCCAGCAATGCCTTCTGCATCCCCCAGCCCCTCCCCCACCAACAGGCAGCCAGCAGACAGGTGAAACCCGCCCCCTCAGCTATTGTCTCAAAGTTCTAAACTCGCGGCTGGTGGCAAACTTTTCACTAAATACACAGATGGTCCTGCCCGATCCTGTTAATGAAAATCTCTCACATGGCTACAAAAACAGACGTGATCATCTGTTTTCCAACATTTTGAAAAGAATCTACAGAGGTGTAAGGTGCTACACAAATGAGAATAATTAGCTTGTGCCATCTGTGAAAGAGGAAAGGAGAAGCCGTCCCTGCCTGCTGCAGCCCCTATTTCTGGCTTTGTGGGCACGGAGAGCCGCCTCGGGGGTCCAGGGGCAACGACGGCTCTGTCCACGGCGTTCTCGTGCTCTCGCTTCCCCAGGAAGCGCACGGTGGCCCCCCCACCTCCCGGAGGCCCTGCTGGCCTGGGCCCAGGTCCACACGTTTGCTCATACGCTCCGGGCGGGAGGAGCAGGTGGTCTCTGGGCTCACTATCTGGGCAGCCGGCCACGTGGTCTGGTGCAGGGGTGGCGGGAGGTGGGGAGGCGGGGATCGGGGCCCTGGGGCTTCTCTGTGAACTCACTCCCGTGTCTACGCACTTGCTGGGCACCGACCACCAGGCAGGTGCGGTCCTGGGAGGGGTGCCAGCCCAGGCCCGTCTGTCCCGTGGAGCCTGCGTTCGTGGAGGGGGCAGGCCCTGAGCTGTCCAGTCCATCCGCTGAAAGACGAGCATTTTACTTTTTAACCAAATCTCCATCATGCATGGATACTTTTTAAAAAATTTTTTTTCTTTTTAATATTTGTTTATTTTTGAGACAGAGAGGGAAAAAGAGAAAGAGAGAGAGAGCATGCAGGGGAGGGGCAGAGAGAGAGGGAGGCACAGAATCCGAAGCAGGCTCCAGGCTCTGAGCTGTCAGCACAGAGCCCGATGCGGGGCTGGAACTCACGAACCGCGAGATCATGACCTGGGTCGAAGTGCGACGCTTAACCGACTGAGCCAACCAGGCGCCCCAAATCCAATAATGTATTTAAAAACATATACCATGACTAAGTGGGTTTATCCCGCGTATGTGTGGCTGGCTCAACATTTGAAAGTCAATGAATGTAACCCATCACCTCAACAGATTAACAAAGGAAAATCACAGGATCACACCAACAGGTGCAGAAAAAGCATTTAGCAAAATCCAACACCCATTCATGATAACAACTCTCAGGAAACTAGGAGTGGAGATTATACTCTCAACTTGATAAAGACTATCCACAGAAGCCGTAAAGCTAACATCACACTTAATGGTAAGAAACTCAGAACTTTCCTCCTCAGACCAGGACCAAGGCAGGGATGTCTCTTCTTGCCACTGCTTTTCAACAATACACATGAGGTCCTTGCTAATGCAATAAGGCAAGAAAATGAAGCAAAAGATACACTGATTGGGAAGGAAGAAAGAAGACTGTCTTTGCAAAACTAGAAGAAGTGATTATGGCAAAGTTACAGGATACAAAGTTAATACACAAAAGCTTATTGCTTTCCTATACACAGGGAACAAGTGGAATTTGAAATTAAAAACAGTACCATTGACATTAGCACCTCCCAAAGTGAAATACTCAAGTACAAATCTAACACAGTACATTTCAGATCTCTACGAGGAGAACTCCCAAACTCTGATGAGTGAAATCACAGAAGAACTACATAATGTGGAGATAGTCCATGTTCATGGATAGGGAGGCTCAATATTGTCAGGATGTCGGTTCTTTGCAGCTTGATCTATAGATCCACTGCAGTCCCACTCAAAATCCCAGGAAGCTCCTCTGGGGATTTGCCCAAACTGATTCTAAAAAGTGTATATGGAAAGGAGGCAAAGGAGCCAGCATAACCACCACAGTATTAAAGAAGGACAAAGTCGGAGGGCTGATGCTACCTGACTACAGACTTGCTAGAAAGCTGCAGTAATCCAGACGGAGTGGACGGGCTCCCCTGGGCAGCAGCCAGTGCAAACCCCGCTGTCCACTCCCTAGGCCAGGGCCTGGGTCCATTACACAGCCAGCTTCAGTGCTGAGGCCCTCGTCCAGGCGTCCTTTTGCATGATGTCAGGGGTCACCGTTGTGGAAGTCAACAGGGCCAACATGTCCTTGAACTGAGATCAGGGTGTGCGAGGTGATGGGGAGGGGGACTGAGGAGCGTGGATGGGACCCCCAGAGGAGGCGTGAAGGCAAAAGGGAACCTCCTACCTCACCGGTCCCCAGGACTGCTGGCAGACACATCCTTGGTTGCCTTCTCCTGATTCTCCTGCCCCACTGTAGCAGTCAATCCTGCAATGGCGGCCACTTCTCCCACACTGAGTAGGGCTGACCTGTGTAGCCACTAGGGATGTGGCAGAAATGAACACGTGGGACTTCCGAGGCTGGGCCATAAGCAGGCTGGGGCTTTCCTTCTGCTCTCTCTCTGGAGGCTACGTCTGGGGAACAGCAGCCATGTTGTAGGGATGCCCAAGCATCTGCCTGGAGTCCTGGAGGGAGTCCGCCTGGCAGGGAACAGAGCGCCAGCCAGCCCCACTGCAAGTGGGTCCCAGAACCCCACCAAGCCCCTGGAGACCAGCTTGGCTACAACCACACAAGGCATCTTGAGCCAGAACCACCCAACTAAGCTGCTCTCAAGTTCATGAGCCGACGAACCACACGGTGATCAGCATTCATTCACTCTTTTGGAAGCCACTAAGTTTGGAGCTGATTGGTTACTTTTGTTACGACACCACAGCACTACCCCACGGTCACTTCCCATGGAAAGGAGGAACGATGGCTGAGAAGGGGCCTTGTTGGGTCTGAGTAAGAGAGAGTAGGAAGCAGCCCCTCTACCTACTAGGGAAGGAGCTTTAATTCTCTGCTAAGGTGCTTGAAATA
Organism: Panthera leo; assembly: GCF_018350215.1. Lineage (NCBI taxonomy): Eukaryota > Metazoa > Chordata > Mammalia > Carnivora > Felidae > Panthera > Panthera leo. Next base: position 2,146,546 of record NC_056681.1, read on the forward strand.
CTCCATTCTGGGACCCTTTCTCCACCCAGACAGCACACCCCCTGCCTCTGACCTGGGCCTCTGGGGCAGGTGGAATGGGTCTTGGCATCCCTGAGGACTGTGCTGTGGGCCTGGCATGCAGCAGGCAGCAAGGGAGCATCCACAGAGCAGCGTGATGAGATGGCTTGACAAGCCCGGGTCTTATCCAAGACAGGCAGCACCTGCCAGTAGAGTCTGGGGGAGCAATCAGCCCCCTGACATCACCCGCGACAGTCCCAGAGCCACAGTCCCACTGAAGCACATCCTCTTCTCAACTTCTCCCTGGAAATCACCTCCGTTTAAGTCATTTCCATCTGTGTTTTGGAGAAAGTTGCCGGAGCTGGGTGTGGGGGTGCTGTGGGCACCATCGAAGACGTGGTGGGGGCCCTGGGGACAGATCTGGCCACTGTGACCCTCAGAGGAAGAAGGGGAGTGTCCCCAGGGACAAGCCAGGCAGAGAAGTGCAACCACCCCAGGCAGGCTCATCCTCCCTGCACCCCCACAACCGAGGCCAACCCCAGGCCTGACGTTAGGGTCTCCTGCAGCCTGACCCCGTTCTGGACTCCCAACGCGCCCCTTCACAGACCACCTTCCACTGGGTGCTCCATAATGCAGTGACCTGTCTCACCCACATCTCCACATTGCCAGCATTTGAACACAAGTGTAGCCACTGCTAAATGGAACTATCTGGAATCTTACAGTGGTGAGCAGACCCTCTGACTTGAGGTGATACCATTTCAGGTGTTATCCATTAAAAACAACTACTCCTGGGGGAATAATCCATCTGTTCTACCAACCATTAACAACTTAGTGAGAATTAGTTTGCCTGATGAATGAAATCATCATTGTTATGCCTTCCTACTAGGCACAAGCGTGGCATTCCAGAAAAGTTAGAACCTTCTATTATACACATGTCGTTTTCACTGGATTTACCTTTTCCCAGCTTCTGTGTACATAAGAATTACATGTTTAACTTCTGACTCTCCCGTAGAAAAGAACCAGGGCAGAGACCACACCTGTTCATCTGTGGCTGCATCCAGTATGCAGCCGTCAGGAGAACCTCTGCAGACGGGCCAGAGGAGCGAGCAGGAGGAGTGTTCCGGGCTGTGCTAATTCATCATTGTGACTTCCTCAGGGCGGCTGGCTGAAATGAAGACAGCGCTCGAGGAAGTCTTGGAAAAGACAAGAGAAGGTGGGGGAGGAGAACACGGTGCAGGGGGTTCAGCGCAGGGGGGGAGCTGTGTGCATGGGTGGAGGGTGGGGACCGTCGGGGCTCGGGTCTGGGGGTGGGTGCTGCTGAAGACAGGCACGGACCCGTGTCCCGGGAGCCTGGTGGGGCCTGACCCCACGAACTACAGACAGCTGCACGCGCTTCACCTGAGAGGAGCCCAGTCCCTGCCCCACCCCCATGCCCCGGGATGCCCGCAGCTCTCAGGAACTGGGGGGCCCCGGGCAGTGTGCCCGCAGACAGAGTGGCAGGAGCAGGTGTTGTGAGGGAAGGCCTCGGCTTTTCCAAGGGAGCTGCCAGAGAGGGAGAGGGCCTTCCCACTCCTGGGGGGCTGGCTGGGGGCCACGGTGGTCTAGGAGCAGGAAGGCCACAACGGTCCCTGAACCCGTCCTGGGAGCTGACCAGGTCAGGCTGCCTTCTCCCCAGACTTTTCTGCAATCCGAGTTCTAGGGTTTCAAAGCAGAGGCAGGTGATCTCTTGGGGTCCTCTCCCAGGGCCGATACCCCCTGTGTGCCTGAAGGAGCACCCCAAGGGCAGCAGTAACACAGGAGAGCAGAACAGGTGCGCAGGAAACGCTGCCATGTCCCGAATGCGGCCGCAGAGCTGGGCACCCTGGGCTTGGGCCGGGCCTGGGTTCTGCCGCCTGCGGGGGCCACCCTGGCACCCCAGGGGAGCCGCCCGAGCTGACGTCGCTGTCGGAGCGAGGCTAGGCTTCGGGCGGGCGTGGGCGCGAAGAAGGCTCCACAGACGCTGACGAGGAACGTGGGCCGCTATTTCTGGATTCTGCGTCTGTCTCCTCGGGAGGAAGCGCGCACAGCCTGGCCTCCTCTCCACGGGCCGGCGCTGCCGGACTCGCCGCCGGGCTCTTGGAGCCACAGCGTGGATGTGCGCCAGGAAGGCTCCCCGCAGCCCTGCCAGACGGACGCCCAGAGAGGGGGCTGCCTTCCGCAAAGCCCCCAGCCCGGCACCCCGTGCGGCTGGACTCCATCCCGGCTCTGTCTGCTTGGTGGGTCCTAACCCCTCCCAGCACTGATCGGATGTTACCGACCCCTGCCTCCGGGTCCCCCTTTTACGAGGCCACCTTTTCACGACCCATCAGGACAGGATGCTGTGAGTGACAGGCCCAGGGGCGCCTGGGTGGCTCGGTCAGTTAAGTGTCCGACTCTTGATTTCGATTCAGGTCATGACCTCATGGTTTGTCCCTTCCCGATTTAATACTGTCCTATGGGGTGCCAGGCACATTCCAGCATGGCAGGAGCGCGCCGTGGCACAGGGCCGTGAGAGCTGCACGCGGCCCGCCGTCTGGGTTCCGATGGCCTCTCTCTTTGTAAAAGGCCAGGCCGGGCTCCCTTTACCACCATTGAGCATGTGGCTCCAGGGATTGTCTGAGGCCGAGGGCCGAGATTTCTCTCCGAGGCTGAGTCTCGCCATTAACATCCTTCCGGAAGCCCGTTCGCTGAAGCTCACTGCTCAGGCCAAACCACAGGCGTGGTGCACAGAGAAGTCAGCCTTGCGCTTTCCAAGCGTCAGGAAGTGTGCGGTTTATGTGGGATCGGAGGGAGAATGTGTCCCCCAGCCGATTTGACTGTGGAAACCCAGCTTCCGGCTGGGCCTGTCTTTCCGTTCGTCCTTCCTCCCTCAGGGTCTGCCTGTGGCCCAACTTTCTCTGCTCCTGAGACACCTTCCCCCTCGTCACATCTGTAAAACCCGAGTCCACATGTGTGGCTCTCCCACAAGCGAGGCCACCTGTCGGAGCCTCCGGTGTGGCGACCCGGCGGTGGGCAGGGTCTCTGGGTCCCTCGTGATGCCCCTGGAATGTGCAGAGCCTCCTCGGTCAGCGGCCCACCTGCCTGTCTCCTTCCAGAGCCGTCGGCTCCATTGACGTATCCGTTTCTGTGCTGGTACCGTACCGTCCTGATGACTGCAGCTTTGTGATACAGCTTCAAGTCCGGGACTGTGATGCCTCCAGCTCTGGTTTTCTTTTTCAGGATTGCTTTGGCTGTTCGGGGGTCTTTTCTGGTTCCGTACAAATTTTAGGATTGCTCGTTCTAGCTCTGTGGAGAATGGCGGTGGCTAAATGGGCAAGGGGCCCTGAGGAAGACACTTGCTGGGATGAGCGCTGGGTGTTATACGCAGGGGCTGAATCGTTGGAATCTACTCCCGAGATCATTCTAGCACTAGATGCTAACTTGGACGTAAATAAAAAAAAAAAAAAAGCGGTCTGCCTGGCTCCCTGGACACTGGGCCTCCCCCCCTCCCCATCACCCCCAGCTGTGAGCGGGGGTGGGGCACTCGGGCACTGCCCGAGCGGGAGGGGACTCTCAGACCTCAGCTGGGGGTGGGGGTGGGGGCCATCCAGCGCCTTTAAGGGGAGGAGGCGACACTACGGGTTTACGAGGAGCTCTGAGCTCTGCACATCACGTCTGGGAAACCTGACACAATGAGGGTATTTGATTTGGCCGTTAGTGATGCGATTTTTCACTGTTGACACATGTGTGCAGAAGAACCCAGCAAACCCCTTGCAAATGGAGCCTCTGGGCCGTTCTGCAGGCTTCTGCCTAATTTACAGCTTCACTGAAGCCTCTGCGGTCAGAGGGGACCAGATGCCGGCCTCTGAGCCTGGTCGGGGTGGACAGCCGGGCGACACCATGACTCCTGCTCTCCCCGTCTTGACCCATGGGGGTCGGAGCAAGCCCCACGATGCTGTCTCCCGACGGAGGGTCCCTTTGAAGTGGCAGGAAAAGGACACGCCGTTGCTTCTATGAACGGCCACTGGCCACAGGCACCGAGATTGGTAGAGGTGGTGCCAGGGGACATCTTCTGAGTGCCACAGTCCTTGCCTCGCCACAGGGTCAGCCCCGGGGTAGGATGCTTTTGCACACCTTAACCCAAATCTGAGGCCGGAGCTTCAGGGCTGAACGTTCTCCCCGCGGGGTGGGGTGAGCCTGGTCCTGCAGATGGCCGGTACCCACCATGTCCCCCGCTGGACTCCCTGGGGGCTGGACGACATTCTGTTCCTTTCAGGTAATTGGTTAACCCTCCTCCCCCCACGACCGTCTGCGGTGAGCTCAGGCCGGAGGCCGTCACAAAGATGAGAGCAAACATTTCCAAATGAAGCCACTTCCCAAAGCTTGCCGGCCAGTGTGGTTTACAGGGAGCTGGCATGGACCCATGTGGCACTGAGGAGGGGACGAGCCTTCAGGTGGCTGAGATGTGACCCAGGCAAAGGGGACAGAAACCCCAGGTGCTTAAGGGAGCCTGTGAGCCCCGCACGCACTTCTGGGCTTAGCTACTAACTCATCGCGGGTCTTCTGGACCTATTGCAAAACTCCCCAAACGAAGGCTCAGGGTCCAGATCCGAATTCTCACCCAGGGGTCACTGAGACCCCCCCAGGGGCGCCTGGCACTGTCTGGAGACACCTTCAGTTGTCACGCCGTGGGAGAAGAGCTACTGACTGGCATCTCGTGGGCGGAGGCCAGGAGGTTGCTCAACATCCTTCGACACCCAGGACAGGCCCTCGCCACGAGCCATTGACTGGGCCACACGCCAGCAGTGCAGAGAGTCGGAACCCCCTGTCTAGGCTGTAGATACTACATATTGGCCAGTTTCACATTTAAAAAAATCCAGATTTTTAGCTTGTCAGGAAGATTCAGGAGATCTGGTGACATACAGCCCTCTTTATGGCAGCCGTCGGCGGGAGGTCGCATCTGCCCGGACGGCCGTGCGTTCACGGCCATGCCTGCTGCTGCCTGCTGCCTGCCACCTGCCTCCCCACTTGACCTCACGAGCCCCGAACCCGAGGCTGCTGACCCCACGTGCCCTCGCCTTGTGTTCAGGTTGGCTGTGTCTGAGGGCAAGCTGCTACACTCTAGTGAGATGCGTCAGCCAGGCATCCAGGAAGGTTGGCCCGGCTCTGGGATGGACGGGCATCCCACCTTTAACAGAGGCATCCCATATGGCTGGTGGGCATGGTGGACACAGGGACCCTTCCTTGCAAACCCCCCCAGGAGTCAGGAAGCCCCCACTGAGACTCCTGTTGGAAAGGAGATTGGATCTTGTAGACTTAATACCCTTCCTGGCACCTGTCCAGGCCCGAAGGTGGCCCCAGGGAGAAGCCGAGGCCCAGGGACACAGTTCAAACGCTTCTGACCCCATGAAAATTAATTTCAGCCACTGACTCCTGTTCCCAGCTGGTTAATTCTCTTGCTTCCAGTGGGCTGAGCTGGGAGGGCTCACAGCTTGGCTTTGCAGGAGGCTGGGGGGAAGGGCCCCGGACTCTAGCCTTGCCATCCAAGGGCCGTCTTTTCTCCCCACTCGTGGCGGAGGCTGGGCTTCCCCGAGCTCAGATCGTGGCCTCCTGCCTGGCCGCTCCCAGAGGCAGCGGCCCCCTGCTTCTGTCCCCACAGACATGCCCCGGCTCCGCCCAGATCTTCAACCTTTTCATTTTATTGGCAAAGTTTACTTGGGAGTTCTGAAAGGTCACAATTAATATTTCCAAATGAAAAATACAAGGTAAAGAGCTCTGAGTAAATACTGTTTAAACCCACAGCCAATCAGTGTGCTTAGAATCAAAACAAAGAGTACGAGACGAAGGGGAAGGGAGGCCATCGAGGACCCCACCTGCGGGAGGGAAGAAAGACCCCCCCCCCCACCGGGGCCTAGCGGAGCCCCGTCTGGGGTCCAGAGGGGATGCTCTCTCGAGGTGGACCGGATGGACGTGCCTGCCGTGCTCTCTGCAGGTTCATGGGGACCCTGGGAAGAGGCGGCGTGGACGGAGAGGACGTAGGGGCTTTGATTCCCACGCCCCAACCTCGCTCCTTCCCCACCACTTCGTGGGTGCGGACAGATGACACCTTTTCAGGATTAGGTTAGTTAGCACTCCGCACAGCCGCGTCATAGCGCACTGCCCCCGCCGGCCGCAGCCCCTCCTTTATGGGACTCCCGGCCACGGGCGCCCCCGTCGCGCTCAGACAGCGACCACGCCCACGCGTGCCACGTTCATCTCCGTCAACACCGCTGCCACCTTGCATCTGGCCTCCGTGCTTGGGTGTAGGGTCTCCCCCAACCAGGAAGGACGCTCTGGTGCTGGGGTCCCCGCGTCTGCATGAAGGAGGGGCTCGTGCACGGGAAGGAGACAGGGGACCAAAGGCTGCCGCGCTCAGCTTGCTCAGGGGGCCCTGCTTCTGATCATCAGCTCGGCCTCTGCAGCGTTTACGGCACCCGAGGGCCCCGGCAGTTCTGTGAGCCCTCGGTGCCACGTGACCGTGAATTCGGCAGAAGGGGTGACCTCCACCGTGTTCGTGCTCTACCCCCAAACAGGGCACCGCCACGGGACGAGGCACGTGACACACGCTGGTCTGCCGAGGGAGGACACTGAACACCGTCCTCACGGAACACGCGCACGCCTTCCCGTCTAGCACACATCTGTGGGACCCCCCCTCCCTCACCACGGGGCAAGCAGGTGGCCGGGCACACCAGGCCCTGCTGGCTTTGTTGGAAAGTGACAGGTGTAGATGAAGAAATCTAAGTTTCCATCGAACGGAACAGCAGATGAGTTGCAAAGTCCTTTGAATCGCTTTGCAAAAACCAACCCGCTAAACCAGGCCCATACACCCTGTGCGTTTTCTACACCCTGTGCTGCCTGGGACTGGGTTGACAGAGCACTTGGGAGCCCGCAGCTCACGTACGAGGTCGTTGTGATTTTAAGATGCACACTCAGAGAAATAAAAAGCATATATTATTAGCAGTCGTTCGGACTTGCTTTAACTCCCACGGCCCTGAATCAAGGTCGCGATCAATTCCGCGGACATGAGAGCCGTGAGCCGCATCAGCGAGATGCCCGCAAGGACTCGCAGCAAAACACAAAATGCAGAAACACTCTCACCCGCGTTGGCTTCTTTGCCTGCACGGGGGAGGGTGGCCCTTGCTTTCCCTTTGCAAGGCAAGCTCCCGTGGGCTTCTGTCTGGAACATTCCCGGAGGACAGAGCCGTCCATGTGCCCCTTTCCTGCCCTGCTAAATGCAGAGCCCCCGCCCTGGGCTGTGATCCCGCGAGGGTTACAGGAAGGGAATTACAAGCCACTCCGATGTGCCGTCTTTGCGTGGTTCTCAGTAAAACCTACGTTTCCAGGATCGGTGCCCACAAGAAGGCCACGGGGATTTTGCGGGAAGCGGCAGACGATTACGTGCTCCGTGGCAAACTCTCAGATCAGTGACGTCCGGACAGAGCCGAAGGGACAGGAGATGACAATAACAAGGACCCTTTCTTCCCGCTGTCCGACTCGTGTCCGGCAGAATTCACCTCCCTCGGTGAAGACGGGATTTCTCCAGGCCTCGCCGTGGCCCGGTCTGTGGCAAACACAGACACCTTCTGGCCGTCCACTGACCGGCCAACCTGGGCTGGAGGAGTTTCTGTTTCGCCTGAGCAACACTCATTCCCTTGGGATAGAGTCAAGCTTGCAGCCCAGGAAAGCAGGTTCCTTCCAGGTTCACCGACATAGTCCGCATCTGGAAAAGCCTCGCCAGGCAGGGGTGGCCTGTCTGCATCTGCCAGGACAAGGCCAGCTCTGAGAAGGGCGATCCTTGGGTCGTGCAGGACCTGGGGTCCGTGTGCAGGAGGCCCGGCTTGTCTGTTCGCACATTCTGCTTCCGTTCTGTTTGTCCAGCTGAGCACGGCCGGAACGCAGCCGCCACGTGGGACCGCCGGAGAGGGCCCCACGTCGGATTCTCGACCGACCTGCCGGTGGGCCGGAGCTTACTGGTTTATCCGCACTCAGGCCTGAAACCGCTCCCTCTGGGACAGCCAGAGCGACGACACGCATCAGCTCCACGGACCCCTTTGTCATGGGCTGAGTTGGAGGAGGGTGGGTCCCAAATCCAATGCCACCGGGGTCCCTCGCGAACACAGGGGTGGACGTGCACAGAGGGAGCCTCGGGGAGAGCACTGCCTGCAGGTGGAGGACGGGCCGGAGCACGCGCCCCTCATGCCCTCAGAGGGAACCGACTCTGGGCCACAGCGGGACCTTGGACCTGCAGCCTCCAGAACCCAGACGGCGCAGTTCCGTTTAAGCCACTTGGGGTTCTTTGTTAGAGCAGATGCTTCCTCTGCCCAAGACGCTGGATCTCCCTCCGGCCACGCCAAGACAAGGAGCGTGTGGCACGCATTCAGTGAGCGCCCGTGGCGCGGACACATGTGTGTGCTGGGTCCAGGCACTACATCCACGGACGTGATGCCTGTGACCCCAGCAAGCGGAGCTCGCCCGGGCTGTGACGCTCTCATTCAACACGCGCGTGGCGGGACCGTCCGCGGGGCAGGTCCTGTGCCGGCTGACAGCACTGAGCCCTCGGGAGCTCACGTTCCAGCAAGGGGCTCGGCTGGCAGACAGGAGTCAGGACCGGGGTCCCTGATCCCCGCTGTCATTTCCAGCAACACCTGACCCCAAGAGCCGAGGAGAAGCCCCGGGGCCAGACTGGGAGTGTGTTCCAGCCTCAGGAAGAGCTCGGAGAGCGCACGTCCTCCGGGGAATTAGAATCCTTGCGGTAAAACTGCTTCCCTGCAGGTGCTGGGTGGTCTGGCGGGGGCAGAGTGGGGCCCCTCCCGTCTGTGGGCGGAAACGGGGGCACGCAGCCCTGCGACTCGGACAGCTGGCCAGGCGGAGCCTGGTGCTCAGGTCTGGGGGGAGCTCAGGTTTAACACGGCCCTTGGTGCGGCCAGAAGAAGAAAAGCCTCTGTGACCTCTTGGCGGAAGGACACGTCCTTCTCCCCAGGAAGGAGGGGGATGAGCGTCGGGCTCAGAACACTCGTCCTGATAAAGCAGGGGCTTTATCCCAAGGCCTCCCTCGTGCTGCCAGCCTGTGCTGGCTCCTTCCGCAGGGAGAAGGTGCGAGCCGGCCCTTCCGGGGTGCATTCGGCAACGGTGCTCATCCTCTGGATGCGAGGATCTTGTGACTTCACGAGAGACCCAGCAGGGAACCTCTCTGCAAGAGGAAGAGAAGTAAAAGCCCAGAGAGTAATTCTCAGGGCGGAGCTCAGCAGGAGCACCGGGTGATGGGATGGCTTCCCGTGGACTTGGTGCAGCGGCATCTCTGGGTCCCCGGCTCCGCCCCCTCGATGGCCTGGTGGCTGCGGGCGGAGCCGCTGGGCGATGCGCGGACGGATGTTTCTTTCTCCCCCAAGCACTGTAGTCAGTGAGAGCTGCCAGGCGAGCGCACACGGCCCCCAGCTTCCACGTGGCCTTGTGGCCTAGGACGCCGTGCCCACGTGTCGGGCGTGGTTCCTCAGCACCCCCACGTCCACGTGGTTCTGCTCTCAGAGCAAACACTGGCTGCAGAGAAGTCCACGCAGTGGGCTGGTGGCGTGGGGACGTCGGCCTAAATGACCGACGCTGGGCTAGCAGCCTCGCCCTCGGGCCTCCTCAGGACCAGGACGGACGCCGTGGGACCTCCTGGGCGCCATCACGTGGGACAAGAAGGGCCGAGCATCCTCGATCTGTCCAGCTGAGGGGCTCCTCCTCGGGGCGGCACTTGGGGGCCAACGATGACCCCCTGTCCACTTTAGCCTCCCTCCCTCCGCCCGCCCTCCCTCTGCCCCCCACCCGCCCTCCATCGCTCCTGCCTGTTTACTCCAGCCTTTCCCCGCAGGAGTTTTCACAGGCTTCCTGCCTGCTCCCACGCGGCCTGCCTTCCAGAACCTTCTCCCTTCTCTTCCACGCTAGTTTTTCAGCTCTGTGCTCACTGTGACGCCCAACAATGCGGTGACCTGCACTAAGCAAGTGGCGTCGGTGACTTGGGATCTGTGGAAAGAACCCCTTCGTGAGGGGACAAAAGCGCCATGGAAGGCGGCCGTGTTATCCTAATTGGCTGCACGGGGCTTCTGAGTGGGGCGCGTGTCGCTCATGGGCAGGCTGCGGCCAGACCCCCCGCGGTGTGTGTGACCCACACACAGGCTGTGTGTGTGAGGCACCGTCAGCCTCCGTGCCCCACCCCTCCCCGGGCCGGGCTGCGCTGCCCTGCGCGGGGCGTGCGGTGCTCGGGGACGCCGGTCTCAGCCATGGTGGCGGGGCTTGTGCGCAAACACGTTGTCCCCAGCAGGCATCTCCAGCCACGATGACCTTTACGCGAGGACGGCACGACCGGCCAACTAAACGGCAAAGAAGTTCAGAGCACCTGAAGGTCACCACGTGTTTCACAGTGAGGCTCTAATAAGTCATGCCCGTGGCCCAGGCTGCCATCTTCCTCCAGGTAAGGACCACGTCAACACGTGTTCCACGGTGGGGCGTGGTGGCCATTGTGCGTAATGCGAAGTGGCCCTGGAAACCTCCAGAAAAACCAAAAGAAAAAAAATTTTACATAAACCGGACCACGCTAGAACAAACGCGGGAAACCTCAACTCTCCGTCTTCAGTAGTACCCGCCAGAGCCGGGAGCAGAAGCTGGCCTGGCGGGGGTGTCAGCGTGGGCTCACCTGGCCTTGTGCTCGGCTCCCAGGGCAGCAGCGAGGGCCCCTGAGACACACGGGGGAGTGCGCGAGAGGCTGAGGACGTCCAGACCCGCACCGCCCAGCACAGCAGCCACGGGCCACTTGTGATGTGGAGTGTAGCACCTGAATTGCCACATGTGGCTGAGGCCACGTCTTGGGCGGTGTGGCTCTAGACAACCTTGGTCATTTCACAGGAGGGAAACCGAGGCCGGGAGCGTGGCTGACTTGCGCAAGGCCGCATAACCAGTCCACGGTGGGCCGGGCGCCACCCGTGTCTCCCGGCGTGGTCTCGTGGCTCAGCTGCCCATCGCTGCCTCCCCAGGGAAGGCGCTCATTCGGCGAAAGAGAAAACCGACCTGGGCCCTGGGCAGGCGTGTCCCAGGCGGGTGGGCAGCAGGACCTCCCAGCCTGGGGCAGGGACGCGGCCTCGGACGTCCTGCGGGGACAGCGCAGGAGCTTAGTTTTCAGACGGCGGGTGGCAGGGTGCTGCGTGGGCTCCAGGACACAGGGAGGCTGTGACGGAAGCTCCTGCCAATGTTGGTGCCACCGGGCGTCCCTGGGGTGAGGCTCCCAGCCCCGACCCGGCTGTGAACCGGCGAACTGAGCTCTTCACCATCACACTGTGCCCTCCCCTCCCGGCCCCAGGAACCACCTGGAAGCCTTCAGCCACATGCCAGTGAATCTGAAATCAGGTATCACCCTGCATTTCACTCCTGTGGTTCCTGTAACAGATGACCCCAGACCCGTGGTTTACCACAACAGAGATTCATTCTCTAGACCTCCGGGAGACCAGAATCCGGAATCCAGGCGGGTCAGGGCCGCACCCCTGCGGGGGGCCCCAGGGAGGTGGCTGCGGGGGCTCCTGGGCTCGGGGCTGCCTCCGTCCCTCTCTGCCTCCGTGCGCGTCTGCAGGAGTCCCGGGTGTACCTGGCTCCTACACCGGCAGAGTAACCCCAGGACCACGCTGTCTCCCGCGACGCAGGCTCCCGCGGTCTCTGCAGGCTGGAGGCCCGTGTGTGTCTACAGCTAATCCTCTCCCTGCCGGCGACCCCCGTGCCTGTGGCGCACAGTGCTAATTACTCTAAGTAGGTATTAGTTCTGTATCAACATTCCCAATCTGGAGGAGTGGCTTCCGAGCATTAGAATTCTGCTCTCAGAAAACACGGCTGTTTTGATCTTTCTACGCAGCCAGGCAGGAAAAACGCTGCGCAGATTTTCTGCACCTATCCGAAGAAATCTATCTTTAACACCCTGCTTCATGCCATGTCAGTCTCTGAAGGCACGGGGGGGCCTGCTTCTGCTCCTCCGCGGTGCGGCGGATCTGAAAATATGACATTTCACTCCAGCTCCTGTCAGCACTACCCGCGGGTGTCGCTGTGCACGGCGGGGCCCTCTGTCGGGGGCTCCCGTGCAGAGGAGAAAACCGCGGGCTAATGTCCTCTTTACAGCGTCTCGGGTGGGGGTGGCTCACGGTCTGCAAGGGACGCAGACGACTGGAGGCGCAGGCCCGGGGCTCCCCGGGGGGCACGTCTCGGGGCTCCCCAGGGCGCTGCTCCGAGGGCCTCCGCCTGTGTCCCAGGGCTCCGGCTGAGTCCCTGCCGGGCAGCTCATCATCTCGGGGGGCCCTTGGTGCCCCCGAGGAGCACAGCTGGTGGAGAACATTCCCAGTCTCCACTTTGAAATCCCAATTCACATTTCATCCGGCAAGGGGGATTCAAATGCGTGTACCGCCTCATCTCCCTCCAAGGGTCATCTTCGTATTTTTACCTCGTCCTAAATAAGAACTGCGTTCTCCTCTGTGTCAAAGCTGGGGGGATGAACAGGCAGGCAGGCTTGACACAGAGCAGACACGTTTAGCTCCCCGCTGAAGGAGACGGCGAAAGCCAGCATGACAGTCTCCAAAAATGCGAAACAAATGAGGCCGCCCCTCACTCCTGCCATCACACCCGGCGAGTCTTTCCGACATCTTGCGGGCTCACAGAAGAATGTCGCCGTGGGTGTCGCGGAAGGGTTCTCGGTGGGAGGGTGACTTGGAGAGGCCGAGGCAATGCTGGCGTCTCGAGAACGGCAGCGGACCCCGCGTCCGCGTGCAGTTGGGGGACACCCGCCAGCGCGTGACTCCACCCGTGATCTGGAGGGCACCTCTGCCTGTCCGCCAGGCTCTAGGTGTGGCGGTACTGACACACAGGCAGAGCCGTTGCTCTAGAACATGCTAACTGGAGATACTGAAAATCCCAAGTAAAGAAACGACTGCATGCAGTCCCGGGGAGTGGCATGCTGTAAGAGGATGCAGGTGTGTGGACAGACGTGGCAGGTGTGACGTGGCAGGTGGCCGGGCTGGGGGTTTGCCACGGGGCAGGTGCTCTGAGGGGCAGAGAAGGAAAGTGATAGAGGCCTTCACGCTCGGGGGACCTGGGGACTTCGCGCGCGGCTTCTCGCCACCCTAGCGCCGTGACCCTTGCTCCAAGGGTCCCAAGCAGCTTCATCAGGACACCCAGAGAGCTTCCCTGAGCGCGGGGCGAGCCCCCCGCTTTGGCTGCCCCCTCCTGCTCACCCTCTGGGCCTCTGGCGAGTTTCCCCCCGTGTCCAGCACGTGACAGGCAATCGATGAAACGTGGGAACACAAGAATGATGGGGTGACAGACCCTGGTGGCCCGTGTGACCTGCCTTCCCTGTGGGAAACCTCCCACGACACTCGGCTGAGCCAGCACAGGACTCGCCCGTCTGGGAGCGACCAGGTTAACAGCGGCTGGTCCGTCGGGGGAAGGGTTAATAGAGTTCTTCGGGATCCCAAACCAGCCATTCAAAACCCCAGCTGCCATTCCTCCCAGGCTCCATCCTGTGGCCGGCTGTCCCCGTGGGTCATTTTAATTGGATAACTGAAAAAAAAAAAAAATCCCTTCTTTCGTAACCCTCCTTCAAGGCTTTCAGGAAAATATTACCTTCAAGGCTTTCAGGAAAACGTGCTAACTTCTGACCAGTATCCCCAGAGGCATTTCTGAGGCCCCATCTAGCATTTGCAAGACAAAAGACAAAAAAAAGCAACAAGGACAACAAAAAAACCCCCACTCCCTTGCTCGTAGAAAATGGAGCATTAAAATAGAAGCTAAATCCATTTTTCTGATCGATTGTTGCTGAAATGTGTAAAAGTGGCAGCAAATTGAGTCACACGGAGCACAGGTGGGCTCTTGCGATGGTGCGCACTTGTTAGAAATGTGCCCCCTGCCCCAGCCCAGCCCGGCGCTCGGGGATTTGCTGGCGCGGGTGCGTATCTGAGAAAATTTCCCGGTGCAGTCAATAGATGTGTACTAGGGAACGCGGCAGAAAACACACCCACAGTGAGCCAATCTGTGTGATGTGGCACAGAGCGTCTCCCCCTCTGCTGGCTTTTCTCTCAAGCCTAAAGGGAGATTAGTGTGAGGTCGGTCTATCCATTTAAAACAGATCCTTTCAGGAATACGTTGACCAGAAGGAAAGGAAAATGCCTTTGATGCTTCTGGAAATAAATAAATATTCCTCTGATGAACTCCTGGATTAAACTTGAGGACACAGGTGGTGCAAACAAATGTAAGAAGTTTCACAGACACGTGCACACACGGGCACATCCTTATCCCCCCGTGGCCCTCATTTTCCCTCATGCCTAGAAATTTCTTTGCACCGAGACAAGGTGGAGAATTTTCCTTTCTTGGCAGAAACAAAGGGGCTTATTTCTTTGCAGATTCTCATGCTACTTAGAAATGTTAGGAAGGCCGTAATGGATGCAAATTTATTTTAATGATTCAAGAATTTCTATATTCACACACACACACACACACACACACACACACACACACACACACTTCTCTTTCCTCTCTCTGACCTGGAGTGGTGGCAAAGCAGGCACTGGTGAGGTCGCAGGGCAGAGGGCAGAGGTGACGCTGCAGAGGGAGAGGAAGCCTGTGGGCCAGTCGGGACCTGGTCCCTTAAACCCCCCCGCAGCCGATGCAGGTGGAGTCGTCCTTGGGAGGAGAGGGTCACTCAGGAAGTTCATCTCGGGGGAGGGAGGGCTGGATTCCGGAAAGCCCGAGAGGCGGGGCCTGCACTGTGCAGAGCCAGCGGGAAGGCCCCGGGAACCGTGTCCACTCCCAGAATCTGGGCAAACGCCGCCCCTGGGTCCCGGCTGCTCCCTGAGCCTCACAGACCCTGGGAGACCCGCAGCCAATTCTCTGGTCTCTCCTGCCAGACCAGACCTGACCCTGGGGCTCGGGCTGCAGCCATTCACCGCGGGAGCGGGGCCCTGGGGATGGGTGGTCCCCTGGGGATGGGTGGCCCGTGGGGGTGATGTTGCTGTTATTCTCTCTGTGCACAGGTGCACCCGGGAACCCTGCCAGGCTCAGGCCCCAAGGTCTGGAACAAGTATAGGGAGCAATGGACGCGCTCACTGAGACAGAGCGAGAGCCACTCAGAAAAACGGCTCAGGCATGTGGACGTGAGCAGCCAAGTGGACGCAGTGGTCCCTCCTCGACCCTCCACTGTCCCCACCTCTGTCCCTGGGGCTGATGCCACATGCCGGGAACCACCCCCCGGCCAGCCCGATCACACACAGCAGCACCTCCTCCAGGAAGCCTCCCAGGAATCAGCCATTACTGAGGCCCGGCCCCTGCACTGACCCATCCGCTCTCACGCTGCTCACGCAGCCACCGGCCGCCGTCCTCGTCCAGTGGGGTTAGCACCACACCCCACTGCCCCGAACAGCTGTGCGGGGTCAGTCATGGCCCCTTGCACATGGGCCACCACACGCGGGCTGGACTCAGGGAACACGGAGCGTGGGCGTCTGTCCAGACACCCTGGGGAGAAGCTCGTGGCAGAGTATGTCCAGTCGGGTTTTAATTTTGAGAGAATGAACGCATCATCTTTATGTGTTTTTACCCTGTGCAAAAGCTAAGGTCTCAGAGGAACATCACTTAACTCATGGTGATTCTAGTAAGTGGTTAAGGTTACAGGGACCTTCCCCACTGATGGCACACAGGCTCAGGTCTGAACTTCTGTGCAGCAGAAAATGCAAGAGCAAGGACTCATTGATTCTTCGTGGAAGCCCATGGTCCTGTGGTCACTGCTAAGTTCTAGCTCACAACGGAGACCCTTGGAAGGCATTTTGGGAGGAAGCAGAGCCGTGCAGTGGTTAGGTCGTGGGCCTGAAGCCAGGCAGTATGGGGCGGGGAGCAAATGAGAGGGAGAGAAGGGGCAGGGGGAGACAAGGAGGCTGGATGGAGAGGGAGGGAGGACAGAGAGGGGGAGACAAGGAGGCTGGATGGAGAGGGAGGGAGGACAGGGAGGGGGGGGAGGAGGGTCCAGTCAGCATAACTTGATTTGGTGACTATTTGCACGACAACACTTCACCTGGTGCCAGTGGAGACACAATGCACAGAATAAGAATACTCCAGATCATGTCAACCCTACAGGTTAAAGCAACGGTCCAGCTTAGGAGAGGGCATCACAGCTCCCAGGGCAGGTGCCGGGAGGGTGCAGGGTGGGAGGAGGGAAGGTACAGGGCGGGTGGAGATGGGTGCAGGGAGGGGGCATGGAGAGAGGAAGGAGGGTGCGGGGCCGGTACAGGGAGGGGCCCCTGGGCTGCAGACCAGACCCCTGAGACTCGGGTCCACCTCAGAGGACCCTGGCCTGTTGAATTTAAATACTATGTAAGCAAACTGTTAACAATATCACGACTAAAATAATAGCCACACTAACAAATGGGATTTGATTTCCTCCTAGGAAGGGACTTAACACTGAAACCAAAAGACAAAGACCCCCCACCCCAGGACCCAAAAGCCTCACACCCCTGGGGTCTCTCCAGGAGCGCCAGGTTCCCTCCTGGAAAACACCTCTATGCTCTAGACACACGATAACCACAAGCCACATTTCCATTTTTTAAAATAAATGCGCGCCCCATCAGGTGCTTACTGACGAGCAGGTGCTCCTGGAGATAAATGCTACCTGTCAGGACCTCCCTCCGATCAGACTGTGAGGGAGAAAGGGTTTCCAAGTCACTGACTTGGGAACTTAAAGCTGAAGTGAGTTTGCCCCGAAGGAAGACTTTGCCTCCTCTGTCCTCAAACCGATTTCTGAAGAGTTCTTCTTTGTGCTTAAACGGCTCCTGCCTCGGTCTGTAGAATCAGAGCAAACTCACTGACGACAGGGCTGCCTGAGTCGCGAGGACAGGACGCAGGTGCCTCGGGGACGTTTGCCGCACCTGCGCACCTGGGGGTCACGCCCACGGTTCTCGTGGCACGAGGGCCGCCTCCACGTGCGCACAATCACCCTGGGTTTTGGGAGAAACTATCTTTAAGGACTCACATCCGCAGGGGAAAAGCAGGGGAACAGCCGCTGTCCGGTGAATGGGCCGGGGGCAGGCAGGGGACCCTGTGTGTCCACCGTAGGGGTGGACCCTCTGAACAGGGGCTCCCGTGGAGGGCTTTGCCCCGCTGTGCGCTTGGGTCACAGGACTGTAGGACCAAGGGCGCCCTTGCTGGCGAGGGGGCAGAATGGCTGGTGGACCAGCTCTACGGAGCTTCAGGGTGACTCGAGGGGCACAGGGAGTGAACCACCCCTTGGTGTGAGCACACACGCACTCACGCTCACTGACCGTCTCCTCCCTAAACCATTGGAACCCACGCTCTGTCTGGGTCTGTTCCGGCCGCTAGAGCTAATATTTCAGGCTGTGTGGCCTGTTTCTTGCAACTCAGAGGTGACGCCTTCCCACTGGGTCCTCACAGGACGGGGAGGGTGAGGGAGCTTTCTGGGGTCTCCTTCCACGGGGGCCCCGCTCTCAGGACCCCATCGCCTCCCAGGGTCCCCCTCCTAACACCGTCTCCCTGGGGGTTAGAATTCAGCAGGCACATTCCGGGGGGCGGGGGAATGCTGTCTAGAGTGAGCTGGCGGGCGTCCTGGGCCAAGCAGGCGTAGGACAGGGGAACACTTAGCCGGGGACCGGGCCACGGCTCTGCGGCAAACCGACCGCCATCAAATTCACCAACGGTTTGTGCAGATCCAGGACTTTCACAGAAATCCCGATTCTTTTAGGAAAAGCTGGCAAGACCTCCATTCTCTTGGCAGAAAAATATGCAAAATGATGGGTACAGACGCCACTGGTCTATTTTCACTGGGAAAAAAAAAAAAAAAAATCCCACCACCTCGGCTGGTGCTAGAACGGATCTTATTTTTGCCTTCTGTATTTATCAGAATTTTCAAGAACTGCAAAATGTCCTCCGGTAAAGGAGGGAGAGGGGTCTGGAAGGGAGAGCCTTTCCTTCCTGAATGTTGCCACCCAGAATGTCAAAGGCATGTGGGTGCCGTCCTGGAGGGATCCGTGGGCTGGTCTGTGCCGCCCGCGGTAACGTGTAGGTTCATGCACCGGGCACTTTCCGGTGGGTGGGGGAAGATATGGGACGAGGGTGTGGGACCCCTCTGAGGGCTGGGACCCTGGAACTCCGAGAGGTGCCCCAGGTGCCCAACGTCAGGACAGTGGAAAGGGCCCGAGGGCCAGCTGGCCTCATGCTAAGCGTGGAGAGCCCGAGCTAGGAAGGGAAGCACACGACGTGCAGGGCACCGTCAGGGCAGGTGCAGGGCTAAGGAGTGTCCTCTACAACATGGAGATCTCCGGGGCCGGCAGAGGGGGCCTAGTTTGCCAGGAGAGCTAACACGTCCCCAGGTTTGTCTCCGGGCAGGCAGGTGAGATGGGGTGGGGAGGGGGTGGTATCCAGACTTGTCATTCAATCCCTGTATTGCGCCAGCCAGAGATGGACCCCCAGTTCACCCACGGGGTGACCGAAGCTTTAACAGATGAGTAAGGGGAAGCAGGTTTGAAGCCGGGCCATATATGAATGGCTCTCAAGAAATGATAGAAGCTAAAAAATAGATTAAAACCCGTTGTACTGAGTGAAAGATGCCAGGGATAACAGCCACGTGGCGGATGAGTCCGTTCACGTGAACCGTGCAGAGCGGGCGAAGCCACGGGACAGAAAGACGGGGGGCATATTAGCGGTGGTCACATCCCCTTTTGGGGTGATGAAATGTCTTGTATAAACTGTATTGTACGAACAGGTCTGAGACCCTGCCCTCCCCACCCAGCTCCACCCCTGCACCACACACATCATATCTGACCTACTTGATCCGCGTGAGTAAGACAGGGAGGCTCAGAGCCACAAGCTCTGGGTCCGCTCTTCCCCTAACTAGAAAGTTCCATCAGGCAGAGCCCTGTGGCCATATCCGTGGTGCTGCCTCCCTGGCCCCGCTTCTGGGCAATCCCAACCCTCACTGGCAGCATTCCTGATGGTATCCTTTTTTTCCAAAGCCAGTGGTTTCATTCATTTGTTTGGTGGTTTCTGGAATGTTCTGTGCCCTCAGGGCAGGGCCTCCTCTAGATGAACTCTACATCCCTGCCGCCCAGTGGGTGCCAATCACCCTGGTTAAACAAATCCACAGACAGGGCCTGAAGCGTAAACATCCTGCTCTGGCCCCTACCTCCCCAGAGGTCCACCACCAGGAAAAACCTGTCTCCTGTCTGTCTGTCTGTCTCCACTGTCGATGGCTGAAAACAGGGCTTTAGATCAGGATGGTTCATGACCACAGGGCCTGGCTCAGAGCAAGAGGAGCTGGGACCACGTGATCAGTCTTCCCAAGACAGATTTACGGTGCGCAAGGAAACGCATTTAAATATTTGATCTGAAGATGAAATTTCATTCCGTAAAGCATGTGTTTCACTCCACCGGCAGCCGGTAAGCTACAAGCAAAGGTTCAGAACTGCTGGCCCATCTGCAGAGAAAGCTGACAGAGCTCATCGCGTGGGCCATCGTCCTGCCCGCTGGAAGGCAGGTGTCTGCCCCTCCCCAGCTGGCCCTCCCTCCTGAGGCACCTGCCCACTGGCTTCCCCTGGTGGGGTCCCAGGATGCGTGGGGAGGACCCCGAGAAAGCCAGCACACGCTGGTCATCACGGGGCCCGAGAGGAGATCTGCCAGGCCCGTCTTCTGTGTTGCGGAAACAGTGTCTGGAGCAGATTATTTCCTCTTGTCCTGGAGTCCCCTCCGCTGTCCTAGTGTCTACTGCTTACTACTTTCAAAGACCGGGATTTTATAAGACAAACATATGGATCTCAAGATTTATCATACGCCTTCCACCACATAGACGTGGGAAATACAGCTGTGTGTACTTATTCATATTCTGAACATTTATACGCGGCATATAAATTCACATAAACACATTCCGGGGAGAAAACAGCGTCAAAATCGTGTGAGGTGAGTCCAGCTGCCAGGCCTGAATGGCATGGTGACTTTGTATTTATTTTAATGGACTCTTGTCTGTCATTTCCAGCTTCATAAAAATACAGCCGATTTTTAGGAAACCAGCCAAGAGAGAACCATTCGCAATTTGTTCTTACGCATCTTTTCACTCGATGCATTTTCCTAAAGCAAGAGTAACGCTAGCTGAGTGAGCAGGTAATATACCTACTTGTAGTACGTTTGTTTATGGACATATTGCCTCACAGGTAAAAAAAGTTCCCACAACAAATGCCATAATCCTACAAACTTGAGAGGAATACAGTGCTACACAGATTAGAATCATCTGGAATTTTGCAAGATGCCTCTTCACTATACCAAAAATGTCAGGTGTTCCCTTGGGGGCTCAAATCCACACTTCTTTGAGCCATTGTTTTATCCTTAATGAAATTTTAATGCCTGATTCTCTCCTTTTCCTTCCATCCATTCAATCACTATCTATCCATCCATCCATCCATCCATCATGTATCCATCACCCATCCATTCGCCATCCATCCATCCATCCATCCATCCATCCACCCACCCATCCCTCCATCCATCCATCCACCACTATCCATCATGTATCCATCACCCATCCATTCGCCATCCATCCATCCATCCACCCACCCATCCCTCCATCCATCCATCCACCACCACCATCCATCCATCCATCCATCCACCACCATCCATCATGTATCCATCACCCATCCATTCGCCATCCATCCATCCATCCATCCACCCACCCATCCCTCCATCCATCCATCCACCACCACCATCCATCCATCCATACACCACCATCCATCATTATCCATCACCCATTCATTCATCCATCCATCCACCCACCCTTCCCTCCATCCACACATCCATCCATCCATCCATCCATGTATCCATCATCTATCCATCCACCATCCAGCCATCCATCTATCCAACCATCCATCATGTATCCATCACCCATCCATTCACCATCCATTCACCATCCATCCATCCATCCATCCACACATCCATCCATCCATCACCATCCATCATGTATCCATCACCCATCCATTCACGATCCACCCATCTATCCAACTATCTACCCATCCCTCCATCCATCCCTCTGTCCATCCATCCATCCATCCATCCATCCATCCACCCACCCACCCATCCATCCACACATCCATCCATCCATCCATCACCATCCATCATGTATCCATCACCCATCCATTCACCATCCATCCACCCACCACCCACCTATCCATCCATCCATCCAGCCACCTTCTTCTGCTCCCTGAAGGTAAGTGCTGTAAAGGTAGGGATGCCTGGCTGTCAGAGTGGAGGCAGATGCCCAGGAGTTGCATGTTTACTGGCAGTGCTGAAGCCACCAGTACTCTAGGAGCATCTCCGACATACTGGACCACTTCCTGCCTCCCTATCCCCACTGTGCCTTTCATGCTCTGCTTTGAAACTGCCCTGATCCCTCATCTCTCCAGTGGGATTACACTGGATGACATGGGATTTGCTGAGGAGATGCCTCGGGATTTGAATCACACTGGGAACCCTGAAGTGACAGAGACCCAGGAGGGTCGGGTTGGCTCAGGGACGTGCTCAAACCGGGAAGGGCACTGAGTGGTGCCATCAAAGCACAGGGTTAGGGGTGTGACCGACACCTTTCCATTCTGTACCCTTTGACCCGCCTTTGTCTTGCTGGGGCCTGGGGCATCCTCGCTTTCCTGCCGTGTGGGGGCCTGTGGCTCAGAGAGCGTTAGGGGTGGACCTGTTTGTGGCTGTCCTAATAATCTGGGCAGTCCCACACTGCTGCTGGTATGGTAAACACACCCCAGCACAGAGCCTTATCCAGAGACGGCACTGGCCTGGGGCAGCCAGAGCAGAATGCACCGCCTTATACCCCAAGGCCACAGAGTCTGTGTCTCAAGTGGATGAAAACAGCCCCTGGAGAGAAGGTGAGTGCCAAGGAAGAAGCAACTGTGGAGTCCCTGCTTCAGAGAGGGGGCCGACCGTGAACTTCTGGTGGTGGGAGGGGCCTGGGCGCCCCGTTCGCATGGCCACCTGACCAGTGAACTGCACCACCCAGGATGGGACCAGTATCACATCAAGGGAACGTGACCTGAATTTAGGTCCTCCTGATTCAGGAGCTCAATGTGTCCCCAGACCGGCAGCAGCAGCACCTGTTGGTGGGAGTGGCGGAATCCACAGGCCCTACAGAAATGTCAACGTTCTGAACCCCCAAACCTGTAAATCTATCGCCATCCACGGCCAGAGGGACTTCGGGGATGTGGTTGGTTAAGGGTCTGGAGATGGTCCTGGAGTATCAGGACGGCCCAATGTCATCATAGGGTTCTTCCAGGTGGAAGGAGGAGGTCAGAGTCAGAGAGATGGGCAGGTGCTGGCTTTGGAGGGGGAGGAAGGGCCAGGAGCCAAGGCATGCGGGGGCCTCTGGAAGCTGGGAGAGGCCGGAGCAGAGCCTCCAGAACGAACACGGCCCTGCCGACAGGCTGACCTCAGCCCCGTGAGACCCGCTGTGGACTCCTGACCTCCAGCACTGTAGGATGACGGCCTCTTAAGTCCCTGGTTTGTCACAGCAGCCACGGAAGGCTAACCCACCGGGGACTGTTTACAGGGAGAGTTCCCAGGCTCTACCTCAGACCTGCTAGCCTGGAAACTGTAGGGACGGTGCCCCCAAATCTGTGTGCCCAGTGACCCTCATGCCCTTTCTCTGTCCCAGAACCCCACTGAGGCACGGCTGGCCAGATGGTTTCAGACAGGAACTCTGCCTCTCTCTCTCTCGTTTACCTATGGTTTGAGCCCCTGGGGTGGGTGGGTGCTGGTGGGGACTTGCAGGCCTGGTCCTCAGCCCCTCCATGCAGGGCACTGCAAACAGCTCACGGAGCTGGGGATGCTGAGTCGCCCCAAACAGCGGGGACACGAAGGACCCCTGTCACGCGGGGTCACTGGTGGCTCACACAGGGACACAGCCGTAGGCTTAATTAAGCATCACATTTTCTACTCCTGCCCCGATGCACCACATACACCCTGAAAAGACAAACTGTGAAGCACTGTGCCCGCTCCCTAACCAGGAAACCAAAGGTATCTTAACTCAGCAACCATTTGCAAACTCAGACACGGAGCTTGGTCCTGCGGGAGCTCCAAATGCACCCCTATGCCCAGCTGCAGAGGGCACCCCGACTTTCCATGTGCCCGGGAAGCTCTCTTTGGGGGTCTGCAAAGGCAACCACAGCCCTGTGCCTGGGCCTGATCTCTCCAGAAGGACTATGATTTCCTCCCGACCACTGGCTGGTGCCCCATTTTCTCACCGCCCCCTGGGAACGAGGGCCGGGGGGAATAACAGATTCCTTCAAATGTATACGTAGTTATACAGTTCCAAGAATTTTCGAATGCATTTTTGTCACCTTTTGGGTGATTTAAGCCTTATTTTTATGCATGGCAAAAAATCTTAACAATTCACAAAGAGTATTTTGTAGGATTTGGACAAAAGAGAAAATTCATACTGAGCCCTGCAAAAAGCTCCTCAGTGGCGAAGTACTGTGTACAATTTGCAGGTAATTCACATCAAATTACGTCTCCAATTTGCCGGTGTGTGGTTGGAAGACGCAGAGTCCTGAATGATGTTAGCGGGTCCACATCCTCTCCCTCTGGTCACACCGTCAGATCATTTGCTTAACAGATGCACAGACTGAGTGGGTGTCAGAGAAGCCACTTCACTGTGCACAGTTTTTCCTTCTGGAAGGTGACCCGTCTGTCTTCCCAAAGAAGTGGGGTCAGACACAGAGGGCAGGAGAAAGGTCACCGCCCCTACTCCTCGCTTCCCAGCAGGGGGCCCCTCAGAAGTATCTGAATGGCCCCCGGGAGAGAGGTGACCTCCCCCCAGCTGGCCTGCAGAGGGTGCAGGCTAGTGAGGAGCCAGAGACAGGGCAGGGGCCCCAGGGCCTTTGCTGGCAGTGTCGGACACCCGGTGCGGGGCTGGGGGGGGAGGATGGCCTCACCGGGGTGGTCGACGTCCTGCGACCCCCACCAGGGATGCACTGACCACTGTTTTAGAAATGAGACACTGCCACCATTTCTGGTGCCCTGACCGTCACAGGCGTGAGCGGGCCTGGCGTGGGCTAGCGCTTCTCCATGCCTGCCCCCTCGGCCGCCTGCCCGTCCTCCCTCTCTGCCTTTCCTCCTGATTTCACGGCCTCCGCCTTCGGGGAGGCGATCTCCCCACAGCTGGCCTGCTCTAGCAGCCTGGAGTGACGGTCGCCGCTCTCCCCACACCCGGACCCGGGAGGTGGCTCCTGTGGGTGTTCCCTCCCATCCCTGGCCTTTGTCAGAGGAGGCCCTGACTTAGCTCAGTGCAGGACCGGGCACTGGCCTTGGCCTCACCAGGCCCCCACGTCTCCGGCCGAAGGAGGCCCCCAGCCCCGTTAGGTGCCCACGCCCCTCAGCCTGGCTCACGCACACGCCTGCACCCAGCACCCCTGCAGCCCCTTGGTCCATCTTGCTGTCAGCCCGGCCAGGCCCACCGCCCTCCCTCAAAGTCCAGGTCAAGGTCTGGCTCTGGCTATGCCACCTGACATTCCGTGGGCCCAGGAGGGGCCACGACCGGCCTGTGATGGGGAGGCCCCTCCTCCAGCCTCAGGCAGGGTAGGGGTGGCGGGGGCCCCCGGGAGGTGGCACTGAGCTCCCTGGGGGCCAGCTCGGCGTGGTGCTCCACAGCCAGCGTGACACAGTGCTGTCACCTGCTCACTCTCGGGGGCGGCCCTCGAGGGCAGGGGTCCTGCTTCTGTTTCCCTCCTCCCTCCGCCTCTCAGACGGGCACCGTGCGGTGCCCCAGCCAGGAGGGGGCTCCTCACTGTCTTTCCTTCCCGCTCTTTTAGGGGCCCTACCCAGGGCCTCCCCCTGCTGTGCTTCCCTCCCGGCCACAGTATCGGCCTCCCCTGAGATCTGGATCTGAGTTGTTCAAACACCTGGGCTCTGCCCCCCGCAGGGGTCCCAGCAGCGTCTGTGAGGCCCCCTCCCATCTGAGACGTGCCGGGGACGCACTTGGGGGGTGGAGAACGGCGTGTGGGTGGGGGGCGCCCCGAGGGGGCAGGAGTGCGAATCCAGCCCCTCCAGGGCAGGGTACAGCAGGAGCACCGGGCAGGGGGCCCTCCCCTTAGGAGTCTTCAAGGACGCGTGTTCAACCCACAGGACAAGAGTTACGGACACGTGGGCTTGCTCCCTTGGGCACCAGCGTGGGCTGAATGGTGTCCCCCAGATTCGAGTCCGTGTGGAGCCTCAGAATGTGACCTTATTTGGAAACGGGACTTCGCAGGGCAGAATTAAGGTGGGGACAAACGTGTGCTTGCACTGGGACGCACCCGAGTGGCTCAGTCGGTTAAGCGTCCGACTCTTGATTTTGGCTCCAGGTCATGATCTCACGGCTCGTGGGTTCGGGCCGGCATCAGGCTCCGGGGTTCTGTCTTTCTCTCTCTGCCCCCCCCCCACTCATGCTCTCTCTGTCTCTCAAAATAAATAAATAAACTCAGAATTAAGAAAGAAAAAAGATGGGCTCCTACAGGATTAGGGTGGGCCCTAACACCAACGGCAGGTCGCTCACGGGAGACAGTGAGCCCACACAGGGCCACGGAGAAGAGGCCACACGGCGGTGGAGAAGGAATCGGTGGCGTCCACGAGCTGAGGAACGCAGAGGACCACTGGCCACCCCGGGAGGGGGGAGGGAGGAGCCGAGCGGACTCCCCCACAGAGCCCGCGAAGCACCCAGCCGCGCGGCACCTCGGTCCCAGACTGCCGGCCTCCAGAGCTGTGGCAGAAGAAACCTCTGCTGTGCAAGCATGACATCTGCAGTAATCTGCACGGCAGCCCAGAAACTCCTACGGACCCCAGACAAGCGCCCGGCTGAGCAGCTGGCTGTTGTGGCTCCTGACGTCCAGGCGCCTGCTGGCCACACTTCGCTCCTGGGTGCTCACCTGCGTTGTTTATGGCTCTGGTATCTACTTACTTTTTTTTTTTTTTAATTTTTTTTAACGTTTATTCATCTTTGAGAGATAGAGTGCAAGCATGGGAGGGGCAGAGAGAGAGGGAGAGAGAGACACAGAAGAGGAAGCAGGCTCCAGGCTCTGAGTTGTCAGCACAGAGCCCGACGCAGGGCTCGAACCCACGGACCGCGAGATCATGACCTGAGCCGAAGTCGGACGCTCCGCCGACCGAGCCACCCAGGCGCCCTACTTAACTTCTCATTTGAAGATTCTGAACTAATTAACCAGTTAACATCTTTAGAAAATACTGTGTCCGTCTGCCTGTCCGTCCATCTGTCGGTCCGTCGTCTTCCTCTGTCCTTAGGTGGTATCGAGCTAAGCCCGCTTCACTGAGGTCTGGCCGGGAGGGGATCCGTCAGGAAAGGAGGGTCCCAACTAGCGAAAGAGTGTGAAGCGTGAAGTCCTGTTGATTTTTTTGGAACTAGATGGTGTTATTTCTTTCGAGTCTGAGCGTTCACGCGGACGGGAGCACGTTAGCGAGGACCGCAGTGAACTGGGCTCGTCAAGCAGAGGCCGGGCTGGAAGCGTCCTAATGAGGGGGCACCCGTGTTTCTCTCCGCGCTTCGTGTCCGTGTCGTGCATTTAGCACGTCTGCTGCCCGCCAGTGGCGAGCGGTGCCGCTAACGTGTCTGATGTCGGTTGTCAGCCTCGGCAGGTTAAGTGCCGTCCCCGTAATTGATTCTCTCCCGGAGGTCGGCCCTCTTCCCCAGGCTCTGTGCCAGCGGCCTGATGGGCAGCCTGTCCCGCCCAGCAGCCGGGCCCCACCACACCGAGGGAGTCCGCAGTCCACCCTGGGGACAGAGCCGTGGGCGTGATGTGCCCCGTCAATGCCCCTCCTGTCCCAGGTCCCCCGGTCACCTGGTCTTGCTCTCCTCCTCCAACGGTGGGAGCTGGCACGAGGCTCCGCTCGGCTCCCGGGGGGCACAGGGGCACATTTGCTTGTCGTCTCAGGGCACGTGGAAGGATCTAGAACGCTGCCGGGCACGCTCCCTGCATCCCTTTAGAAGAACAGGCGGACTGCTGAGGACAGCGCAGCCCGAGCCTCCCGGCAGACCTTGGGGCTCAAGCGTCCTCTGCTTGCTTGTCTGCCCCCACCCCATGCCCTGCTCTGAAAGGGAGCCCATCCTGGGCGGGGGGAGCCCCAGGACCCCCACCATTTGTACTGCCCGCCCCACCCTCCTTCCGGGCCTCTGTGCGCCCTCCTTCTCAGGTGACGGGGGATTCCCCAGCAGACTCGAGTCAGAATGAGCTCCGCCTCCTTTCAGGGCCACATTAGCCCACGGCCTGCTTCCCGAGCCGACCCCACGGCCCGGCTTCTCCATCTGAGTTCTTGTACCGAGACTGTCTTGTGGTCGGCGCACCCCTGACTCCGGGCGACATGAGCCACCCCCGCCCACCCTGCCTGCGCGGTACTGCGGCCGTGTCCTGACACACGGGGGGCCGGTGCTTCTGGGCTCTGTGCGTGCGGAGGGGCAGGTGAGAGCCGGGCCAGCCCGGGTGTGCAGGGGGGCGGCATGCAAGGCACCGGCTCTGGGCCTTGTGGCACTGGGCCTGTCGTGAAGCGCTCTGATCTCAAACCCCGCGGGGCTCAGGCCTGTCCCCTCCCCCCCGAAGTGGGAGGGGGCCCGCTGCTGCCCGAACCTGTGTCAGAGCGGGCCCCCGGCCAGACCCCACACACAGCCCACGCGGCAGCCACAAGGATCCTGGCAAAGAGGCAGCAGGCCCCTCACGCTCAGACCCCTCACGGCCCCGCCTTTGCTCTTAGAGAGACCATCTCCGTCAGGAGCCAGTCAGCAACGTTTTCCACAAGGGGCTGCACAGCAAATCCTGGGCCTGGTGGGACGTACGGTCCCCTTTGACCACTCCCCTGGGTCATCCAAGTGCAAAAGCAGACACAGGCGATACGTCAATGACGGGCGTGTGTGCCAAGAAAACTTCACTTACAAACACAGGCAGGGGGCCCAGGTCTGGCTCAAGGACCCCAGTGCGCTGACCCGGGCCTAGGGTCCAGGGCCTCGCCGTCTGGTGAGACAGCCACCAGCCACGTGTGGCCGCAGCGCCCGCGAATCCCGGCCAGTGTTAACTGAGCTGAGCGGTCAATGTAAAACGCACACCGGACTTCGAAGCATTGGCGTGAAAGAGAGAACGAAGTTTCTCATGAATAAACTCTTCCGCTGACCACGTGTTGAAATGCTAGTTTGGGTACATCGGGTGGAATAAAATACCGATTAAAATTCATTTCACTTGCTTATTTCTACTCTTTAAATGTAGCTCCTCGAAACTTAAAAACTTCAGAGGCAACCTGCCTGTGCGGCTCTGGTTTGCTTCCAGTTCTGATGCCCCCGCCCCGAGGCCCCGAGGGGAGGGCTCCTCCCTGAGGATGGCTTCTCCTGTGCCCTGTGACTGTCACACGCTCCTCCCTGGCCGAAACGCGCGTCTGCCCCGTGTCTCCAGCTTCCTACTTGGCATCACTCTCTTTAGCTCAGCTCACTCTTCTGGAAGGCGGCCGTGTGGCCGCCCACTGACCGGCACAGCTGCCCTGCCACTCTTGCCCCTTGTGCTACACACCTCCCTTCTGCGCCCTTCTGCTTCCACGGGGTCCCCGAGCTCACGTGCGTCTGTCCCCAGCTGACCCTGGACAGCCCGAGGGTGGGGACCCTGTGCCAGGCCCGGAAAGAACGCCTGGGGAATCTCTGTGGGACAGATTCGGAGTCTGCAGAGGACAGCGCGAGAATCGGGCAGCGCTCACGTGCCCATCCGTGCTGGACGGTCCTTTCTGGGGGCTGGAGACACAGCTCTGTCCCTTTATCAAGCCCCTCCGAGGTCTTCCTTTCGTTCCTACTACGATAAACGTTACATTCGGAGCATGGGATCTTTCGGCCCGTGCCATTTGGAAGGGGACCCTCACATGACACAGAACGTAAGCACCTTCACTTCTTGAAGGACATCCTCCCTGACCGCTGTCTCATTCTGTCACATTGTCTGGAAGAGACACGAGACTTTGATTTCCCCCTTAGCAGCAAGGTAATTTGCGCATGTTATTTGCTCTGTGGGCATCTCCATAACCCATTTGGAATTTATTTCATGATGTCTCTTGAAACCACTGTGGACCCAAGACACGCGGAATCAAACTAATGACCTCCGTGCAGACCGGCGGCCTCCCCCTCCCGCGAGAGGCTGGGGGAAGACGGGTAAATACTAAGGAGCAGGGTTCTTCTGGGCCCTGGCCACGTGTTCTGGAGACAAAGAGGCCTTAACAGAGTTGCAGATGTTCGCATGCACTATGGGATCTGCCATTTCATCGGAGGCAGAATCGTCAAGCTCCGTAAGAGCCTCTTCTCTCCAGGTACACGGGGTAAAGAGACCCACGCGCTCAATCTCAGGTTTGCACGGTGGCGTTCAGGGTCCCCCACCCCCCTTCACTGGGGAGTTTTAAAAGGATATGGTGGAAAGATGGCTGGAGAAAGGGAGGCCGGTTTTGAGCTGTCTGTCCTTCTTTCTGCAAGGTTAGAGACCCCATCTGGAGCTGCGGGCCCGTGGCTGACAGGCGCGGAGGCCCCGGGGCGGCCATGATCGACCACATCGTCCACAGCATTGTCCTACAGTTGTCCGGGGTGGGCAGGGCTGCATCCCCTCTGGACTCTCGGGAGGCCGCCTGCCTTCCTCGGCTCCTGGCCCCTCCCTCCATTTTCAAGGTCGGCAGCACGGCACCCGCCTCTCTGACCTCTGTCTCTTCTGCCTCTTTTTCCCATCCAGACCCTCCTGCCCCCCCCCACCCCCGTACAAGGACATGTGCGGTTGCATTTGGGGCTCACCCAGGTCATCCCAGTCACTCCCCCCTCAGCGTCCTTTGCTCACGTCAGCAAAGTCCCCTTTACCATGTTAAGGTGACACTTCACAAACACTGGGGAGTGGGACGTGGATGTCTTTGAGGGCCACCCTTCTGTTCCCCACGTGTGGTTTCTCAGACCTGAAGAGTCTGGGTGCCATACTGAGGTGTCCCAACAGGGAAGCCCGTGTGCTCGGCTCCCCTGCAAGGGCTGCTGTGTCCAGCTGGAGAAGACGGCCGGCTTGGTGGGGTCACTGGGCACCGTCTCTGAGCCGACCGGATTCTCAGGGGGCCCTGCCATCTTCTCGCTTGTCCTCCACTGGATCCTCTCCAGTTCCGCTCAAAAAATACCCCAGTCTTCACCACTGACCCCAGAGACCTGCTCTGGGCCACCCTCATCCTTGGCAGCTGGCCTTGCCGTTCACCTCCAGAGACCATCAGCTCTGAGCTTTCACCCCTCCCATAGTCTCATATGTTGCCTTGCCTATGGCTATTTTGAGCCATGACTCATTTTTTCCACAGAGCCCCTACTGCGGCGGGCATGGTACTAGATGCTGAAGTGACACCTGTGAAGACACTATGTAGATGTGTGTCACCCTCATGCAAAGTACAGATGCCTGACTGGGGACTGTGTCTGACTTGGAGAAGGGTGCATAAGGAACGGGCCTTTAATTCATCCTGGAATCCCAGTTCAGACACAGAGCATGGTACACATTCTTAGTACATACAGAGCACTTGGGAGGCTCTGGGATGGATATTCCACCCATCCTTCATCCATCCACCCAAGCCATATACCTATCCATCAATGTATCCATCATCCATCCATCCACTCATCCACCCACCTAACCAATCATCCACTACCCACCCATATACCTATCCATCAATCTACCCATCATCAACCTATCCATCCATCCATCCATCCATCCATCCATCCATCCATCCATCATCCACTCATTCATCCACTGACCCACCCACCCATTCATTCACTGATT
The DNA here is from genome assembly GCF_018350215.1 of Panthera leo. Classification (NCBI taxonomy): domain Eukaryota; kingdom Metazoa; phylum Chordata; class Mammalia; order Carnivora; family Felidae; genus Panthera; species Panthera leo. The sequence goes on from NC_056681.1 coordinate 2,177,418, forward strand.
CATTCATCCATGCATCATTCATCCAGCCACCACCCATCCATCCATCCATCATCCATCCATCCATCCATCCACCCAAGCCATATACCTATCCATTAATGTATCCATCATCCATCCATCCACCTATCCAACTCTCCACTACCACCCATATACCTATCCATCAATCTACCCATCATCAATCTATCCATCCATACATTCACTTATCCACCCATCCATCATCCACTCATTCATCCATTGACCCACCCAACCATCCATCCATCCATCCATCCATCCATCCATCCATCATCCAGCCAGCCACCACATATCCACCCACCCATCCATCCATTCACCCATCCATCCACCTGCCATGCATCCATCCATCCATCCACCCACTGTCCATCCATCCACCATCCACCCACCATCCATCCATCCACCCACCATCCATCCATCCATCCACACACCCACACACCGTCCATCATCCATCCATCATCCATTCACTAATCCATTAATCCATGTATTCATCCCTTCCTTAATTGAGTACTGACTGTGGGTCAGGATTTGATAAGTATACGTAATTCTTTAAGGGCAAGGACCACAGCTTAAACTTGGACCATCACAGGATTTTTAAGACTGGTCCATTTACTTCTGTCTAACCTTCCAGAGGCCCTTTGTTTGGTGGAGAGGGTCCCAGAGCTCAGTTGCTGTAAAACCCGCTTATAGGCCATTATCCTACTGACCCTCATCCCTTGTCCACTTTCTTTGTCCTCACTGGCACCCTGGGTCCACCTGTTGGGAGTGGCTGAGAAGTCCTGGGAATCCCGACAAGCCATGCAGTTTTGTTCTTCCTGAGTGGATCCAGCAGCCTCCAAGTACTAAAGCAACCGTTTCCTTGGATAAACGTTCCCCCACCTTCTAGCAACAGTGCCTTGTTGTGCAGGGAATCACCCCTCCCTCTCCTGGTCCATTTCCGTGGTGGGAGTAACGGCCTCACCATAGGTCCAAAAGAGGGCATGTGATCCTGGTCCAACCCCACTGCTACATGTTCACGGCCTGGGTCAGGGACGGACACACCGCTGAGGCTGAGTCAATGACAGTCATTCCCAATATTTTCTTGGAAACACAGAGGGAAGGAGAAAGTCTGTCTCTTTATGCTGAAAACTTCCATCCTGAGCTACAAAGACGGAGACCCGGAGGGCGGCAGCCAGCCTGGGTGGGAACCTGCGTCGGGACGGAGGTCACCAAGAGAGAAGCACCAGTGAACACACGTCTAGCCGTTCCTGCGGCCGGATCTGCCCGATGTTGCTGCGGGAGCCACACTGTTTTGCCGCGTGCAGTTGAGCAGCCCTGCCTCCCGCCCGCGCCGTGTTCCGGCCACGCGCTCCTATCGTTAGGTCCGTTCCTTCTAGAAAGGGTGTTGCTGCGGTGGGGTGGGCAGAGTCCCCCCGAGCCTTCCCACGCTGAGCGGCGCTGGCCTCTTGAGTGCACAAGCCTGGCTCAGGCCACTCTGCTCCCGCTGCTCAGGTGCACCGGTGGCCTTGCCGTAGTGGAGCCCGGAGCCCCTGTTCTGCAGCCAGAGCCGCGTCCTGCATGCATTCATACGCTTTATTTATACTAAGATGTCACAACCATCCTACAGCAGGCGCTGGTAAACACAGCTGCCAGAAATTATTTTCATTAAAGCCTTTTGTGGCTGAGGGGGAAGGAGAGAGGGAGAACACTCTTTGCCATGCAAAAGGAAGGCCATTTAATGGGAAAATGATCACTTTGGCTAGCAGCAGATTTGAATTCCGGCGAAGAGCTTTTCTCCGGGAACCTGAGGCACACGGGGTGACTTTCTGGTGGGGACTTGGGGCTTCTGCTCTGCACTTTCTCACTGCTCTTTGATTCCTCTGGGCTTGAGAAGAGGCGCTACAGCATAGGACACTCAAGTTCTACCCAATCTATGTCCCAGCCTCCTGCTAGAGCCCTCAGTGGCTCCCCAGTGGCCTTGGAGTCAAACCGAAGTCTGCACCACGGCCTCTAAGGCCGGCGGTGGCCTGTGGCTCAACCGTGATTCTTGCTGAATGTCTCCTGCCATGGTGCCACCGGCCCCTCAGTGTGGGGACACGCCAAGCCTTGTCCTTCACTGGCCTCTGCACTCGCTGCACCTTCCGCAAGAGCCACCAGCACGGCAGGGATCCACACCACCGGCTGACTCTCTGGCCTCCAGCCACACGTCCTGGGGATGCCTGTCCTAGGGCTATGGGGGGGGGGGGACTTGTCTGTGCTCCTTACCTTGTTGCCTGAGAACATGGGCTCCATGAGGCAGGGCCTGTGGCCGGTGCATAATTACCCCAGAACGAAGGAAGGGCCCGCCTGACGGTGTTGCCGGCTCTGGGGACCCGGGGGCGGCCCTGGACCTCGCAGGATAGGGCTCTTCCTGGAGCACCTACCCCAGCTTCCCAGCACGGCCTGCAGGGCAGGTGGGGGGAAGGGCTCATGCGCAGTGCCGATGGGTCCGGGGGGGCTGCCGGCAGAAGGGACCCAGGTGTGCCGGTGGGCGACCCACATTCTGATTATGTGTTTTCCTCGAAGCCTTTACTTTCTCTCTGGAAGAAACGGCAATCGCAGCAGGCAGTTAGGGAGGGAAAAGTGGTCTGTTGAGGGCCAGCTTGGCCCGGAGACCAGTATCCTGCCTGGGGTATCCTGCCAGTATCGAGCCAGTGGGAGCTTCTCCGAAGCCCCGGGTTTTAACTGGGGCAGTGACGCCTGCTTGACTGGGCCTCTCTGACCCCCGCTCTTCTCCCCGCTGTGGTGGGGAGACCGCACACGGCCTCGGGGGAGATTCCCCTGGACGCGGAGCCCTCAGTGTGCCGGCGGCCGGGGTACCCTGACATGATGCACATCACAGGACACGCGTGTGCCGGTGTGAGCCCGGCCCCGTGACAACCTCCAGGGCGGGGGTGCACGTTCCACATGGTGCCTCTGCTTCCAGAAGCCGAAGGCCCTCCCTGCCTCCCATGGCCACTTTCTGAGGATTGTGTACTTTTCTTTCCAGGCTAGCGTATCGTCCGCAGCTCCTGGGGCTTCCCGGGGCTGAACTCCACACGCCCGTACACACGTGTGCGCGGCTGTCTGTCGACACTGGGACAGACACGCACCTGCACGTCCACAGCCATTTGCACACTCGCACTGACAGCTGCTCTCCCTGCACACTCACACGCACGGCCCAGAAGTGAGGCTTCCCCAGGATGACAGCCAGCGCACAGCATCTTGAAGGACATGGGGCTTCCCCTCCCCCAGGGCTGGAGAACGTGAACACGGCAAGGACCCACCAGCCCAGGAACGCTGCTCTGGTCAGCACCTGTCTGGCACTAGAAGTTTCCCGTAAACCACCCGAGGCGATCAGCCGGCCGGTGCGCAAGGCAGAGGTGCTCCCGGTGCAGCCTCCAGAGAGCACACGGGGTGCATGGCAGCCCCCCCAGGCGGCGCCCCCCCTGCCCCCAGCCCTGCTCACCGCCGGGGCCTCCCTCCCGAGACACAGCTTCCTCCCACCGCCTTCCCACGCTCCTGCTCCTCACATGCCCTTTGAAGCACCTGCTTGGCCAGCAAACGTGTTCGGGACCCAGGGGGGTGAGGCCATGGGGCTGAGGGCAGGGGTGCGGGGACGTAGAGCCGGCCCAGAGTCTCGCGCGTCATCCCGACTGTGTTACCCCTGAGCCTGGGCACTTCAGGTGCTGTGGCGGCCACCCCTGCTCCATCGGAGCCGACGGGCATCTCGGCGGAAGTCACGGGACCACGGCTCGCACACCCCAAACGTGACAGGTTGTATGTCTGAGGACAGAAGAGTTCCTCGGGGCTCATGCGGCGAGGCCCCCCCCCCCCCCCCCCCCGCCGGGTGCGCTGGCTGCAGCCGCTGGTGCTCAGACAGTTGGCCCCCTCGGATGGATTCCAGGTCGGTCTGTAAAGTAGCCGCCAGCTCCCAGCCTCTGGTCCTCACCGGGGCACCGACTTCTGGGGACCGTGTGCCACCGCGACTGCCTTCTTTTTGGCCAAGGGCACCAAGAACAGCTTGGCTAGGAGGGCGGGAAGCTGGCCAGCCAGCCGAGGTTAGGAGAGGGCTCCTGGCTCCTGTCTGCACGGTTCGGGAAAAGGCGCCTGGTACGTAGGCCTGGCATCCACCTCGGACGGGCGGGCGCGGCTCCCAGACTAACAAGACTCCCCAGCCCTTCTGCCGTCTCAGCCTCCGCCCTGACTTGCGCGAACCGGCCTTGCAGGGTGCCACCTCAGTACGCGGCCGCCGGGGACCCCTCACTGCCGTGTTCTCTGCTCCCCGCCGTCGGCCGAGACCAAGTAGATGTTCAGACAGTCCAGGGGAGCGGGGCCGCGGTCCGCGTCGGGAGGACTGTGTAAACCTTGCCCGCGGCTGTCGCCAGGCTGTCGCACATCAGACACTCAAAGGTCAGGGATAAATGTGATGTTATGTGACCCAGGTGGACCATCGGAGAGCCCGGCTGCCCTCGGCCCCCCCCACACCTCATCAAAAACGAATACACAGGAAGCCGCCCGGGAGTGCCCGCTCGCTTCCTTACAACCGTGAGGAACTGTTTGCGGATCTTTCCAGACCCCCTCGGCCCTTGGAATGCACACTTCACGGGAGCATTTGTCACTCGGTGAGCAGACCCAAGAGGGATCCTGCATTGCAGAGGACGGGGAGGCAGAGCCTGGGGGAAGGGGCCCACCGTACGCGCGCCGGCCAACACGCAACGTGAAATCGCCCTGGGCCGCTTGCGGACAGGCTTGTCGTTCAGACTCAGACCTAAAGACCCAGGCTGGGTTTTGGTCGGTTTTCCTTTAGCATCATCTAGCCGATCACAGATCAGATAGGCGCGTGCGCCATTTGGGGAGTGAGCACTCCCGCTCGGGCCCGGCCAGAAACAGCTGCCGGATCACAGGCGGTGATGCTGGCACTTGCTGGGCTTGGAGTCCAAGCCCACCACAAGCCACTGGGACGGCTCCTGCCTTCTTCACGACGTGCGAGCAAGACATTGTCATCAGCTCCACAGAGCACATGCCCCTCGGGCGCTCACACGGGCTGATTCCAGCACTCGGACCCCGCCAGGACTACCCCGAATGCGTTCCACCCCCCGACAGACTTGGCGAACGGCCACCCCCCTACGTCGGCGGCGTCTCTGCCTGGCGGTCCCCATCTCTTAGCAACCAGAGATTTGTATTTACTCAACCCCAGACTGATGGGCTGGCAGAAATAATTTCAATTATTGGGCTTGTTTTCTGGGGAGGAGTTCCGTTCACATATGATGGCAACCGTTAATTTCAAGAAACTTCATTTGACTCACGCTGCTGTGGTCTTCCGACCGAGCGCTGAAACGATGAGTCTTAATTGTGGAATCCAATATCCAATGTTGCAACAACAAAGATTCTGAGTTCATGGGTGTCTGCTGATCTCCTGGAAGGCAGTGCCCCCTGGAATGAAGGGACAGGAACCCGGATGTGGAGCTGAAAGCCTGGCCCCCGAGCAGATACCTTGTGGATCTCATGGGAAGATCCGAGGGAGATGCCCTTTCCCATCCGTGCACCAGGGTTGATCTGGGCAGGTGTATTTCGGGGAGGGGTGTGCCAGTCAGATACAGGAAAAGCTGCTCTCTGGTTTCCTGCCTGGTGTGGCTTGGGGTTCAGCCACTCTCCACCTACACTCGCTGGCTTCCTGAATCACCTGGGCCTGGCCCTCTGCTCGTGCAGGCAGCTGCATGTTTAACAAGCTGGTTAGGGGAGACGCACAGACATGTGACATTCAGCCAGCACGGGGCGGCAGGTCAGCTCACCCTGTGGCTGTGGCCGGAGCTGTGGTCTCTGCCTCCCCGCTCCGTGCCCCGGCCTGGTGGACCCCTGGCCGCTCTCATCCTGCTTTTGACTCATCCAACAGGAATAAACACCTGGGATCAAGTCAATGGCCCAAGTGCCTGCTGGATCAAGAGGCAAGAGGAACACAGCTCCGGGAGGGAAGGCAGACAGATGAGGGTCCTTCCTGGGCCCTGCTCTCCCTAACGTGCGTCTGTGCGGGGAAGGCACCTCCATCGGGCAGAGGTCCCATGCTGTGAGGCTGGGAGAAACCACTGCTCGGGCTCCGCACGGGCCCCTGCCGGCTCCCCGTCATCCGTGCCAGTTCACCAGGTGGGCACCACACCAGCACTCTGTGTCCACTGTCCCGCCTTGTCTCGTGCATGGTGCGCCCCTGTGGTCTGTGCTCTGATAGGCCCGGTTCGCAGGTGAGGGCTGGCGATGCAGGGGGGCAGGGGCTTCCTGAGTCAGCAGTCACCCGGCAGAGCCCGGTCCTGGCTGTTAGGTCGGGAGGGGCCCCAAGGAGTCAAGGGGGAGCGTGTAGGGCTAAATTGCAAACTGGAGGCTCCAGGCGAGTGGGACTGGCCTCTCGGAAAAGGGGCTGGAGGGGAGGTCAGGGCCCCGTGGGCGGGGGGTGGGACCGCGGTTTCTGGGCCTCCCTGGCATCAGTACCCCACTTTCCTGAGGCGGCGTCCTCCTGCCCTGGCCTTGGTGGAGGCGACACGGACCAGCCGGGCACAGGAAAGGGACAGTGTGTGGTCAGCAGTGAGGCAGGAGGGGGCGGGAGGGCCCAGGGTGGGAGTGATGTGTTTGCTCCTGGGTTCAGTGGCATACCAGCGCCCAGACGCTCAGCCGGGAGGGGTCCTCGCCTGACCCGACCCCCCCCCCCACCCCGCCCCGGGCCGTCAGCACGTCCTTCAAGCCTCACCATCTCCAGAGACACCAGCTTCGTCCAGGCCACCGTCGCCTCCGGCCTGGACGAAGGCCAGTCTCCCTGTTGGTCTCCCGGGGCGGCCAGGACAGCTCCCGACAAACATAGGCCTGGCTGGGCACCAGACGCTTCCCCATTTGCGACACGTCCCCATAGTGACAGTTGGTCTGAGCCTCGTCTGCCTCTTCGGGCCGCACGTCCCCCGTTGTCCGGAGCCGGCCCTCCGGCTGGCCCGGTGGCCCCGCCGCTCGGGGTCTTAGTTCCCACGTGGCTCCTTCGTTAACTTTCGGTGCAATGTCACCTCCTTGGAGAGGCTGCCTCTGACCCCTGCGCCGGGAACCTCATTCCCCCCACGAGTTCACTCACTGTGTGTGCTGTCGTGCCCTCCCTGGAGACACAGCCGGCCACGCGGCATTCACCCGTGCCTCATGGATGGAGGGTGGCATCCAGCGTCCCTTTGTCCCGAGTACACACTTCAGTAGCGAACCCGCCGTGTGTCTGTGGCGTCTGTGCTGGCCTGTAGCAGTCAGTGTCACGTGAGCACGATTGGGGACAGGCTTCAACCGCAGGCTGGCTGGTGGCAGGCTTCCTGGAGGAGGAGGAGGATGGCAGGGCCCTGAAGGATGAGCAGAACCCCCAGACAGGTGGGTGTTTCTGGCTGAACACGGGAGGCGGAGAGGAGGCCTGAGGGGCTGCATGAGCATGTGATCCGGGGTGGCCACTGGAGAAAGCTGACACGCCTGAATCACAACACTGTCCCCCTCCCTCCACACAGTTACGTGGTGGATGAACGGATGTTCTGCACAGGGAACGGCACCCCGTTCCCCCCCTGGTGCCCCCGCTAGGCCAGCCCCGGCCTGACTGTGCTCCCCTCCCTGTTGACCCTCCCCCAGGCCCCTCCGCGTGTGCATCTCTGTGTCACTTCACTGCGCTGGCTTCTGTCCCCAAGTCTTTGTGCAGCCCCAGCCCCAGTCGTCGGCCTCTCTTCCGAGCGTGAGGCCCACACTCGATGCTACGAACGTGGGCGACAGATTGTTTCATAATTAATTGAACAGCACAGCCTGGACGTTTTCAATCACCTGCTGACAACAGTTACTTTGTGCGGCTCCAGGACGCCGGCAGTGAGCTCCGGAAGGTTCCAGCGCACGCCTTAACCACCTGTCATTTCCACGTGCTCTAAACATGCAATTTGAATCAGGTCTGATTTGGAAGAACCGTTTCCACAGCTTCCCTAAAGGTGAGTGATGACAGTCGTAGGGTGGAAAGCAGCAGTTAGGTTGGCAGACGCACAGCGTGACGCCTGCCCGTGTGACCTCCTCCCACGGACGGCATGTGGCACGGACGCCTGGGGCCGGAGAGTGCCCGTCACCCGTCCCGGGGCCGAGAGAGACTCACTAGGACGTGGTCCGCCTGACCCAGCAGGAGCCCCGCCTCCGTACTTTCCCGATGGCCCACAGAAACAGGGGTGGCCACAGAAGTTTCTGGAAGGGTTTCCTGACCCCTCAGACGGCTCAGCTTTTTCTGCGGCCCTCAGCACTTCACCGTGCCAACACATCCAATGCCACCTGGGTGCTATTTTTCTTTAAACTGACCCACTTTATTATTGTCTACGCATATAGACACGTGACCCATGTGCGGACACACGTGTCTATACACGTGTGCATGTTTACACATCTGTGCACCCCCCCACACACCCCTTTCCGTCACTTCCCCCCTTTCCACACCCCCCCTTTCCATCACTTCCTTAAATCTCCCTCAGGTGGAAAACCAGTCTCATCACTTGCTATGAAAAACAGGCCATTTTAGAAAGAAGAGAATGTCATACTGTTCTGGCCAGAGGGGCTCGGAGGCAGGGCGGCGTGACGGTCACACACAGCAGCTCCGGGGACAGACGGCCTGGCTGAAATTCCACTCTGGAGATCTGCTGCTGTGTGACCTTGTGCAAGTTACTTAACCTGTCTGAGTCTTGGTTTCGTCGTCTGTAATGAAAAAAAAACCCCCCGGGTCATCGAGTCCTGCAAATACATGGGTTTGTCCCCAAAGGACAGACAGTAAGGACATAAAAGTGTTGCTGATTATTTGAACTGCCCCCCCCCCCCCCCCCATCATCTCCGGGCTGGAGCTCTGTGCCCGAGGCCGTCTTGAGAGGCGTCACGGGCATGTTTGTCAACAGCTGGCATTTTCTCCTTGAGGTTGTCAGAACAGGCAGGAGAGCCTTAAACAGAAAGCATTTTCTTCCCGGCGTGATTTGGCTTTTTCATGCAGTGTCCCTGTGCTGCTGTGCGCCCCGGAGTCCCCTCGGGTCCTTGTCCCTCCCCCTTCCCGCCCCTCACTGGGGGGCCATCTGCCTGGAGCCTGAGGGCCGTGAGCTTCCTCGTGGGTCGGGGGAGGGGGGGTTCCAGAACTTCTGCCATTCTTGGAGCGCCTAGCAGTCAGCGCTCCCTGGACAGGGGCGGGCGGGGAAAGGCCCCTGCGCCTTGCCTTCCAGGCCCTGGTGCAGACGTGGGAGCCCGCAAATGGGGTTCTGCCTCCAGATGGTAATTCTCGCAGGGGCTGGAGCTCCAGCTTCAGGAGCCCCTGTGCGATGTCACACGAAACGAAAGCCCAACGGGGTGGCTGGTGCAGGTGGGAGGTTCCACGACCTCGCCGTCGTCGGGTATTGTTCCCTGGGAGCCCGGGCACTCGGTCTACCCAGAGGGAGGGGACCCTTTGCCCCAGCCTGGGGACCAAGGCTGCCAGGCCAAAAGGCCAGGATACAAAGACAGCTCAAGACTTAAGTTTTTTTTTTTTTTTTTGTTTAAGGTCTGTGACGGCTGCTTTTCATGCCTGAGTCCGGGGACCCCGCGGCAGAGTACGCGGAAGGAAACAAATTAAAACGGCTCGAACCGAGCAGGCGTCTCCTGAATGAAACATCAAAGCCAGCCCCGGGCGGGAGGCGGGTGCTGTTTTATTTATGGTGAGGCCCTATTTACAGACTCTGAGAACTTCCTCAGGCCGTGGGCGTCCTCTCTGCGCGTGCACCCGCCGTGCCCTGCACCGAGCCCTCCGGTGTCTCCACACCGGCAGAGGGTGGATGTAGCCGCCCCTCCCTGGACCTGCTCAAGCCCCCGTTGGATGGGCAGTCACCGCAGCGGCAGACTTGGGAGGGGGGTGAGACGGGAATGCTGAGCACCTCTAAGTACTTGGACATGCCTGGGTACTAAGCACCGAGCACCCTAGCGAAGGACATAGGCACCCTTAAGTACTAAGTACTGAGCACCTATGCTAGTACTCAAGCACCCTAAGTACTAAGAACCACACACCTCTTCTCAGTACTCAGGCACCTCGAAGTGCCAAGTACAGATGGTCCCTGACCTACGATGGTTCAACTTACGATTTTTTGACTTTACGATGGTGCAAAAGCCATGTGCATTCAGTAGAAACTACTCTGAAGTTTGACTTTGGATCTTTTTGCGGGTCAGTGCCATGCGATCTGATGGTTTCTCATGACGCCAGGCAGCGCCAGCTCCCAGTCAGCCACGTGACCAGGAGGGGGAGCGGCCACCAGGGTACCTATGACCACCCTGCACCCAGACATCCCGTCTGCTTCTCACTCCAGGACGGTATTCAGTACGCTACACAGTCAGCACTTTATTATAACGCAGGCCTCGTGCGAGAGGGTCCTGCCCAGCCATGGGCTCAGCTCACACGAGTGTTCTTGCACGGGGAAGGCAGGCAGGGCTGAGCTCTGACGTGCGGGAGGCCAGGCGTATGCCTGCACTTTCGACTGGACGATGTTTTCCACTTAGGACGGGTTTATCAGGACATCTCCCCATCGTGAGTCCGGGAAGATCTGTGCCAAGCATCTCTGCCTCATGTCGGGCTCGAGCCTCGAGCCTCATGTCGGGCTCTGTGCTGCCAGCTCAGAGCTTGGAGCCTGCTTCGGCTTCTGTGTGTCTCTCTCTGCCCCTCCCCCACTCACGCTCTGTCTGTCTCTCAAAAATGAATAAATGTCAAAAAAAAATTAAGGAAAGACTCTGTCTCTCTCAAATAAATAAACTTAAAAAAATAAATTGGAAATTGATTTGGGGGCACATGTGGGACCACACTCCGTGATGTAGATGGTGCCACCCTGGTCCTTCTCTCCAGCTATTGAAAGAGAATTTCTTCCTAGACCCAACTCTAACATTCATGAAGGTATCACAGCACATCAGAAGCCAAGGTGATGTAAGGTCCCATGAAAGTGCGTCCTTTTGTCCCAAAACAGAACTTGGCTTTGTGTGGCGAATCTTTTTCTCCCTCTGGTTTGTGGGGCATGACGGTGTCCTCGCTCCCACACACCGAACGGAAAACACGAGGCTTGTGAAGTCAGGCGTTCCTGCCCAGCTGCCTTGGCCCCCCAGAGGTGGCTCCCTGACCCCTGGGCCAGCCTGGACCCGGCCACCGAACCCTGGCTGTCCCTCTCCTCGGCTCCCCCCCAGCCCCGTCTTCTCTTTGGCAGCGGTCTCATAAAAAACACTCTCAGAGTTTTTAGAACTCACCTTCAGATTTTAGGAATCTGCTCTCAGGCAGTCTGAGGAGGACAGGACGGGGGGCCTACCAGGGCACTCACTGGTCTGGAGCGGGGTCACGAGGTCTTCCGGGCCCCGCACAGGGGCCTCCTGTGGTTGCCGCTGGCGAAAATCCAGGGGTTTTGTGAGACCCCTGATTCTTAAATGTTGGCGACTAGTTAAAAAAACCAACTTTTCCAGGCAATCAAGAGTTACTGGTTGCTATTAATATTTTAAACAAAGTTTTCTCTTAAATCAGTCAAAACTGAGAACAGTCAGGGACTTTATTTGACCTTCATCGGTTCCTTCTCTGATCCGAGTCTCCGACCTACAAACCCTCCTCCTTTGCCGTGAAGAACTCGCCAGGCAGGCCTACCGCTGACAGGTTCTCCGGTTTTGTTCGAGAAAGTCTTCAATTTTCTTCACTCTCCAAGGATCCTTGTGCTGGATACAGAATGCCGGGGGTGGATTTCTCTTTCAAACCTCCAGTGCTGGCCCGGTTCCTGAGGGGATGGCCACTGTGGCTCTCACCCCGTGCCTCTGTCCGGAAGGTGCAGACTTTCTCTCTACGGCTCTTCTGTCGCTCCTGATTCCTGTCCCAGGGGCCCCGTCGGCCCCTTCCTGGCTCGGCAGGTCCCACCCTGGGGGGCCACCCTGTCCCCGGGACTCTGCACGTGGAACCAGGACTCCAAGTGCCGTGCCGGAAGCTTCCGCGTGTTACCGTGCTCACCCTTCACTTGGCAAAGAGAGTCACACGCTCGTCCTCGAGGCAACGCCAAGGCCGGCCGCAGCCCCTGGGAACTTGTCACATGTGACACCCGCAGACTCAGAGGCCCGGGCGCGGGTGGGCGGGTGTCTCTCCCCTCGGCATGCCTGGAGATCACACGGGGCGAGCCACAGATGGGCACATCGGCACGATCTTTATAGCATTCGGGGCTCCCACCAGCACGGATTTCACACTATTGGTTTTTGGTCTGTCTCAAATCCCACTTGGCGCCCCGTTTCACTACGAGGTGAATGCTGTGTTTACATTATTGAGTGTTCTGCAAATATCTTCATTTTGAGACGCTCTCTCTGATCAATGTTCCTCAGCAAAACCCAGAGCGTCAAGTAACCAGCCCGAGACGAGGTGGAGAAATCTTCCTGTGGTTCCCTCCCAGGAGTGGCTTCTGTTTCCTGTTTTCTGTGACCTTGAACAAGTCACAGAGTCCCTGCCCTGCGTGTTCCTAATCTGGGGACCTGGAAACCACCTCAACCTGCACCTGGTCACAGGTGCTTGAGAGGAGCTTTTTGATAAATAAGAAGAAAGGTCCTAAAACGGTAGTGTGAGACAGGCACTCACGAGCCACTTAAAAACGGTCTCGTGGGTGTGTGTTTATAGCCCCAACCCCCAGAAGCCACTGAAACGCACCCACGGGAAGTGCGCCCATGGGGAACTTCCTTCTCATGGCTCAGGGCCTGCACAGGCACCGGCCTCGCGTTGGCAGTGCTGAGGTTGCGTTCACACATCAAACACTCACACGGTCCGAGACAGAGACCGGAGGCCCTCCAGTCGGAGGCACGGACGCTCTCCCTACTCAGTCTGCTCGGATCCCCACGGACAACTCGCAGGTGAGACACGGGCCCTGTCATCAGATCCACGCAGACGCAGTCAGGTCCTGCTCGGGCCCGAGAATGTTCTAGGTGCTGGGGACGTGTCCCTGGCGGCCTCAGCCACGGGCTCAGGAGAGGGGCTGTGGGCTCCCAAAGCCCTTGGAGGTCCAGGCTGGACAAACATACCAGCACATAGGCCCAGCGCATGTGAGAGGAACCCGCTCCCCGAGCCTGCCCATCACCCGTGTTCGGCCTGGGGGTGACACCAGCAAGTTCTTCCTTCATCCACCTGCTCTCTCCCAACCTCCCAGACTCGTGTTCTCCGCGGCAGGGCTGAGCTCTGAGGGCTCACTCCTCCGGGCTGTCCGCCTTCCCATCTTCTGTGACTGCCCATGAGGGCTGAAGCCTCGCCCTCGTCTCTCCACGCTTCCACAGCAGGGTCACCTCGAGGCTACGTCTTGCCATCCTCAATGCCTGGTGGCTCTTCACCAGCCGACGGCATTCACCTGGGCAGTGCCGCGTACCCACTGTGTGCCGGGACTGAACCCGAGGCTGAACCCACTGTGCATCGAGACTGAGGCCGCGTACCCACTGTGCGCCAGGACTGAGCCCGTGTACCTGCTGTGTGCTGGGACTGAGCCAGCGTACCCACTGTGTGCCGGGACTGAACCCGAGGCTGAACCCCCTGTGCGTCGAGACTGAGGCCGCATACCCACTGTGCGCCGGGACTGAGTCCATGTACCTGCTGTGTGCTGGGACTGAGCCAGTGTACCCACTATGTGCTGGGACTGGACCCGAGACTGAACCCACTGTGCATCGAGACTGAGGCCACGTACCCACTGTGCGCCAGGACTGAGCCCGTGTACCTGTTTTGCTGGGACTGAACTGGGGTGTGGGCCCCAGGGACCCGGGCTCCCTGTCGGGCGAGGCGCTCCAGTGTCTAGGACGAAGGTTGGTGTGTGAACGAGTGAGTGCACGAGTGAATGAGCACACGTGACCTGCCTTCGGAGCCGACGCGCTAGTGGAAAGGCCGTGATCTGCTTGGCTAGGGCGTTCCCATCTGCCAAAGCTGGGCCAGCGGGACGTGGCCTCCTCCCCAGAGAGGGGGACGAGCCCCTGGTCAGAGGAGCCGGGCAGGGCCTGGAACAGCGGCCGTGTCTCTGAACTGGATCCCATCTGCCATTTCATCCTCCAAAAGGCCAGACAAAAGAGGTGTGGGTGCGTGCATGCTTTTAAAACCGGTCACACGTATACATTTCTTCTGCTAGGGAAGTAACGTATCTATTAAGAAATGAAGGGCACATCCAGCTGTAAAGCAGACCAACCCCAGGAAGGAGCCTCAGGCGTATTTTCACATTTGCTTCCAACCCTTCCTCTGCGTTCATACACACGTAAGAACCTGCACGGGTCCGTATGCACACGGTTTCAACCAACTACAAATACAATATATGGAATAAAAGTGACAGTCCCTCCTGGTGTCCCTGTCCCCTGCCTCCCCCCCCCCCCCCAACCGCCATCTTTCCCAAGGAGGCGGGGGGCGTATCTCTACACGGACCACGGCTGGGACGGCCCCCGTGGCGTGACCACCACTCTGCACATCCAGAGCCCCGTCCTCCGTGTGATGACCCCTCTTCTCAAGGTTCACCAAATGGTGAGATTGTGTTCCCCCAAACCGCACATACTGCTTTTAGTCTAACCCAATTTCACACCATTTCACGGCATTTCACTCTTCTGTAAACATTTTCAGTGTTATTAATGCCAAATGAACCGAGAAATGGATTAAGACACATCCAGGGGCAGCTGGGTGGCTCAGTCGGTTAAGCGTCCGACTTCGGCTCAGGTCATGATCTCACAGCTCGTGAGTTCGAGCCCCACGTCGGGCTCTGTGCTGACAGCTTGGAGCCTGGAGCCTGTTCGGATTCTGTGCCTCCCTCTCTCTCTACCCCTCCCCTGCTTGCACTCTCTCTCTCTAAAAAAAATGAACATTAAAAAAAAAATTAAAAAAAAAACCAGAAATGGAGTGGAGAGCCTGGGTGGCTCAGTCGGTTAAGCATCAGAGTTCGGCTCAGGTCGTTCATGGGTTCGAGCCCCATGTCGGGCTCTGTGCTGACAGCTCAGAGTCTGGAGCCTGCTTCCGATTCTGTGTCTCCCTCTCTCTCTGTGCCCTGCCTCCTCCCCTCATCCCCCTGCTCACATGCTCTCTCTCTCTCTCTCAAAATAATAAACATGAATAAAATTAAAAAATTTTAAAAAGACCCATCCAATAAATAAAATGAAATAAATTATAAAACTCAAAGTGAAAACATAAAACAATATTGCATATGGCTGTTTTGTTAAAAATTTACAGTTTCCCATACAATGTAAATACACAACTAATGAACAATTAAAGTTTCTTTTAAATTCTTGACACTTTCTCTGGCATAATTATAGGAAACAGAATTTTTTTTCCCAAATGAAAAATCACCCCACGAATTAATGTCCCAAGCATTACCCTGGGGGCCACAATCAGGTAAAACTGTATTTCAAGGTTTTATGAATTTGAATGGATTTTGGATTTTTCCCAAATGCTAATGGTGGGGAAGCATATAGCGAACGTTTTTCTGAAGGATAATACAGCAGTATTTAATAAAAGCAGTACAGGTGACCCCCCACCCCATCATGACCTGATAACTCTGTTGTTTTACAGCGTATCCTAAGTAGTAAGCGAATGCAAAAATGATGGAGCGTGCTCATTACCATGCGGTTTATAACTTTGAAAATCGGAAGTGACCCAAACATCAGTCGTAAGTGCTGCTTAAATCACGGTTTCCCCATAATTGTGGAGTTACTCACTTAAAATGATGTAATTTACAACAGGGAGGGACGTGCGTGGTTTTGTAAGTAACCAGGCACCCTGCCCTTGACTGAGGGCAGCACAATCCCGCTGTGGTGAACGAGTCCGTCCACCGTGTGCACAGGTATGAACAGGAGCGTGCACGGCGGGACCGTGTGAACTAGCATGGAATTCTGTGCGGATACTGCGGTTATGGAGTTTGCTTTTCTGCATTTTGTACTGTTTTCTACCACGAAGGTGTATTGTGTACCTCGAAAAGGTTGAAGAGATGTGACGTCGATTCGAACCCCGTCCTGTCCAGCCCGCTTTCCCTCCTTCCCATGACTACAGCTCTGGTCCCGGGCAGGGACGTCCTCGAAGGGCGTCCAGGAGGACCAGCGGCTGTCTCTGCCCCCCAGAGCCCACCGCTCCTCCTTATGAGGGGTGTCCTCTCTCCGCACGGCGTCCTCTAGGCAGCAGGAGCTGCCTAGAGCTTCGGTAGAGCTGTCGTGCTAGCCGTGCATAGAAACCAGTATGAGGACCCTTTAAGAACATCATCATGTGGACAACCTACGTGTGGATGTGTTCGTTAAAACCCTTGCCGATGTCTGAATGAAATGCATTTCACGCCAGTGAGGGAGGCTTAGCTAATTGTTAGGTCTCGGAAAAACTAACAAAGTACTACCGATTTCTGGATTAGCAGCACTGAAGACCTGTAATTATTATTACCGTTGAGTATGGAAATAAATCACTTAAAATACAGTACAAATACACCATATAAGTGCTCATATGTTGATGCTAAAAGATAGTTTTCCTAAAGGTGAGAACTTGTCTTATTCAAAACTATATCCTGTTGCTTAGTACAGAGCCTGACGTACGGTAGACGCTCGGTAAGTATTTTTGGGGGGTGAAAAGATGACATTTAATCATAGATAAGAAACACAGCATTCATTCGGCAAGTGTATATTGTATACATTGGCCGCTGAGTGTGTGCAAGGTGTCCTGGTGAGCGTTAGGAATTCAGCTTGAGCCAAACAGTCCCTATCTTCGTGTGGTGCACACTCTCCTGGGGAAATTCGTCTTGAATAAGTGTATAATTACAGAACAGGAAAGGGCATGGAGAGAGAAGGACCAGGCTGCAAGAGAATAATGGATGTGGGGGGGTCTCATCCCCACTGAGTGATGGGGCAAGGCTCTCAGAGGAGGTGAGCTCCCCAAAGGTAGGAGAGGACCTTTCCAGGTGAGGGACAGTGGCACTCGAGCAGCAAGGAGCTCTAGACTCTGAGGCTGGAGAGCACATGGCCCAGGGACACCAGGGAAGGTCTCCTGAGGCCCAGACGCGGGGCCCCAGTGGGAACATAGCCCCAGGCGCAGAGGTCAGCAGCTGCCTGCTGACAGGGGGTTTCGGGGCCACGCCGAAGAGTTCTGATCTTGCTACATGTGGCCTGTGATGGGTTCTAAGCAAAGCAGCAGCATGATCTAATTTTTGAGCAACCCAAGAGGACAGTGCTGGGGGGACCACTTCCTCTGGAACTAGTGGCCCCAAAGACCTGTGGCCGTTACTACCTTGAGTCTGGAGACAAACCCTGGGACTCTGCTGCCCCAGCACAGACAAGGAAGGAAACCGTCCCCCGCGGAGAGCTTCATGGGTGCAACTCAAAGAGCTTCCCCCGGATGCTGTGTGCCCTCCCTCAGCCCCACCGGCCGTCGCTCAGCATGTGGGGGATGAGGCCACCAAGCCAAGGTCCTCAGTCATCCAGGTGTCAAGGCTCCAGACGTAACAACAAGCGAGTCCAAAGCCAAGGGTGTGTCCAGGGAACAAGGGATCACAGCGGCTGCTTACGGCCTGCGTGCCTTCCCCGTAAACAAATCACAGACCCAGGTGCTTCCTTCGAGTGACCCTACGTGTCGTTTCCAGATATCCAGTCTCCCCGCATCGACAGCGAGGCCCCCGTTCAGAGGCGCTGGCGGGAGCTGAAGCCCGAGCCCTTCCTGGCAGGTGCCAAGCCGGCACGTCGCCTCTGCCGGCAGGAAGCAAAGCTTTGTCATGAATGCCGAACTCCCTGGTTCCTGGTTCCACTGCCGCAGAAAGTGTCAGCTCTTCACCTCCAAGAGAGGTTTTGTGACAACTTACACACTGGGACCCGGATGTACAACTTCTAGAATCTCAAAAATGAGTTCAATGAAGCGGCATGTGGGAGGAAGATTTTTACACAAGAAGTTAGAAAGGGAGCCAAAAATACAGAATGAAGTCTAGGCTGCACACCTCGCCTACAGGGCCGCGTCTCGGCCTCACCTCCCACCCACCCCTGACCTTGGGCTCCGGCCGCGAGACGGAACGGCCAGTGCAACAGGTGAGCGCACATGTCCCGTGGACTCTGCCAACAGCCAGTCTCGGGGACAGAAGGCTGCAGGTCCCAACGGCAGACAGACGCGTGTGAGCAGGGGGGCTACCTGGGGCGGGACCAGCCACGTCTGTGACTCTGGTTACAATGGGGCCGTCCTGGGGGGGAGGCGGGTTCCACACCCCAGTGTGAGCTCCTTCCGGGAAGACCCCTGAGTGGTAACACAGTGAACAGCAAATACGGGTCCGGCAATTACGGGGCAGGCAGGATGCAAGCACTTCGCACGTGAACTCGCCGGCCCTTCCCAACTCGTACGATCCCTCTTTGACACAGGTAGGAGCTGAGACACCGGTGCTGTGACCTTGGACCCTGGGAGCGTGGCCCGTAGCTACCTTTGTACAGGTGCTACAGGGGCCCTGCCCCTGGTTCCCTAGTTGTAAAGGGAAAACGAGATACTCGCCCGAAGGGAGACTAAAGAAGGACCGGAAAACGTGAGCTTCTAGCAGCCCCCACGACACCCCCGCCTGGTGGGCGTCACCCTGTCTCTACCCTACAGACCAGGGAGCAGAGCGTCAGTGCTGGGATTCGAATGCAGGTCCGCCAGCCCGGGGGCCCGGGTCCTCAGGTTAGTGCCACATCGTGTCTGCAGAGGAGGGTCCTGTTATCACAGTGCCACCAGAGCAGGCTGTGACAATGCAGAGCGGTGGGCAGCCTGCTGACCCTGCTCCTCCCGCCCAGCGCCCATGGTTGGGGGGGGGGGCGGCACCTCCGTTCTGAAAGCCCACTCCTGCTCCCACACTGTCAGAAAGACCCAGATAATGAACAAGCACGTGGAACGTATCATCTCCCCTCTGTGCCACGTGAGCTGCTCAGCTAACAGGTGGTGTGGAGGTGGCCGGCGTTTCCCGTCCTCGTGTCCTCAGAAGGGATTACGGCGTCGGCTGGAGCCTGCAGAGCCTCGGCCGCCGTGAACGCAGGCTAATCGGGGTGCTTGTCCTCTGTACCCCGGTGGCCATCAACAGGCTTCCTGCTGGCCGACCTGTGTCCCTCCCGTGCACGCCCAGCAGGTGGCAGGGCCAGCACCCTCTGCGGGGGAGCTCGAGCGAAGCCCAGTGGGCGGTGCGGCCGAGGCAGTGACGGGGACATGTCCGGTTGCCCGTTTAGCGGTGCACCAGGGCACTCGCCGCGGTTCTGGCCATGTGGCTGAGGTGTGCTGAGCGAAAGCCTCTCCAGGAACAACAGGCTGGGGGCGGGGGGGGGGCACTGGTGGCAGATTCCCCATGAAGCCCCGAGCGATGCCCGGTGCTGTGTGCGTGTGCGTGTGGATGTCCGCACACACAGATGTGTGTGCACGGGTGTGCGTGTGCACGGGTTAGATGCCTCCACTCTGTCCCGTTGAGGTAAGCAGACGGAGTGTGCCCTTCTGGCATGTGACAGTTTATTCACTTAGCAAATCACCCCTCGCACTTGACTTTTCACAGTACCGGATGAGTCATGTTTTCGGAGCCCTTGCTCTGCTGACACAGTGGATTTGGAATAAATATCTTGTGCTGGAGAAGGGAAGCTGTATTAGGGCTCAGCACAAGGACGGGGGTCGGCTGGGTGACCAAGGTGCCACTTGAAGCCAAGGGCACTACCAGGGCTGCTCTGGTGGCTCAGGATCTCGTCGCGTGTGGAATCGAACCCTGGCCCTGCACCCCAAGGCTGAGCTGGACCAGCAGGGAGTTTATCGGGGCCCCTGCTTACAGGGGCGACACCCTGTAAGGGGGGACATATACCGGGGCTCTGCCAGAACTGGATGAAGCCCCTCCCTCCCCACCCACCCCAGGGGACAGCAAGGGCAGGCTGGGCCGCAGCTGGAGTGTCATCCGCTGTCCCTCTCAGCCTCTCCGTGCCCAGTTTTGCATCGTCGCCTAGATCAACAGGACGCTGCGGGAACTCATGGGAGGTCACAGCACGTGGGAGTCCTCATTTCCCAGGTTCCTCCAGTCACACCCGCAGTTTTGAGCCGGCATGAGTTAATACGCATTCCAGCGATTCAGAATCAGAGAACGTTCTAGCATCATGTGTAAGGCTGGATATGCCTTGAAATCTGTAGAAACGCATTTCTTCCTTAATTTAATTCACGGCCCTTGGCGGAAGCGCTGCTGCAGAGTTTTATGATGCTCTGGGCCTTGGCGAATCCAGGGAGACCTGCCCGGGGACAGGCGGCGGCTGCCTCCCCCACCTTGGTGGGGCGGAGTAGGGAGGGGCCTCGCAGAGTGGGGACACTGAGGCTGGGCACACGCCTGCCGCCCTTGCCTGTGTGCACGTAGCGAGTGAACGGGCTCAGACGCCACCCCATTCCTCCGCTAGCCCCACGGCGAGACGCGGACAGACTGGGCGACTCTGCCTGCGGGCACAGCCGGGTGAGCTCAGGGGGGCCTGGTGCCCACGCCTGCACCCGTGAAGCACAGCCCGGCCCGCCGCATGGTGGCCTCACGGGATGGCCCGGCCATGGCGTGCAGACGCCTGACCAGGGCCCCACACGGGATGCTGAGTCCCTGCAGGCTGGCTGGACACACACACCCGGAGGGCCCTGTGGCCCGGGGACCCGAACGACCAGGGGGTTCAATCCCATCCGGGGCCAGGTGGGGGTGCAGCAGCGTGAGGACGACCCTGCCTTGGGTGACAGTTTCTCGAATGAGCCGACTTCTCAGCGCAAACACTGCAAGTGTGCTGGGCCCTCTGGGGTCCTGAAAAGGAAGAAGATACAATGTGACCCGCCCAGGGGCGACGACACGGCCGCGGGAGGAGGTCCCGGCGCAGGGAAGGCCTGCCGTAGAACAGAGCTCCTCTGCCCAGCCTTGCCAGGACGGCCAAGCCGGCCTGGCAGCATTGCTTGAGAGGGGGAAAGAGGTACCCGTGCCATAAATACCAACCAGAAAGCACCAGTCACAAAATGGAAAAAAGCCAGAAATCCCCCCACAGCCACGGGTGGCGGGTTCCAGTGGGGCTCTGCCCTTCCCTGCCCCCGCGTCAAGCCGCGTCCTTCTCAGGCGTCCCTTCTGATCCCGAAGAAGTCCCTGACCCCATGCAGGGCCTTGGACACAGAGAAGAGGCAGGCCTCCTGTTATGGCCTGTGCCCCGGGCATTTCTCTGGTCCTGACATCGCACCCGGGGCAAGAGGAGGGGCCTGGACCGCGGGTGCAGAGCTAGGACAGCCACGGGTGGGGGTTGGTCACCAACAACCTTCCTGTGGACACGGAGACACAGCCCAGACAGGCTGCTGACTGCTCTGCCCGGCACCCAGCCTGGACGGTCACTTGCGTCCCCCACGTCAGAGCTGAGCCTCACAGCCCTAAGGGGTTGTTGGTAGAAAGGGACCGAGAGTCACCCAGACATAGACCAACAGCGTAGCGCAAACTCCCACGTCGCTTCGAACATTAATCAGCGCCTCATGTTTAATTAATCTTTGCTGAGTTTGCTGAGTGATGAAACTAGAATTTTCCATCGGCAGGAACAACACGTATGTATTCAGGGCCCTTCTATCATTCTCTGCCAGAGAATTTCTGCCAACTCTTAAAGATCCATCTCCAATCTCCCCCTCTCTTTAATTTTTTTAAGTTTTATTTTAGACAGAGAGAGAGAGGGTGGGAGAGAAAAGCAGAGGAAGAGAGAGAATCTTTAAAAAAAAAATTTTTTTTAATGTTTGTTTATTTTTGAGACAGAGAGAGACAGAACATGAACGGGGGGAGGGTCAGAGAGAGGGAGACACAGAATCCGAAACAGGCTCCAGGCTCTGAGCTGTCAGCACAGAGCCCGACGCGGGGCTTGAACTCAGGAACTGCGAGATCGTGACCTGAGCCGAAGTCGGCCGCTTAACCGACGGAGCCACCCAGGCGCCCCGAGAGAGAGAATCGTAAGTAGGTCCCACAGTCAGCGTGGAGCCTGACTCAGGGCTCGGTCCCAAGACTTGAGCTGAAATCCAGAGTTGGACGCTCAACCGACTGAGCCACCCAGGTGCCCCATCCAATGCCACCCACCCCCACTTTTTTTTTATGTTTATTTTTGAGAGAGACAGACCCTGAGTGGGTACGGGCAGAGAGAGAGGGAGACACAGAATCCGAAGCAGGCTCCAGGCTGAGCTGTCAGCACAGAGCCCGACGCGGGGCTCAAACTCACGAACCGTGATATCATGACCTGAGCCGAAGTCGGATGCTTAACCGACTGAGCCCCCCAGGCACCCCAAACCCTCCCACTCTCGATGCCTTTCGCCTCGTCCCCATGGGGCGTGACCGGGACCCACAGGTAGAGACTTACTTTCATCTTTCGGCCATAGCAGCACCCCTGTGTTATACTGGCCAATACACCTGTCTACACTCACAGACAGGCCCCCTGGATGGTGACAGGTCTGCCCCACCAGTCAGGTCCGCCCCCAGTAAACACCTGGCTGACCGCATACTTGTCTTCTGAGTTGTATCTGCACCTGCCCAGGGCATGCTCCCACGCCACCCCCAGAGGCAGGCCCCCACGCACCCTGGACGGGAGCAGGGCCACGTGGGTCACGGGCGCTCGGCCACAGACACACGCACGAAGCCATTCTTGGTGCCCTCGATGAGCTGGTGTAAACTCTTCCGTGCAGGAAGGCTGACCTGGCTGTACTGTCTGAGCGTCACAAAAACCCAGCAGAGCAAACGATTTTGAGCACCGGCTTCCTTCAGCTAGAGAGAGATCTTGCTATTTTCTCTGGGATTCTCTCTCTGGATGTGCCACTAAACATCAAAGCGGCAAAGTTTCACGAGGAAGTGCGATCTCTGGCCTTCTTCCTCCCATCAGCTCTCCCCAGTGGACCATCCACGGAGAGAAAACAATAAGACAGCCTAGAAGAAAGTAATCGCTTCAAAACAGAACAGAAGGCAACTGTGACAAAACAGAGCTGCGTCTGGGTTCAGCCTCTGCCAAAACAGTTCCGAGGTGACAAAGATGGGCATTTTCACTGCCAGAGAGCCAGACCGTTCTCTGCTCACGACGGTATTCTTAATGGAAAAAAAGGACATAAAATAATTGGCCATCTGACCTGAAGTCCACCAAGAAATAAAGACGCGGCTCACAGCCCTGAGAGTTACTGAAGCTCGTGCCTTCAGCTCTGCGTTCAGAATATAAATTGCCAGAGGAGACGGAGATGGATCTTTCCGGAAAACAGCCCTTCCTTTTAGAACTTTGCAGGGTCGTGACCCATTTGTGGACAAGCACAACCTTGATTTACCCTGGACTCCCAACCGCCATGTGAAAGTCCAGCACTAATCAGGGTGACCTATCGCTCAATGCCTCTCTCATGTCTTCAAGGAGGTCATGTGTTGAAATTACTATCGTGAACGGTTTCTATTTCAGGTGGAGAAGAGCGGGCATGGTAGGAACAGTGAGCGAGCGCACGACGGAAACGACAGGGCAGCAACGCGACACGATCAGAGAAAGACGTCAATCAATTCAATGGCACTTGCCATGCTGAACGGCCGAGCTGGGGGAGGGGGGAAGCCCGACGCTGGCCCCCTCCGGAGCACGACAGAGGGGAATGCTCTGAGAGGCGGGCGAGAACTGTGGGCACTTAACCACACAGACCGTAATTGCACTCATTACCACAATTGAAGCGGGTCAGGTACCTGCATTAGAAACTCATGCTCCCCGAGCATTTTCAGTTTACTGCCTGGCACGAGCTTCAGATGGCTGCCAAATACTGTAGAACATCACCTATCCTGGCCAGACACGTTTTCCAGGTGGACGCAGCTGTTTTCCTTCTCACCGTCATTCATTCGTGATTGTGCTCATTCATTCGTTCCCGCGGCGGTAGGGACAGCGGCTGGTGTTTGACGAACACCATGCCATGTGCTTGGCTCCGCATGAGAGGCCATCCTACTGCCATAATGCCACGAGGCGCTTCCTGTCTCATGAACGTGAGGCCTCTCTACGCGTCCCCCCGTCCTTCAGCCAACACCGTGGGAGCTACCAGGAGCCCTTCTCCCCGGACAGCCCACATCACCCCTGGCACCCCTCTCTGGCTCTCCATCACCACCTCCCTTCCAAATGCCCTCAAAGCTCAAACACTTCGTCATCTCACGGGCCCCAGTGGTTCCCCTGGCTTCTCACGCCAGGCCCACCTGCCATATGCAAACCCACTGGGTGCTTCACAGAATTCAAGGCTTCCTGTGTGCACGGACGCACTCTCCTTAGAAAGCATATCACAGACCGTGGGTCCTCACCGTGTAGTGGGGACTAAATATTCGGCACAGCACCGGGCACCGTGAGGTCAGCAGGCAGTCTGCACACCAACACCTTATACGGGAGGCTTGACCTTTCTATTCATCCGCGGGGGACACCGTTCTCTCCTCATGTCTCTGGCTGCCTTGCAAGCCCCCCAGCCTTGAGCCTCTGGTGGGACCCCCTCCCCTGTCCTTCCACCCATCCATCCCTACGTTCACGGTCTTTCTCCTTGCTCCACGGAGAGCTCCACGAGAGCGCCACGGAAGGGTCTTTGAGGCCATCAGTGATTAAGGCTCATGCAACCTCCACGGGTTCCTCTCTGTAACTGTGCCCTCCTGAAGGCTCTGGGTCTACCCAGCACACGCACCCAGACACCTTCTGCCCTGTCACCTGACTTCCAGTCCACTTTCCAAGAAGCCAGAGACACCCCACTCCCAGTTGGGATGCAGTAAGCTGTCTTCTGGAAGTTTCTGGAACCTTGATGCTCTCACACCCGTCTGAGGTCAGGCCTCCACGTGCCAACTTTCTGAGTGAAACCTCTTTGGGGTTTTTTTTTTTTGCTGCACTTGACCGTGCATCTTGAAGATCCTACTCAAATGCTGGCTACTAAGATGGCCATGCAGGGAGACGAGGAAGTTAGGGGAAAACCAAACACGACTGCCGCTGGCAGGGGGAGGCTGGCCCCCACGGGATGGAGGCAAGAGCTGCTGATGGGCATGTTCCAGAACTGTCTTCATAACCCAGCGAGCGGCGAGCTGAGTGGTTGGACAGCACTGTTACTTGGGCAACCGAGCCGCACGTACACGGAGCCGGCCAAGTCTGCGCGACAACGCTCCCATCGCCAAGTTGGCCTGTGAGCTCGGGCGCCTGGCTGGGAGCGCGATGGCGGGTCCGCGGTGAGCAGAGAGGGTGTGGCCAGAGCTGAAGCCACCCCACTGACAGCCTGAGAAACGATCCTCTCTCTGGGCCCCCCGCGTTTTCACGTGCCCTGTGGCCCCGAGGACTTACCAGAGGATAAACCAGAGAAGCACCTTACGGAGCCTTCCTAACTGTGCAAAGCAAACTTGATCCAGAATCCGTTTCAATGGCGAGCCTCAGAGGAAGCCAGGAAAGGCACGGACGGAGTGGGCCTGGAATTATAAACGGGTGGCAGAGTCCGGATCCTCAGCAGGACTCCCAGCTCCGAGGTGGGAAGGCTGTTCTGGCCAGACTTACAGAAACCAGTTTTAAGGGAAAAAACAAGCAAACAAAACTCTTCACGGTTCACACAGGGAAAAACAAACCTAACTGAAGCCAGATCCGCTGACGCTCAGCCTGAGACATCATTCTTGCCATGTACACGTTACAGGGGATTCAGGGTCAGCGAGGGACACGGCGGGGAGTTCGGAGACTCGGAGAAATGGTGAAGTGGACCACGCACTCCCGGGTTTTACAGCCCCAAATCCGGAGGGGACTACTCCCCCAGGGTCCGCCCCGTGTCCCCGTGCACAGGGCAGCCGACTTCTGCAACAGTGCAGGTCTCGTCAACACGCAGGTTATTCTCATAAAGCCACTGATGCCTTGTGCTGGAGAACAAGGCTAATATTGTACAAGGCTGGCATGAGGGTGGAAAGGAGAAGGACGAGAAAACGAGGACAGGAAGACAAGTCCACACACAGCTGCGAGGGGGCAGGGTCTGAGTCACCACAAACCACTGAGAGTCAGGGCCGGGGAACCTCCGGGACAGCCCAGCAGGGGCTTCCCCAGGGGACGAATCAGAGGCTGTGTGCCCACCACCCGCATGGCCCGCGTCAGCCCTGGGACGGAGCTGAGGCCCTGAGCTGAGCGGGAGGCCCCGGAACGGTCCAACGACCGGAGTCGAGATGAAGCTTCCGTTTCAGCTGGCAAAGGAGCAAACTGATTATTCAAACTAAGATCCTCCTTTAAAACCTCCTGCACTTGCCTTGTTAACGTAACAAGAGTCCTAGCAAATCTCTCTTAAAAAGAAACTTTCTCATTTATTTCTGGTGCTTGGAGTCAAATTCTCCTAGATTAAACAGAACTCTACTTACTGCCTTTTCGCTAAGGTTCTGACTTCCCCACGTTTAATTTTGGGGTTTCCGGGGGCCGTTTCTTACTTAGGGGACACACAACGCGAGGTCTAAAGAGAAGTGTGCAGGGGGAGTCTGAACGCCTGAAGAATCCTGCCACAACCACCAGCACGAGCTCTGCGAGGGGCCGCCGAGCTCCTCGTGCTGGGAACAGACGGGGCAAGACTCACGAGAGACACGGGGGTGCACGCCCACGGGCGAGAACGCAGCGCTGACCAGCGGGGACGGCGGGGGTCTTGTGGACACGTCGGCCGCGCCGGGTCCGCCGACGGGAGCAGAGGGCTCCAGAGGGGGCTTCTCAGAGTGGGAGCCACCTGGGAGCACCCCCGAATGCAGATTCCCCGTGAAGCAGGCACCACGCCCTATGGAACTTGGAAGCGGTTTCTTCCCCACACAGGGTCCGTCCCAGGTGCCAAAGCGCGGGTGGACGTCGATGCAAACACCTGAACACCGTCACTACGGGAGAACCACGGGCGAGGGGCTGTCTTATGTGTCTGCTCATCCCCAGTCCCTGGCTGAGGGTCTTACACACAGCGGGTGTACAAGACAGGACTCCCACGACGTCAGAGCTCCTTCTCACTACTTGCTGTGGCTTGAATGTCACCTCCTCAGGGAGGGCTTCCGGGCTCTCCTGACCTCTGCCCCTCTCCCATTCCTGCTCATTTCCTTCTTAGCCCTGTCAGCCTCACTGTGGGGCTCATGTGCCTGCCGCCCCACGGGCACGGACGTGTGAGAGGGACCAGTTCGGTGCTGTAGCCCCAACACCCGGCTCAATGCCCACCTGCTGGGGGAGCAGGCAGTGTTTTCTAGAAGAATAATGGGGCTTGGTTTTCCAGCCACTGCCACCCACTCGTGCTTTAGCTGGGCTTCCAGGAGTACTCGGACCCGGCCACAGAACTGGGATCAAGAAGTGGGTTCTTGCCCATGCTAACCGGAGATCCTGGGAAGTGTCGTGGGGTCTCGAGGAACTTTAAACCAGAAAATAAACTTGTTTCTGGCCAAATGTGAATCCTCGCGCACGGAGATGGGAGAGCATTAAGGCCCCATTAAGGGTAATGCCAAACGGAGGGCTTTGGGACCCACAGGCGGACACCCCGAGGTGTGAGCGGGGGCGTCTGCGGGGGCGTCTTCGGGGACGTGAGGATCCCCTCGAGGGCCAACACGAATCCACACCCGCCCTGACCGCATGGAGTTTCCCGTCTGTGGATCCAGGCTGCCCAGTACTTTCCCTTCAACGGCAGCTCTGCTCACGGCGAGTCCGGAGCACAGCGGCTGGGTGGGTGGGCGTCTGGGCAAAGTGTCCAAGTTCCAACCTGCTCGGTGTACCGGTCATGGCCGCGATGCCCAAGCACGTTAGGAGAACCCAGGGCACACCGCACCAATGCTGAGGTGTGACTGTGGCCAGCGGGGGCTGGAGAAAGTTCCGGGCTGCGGTTGGTGGCCAGGGTTCCCCAGGGTCTGTGGTGAATCCACCTTCAGAGCTCAGCTCTGGGGGGATGTCCCAGGGCTGGGGCTGCCCCCTTCTAGGCCTCTGGGGGCACCAGGAACTTCGCCAGAGCCTCTCACCCGCCTCAGAGCCCATATCCCTGACCCCGTGTCCCTGATTCCATGCCAGGGCAACCACTGGTGCCCCTGACCCTTACCCCCTGCCTCCGTCTGCCCAATAAGAGAGGCAGCGTCCCATCTAAAGACCTGAGGCCACCTAACAGAGAAGCTCGGGGGGCCCACTGGGCTGTGATGAGGAAGGGGACGCGGGGACACAGCACCTTCACCGGGCAGGGCCTGGGGGGTGGGCAGCGTGGCAGATTTTGGCAAGGCCGCGGCCCCCCGGTGCTCCCCCACGGCTCCCGCGGCCACCTCCGGTGATCATTATTAACAGGGCTCCCTGTAATTGGAAGATAAACCTTCCAAGTTCATAGCTGTCTCAAATTCATCTTTAACTTAAAAAGAAACATCAATAATTAAAGCCAACCGCATGTGCTGCGGCAGCACGTGTGGGGGACAGATAAGGACCCGCCAAGCCTTTGATTATGGCTCCTTCTGCCTCAGGGGATTTAGACCCTGGAGTCCAAGCTCTGAATTATTTGTTTTAATTTCATTTCTGGCATCGGTGAGTGCCTAGAGCCTCCTCTTTCCTATGCCCCCGGCGGCTGCTGGGAGGGACTCGGGCCAGAGGTCAGAGCCTCGGCCAGGCCGGGTGGCCGCAGCCAGAGGGTTCGTCACCTCTTGGTGGCCGCTGCTGTCCCGCTTCCCACGCTCCTGGGTACCGCACGTCTGCAAAGGAGCCCCGTGCCCCAGCATCTGCAGAGAAGCCGTTGGGGCCCCGAGGGACTCTGCCCACTGGGTCAGGAGCAGAGGCGCCCCAGACGGAGCCCCGACTCGTCTGTGAGATGCCTGAGCTGAGAAGCGCACGCAGGTGCACGCTCATTAAGCATTTATCAAGCCCCACTGTATGCAGTGCACCACCAGAGACAAGGCTGGGAGATGAAGGAAATCCCACCGCCCTGCCCTGCCGGACCGCGAGAGGGGAGCAGGGCCCCGTCGTCCGCTCAGCGGATGCCGTTACGGGCCAGCACCGAGGGTCAGGGCGTCTCTCCCAGCGTGCTCACTTGCCCCTGTGCTGTCAGGCGTGAGTGTGCTCAGTGTGGAGGTGGGGCCGGCCCTGCTGCCCCACGGACGGCTTCCCCTGTACGTGACGACTGGCCAGGCCCCAGGCAGGAGCACTCGCTGGAACTTTCCGCCGTAGCGAGCGCCACGACGCAGGAATTCCTGAAGGCCGCCTGATGTGTGGACGCACCCAGGCCTGATGTCCCAGGGAAGGCAGAACGCAGATGAGCCAGTCCCCAGGGCTCCGTGGTTGGGGGCGGGGCCCAATCTGGAGCGCACCAGGGGCCCAGAACCTGCGGCATTTTCCGCCTGACACGTGGTCAGGGGTCACGGGCAGAGGGCACAGAGAGGGGCTGGGGGCCTGTGGGAGGGTCCTCGGCAGTATGGGAAGGAAGTCAGCCCCCCAGGGCTAGTGCCACGAGTCCCTGAACTACACACCAGCTGAGGACCATGGAAGGGTCCTGAAAATATCCAGTGACCTTGTGCTGCATGAGGAGGGGGGACTGAGACTCCTGGGTGGGGGGGTGAGGAGAAGCCTGGGAGGCTGTGGGCCTAAAGGTGCCATGAGGGGAGAGGCGAGTCCACTGGGGGGGGGGCACTGATGGAAAAGGGAGAAAACTAGAATATCTTCCCCCCCACTCCCCGGCTGGTGGGGCTGCCCCAGAGAGTGTTCCCCCTCCCCCCAGGGCCGGCGGGGCTGCCCCCACATTGGCTCCAAGAGCTGCTGTCCACACCTCTGTGTGACCACAGACACCTGGCTGCAAGCGTGGGCTCCATGGTCGACAGCCTGGGTGTTCCCCAAAGGCCACCACCCACAGATGACCTTCACGGGGTGGTGGCCCTCATGGATGTCAGCTTTCCCACTTGTAAAAAAACAAAGACATGGGGCACCTGGGTGGCTCGGTCGGTTGAGCGTCCGACTTCGGCTCAGGTCACGATCTCATGGTCCGTGAGTTCGAGCCCCGCGTCGGGCTCTGTGCTGACAGCTCAGAGCCTGGAGCCTGCTTCAGATTCTGTATCTCCCTCTCTCTGACCCTCCCCCATTCATGCTCTGTCTCTCTCTGTCTCAAAAATAAATAAATGTTAAAAAAAAAAAAAATTTTAAAAAAACAAAGACAGCCGGAGGCGCCTGGTGCTCGCTGGGTTGGGCATCCAATCCTTGATCTCGGCTCAGGGCACGATCTCACGGTTCATGGGTTCAACCCCCACGCTGGGCTCTGTGCTGGTGGTATGGAACCTACTTGGGATTCTCTCTCCCCCTCTCTCTCCCCCTGTCCTGCTCTCTCTCTCTCTCTCAAAATAAATAAACATTAAAAAACACACAATAAAGAGAGATGGACATTATCTACCAATAGTTCTCCTCCACGGGGGAGATTCTGTCCCGGGAACATGTGCCAATGTCTGGGTACATTTGTGGTGTCACAGCTGGGAGAGGGCATAACTGGAATTTGGGGGTTGGAGGAGGGGAGGCTGTTGAACGCGCCCCCCCCCCCCAGCCGCCCCCCATACTGCACCGTGCCCAGGGCAGCCCACAGCTGTCAACGGTCCCCGGGCTGGAGGCCTAAGTGTTCCCCGAGGACCGGCACACCTGCTCCCAGCACCAAGTCAGCGGGACCAGAGGGGGCCCAGCAGGTGCACGGGGCACAGGAACGACCCCACCCCTTGGGCTCAGGGACACAGCGCACAGGAGCCACCATCAGCCTAGAGAGAGACGACCACCACGGCCACGCTTACAGGGGTCACGGCCCTGCTGTCCCCCTGGCGCGCGTCCTGAGGGAGGCGGTCACCCCCGGACCACAGAGGCAGCCTCTCCGAAGCTCCGTGACCGCCGGGCCAACGGGTGGGGGAAAGCGGCCCCGCTCCCGTCTCTGCTCCCGCCCTGGGGGCCGAGGACTTGGCTCTCACCCTTGTCTGAGATACACTTGCCTCTGAGCGGTCATGCCGCCCCCCAAACCCCCTCCTCCTCACGTCATCGGGGGCGGTGTCAGCCTTGGCCCTTGCTGTGGGACGCTTTCCTCTCTGCTCCTCAGGCCGGTCAGGCCTCAGTGACCTTCGGAATGTTCACCACCCTCAGGGCACTCCGGCGTCAATCCAATCTCCTCTGAAGTGCTCTGTAGGGGTTTACCGGGCTCCCCAACGACCCACTAGAATTCCTGATGAACTCCTGGACGAAGAGCCCTCGTCGCCCCCACCCCCACCTCAGCGAGCAGCGTGTCCTCGGAACGGAGTCGGGGGCGAGAGGGAGGGGAGGCTCCCGACCAGGGCAACGGCATCGCCCCTGCACCCCTGCACCACACCATGGACTCTGCCCCTCGGCACCCAGGTGGGCAGCTGTCTCAGTGTCTCAGGGCAGTCGCAGACCTGATGCCCCAGGATCCCTGGAGGCTAAAGAAACAAGTGGGCAGAGCAGGGGACGCCCTGCTGGGACGGGGCAGCATCCGCGTCACCTGCGAGATGTGGGCTTGCGGGGCCCAGGCACGCCACAAACCTTGTGTGAGGGAGGCGGGGCGGAAGGAGGTGGGGAGGCAGGGAGCAGGAAGGAGGGGGCGCTGATAATTAATAAGGAAACCTCTGGGATCCTAAGAAGGAACCAGAATCCCAGAGCCCGGGCAAATCTCAAAACGGGGTCCAGACAGGACGTTCAAGTAACAAGATGTTACCCCTTCCCTGGGACTGGATCTGAAGCCAGCTCCCACAGGAGCAGGAGGCGGCATGGGGGGCTGTGGGACGCTTCGAAGTCTTGGGATACCAGGTGTCTAGATCGACTTGTTTCTCTTTTTAAAATTCGCTGCAGCAAATGAGGCAGTGTCGAACGGACGCCGGCAAGAGGAGGCAGGGAAAGGGAGTCGTCACAAAGCAGCGGAGGTTGGGAGGCACCGGGCAGACCCGGGCGCACAGTCGGGTTCTCTAGCCCAGCACATTCCCCGAGGTGTGCACCACCCTGAGAGGACACAGCCCTGTCACGGGCGCCGTGACTGGCATCTTGGCAGAGTCAGTCCCCCTCCCTAACCGTGAGGGGCCGCCGCGTGGTGAGGCATCTCTTAGGAGCCGCTGACCCTCTGCCCGAAGCAACGAGCCGATCCGAACCGCTTTCCCCTGAGGTGTCCAGTTATGCCCACCGGTGCCGAGTCCCCCTGTGTGAGCCGCTGTAGGGGTGCAGTGACTTCTCTCCCCACGGGGTCATGAAGACGATTCAGAATCTGACTTCAGGGTTATCACCCACCCGTCTAGGAAGAGAGGTTTGCAAACGGCGTGTTTTTCTACTCATTTCCCGGCCTGCATTTAATTTTCCTGAACTGTTTTTCTTTTTTTAAAAATTAAAAAAAAAAATGTTTATTTATTACGGAGAGACAGACAGAGACAGAGCATGAGCATGGGAGGGGCAGAATCTGAAGCAGGCTCCAGGCTCTGAGCTGTCAGCACAGAGCCTGACGCGGGGCTGGAACTCACGAACCGTGAGATCACGAACTGAGCCGAACTCGGACGCTTAACCGACTGAGCCCCCAGGCGCCCCTAATTTTTCTGAACTTTTAAATTTTTCTTCAAGTGCCCTTAAAAGAATTCAGGATGCTCTGAAAATACCTGACTCCCTATAGTTCTACACACAGGATAAGGGCAACGGGTTACACATTCTTTCCCACTCTCTGAATGAGAGCAACCAAAACGTCTGTGGTTCACAGAGCCACCTGGGGGCGGGGCTAGCTTGGAGTCCCCTCCTTCCTGACCACACGGCGGGGGGGGGGGGGGGGGGGGGGGCGGGGAGGGTGGATAGTCGAGCTCGCGAAGAATTGGAATGGCAGAGCTCTCAGCCAATCAGAATGGAGGGGCGTGGCCAGACACCTGCAAACCCCGGGAGCATCAGTCCTGGGGTTCCGCCTCCCCAGAGAGAGGGCGCTTCCCCGGTTCCATCACTGAGTGTTCAACCATGTGCACACGCCTCCAGAAAGCCCTGTCCCCCTTCACTTCCACACCTACGTGCTGACTTTGGGGACACGAGGGTTTCTCCTTCCCGTTAGTGAAACTCACCTGTGTGGTGCTCGCACCTGCACAGACGCCCTGCTCATGAGCCCAGGTCGAATGTCAGTAATGCTCTCATGTCAAAGCAAAACAAAAAAAACCATGAAGAGTGCGCTGAGTGAAGGCAGCTGGCATCTTCCAACCGAGATGGGCTTGAAAGGGAGCAGAGTTTTTCTCCTCTACTCCCACCTCTCCATTTAAAATTGAACCCCTCCCTGACCCACGCTACTTCCCACTGCCCTGCTTCCCTGATACCCTAAGGTTTACTGATTGTGTCCAGCCCTCCCACCTCTACAATGGCCACTTCCCAAGGGGAGGGATCATCGGCTCCTTCTGTCTCCTGCCCCCCCCCCCCCCCCCCCCACCTGCCACATGGCAAGTGCTCAAAACACAAGCTGAACGAAGGAATGTCCCTCAGGGTGCAGAGGCTCTGCAAGACCATCCTGCCCCCAGACAGCGTGTCGCCGGGCAGCGAATGGTTGACCCATGCGTAGCAGGTGCACAAACACGTCACAGTGCTTTCTGGCCAGCCAAGCGCATTCACGCACACAGTCCTCTGAATCCTCGCTACAAGGTGGGGACAGACATCAGGACCATGCGACTTAGGATCAGAAAACTTGGGGCCAAGACACGGCTCAGCCCCGGGACCACACAGGTCACGAGTCTCCTCTGAGAGGTGGGGGTGATGATCCGGAAGCCTCCCTACTCCGGGGAGGCTCACGAGGCACTCTGCAGTCTGTGACATCATCTGTTCTGAGGTACAAAGGCCCTGAGCCTCTCAACAGTGTCTGCCTCTGTGGCCAAGTCTAAAAAAAAAAATCCCCGAAAAGCAAACAAAATCCTTGTTTTTTTCCTCTTTAAAATGATGTTGTTTTCACTGCTTTCAGATTTGTTTTCGTTGATCTGCTGATACTTGGTTCTCACAATGAGTAGATGATCATTATTTCTGACCTTAATATAGCCTTGTGTTTCTCATGCTTCCTCCTCCCACACGGTCTTTTTGGAACAAACTATCACACAGGCTGCTCAAAACTGTGGACGCCTCACACACAAATCCTTAATAAAGATGCCAAGTTGGTTCGGCAAATGTCAGAGATTTCTGATGTCATGGGGGAGGAAAAAGTTCTCATTAAATATTTGAAAGTGGAATGAATGTATTAATTAAATACTCAGAGAAATGCGATCTTGTTCAAAATGGTCCTTCCCTCTCCACCACGGAGGGAGCAGAACATCACCACACCACCCCCGCCCGGTGTAGACGCCTGGGGTCCTGGGCACCATCACAGGAATCCTGACAGAGGCTCTGGGCGCCACTCGGGAGAGACACGCCCCCTGGCCCCGCCCCCGTGGGTCCCCTTACCGCCATTCGCGCTTCCTGTCAAGGACCTGCCACCCTCAAAAGGCAACGTGAGCGGCCCGGGAAGGCCTCCACGACTCAGGAACAAAAGCTCCCTCAACGTGGGTTCTGAGCCTCACAGCTGATTTACGATTATGGGGAGCGGGACTCAACTCGTCCACTCGGTCGTCGTGTGGCCCCGGCCACCGGGTCGACCCCCTGGGCCTCAGACGCGCGGGCTTGGCTCGCCCCCATCTTGCAGATGAGGAAATGCAGCCCCAGGAAGAACAGGCCGTGTCCCAGGACGCGGAGAAGGAGGCGTGGAGTCCGGGTGTGAGCCCTGGCCGTCCGCGCTGCGGTGGGGATGCCTTGGCGCCAGTCCCCCGGGGCCGGGTTTCTCCCAAGAGGGCGCAGGTGTCTCCGTCTCCGCTCAGATGCTGCGTGCCTGTTGTTTCCTGTTCGCAAAAATAACTTTATATGCTCAGTGACTTGCTCAAACAGCACTTACTGTTGATGGCTGGTCCCCAGGGCCACACGGTGACAGGCCAGGGCCTCCGTAAAGATCAGCGCTGACGCACTCTCAACAAGTGACGCGGATGCCTGGCCGCTGGGGGTGCCCCTCGGATGGCGGAAGTAGGGGGCAGCCGCCTTGTTTTAGGTGTTTGCTTTGTTCTAAACCTGCTTCCGTTGAGGTGGTATTTCTGCAAGTTCTCACGGAGGCGTGGTCTGAACCGAGAAGACACAGGTGAACCCGGCACCTTCACTATCTGCCCCACAAGGTGTCTCCACCTGGGACAGGAGCACAAAATAGCCAGGTTTCTCCACGGCGGCGGCCGCAGAACACAGCTGCTGCCTGCTGACCGCAGGACATCCCCAGCGTCCCACTGCCCGCGGGACCACGTGGGCTCGGACAGACATGCTCCCACTGATCCCCACGTCGACTCGGCGAGGGGCTGCTCTCACCTCCATCTGGCAGACGGAGAAACCGAGTCTCAGAAGGATGTTCACTCCCCTCCCCAGGGCCACCCAGCGGGCGCACCGTAGGCTCAGAGCTGGAGCACGGACCCATTTCACCCCGAGTCCAAGCTCTGACCTCGTCCTCCCCGCCCCTGCACTGTCATCACCTCACGTGACGGTTGGCGTCAAAGGCTTCCCCAGGCTGTTTGACTGATTTCCTGAGTCACGCGCTGTGGTCCAGGTTCATCATGCAGGTTCATCCCAGGGGTTCACTATGACAGCTTCCTGGGCCGAGGGGCACCGGCCCTGACGAACCCCACCCCTGCTGCTCGGCCCCTCATTTCTCCGACTTGTGGCGTCTGTGCAAGCAGCCGAGCCGACCGTCATGTCTGGGGCCCGTGTGTGAGACTGAGCAGGACCCACGCCTGAGACTGGTGGTTGCAGAACATGCTTTCCTTCCTGGCTTGGGGGGGGGGGGTGGTGGAGCTTTGATGGGAAGCTGGTTTCAGTAATTACTAGTTTAAACACTTAACCTATTTTTATTTTTAAATTAAACACCTGTGTGTATTAGGGATCTTTAGAAGCACACACATTTCATTTCAAAGTGGGTTTTCATCTGTGGCAAATTCAATAAAATATGAAATTAACAAATGTAAATAATATCAACAGTCCAAATTAAATATCAAAGCCATCTTGTACCTCAGTGACTAAATGTTACTTCCAAAACAAAGTCCCTGAACTATCAACCACCCGTACCAGTGCGACGCCCAGCTGTTGGGCGCTCCGCACTGGAATGACGTTGCCCCACGAGGCCGCCGGCGCGTGTGAGCCGGGGGAGGGCCGGGATGGAACCCCGTTTGACAGATGCGGGCGTCAACAACTTTGTTACTCTGATTGACTGCATGGTATTTTAGGCAAATTAACCTGTCCAAAAAAATTCTTTATTACTGCGCTCATGCACAGATGGAAATATGAACTTGACAATTCTGGGTACCAGCTTAGCAATTAACTGAAATGTTTCAATAGACTAATGAACTTTCATTTGAGGCATGTTCCCTGTCAGCAGAGGAGACAGGCTGTTGTCTGGGCAGGAGCTGCGGAATGTCAAACAGAGCCCAGAAACCACGCTCTGCACAGAGGGGCAGGCGGGGCAGTGCAGGAGGACCTGATGGGTAGGAGGTTCCGGAAGGCCCGGGCACCGAGCACCCCAGCCTGGGATGTGGTCATGTTCCAACTCCACCTGATGGTTGGGTTTTCTACAGAAACCTAGGTTCACGATGCTGACCTTTGATGGAAGAATGTGGATGGTGCCATTTTAAGAAACGCACAGGAGCAAATATTAACAGTATGGCTGGAAAACAGGAACAGAAGCTAAGGATTCCTTGAACTCTTGCAAACAAGTACATTTACAGATGTGATGGAGTGACCACCCTGAGCTGGGATGAACCCAGGGACGCAGGGAATGAACCCTCCACTGTGGGACAAGGGCCTCCCACCAGCACATGGTTGGGGAAACAGGTGTGAGGTTCCTGTTTGCTAAATCAGGACGGCACACCCAGGAAGGTGCTTTAATTTTGTATCTGGTCCTTATTGCAACACTTAAGGCCACTCTCTGCAAACAGATAAACAAAGACCTCTCTCCAGGGGGCCTAACAGAAAAGGAAAGAAGTTGGTATCAATTAAATGGACTAAAATTAAAATAACTTAAACATTTTTGTTAACGAATTATGGAACACATTGGTAAATAGCAACCTCATCTGCAGTCTTCCAGCTATACTTTGTGTGTGTACAAATCTTCAACAGATAAATCTGTGATAGATGCTGCATATGTGTTGAAGATTTGTACATCTATCTATCCATCCGTCCATCTGTCCGTCCATCTATGTATCCATCCATCCACCCACCCACCTATTCACGTATTCATGTATTCATCCATCCGTCATCTATCATCTATCCATCCATCCATCTGTCTGTGCATCCGTCTGTCCATCCATCCATCCACCCACCCACCCATGTATCCGTTCATCTATCTATCCATCCGTCTGTCCATCCATTCATCCATCCGTCCATCTATCCATCCGTCCATTCATCTGTCTATCTATCCGTCCATCCATCCACCCACCCATGTATCCATCTATGTATCTATCTGTCCATCCATTCATCCATCTGTCATCCATCCATCCATCCATCCACGTATCCATCCATCCACCCATCCATTCTAATGTGATCATGGCACAAAGCACTACATGCCCAAGCCCATGAGGATGCTCTAACTCTTGAGTATGCCCTCTTGACCCCACCTCTGAGTTGACTCAGCCACGAGGAAGCCCAGGAAGACACACACTGACAGCAGCTGGGATTCCCAGCCTGTCCCCTCTAGGATTCTGGGCTAGAGATGCCACCCCCTGCAGTCTCCCTTCTACAGGCAT
This sequence comes from Panthera leo, assembly GCF_018350215.1. Taxonomy (NCBI): domain Eukaryota; kingdom Metazoa; phylum Chordata; class Mammalia; order Carnivora; family Felidae; genus Panthera; species Panthera leo. Next base: position 2,215,118 of record NC_056681.1, read on the forward strand.
CTCCCAGAAGCTCAGGGGCTGATGTGCCCCACTTGGGAGCTGCCAGCAGGCTCCCCAGCAGCCACACCCCAGCACCTCACTGCCTGCTGTCATCCAGCACCTACAGCAGTATCCTCCCTGGACACAGTCCTTAAGTGTCACTTGTTCTCCCTTGCCTGTGTGACATCAATGCCCTCGCGACATGCCTGAGCGCCTTCCCATCCTGTGCACACTTGCAAACTCACGTGCAAGATCCCACCCTGTGCACCAATGCCCCAGTTGTGACACAGGTTGCAATAGTGGACATGTTCACGGTAAAGACTAAAACCTGATGTGGGACTCTACGCCCTCTGAGATTCAAACAGCCCCCGCAGGCTTCACGTGGATACCACCATGTTCTGGGGACCAGGGCAGAGCGCCACCCGAGTAGGTGTGAAGCGTGGTCCGGGACTGACAGTGAGTCGTCAGCATTCGGTAGAGCTTTTGCTCTGGGGTGAACCCGGAGTTACAATCATCATTTTGTTTTTAGAGACAGTTTTGGTAACGAAAAATAGCTTCGGGTTTGTACAAAAATAGATGGTACAAGCTGGACACAACTTCAAGAAAGCATTTACTTGACAGATACCGTCCTACTCTGGGAGAGTCCAAAGGCTACAGCAGGGAGTACGGCAGCCAGGGAGGTGCTGGGGGGGATGTGGAGGGGGAGGGAAAGGGGATCCTGGGGGGGGGTCCGTTCTTGTCCCACGAGTGACGCTGCGGGTTAACCAGTACACATCTCCCCTCCTGCTCGGCAACAGCGCGAAGGCACAGACGTTTGTGTGCAGAAGTGTCAGTGACCACGCCTCGCACACGCTCGGCCAGGCCTGCTGGCTTGAGCCCACCATAAGCCGAGGAGGGGCCACGGTGTGCACTTGCTACTCAGAAAGAAGAAGGCGTGTGAATCTGATCCCCCACCCTAACCTATGCCGTCCTCTGTCCAGTTAGCCCCACCCCTGCCTTGGTGATGTGTGTGCACTCCGAGCCCAGACCTCAGGGATGAAGGGAGGCTGGCGTGCTATCTGGTCCCATGGTCTCTGTCCCCTCCCTGCAGTTCACCACATGCCCTCAAGCCTCAGTCCTCAGGAGAGAATGGACAATTTGCCCCAGTGGTGCCGGTCTAGTTGGGGCAACAGCAACTGCCCAGCACCCAGGATGCTCCCAGCTGCCCTGCCCCGGCCCTCCGCTGCAGCCAGCGCCTTCCCGTCCCTCCCGCCACCCGCCCTAAAGCCCCCTCCGTCCCAGGTGGACATTCCATTGCATGAGTGGGGCACGAGTGCCCCAGGACGAAGGTGGGTCACCACACGTGTGGGGAGGGAGCCCCTTCCGGGAGTTGCTAAGGCACACAGTGTGCACGGGTACAGACACACCCACCCTGGGTCACAGCAGTGGGAAACCGCAGTCCCCACTGGAGAGGTGGCAGGGCAGGATGACACCATCCAAGCCCTGAAGCCTCGTCTCAGGGTGGCTGGTGGGCTTGGTTTGAAGAAAATGAAGAAACAGATAGGTGTTAAGTCCTGAAGTTCACCTTCTCTGCTCTTGAGAAACTTAACAGTTTGCTAGTTCTGAGTCGCAGGTGGGGGGTTATCCAGCCTGCAGATGGCGGGAGGGCTCTGATGCACACACGTACCTCCCCCTGAAATGCCTTCACCTTGCTCCTTCTGTCCGCTCAGCCACTGGACACGGTCTCTTCCCTGCCCTCCGGCAGCTTCCCGAGGCCCACTGTGCCCCAAAGATAGGGAGGCATGTGGAGGATGCACAGTGGGGTCCCCACCCGCTCCGGATGCATGGCTTAGGCCGTCACAGAGGTGGGTTTCGGGTCTGGGTCTTTGTGCAGAGGCCCCCAAAGGTCAGCCCCTCAACTGAGCACACTCCGGGCTGCGGGCGAGGACCACATGATCACCGCAGTTTTGGTCGCAAACACGCCGCGGCAGAACAGCAGGGGGAAGGAGCCCCCCGCGTGTCTGCACAGACGCCACCGGATGCTCTCTCTGTAACAGGGACATTTCTCTCATGTAACCTGCACACCTGCCTGTTGCTTTCTCTTACGCCGGAGGAAAACAGAGTTAAATACGCCTGATGACTATCTGGCCACCCCACCCCAAACCCCCGCAAGGTGGGTTTCTTCTGGGGAGATCCGAGAGCGGAAGCCACTCTCCTGTTACACGGTCTCTCTTCCAGCCTGGTTCATACTGGGGTTCCAAGACTCGCCCAAAGACAGGTGTGCCCGACTTCACGACACCGAGGGACTGAAGACGTGGGCTCACAGATAAAGTGTCCCACCCCTCGCCCGCCCAGCTGGCACAAAGGCAGGGTGGGGCACATGGCTACCTCCTCGTCCCACCTGATGAAAGGCTGCAAGTGACCAGCTGTCATTTTGGGGATGTTGAAGCCAGGGGGACTGCCCTCTCCTCCCAACCCATTACCTTCCCCATCAGAGATGACCGTGCAGACCCTTGGTGGCCAGGGAGGAAGTTTGTGGGCTCTGTGGCCTCTCTTGCCCTAGCTTTTCCTAGTTTTAGGTTCGGCCCTGCACCTACTGGCTCAAGCCCATACGGCTAGAGGGTCCTCATCTGTACAGCAGGGTTGGTGTGAGTCCCCACCCGAAAGACCAGCAGGGCAGTGTGTGCGGGGCTGTGGCCGTGGGGGCAGTGTGTGCAGGGCCGTGGCCGTGGGGGCAGTGTGTGCAGGGCCGTGGCCATGGGGCAGTGTGTACAGGGCCGTGGCCATGGGGCAGTGTGTACAGGGCCGTGGCCGTGGGGGCAGTGTGTGCAGGGCCGTGGCCGTGGGGCAGTGTGGGCAGTGTGTGCAGGGCTGTGGCCGTGGGGCGGTGTGTGGTGGGCTCCCTTCCTCCCTGGTGGATGTGCACCAGAGACCAGCTCTGCATGGGTTCTTGAGAACTCCAATTCATCTGGAGAAGGGGGGGGATTACCATGGAAACCGTGATACCAGCAGAAGAACTTACACAACCTGGTGAACTGTCCCTGTCTGCAATTGCCCTCGCCAGCGGCCTACATCTAGAAATGCAAGATTCAGTTGGCCCTGTTTTCGTACATGCTGGTTTTTACAGAAATTGTTAATTCTGCTCTGTCAAATCCCTCCATTAATAAATAATTATGAGGTCTGTTGGGAAACACAGAGCTAGCTGGGCCCAGATACATACGTTTTCCTTAAGACACTACAAAGAGAGAAGAGAAAAATGCCGAATTGCGAATCGTCAGAGTCAACAAGCAGAGTACTTAACACGAAGTTTCCAACCACCCGCTCTCTGTTAATTTTTTTCTCTACCTGTTATTAAGGCCAAAGACTTAAAAGTTCGTAACTAACTTACACAGGATCACTTTGAGGTTTAACTGATTACAAATGTTTTTCATTATGGGAAGCTCAAGTTGGTCACTCAAAAAAAAAAAAAAAAACAAAACCCAACAACAAAAACTCACATGAACTATAAGTCTACGTTTCAAGGGCGTAAATTCCAACACAGCTAGAAACGCAATCTTGCCGTAAGGGATGACCGCCGGTGCAACTTCTGGTCTTCTCTGGGCGGGCAGAGTCCACTGTTCTCCCGCCATGGGTGTCGTGCACACGAGGGGCTGCCGTGGTTCCTGCGGAAGGGCTGGGCTGGGGGCGGGATTGCGCCACGAGCTCCCTCGCTGACATGTGAGGGAGTAGGGGTTCGGCTCTGGTCACCCACAGAAACAAGAGGCACTCATTTTCCCGGTGCTCTTTGCTCACATCCTCTGGGGTGTTTTCTCTGGCACCGACCAGTTCTCGAATTCTCCGACACCCGGGTGTCCACCAGCTGGACCAAGGACACCAACCACGTGGAGTTGGTGCAGGCCCCACGGGTTAGGGGCTCAGTCCCACGAGACTGCGCCCACTTCAGACACCAGTCACCAGTCCCGGGTCGTCTCTGCCCTCCCTGCATGCCACCCCCACCCCCGTCCCCCAGCCCCGTACTTCTCATTGGCTGGGGTTTCCCACGATCCCTTCCTCGGGCTCAATAATGTGCCAGAATGGCTCACAGAACTCAGGAGAACAGTCAGTTCACTTATGTTTATGGTTTATTATGACGGACAGAACTCGGGAACAGCCAGATGGAAGCTATGTGTGGGGTGAGGCTTCCTCGCCCTCCCTGGGTGCACGGTTGTCCAGCACCTCCTGTGCTCACAGCCCGGAAGCTCCCGGAATCTCACCGTCCAAGAGGGTTTACAGAGTTCCATCTCTAGCCCCATCATCTCCTCTTCCCGGAGGAGGGCAGGTGGGGCTGAAAGTTCCAGTCCTGCAGTCACTACATTGTTCTGGTGGCCAGCAGCATCCCCAGGCTGCCGGGGGACCCAGGGGACCTCACTAGCTCAGGGGGGTGGCAGAGGCTCACGATGGGTAAGGGACACACAGGAAATTCCTGTCACACAGGAAATTTCAAGAGCGTTAGGAGCCCTGTGCCAGGAAACAGGGACAAAGACCAGATACATTTCTTACTGTACTGCCCATCCCTTCCGGCCGCCTCAGCTGCCTCCACCTCCCTGCGCGTCCCGCCTCTGCAGGCTGAACAGCTGCACGGGAGGCTTGGTCACCTTGGCAATCACAGGGACCCTAGAACAGGCACACGCTTAAGCCGCGGCGCATCTGGAAAAGCAAGCACCAGCAACTGCCGTGGGGAAACGAACGAGCTCCTGAAACCGCGAATCTGAGCTTCAAGGATGTTGGAAACAAACATCCTTGTACAGAGAGCACAAGGCTGCGGAGTCCGCTGCTCCCAGGAGCCCGCTGACCGCCAGCCCCAGGATGAGGCCCAAGATACACAGAGAGAAAGGGATGAAGGCAGACGCAGACGCCCCTCGTACAAGCTTTCCTCTCCTTCATTTAATCTCCTGGAGTTAATTATTTCCCTGGGGGTTTAGGTATCCAGCTCACTAGATTTATTTTCTTTTGAAGCCCTTTCTCCCAGACTTTTTTTTTAGTATCACATCCTGGATTCTGCTCAGAGAAGGACAGTTTATAAATGACTATTACCAACACCAATGTGGAGGTGATGAAAAGCAATGTGTGTTTAACACGGAGGCGAGCGTGTTTCCAGGGAATATTAAGGGGTGAGAACATCGCCACGTGGCACTGGAGGTTGCTCCCGCTGGCTGACACATGCAAACGGGTGTCTGGTCGGATCCGTCACGAAGGAGGAGGTCTGCACCACTCCTAGATGAGCTGCTCTGGAATAAAGCCTCCGGCTTGCTCTGCCTGGAGGCAAGTACGGGCTCCCTCTGCAGGCGCGTGTGCTTTCTGAAGCAGCGGGGCGGAGACAGGGGAGACAGAAAGAAGGAAAACCCCATTTTTTCCCCCAAGGAAGCACTGGGAGCTGAAGTGAGATGATAAAGAGATGTGAGAAGCTCCTCTCCCTGGGCCAGCAGGACCGGGAGCCACACCTTTACTCGCCCTCCTAGAGGTGTGACTGGCTGTTTCCAGGTCATTTTCCGCTCTACACACAACACAGAGATACAGGTAAAGCTCCTGGAGAACCGAGTTCTCTGCAGTAGCAATTAGGCAGAAAAGATGGCCCAGGGCCGGAGACTGAGGGGGAGAAGTGAGGCTCCAGAAACAGACCCATGTGGGTATAGTCCCTACCTCACACCAGATGTGAAAGCAGGGTTCTCACAAGTTACAGAGCTCTGTGAAACATGTAAAACCACAGCATTAATGGAAAATGTAGGGGGCTGTTAGTGATCTGGAGGTAGTGGGAGATTCCTTAAATAAGACCCAAGAGTCTAAACCATGGCATGAGAATGAAGGATTTCCCTTCCACTAAGTCTGTAACTGACAGAGTCAACCAACGAGTGCCCGCTTGGAGACATCTCACTTTGCAAAATCAGCAATGGGTATGATATCCCAAAAACCCTTTGCAAAACCACAAGAAAAAGTCAGGAAAAAATATATATTTTTTAAAGACTGCAAAGGATATGTGTGGGCAGAATTCACGGGCGAGGTAACTCAAATGGCACTGAGGTATGTGAAAAGATGCGAATTCAGGAAAATGCTCAACAAAGCACAAAGAAGCCAACTTTAAGCCTGCTGGATTTGAGAACACAAGAGGTAACCAGCATGCCCACTGGTTTGCTTATTTCACATCCTGTTTGAACAGTAATCATTAAGAAAGACAAAACGACACGTCATCCCTGTGAAGGCTCGATGCCACTGACGTTAAGTATGTTTGCCTGCCCCAGACACATGCCCTGAAGCCTGAGAAAGGAAGCCGGCCTGGGATTCAGGCTGGACACGGCTCTTGGGATTCAGCACTGCCCTGAGACATGTGCGGCACAGCCTGGCCCCACAGGAGCATCTTCATGGAGGGGCCACGGCGCAAATGCCACAGTGGTGGCCTGCGAGGAACGTGGACATCTGCTCTCTGAAGCAGGGGGTCATGCCTGTATCCCAGTTTGGTTGGGGGCATGACGACTTCATTGGCTAGCACTTCCAGTAGTAATCCTGGGACCTGCTGACCACACCCAGCAGCCACAGGACGATGATGATTAAGGGAACATGTTGGACCAGTGACTGGGAGAGCAGCTCATCTGGTACCCAGGTCTGCAGAATCAACTCTCCGAATAAAATAAGGGGAAGTGAGGAAAGCTTCAGTGGACCATGTCAGTGGCTGGGTGGAACATTCCTAGACCACAAAGCAAAACTGTGAGCATAAAAGGCAAAGAACAATGTGCTCCAGAGTCAGGCCACAGCTCCAGTGCTGGGTGGGAGGGCAGGGGTTCTCCAGACAGGAGTCCAGAGACCCTGGCTCCAGGCCGGGGGCTCTGTCCAGGGTGCTGCTGGTGACCACTGACCAGGGTTCATGGCAGCCCCATCTGGATGATCAAAGAGCCAGCATATTGGCCAGGGAGGGTGCCCCATGGGTTGCGTCCACTGACAGGCTTTCTCTGTTCTCAAAATGACAGCTGCAACTTCCCATTTGACAGAAACCACTGGGTAAATTTACTGTTAGCACTTTCCAGACGTGATCAAGACACCGCCCTGTCAACACGCGTGGCTTAAAAATAAACCTGCCCTCACCCAAATTATGTGTGCTTGTGGGACTGAGCATCCAGTGTTCTAGAAAGCTGAACACATCTGGGCTGGATGCCTGCAGCCCAGGACCCGGCCAGAACATAACACCCCACACTCCGGGGGTGGGGGGTGGGGGTGGACTGGGCCAGTGTGGGGGCAGGGGGACAGAGAGGTGCAGGAGGACAAGGCTCATTTTTGGGAAACTCAGTTTCAAGGTGGAGCTCAAAAACTTGCAAGGGGGGAAGACTTCCCTGAATGAGGAGCAGTAGGAGGAAAGGAAGGAAGGAGCAGGTGTCGATCCAGGTCTGGAGTTGACAGAGGGGGAGAGACCCAGCACGTCAGACCCAGGACAGAACCAGCCAGACTATGGTCTCCGAGGTGAGATGAAAACTCAGCCAGGGGCTGCCTGGGTTCGAGGGCAACCTGTCCAGGTGAGGAGAACTCTGACCCCAGAGAGGGCCCATATGCTGATGTTCCCGTACCTCTAGCCTCACAGAGGCTGACAGGAGCCCACATGCCAGAAAAAGCCCTTTAAAAAAAGTCACACATTTCCGCTTGATCTTATTACATTAGCACCGACTTCACGGTTGCCAACCATTTTGTGCGTTCGCCCGCTTTTTCGCACTGCTGGGCTAGGTTTTATGTCCATTTTTAAAAAGTCCACAAGAAAAATAATTTATGAGAAAATCATAAATAATGGGTGTGGGCCATCAAATGTGTTTTCAAAATAGAGCTTTTTCTTCTTAAATGGAATCAAAAAGCTTTTTGGATTAAAAAAAAAATCTTTTCGCATTCCAGAAGGTCATGGTATTACTTAGCGCTTTTATGAAAGGAAAAAAAAAAGCAAACAAACATTAAAAAGAAAACTATCTCAGTTCATGCATCCGGGGCCCAGGAGAAAATTCCACCTTTATATATGTGTGTATTAAAAACCCATTTGGCCCTCACTCGAGGGGTGTGTTTGTTTTCCATCACGCTCGTATATTTAGCCGAGCATCTGGGTTTCAGTTCATGCGGTGGAGGCAGATTCAAACAGCAACGGCGTTAAGACAAGACCGCGAAGGTTAACAGACCAGGAAATGGACAAATCACTCCCGTGGCCACGCTAGGTTTCTGGCTCCACCTGGTCCTGGTCCCGCCTCGCGTGAGACCTCTGGCCCAGTTTCCCGTGGGCCAGTTAGTGGTTTCTGGACGCTGTGGCCCCCACAGAATCACAGCTGGGACCCTCAAGGCAATTTGGGGATGATGGCATCCGGGCGTGCCCTCTTTCCCACACAGCTCTTCAAATAAGGTCACCCGGGGTCACTCCACTGCAGTCCATTAGAAATCCATTTCTCCCCCTGCATGACGCGTGGGGCACAGGCATGACACTGGACACGTGCACGTGCGACGGGAGAGGAGGGGAAGCCCCGGAGACAGCGGGCCCTCCCGCTCCTCGGTGCATCACGTCTCCTCCTCAGTAACAACCGTGAAGATACACAGGAGACTCAAAGGAGCAGAGACCCCTCAGCGAACACCCAGGACAGGATGCCTGCGAACTCCGTGAGCCGTGGAGGGGGAGCGTCAGGCTTTGCAAGAGGAGGTCAGCTCGGTGGAGAGGCTTGGATCCTGACTCAGACTTTTGCTGCTGTGTGACTCTGGGGGAACTGCTCAGTGTCTCTGTGTCACGGCCCCGCACAGGGTTGCTGAGGCAGCGTGCAGGCCGAGTAGCCACTCTCCACCCTCCATCTGCCCTGTGGTTGCATCACCTGGGCTTGTTTCTTCGTCTGTCAAGTGTCTGTGCAGGACCCTCACAGGGAGACACCACGTGGACGGGCTCTGGGCCAGGGAGGGCCACGCAGAGCTTTGGCAGTGCGTTGGATGTGAGGCTGGCCTCAGCCATCGGGGTCTCAGCTTTGGCTGGGGCGGGGGATGGGGCCATTCCTACCTTGCACATAGTGGCACCAGCCTCAGCGGGTTCCAAACAGCCCTCCTGTCCTGGTGCCGGCCCCCCTCCCCTAACAAGAGGTGCGTTTGGTCCCAGACATGGTTCATCCTGGACGGACGGCAGATCATGCCCAAGTCCTCGGCAGCACTGGCTCCCTCCCCTCCCCTGCACTTGCTGCTTCGTCTCCACAGAGTGGGGCGTGTGTTTTCACCTCCTGTGCTGACTCCCTCTGTACAGGGATCGTCAAGCTGGTACAACGATGCTTTATCTGTGTGCAAAAGCTGCATCCTGTGTGCAGAACCTGCCAGGTAATAGGTTCTAATGGCATCCTGCTGTTCCATGGGGCAGAGAAGTAAGGAGAAGGCAGCTGGGAGAGAAGTGTGCACATGCGTGTGCGTGTGTGCATCACTGTGCATGTTTGTATGTGTGTTCGTGTGTGCATGCATGGGTGGATGTGCGTGTGTGCACTGTGCATCTGTGTATGTGTTCGTGTGTGCATGTGTTCGTGTGTGCATGCATGGGTGCATGTATGTGTGCACTGTGCATGTGTGTATGTGTTCATGTGTGCATGCATGGGTGCATATGTGTGCACATTATGCATGTGCGTATGTGTTCGTGTGTGCACGCATGGATGCATGTGTGTGCACAGTGTGTATGTATTTGTGTGTGCAAGCATGGGTGCACATGTATGTGTGCACTGTGCACGTGTGTGTGTTCTTGTGTGCATGCATGGGAATGCACATGTGTGTGTGCGTGTGGGTCAGAGGGAGGGAGAGAGACAGAGAGAGGGAAGGAGAGGAGGAGCACACAGGAAGACAAGGACAAAGACGGAGAATTAACAACACAGAGCACCATCCAGGTGGCAGCAGAGGTTTGTGCCTTGCTTTGTGGAGGGGCCTTTGTGACCTGAGCCCCAGGGGCCTCCATCAAAAGCTGAATTTGCTCAGTAGCCAGCGCCTGGCTGCCTACCCATGCCCAGTGGCGGGCAGGACTCATTACTTCCAATAACAGTAACTCAAGCTCATCACCTGACCTGAAGGCTGACATCTTCCCGACCGTGTGGAATTGCATTTCACGGAGAAGTGCAAATAGGCAGGCACGCCCCGGCCTTCCACACGGTTCACACCAGAATTTCTAGCACAAAGCACTCTGGAACCTCACTCGGAACCGACAGGCCCGAGCCTGGCTCTGATTCACAGAAGTGGGGGTGCTGGGGAGCAGGACCTGCCCTGCCAGGGCCAGACCTCTCTCTTCCACTGCCCATTTCCCCCCAAATTACCCAAGGACCCCTTGTTTATTTCCATTTCTCCCCAAGTGATGCCCAGAGCAACGCTCGCCAGGAGCTTGGTAATTAGGCCATTACTGCAAGCTGCTGGATTGAGAAGCAGCACATTTGTGAAATGCCTCATCTAGAAAAATGATAGTGAAGGACGCACACGTGTGCGCTGGGGGTGGGGGGCGCACACGCGCTCTCAAGTACGCGCACTGTGGCTCCTCCCCCGCCACATGTACCCCAGGGCAGGGGGACGCTATTTCTACGGGACCCGAAGGCTGGCGATGCTGCACGAGAACCGTCACCGCTCCCGGCTGGCCTTTGGCCTGGGAGCGTGTCCACAGGAGAGGCCACAAAAGCACTTCTTCAGCTGCCAAATGTTCCCCATCCGGATCCTGTGCTCTCCCCACAGTTACTTAGGCTGCGTCGACGTCCAGGAAGGCTCATTAGGCACCAAGAGGAGCTGCCGCCGCCTGGGGAGACGCTACCATTAAGTCTGCATCGCATCCTCCACGCAGGGGCCTCTCTCCGAGTCTCAGGATGCTGCCTCCCGGCCCTAAACATGCTGTGTTCTTGGCTTCAGACACAGAGGGCATTGGGAAGACAAGACATCAGCACAGGGCCTGGGAGTTAATTCTGTCTAAACATACAGTCTAGAATGTGCAGGTGCGGGGGGGGGGGGGGGAGGGGCGCAACGGGACGTGTCCTGTCGGTTGTGGCTGGGTTTCAGGAAAGATTCTGACACACGTACGTGTGCACATACGCATATGCACACGCGCACCGCACGCCCACAGGGATATATGAACACGTCCCGGGGCTTATTATGGGCCCAGTGCTTTTCCCGTGTTGTCTGTGGTCTGATTCAAGCGTCCAGGCAGTTAGGGAGCTGAGTTCTTCACTTCTCCCTCTGGAGAACTCGGCAGGCCTCCTGCAGCTCAAATGTCCCCTGGACATTTGGGAAGTCTCATGGCGTCCTCAGCACCTTGCACTCAGAACTGCTCTGGGGGCATGGGGACACAGAGGGATCGTGGAGGGGAGAGGGAGGACAAACCCTGGGGGGGCGTGGCCTCCTTGGGGAGGGGCTGGGGGAGGGATTTCTTGGAGGGAGGGGTGGGAGGCGGGACCTCCTGGGGGGAGGGAGCTGGTGATTGGGACTTCTTGGGGGTAGGCGGTAGGACCTCCTGGGGGAGGGGCTGAGGGGATGGGAACTTCTGGGGGAGGAACTGGGAAGGCCTTTCAGCTTGCAGTCCTTGGAGGCTCCCCCTTGTGTCCCTGCAGACACACATGTTCCCAGGACGGCCCTGCCACCTCTTCGGTGCACGGCTGGCTTCTCTTGGCTCTTGCAACACCTGCCTCGGGGTTCTCCATATCCAACCGTGCCTCCCTCTCCGTGGGCTTCCTCGCCCAGGTCTGGGCGTGGCCATTCCCTCCGGTGACCTCAGAGAGGGACCATCGGGAGTGGTGTGGGGCCTGGGGCTGCCTCACTCCAGGACTCTCTGCCCCTTTCTGTGGCTTGATTTTTTTCCCTGGCGCTCTTCACCACGGGATGGAAACACTTCCACGGCTGCCCGTGGTTTCCTCTTCTCTCTGTGCTCAATCCCAGACCCGTGGAATCAGGCGCTTGCCTGTCCCATTCAAGGTCACATCCAGTGCCCGGCAGGGTCTCAGGCACAGGAGGGCTCAGACAGTTCTCTGTTGCCTCAAAGAACGAAGAGGTGGATAGACCACACTGAGCTTTTAACTTATCTGTCCTTCACACCAGACAGGACTTCCCAGGAGCCCCGCTGGGCACTTCTGGTCCCCGGTAACCACACAACCTGTGGTGAAAAATGGTTGGTCCGTCCAGAGCTTCCCTAGTGTCCATGCCCAAGGATCACCTGGGATGTGCAGGACCAGGGCGGGGCCCCGGAGTCTGCATTCCCAACAGGCCCCAGCTGCTGCTAAATCTGGGAACTGTACTTGGGCCTTGAAGGCTTCACATGTGCTGTTAAGTCAGTGAGCCCGTAGGGTCGGCGGGGGCCCCAGCAGCTCTCTGCACAAGTGCTCACCATGCCGGGCACAGTTTACCATCTGAACGCCGCCCCTGCCCCACCTCCGCACCCCAAATTTTCTGAATAAATGACCGTATGAACGACACAGAGAATGGGGTGCTGCGCACCTCGGGGGATTTTCGTGTTAAAGCACGGGAACGAATCTCCCCTCCCCTCCTTCCTGCTCACCCGGAACGTCCATGAACACTGAAGCTTGCAAAGTCCAAAGGGTGGCTTCTGTTACCATTGGTGTTCATACTACTCACTTCGTTTTTTGCTAGGCCCCTTCCCCTGAGCATCTGTCCTGCCTGTCTGTCTATCCTCTGTCCGAGCCCAGGACCCAAGGTTCCGGGCTTCCTTCAAAGGACCCCGACATCCGCCCAGAGCGAGCTGCTTCTGGACAAGCGGGAACGTCCATTTTCCACTGGGGGCGGATCAGGGGTCTGTCTCTTGCTGCACAGGGGCCGTGCTTGAAAGGCAGCGAGGAGAAACCCTGTGATCCAACCAGTGCTTCAGCGTGTCACTGATGCCACTGGCCGCGTCCACAGCAACCTGCTTCTCCGCTAACCGGGAGGACTGCGGTCAGATGGCACCGGGAGTCACGGCCGTGATCCGGGCCCAAGGCTGTCAGGCGTGTTTACTCAGAGGCACCCCGTGTGGGCCGGGTGGCCGGGCCTGTGCCGTCTGCCTGCCGGGGAACCTCATTCTGGGGAGACGCGGTGAGGTGGGACAGGCAGGGCAGTCAGATGTCCTGCCACTGTCCCTCCCTTGACGCGCTCTTGTATCTAGTATTTAAGAAAGAGCTTTCTCGACAACTGTGCTTCCAGCCCAGGTTATGTGGCTGCTGTGGGCTTAGCGTGCACCGGGGCCGTGCCGCTGAACTTGGGCGTAGGCTCACCGAAAGGTGGGGGCGTCTGCCTCCTGCAAAGACTCAGTGGCCGTGAGTGGGACACCGGCAACACACCGGCGAAAATCAGCTACTGCCGGCGAGGTGCTCCGATGTCTGCTTTCAGCCCCGCCCCTGGCTTGGCTGGCTTTGTCGTGGGGACAGGCATGGAGGGGGTGCCTGGGGAGGCACAGGGAGGCAGACAGCAGCGGGGGTGCCTCTGAACAGGCCACAGGAAGGGCACAGCCGAGGTGCTTCCCCTTCTGCACCGTTAGCACCAGGGGCCAGGCCACAGGCCCCGGGGGTGCGTCAGGAGGGCGAGACAGAGATCAGGGCCGCGTCAGGGCTGCGCAGGTACAGGGGCAGCAGAGCAGAGGGGGTCGGGAGACCTGCCTTGAGGAGGGACAAACGAGCAAGGTGTTGAAGGTAAGCGTCGGCTGACCGGAGAGCAAGCGGGGCTGAAAGAACAAAGCCCAGGACGTTATGCTGACTAACGGCTGAAGCTGGCCAAGTGCTTCTTCCGGGGGAACACCACGCCGGGGGCTTCCTGGCATTTGTGTGGCGGATTCTCACTGCAGCTCAGTGGTTCCCGTGACAGAGGCAGGGGAACGGAGGCTCAGCCCCGGCCCTGCAGCGAAGAGGCAGAAGATCTCTGCCTGGCGCCAGAGTCCTTCCTGCCCTAAGACACGCTGAGCCTTTGCAGTGTGGAAGCTGGCATCCAGGCACTGCCCGTCAAACCTGTCAGCTGCCTGCACCCTAACATCCTTCCCCAAAATTAAACGCCGTAATGCCTGTGGCTTCGCGCAACTCCTGCCTCTCACCACGCCCTCTGCTGTGCATGTCGGCTGTGCGTCCCCGGGCCTGGGCCGAATTCTACATCTTGTCCAATCGTTTTCTTCGTGGCATTCTGGGAGCCAGCCGGTTCTGAGAAGCATCTCGGCACAGTCAGACAGTCTGTTCACACAGAAAGCATTCTTAAATTATAATAAACCCTTCACGCTTTCCCCGTCATTAAAACGGTGTACCTGTCACTTCGACTCAGGAACCGGTGGCATCTCCTCGGAAAGGCTGCTTCTCTATCCTGTGGCTAAGACTCCTTCCTTTCTTTATTTTTGAAGCAAGAGCACAGCAGTGCAAGACTGCTCCTGTGTTATGCATGGTGAACTGAAGCAGGTTTCTGCTTCAACCAGGATCAGGGAAAGGAAGTGTCATCGACAGAAAAGGAGAAGACAGTGGCGGTGAGAGGGAGAGACAGAGCGCCTTTAGGAGCAAGACAAGCACAGAGAGGTTTCTAGATGCTTCTCCACTGCCATATTTGTCACCAGGACGGGGCGCACGTTCACAGAAGTCTATGGTCTTGCAGGGACACGTGGTCAGTAGTCATGCCCCGTGTGTCCTGTGGGCGCCTGGGTGAGGCTGCACCCCCGGTTTCTAGAAGCCCCTGCCCCGCGTGGGGGTGGAGGGGGCTGCAGGCTCTGGTCGTTTCCCAGTTAACACAGTGCAGCTCTCCACGGAAGAATCAGGAGGGGAGGCCTTTCAAAAGCACTCATCAAACACCTGTGGGGTGCACAGGGCAGGGCACTGATGCATTAACTCAAACGGTGGGTCTGCACAGTACCGGAGACAAGGGCAGAGCCCAGGGCCTGGCAGATATGCTCGCCCTCTGCCCCCTCTGCAGCGTGCGGGGTCCCCCAAGAGAAACGGAAGCCACAGCTCCACACGCAGCACCTCGGGCCCCTCACCGGGCACGTGAGGCTTCCCGGCCTTCCTCCAGCAGCCCCTGCCCCGGGCTCAGGAAGTGGCATCATCTCACGCTCCTGCTGGAGCTGGGGGACGTCCGAATACCCAACTCCGAAGTCTGTGGCTACTGCCGGGCTAGAACCCGGCGTAAGTGACGGCACGGGCCGCTAAGGTCCCCCCCTCCCTGGAAACACCTCAGCTCTTCCAACAGAAGACAGGAGTGAAGCTGGTCTCCGCACAGTACCTCTGAGGGCGCCAGGGGGTGGGTCACACTGGCCCGGAGGGTGGGTGCAGACAGAAAGAAAGGGGCTTCAGGTGATGCCACGCCGAACATGTCGGCACGGTCGCGTCGGCTGAAGCGGACACGGGGACACTGGGGCATCCCTCAGCTTCTCCTGTCCCCAGCCGCCTCTGAACATGTGCTCAGTGGCCCCAAGATGCTTCGTAGCCTTTCCTGACGGCAACAGATGCTGGAACCACAGGTGCAGGGTCCCCCAGGAACAGCTGGTGCCAGGAGCTGGTATTAGCTGGTGACCCCAGAACCAATCCACCCAGCCGGAAAGGTGATGGCCACAGACAACCAGCTCAGGCCACTTTGCATCAGAGGTCATTGCGGGCCGGCACAGGACCCCCAGGGAACCAAGTACACATTGGGGCGAGTGGGGAAGAAATGCAGGAATGTGCCCAGATGTTCTGAGCTCCCCAGCCCCCTGCTCAGAGCAGCTCCTGTGCACCCGAGTCACGGATGTACAGACCCCACCCCAGGCTATGTGAAACCGAAGGCAGGGGCCAGCTGGGAGCCCCATGTCCTCCTGACCCAGGTTTCCGCGTGAAAGCCCTTCTGACCCCACTGCCCAGTGGCTGGAGGGGCCATCCCACCCTTCGTGGCCACTCAGCTCACCCCTTCCCCTCTGAGGGGGTACGGGTCCAGCAGAAGGGAGATACGGAGGCTTCAGACAGGAGGCAGCCCGAGGTGGGAGGAATGGGGTCCTGGGGTGGGAGAGTCTTAGGGGTGCATGACCTCCAGAGGGGCTCCTGAGGGGACGGTGCCACATGTCAGTCATGCGGGCACAAGGGGAGCCACGTGGCACAGCCCGTGATTCCCCATGGCAGACCGCGGTTGAAGACCATCCGAAAGAGCATTGTGTCAGCGCCCCTGGGAGATCCAGCATTTCCTGGCCCACCGCCGGGTCTTGTTACTTGACACGCTAATGAAAACATGCTTCTACGTCACAGATTTTTTTTCACGTGTCGATAACTACCTGCCAGTGTGATCGCTGGCCTTGTGATGCTGGCCTCAGGTTTTGCATGTGAAGGCACGGCTCCGCTGGGGGGAGAGGCACAGGCTGCACTAGCCGTCCAACAGGGTCAAGGGCAGAAAACGGCCTCAGAACGAGAGGCGCCGAGGCCAGAGAGCGTTGGCGATGCGGGCGGTGGGGGGCTGGGAGGGGGAAGCCTGGGTGGCCCCACGGAGAGTCACCGTCCCCGTCCACAGTGCCATTCTGCGTCACTATTACTAAGCATGGGAGGTCCTGGCACCTGCTCCATCCAGGTCACAACTGCGTCCCCAAACCCTGACCAGAGCTGGTGCTCGAGGCCCAAGAAATGTTTGTGACTTTAATGCTCTCAAGTTAAATGCTAAATGACTTTAATTAAATGTTAGCCACTGTTTTTATCACAGCAGCACTATTATGCTCTCTCCTCCTCCTCCCACCCCCTTCCCTGCTGACACTTGGGCAGAGTCGATTGATCAGCCCTCCCTCCCTTGATGAGACCCCGCCCGCAGCTCCCGAGACCGGTCGCTTCAACCTGCACCTCCCCGCACACCCCTCCTCTCTTCAGGCCAGGGGTCGGGGCCTGAAACCTCTCTGTCCTAAGCATAGGTGTCAGGCACCGTCGTAGCGAAGCGCCCCCCACCCCCACCCCACCTCCAGGAACGCATGAGCGCAGCACGTGCCCTGGACAAGCACCGAGCGCACTCTGCCCCCTGCTCCTGGGAAGCCCGCTCTCACGTGTCAGCACACAACCCTCTCTTTGCTTATGGTGCTGGGAAGTAGTCCCAGGGAGCAAAAAAAAAACAACAAAAAAAAACAAACAAAAAAAACCCATCATGGGGGCCGAGGTCAAAACTACTTTGTCCCGGTGCTTAATGCCATCTGTTCCCCAGAGACTGCCCAGCGCCACCCACTCAGACTTTCCCGTGCACACTGCAGGATTCGTTTGCTCTGGGGCTGAACTCTGTAATGGAGAGGCCATGGGCTCCCGGAGGACCATTCCCCTGCAAGCTCACACATTCCGGTCGGGAGCGCATGGCCTCTCCTTGCCCTGGGCCAGTGGAGATTGGATTTTTATGGGCAGACGTTATATGGGGGAGGGTTTTATGGGAAGCCATTATGGGGACATTCATAACAACCAAGCCCACGGTCGACTTCTCAAGTCAGAGGCTGGGCCAGGTCCTCGCACGTTCAATCTTTCTCACCAACGCGCTCCTCAAATGCAGTCCCCGGAGTTAATCCACATGGCGTGGTTTTGCTGTGTATAATACACCACGTAGGTTGGACGGACAGGGGTGTCTTTGACATCTAAATGAGCCCCCGCGTCTTCCATTCTCCACGGTGCCTCTTCTAATGTTTTTAAACACTAAAGAAGAATCGACAGAAACATCTTCCTGAGAAAGAAAGGCTAACTCTCGGGTGGCCCCCATCATTTGCTCTACGGGAGATGCAAAGGAGGACTGGAGTTCCCACCACTCGGCAGGGTCACCATGGAGCCCCTTTATCCCTCCTACAGGCTTCTCTGTGGGGAAGGGGATCTGGACTCAATGCAGGCAGCGTGAGAAGCCTTGGGAAAGGCAACCCGGTGCACACTCAATGTGAGCGCACCTGCTCGGGGAACCTCCTGGGGCTTTAAGGAGACTCAACACTGGGGTCTGGGCTGAGGCTACCCCTGAAGGCCACCCCGAGTCTTGTCCTTCCCATGTGCATGGCGTGGAGGGCAGGTGAGCTTGTGGCACACAGCTGGGGGCACAGCCGGGTGGACGCTGGCACCAGGGTCAGTGAACGCAGGAATGCTTTAAGGTTGATCATGACGTTGGGTCTAGGTGTGGCCAAGGTTTAGGGTGGTGGGCGGGCTCTCCCTGGAGAGGCAGGTGGGGCTCCAGCATCTCTCTCACACACCACCCCCCGTGCTCTGTGCTGCATCCGTGCTGTTCCAGGCCAGAGCGGCCGTAGGTGTGGGCTCCCTCCTCGCCACCATGCGGGGCACAGAAAGAAAATATCTGCACATGACGTATCTGATAAGGGATGTGTATCTAGAATGTACAAAGAATTCTTACAATCCAATAAGAAAAGATAAATAACCCAATTAAAACAGGGCCAAGGACTTGAATAGATATTTCTGCAAAGAAGAGATCCAAATGGCCACTAAGCACATGAAAAGATGCTCACTGTCCTTAGTCATTATGGATCCATCCAGAGCAAAGCAAATCAAAACCCGAGATACTATTCATACCTGTGAGGAATGGGTATGGTCATAATAACAATAAAAAATCCAGAAAATAACAAGTGTTGGTGACTGTGTGGAAGAGTTAGAATGCTCATATGTCCCTAGTGGGCTATAAAATGGTGCAGCTGCTTTGGAAAATATTTGGCAGTTCTTTGAAATGTTAAACACGGAGTTGCCATACACGCCAGCAATTTCACTCCCAGGTATCTACCCCCAAGAACTGAAAATGTATGCCCACACAAACACTTTGTACACGAATGTTCCTAATAGCACTACTCATAGTAGCCAAAAAATGGGAGCAACCTAAATGCTCATCCCCGGAATGGATTGGCAGGATGGGGTATATTCGTTCTGAATGGTTGTGTAACAAACGACCAGAAACTTATGGTTCTGTAGGTCAGAAATCTGAACTAGGTCAGCAGATTCCTCATGGAGGCTCCAGGGGAGAATGTTTCCTTGCTTTCCCAGCTTCTAGGGGTCACCTGTGTCCATTAGCTTGTGGCCCTACATCCCTCTGGCCTCTGCTTCCAATGTCCTATTTCTCTCTCTGACTCTGACCTTCAGCTTCCTTCTTATATGAGGACACCTGTGGTTACGCTGGACCCACCTGGCTAGTCCCAGATAATCTCCCCATCTCAAGGCCCTCAATTGAATCTCATCTCTAAAGTCCCTTTCACCATGTAAGGTGACATAGACACAGCTCTGGGTGTTAGGCCGTGGACCTCACGGGGGGGCCGTTATTCTGTTTACTACACCATCCAATGAGTGTACAATGAAATACTCTTCTTCAGTAAAAAAACAATGAAGTATGGACACACTCTTCAATACACATGGACCTTGACAACAGTATGCTAACTGAAAGAAGCCAATCACAAAAGACCACATATTTTATGATTCTATTTACATAAGACATCCAGACTAGGCAAATATACCGAGACAGAAAATATACTCGTGGTTGTGTAGAGCGTGTGTGTGTGTGTGTGTGTGTGTGTGTGTGTGTGTGAATGGGCAGTGAGAGGGTGGTTAGAAGGAGGATGGGCAGTGGCTGCTAACAGGTGTGGGGTCTGCTTTGGGGTGATCAAAAGGTTCTGAAGTTATATTGATGATGATTGCCCAACTCTGCATACACCAAAAACTGTGAATTTTACATTTTGAAAAGGTAAATTTTTTGGTATGTGAATTTTATTATAACAAAGCTGACAAAAAAGAGGTTATTTGTCTTTTTCACCATGATGCCTTTGCACTGATGGTAGAATGGTGGATGCCATGGCAAAACCCAGGCTAGGGGCTCCAAACAGTAATTGGCACTCAGTATGTTCTTCATCACCGAGTCTTTACTGGGTTGTGGGGGGGGGGGGGGCGGTGGATCATTTCACTAAAGAATGTCCTGGATGAAACAGACCAGCAGAAATTAGTTTTGTTAAATCTTGACTCAAACACATTCCTTTCCATTATTCAGTGAGATGAATGGGGAAGCAGAGGTGAAGGACATACCAAAGTGTGGTGGGTCAAGGTGCAAAGCACTTGTGTGACTTTTGAGTTACAAGCTGAACTAGCCACTCTTCTCGCAGAAAATTATTTTTACTTAAAAGAACAACTGACAGACAAACCATAGTTAGTCACATTTGAATGTTTGGCAGACATTTGCTTGGAAATTAACAAAGTGAGTCTGTCACTTCAAGGAAAACAACTGACAATATTTATTGCCAATGATAAAATTAGAGCTTTCAAGCAAAAATGAGAGTTTTGGAAAACTGGTGTCTGCCATTGTGAGCCTGAACAGCTTCCCGGCAATTAAATATTTTTCTCATGATACTGATGGTGATATTAATGAGTGAATTTTAAAATATTATAAGATGGAAGATATGAGAACTCAGAAAACCAACAATTTCAGAAGACTAATCCATGATGTTACAAAATTGTGCATGCCTTAGAGATCCATTCAAAGTACAAGACAAAACAAAGTAGGAAAAGTACAGTGTGATGGTTTTAGCTTCCATATTGTAGCTAAGCTTTAGGAAACTAACACTTGTTAACTTTTGGTGTAATATCAAAGAAAAGAACCCATCGTTATCTGAAAAGGGCATTAAAATACCTCTCCTTTTACACTTACGCATCTAAGGGAAGCTGCTGGTTTTTTTTTTTTTTTCCCCAACCCAAACAACATACCACAACAGAGTGGATACAGAAGCCAGACATTAAAGAGATTTGCAAAAATGTAAAATACTGCCACTTTTCTCACTAAAATGGTTTTGTTTTTCACAAAATGTGGTTAGTTTTCATAAAATATGCTGTTTATGTTAGCATATATGTGGTTTATTCTATGTTTAAAAAAATTTTTCATGTTTATTTAGATGGGAAGGGCAGAGAGAGGGAGACACAGAATCCGAAGCAGGCTCCAGGCTCCGAGGTGTCAGCACAGAGTCTGACACAGGGCTTGAACCCACGAACCGCAAGATCATGACCTGAGCTGAAGTCGGATGCTTAACTGACTGAGCCACCCAGGCACCCCTATTCTTCTTACCTTTAAATGAATTAATTAATAAGTATTTTTCAAATGTCTTAGTTTTAATGTCTACTATGGTAAATACCAAAAAATGTCACCCATATATGCAAAAGCTCTTTGGGCCTTCAATAATTTTTAAGACTATAAAGGAGCCCAGAGAACATGATGTTGGGGAGGCGCTGGCATGTCCTGCGGGATGTCAGCAGAGACGGAGCCAAGCAGGAAAGAGTAGAAGGAGAGCATCTGGAGCACCGGGCTGAGGAGATGGGCTGCCAGCCAAACAGGGAGGTCAGCGTGGGCCTCAGAGGGAGTGCTGTGGGCTGAAGCGTGTCCCTCAAATCTGTACGTTAAAGCCCCGACCTCCAGCACACAGGACATGACTGTGTTTGGAAACGGGCCCTTTACACAGGTGATTGAGGTTAAATGAAGTCATATGAGTCAGCCCTAGTCCAAATGATTGGTGTCCTCATAAGAAGCAGATATTAGGACACAGGTACATACACACAGAAGGATGACCACGTGAGGACACAGGGAGAAGATGGCTGTCTATATGCCAAGGAGAGGGGCCAGGAGGAACCAACCTGCTCACACCTTGATCTTGGACTTCCAGCCTCCTGACCATGAGAGAACTCACCTCTGTCATTTAAGAACCCCATCTGTTAAGGGGACCTGAGTAGAGTGATATGGGGAAAGTCACAGAGTGTTCAAAGGGACTGAAGAAGTTAAGCAGGTAGATAGGAGGAGGAAAGGTGTCTCAAGTGCTGGGAACAGTGAAGGCAAAGACCTTAACATGGGAACAGCACATGTGACTAAGCTCCAGAGAGGCGGGTGGAACAGAGTGGTGGCAAGAGCAGGGGGCAGACTATGAGGTGAGTGGGAGCCGCTACAAAGACCACACTCTGCTTTGAGTTAAATGTGGACCCTCTGCATGACTGGAGCTGACCAGTGAGGTAACCTGGCTTGAGCTTTGGTAGGATCCCTCAGTCTGCCATGCTGGGCAAGGACCAGGTCAGCAAACGTCAGCATGCCCACCACCATCTGATTTTGTAAAGTTTTATTGGAACACAGCCACACCATTCATTTACATGTTGTCTGTGGGTGCTTCACACTCCAATGGCAGACCTGAGCAGCTGCAACGGAGCCTTATGGGCACCAAAGCTGAATATATTTATTATGGGCCTTTGATGGGACAAGTCTGCTGATCCCTGGTATTGACCATGGGGATGAGTGTGGAGTCTGGGAGATCTGTCAGAAGATGATTTTATCCCCCATGCATAGCGTGCTAAGAACTGCTTTTGGGGAGTGACCGCAGCAAAGTGGTAGAATAGGAAGCCCCAGGTCCTTCTTTTCCTATGGTGACAATGACTTTACAACAGTACATAGATAAATCTCCTTTGAGAAAAATCCAAACACCAGTAGGGTAAGAGGTTCTTGCATCCCAGATGAGCCAAGAAGAACTACATCAAAAGTGGTAGGAAAATTCATGGTATTTATTCTTCACAATCCCTCTCCTAGCACAGAGCAATGTGATGGAAAGAAAACTGCCAACTCCTGGGTTGGGAGGGGAGAAGAAGAATGGAACATAATTCAAGATTCTGACTTTGGGGTGTGTGTGTGGCCGAGAGAATGGTTTTTGTCTTCCCTGAATCTAAATGCTGACATGTCTGGGAGCCAGGTTGGAAGGCACTGAGAAGAAAAGAGATCCCAAGGCAGTCTGGCACCAGAGAGGCTTAAGTGCTACAGACAGAATGTGTGTGTGGGGGGGGGAGGGGGCGCATGCTGAGTAGAAATAGACAAACCTCAACTAGGAAATTACATATAGCAGCCCAGAGAAGATGCCCTCCCAGAAAAGGCTTGAGAGGCCTCCAGAATCTCTCTAGCAACCTACACTGGTGAAAGTCTTCTATGTACTAAACAAGATTGTAAAGACTGAGGAAGGTGGTTTTTTCTCCAAATGCTGAAGTCCCAACGAATGATAACAAAATAAACAACAGAGGGAGGGAGGGAGAGAGAGAGGGAGGGAGGGAGGGAGGGAGGGAGAGAGAGAGAGAGAGAGATGTGGCTCAATAAAAGGAACAAGTTAAATCTCAGAAAATTAGCCTTAAAGAACTGAAAATACATAAATTACCAAAGAATGCAAGAAAAAAAAAAACAACCCATCGTTATCAAGAATAGTCAACGAAGCAGAAGATAGCACAGAACAACAGCTAAATGGAAGCAGGAAAATGATGCATGAGTAAAATGAAATATCAACAAAGAGACAAAAACAGGGAAGAAACAAACAGAAATTCTGGAGCTGAAGAATATGATAACCAAACTGGAAAATTCAATGGAGGAGTTCAGCATAAAACTTGAGAAGGACAGAAGAAAGAGTCAGTGAACTTAAAGACAGGGTATATTCAAAACTATCAACCAGGAGAATGGAAATAAAGCAGAATGCAGAAAAGTGAAGAAACCCAAAAAACTTGACACCATCAAGTGGACGATGACTTATGAGAGCCCCAGGAGGAGAAGCAAGAGGAAAAGGGGTTAGAGAGCCGATCTGAAGAGACAATGTCTGAAAATCGTGAGGGGAGAAATGGACAGGCAAATTCAAGAAACTGAAAGAACTCCAACTAGGATGAATCCTGAAGAGCCCTACACTGAGGCACATTGTAATCAAACTCAAAAGCCACAAAGAATCTTGAAAGTAGCAAGAGAAAAGTGACTTGTTGCCTACAAGGGAGCTCCCATAAGATTACCAGTGATTTCTCCGCAGAAACCTTGCAGACTGGAAGGGAGGGATGTGATATATGTGAAGTGATAAAGGAAAGAACCTGCCAGTTTAATCAAGAAAACTGTTATTTGGCAAAACTGTCCTTCAACTATGAAGGAAAAACTAAGACTTTATCAGATAAAATTAAGACTTTAGCAGATAAACAAAAGCTGAGGGAGTTCATCCCCACTGCAAGAAACACTAAAGGGAGTCTTTCCAATTAAAATAAAAAGATACAGTGACACAAATTCACAGGAAAATACACAACTACCTGGTAACGGTGCATGTATAGACAAATGAAGAAACCCATATACTGTAACGTAGGAGCACAATTCTAGCATATTATTAAAAAAAACAAAAGCATACAAGGTAACTATAAATCTATGTCAATGGGTATGCAATATTGAAAAGGGTAATTTGTGCCATGGTCACATAAATTGGGGGGTAGAGATTAAAAGAGCTTTTATATGTGGCTGAACTGTTAAGCTCTTATCAGTTTAAATTAGATTGTTACAACTTTGTGTTGTTTTATGCAATTGAGATAGTAACCACAAAGAAAACACCTATAGAATGAACCAACAGGCAAAGAAGAAGGCAATTTAAGCAGGTCACCACAAAAAACAGGCCCACGGGTGTCTCAGGTCCTATGTGAGTCTCCTAGGGATGGCATGCAGCTGGATTCTGGTGTTTTCTCTGGTTTCCTCACTCAGCCCAGCTGTGTGTTCTCACTGGGGAGTTCCCACCTGATGTGGCCACTGATGGGAAAGGACCGATTAGCGCCATTTTGTGAACTGTTTTCTGAACATCTTGGAGCTTTTTTGTCTCGCCTTTCCTCCCTTGCTGCCTTCTTTTGTGTTTTCCTGATTTTTCTGTAGTGACACATCCTTAGCTAGGCCAAGAATAAAATGAGAAAAGACTCACATAACTAAAATTAGAAGTGGGAGGGGGCGTTACCACTCATGTGGCAGGATTGAAAAGGATAGTGAGAGAACATGATGAACAGCGAAGCGGATTACCTGGAGGAAATGAGCGTCTTCCTAGAAACAGCCAACCTACCGAAGCTGAATCACGAAGAGATCTTACGAGGCTCTGAACCGACCTACGACTAGTAAGCACAGATGTACTCAGGAGCGAGGCGGACCCCCGGCGCCGGCCCGAGGATCCCACTTGAACGCCGCCTTCTTCGAGCTGTTACTCTGACAGAGGAATGATCCCTCATTTCCCAGAGAAGGGCTGTGGGCACAGGTCTGTGCTCAGTCAGAAGGCATCACGTGATGCCAGCCTCCTCCAGGAGCCGGCTGTTGCCGGCGGCCCTGTGCTGTCTGGACGCACGCGCAGCAGTGAGGGGAGATCAAGTTTAGTGTGCTCCTCTCAGGGACTAGGTCTCCAGGCTGCAAGATCCATCCTTCCAGAACATTCCCTGCTCTGACACCGCCGGGGCCACCTGCTGCCAAGAGAATGACGCGACGGCTGCCCTCACTCTGACCCTGGGTTCTGGCCAGCGTGGGGTACTTGCTGTCCCCTCCTGGCCTGCCCCCTTCAGCCCCTGAATTATAAGTGTTGGCTCAGACTCAGTTCCCCGTGGAGCTCCAGGGAATCTAAATGTGTAGCTTCCTGCTTCTGCCCCCTCCCCCCCAGCCACCCTCTCCCCTGGTTGCACCCCATCTCCCCCCCTCCCCCTGCAGCCCTGCTCTCTGGCTCCCACCTTCTGCCACAGAGAGAGTTCTCACTTCTTGGGTTTCCAGCCAGCTCCCTACTGGCACCCATGGGCCCTGTCTGGTTCTTTCTGCTCCCGGAACCGGCCCCCTGCCTACGTCAGTCCTCCCTCCAGGCTGTTTTCCTGGACGTGGAATGCTTTTTAATTTGCGAAAGCCTCCCCTTCCTTCTGGTCTCAAATTCAATGCTGCTTCCCGTGGGTGCCTCCCCAGGACAGTCACCCCTTCGTCATGCCCTCCTTGCACTAGTTTTCCCTGGAATTTGTCGAGTGGAGCCATTTGCTGAACAACCATCACAAGCGGCAGGCTCTGGGGAGGGCAGGGAGCCACAGCAGAGTCCCGTACTGTGACCACCCCCCTCCCCCCCAGCACCAGCACAGCAGCACAGGAAGACCCCACGTGGCCAACTGCTCCGACGGATCCTTCAGTGAGCAAGTGCTGGGTGCCGGGCAACCCCCTGGGGATAGGACACACAGCACACCCTCTTGCGGAAGGAGGGGCCAACCGCAAACACACAGGGTCGTCTAAACCTTCAGATCGTGCTGGGCAACACGAGACAGAGCAGGCTGGCGCAGGGGAGGGGGCACCCCCAGGACACAGCCCGGGGGCCCCGGGAGGACTCCAGCTTTTGTCCTCAGCAGAGGGAGATGCCGTGGAACCCTGGTCAGAGCCGGGCTTTCCGAGCGGACACCCTGCCCCACCTGCTCTGATGCGCACAGATGTGAACACACATCACGTGGGAGCAGGGCCACGGACGCGGCCGGGTGGAAAGGCAGAGGGGAACAGGGTCCCGGAAGGGCTGGGAGCAGGTCCGCTGAGTGTGTGAGTGTGGAGGGGTAAGTGAGGGACGGTCCTCCCAGCAGAAGGGCCGTGTCCCTGGGACTCTGGAGGACACTGTCCAGGAGCACTTCTGTGTTCAACAGGGGCAGGGCAGACCTCGACGTTGGGGCGTCACAGAGCCGTGACCGGCCTCATTTCTCAGACTGGGGCCTGGAGACCCTGAGACCCTCAGCCGTCAGGCCTCGGACAGGCTCAGCACACACGGATTTGTTTAAAATGCCACATTTTTAAAGACAAAATACTGGAGACGTATCCCAACAACGTGACAGGACACCATCCGGACGGCGGATGGCGTGTTAACCAGAGTCTGCCCCTGACTCCGGCCCACTGAGCGGAATGTGGAACACGCTTCCCCGGCCCCTCCCCCATATATTAATGTGAACAGAGTCCCTTGGGTAAACGGTGGAGGGGCCGCCCCGAGTCGGCATGGGTCCGAACGACGCTGAGGAGCCTCTCCTCGGGGTGTGAGTGGATGTCCCTCGCCCTTCTGCCTGCATCCTCCTGCCCTGGGTGCTGGAAGGCCTGTGGGAACCACCCACACTCCCCTGCCCATGGGCCGCACCCCTCCTGCCATCACACACAAAGCCAACCTAAACCAGCCTGCAGGACACCCCGCTCGGGACCACCTTCTGGCCTCCATGTTCGCCGTCGTGTCTGCCCACGTCCTTGAACAGCGGCCGGCCTCCTCACTCCCCCCTAGTCCCCCCACACCAGTCTCCCGCAGCAGTCAGATGACCACAGTCACCAAAACCATCAGATCACCAAATTAAGTGTGCTCAAAGCCCCCGCGCCTGTGCCTCACCCCGCTGTCCTCTGTCCATGGAGCCCACCGAGCTCCCGCCCGCCCCACTGCACCTGCCTCTCCCCTGCCTGACGCCCACGTTCTCAGCCCGCACGGCCAGCTCTCCCACCTGTAGGAATGTCTGGCCTCCCCCTTCAGGGAGCCCTGTTCACCCCACTGGCCGTCTCAGCTCCCGGGAGCCCTCGGTGCCATGGACCGAAGTTCCTGTTCATGGAGCTGGCTGGCCTGTGGCCCATTTCTCTCCCCCAAAGTTGTGGAGTCCCCAGGGCTGGAAGTTCCGTCTTTCCACTTGACCCCTGAATTCTTATGATCTAGCACTTGACCTGGCATCCCACAGACAGCCGTGAAAGAACAAAGTAAGTTCTGGATCATTCTGGTGGGCTCACCTCTGTTCCTGTACATTACCTACTGAATTACATACGCCACAGGCATATTGTCACCAAGAGAAATTTCCCAGCAGCACAAAAAGAATCTGAGAGTTTCTACATTGGAAACAGTTCAACGAACAGGATGAAAGGAGGCCAGCTACGTACGTCCCTTCCCCAAACATTTGAAAACTCAGATGAAGAAATCACTTTGGATTCTTAAATCCAACTTGAACCTCTTTGTTTTAACGTCCCTTGCTGCTCGGGCAGGAGGCTTTGTTCCTAAGACACGATTCGAGTCTTATGTATGCCTCCATGTGAGTACAGGTAACTCCAGGAAGCCTGTTCGGCAAAAGTTAATCGGAAATCGGAGATTACGTTTCCCTTTATGTTATGCACACATTTAAAGTCATGAAGGAAAATTCTAAGCAAATAAATCATGTTTTACAAATTACTAATACCCAAGGAACAGATTAAGATGTGCAATGAAATTACGTTCAAGTCTCAGACGTACCGGTACACACACATCTCTGATCTATTGTCAAACGCTCGAAATAAAACAATTATAGATGTTCGCGTATATTCATCTTCTCCTGTGTTTTCAGAGCCGAATGCCAAGAGTCTGCTCAGAGCCGCACAAAAGATGAAACAGGACGAGGTCTCAGCCCTCGGGGCGCACAATCAAAGTGAGACAGATAAAACAATTCAGACATGAAATACATCAGCTGAAAAGCCTGTTAAAATTTATGAGGTGCAAGGTTTTGTTGGCTTTTCCAGGGAAAGGCAGACCCGCGAGGGGAGCCAAATGACGGAAAGCCGCCGTGGACCAGGGTGATGCAGGGGAGGGCCTAGTGAGGGACGCCGGGCGCCTGGGGCCGTGGCAGAGAAAGGGCGCTGGGCCAGCGTGCGGGGCGGCCCGTGTCTGGAAGAGCAGGGACCCCAGGTCAGAGCGGATGACTCAGTTTCCCCGTGGGGAACGTGCCTTGCTCAGATTTATACACAGAGCCACTTGTACCTGGAACTGGCCGCTCCACGCTGAGTTAATGCTCTCCGCTCCTCGTGTCCCCTCCACAGGGCCTGAGTACAGGCTGGTGCTCCGCGTGGGTGCAGATGAACAGGGAAAGAGTCCCTGCTGCCCGGCCCCTCACCCTCACTCTCTGCCCAGACTCTGCTTCTGGAATTCCCGATCGTGGGGCCTGAGACCAAGGCGGCCGTAGGAAGAGGTCTGTCCTCCTCCCAATGGGTCAGCGTCAACGAGTTTAGACCATCTCTGAAAGCCACCTAAAAATCTGGAGTTTTCCCAGTTTCCTGGGTCAGCATCTCCCCCGATTGTGGAATAAAAGGCAGCACTTGCAGAACGGCCACGGCACGCACGACACGTGGCAAAGCGCTTCCCCGTGCGTGTCCCGGAAGGATGCCTGGCGCGTACCGCCATGGACAAGCAAGTTCTGCGTGACAGCAGCACTTGGGTTTCTAAAATGAAAAACAAATCTGCACACTTTCACGTGTGTTTGTACCTGTACAGGAAAGCGAGCACACGAGACTGAAAACACTGGCCGACTCCAGGAGCAATCAATCGCGGGTTGGGTGGGTGTGTGGCGGGGCTTGTGGGTTGCTCAACAATGGGAAATCACTCATGTGTTACTTGTGCAATTAAAAACGAATTTAAAACAATAAATATCAATGAAAGCAGCTGCTTTCTGCTGCTTAATCTTCCTTCAGAAAAGGCGCTGAGCACCAGGTGGGCGGTAAGGCCGGGTCTCCCACGCCAGGCCCTGCTGGCAGGGGGGGGAGGGGGGGGGTTACAGAACCACCGCCCCCGCTGGCCCCCCCCCCCCCCCCCCCCCCCCCCCGCTCTCTGCCAGCACTCACTTCTGACAAGATGACTTAAGACCAAGGGCTCGATGGGAAGACGGGAGCCCTCTTCCCAGGTCTCAGAGTCAGTGTTATCTTGGTTAAGCTGATTTGGAAATCAATACAAAACTCCAGCAGAGGAAGCACTGTGCCCAGTGGGGCAGGCGTCCCCGGGCCTCTGCAGGCGGGGACGTGAGCAGGAACGAAAGGGGCAGAGTTAGGTGCACCGGCCTGGGCTCTGCCGGTCGTTTGGTGCCCCCACTTCAGGCTGCCTGGCCTCCCTCACCTTCCCGGAGGATTGCTCACTCTGCCCTCGTCGGGGGACCTGTGTCCAGGTCTCCCCAGGGGCGCCTCTCCTCCCTGTCCCCCCTCCGCCCTCTCCCAATCTCAGTCTTCCTTCAGCAATCAGATGAAGACCCCTGATGCCCGGAAGCTGAGAAGCCATGTCTGCCTTCTCCAGTCCCCGGGGACACCCCTCCCTGTGCCTCCTTCCTTGGTCATGGGGCACGTGGAACGGAGGGAGAGTGGATTCTCCCTCCTGCACTCGAGTTCCTCGGAGGATGCCTGCTTTGTCCACTCTTATCCCTAGGGTTATTAGCACACAGTAGGCACTCAGGTCTGTTCAACAAATAAACTACTGCAGCACAGCAGATGATTTTAGAAGTAGTATTTAATCGCTTTGTCTGTTTCTTGTCTCCCATAACCTGGTGAGTTTCCCCGCGGTGGGGTGATGGGGGACGGAACATGACCTGTGGTCCCAGGCAGCCTGGGTTCAGATTCCGGTGCTGCCCCTCACTGGCTGGGCAACTCTGGAAAAGTCACTCTGACTTCCCGTGCCCCTGGTTCCCTATCTCAGAAGGAAGATGCTTCATAGGGCTCATCTGTGAGGATCAAGCACATTCACGTGTGGGAAGGGCTTTGGATTGTGCCAAGGGACCCATCAGTTCTGAAGAGTGTTCGCTGTAGTCTTCATCACCGTCAATGCCATCATCAACATCGGCATCGTCACCGTCTTCCTCATCACCACCACCACCACCACCATCACCACCATCATCATCACCATCCCTAATGTTCCACCAAGTTCCAGAAGGACCCCACAGTTGATCTTCAATAAAATCCTATTGAGTTGAATTTGACCAATCAGAAAGACAAAACTTCCTCCGACTATGAAAACTGAAAATTAAGGAGGAAGCGATACCTAACATATACTTTGCAAAATATAAATGACCTCGTATCAAAAAAGAAGCCGGCACCAAAACGAGACCCTGAAAAACAGAGGTGATTTGGCTGCTGGGTTTATCATCGAGAAGACAGACAAAGAAGAAGCGGAGGGAAGGCAAGGGCAAGGGGTCTTTCTGCAAGGTCGAAGGCGAGCCGGCTAAAGGCACTCAGACCCGCGATCTGGGCCTCAGCTGCCCCACACAGCATTGGCTCGGGCAGACGGTGTTTTCCAGCAGAATCATTTTGTTGGAATGTTTCAGAGCAGACCCGTGGCTGGGTTCCAGCCCTGCTGCTTACCACACCGGTCACCCTGGGCCAAGATTCCCGAGCTCCGGGCCGTTTTCCTTATCTGAGCCGTGCAGGCAGAGCAGTGGAGGGAGCCCAGTGCTGGCATGTGACGAGCTCTCAGCTCTGGCACGGCTGTCCGCAGGTGAGGGAGGGGACAGAGGGCGCTCAGAGGTGACCCCCCAGGGAGACACCATCACTCCTTCCAGGGAAGCTCCGGCCTCACTCAGTGCTCTTCTCACCAAATCTCGCGGTGACCCAAGGGCAGGCAAGTGCGAGAGCCGGAGGCTGGGACATAGCACCTCTGTGCCATTTGCCTTGGGACGCGGGGCCGTCTGGGGGCACGGCGGCCTGTACGGGCTCTGGGTCACTGCTGCCACTGTCTTGGGGTTGTGTTCCCAAACCCATTCCCGCAGGCCCTGTCCCGATCCAAGAGGCCCACCTCTGCCCCCACACACATTCCCACAGGCATCTGTCTGGCTTAGCCCACGTTTCACTACTGTCTTAGTGAAAATCTACGAGTGCGTCTGTTTAAACGCAACACCTCACCACCTTCCCCTTACAGTGGCCAGGCCACGTGCTATCGCCGGAGACAGAACCACAGGTGACATAGGACCTGTCATTCCCCAAGTGGCCATTCTAGCAGGGGAAACAGACTGTATCAATCTGCTAACAGGCCAGACAATTAGTGTGAGAAGAGCCTGGGACAAAACGGATGGTGTGACGGGGCCGGGGTGGGCCAGCGGGCATTCCAGCCTAGACCTGCAGGGTCTGGTGCAGCTTGGGTGCCCGGAGCCCAGGACAGAACATTCCAGGCCCCGGGAAGCCTAGCTAGAGGGCTGGCTGAGGCTGGACCATTTAGAGCCCTGACAAGGAGTTCACGGCTTTATACTGGGAGCACGGAGGACGCTGCTGGGAGGGCTGAAGCAGGGGCATGTTGTGAGCTGGTGCATATTTAAAAGGTCGCTCTATTATCCTGAAGGCCTCTGTGGTCATATGGTCATTCTGTGCTGCATGTGGGTCTGGGAAAACAAGGAGGGGGCGGACGTGTAAGGTGGGTATCACGGCAAGGAGGGGTCGGGCCACCAGGGAGGCAGAACCCCTCGAAAACCAATCCTCGTCTGCTCGTGTTGTTTGAGCGGAGGCTGTGGGTGCAGGCACCAGACCGGAAACGTGACGTGAGCATAAGGCCAGAGGGCTAGGCCTGTGGGAGGGAGCGGCCCTGCGTCAGGCGAACCGCCCTGATTTGGACAGTAAAGTGCCAGGAGGGTCTGGGGGTCCCTGGGGGGCGGGTGTGGCCACGTTCCACTTGGGTATTTTTAAGGAACCCCAGAGCGTGCAAGACAAAGCCTGTACATGGGCAGATGTTTAAAGAAAGGAAACCGGATGCGAACAGCAGCCCCAGAGTTGATGCTGGCTGCAGGAAGATTCTAGAATACGTCACTGGCCAGATGGGATGGCCCAGAATGGAGACGCATTTGTTTGAAAAGAAAAATACTACACCATTCTACATACTTTTTGTTCTCTGTGAGATGTTTCCACTGACCTCCCCAGAGTCCCTGGAGACCAGGTCCCGCAGGTGTGTGGGTTGGAAGCTGCCGCGTTAACATAAATGTCATGGGAGAAGGTCTGCGTCCCCAAGTGACCCCCCGTACATGCAGACGTGCCCACAAGGGTCTTCCCCAGAGGGACCTCAGTGCTTTTTTTTTTAAGTTTACGTATTTGTTTTTAGATAGAGAGGGAGCACAGTGGGAGAGGCAGAGAGAGAACCCCAAGCAGGCTCCGTACTGTCAGCACAGAGCCTGATGTGGGGCTCAAACCCACCAACCGTGAGATCACGACCTGAGTGGAAATCAGGAGTCTGACACTTAACTGACTGAGCCACCCAGGCGCTCCTGGTCTCAGCTTTTAATCCTGAGATCAGAAAGGTCCACAGAAAGGTTATCAGAGAGATGGTAAGGAGTCCAACATGATTCCCAAAGTAAGGAGTCACTGAAGCTCTGGGACTCCTGCCCCAAGCTCGTTCCCCTGTCCTGCCAGGGTGCCCACAGGCCCAGCCTCCCAGCAGATGTCCACGGTGCTGCTGAACCCTGGGCAGACGTTCTACAGGGCAGGGTGGGGCGGGGCAGGGCAGGGCAGGGTGGGAATGAGGTCTGGACGGGCACCTGCTGACTACTGCCCTGGGAAAGCTGACGTGCCCCGTCCTGATTTTCCAGGGAACAGGTATCATTTGTCACATGAGAGGCACCCTTCCCTCTTTGCAGGGATTTTTTTTACAGCAGGTGCGGTGGCCCACGTGCCCGTCACTCAGGTGCCACGCCTACTCATGAAGCGGTAACAACGCATGCAGGGTTTTTTTGTTTGCTTGTTTGTTCTTTTAATAGCATTTGCCTTGACTTCATACAGATTCCTTTCTTGCCGACATAAGAGGGCGTAAATCAAGGCCTTTACCCTGGGTCGTGTTCTAGCCCAAAAGGGTGTGCTCCAGCAAATCAGCTGCTTTCTAGCTGATAACGACGCCGCGAGCACGGAAATTGCGGGATGAACGTCAAGAGCACAGATGCTCATTTCACAGTTTTCTTTATAATGAAAGTGCATGCAATTTAATTAGCCATTTTATTTTACCAAAAAAAAAAAAAAAAGTACATTTTGGCTCTAGGAACTTCTGAAGGTCTCCTAACGAGGAGGGACGCTTGCATTCAGGACGAGCCGCCAGCCTCACATCCAAATTTCCACGTGAAGGCAAACGCCACCAGCTCAGCACCGAGGTCTGCAGCCCGGCCCGGCCGGCATCTCCAGGGGCCTGAGCTCTGCCTTGGGTGCCCAGGGAGGAGGGTGTGGGGAGTAGGCCACACGCAGGGGACCTCGCACCTCTGGAAGGGTGGACGTTACCACGTGATCCGGGAGACAAGGGAGGCAACGCCCGGCGCAGCTGGCCAGCCGTGGGTCCTCCCGGTGGGTCCGGTGGCCCGGGGTGGGGGTCCCGTAAGCATGAGCCTGAGGCCAGAAGGAGCGTGCTTTTCTCATTTTGTGGCCTCGCACCCCCTCTGGGAAGCCCCCACCCCTATTCTCAGGTGTGGGGTTTGAGCAGGAAAGACCCCCGTGTGGTTGGGCGGGGGGCTCAGACTGGTTCAGGGACCGGGCTCAGGCCTGGTCAGGGGATTCGGGGAAAGAGAACCAGCTGCTGGAGGTGATGTCCTGTCATCCCCTGTGTGGGCGGGACCACCACCAGCCCGGGGACAGGTGTGTGGAAGCCCAAACCCACGACCGGTAACCCACTATAACGGGGAGGATGAGGGAGACCGTGTCTGGTGACATCACCTGTTGTGCACGGACTTTGAGTTTGGTCTTGTGTCCCTCACACCGCAGACTTCCAGCTGCACGGCAAGTGCGAGCAGGGTGTGCGGAGAGAGGGGTCCCCGCAGGACCCTGGGATGGCCGGCACCGCCTCCTCGGGTCCTGGGCTGTGGTGGCAGGTCCAGAGCCACAGAAACGTCCTGCCCTCGATGAGCTACGTTCGCTCACTGCGCAAAGTTCAACCAGTGGGAAGCGCGCACATCCCCGGGTAGTTTGCATTAATTTACAGGGAGAGGGGCGCCTGGGTGGCTCAGTCGCTTAAGTGGCCGACTTCGGCTCAGGTCATGATCTCGCGGTCCGTGAGTTCGAGCCCCGCGTCGGGCTTTGTGCTGACAGCTCAGAGCCTGGAGCCTGTTTCAGATTCTGTGTCTCCCTCTCTCTCTGACCCTCCCCCGTTCATGCTCTGTCTCTCTCTGTCTCAAAAATAAATAAACGTTAAAAAAAATTAAAAAAAAAAAAATTTACAGGGAGAGCCCGCGGCTACACCCAGTGCGCTCTCAGAATGCTGTGGCACAGAGAGCGTCTCACAAAGCCCAGCCTCAGATCATGTAGAAAACCCGGATCTGCTCGTTTCCGCACAGCGCCCACATTCACCCCGCCCGGACGGGCGCCCAGGACAGTGGAGACACAGTGTCTGTCTGGGGATGGGACCTCGGTCCTCCCCTGCGTGGGGTGTTCCATGTGGGGCGTCAGACTGGGAGTCGCTCGGCGGAGGGGCCGAGATGCGGAGGGAGGACCGGGGTCGCCGGGCTGGACAGGATGCCCCACGGTCCAGAGGGGCCCGTGCAGGGGGAGGCCCTGGGAGGACAAGAGCCGGAAGGGAGAGAGGCTGGAGGGAGGAAGGGAAATTACAGGGGAGGAGACAGGAGAGGAAGGAGGGCCTGCTTTGCAGGCTCCCAGCTTCGCCTCAGGCTAGCTTGCTGCTAAGACGATACAGGGAGGGAAGCCAGTGATCAGAAATGTTAATTATGTCAGGACGCAGGCCTCCTGTAGAGCAACTTCTCGTTCTCCTGGGGGCCGCCCAGAGCTACCATCAGGACGGTTTAATCAACCACGGTGGGCGCCTCCTCCCACCGACGTTGTAGGCTTCCCGAACCCGCTAGAACAATAGAACAATAGGCTGCTTTTTGGAAGGCCGCCTGCCGATTCTGTCCGCCCTCCCTGGGGACCCAGACCCCGGGCCCGTGGCTGCGTCCTAGGAGGCGAGAGTCCTCTCAGCTCCTGTAGACGACGGTAAAGTATTTTCCCGGCACAGGTCCGTCCACACCCAGGACACGGGTGTGGACGGCACAGGTAATGGTGTGCACCTGCTTCTCACGGCATCCACTGCATTTTTCGTGATGACTTTTAATTTCCTACCTCACTTTATGGCTCTTGCAATGATGTCCTTGTCTGGCATTAAAAGTAAATACACCTCAGGGTGCCTGGGTGGCTCAGTCGGTTAAGCGTCCGACTTCAGCTCAGGTCATGATCTCACGGTGCGTGGGTTCGAGCCCCGCGTCAGGCTCTGTGCGGACAGCTCGGAGCCCGGAGCCTGCTTGGGATTCTGTGTCTCCCTCTCTCTCTGCCTCTCCCGTGCTCACACTCTGTCTCCGTCTCAAAATAAATAAACATTAACAAAAAAAATACACCTCCCAAGACCCTAGAGTCCCCAGGCTGAACGAAGTTCATTGTGGATGCACATTTTCAAGCTTCCAGAGGGAGTGCTGAGGGGCACCCTTGCTTCTACAGAGAAGTGGGTCCCCTCGGCACAAGCCGTCCTGTGCAGCCGGTCCTGGGGAGGCCCGTGGCCAGCGGGGTTCTCCTGGGTGCCGATGCTGGCTGCACTCCCCCGGCAGGGATGGATTAGTGATGCCTGCCTCGGGTGAGGGCTGGGGAGACGGCTTCCCCACTCGCAGCTCTGTCCAGGAGCCCGGCTGGCCCGCAGGAAGTAGGGAAGCCCAGAATGGGGGATTATGGTGGATGGCTGATGCGTTCTGGGCTCAGTACTGTCAGCACCGAGGGGTTCTTTATTCTCTCCCGACCCTGACCTGCCAGCTATGAACACTATCAGCCAGAAGAAGGACTGGGGTGGACAGAGTTAACACCACGGGCACACGACCCAGTGAGGACGAATCTGAGGCGCTGTCTTGTGGGAAGAAGCTGTGTTTTATGTCCACACACAAAATAAAAGCCAAAATAAAACCCACACCGAGGAGCCCAGCTCCCTCCGCAGCTTTGGTCGAGAGCCCACACCCACCCGCCCTGGGCTGGGACCCACCAATCCTGGGGGTCCGCCTTTTATCTTCTCTCCCACTGTCGGTTCTCCTTCTGCCCTCCCTCCCTTTCTAGTCCTGACGGTGGTCCCAACACGGGCACCAATTCTCAGAGCCAAAACCCCTCACCAGAAGGGCGGGCCGCCCAGGGGTGGTGGCCCCCACCTGTCCTCCCAGCCCTGCCCCACGCCACCACCCCGCCCCTGCCCCACCTCTTTGCGGGAGTAAACCCCATTCCTTCCTGAGATCTCGGGTCAGGAGCCCCAGGGACGCGTGTACCAGTCTCCCGTCGGGGTCACTTCCTTTACCATATGCTCTACGGGAATCAGCAAACGCTTCCTGTAAAGGGCCAGACCGTACAGCGGGGCACGCGGTCACTATGGCAATCACTCCACTGTTGTCCTGTGAAGGCAGCTTAGCCAATGAGACCTGCACAAAACAGGCAGAGGAGCGTGATGTGCAGACCCCCTGCTCTGTAAAATCCATGGGGCTCTCTTCCTTCATTCCAACATTTTATTAATGGCAGAGTCTCTCATAAACAGATTTAAACCCATGAGAACAAATTCATGTCTTTCTACCACCATTACAGTCCATCTGATAAATGCTGGTGCCATGTGGCCCTGAGCCTGGCACTAGAGCAGTGTGCAACCCAGAAGCATGTATCCTGGTTAACACTACCAGGGAAAACCTTTCTCCTTCGCCCTCTACTTAAAACTTGGGAATATGTAGGCTTGAATTGATCACTGCCAGCTTGCTTCCATGAGGGGAGAGCCTGACTGAAAGGAGCCAACCTGGAGGTGGTGGACATAATCACGAGGACCGCTTCGGTCCCTGGATCAAGCCGTACCTGAAGCCGTCCCCAGGATTTCTCTGTTATACTTAAGATTTTGTGCCAGCCATTTGAGTTGAGTGTGGCCACTTAAAATGGAAAGAGCCCTAAATGAAGAACTTGATTAGTAAAACACAGATCTTTGACCCCAATTCAATGCTTTTCCAGGGCCTCATTTTTTAACTTGTAGAACTCTCCATGAGCTCATTATTATGTTACAAGCTGCGAAGGTTGTCCCTACTCTGTCCTGAGAAGATCTTTGCCCAACAAACTCTCCGCCACGTTAGTTTATCCCTCGCTGGAAGGCTGCCCAGGGCGTTTAAGTAGCTACTGTTCGGGCATATGGCAGTTGACGCATCTATAAGAACCCTGGACTTGGTCCAAGGCCTTTATGGGTGAGGCCAGAGCCCGCAGAGAAGAGCATACAATCCAGTTCTAGAACAGGGATGTGAATACACCCCCCCAGGGGACAGCTGGGCCTTCATTCACAGATTCCTGGCCCCGGGAAAAACGAATGAGACTTTCTCACCTGACCAGAACTGACCGCTTCTCTTGTCTGGTTCAATGACTGGAGCTCTCGGAAATGCTTTTTTTTGTTTTTTTACTTAAACTGAAAATTATTTTTCTCTCTAATTAAATAAGATGCACAGATTTCGGTGGCATTCTCAACTGGGAAGAAAGGCAGGAGAAGGGAAGGAGGGGGCGGTGGGGCCGGGCTGAACGCGACAGCGTGAACTGTGTATAAAATTTATCTCCCGGCAGCGATTTACCGGCTGTGGCTGCCGCTCCCGATGTGCTCCGTGGTTTCCCCCATTACATGAAAATACCTCCATCCATTTTCATTTCATTTGCTCCTCGGGGCTCACGTGCCTTCTCCCCAGCACATCCTCGCGTGCAGAAAGGCAGGCACATGCGTTTGCCGACTCAGAGGGTGAGCGCACAAGATCCCCACTGAAAATATTGACCTTGGCGTGGTTACAAGTGAGGAGATGCTCTTTTGAATCTAACGTGTGGGCTGGGCTCCTGCCACGAGGAGCAGGGAAGGCACCTTCGCGGCCGCTGCCAGGGCTCTGAGCCGGCGGGCGGCCGGCACGGGGCACCGGGCTGGAGAGAGGCGGATCCTGGAGCGCGGGCCCAGGGCGGTGGTGCTAATGGGCTGCGGGTCCAGCTGTAGCCGGCCGGCTCCCCGGGCCCCCTGACCCGTCAGGAGCTGCGGCAATTAAAGCCACGCCTGCTGCTTCTGCAGAGCGAGGGCGAGGCGGGGAGGCGGGCAGAGCAGCCGCGGGAGGGGAAGGGCTCCTGGCAGTGCGCGAGATGCTATGGGCACACAGCCTTCCCTCCCATCTGTGCGGGATGTGAGTTCCCCGAGATTGTGTCTGTGTGCAGTCTACCTACGTGCACAGCCGTGGTTGTGCTGTGAGGGGGCCTCTGCCTTACGAGGGCCCAGAACACACAGGCGGCTGCCGCTCCCCCTTTGCTAGTAACACAGGAATCGCACTAACAACAGCGAACGAACGTGGGGCGTGCGGAGGGCTGGCTCCAGGCTGCTGACTTGGGCTCATGCCGCTCAGCGAACACCAGCGGCCGGGGGGCCCCTTGAACAGTGCCCGCCAGAGGCTCCCTGCCTGGCCGTGGGGGTGCTCACCGCTGCTCACAGCGCCTGGGGCCCCACCCACCTGGCTCCGCATCTGTGATACGCGGGCCTGCGGGGTCGGGCTCGCATCCCGAGGACCCCTCGAGTGTGCCCACACGCTCTCCAGACCGAAGCCCCGGCCCTCCTCAGTGGTGTCGGGTCCAGCAGCAGCGATGACCTTCCTCTCCCAGAAGTGCCACGCCAGGGGACATGTCTTTGCACAGGGGTCTCCAGATGCTCAAACTTTTTTTGGTTTCTGAAATGAGCCAATCCCAAGGCAAATGGCAAAATGAGTCACGAGCACCGCCTGGGGTCAGGGGCTGCAGCGACGGGGACTTCTCACCCCTCCTCCGGGAGGCTAACAGGTGATGCTCCGTGGGCTCCTCTCTGGTGGTTTCCAGCTTCCTGGGGCCCAGGGCTCAGCTGGAACCGGAAACCCTCCCCTGGAGCAGCTCGCTCTCCCTGATTTCGCACAAAGTCAGGACCCGCAAAGGGCTCCCCCAGCGTGCTGTCTGCCCTGCCTGCCGACCTTCCTTCCTCCTCGGGGCTCTTTAGAAGGTGGTACCCCAGGCAGCGGCCCTCCACACTCACCGTGTTCAACTGCACGGGACTGTTGTGCTAACCGACGCGCACTGGTCTTCTAGCACCTTCTACTGTGCAAAACTGGGACTCGGTGCCCACCGGGCACTCCCACCCCACCTCCCAGGGCCTGGCACCCGCTCTGTTCTCTGTCGCTGTGGTTTGGGCTCCTCTGGGGACCTCGGACGAGTGGAATCACACGGTATTTGTCCTTCGATGTCTGGCTCATCTCGCTGAGCATAACATGAGCAAGGTTCACGTGTGTCGCAGCCCCTGTCAGAATCCCCTAACTTCTTAAGGCCGGGTAATACCACGTCGCGTGGAAACACCACACTTGGTCGATCTACTCGGTGGCCGACGGAGCAGCACTGTGCGTTTCTCTGCGAGGGATTTTCACCAGACCCACCCCTCTGGTTCACACGTGGTTTAGGCTCGATCTTCCCCGAGCTCCCGTTCGTGTCATGCACAGAAATGATTGCTCTTGGCTGTGTGATGCAGACTGAATAGGGACAAGGGACATACGCAGCCTTTACAGCTAAGAGCTGCCCCCCCCCCCCCCCCCCCCCCCAGGCATCGTGTGTGAGAGGGGAGGGGCAGCACCCGCCAGGAACCGGCCACGAGCGGATGGATGCTTCCAACGGAGGCGGGCAGGACCCGGGGAGCCTCCTGCCCAGGGAGTGGGGGACAGGCTCACTCGGCCGCCCCTTCCGCCACAGCCCTCAGGCCGGGTCAGTGGCACCCATCCAGCCCAGGTGCCCATTCCCAGGTGTGCCCCGGAGGTGAGCCAGGTGCCCGCTCCCAGGTGCTCACTCCCAGGCACCTGCTTTTTCATTCCCACGACAGCAATGCTAACACACGCTCCCATCTGAGAGGCTCAGCGTTACTCCATGTGGAGGAGACCCACAGATTTACCACTGCCCACCGTCCCCTTTACCTCTGGGAACTTGACTGTTTAATTCCAGGAGGGGCGCTGCGTCTGCCCTGGGCCTGCCTTCGATGCCTTTCTGGATCGCTCCGAGGGTCTCAAAGGTGAGTGTGCTTGCAGGGGGCTGCACACGGAAGGACGTGCGCTGTGCTCAACGGGCCTAAGGGGTGAAGAGTCCCCAGACTGTGTGCACATTTGGAACCTCAGAACGTGACTGGGGTAAGGGTCTTTGCAGAGGGACTTGAACCAAGGATCTCAGGACGAGGTCGCCTGGATCAGAATGGCCCTAAACCCAACGTCCGGAAAGTGGAGATCTGGAGACGGACACGGGCGCCCTCCTCCGAGGGCACTGGGGACAGGTGGCCACGCAAGGTGGGGGAATGGGACGTAGAAGGTGAGGGCGGAAGGAACGTCACCTTGGGCAGGTAGGGGGGCTGTGGAAGGAGCTGAGCTCGGTCCCCAACAGGTCGGGCTGCATGCAGGACCCGCATCGTCTTGACAGGTGCTGAACCTGTCTGGCTTCAGCTTCACATCTGCCCGATGCTACGACTGCAAAGTGCCTTAGACAGAGGACATTATGGGGCAAGAGCACACGATTCCACGGCGCCGAGGTGCCTGGGACACAGCTGGGGCTCGGCGAGTGCACTGCCATCGCTCCCCGAAGGAGGGGGCTTCAGGAAGCACTGCATTTGCACTCAGGCGGGGGCGGCCTGGGCTGGGAACCACGGACATCCAGGTTCGTGGCAGCGAGACCGGGCCACGGTTACTCGACCCGCCAGGGCAGGGAGAGGACCTGTTTCGCGGGACGGATGTGAGGATGGAGTGTGGTGGCGCCCCTAAGGCCCCAGAGCAGACCCTCCAGCCTGCCCCGCTGTGCCCGAAAGGCAGAGAGCAACCAGGAGCGGATGTGTCCTAAGTGCTGACGGCAAGATCCGGGACAAGGCAGGGAGAGGCAGGAGGTACCGGTTGGAGCCTGGAGTCTGCAGACTTGCCCCTGTGGCCTTCCGCGCCCACGGGGACCCCCTTCCTACAGCGTGCCAAGGAACCGGAAGCTGACCCGTAACTCCACAAGCGTCTGCGTTTTGAATACGGCTGCTTCCCTGGAAGGAGCAAGGGGGCGTCGGGGGTAAAAACAGCTCCACGAGGCCACTAGACAGTGCCAGCCTTGGGTGCCCACAAGGTCACGCCCAGATGTCACAGGTAAGGAGAGGCTGTGCCTGGGGCAAGGGGGGCAGGGCTCTCAGCAAAGCAGGCTGGGCCTGGCCACCCCAGGGAAGGCATCACCGCCCGGAGCCGAGATGCCCACGCGTGGAGTTACGGCATCGGGCCACGGGGATTCGGCGACTGGGGTCCTGCCGGGAGAGTGTTATCTCCTCAGAGCCTGCATCGGCCACTGTGTGATAACTCGCTCTGCCGCAATTTACATACAAAGACAGCTTCTTTAACTTTTTAAATGAAAGCTTAAAAGCCCTTAATTACAATAATAAATCACAGAACCATTCCCATGGCAAGGTGGGAGTAGCTGGGTGGATTCTAGATTCCTCTCACCAACCACGCAAGGTCTGGATCGCAGCATCATGTGGCCACTCTCCCCGCCCTGCAGGCTGGACCCCGAGTGCTGATCTGAGCTCAGGTCCCGCCGGGATGCCCCTGCTACACAGGGCGCACGCGGCCGGCTCCCCTCTGCCCCTCCGGTTTCTCGGACAGCCACTGTCCTAATAGTCAAGAAGCCCCAGGACACTGCCCACGGCCAGGCACACCCGGTCTCTCTCCCCCGGCAGCCGGTGGGCCAGCACCTCGGGAGACGGCATTGCCACCACCCTGGTCCCGGCCACTTCCCAGAAAGAGGGAGCTTCAGCAGCCAGAACCCGGAGAAGGGCTGATTCTGGAGCACAGGGAAGGCAGTGTAAGCGTTTGTGGGGTTCTGTGTGTCTGCTCCTCTCTTCCCGCCCACGTTATAGCAGCAGGATCCACACAGGGCGGGCCGTAAAGTCTGTGTCACGATTCACCTCT
The DNA here is from genome assembly GCF_018350215.1 of Panthera leo. Classification (NCBI taxonomy): domain Eukaryota; kingdom Metazoa; phylum Chordata; class Mammalia; order Carnivora; family Felidae; genus Panthera; species Panthera leo. The sequence goes on from NC_056681.1 coordinate 2,257,477, forward strand.
GCTGTACTCGTGGCAGAGACGATGAGGACAGTCTGCTGTGCTCCAAGACCATTTTGTTTGTAAGAACAGACAGCAGGGCAGGTCTGGCTCCCGGGCCGCAGCCAGTGGGCAGAGCCCATCAGGATAAGGTGCACCTGCCCACCATTCGGTTTCGTGGGAAACACCCAAGGAACGGACCCCCTTCCGTAAATTCTGCTGCACACAGGACACGGGGGGATGGGGGTGTGTGTGGGCACCGGAGCCTGAAGCTCTGGGTTTGCGGCCCGGGGCAATTGCACACCTGAGCTGTGACTTAGCTTCTCAGCTGTAAGATGTGGGGCTGCGGAGGGGACCCCAGCGGGCTAAGCCCAGGGGAGCGCTTAGCATAGCTTCGGCTCAATCCCCACCGTACAGGAGTGGTTTCCGTACCGTCTCCGGGTCTTTCTCTCTGGTGTCACAGTACATACGGGGGATCAGGATGGGAAAGGGATTGGTACGATTCCCCATATGTACTGTGACACCAGAGACAGAGAATTATTCGCTTATGAGTCCGAACGCACCCAGGGTCTCAGGGCAGAGGAACAACTGTGTCTGGAAGCAAAGGACAGTGTTAGTCTTGAAATGCTCGGATCCTTCCAGCGACGAACCCCTCGGGGATCTGGGGAAGGGGACGGACAAGTGCCCACAAGTCCCACGGTCCCACAGGTGGGTGGCCTTGCCGTCCCCACCTTCCAAACCAGAAAGTTAAAGCACAGAAGCATTAGGACCGGCTAGCCAGGGGTGGGCAGCAGCGTGGACCCAGGCAGCGGGGGCTACCCCTTCTGGACCACTTGGACGGGCGACATCTAGAAACATCCACGGAACAACTTTTACTACAACGGCTACGTGCACTTACACATTTAAAAAAATGCCTGCATTGATTAAGCGTTGCTCCCAAAATACTATATTTTTTTTAAAATGGCACCCGCTCTTAAAATTTTGTTTTTAGTTTACTTATTTTGAGAGAAAGACGGAGAGAGCGAGTGGGGGAGGGGTAGAGAGAAACAGAGAGAGAATCCCAAGCAGGCTCCGCACTGTCATCGGGGAGCCCAGGACGGGGCTCGAACCTACGAATTACAAGATCATGACCTGAGCCAAAACCAAGAGTCGATGCCTAACCGACTGAGCCCCCCACAGGTGCCCCAGGCACCTGTCCTTTAAACCTGTTACCCCAGACTTGGTAAAGCACCCGGGGGAGAAGGGGCCCTGTCTGCTGTGTGGATGCCCGTGGGCTCCCAGGCTGCAGCCACATGGAGGTCTTCTGCCGTCTGGGTGATGGGGTCACAAGCACACGGTGTGTGGGGCCGGGCACCTGTTCCCTCAGGCACCGCCGGGGGCTCGGCTGCCAACAGGTGACGGCAGTGCAGGTGAGTCAGGCTGGGAAGCCAGTCAGAAGACACCACCAGACGACAGGTGCGCTGGTTCAGATGTGCAGGGCCCGAGGGTCTCGGCACCTCCCAGGCGGGCCAGCATGTGCCCACCAGCACTGCTCTGGCAGGCGGGAGGATCCCGGGAGGCCAGCTACGCGGCCCACGCATGGCACGGATGACTATGGGGATCTTTAAGTGTCCCGTGGGACAGCGACCACCCCCCCCCCCCCCCACACACACACACGCTCCCTTGTGCCGGTGACACACAGGGGTCCTCCCTCCTCTCAGCTCAGGCTGTCAGTGCCCCAGCGCACAATGATGTTTTGTTTCCCTCTTGTTTCCAGGCTGCCCAACAGGGAGAAAAGGATTTAATCTTTAAAGCCACTTAGCACAGCTGGTGACTCATCAGTGGGGGGACTTGAGGCTGGGCCAGCTGGCAGCTGACACACCCATCCAGGCTGCGGCCACCCCCTCCATGGGTCCCCACGCCCTGTCCACACGCACCCCCGCCCTCTTCATGGGGACTCCCGTCCTCTCCACGGGTCCCCCACCCCGTCCACAGGGACCCCCACCCTCTCCACTGGGACCATCACCTTCTCCACAGGGGCCTCCGCTCCCCCCATGGGGACCCCCACCTTCTCCACGGGACCCCTGCCTTCTTCCCCGCCCCCATGGGGACCCTCCCACCCCCTTCATGGGGACCCCTGCCAGCAGGAGACCCTAGAGGTTAGAGGGCCGCTGCTGTGCGTGTGACAGGGAACCTCTATGGGGTGCAGGTCAGTGTGAGTTTCTCTAACCACCTTTACATAGTCAATACTGACTCCAGCTTTCTTCATGGTGGTCTTCCTTCTTTGTGCCTCAGTTTCCTCATTTGTGAAAGGGGAACAGTAATAGTATCTGCCTCCCAGGTGAGGTGAGGATTTGATGAGTTAATGCCACTCGTAGAATCATGAAAGACATTCAGCGCCGGCTGGCAATGACCTTTCATCATGAGGGAGTATTGACATCTGGTGAGGGAAGTGGGAGGGGGGCGTGACTCTGGGCCTGTGGCCATGGCACGCTCAGGGCTCCCCAGCGCACAAACGACGCAGGACCTTCATTCATCTGGCACACGTTCCCGGACCACCTGCCACACGGTGCACGGCACGGAGGGTGGAACAGACCAATCCCGGGGTTACAGCAATGAGGCCTCAGGGGACGGTCGTCCGGTCACAGAGCATACAGTGCCTGGTCCTGTGCCTTCGGCCTCAGAGCAAGAGAGAGGGTCTAAGGGGGAACCTGATTCCCACACTCTGTCCCCCCCAGGGCCCTGTTTGCACTGAAAATGGGTACGGGGAACAGAAATCGGGCTTTGGGAGCAGGGCATGGCCAGTGTGACCATCTCTGAGAGATGGTCCTGGATTCAGGTCAACTCTTCTCAGGGACATGATTCCCGGCGGGAGTTACTGAGCATCCCTGTGAATCCTGGACACCGCGGAGAACCGGGTAATCGTATGCCAGAAACCACCACCAGCTAGACGGAGTGAGAGAGATTCCGTTTTGTTATTAGCTGATCATCACAGGTGGCCCGAGTATGCTATTACCACACTGGTAAAATTCTGTTCCGAATTTCACAAAAACAAAGATTCCAACCTGGAAACATAACTGTTCTCATCGAACCGGCAATTTCCGAACAAGCCCCAACCCACTGCAAGAGCCACTTTATGGTCACGGCTTGAAATCTGGTTGGAATTACCTTGATAATAATACAGCCATTCGTTTAGCAATGGTGCACCACGCAGCTAATGGATCTCGGAGGCCTAATTTCTAGAATCCGGTGCCGCACCGTTATCGTACGGCGGGAATTAGCGACGCTTCGCCAGAACGGAACGGCCCGAGTTTGTCTCTGCGTGATTAAAACACAGGTAGTCGCGCATTAGTGTTGTTAACAAGACCGTCCATTCCAGCCGGGTGATCCGTCCAGGAAGGGCAATCCGCAAGAGCCCAGTGCTTCCCGCCACCTGGAAATCCACGCGCGTCCAGACGTGGGGAGGCTCGATCTGGAATAAGTCTCTACGCGGCGGCTGTCTGGCCCACGAATCCCTGCGAATGTGCCCTCTCCTGTGCTCCCGTGAGCTGTCGAGAAGCTCACCTCCAGCACCGAGCCGAAGTCTAGCGTAAGCAGGCCGCGGTCGCGGAGCACGTGAGCCTTGCATGACCCGGGGCCGTCGTGCCGAAGTCACACAGGACCAAGGGGCTTGTAGACCAAACGTCGAACTGTAGCCCTCAAGCTGCATCAGACCGCCGCTCGGCCTGGGGGAAGGGGTCACGCCCACTTGCGCGCTGCTGTCCCCGGCTGCCTCTGTGCCACAGGCCTGAAGTGCTTCCTGTCCGGCCCCTTTCAGAAAACATGCCTCGTCCCCTGTCTCAGACCGCAGGGCCCCCCCAGGGAGAGCTGCCTGGTGAAGGCAGAGCCGGGAAGGAAGGAGGGAAGGGCCTTCGCCGGCCCATCCGCTTGCCCTGTGAAGGCGCAACTGTGACTTTTACGGATATTAGCTCACGGAGGGTGTCCGCTCACCCGTGAACACGACACCCAGAGACAGCCAACAGGAAGGTTGAGACTTGATAAAAATTCTCACCAACTCATCAAAGGATGACCTTACATTTGGAAAGACCCAGAAATAAATTTCGATTAAATGGAAAATGAATTTCCAGTGACATTTCTGTTCATCAGGCCCCAAATTGAGGCAGAGGGCATGAGGAGGGTGTGGCTGCCTGGTCGGGCCGGCCACGACTACCCACCCCCCCCCCCCCACACCGCTGCTCTGTGTCTGTGACCCCTGGCCGGCCGCGTGGAGCCACCACCCACCGTCCCAGGGCAGACGCACCCGAGGCACGTGCAACCGCGAAGACCGGTGCTCTGATGGGCAAGCTGCAGACTGCTTGTTCTCAGAGGGGGTGCTACCCACACGCGGGCCTGTCAGATGGCGGCGATGCCGTGAGCCGGACCAGGGGGCTCCCACGCCCGTTGGCTCGCAGTCGTGGCTCAGCTGAGAGAACATTCAAGTTCACGCTTGGACTCCGGCCGTTTCGCTGTAGGGGCCCTGCTCGTATCGAACAGAAGTCTGTGGGAGGAGTGCCCAGGTGCACTGGTGATGATGACGACAGTCTCCGCACGGAGGACCGCGTCACACCCTGCCGCCCAGAGCCCCTCTCCAGGGCACCTTTCTTCCCCATCCTAAAAACATTTGGGTGATTCTCCACCTCCTGGATCCTGCTGTCACAGGAACCTCTAAGAGACCAGGGCCGGCATCTGCCCAGATCTTTCTACACGTATTTATGGAAGAGACCCAGATTTCAAAGACTCAGTGATCCCCCAATACACGTTCTTGACCCCAAAGCTCAAGCCATCCCTGGTGACCCGCTGTGGTCCCCCGTCGAAAAGAGAGGGAGGAACATGCACTTCCCTCCGGGCAGGGGGGCCGGGGCGAACCCACCGCGGGCGGGACATCCGAGCGAGGGAGCGGGGGCCGCACGCAGAGCCACAGGCAGGAAGAGACACAGGCTGTGTCCCTCTCTAATACCATTTGTAATGTGTAATCAATCTTTACGGGCTGTCCCCACGGGGAAGGAATAATGGAATCAACTCACCACACAACCGCAAGCCATGTGCATCCCGTTAAAATCGGGATTGGATCACATTTCCTGGAGCGGTACTGACGATTCCTTGAGGTGGGTGGGAATTGTTGCTAAAAACGAACGCTCTGTGTGATTTACAGAAACGTAATAGGATAAAGGGATGTGCCCTGCCACTCTAACGAGCCCATAACTCATCGTGCGGGCCCAATCCATCCCAAACGGCATGGCCGTTTATGTGGAGTTTTTGAATAAAGGGTGTGATTTTGTGATTCATCACATCAAACCCGCTTAAGTCTCTGCACAAATGGCTCCAGAGGTGAACATAATAGAGAGGTGGAGAGTGATAGGCTGCTGCCCCTCCAGGTGTGGGGCGGGGGCGGGCCCCGGAGGACCAGCCGAGCAGCCAGGGCGTCTGTTTGCCAGCAGCAGGGGCTCGTGCTGCCGGAGGTCACCGGGCAGGGGCGTGCCCAGTTACCTGCCCCAGGACCCGCAGCCAGGAGGGCGAGGCTCGCGTCACGTGCCCCATCGCTCTGGCTCCTACAGAAGGCAAAGCGGACTCAAGGCCCCGAGTTCCTCACCCCGTGGAACATACGTACAGCTTCGTGGACTGACCCCCATTCATACTCATGGAGTCACTCGCCTGGGGTCTGCCTGGGGCTGGGGAAGCAGAGGAAGGAGCTGCTCACAACGTGCTCCGTGAGAGCCCTCCCCCATGCACGTGCCCTGTGCACACACACATGCACACACGCACAGCCCCCTCCATGTGTACGTCGCACGCACACGTGCACACACACGCATACACCCACAGTGCATGTTCGTACACCTGCATGTGAACCCATGTACATGTGTTTGCACACACAACTGCTCCTGGAAGAACAGCCCATGTGCATTGCTACACGCACACATCCTCACTTACACACACACACACACACACACACACACACACACACACTTCAGGCCCATGGTGGCTCCTCTGCTCTGCTGGGGGGCAGGTGCAGGACGGGTGACAGCTTCCAAGCCTCCCGCTTTCCAGGCAGTCGCGGCGGGAAGCTGGTTGGTCACCTGTTACCAGCCAGGGCTGGGTTCTTGCAAAATTCCCTGTTTTTTTTTGGCTGAGCACCCCCCCCCCTTCCGACGGCTGACCTCCGCACAGAAAGGTTCCTTCTGGGTCCATCTGACTTTAGGGGGAAGTCAGGACTGATTGGCAGTGGTGATGAGCACTGAGGTGCTGCCCTGTGGCTCTGTGTTCCTCACCACGCCATGCCCGTGTGACAGGGGTCACAGGACAGCTCATCCACTGGCCGCCATGGAAGGCGGGTGTCCAGCCAAGACGTGTGTCCGAAGGAGATGCAGGTCGGGGTCTCGTCCCGAGTAAACAGAGGACACCAGAAACGGGCAGGGGTGTGGTCTGGGGACAGACTCCAGTCTCTCCTGAAGGCCAAGCGGATACAGAGGATTCCATTCCTGGGACCCAAACGGAGATGGGCCGGGCTGCTCCGAGCGACGGACAGGGGAGAGCCCACCCTTGCGCTGGGGAGGGGACCCCTGGCCTGGGCGCGTGCAGGAGCGGCTTCAAAGACACAAGGCAACTGACCCCGCCACCTGGCTGCCCCGGGACGGGGTTCCCTACACGCCGTGTCCGAGTCTGGCACTCATCTCGGAGGAACGCGTCTTGGGGCCCCGGCCGCCAGCACTGGATGCACGTGTCCACACAGTGTGATGTGGCAACGGCAGCTCAGCCTGGGGGGCTGTGGCGAGGAGGGGGAGAGAATGTGAGAAATTCAGTCTCCGCCACAGTGGTTACAACGGAAAGGGAGGTGACACCGAGGGCTAGCGACGCTGTGAAGCAAGCAGGACGTGGATGGCGCTTGAGAACGTCCCTCCGGAGCCTGAGCGCATCAGCCTCCAAGGAAGGGGCGCTTGTTACAGATGAGGGGCCGGGGCTCAGACAGGCTAGGCCACCGGCCCAGAACCACGCAGCAAATACGCAGAAAAGCCGTGACTTGAAGGTCCTCAGTGAACCAAGAGAGACCCGTGTGCGCCCTCCGTGTCCCCCGACACCATCCAGATGCCAGGGACGCGGACGACGTCTTTCCAGTGAGAAGGACGAAGGCGGGAATCAAAAGGCTGCCTTAAAATACACGATGGAAGTTCGGGATTTATAAGTTTGGGAAGAAATCAAGCTGCATTCGGCGTCTCCCTGGGAGCCTGCTGCACCCCCCCCCCCCCACTTCCTTCAAAGCACTGTAGCATTTTTGAAAAAGAATTGCCCACGTTTGCATTTCCAAAGGTTTTCAAAGAGCATTGCTTGAGCTGGGAGCTGGTTCTTGGAGGGACGCCAGGAAGATGCCTGTGGTTTCAGAGAGTCTTCCTGACTCCTTTCCAGCCACCAAAGGCTGGAGATCCCCTGTCTGTGGTGGGGCGTTTGTGATGGGACAGGCGGGAGGGGTGCCGGGGCCCCGTCTGTCACCGACCGCCCTGCCCATTGGCTCAGCCTTGGGGTCCGAAACATGTTTTTCAAGACGGAAGGGAAACGACCTCCCATCGGGACCCTGGAAAGCAGGGAAGGACAGAGCTCATCTCTGAGCTGAGATGTCTCTGCAGAGTCGGGATCCGGCATAACCAAGGATGCTGCCTGAGCATATCTGTGAGCCTCGCTCTGGCCCCCAAATCTCCATCTGGCCATCGTGACCCCACGAAACGAGGCACGCAGCACCCTCCCGCGGTTTCAGCCCCGTGCTCTTACCAAAGAGCCGTCTCTTCCCGCCAGGTTGAGGAGGATATTCCAACCACCTGCCCGTGGCTCCCCCCACCACCTCCTCATTGTGATGCTTCTCCCCAGAACAGGCTTCATGGGGTAAATCTTGCAGTCGGGCTGGGTAATCAGAAGGCACTAACTCTGCCCTTTGAATTGCTTAAAAACAGGCGCAATTTATTTGCTATACCGTAAGAATTTATTTTTTTTCCACCCTAGGAATTTAAATTTATGTAATCATGCTTTAATTTTTTTAATAGACATTTCAAGCCACTAAAATGGAACCAATCTGAATAAAATGATGCCCCAAGAAGTTGGCCCGGCGGTTAAAAAAAATTAAATTTGAAAACATCCTAGAGCGGGTGACGGGGTGGGAATGATGTCAACATCTTAGGCAAACACCTTCGCCCCTCTCCTGGGGTCTCCTGGTGATTTATATACCGTTTCTCCTCCTCAGCCTGGAGCCTCGGCCTGTGGCCCTCCGGGAGCCCCCCACACCGAGTCCTCACGCTGTACCTCTGGCCGTCCACCCAGTGCACACCTGTCTCCCACCATTTTCTAACTTTACAAGTGCACGGGAGATCCGACCTGGCCTCCTCAGAAAATACGACTTTGCTACAAAACAAACGGTCTGTGAACCTGGCCAGAACAAAGCTGATCTGGGTCCCCTCCCCACGCCGGCCACGTCGGGGAGAGGAGCCCATCCAACCCCAGCCGGGTACCAGGTGCAAATCCGGGTGGGGGCCTTCGGGTCCGACCACCGTTTTCTGGCCAGCGAACCAGAGAAACAAAACAAGGGAAACCCACAGGTCAGCAGACCGGCCTGTAAGCATCCGCAAGGGGCCGAGACAGGAGAGACGCGAACTGGATGCTCTTTTGTTCCCACTGGGCCCCCTCTGGGCTCATCCTGTCTTGTCAGGGAGGGAGGGGGCAGTGCCCGGTGCCCCTCGTGTCAGCCCCCCTGCGTCTGAAGTCCAGCCAAGCAACAAGTTACCCAGGAGAGCTGAGTGTGACCTTCGAGGGGCCACGGTTTCTGGGTGCCAGCGTCGGGCCCGGGGCCCCTCACCCCGCCAAAGCCCAGCTGTTAACCGCAGTCTGGCTGGTCTCCTGCCAGTCTCGTTCGCAGATGCAATTCATCCACAAGCTGCATTCAAAGCCTTCGTCCTGTGTCCTGTATCTTCCCTGAGCGGCCCAGAGACGCCACTCTGCCAGCGCTGACACAGCCCCCCAGCCACACTCCAACAGCTTCTCTCCACGGCCACTGCCATCAGCCTGTGATACGGTTCTCGCCGCTCACCTGGCCGTGTGGGCCCGACCACAGGCTCCGCGAGGGGTGGCCGCCCTTGCCGTCTGCAGGCGCGTGAGCTGGGGTGCTCTTCTCACCTCCAGCGGCCTCTTCATCCCTGACGGCGGCCGGCCCCAGGACGCAGACACAGAGGGGCTGTCCGACCCCAGGCCCCACAGCCGACACACACAGCCACACCATGGCCACTGGGTACATGCAGCACGCGAGGAACTAACAGAATTCGGACTGTCGGCGCTGGGGGTTCAGGATCTGGGGCGTCCCTCACCTACCCTGGCAGGGTCAGGGCTTGGGGCGGCGAGCACGTCTGTCCTGCCATGTCTGTGGCCAGGAGCCTCGGAGACGCCCGCCCACAGGTGTCCATGCAGTGAATCCATGAAAGAGTAAATGACAACACGGCCAAGCTAGGATGTGTGGGTGTGTTGGGGGGAGGGCGGGGGGGACAGCTGGTTTCCCAGCAGCATCGCAGCAGGTGCCCGTCTGCCGTCCCCCAGACCTGCCCCACCCGCCCAGTGTGCCCTGAGCCGGGACTGGGAAACGCCCGGCTCCGAGCTTCGGGGCGCGTCTCCGGCCCCCGAGCGCTCCCTGAGGGATGCCCGGCCAGCCCTCCCGTGGCACCTCTTCCTGCAGGGGCGCCTCCTCCGGAGAGGAAAGGCCTGGGTCCCGCAGTGGATTCATCGTCGGAGTTTCAGTCTTCTCGACAGGCCGACTTGTCACGTCCGGGACGGGTCTCCAGGCGGCACGCAAATCGCTCCCCCAGCTCGGCTTGCACACAGTTGGCGTCCTCGCTCTTGGAGCCAAGAGAAACACACCGCCGCCCATTAGACTCCAGTGGGGAACATCACCCACGAAAGGAGGGGACCCGGAGCCCTCTACGGAACCGCCGAGCGGGTACTGGCCGAGACTGGAAAATGCCACACACGTGGCAGGTCACGTGTGCTGGCGGCACTGGGAGGCCGAGGTTCTCTGGCATCTGGGTAGTGAGGGCTGATGGGAAAGGAGTTCGCACCGTGACTGCACAAAGCAAACCCTGGTCGCCAGCTGGGTCTTTCCGGAAAGTGGGGGCGGGGGAAAGCGTGGCCCCAGGAAGCCGGGGTGGGGAGTCCGCGTGGCGGTCGTCATCCCTCCCGTGCCGTGCCCGTGACAGACCAACGCCCGTGACCCCGAGGCGAGAGGACACTTCGCTGGCACCGGCTGTCACAGTTTAGGACACTTCCGGCAGCGTTCTGAAATGTTCATTGGCCTTTTGCGGAATTTACCGCCACTTCCCAAATGTACACTTTTTGGACACGGCCTCACTTTTCGCATTTTAAAGGTAATTTTCAACGTAACTTAAGGGAGAACTGCTTGGCCTTTCAGAAAGGCTGCATTTGTCCCCAGAGTGGTCGGCAAAGTGTGAGGCTCGCGGGGGCGGGGCCTTCCACCTGGTGGCCCCGGGTGCCGCCCGCCAGGACGGGCCCTCAGAGGCGGGCCCGGGGCGGGGCAGGGGGCCCCGTGTCCCCCAAGCCCACCCAGGCACAAATCATTTCCTAAGGGCCCCGCCTCGCTCACCTGCACGTTGAATTCCTTCTTCACGTAAACGTGACTTTACCCAGCGAGCGTATTTGCCAAATTCCAAGATCCCAGTACTAAGTCCTTCCCTAAATGTGAAATTCGGTTTTATAATTCATAAAAACTCTCCTTCCTCAGGAGCAGGGAGACTGACCAGCTCCCGCAGGTGAGCTGTCGGGGAGTAGGGAAGACGGCCCATGGCCCACACCTCAACCACCCAGGCTGCACTCCAGCGTCCAAAACGTTCCCACGCTGGCATCTGCCCAGAACCGGTCAGAGTTCGGTCGGGTACCGGCCGAGAGGAGCTCGGCAGTCTGGGGTCCCAGGGCCAGCCTGTCCCCACTGAGTCCCGTGAGTCCCAGCACCATCAACACAGAGAGACACTGTGCCGCCCATCACGCCTCCTGCCTGGATGGACACGCATCCCACACGCTTCCCTGCGGGGATCCGATGCCCTGTTTCCCAGACGGTGGCAGAGTGCTCACGGAGCCCACAGCAGAAGGCGGCACACGCCCCCTGTCCCGGCAGGCCGGCCAACAGCAGCCTTTCTCTTCTGGGGGGCTATGGACACCTGGGGCTGGGTCCTTCTCTGCTGGGGACACGGGGCAGCGTCCCCCCGGGGGGAGGTCCCACCGTCTGCAGAGACGCAGGCCAGCTGTGGGTCTTGGAGGAAGAGGCCACCTCGACGACGTGGCACCTGCCACATTCTTTTTAGCTCAGCTGAAATGGCTTCTTGCTGGCGACAAAAAGAACCCAGGTCAGAATCTCAGCACCTTCCAGAGCACCTTCCAGAACGCCGAGGGGGCGAAGGTTACTGGAAAGCTGTTCTGTCAGCAGCTCCAGCCAGATAAACAGATTTCTAGTCGCCCCCTCCCCCCGCCCTGCCCCCCGGGCAGCGTTAGGGCAAGGAAGGTACCAACCCTGTCAAATAAACATTACAAAAGGCCCATTTACCCTTGCAGAGTCACTTGTAACGGGCACCATTCAGGAGGGGGGTCGCAGCTGCGGTCTGGGAGTGGACGCCTCAGCCCCTCTAGTGTGACCACACCCGACCACGGCCACACCACGTCACATCTCAGCACCAACACGCCCAGGTGCGCCCTCCGCGTTTTGCTTTTTACACATTCTTATAACCAAAGTTAGAAAGAAAATATTGCTCAGTTTGGCAATGTCGTAAGTGACAAACGAAACCCATTACGGCTGAGAAATTAGCAGAGCTAAGTGACATTTGCGAATTTAGCAACAGTTTTATTGCTCGACCAAACTTTTACTAACAAAAGAAACTGTCGCTTCTCCAAATCACGGGCACCTGGAAGATGGTTTCTGGAGTCCGTCAGAAGCATCCGAGGGGCCCCTGCCAGGTGCTGATGAGTATCCTGGAACCCCCAGTGCACACCCTTCCTGATGCCAGAGCTGTTTACCAAAAGGAACAGAAAAGCCCTTTTAAGATGTTGTGCTTACATAATACCCCTCATGTGTTTCCAAAAATCCACACGGTTGGCGGTTGGTGAGGGCTTTTTTTCCTCTTATGCCAACATGGAAAATTCCCCAATATTGTGCAAAATATGGATTTTCCATGAAAAGGATTGTTACTTGCGTGATCATGGAAAATAATACTTTGGAGCCTCATAACTAACTCTGCATCGTAAAGAGGGTACCTACTGCAAATTAAAGCAATGAGATAATTAACTTCGTGCTCCTCCGTCTGGCAAATGTGCAACATCTCAAAAGCGCTGGGGGTGGAGGGAAGGACTCTCCCACCACGGCTGGGACGGCAGGCTGGAACAGCCTTTCTGGAGAGTAAGCGAGCGACAGCACGGAAATTAAAAACACAACTGCCCTCTGATGCGCAAATCCGGGTTCTTCCGGAGTCACACATGATGCTCTGCGTCGCCACACTGTTCGTAATGACACAGAGTCAGAACCGGCTTCTGTCAGTCAGGACCGGGTGTATTTTGCCGCACTAACAACCAGCCCACAAACCTCAGGACCTTAACCCCAAACGATTCCATTTCCAGCTGGGGCAGCCCTCCGACCGGCTGCCCTGTGGGTGTTGGCTCGGCGTCCCAAGCTGCTTTGAGTTGATGAATTTCCATTCGGGAAAGGGCCCCGAATGGTCTCACGTGGGCGGCTGGATGTTTTGACATTTGGTGGTAGACACCATTGCCACTCAGATTCCATCGCCCAAAGCGAGCAGCGTGGCCACACCTGATCTAAGGGGCACCCCCGCCAGGTGCCCTGCAGGGGAGCAGAGGTGGGAAACTGGGGAGAAGCAGCCACGGCCCTGCACCCCACCTCCCCGGGAGAATGGGGAGTGTCTTGTGGCATGTTGGTGGGTGGGCAGCGGCTAAAGGGCACTGGGTTACTACGTGCCAACGAAGAGAGATCTCCAAACAATATTACGTAAAACAGGTCCCCTTCTAGTACGACGTGGCACGGTCCCATTCACACACTTTTTAGATAAGTCTGTGCAAAATTTAGCATGGCTTCTGTACCGTACGTCATGGAGAACAGAGAAGGTACAAAAACACGGATGGAGAGACGCCACAGGCAAAAGTGTTGCTTCTGGTAAAGAAGGAGATGTCACTTATCGTGTAGTGATCTTCTTTCTGTAGAAGTCTATTAACGTCTGCTGATTCTGAATGGCGGCCACCCCAGTGTTTACTAGGTCACTGGCACTTTTCAGTGCTTTATGGAGTTTTTTAAAGGTACAAAACTGGGGGCACCTGTTTTGGTGCCGGTCGATGAAGCGTCCTGCTCTTGACGTTGGCTCAGGTCATGATCTCATCGTGTGTGGGATCGAGCCCCGAGTCAGGCTCTGTGCTGACAGCATGGAGCCTGCTTGGGATTCTCTCTCCCCCCCTCTCTCTCTGCCCCTCTCTTGTTCACATGCATACACACTCTCTCTCTCTCAGAAAAATAAAAATGAAAATAAATAAAGATACAAAAAGTAGGCAGTACGTGCACTGAAAAGAGGAACGCACCCCATACGGTGGCACGCAAGTGAAGAAACAGCAGAGAGCAATGGCGGCCAGGACCCTCCGATGCTGGTGAGTCCCTGAGGGCTCGGTCGCTGGTCTGAGGGGTGGCCTCTCGGGCCCAGCTTTCCTCCCAGTGTTCCATTGATACACATTCAGTGCACGTTAACTCACTTGCACGAGGTATCGACTCCACTGCTATGGCAGCAGATGATGGAGAATTCCACATTTTGATTAATAACCTGAGCAAATACATACAGAATTCATGATGACTGCAGTGTTTAATTATTTTCTGGAGAGGGAGGGAAAGACATTAAGTTTCCCTGAGACACCTTCTGGGCACACGGGGAAAATGGCAGTGAATACGCTATTTTAGGCAGCAACGGGGAACCGTCAAATTTGTCCTCCCACCCATCCTTCCGCTTTTGACAGTCTGTGATGAACACATTGAGAGAGAAACCTGAGGGTGTGCCGAGCCGGTGTGCCGAGCCTCAGCGCCGGGGAGGGCTGGCGGGGGGTTCCAACTGCACACACCTTTGTGCCATGACCACCTTAGTGGAACGGGTCAGGGTCAACTGCGTCACAGGAAGCCACCAAATTCTAGTGCTGCCGAGGGAATCAGGATTCCTAACGCTGCCTCCGGCCAGCCTCGAAGACGCCTAAATAAGCCGGCACCCAGCCGTACCACACGATTCCATCGAGGTTCTGGAAAACACCCCAGAGTCAGACACAGGAGTGGGAAGCACCTACTGAGAGCTGTGGCGGCTCTGAGCTCATCTGTCATTACGAGGGACTTGTAAGGTCCTGCTGCCCGTTCCCCTTGTTACAGCCACAGCACCCAGCACTTGGGAGGGTGCACTGAGCACCGCCTGATATGAGCTTGTGAAGACTCAAAGCCCAGGACCAGAAGCTGACATTATGTGTCCCAAAGCACAATTCTCCTGTCTCACCCATTACAGGGGTGGGAATTTTCCATGATTAGATATCAACATCTGGGGTATTCGTTCTTCTGTGTTCTTTTTTCTTTTAAATGTTTATTTTGGATACATATATATGTCTATATCTATCTATCTATCTATATCTATCTATTTATATATATATATATATATATATATATATATATAGAGAGAGAGAGAGAGAGAGAGAGAGAGAGAGAGAGAGAGGGAGAGAGAGAGAGAGAGAGAGAGGGAGAGGGAGAGAGAGAGAGAGAGAGAGAAAGCATGAGCAGGGGAGGGGCAGACAGAGAGGGAGACACAGAATCCGAAGCAGGCTCCAGGCTCTGAGCTGTCAGCACAGAGCCTGACATGGGGCTCAAACTCATCAACTGCGAGATCATGACCTGAGCCGAAGTCGGATGCTTAACTGACTTAGCCACCCAGGTGTCCGTCACCTTCTTTTAAAAATTTTTTAAAAATATTTATTTATTTTTGGGAGAGACAGAGAGAGAGCACGAGCAGGGGAGGGGCAGAGAGAGAGGAAGACAGAATCCGAAGCAGGCTCCAGGCTCCGAGCTGTCAGCACAGAGCCTGACGCGGGGCTCGAACCCACGAACCGTGAGATCATGACCTGAGCCAAAGTCGGACGCTCAACCCACTGAGCCCCCAGGCGCCCCTCCTATATTCTGTTTCAAACGTGGCTCTTGGTGGTTTTGTGACTATTTCTTGGTGCTTCCCAATTTCCAGAGCACAAGCACCGTATTAACTGGTATTTTTTGCTGGGTTTTATACATCTTTTCATAGAACTCTTTGCCTTTCAATAAAGTCAATTTCTTAAATGTGCTACCACATGCAGGATCCAACTGCAGTTTCTAAAGCTGGATAAGCAATATGTCGCTGTTCATTCGTGTTCCGCCCACTTCCTGAGCACCTGCCCCGTGAGGCCATGTTTGAGGCGCCAGCACGGCAGGGGTGCCAGACCCACACACGTGTGTCAACTTGGCCTCTGAGGTCCCGCTCGGTCTGTTACCTGCCCTTCCTCTGTCCTCACATCCTCATCTGACCACAAGCCCATCGGTCTCCCATCCTGGCCAAGGTTGCTGGGCAGCAGGGGAGGAGAGGGAGGGAAGGAAACGGCAGGGGATGAGCTGAGCCTATGGCTGCTCTCGGGGTGTCGTTCCCCTTGGCCCCCCAGGGCACGGACGGCCCCCCCCTCCACCCGGCCCCTGGAAGGAGGTGTGGCACGGGAGCAGCTCCGGCCAATGGGATGTGTGCAGAGGAGGCTGTGGCTGGGAGCAGGTGTGGTCTGCTCCCTCCTTCCCTGCGGGACAATCACAGGCACAGGTGACAGGGGGTGGGGGCCGTGGGATGGAACCCACCGAGAACCAGGAGCCAACTCAAGACCGACAGTGGCCTGGGATAGTTTTCTGCACTTCTGGGCGGAATTGTGTCCCCCCCAGATTCACGTGTTGGAGTCGTGACCCCCAGCCCCTCAGAAAGTGACCGCACTTGGAGACAGAATCTTTAAGGAGGTGATTACGTTAATGGGGTCATGGAGTGGCCCTGATCCAATAGGACTGGTGTCCTCACAAGAGGAGGAGATGGGGACACAGAGGAAGACCATGTGAGGACAGGGGAGAGGACGACATCTACATGCTCAGGAGGGAGGCCCCCGGAGGAACCCACCCATGGCACCTGATCCTGGACCCCCAACCTCCTGATCGCAAGAGAGAAAACTGGGCTGTGCCCAGTGCCGAGATACCTGGCCCGGCAGCCACCGAGGCCCACATGGGGAGTGAGCTGCGGCCTGGAGCTTGGACGTGGGGAGAAAGGCGAGCGGCAGACATGGGGAAGGAGGTGGCGGGCGCTCGCAGGGCCTGGGGTGCAGGGCTCAGGAGCCCGGACTGCATCCCGCCTGGGGGGCTGTGGCACGGAGACCAGGACCCTTCCCTGGTCTTCCCCGCACCCCAACAGCATTTGGACGGGAGCAAGCTTCACGACGCCGAGGGCCAAGCACCCCGTGCCCAGGCAGGAAGCCAAAGCATCACGGCCCTCGGCATGGGGCAAGTTCAGGGCCTCTTGTGGGCCAGACCCTGTGTTCCAGCCCAGCCCAGCCCAGAGCCCCCGCTCAGCAAATACATGCTGGGTCAATGAGAAGTGGTGCGTCTGCACGGGGGGCTGCCCCCAGTCACGGTTTGACCCAGGCCTGGTGAGTCACTCGTGGTGGGTATCAGGGCAACTGCAGTCCTTGTCAGGGCGTGCCAGTGCAGCGGGGGAGGGCCTTTGGTTCCCTGCACACAGGCAGACAGGGGTCGTGTTCACTCTCCCAGCAATGGGCTGGGGCTGACCCGGTGCCCCGAGGACGGCAGGAGGAGCCAGCGACCCAGAAATCCTAGCTGGCCTGGGTGCACCACGCGCAGGGGTCCTGCCCGAGGGGCACGGACAGGGGTGCCCTGGGGGTGAGCTGTCTCCCTGGCTCCCAGGAGGTCAAGGCCACTGAGAACCAAGGGGCAAGAGGGAGAAGGGACGGGGCCAGAGCTGGGCTGGGCCGGGTTTGGCCTCCAGGTTGGAGCTCGGACTATTAATTCTATCCTTTCATATCCATGCAGAACAAAACTCTGTCTGTCTGTGAAAACACCTCTCAACTCGGTTGCTTGGGGGCCTCCGCGGAGGCGGCTGGGTGCACTTGGAGGGTGTCGTCCTCCCAGACGAGCAGGCACGGCCGTAGGTTGGCGGCGGTGAAGGTAACGAGACTAAACCCTCCGCCAGAGAAAAGACTGCTCCAACAAGAGATCCGAAGGAAAATTTGCAGAAAAGCACGCACGGTGCCCGCCGGATGCCTTGATACATGGATGTGCCAGTTCTCCCGACACATGGGCCCCGGGTTTATCTTGGCCCACTTGGCCACCACCCCCCGCCCCCTCTGACACGGCCCCCGCAGCCCTCAGCTGGGCGCCAGCTGGGTGCCCAGCTGAGGGCTGCCTCTGTGTCCATGACCGTGGCCAGTGGCAGGGAGGCACTCGCTGTTGCTTCGGCGGTGGGGGCAGGGGGGTGGGCAGTGAGTTCAGTCTTCAGAGCAAAGCAGTGAGGGGCGCGACCCCGAAAGACCTGGTGGCGGTGACTGGGGCGCAGACGCTGGCTCCGAAGGGCTGGTAAGAACAGGCAGGTCTGACAAAAACTCTGCCCCTTTCACGGCCCGCGATGTCCGCGTCGCTCACGGGGATGTTCTCCTCGAGTCCAAGTCCAGGGCTGCCCGGCTTCCACCCGGTGAGGCCCTGTTTCATCCTTTGCTTTGACAGGCCGGGCTCACTGTTCCCCACGAGGCTCTGGCTTTTGAGTTTCCGTGCAGAGGAAAGGGGTCTGCGGATACACGGGGGGGGACGCCTCACGGAGGGGAGGGCGCGTGGCTGTGCAAAGCCCATCGGCCTCTGCTCCCCTCAGTTCCGGAGAATTCTCTCTTGCTCCAGCCTTCCGTCCTCGGGCTGGCTGGCTCTGCTTAGCAGCGTCCCTGACGTCGACCCACGTGGTGCCGGGGGACCCTCCCGGGTGCTGCAAGTGTCTGCAGTGCGGGTATGATACACACCTACAATCACCCGCACATATACACAGAAGTTTGCGGTTGGATATTTTAATTACGCTGTTACTTGTTTTTTAATGGCGTTCACCAAGGAGGTCTGGTGTTTCCCTACTGCACTTAGGCACAGGCCTCGGGGAGGCAGGAGGAGACAGTATTTGAGGGGCGAGGGCCAGTCCTGATTTTTGTGGACCGTCAATGCACATGAGCCCTTCCTCCCCCGCTGTGGGAGCCGCCCTGTCAGTGAAGCCATGTCCTGGCCTCAGGACAGTCACCCCCACCCCCACCGGAGGAGGGCCCCGTGCTGCGGGGGGAGGGGCGGCGCTGTGGCTGTGGGGGTCCTCTCCCCGGGGAGGCTACATCCCTTGAGTGAGTGAATGAAGACTGGCACGAATGCTGCCCTGAGCAGGACTCCCCTCGGGTCCAGTTCTAGCTCTGGCCGGACTGGCGGTCTGCACCTGTGGGGAGCCCCGGCCGCTTGCTGAGACACGGCTGTGATTTTCCAGGCTCGTGTGGGATGGAAGGTTGCTGTATCTTCTCTCAACAAAATAAGGAGAAAGTGGGAGTGTTCACCGGGGGGGGGGGGGGGGGGGCCGTCCTTTGAGGCAGAAATACCCTGATCCTTCAGGATGTGGCTCAAAGTCCTGGCAGGGATCAGCCTGCTTCCCAGCCTTGAACCCACAGAGGGCAGGGGTTCTCTGACCAGCAGCAGGTGCAAGGGAAGTTCAAGTGGCCATGTGCAGGGCTCCCAGGAACTCCTTCTCAAGTGCCCCAAGCACTTCACCTGGGCCCACTCAGCCGCAGCTGAGGTCTGTGCACCGGGTCGGTCGGTGCTCAGAAGGGCTTCATAATGTGTTCACCGCTCTCTGTCACTGTCCTGAAATTCTCAACTCTTTGTGAACAAGGGACTCTGCGTTTTAGTTTGCACTGGGCCCCACAAACTGTGTCACTAGTTTTAGACTTTCCTCACATATAATTTATTTCTACAACGTTTTACTTAAAAGTTTTTGTGGACAACTATGCACTGATCTTTTTTCTAAGCCTGATATTACGACCATTAGTGCAAATCCAGTTCTGTCTTCTGTGTATCAGCAGAGATGAGCAAACGCACCTGTGGTCCTGTTTCATGGGCCCGTGGATGCAATTTGTACACATGAGGTCGAGCCATGTGGGCCCCTCCAGGGGTGTCCCCGTGGCCAGCGCCCCCACCTGACTCTGCTTACTTCTCTACAGGTTGCTGGAGATCCAGGTGAGTCTACCGGACCCATTTCTTGTCTAACTGGCACTAATTTGCCACTCAGGTCAGTAAACCGTTAGATCATGCTTCTGAGCCTCAGCTTCCTCATCTGTGAAATGGGAATAATTATAACCGCCCAGCCTGGGTCACAAGGTTTCTGGGAGATCAACTAGGGTTGGGGCTGAAGCCATGTGAGCGACGGATGACCCTTCCTTGGAGGAAATTCTCAGACTTGAAGGGCAGGAGCTCTGTGCGTATACGGCTGTGGTTGTCGGCATCCAAGGGGCGGATGGGATTCATGTCTTCGATTGGCCAACTTCTGGATGAATCCGGGATAAATGCTCCCTTCCTGCCACGGCCACGGTGGAGGCTGCCACATGCGTCCTCTATGGTATTTCGACGACAGAGGCTAGAAAAGGCCCAAGTGTAGGGAAGGACCTCAAAAGCAGCAGAACCTGATCAGTGTGGAAGCACAGGGCTGCTTCCCCAGCTCCAGCCCCCAAGGCTGGAGCCCAACCGAACCCCAGACCTCAAGCCCAACCCCACAACAGCCTTGGGGGCTCCCCTCGCTCGCCTGCAGACAGATGGCCAGGAGCTTGGCGGGGTGCCTGGCCTCGGGGTAAGTCTGAGAGCCTGATGTTTGCTATTTACCAGCTTTTAAACAACCATATTAACATAGAACACATATGCCAAAACACACACATGGTCACAGAAACCAAGCAAGCAAACACAATTTTCTCCCCGCCTCTCCCGTGGGCCACAGTCCAGCCCCACGTGGTTTTTATTCGGCCCCTTTTGCTCCCAGATCTACAGCAAAGTCCCTTAGTGCCCCTGTCTGTACAAGATACAAGAGGAAAATGAGAAAAAAAAAATGGAACAATCTCACTAATATTTTAAGCCACAAAGTAATATTTCTATAGCAGAGTGCAAATAGAATTTTACATAATGCACAGAATAAATGCCTCTGAAAATCAATATTTCCAGCTGGATGTACAAATTAAATGATGATATTCAAGTGCAAGATTAAAACAATGATTTAAGATAGAAATTGAGTTATATTATCTCATGCCTGCCTACTGCTGAATATGTTAATAGAACAAATTTGTTAGCATTCAGTCAATTTATCTCCCTAAACAGGAGGAGGTGGGGATTCCTGTCTGAAAAGCAAAAAGCATGGGGAGAAACACCTCCCAGAGTACATTCTGGAGAAAATACTGCCCAACCAGAGGCTTATTTGGGAATTGGGAGGCTGGATGTGGCTTGTCCTCCCCTGTCAGGGAGACTCGGGGTTAATTTTCCAGAAGCATCCTTGGTTCCATCCCTGCAGGTCCAAAGGCCTCATGAGGCTCCTGCCTCTCCACTAATGCGGAGGGTAATTAGGCCTGGCACATTCGAGGTCTGCAGGGCCCACGCTCCCCACAGTTAACACCCACGGTCACGTCCTCACCCTATTTATTCCCTTTGAAGAGTGGGAGCTGGCTCCGGCCCCTCGGGATGTCTGCTCAATAATGCAGCAGGAGGCACAGCGTTAATGGTCCCTGCACACGAGGCATCTCTAATTGCAGAGAAAGGCGGCAGAAATGAGGGAGCGGCCAGGAGCCCCCCGCCTGGCGTCGGTCCTCTCAGGTCCCTAGGTCTTCTAACACCTGCAGGACAACGGGCCACTTAGTCGGGGCACAGCTTGCCAAGCTGTCCATGCTGCAGGGTCCTGGCACTCTTGGCGATGATGTTGCTGACGACGGCTGAAGCAGCAGGCATGCCTGCTCAACCCAGGACCCCCGTGACTGGACCTCGCGTTCTTCAGCTGCTTTGCAGAGTTTGCTGTCATGGGGCCTTCTTTCTCCTTAAAACTCCCTTCCCCTTGAGCTCAGTGACAGAGGGTCCCCACTCATCCCCCTGCTGTCTGACCGCTCCTCCTTCGAGCTCCTCCTCTTCCGCAGCCGCCTGCTCTCCACAATCTCCAGGGTCCTCACCCTGGGGCTGTCTTTCCCTCGCCCCACCTTGCCTGGGTGGCCTTTCTTGTGGAAGAAGCTACGTGGAAGGTGTGAGAAGGAACTTGGTTCTGCTGCACCAGGAGAGCCTGGGTGAGAACAGGGTGCAGCCCCAGCCGGCACCTGGCTTCACTAACAGAACGCCAACACGGGAGCAGACTGCACTGGCATTCCCACGAGCACCGTGCTGCGGGACCCCGTGTCCCCAGAGCCTTGACAGTGACAGCAAACTTTTGGATTTCAATAGATTGGCAAGTGTGGCCCTCTGGTTTGCTTTAAACGGACTGCAGGTCTTTCTAGAGATGAGTTGCATTTGACACGAGGTTGAGGGAAGTCTGAGGTTTAGGGACCCACTGTAATTCCTGGCTCAGACTACGTGCATCTAGCTTGGCGTTTGCTCTCATGCTGGTCAGGGCTCAAGGGCCCCTCAGGACAACTTATGGAGCATCCCTTAAGTGTTAAGTCCCAGGAAGCGCAGAGAAAGCGGCACATGGTTTAGTCAGGGCACCATCCTTCCTAGAGTGGTGGTGGTGGTGGTGGTGGGGGGGGCACAGAGAGAAAAGCCCACCATGCTGTGGCGCTGGTGGAATTGGATTGCCCGTGTGGAACCTTCCACGGGGTCCGGGCTCTGTGAACCATCCGAGGGGGCAGAGGGTTTTCTGTGACAAGGGATCAGAGTTGGCGAAGTGTCTTCGGTTTGCTCACACACATTTTTATCAGCATTTCCGCCCCGGATGGCAGCAAGCCTCAGGACCAGCGGCGGGTGACACTTCTGAGAACCCATCTGACGTTTTTATGGCTGAAGATCCCAGCCAGGGGCCGAAATCCCCTCAAGTTCCCACACTGGAGCAGCGAGGAAGATAAGACCAAACTTGTAAATCCTGGATAATCCTCACTTTACTAATAAGCAGTTTTTATCTAAATCCTGCATTTAAAATTGTGCTTTCCCAACTGATGCTGGTAAAATCAAGTTTCCACATCCAATTTCCAGTCTGCACTCAGAAAGCGCTAACCCCTCCAAAGCCTTGTTGCCGTGCCTCCTCTCAAACAGATCCTTGGTCCCCATGAGCTGGGACTCAGCCAGTGCCACCTCCACTGTCCACATGCCTAGAAGAACCATGAGGTCCCTCAGTTTCTTGTGGATGGAATTCACTCTTGTCCTCCCACCATGACCCCACCCTCAAGGACGGCCCATGAATCCCTTTTAAAAAATCTATTTAATTTAATTTCGAAAATATTCTTTACAGCACACATCGTTGTGTGCCAGACGCTTAGGTCTTTAATATTGATTCTTTCATCCCTGTTAAAACATCAAGGTAGATCCTTTGCCAGGCCCATTTTACAGAATGGGAAAGTGAAGCAAGAAGGAGGCCACCGAGATGGTCAGTTTGGGAACCTGAACTCAGACACGGCAGTCTGGGTCAGGGTCTTCCTACGTAGCAGCTGTGGGTAGTGAATCCCAATGATGTTAAAATAGGTCGGTCCTATTTCTTCCTTGACCCACACAGGTGGGGTTCTAGAAATGCACCTTGAGAGGGACTATGTGCCAGCCCGGTGCTGTCCACCAAGGGAGGTGCTGAATATCTGTCTGAAAGATGGAGCTGCTCCAACGTCGTTCAAAGGCAGATTCAGCACCCCTCGGTGGACAGCACCAGGCCAACGCCGAAGGATCCAAAAGAAGAAAAAGTTGCAAGATGCTTCCACTGTCTCTACCTGTTAGGTCAAGCTGAGTCTTGTTCTTAGCCCAGGCGCATATGCTCCTGGGCTCTGCCTTCCGGATATGGTGGAACAGATCTGACTATTTCGTGACATTAGACACTCCCAGTGCATTTTCTTCCCATCCAAAAGCATCCTCATTGCCAGTCTGTTTTCAGAGAGGCTCCCCGCCTTCCCCTTGATCGTTCTTGCTGTCTTGTTTTTGGCTCTTGTCCAGTCTTCAAAGATCTTTCTGGAGATGCCAGGGCAAAAGGACTGCTTTGCCGGTTCCCAGCTGTGTGGGTTCCAGTCAGTAAATGGCTGTGTCCTCCACCGCACGGATGGTGTTCACTCAGCTCTACTCCACCCACCATGGGCAGCCTTAATCAGCACAAGAAGACCCCAGATGCTGTCAGAATGAGATTCCAAGAAAAGGGCCACTTGGGGGCAACTTCCACAGCAGCTAACGATGAAAAATGACGCTATGAACATATTCCACCCAGCAAACATTTCTTCTACTGAAAGAATCTAGAATAAGAACCAGAAGTTCTGAAAGTAAGCTACAAATTATCAAGGAATCATGCTATAGATTTCCTGTAGATGGGTCCCATGTCATGTTATAACACATTTGTATGAGATTATAAAAACCAATATTCACCCCGGGATTGTGCAATAAATAGAATTTATTAAAGTACTTGTGAAATGCCTCCAGTGAGAAATTCATCTTTGATCCAGATTTTAATAAGGATTATATAATCATAATGAGACTGTAATAAAACAGCATTACCTGAATAATCCATTTTATTACCAATTTTATTATGAGTTCTCATTTATTACAATTCACTGGATATTTAAAGCATATGTAAATGATGTGATATAAAATATATGAAGAACCAGAATTATGGTATGTGTCCATGTAAATTTATCTTCCTGATATCTAAGATCTCCAGATTTCCAAAGATTATATAATCAGAAAGGCTCTCAATAAAAGGTTAAAAATGTGGCTTTGGGTCTCAGGAATCAAATATGAATGCCTCACCATGGAAATGGCCATTCCATCCCACGGATATGAAATCCAAAGTCTGCAGGATTAAATCTTTATTAGGAGCAGAATACTCTAGCTAACAGATACTGAAAACGTCACCAGAAAACTCCTTTTACTTTACTCCTGCATTATAAGTATAATATGTGGACATATGTAATCTTCAATAACCAAGATCAAGATCATGCATTTGTAAAAACAAAACAAATAAAAAAACAAGGCCAACACCAACTCCCTTTCCAGAAACAAGGAGATTAGGGTAAAAACGACACCTGCCTCGCCCACATCACATGTCCCGATTGCATTCTGGCTTTGATTGTCTACATAACCTGCCTTCCATCTCTCGATCTCCTGGCTCTGGCCTCCTCTTCTCTCCCACATTTGGTACTTAGCTCCTCCTGCCCTCCCTGATCCTTGCTTTTTGGGTGTGTCCTGTTCCCAGCTAATCAATAAAACCCTTAAGAAAGGGGCAACTCCAGGCTCCACTGTGTCCAACTCCCAGAATAACACCCCGGAGACTGCCAGCATGCCTGATGGCCCAGAGAGGCGTCATCCCTCTCTACAAAATCCAAGGTGCCACAAAGCAAAAGCAAGATGGCGACGGAACACGTTTGCTGAGCCGGTTCTAGTGAGTAGCTAATGATGCTCTTCTGCCTTGTTCCACGCCCATGATAAAATGCCACATCCTACTGATGCGGCCCTCAAGTGTCCAGCACACAGAACGAAATGCCTTCTGTAAGAGAGGGAGCCAGGAACCACGGTGATATATCCTCAGAGCTCTCTCTCACTCACTGGAGACAATGGGGCCAGGAGTCTCTCCCTGTTCTTTCACAGACACACGCAGAGCACCACGGGGATGCTGGGACAGGAGAGGAGACATGCAGATGTCACAGTGCCTCTCCGCTCACTGCACATATGCGCCTGTCCTCCGGGAAGGGAAGAACGGATCCCCGCCCGAAAAGCTCTGATTCCTCTTCTGTGGACGGAAGGACGTCAAGGATGTGGAACTAGACAGAACGTACACAGTCACAGTGTACCCCAGAGGCCTGCCTGCAACATGGGGCCTAGAGTTCATTATAAGGTTTCGCAGACTTTAAAAGTCTTTGCGAGGGTAGAGCTCATGTTAGTGTTCTCACCACAGTCACAGACACACAAAACAACAACAAAGGGGCAGAGGGAAGCGTTTGGAGGTGAAGGACATTCACTTCACGATGGATATAGTGATGAAGGTAACACGAGCGTGTACACATGGGCCAGAACTGAGCAGACCACACATTAATTGTGTGCAACAGTCTTTACACCAATTGCACAGTAAGGCTCTGGGGGTGGGGGGCAGAGCCAAGATCCTGTGCTTTCAAAAGTCGACTCGGGAGGGGCACTAGGGGGGCATCTGCATGCTGGGCACGTGGTTGTGACTCCCGTGAAAATTCAGAGAGATGTACAGTTTGTCTGCTTTTCTGTTCGTATGTTGTCCTTTCCGCCGAGTCTGAGAAAATGAGCAGAGGGCTCCGAAATTTGGAAATACTGTCAAGGGCAAAGAGCCCCCCCTGAGTGCCCGGGGGCCCCACACACTGTGGCTGTGGCCTTGGTGGCAGGCACTTGACAATCAAACTTGAGTCAATTTTCAAAGAGCTTTCTGGAAGAACATAATTAGATTAGAACATCACATTTGTTAATTTTTCAGTTGCTCATTAAAATTGACACGTCATTTGATTTTGACAGAAACCTTTTTATCTTGATGTAAAGCTGTAGGCATTTTTTTAAAAAATAAAGCTCTATTTAGGAAGTTCTGAAATACGACAACCACAATCATGAAATCGAACCGCTCTCTCCATCACTCACATCCGAGAATCGCAAAATAAATCATCTTGCCCCCATAACATCGGAAAAGAAAAACAAACAGGGCTGCAGCCTTTATTTAAACTTTTGCAGAGACGAGTCCATTACGGGGCGGGGAGCCGTTCAGGGTGCCAATGGTTAGCCCGCTCCGCAGACGAGTGCCGGGGAATTCAGACCACAGGACGTGGGTTCTAGAAAGGTCTTTGCTTTCTGTGTCACAACACGGCCCTGCTAGGCCCTCCCTAACACGGAAGCTGAGAGAAGAGAAAGATCCTCCTGCCTGCGTTCAGTGAGGATTCCTGATGAGTCAGAGCACAACCACCAGGGTCAGCAACTTCCAGAAAGAGGGGGTGGGTGGCAGGAGGCACGGAAGCCTTTGGGGAGAGGCAGGCGTGGGTCCAGTCCCCCCTCCCACAGGTGAGCCACGTGCTCATGGACCTTCTGGTCCCGCATCAATAAAGTGGGACTAATAAAAGCACTAACCTTGTGGCAAAGCCAGGAAGCTGACCACCAACGCAGGTGCCTGTCCATGGGAACAGGTGGCTGCTGGGGGGGCAGATGCCCAAGGGGGGAGGCTTTCGCCTGAGCGGCGCCTTGGGACTCCCCACTGCGTGTGTGAGGGGGACAGATGTGCCCTCCGTCATCTCTCGCAAGCCCGCTGCCAGGTGGACGGGGCTCCCAGGACTCAGAGACACTGGAGGCTGACACAGGGTTCTTCATCTCTGAGCGAGGGTGGGACACCTGCAGTGGTCTGTGACTCAGAGCGAGAAAGGGACGTGTGGAGACCCCGGGAACCACGGAGGCCACAGCGCAGAGAAGGTGAGATGCGGGTCTGGCCATTGCATGGAGCCAAGCACAGAGCACAAATGTTTGTTTCCTCCCTCGTTCTTCCTTCTAAGCAAGTCGCCGGCTCCTGCACAGGGAGAGGCTTTAGCTGAAGCCTGCGGACCCTTGCGATGCATCTCGGAACGTCCCCGAGGAGTCGGCTGGGGGTGGCCAGATCCTGGCGTTCGGGGCCGCACGCCAGCCCGGGATGCACCAGGCGAGCCCGAATGGGGCAAAGGAAGCAAGCCCTCCACCCTTCTCACTCCCACGAGACTCCCTAAATCTCCCACGAAAGCTCGGCTCAAAACGCAGCTGCGGCCGCCCCACCCCGCCCCCCAAACGTCTGCTGTTCCAGTTTGGTCTCCAGTCGCTGGAAACTTCCAACTGCGTTAAATTACACGGGAGATGGCTGAGCAAATGGGCACAGGATGAAACCAGGGAATTCACCCCCTGTGAGGTCTGTCCAAGGTACCACTTGAGCTTTAGGACGACAGAGCTATCATTCAGAGACTGACACGCCCTAAGTCACTTCTGACCCGGAATAAAAGGATAAAAAGCTGGCTCTGAAAGCAGCCTTGTCATTTCAACGCACATTTCAACGTTCCCATTAGAAAGAAGGATTTTTTGTTTGTTTGGTTTTTACGAAGGATGCCGGGGGTGGAGAGGATAAGGAGAGGCAGTCGCTTCGTGTGCAAGATTCTGGTTTCTCTTGTTAAAGAATAGACTGGACAATCTGTTTACAGATACTCCTGTAATGGAATGCGCTATGAATATGGCTGTTTTAATTTTAATTTTGAAATTATTTATGACTGACAGCAGTTGCAAGATCAGTGCAGAGTCCCTGAGGATTCCTCCCCCAGACTCCCTGCGGACAGCACCTTACAGAACCCACGTCCTGGACCGCGAGTGGGGATGTGACGTCGGCGCGATGCTGGGGACACGGCGCAGTCGTTCAGTCAACACCGTTTCACACACGCTCCTTTAGACCTTGCTGTGAACGTATTCCTCCACCGGCAGGCGTGCGAGGTGGGGACACGGTGACACTCCCACCCCAGCAGCGTCAACAGAAGCAGCACGGCGACCACAAGGAGGTACTGGATGTGTGTTTTCTCCGCAGCCGTAATAAACGTGCTCAGAGTGGCGGGAGGGGTGTTTAGAGACGGGCTGGTGCGCGGTCGCTGGGCTCTGGGGAAGTCCCAGGCTCCTCACTGCAGGGCACATGATGCCCCATGCTGTCACTCAGGAGGGACAGATGGAACGCCCCCAGCACGGCGGATCCACGCAGCCCCCTGGCGCCAGCCTCCCAGGGACCGTCCCCTACGGCAGGGCCCGGGAGACCCTCAGGGAAGCCGACAGCACCTTCTCACTAAACTGCTCAGCTGCACGGATCCCCAGCCTTTCCGGCCTCCCCACCCTGCTTCTCAGAGCTTTGTCTTTTTGAGGCAAGGAGCCGCCTATGGGAATGCTGCCCACTTCGGGGGTGTGGGTGGGAAGAAAAGCTCTCCCAAACTTAAAAC
The DNA here is from genome assembly GCF_018350215.1 of Panthera leo. Taxonomy (NCBI): domain Eukaryota; kingdom Metazoa; phylum Chordata; class Mammalia; order Carnivora; family Felidae; genus Panthera; species Panthera leo. The sequence continues at coordinate 2,285,725 of NC_056681.1, forward strand.
TTTGGTGCTAGTTCTGGAAAACCGGTAAAACCACGCAATCCACACACGGTAACCGGGATCCCGCTGCACTTGCTGCCCCTGTGCGCAGTGGTCTGTGCCTGCTCCCCTCTGCCCTCCAGGTCTCAGCAGCTCCGCTGGCCGCAGGGGGTCCGCAGGGGTCTTTCCGGGCTCTCGGTGAGGCAGACGCCCGTCCCTGCCTGGCCCTTCAGCCTCTGAACACAGTTCACCATCTGGAATGGAACGATTCCACACCTTGCAGGATCTGACAAAGATCCTGCCAGCAGACTTCTGTGTGTGTGTGTGTGTGTGTGTGTGCACCGTGTGCACGTGTGAGTGCACCATGTGTGCATCTGTGCGAGTGAATGTGTGTGGAGCACGTATGTGCTCCTGCGTGCACACCACACGCACCTTTGTGTGCAGGTCCGCGTACGTACACGTGCATGCATTTATGCATACTAGCGCACACGCGTGTGAGCACACCGTATGCACGTGTGTGAGTGCACTCTGTGTGTGGGCATGTGCGTGTCCACAACCCTTTTCACCAGAGTTCTGGAGACGCTCTCGGGTCGACCTGCTCTTGTAAGGTGGACAAGTCGGGTGCAGGCAGAACCGATGGCCCCCTCCCTCTGGCCCAGGGCCCTAAGGTGGGAATTCTTGAGGCCGCTGCCATCGCTCAGAGTGCGGACTGGAAGGTCGAGTCTCCATCAGCTGCACTTAGGCTCTGAGAAGTTCCTGCCGCACCAGTGAACATCTCTGAGCTTCCCTGGGACTGTGCACGGGACACGCCTCCTTGCTCAGGGCTGCAGCACCGGGAGGGAGGGCTCTTTCTGCCCCCCGGGCCTCCACCTGAAGGAAGTGCCCTTGCCTCAGGTCCCGCCTCTCAGGGGGCATTTCATTTAAAATGGCTAAAAGTCACCCCCCCGCCCCAGGCACAAGAAACAGAGGGGGAGGCTGAGCTCACCAGCCCTGAGAGCTCAACGTCAGGGGCCTCGGGGCCTGTAGAGCTTCTTCCTGAATGGAGGAGGGGCCGGTGGGGGCGGGGAGCTGGCTGACAAACCTCCGAGAAGCAAGCAAGTTCTAGATGATGCTCCTCGGATGCTGGAACTTTTGGAAAATGAAGGCCTGCGGGGACTGGGGCGTTGTCCCTGCCCCTGGGACCACCAGCCCTGTTTCCCCTGCTGAAAACGGGGGTGGCCATCAAGGGTCACAAGGGGCAGGGGGCGGGAGCTGACATGAAGATCCAGGTGACGGCCGCTGCTCCGACCCAAGGATGTGGGTCCTGCGGACTCTGTGCCTGCTTCCCGGACCTGCGTGCGGCGCCTTCCTATGGACGGGTCAGATGCTTCACAGCCATGCTGCCCCTTCGTGAACCGTTCTCACCCGGGGACGGTTTGTCCAGCCCGCTCGCACCCCAGGGGTGCTGGGCAGTCATGTCCGGGGACATTTCTGGATGTCACAACCATGGGGGCTGCTCCTGCATCGAGCAGGCAGAGCCCCGGACGCTGCATCCTACGATGCACGGTCCACCGCAAAGATGCTCAGCTCCAATGTCGGCGATGCCGGGCGAGAAATGCTGACCTATGCCTTCTGTCTCAGACTCTCCTGTGCAAAGATTTCTTAAGAAAATTTTTTTAACATTTATTTTTTGAGAGACAGAGAGAGAGAGAGAGAGAGCATGAGCAGGGGAGGGGCAGAGAGAGAGAGGGAGACAGAATCTGAAGCAGGCTCCAGGCTCCGAGCTGTTAACATGGCGGAGCCTGATGCGGGGCTTGAACCCACAAATGGCAAGATCATGACCTGAGCTGAAGTAGGCCGCTCAACCGACGGAGCCACCCAGGAGCCCCATCTATGCAAAGATGTCTTATCATTACAGCTTCTCACAAAAAATTCCTATTGCAAAACTTTTAGAAATATCTATTTTTTGAGTCGTGGTGGTGGGAGGGTCAGAGAAAAGAAGGAAAACAATGAACACGTGTTTCACCTCAAATATTTCCTATTACAGTATGAATCCAATTTCTTTCCAGTTTTTTTTTTTTCATTTCTGAAACAGGGAGGGGTGTAGACTATATTTTACCCCCTTATTTTCTCCCCACGTTTTTTAATAGGGACCCACAAACCCACTGTGACCCAGCTGTGTTTCTCTCCCCTCCTGCCCCCACAAAAGGGTGGGATTTAATTAATTTCTCAATGTGCTTTTTTGTTCCAATTCAAGTTCAATTAGTTGGATGAAATGACATAATGGGTCTGAAACAGCTCCGAGAAGAGTTTAAGGCCCCACACACATAGAAAGTGTCATCACCGAAACCATGGAAAACAATTTGTCCCCATTGTAATTATGTGGCATTTGCACGGGTAAGTAACAACAGCCCGCGTGTTCGTACAATGCCTCAGACGTCGCGGACCCCTTGAGTGCGCGGAGAGAGGAGCAGCGAGTGGTACGCAGACCTGCGGCCCTCCAGAGGCACCATGTCTCAAAATGCTTCTCCGTCAGCAGGGAGACTGAGTGCAATGAATCAAGCACCTTCCCCTCTCTCCGTGAGAAAATCCAAGCACAGTGGCTGGTGTCGTCCTGGCACGTGTTCATCGGTGGCAATCAGGTATCAATGCTTCCCCCCAACACTAACCATCTTCAATTTTATTTTTTAAAATGTTTATGTATGTATTTTGAGAGAGAGAGAGAGAGAGAGAGAGAGCGAGCGAGCAGGGGAGGAGCAGAGGCAGAGGGAGAGAGAGAATCCCAAGCAGGCTCCACACTGTCAGCCCAGAGCCCAACAAAGAGCTCAAAACTCACGAACCGCGAGATCACAACCTGGGCTGAAATCAAGAGTCGGAAGCTCAACTGACTGAGCCCCCCGGGGGCCCCTGATTTTACTTCCGGCACGAAGGTTCCCAGTGACGAAAGGAACCCGCTGCTCACAGGTGATGAGAGTACTCAGACGCTGTCTCTTACCCCAGTGGATGGCAGAACCTTGCCCGTCCTGAACGCCAGGTGACGGGTGGCCTTGGGGCCCGAGGTGGGGGGGCAACTGCTCTGCACGCGTCCCCCCCAGGGTCCCCACAGCCTGCCTGACCAGAGGGGGAAAATGAATCAATTAATAAAAGCAAATTACCTTTTACCAAGTTAAATAAAAGCTAATATAAATGAAACACTGTGTGTGTGACAGATTTATACGCGCTATAACCATTCCATTCCAGGATGGAAACGTTTTAATGTGATATTAAAAAAGATCAAATTAAACTTTAATGCACGCAACCCTTGGTGTCAGAAGTGGCAAGACGCCTCTCTCACGTTTTCACGGAGCCCACGGACCGCGGGTCCACTCGCATCAACTTTCCAGAGGTGTGTCACAGAGGGGGGACATGAGGCACACTCTTCCTCCCCAAGTGCGGATCCTGAGAGACGCATCTGGTCATGCTTTAGAGAACCCCGGTTGTTTTCCGGTCGGGTGGGGGTACCGAGGACACGCAGATGGGCCAGGCTGTCCTTGTCCTGCAGGAACGCAGCCGGGCAGGACGTGCGGGCACACGCGGGCGGCCCCCGCACACACGGTGCTGACCGCAGAGGGCAGGGAACGAGCCCGACTCTGCTGGATCGCAAGTCCTTCCCGGCGACAAGCACTGCGAGGGCACCATCCTGTAAAGTGTCAGTGAGGGTCACGTTTAATTCCCGATGACAGCACCGGCCCTTCTCTGCCCTGAGAGATCCGCCCACACCGCCAGCACGGTGTCCGCCCCACGCGCCCCGCGAGGCCCTGTGGGAGCTATGCCCTCGCGGATCCTTGCTGACCCCCAGCGCAGGTGAGTATCCCCAGCCCACGCGAACACTTCATTACCCTCGTCATTTTCATGCCACAGTTTGGGTGATTATAATCCTATTTTCTCAACGAGGCTGAAAGCTCTTTCAAGTCAACGAGTTCGAACACGCACAACAGCAGAGTCACTAAGCCTTTGGGATCCGGGGCCGCGAGGCCCGCTGGTGCATTCTGTCTCACAGCTCAGCTCCTGGGCCGGAGAAGGTGGTAAAGATCCACGTCCCCCCCAGGGCCACTCAGAGGATCGAAGAAGTAAACGCAGATCGAACACCGATCTCTTGGTGCCTGATCCACGGGAAGGGCCCTGCCGACCGGTCAACTTTACCAGGAGGAGTGGGGACGGGCGGCATATGCGTGGTGCCCATTCCCCGCTGGGCGTCGTCCTGAGCGCTTCGCCTCGAGGCGTCTACGCGGAAGGAGCCGTTATTGCCCCCATGTCGCAGCCGAGGACACTGAGCCCAGAGAGGTGAGCTAACTTCCTGAGGCCACACAGACAGCAAGGGATGGATGTGTGGGCTCTTGGAACCAGGCTCTTAACCCTCATTGGGGGCTGATCCCACCCAACCGCCCCGGGAGACACCCCACTCTACAGATGGGAAGAGTGAGACCAGGCGGTCGTGTCTCCACTGACGTGGGCATTTCTGTGGGTGACTGTCACCCGCCAGCTCCCGGCAGGACTACGGAGAAGATCCTTGGCAGAAATGTGTGGCTGGACTGGTGGACGTGCACGCGCGTCTTGAGAGCCAATAGTGTAAAACTGTGCCGCGTGGGTCTCTGCTGTCAGGGTCGTGGGATCTCACAGAATGGATGTGGATCTTCCAGGGAAAGGTGGCGGGCGGCACAGCCAGCTGCTGGGCAGGTGGGGCAGGCGCTGCTGGTGTGCATCAGGGGCCTCTAAAACGGGACCGCGAAGCCCTTCGGAGGCGCCTGCTCAGGGGGCGTGAGCACAGCTGGGACCGGCCGCATCAGCTCCTGGGTCAAAGAGGCGCCTGCAAAGAATGGCCATCAGCCTGCTGTGACCTGCGCGTCTTCCAGCAGCAGCCGCTGGACTGTTGGCCAGGGGAGTGGATTCAAAGCTCCGGAAGCTAGAAACAGGGGTGGGAGTGCCCAGAGGCAACGACTTCGTGTCCAGAATGGAGGCATCCCATTTCCCCAAGAGTCACGAAGTGTTAGGAGGGGTGAGGTCAGCTTTTGAAGAAGAGAAAGGTGCCACCCTATGACAGTCCCAGATGCCACTAAACGTGAAGCCCTGTCCACTAAGGAATGTGAGAGAAAGTCCAAGAGCCCAGAATCTTGCAGTGGAAACCTCCAGTCCAGCATCACACCTGCGGGGTGATGCCCACACTCAGCCACTTCAGGAAGGTCCAGTGGGAGGCAGTGGGGTTCTAGGAGCATGTGTGCCATGAATGGGTGGATGGTTGGATGGATGGATGGATGGATGGATAGATGGATGGATGGATGGATGGATGGATGGATGGATAGATGGATGGATGGATGGATAGATGGATGGATGGATAGATGGATGGATGGATGGATGGATAGATGGATGGATGGATGGATGGATGGATGGATAGGTGGGTGGATGGATGGATGGATGGATGGCCCCATTATAATGAACGATGGGTGAACGTGGATGAATGGATACATAGGTAGGTGGACAGGTGGCTGGATGGTCCCATCCAACATAGAATCTAGCTCTGTCCAGATTCCAGTCTGTCCTTCAAGGGTACTTTTCCTACTGGGGGAGCAGAATTAGCAGAGGGAGTGGTTAGGGACTGTCCTCTGCACCTCAGACCGCTCTGATATAATAACACCAGCCACGCGGCTGGCTGTGGAGGCTCCAGGGGCTTCCTGGGCTTGGGAACTAGGGATGGTCAATAAAGGGACGATGGTGGTCTGAGCACCTGCCCGGTGCCTGGGACACGTGAGTGAAGAATGAGCACTAGACGCTCGGAGTGACAATCGTTACTTCTTGGAACCCAAAGGCCATATCTGATGGTCCCTGAGAGTGAACAGGTGACAGGTGACATGGGCCACGCCCTCCTGGTGACGGAGAGGCGCCTCAGGCCCCCATCACTGGGGGGCCTGGCCACAGGAAGCCCCACCCTTGAAGCTGTGGTGGCCACGCCTGTGCATTCATGGGGAGGAGACCCAGAAGGGTGCCCAGGCTTTCAACTCTGCACAGACCAGAAGTGAAGACGTACGGAACAGGACTGTCCTGAGCCACGACGGTGGACACGCGGCTGGCAGCACGATGCTCAGGACCAGACACGGGGAGGGTCCTGTTCGAGCGCTCTGCTGTCATGGTCTTGTCTGTCCCATTCCCCCCACAGTCCTATGGGGGGGGCATGTTCATTACCCGAGCTCTGTAGTCCAGGGGGCTTAGCCACTTGCCACGTTCCAAGGTCAGGAGTGGCAAAGGAGCGAATCACTGTGGAGGCTCGTCCCCCTCCCGTGGGCTGCAAATAGGCAGCTCTGGGAAACTGTGTGCAGGCTTCCGCCAACACTGGGCACACACCTGCGCCAGGCCCCAGCTGTCCCAGCAGGTGTGCGGGCACAGAAACGCACCGACGCCTACGCCCACGGATGGCCGTTGCAGCCCCACCTCCTGACCCTGGAAATCTCCCCAGCGCCGTCAGCAGGCGGAGGGAAAAATGATCCTGTCTCTTTCTGCAGGGGACAAGCAAATGCACAGCGGACCGGCTACGGCACACAGGACACCGCGGATGGACTCAAAACCCCACGTCCTGCTAAAGGATCGGGCCACAAAAGATCCCGCGTACCTCAAGTTCAGAGTCAGGCAAACTAGTCCAGAGGGTTGGGCTTGGGCATCTGGTCACCCCTCGGGTAGCCCCGAGAGAGCTTCCCAGGGGGGTGGGAGATACACGTGATTGGCTCCACGTGCCGGCCGCACTGGGGTCTCGTTTGTGAAAAGTCATCCGGCCGCGTGCTTATCATTCATGAATATTTTAGGGAGGTGTATCCCAATATGTTGAAGAAGTCCTGAATTATACCAATAGGACTTGCTGTAGGTGTTGAAAGGGTGACCAGCCTTGTGCCCCGGACGGGGAGGCAGGCATGCCCAGGGCAAACTTCTAAGCAGGAGCTGGGCATGAGCGCGGCACTCACTCTTGGCGACCTGGGAACGGGGCCCAGGTGGGAAGACCGAGGTTTGACGTTCCATCCGAGGCCGCATCGGGCCCTGTGCCGTCACCATCCATCCAGTCTCTCCGCTATTCTGACGTTTTGCTTTAAAACAGCCCAGCCGACAGGGCACCTGGGTGGCTCAGTCAGTTGAGCGTCCGACTTTGGCTCAGGTCATTATCTCGCGGTTTGTGGGTTCGAGTCCCGCGTGGGGCTCTGTGCTGACGGCTCAGAGCCTGGACCCTGTTTTGGATTCTGTGTCTCCCTTTCTCTCTCTGCCCCTCCCCCCACTCACGCTCTGTGTCTGTCTCTCAAAAATGAATGTTAAAAAAAAAAATTAAAAACAAAAAACAGCCCAGCTGCCAAGTTGTGTGCCAAATGACCTTGTAAACTATTTTCCGTGATGCCGGGACTCAGGGACACGCTGGGGGCAGATGCCCTTCCAGGGTGGCGAGAATGTAGATCCTGCCTGCCAAGTGCGGTGCAGCGTAGCCACTGTGCCTCGGTTTCCCCACCTGTAAAGTGGAGGCTGTTAGCGTACCTCCGGGGAGTCCAAGAGACGAGGGGCAGGACGTGATGCCCAGGTCGTGTCTGACGTGGGCTCCACAAACGACAGGTGTTGCCCTGGGGAGCGAGGGCGGTGGCAGAGAAGGGGCGGAGCGCTGAACGGGCTGCTTGGTCAGAGCAGGATGTGTGGGTCTGAGGGCCTGTCCCTGTTGCACTGAGGGCCCAGGGCTGCGGGAAGAGGAGGCCGGAGTCCACTGCCCAGCGCAGGGCCTGGCAGGCTGGCCGGGAGAGTGGGGACAGCATCCGGGCAAGAGAGCAGCTCTCGGAGGCATCACGTCAGGGAGGGCCAGGGGCCCGGCTGGCAGAGAAAGGGGCTCTGGGTCTCGCCCGGGAGCAGGTGGGAGGTGCACGGGTGGCGTCTCTGTGAAAACTGGACAAGCCAGAGGGAGGGAGGGGAAGGGAGGGAGGGGAAGGGAGGGAGGCTGTTCGCTTAGCCTTCCGAGAGGACGAATACGTCCGAGGCGATGATTCTGTCTGCATCTGTCACTGTGCGCGGTGCTCTCCGTCCCCGGCTGTGGTTCAAAGAGAGGTAGGGCCCTTCAGCGGGAGGATGGCAGCGTGGCACAGAACCCGGGATTTGCTGCGCGTCTGTTCCTGGGGTCTCCATGCAGAGTGACGCTCCGTGTGATGGCAGCCACAGCTCAACCACGTCCTCAGGAAGGACACCTGGGACAGAGCAGGGACCCCCCCCCCCCAACTCCTGACAGACAGCGCGTGCAGCTCGAAGAGAGGCCTTGTGAGGAGGGTCCCACCTGTTGGAAAAGCATAATCTAACTGGCTGGCTGTGTGGGGGCGGCCAGGGGGCTCCGTGGGCCTTCATGCGTCCCGAGTCCTTCTGTGCTGACCCTGCGGGCTTGAGGTGGGGGTCCCAGGCCACGTCATGAGAAGTGATCGCCCTGGACCCAGGAGGGGGACAGCAGGCTGGGCCACCCCACCTGAGACTTTAAACCTTTTCATTGGTTGCTGGATGTAAAACTAGGCAAATTCCACATTGAACAAAACCTCCTTTTTCTGTCGCCCGAACACGATTCTGAACCCGGCGCTGTGCCTGACACTTTGAGGGAAGCGTGGGGACAACGGTGTCTTGTTTCCAGGGGTAGGGTGGGGCCCAGGGTGTCCACCGGCCCCCTGTCCCCAAGGCTCAAGGCCACGCAGTGGACAAGGCAAGTTGTTCCGAGGCCTCCACAGGACCTGGCCCTTCCCACCAGCCCACAGCGGCCGCCTGTGGCCTCTCGTCCCCACGTCCAGAAAACAGCATATTTACGACCATCTAAATCCTCTGGGCCGCAATAGTCCAGACCTGCTCTTGAGATGATGAATATTTGGGCCAAAATTCCGTCTGTGTTTCCCGAGGCAAAATAAATCTACCGCTCTTAATTCAGCGAGGATCATGTCAATATATCACCAGTCAACCTCGGGCCCAGGAAATATGTGGCTTCAGGAAACGTCTGGTCACTCAATTAATGCCCTTGCCCCTGCTTGGACGGAAGCAGGTGGAGCCTGGGAGGGCACAGGGGTGAGCAGGATGGGGACAGCCATCTTATACCGGGGACGGCTGCTGCTGAGCAGCAGGGGCCTCATCCCAGCTGTACAGATGCCCACCGGTGCCGTTCTCAGAGCCTGCCTGGGGCCAGCTCCCAGGATCTGCCTTCCGCCTGGAGGGAGCCCACATCTAGGGAAGATTCATGCAGGAGGTGTGGACAACAGTCACTGTGATTCCAATGACACATGAGCCCTGAAAGAAGCGGCAAGAGCTGATCGGAGATTCAGCTATATGTGCGTGGGCAGAGGGGAGGGGGAGGTAATCAAGTATGGCTTCCTGGAGGAGGTGACATGTGAAGTGAGCTTTGAAGGGAGATGTGAGTGACAGGTGCTGGGGACAGGAAGGCAGGAGGTGGGACAGAGGGTGTAGGAGGCACTGGGGAGAGAAGGGGGGGTGGGGAGGGGGAAGGGCTGAGCGCTGGCCCCCGTGGTGTCACGTCTTGCACTTGAGAGGTAAGGACGTCCTATTGCCATTCACAGATGCTGATAGACAGCAAGTTTTTCACGCACAGCTGGTATCTCAGGATGTTATGGAGCGAGCATCATATTTTAGGGGTAAGAAAGGAGGGAGAGAGAGAAGGGGCGGGGGGATTTTTCCATATGGTGAAGGTTCTCATTAAAATCAATTGTAAACTTTGCTAATGGCTGGGTTAACATCATTTGGAAATCATTGTAAATATCAGCTGCATCTATATTCAGCATTTGAAATTTCCTTATTGAAAGCCTGGGTAGCTTTGTGTGTGGTTTTCAGCAGAGCGTTATTCATTTAAAGTTGTTTGAAAATCCGATCAGAAAGATCCTCAACCCAGAAATTTAGTGATTTGAAATATGCTGCCTTCTATACTCTCGGGTGCTCCTTTGAGGGGTGTTCAGAAGGAGGACAACTCCAGGAGCGGTATATGGGGTGCGTGTGGGGTTTCCGGACGGGTCTGGACCCTGTGCTCCATGAGGCTCTGATCTGTCCTTGGGGATCCTGATTTAAGGCACAAGGGGCTGGTTCAGAGGGTTTGCAGGGACGCTGAGTTTCACCTCCATCAAAAGCGGGGGACGGGATGCTTACTACCTGAACATCCTGATCTGCCGGGTGGGCTGGTGAGTCCCTCCTGGAGAGACAGGTCTGTCCCGCACAGGTCCCACTGCTGCCTGGTGTGAAGGCTGGCCACCCTGGTGCTACGCCCCATCATTGCCACGTGATCGGATACCCACTGCTGGATATCTGGGGGATTACGGCAGTGCTAGAAACGCGTGTCCTAAGCTATTTTCGGGAAGGTGGGTTCTAAGAGTGCGAGGCGGCCGAAGACACCGACGGGTGGAGCATGTTATCGAGTGAGCTAGAAGTTTCCTCCGTCTGGGACGATCACCGACCTACACCACGGCTGGCGGGTGGGTGTACATCCGAATCGCCTGGGGGGCACAGAGACTCCCCGCCCTGGTCCACACCGCCAGCTGCGGTTTTCTGAGGCAGGGCCTGGAAATCCACATTTGGGGACCCCTGACCTAGATGATGTCCTATATTTTCTTCCATTCCCCTCCCTCTGCCTATTTCCACGCCTTTACTGGGATTCTGCACTGACACAGTAAGTGGTGAAGCTCGGGTGTTCTTTTTCTTTTTTTCATGGATATACTGTAGAGTAATATCTGGAAAATTCCTACATGCCTGATAAGATGCTCACAGAGAATGAGTTCCTTTTATCTGCTCTCGAGAACTGCCACGTGTGCCCGCTGGGATGCTGAAATTCACAAAGACACCCTTCGCCGGCACTGATTTATTCGTGTTCCCACCCGTCCAGAGACTGCAATCAGGCCCACTGTGTTTGCTGACGCAGAGGTGAGGTCTCCGGTTTCTAAGGACGGCGAAGCACTAAATCAGAGCCAGACTCTGCCTCGCGGCCTGGCCGCGGGCCGCCACGGTCTGCTCGGCGGAGGCCAGTGCCCTCTCGCGTCTGCGATCACCGGGCCGCACCTCTCTCGTGCTCCCTCCGTGGTGGCTGGGCTTGTGCGTGCGTGTGAGCGTGTGAGAGCTCAGAAGGCCCCGTGGGCTTCTACGGCCAGGCCCGCCAAAGAGATTCTCAAACGCAGGGAGAAATGAGCCCCGATCACTTAAGTTGACCGTCCTCTGCTCCGAGCTGCTGCCTATTTGCAGTTTGAATAATAAGCTTCCGCGCATCTCGGGCCCGCAGAACGGCAGGTAAAATGGCTGAGTCCGTGAAAACATACATCACGGAGCCTGCCTCCTATCATGACCCAGTTCTGCCAGTGCTGGAAACGGAGGCCAAAAGTAGGTCATCGGAAGGAGAGGACGTGGGTGAGGGGGAGAGCATTTCATGAGCAATCGCTGAAAAACGCTCCGGTGTTGGCTTCGCGAGAGTAACGCAACACCGGGGCCCTGTTTTCAAGACACGTCGGCTCCTCAATTAGCAGGAAGTGCTGTGCCCCCGTCCTGAGCCCTCGCGTGCGGTGCCGCAGAGCCCAGGTCAGCTGCGCCTGCGGTGGCTCCGGGACGCTCACGGTGCTCCCACACGGTGCTCCAGCCTCCCTCGAGTGGGCGCCAGCTCCTCGCCCGCCAGCGTGCAGGGACTCAGCGGCACGAGCACCGACTGGCCGGATGTGGCCGAGGACCAGCTCCCAACAGGTGAGGGCGGCTTCTCCAGGCCCGGGTCTCCGCCTCGGAGCACCAAGACCCCACGGCGGGGGCCCCTCAGGCTGCGCGGGGCGTGAGGGGTGTGCCACACCGAATCCATTTCTGAGCTCACTTCCACTTTCAGGAGGAGGCGATGTTCTCCCAGAATGCATTTACGTACGTACGGATCTCCCTATCGGTGGACTGATCGGCCACATCGTTTTTAGAGACGCGGGGACGATGCTGTGTTCCCACAACAAGACGGGGAAACAGGATACGAACTTGTACCCCCCGCGTGGTTTCCCCTGGCGAACCCCGGGGCACAGAGATGGCAAATACACCAGAATATTGCACTGGCCGCGGTTTTGCTCCAGTGGTAGAAGCGGGTGTTCTAATTGATCTTGTTTATGAGTTTTTCAAACGGCCTTTGAAGTTTAGGAAAGTTTTGCATTTACAGAAAAGTTGCAAAGACGGGACAGAGAGGCCCCCCCACTGCACCTCACTGTGGCGCCTGCCGCTGTTATCACAGCAAGCAGATGCTGACCCACGGTTACAAACTGAAGTCTGTTCGCTATTCATTTTTTTAACTTTTTAAATGTTTATTACTTTTGAGAGAGAGAGAGAGTGCAAGCAGGGGAGGGGCGGAGAGAGAGGGAGACACAGAACTTGAAGCAGGCTCCAGGCTCTGAGCCGTCAGCACGGAGCCTGACGTGGGGCTCGAACTCAGGAGCTGTGAGATCATGACCTGAGCCAAGGTCGGACACTCAACCGACTGAGCCCCCCACGCGCCCCAAGTCTGTTCACTATTCTGACACCCTTGGGACCCCGCCCAGGACCCCACATGACACTTAATCCTCATGTCTCCTTGGGATCCACAGGGCTGGGCTGTCACAGTTTCTCAGACTTGCCTTGTTTTGGGTGACCTTGGCAATTTGAGAATCGCGGCCACATGTTTGCAGGCTGCGCTGTTTTCTGTGAGCGCGTCATTTCTTTTTCTTCGAGTGGAAGCTTGTCTCTGAGGCACAGTGCAGGCTGCCCGTGCTGATGGCTTTTCTTCAAACTTCCTCCCGGAAAGCAGGGAGCTGCTCGGAGGCGTTGCCCTGCTAAGGCCCCGGGCACCGTCCCCGTGGTCTCACAAGCTCGCTGAAACCCTTCTCCTCCATTTGGATTCCTGGCTTCAAATAAGAACTAAAAATAAACCAAATCTACTTACAAAATAGATGTCGAGTGAGCTAATTTAACAGCGCATTATCCGAAGACGGTTATTATAATCAAGATGGCTGTGCGTTGTTCTACAATCTCCTAATTAGATGTGGTACCAAAAGCTATTCTGGCTTTTAGAAAAATTACCTTTGGAGAAAATGTCTGTATTTATAAACGTCTGTGTATGTGTGTGTATATATATTTATTTTTAGTTGTTGCATCTGACTTAAGAAACTATATTCTACTGAAAAACTCACACAACATGTTGCAAACTCACTCAGGCAGATAAGAAAACCCAACACCCTCGCAATGGGGTGCGTGTCACTGAAGCCGCGTCGTAGGGAAACCGTGTGGTTACAGGACAGAGTCATGGTTACAGGTGACCTCGTGTCTGCGTGGTCGGACCTCGACGTTCTCTGCGTGTCCGGGGCTTTCCGGACACCGGTCGCCCTGCACCGGTTCCGCCCGAGTGAGAAGAGTGGCCCCTGATGGGTTGATGGGGGGACGGACGGATGGACATTCCTCACCCTGGGGACGCCGGGCAGGTGGTCGGTCGTGGGCCGCCCACATCGCCACACGCGGGTCTGCCTTGTACCCTGTGCCCTTCCTTTCCCAGACCCTGCAGGCAGGTGCGTCTCCTTCGCCGAGAGCCATACACACGTTCCCGGATTAACGCTTTGATTGGCCAAGTCGAGGAGCAGAAAGATGGAGGGTGTGTCCTCGAGGGGGAAGGAAGGAGTCACATGGACACGTTTAAGGCCTTGGCAGTTTTCCGCCACATTCCCTTCACCGAAAACACCCCCGCAGGCCCACCACACTCCAGAACCCGGCCGGCAGTGGTAGGAAGCGTGGGGGGGAAACAGCCCTGCTACCCAGGGACTTGACTCTTCCCGCATTCGGAGGACCCGGAGGCAAAGGCACAGGTGCGGCGGTGACGGCGTGTTGGGAAGGACGGAGAGGGGCCGCGAGCTGTTTCTCGCTTGCACCACGTGTGAGCTGCCTGGCCCCTCCGGGCCTCAGTTTCCCCATCTGCAAAGAGGGCTCGTCCACTGAAGGTGCAGGTTCCTCACTCAGGATTCCAGAAAAGACTCACGTCCGGGACAGCACGTCACACGCTGCGTGCTCCCTCCCACACTCGATTTGGACACTCAGCACCGACCGGAAGTCGTTCTCTCTTGGTTCTTATTCGCATTCAGGACGCTGACGGGGAGGGAGCAGGGAGCCCCACAGCCCGCCCTGCGGTGGGTCTTCGACACTCCACCCTCATCTGCCTCCGACCCCCCGTGTGGATGCCGCATCCGGTCCTCCGTGCATGATTCTTTCCCGACACGTCACTTGCTCGTAGGGAATACGTAACAACAAATGGAAAGGACAGACAGGGGAGCCCGTGTGGGGCCGCGGAGTGAGCAGCAGTCCCGCCACGTGCGAGCAGGCAGACGCGGAGCCTGGCCCCCCCGTGGCCCCCGACACCCCAGCCTGTGGGAGGGAAGATACACTCACGTGCTGTTCCTTCCATCTCGCTGTTCCCGCAACAGCTACTTAGCACCTATCCCGCACGGGCTGGATGCCAGGGTCGTGACTCAGGCAACAGCCCCGTCCCGGCCCCCAGCCCCGTTAGCACTGACCCTCGAGAGCCACGGACAAGTCAGAGTCAGCTGCCCAGACCCAAAGTCCGTGTTGGGCTCCTCCGGCCGCGGGGTTACCTTCTGTCCCTAGGGTCACAGGAACGAAGGCAGAAAGTGAGTCACGCCTGAGTTCCTGGCTCCTGGGACCCTGGACTGGATCCCAGAGCTGCTCCCCGCAGGGACAGTGCACTCCTGGTGAGCCAGGGGACATGGGGTCAGTTCCCGCGTGTTCAGGACCGGCTTAGAGCCTCCCTCCCCCCGCCAGCCCGCCACCAGTCAGGGCGACAGCGGCCCCCGCCCCTTCCTGCCCAAATTCACCTCTTTCTCACCCTCACCTTGCGGCAGCCACTGGGACGCCCCCCACACCTCACATCACAGACCTTCCTTCCAGACGTGAATGAAAGCAGGCGTGAACTTAAGAGTAATTTCCTCAAGAAATATAGCCTCAAGCCCTACATCTTCAGCAAAACGTTGCCAGCAAAGCCGTGAGTGCTGAGCTGTTCTGGAACAGGAGCACTGTCCCCGCTCTGCGCTCTGAGCGCCCACCCTGTGCATCTCTCCCTCCTTAAACCAGATGCATCTCCCAAATCCAGCCCTCGGTGGACCTGGAAAGCACTGAGCAGGCACCGTGCGGGGCTGAGGGGGGCCGTGCGCTTCCCTCCCGCTGACTCTGGGCCCAGATCAAGGACCACATTGCCACACACGACCATCAGGAAAGGAGTGATGTCACCGTGTTTCAGATCAGTCAGATTTACACGTGGCAAGGACACCTGGCTGCATCGTCCACGGCGCCCGGCACGCAGGTGAGCGCCTGCAGCCCGGGCCCCTGCCCCCCACGTGTCTGCCCGGGGAAGACCAGGCCCAGAAGCCCTGCACAGGCGGGTCAGGATGGCTCATCACCAGGTGCTGTGTGGTCCTGAATAGCTGCCCAGCCTCTCTGGGCCTCAGTTTCCCCATCTGCAGACAGCACGCAGGAACCACACAGACCTCCCAGAGTCGAGGCACTGAGCGCCAAGCCCCAGGGACTCCAGAGCGCCTCCAGACAACGGTAAGTAGTGAGGTCCCCGTTCCAAGGACAGCAGTGCCCTGATCCAGGGCGGCACACGAGGCCGCAGGGAGCTGGACGCATCCGCCCCAGAGCCCAGGGCAAGGAAGGGGGATTTCCGTAAAAAGCACGCTGCCAGCCCTGGCGTCCTCGGTGGGCCCGCGGTATCTCCCTGCGGCGCGAGCCAAAGACACATGGGCTTTCACGGTGAGAATAAGTGGCGATACTCAAAGGGAAGTGGAAGGGTTGGGTCCGTTTTCCACAGACCTACCTGACCTGTGGAATCACATCAAGCAGATGATACGGAAGAATTTCCCACTTTGTTCAGGATGTGGGTAGTTGGACCCTCGACTCAATCCCCCCACGGCCAAATGCCACACCGGGACTCCAGGTGAAGTGTGACCTATGCCCTCATATGACCCGTGACCTTTGTCCTTCTACAGATGCGGGGCGAGTCCCACCGACACGGAGCCTGCACAGCACAGTCCGGCGTTCACGATCCCGCGAACGTGCTCACCCGAGGAAACATCCGGGCCGCGTCTTCAAAACAGCCTTTACGTTCACTTTTACTGGAATCACTCTTTAGGACCTTTCGTTCTGTTTCTTTCATCCTCTTTTAAAAGAAAGTCCCTCACATTCACAATTGGGCCTGCACCCTGGGCCCGCCGGCTGCCCACGCTCCGTGAGATCTCCGGCCACGCCCTCCTCCTGGGTCCGCGATGGGCCCCTTCTCCCCAGAGGTCCTCCCCCCGACCGCGCGTCCCATTTCTCAGGCTGGTTACTCCACTCACAACCAACACCCCAGGCCGCTGTGGCCCGGTCCAGCCTTTCCCTGTGCTTCCCAGGGCGCGTACCCCCCTGCGGCGATCCCAGGTTCTCCCTGGGATCCAATCAAGCCACTGCTGGAATGTTCATTCGGACAAATCATCTTTGGCCTACACGACATCAGTGAGTTGGATTCTATTGTTATTCCCGCTGTTTTATTAAGTGAAATGGCCAAACAACCACACAAAACCTGGGTCTTTTGTCTAGAAATATTCCGAATATTGTCCGAAAGGAACTAACTTCCGTAGAAGTCTTTTCCACCGGGAACAAAAAGGAAGGAAGAATGTTTCCGGCTCATGATGTCGCATTTCCCTGCACTCGCTGGACGCCAGGAAGCTCACAGCCCACGTGAGGCTCCCCGTAGCACTCAGGAAGACGTTCCCAGCACGCAGGACTGCACGAGCTCGGACAACGACAACCGTCACCTCCGGTGTGTTTCTACTTTGCGCTTGGCCTTGACCTCTTCCCCACTGCTGACACCCCCGCACGACGTGGGGTGGGTATGGACACAGGTCACCACAGGTGCAGGAGTGCCCACTGCCCGGCTTCGCTCTTTTCTTTCTAAAAACAGTAACGCGCGTAAACTTCCACGTAAGCTTAGAGAGAGCGATAAATCCCGCTCTAAGAGAGCGCACGGCTCAGGCGCAAAGAGAGCGTCTCCTGACCACACCGATTCACGCCACACGCGCATCGGTCTGGATTCCAGGGAGCAGGAGACACCTTCAGCTATTTACCGTTAACATTTCCCGTAACCGAAAACACCTCTGATCTGGTTGCCACAAACAGAAGGACAACCTGAGCCTCGAAGAAGCAGCCCAAGGGGACCCCGCGAAGCAGAAAACGGGGTCCCAGCAGGAGCCCGTGCCTCCGGGTCACAAAGAACAGACCAGACCGCCGGGCTGCTACGGTGCGAGTGGGTCTGATGCTCCCCCTGGAATCCTGCGCTCTCTTGTTTGGGCCTCGCGGATTGCACCCCGGTGGAGTCTACCCACTTTCTACACTGGCTTCTCAAGTCGGAGCGTCCACACCAACTGCTCATTGGTTCACGGCTTCGCTGCCTCCTCTGCACCCCTCCCCTACGCGCGCAAGTTAGCGACGCCCCCGCAGACTCGGACACGTGACCGGTGTCGCCCACGCACGGCCGCAGCGGCAGATCCGCTCACCGGTCTTCGTGGTCCACGCAGGACCTTCGCGCGGCACCCACGGGGGAGCCCCGGGAGCGGAGACACGTCCTCGCGGGCGAGGCGGGTGGGTATGGGCACGCGTGTCCAAGCGGGATCACTTACCTAGGAAGAAGAGAACAGAGAAGTTTCGTTAGTGGGGTCTGGCCGAGCTCCCCTGCGGTGCCCTAACGGAAGGCGGTAACACCCACAGGTGTCTCTGCTTGTCACGAGTATTCTGGAACCCCCGTTTAATCTGCATGGCACACATGCTTTCCAGAACACGCTCCTCTCCAGCTGCCGAGCCCCTCTCGAGTCGGGCGGCCAGGGTGGCTCTCTGCGGCATGGAGAGCGGTGCGCACAGAGGCGGTGGGGTCAGCGGGTTGAAGGGGGCTCCTGACCTCTCAGCCAGGATTCTTCCCACCCGCATTACAATTATTCCTAACTGACTCTCAGTGCCCGGACAGGGAGCTTGGTAAACAGCAATAATCAGCAGCATTTCCTTGGGGGGCCTTGACTCCGTCTCAATTTCCCTGGGTCCCCCTATACCATCCATTTATAATGGCTCTTCTGCACACAAGCCGGACAGAATAACGTATCTTCTACATTGTCCTAAGCTGCACGCTGGAAGGAGCCATGGACGCTGAAACTACGAAGCTTTAACATCAGATACGGAGAAACAGCTTGAATCAAGACGCTGGACTGTGGTACCACCTCCCGACTCTGGCTTTCCTCTTGCCCCCAGCATGAGCACATACGACCCATCTAGGGCACCAAGAAAAACGCGGTTCTGGCACTGACCAGAAAAGACCTTGGAGATCATCCACTACCCACAGGAGAAGACAGTTCTTTCTCCCGATCGTGTTAGTGCCGCCCGCTGTGGACGCAGAGCCCGGCTCCTGGAGAGGCTCGCTCAGCACCCTACTGCAGACACAGTTAGCTGTTCCAGATGTGCAAACATAAGGAGTTTGCACTTCCCGTCTCCACGGCAAGAGGGTTCCAATGGACACCTGAACGTGCCCACGGCGGGGCCTGAAATTCCCAGGGCACCTCTTGTGCCCAGGACCTCTCAGGACCCCGGGCCATGAGGCCGTAGGAAGGGTGCTTGACTGGCTAATGGTTTTAACACAACTCGCAAAGATGAAACATGAACATTGACTTTAACAGGAAATGCTCCCGCCTAACCCCACAGAGAGCCTGCCAGAGGGTCAAACTTTTCACGGTAGGCGGGGGCAGGCGCCTCCTGGGGCAGGAACACAAGTTGCAAAATGCAGCCCCTTCTCTCGCTCTGTGCCTTCCACTCCTGTGCGAGCACACAGTCCTTGCTTCCCCCTGGGGACGTCGCGGTCTGAGGGCGAACCCGACGGCCGGGTGAGGTGGGAGACTCGGACAACACGTTTTCTTTCTTTTTTTAAGTTTATTTATTTATTTTGAAAGGGAGAGTGAGCACGAGCAGAGGAGAGGCGGAGAGGGGGAGAGAGAGAGAGAGGGAGAGAGAGAGAGAGAGAGAGGGAGAGAGAGAGAGAGAGAGAGGGAGAGAGAGAGAGGGAGAGGGAGAGGGAGAGGGAGAGGGAGAGGGAGAGGGAGAGGGAGAGGGAGAGAGAGAGAGAGAGAGAGAGAGGGAGAGGGAGAGAGAGAGGGAGAGGGAGAGAGAGAGGGAGAGGGAGAGAGAGAGGGAGAGAGAGGGAGAGGGAGAGAGAGGGAGAGAGAGGGAGAGAGAGAGGGAGAGAGAGGGAGAGAGAGAGGGAGAGAGAGAGAGAGAGAGAGAGGGAGAGAGAGAACCCCAAACAGGCTCTGTGCTGTCAGCATGGAGCCTGACGTGGGGCTTAAACCCACAAACTGCGAGATCACGACCTGAGCTGAAATCGAGAGTCGGATGCTTAACCGGCTGAGCCACCCAGGTGCTCCTGACGCACGGTTGTTATGAGCGAGTCCCGCCTGTGGGCTCGCTCCCATGTGAGCATCTGAGCCCACTCTGGGCCCCCAAGGCAAGTGTGAGTAATGACTCCATCATCTGTGGCCATCAAGCTGGGGCCTCCAGCGCCCTCCTGTCTTTGTAACTACCGGAGAGCCTATTAAAAATTTAATTTCCATTTCTGAGCGCAGCCCGTGCCGTGTCCGTTATCTGAGAAACACAACGGTAATGCAGACAAATTACCGACCCCTCCCCCATGCTGCTGCCAAAGAGGTCCCATGCAGCTGGGAGACCCCACATCACCAAGGAGGACACCCTGGTGGCTCCCGGCAGGGAAGTGACGGTCCTCATGCTGACAGCCATCGTCACAGCAACAAGAGCCATCGTAAAACTAACAGTAATAGTCATAAGGGCCCAGTGATGACTCGGTGACACTTGAGATGGGACGGTGCCCATCTAACAGCTCTGGATGGATTACCCTGCTGACCCTGCCAACCACCCTGGGGCAGACAGAACCGTCACCCACATTCTGGGGACAAGCACGTGACGTGCAGGGGTGCCGCGGGAGCCAGGATCAATCAGAGGCGTCTGGCCCTGGGCCCAGATGAATGGAAAGCAGCCCCTTACCCGGGATCTCACTCACAACCTCCGCTCCCTGGGGAAACTGAGGGGCGGGCTCTCAGCGCAATGTCTGGGGGTCCCTGCACAAGCGGCAGGGCTGTGGGATGGCGGGCCACCCTCCAGCCACGTTGGGCGACCCGAGGACCCTTTCCTGTGCAGCCTGAGACTTGGCTCCTGAGTCTGATCCTCGCTCACCCATACGCCCGACTCTGCTGTTCCCGGCCCGTGGCCCCCAGGCTTCCATCCACACGGGGAGGAGGTTCCTCCAGAGGAGTGGGGAGTCCTGGGGCCTTAGCTCAGCTGAACTCCACTCACAGAGGAGATACAGCCAGTGGGATGCGTAGGGCTTCCACAGATCCTGGGGAACAACTGGGTCAACTTTGGGGGACGACCTCCTGGGACCGTCCGAGACTCACCTGCAAAGTGGGGCAGGTGAGGAGGCTCAGAGTTTATCCTAACATTCAACGCTTTTTATATTAAGGGGATTCAAAAATTCAGCAGTTATTAAACTGAATTATTTCCAAAGAGCTAATAAAAATGGGAGCCATGCTGTCCCCCGAGTTTGCTTACCATTAATTATTGAAGCGTCGATATTTACACAGTAAGGAGAGTGAGAGTGTACATTTGTGTCACTTGAGCCAGAACACTCTGAAAGTCCTCTTTCACTGGGGTGTAGACGAGCCAACCAGTGTCTGCTGAGCCCTGACCCCCCGCCCCCTGTCCCCCCAAGGCTCTGCCTCAGCCTCCTTCTAAACGAAGCTTCAAGTAGACGGTGCTGTGCACTGTAATCCCTACAGCAGCCCTAAACATAACATAAAGGGTAGAAGTAAGAATCCAATAAGTAACGTAAAATTCTAAAAAAGAAAAAATCAATTTATATAAGAGGGAAAAATGAGAAAAAGAAAAGTCACAAAGGGAGACAGACGTTTGACTCCAAGCACATCAATACTAAAACTGAGAGGAGGCACACATCCCATCACGGGTGCGAACTGTCAGAACACACAGAGAAACATCGGGACCCAGATCCGTGCCATCCACGGAGATGCACTGAACACAGAGAGAGGCGGGTGGAGGGGAGACTGAAACACGCCCGCCCCACGGACGGTAAGCGCACGGAGGCCTGGGCCGCTGTCTTGATGTCACATAAAGAGACAACGACCGGGGCACCTGGGTGGCTCAGTCGGTGGAGCGTCCGACTTTGGCTCAGGTCGTGATCTCGCGGTTCGTGGGTTCGAGCCCCGCGTCGGGCTCTGTGCTGACAGCTTGGAGCCTGGAGCCCGCTTCTGATTCTGTGTCTCCCGCTCTCTGCCCCTCCCCCGCTAGCACTCTGTCTGTCTCTCTCTCAAAAATAAAACAAAAGACAAAGACAAGACCAAGAGTGCTCACCAGGGAAACGCAGAAAACACCTGCCCACAGCAGGATGTCTGAACGGCCCCAAACGGCCAGCAGCTTCCCACTGCTAAAAGGCAGAACCCAAACCGAGCCTGAGGCGCACCCCAAACAGGTGCGCTAATGGTGGACGCACCACGGGCAAGCGGTAGTGAGGAGTCAGAGCAGCGATCGCCTCTGGGGCCGGGTGGGGAGGGGCCGACCAGGCACAAGAGGACTTTCTGGAACGTTCTGTGCCTCGATGGCAGTTTTGGTTTGTCACACTTGCCACGTGTGCATTTTTCTCTCTGGGAACGTCTGCCTCAAAACCGCCAACAAATACTGACGTCTGTTCTGTGAGGTGCACGTGGAGTGTCGGGGCTGTGGCCCCCGTTCATCGGTTCTGGGGTCCAGACAGGGACGGGAGGGAGGGCTGGGTGTGCGAAGGAGCCCGCGCGGCGACACGTTAAGCGCGGAACTTACGCGGGTGCCGTACGGGTGTTCCTGGCTCAGCCGCTCCGTAAGTTTGAAAGATTTCACAGCAAACACCCGGGAAAGTCCCGCGGTGGGTTTCCCTTACGCGCCAGGTGTCTGCAGTGCTCTCTTCCTCTGCCTCCTGCTCTCCGCCCCTGGTTCCCTCGAGTCCCTCTCACCTCCTTTCAGCTTCTAAGTGGCCGTTCCCACCTGAATGAGAATGTCTCTGTGCATTAAAACAGCGAGCGTACCCCCGTGTGGGCCTCCTCACCCCACCGTGGGCCTCCGCCCCTGGCCTCTTGAATTCGAGTCTCTGCCTGCTGCTCCTGCTGTTCAAGGCCGGCTACCTGAGGACAGCCTCTCAGTGCCTCGGTTTCCCCAGTGCAGACACTCCGCTGGCAGGCACACACCCCCAGAGAACGTGGATTAAGTGAATACACGCTGACTCCCTTACTTGCGGCTTATCGTGTTAGCTGCGCACAAAACGTCCCATGCTTGAACCACGGCCTAGAGCGCTCCACCTTCTAGAAGGAAACAGTAGCCCCAGAGCAGGTAACGAACTCCCCACGAAGGGAAGAATGCCCGTTTTCAGTAAGTCCCTTTCTCTCCCGTGCCTTGTTACCCAAGATTGATGCCTTTGACTAGATGTCTCCAGAAAAATTCTTAACTGCTATGTAATAAAATCTATTAGTGGATAATTCAGGTTCTCCCACATATAGATTTTTGTAGATACAGAATGTTTTAGGAGAATTATTCTCTCGCACATGTTTTATTAAAAAGCCTGGCGCTAAACATCGTTCTTCTTAAAACAAAATTACTACCTGCAAGGAAATAGCTGTTTTTGAAAGAAAGGAAGGGGAAAAAAGCCCTTTCCCATTGTGCCTTCCTGTGTTTCATTACGAGCTGTTTATTAAGTATTGAAGGGATAATGGATAACAATGCATTTGTTAAATGACAAAACTTCAAATACAAAGACTCATTTATGGGTCTCTTTCATAGCAGCGTATGATTTTCTAAATCTATTCAAGGCTTATAGATTTTAGTGATTTGCACACAGCATGTGAGGGCAGAGACGGGATTTCGTTATCCAGTTTAGAAAAAGTAAGGAAGACGAAGGCAGCAATTTATGCAAATCTCTCAACTTTCAGGATGAAACGGAAGCAATAATTTTTAAAACAACCGGGAGCGGGGATGAACCTCTGGGCCCCCGGGGCTTCGTGTGCAGAGTCCCGGGAGACCATCCCCGAGGCGGTGGGCTCCCGGGGGCCCTGTCCCAGTGATAGGCTCCTCCGTGCAGCTGCGGGGAGGGAGCTCGGTCAAATGCCCGTTTTCCTGCCACCCGCTGTGATGCCCGGGGAATTTTGCCGGTGGCCTATCACAGCGACAGGAGCCCGGAATCTCACTTGGCTGGTTTTTAGGTCTTGCTTCCGGGGGACACCGAGGGCCACAGGGCGGGACCGGAGGGGCCACCCCCACCTCCACAGCCCACCTGAGCCGGCTCACCTGTAGAGGAGCACAGGCCGGATCTGCTCTCTTCCCGGAGTGGGGTTCAACCTCCCGGGCAGGAGTGGGGCGGGAGGGGCCGCGAACAAGGAGACGGGCTTAGTGGAGCGGGGGCGGGGGGGGGGAGGGCAGACAGAGCCGGCTAGACTAGTGGTTTGCCACCCGGCTCCGTGGACGGGGTGGGGAGCCAGCCTCTACACTGCCGTGTGTGTGCGGGCCCACTGCTCTCGGGAGGCACAGACACGCTCGTGCTGTTCCGTCTGTGCTGGCCGCCTCTGCCGTCGCCAACGAGAACAGATGACGGGGCGCACAGGCTTGCGGCCACGGAGGCACTTTCTGGGGCCGTTCATCGGCTCTCGGTATCCAGCTTGTTTTTCCAAAAAAATATTTTCATGGGGGGCAGCAGAGGCCATGACCCCCAGAAGGGAAGATTGCTCTGTGAGAAGCACAGACTTCAGAGAACCACAAGGTACCTCTGGGAATCACCCAGGAGTGGGGAGGACACATCTATAACCTGAGCAGGGTGCAGCCCGTCTGGGGACCGTGGGCTCCGGAAGGGTCCACGTGGAGTGTGTGTTGCTGGTTTGGAGTGGATCGTAATCAGCTTCCTCTAGAGAAAGGTCAAGAGCCGGGAAGATCCATTCTGGTGAATTTCCAGGAAAGATCTCGAGCTAGAAGTAAATGGGTTTCAACGATCTGCTTGTGTCTCTGGGTGAATTCACATACTTCATCCAATCCTGCGGGGCCCAGGGCTGAATCCAAGCCCCTGGACGACCTCCCAGCTGACGACTGCCAGCGCTCAATGCCGGAAATGATGCTCCATTCCTGTGCATCACACCCCGACGCTCTCCTGCCCCCGCACTCAGCGAGGGGGTCTGTCCTGATGCAGCCGCCAGCTGCTTCGCTCATCCGTGCGCTCTGATGACCTTCCCTGTCACTCACCGTAACGTAGCCCAGCTCTGTACCAATCTACCGATGGTTATCACTTTTATTGTGTCCACACACTCCCTGCTTTCTGATACCGTCTCTGTGTGGGGACTTGTTCGTCACATGGGTGCCCTGCTCAGATGGGGAGTGGCCTGCACGAGGAGAGGCATCTCAGGGGACCTCTTCGCCACGGCATCTCCGATCCCAGTGATACTTGGCATCCGGTAGACAGCAGTCTCTCCGACAGAGCCTTCCACTGGGAAAACGAGAACTCACAAAGAAGCCCACCCACACCACCACCACCTCCGGTGTCACCACCAGTATATCAAGACCACATCACCAACACTGCCACCACCAATCCTGATACCATCATCACTACCACCGGCACCACCACACCAACATTACCAACATCATCGCCGCCACCACCAACACCACCAACGTCACCAACATCACCGGCACCAACACCAACGTCGATACTACCACCATCAACACCACCACACCAACATTACCAACATCATCGCCACCACCATCAACACCACCAACGTCACCAACATCACCGGCACCAACACCACCAACACCAACGTTACCAACATCATCACCACCACCGTCAACGCATCACCAACACCACATCACCAACATCACCAACATCACCGGCACCAATACCACCAACACCAATGTCGACACTACCACCATCAACACCACCACACCAATATTACCAACATCATCACCACCACCATCAATGCATCACCAACACCACCAACACAATCAACACTACCAATGTCAACACCACCACACCGACACGACTGTCAGCAGCAAAACTAACACCACCGACACCAACATCCCAATACTACTGTTGCCAACATGAACACCACCAATACGAACACCAACATGAACGCCAGCATCAACACCACCAGCATCGACGCCATCATCACTGACAGAAACGCTGCCAATATCATACCATCAACACCACCATCACCGACATTAACCACACCCCTGCCAGCAGCACCACAGCAACCAGTATCAACATCACCATCACCAACACCAACACTACCACCACCGACATCAACACCGCCAACAAAACAGAGGAAGGACACGCCCACGGGGCCGAAACAACAGAGAAAGTAGCACACTTGTCTTAAAATTGCCCCCAAAGAAGTTCTTTCTCTCTTCTTTAAGATCAAATCACAGTTTTTAACATCTTTAACCTTCTGTCCACTACTCGAACTCCATACATCACTCTGTGCTGTCCCTGTCCCGTCCCTCTTTTTTGCATTTTCTGCTTTTCACCAGCCCGTGGTGGTGGAGTATGCCAGTGTCAGGAGAGTCACAAACACCCGTCCCGTGAGAGGGCTGGGGCAGGAGCTCTACAAACGCGACAAACGTGAGGGTCAGGCCCTGCAGGAAACCACACAGGACGGGGCTGCTGGGTCTCAGCCGCCACGGTCCGCCCTGTCGCACAGCAAACCCTCCTGGCAGCTGCTGTGCTACCTGCGGGCTTATTCACAGGACGCACACACGGTGGTTGGGAGACTCGGCGCAAAACCGCTGTGAGGTAACACGCATCTGGTTACAGCCTGTGCCATATGTTGTACGACAAGGAGTCAGCAATAAAATTATGCTACTCTTCTCCAAGGCACTCCATTCCCGAAGACTTGAGGCCGACGGAGTTCGGTAAATAGTCATCCAGCGCAGGCAAGGATTTCTGCCTAGTCCGATGTACCTTGAATGTGACTGTACAAATCTTACGCGAAATGCCCATTACTGGGCGATTAAAGTACAGTCAACCATTCCTGTTGGCGCTGTGATCATCCTGAGTGTCGTTTTAGATTTCTTTAACAGTCAGGGGTATTTTAAGATCCCTGCGTTGGACCAGTCACCTGACCAACTGTGCACAGTAGCAGGAAAAGGCCCACTTAGTCCAGAAACACGTGAGAGTATGATCTCATCATCGCAAGTAGAAACACGTGTAGATTCAGGTCACAGGTACAGAAACAATACCAAAAACGTTGAAAATAAATATACCAGAATTTTCGTTGTGCTCATCCCCGGGTGATGACATCCAGCCAATGGCCCCTTCCAGATGGGACGGCCGCAGCCACAGACAGCCCTGTGTTCCTGCTCAGACAAGCAAAGAACGTTCTCCTAAAGACTTGTCTCCCAGAACACAATGCCCCCTGATGTCACCTAGTGGCTCTCCTGAAGTGCCATCAGGGAGTGAGCCTACATCAGATACGCCTCGCGGACCGTGGGGATGCGGCCAGTCGGGCGCTCCTTGAGCGTCCGGCACGGGAGAGTCACCTGGGCCCAGGTTAAAGTGGGCAATGGTGCCCATTCTACCCGGAGGCAGGTGTGCTCTGTGAGTGGGGGCATGCAAATGCCCCTGAGCAGGTTATAGGACAAGCACAGGGGAACCGGCCAGCAGGCATCCTCACTCTACAGTTACCTAGTCACACAAAACCGCACTTGGCCTCGCCATCCGTGAAAACTGCTACAGTGACAACACGGCGAGCAGCAACTTGCACGAGCTCGATGGACCCAAACCGCACTCATGAGAGTTGTCGTCTGAGCCAGGGCACTGGAGTCCTGGGGTCACCCAGCCCCGCCCCCGCCATCTGTTGTTGTTGTTGTTAAAACAGTTGTATTCACGCCCCAGCGTACGCCTCACCGAAGCCCGAGTCACGGCCAGTCTTTGTTGGGACGGTCTGTGAGGACTTCCCTCCACCCAGGAATAAGCCGCTTTGGAGGTAACTTCTGTAGCAAGGACTGGGGCTGAAGTGCCCCGCTGGCAGACCTCAACCGGGAGAGGAGAAGTGAGCCGTTCACCGGGTTCTCGCTGGGGCCCGTTTGCTGCCCCGAACCAGCCAGATGAACCTAAGGCCCCCGTGGCCTCCTAGGGCGGCACCTGCCTCTTGGATCTGGGAGAATTCCAGCTGGCAGCTTCCCGCCCGCACCCACGTCTAGACTCCACAGGGAAGGCAGGGGGCCCCGATTTCCAGTCCGGCCTCACGGGTGACGAAGCGGCCAGTCTGATCCCCGCCGGGCTCCTGTATCCCAGCGATGGCTGGAAACCTCAGAAGATGCCTCTGGTGCACGGGCACCCGTCAGACTTCTGGCAAGCGGGTGACCATAAGTGACCACCTTGCATCACGGGGCAGCCGACACCTCCCGAATCACAGCCTGTGTTGTTTTACCACATCTCTACCCATCCCTCCGCTCCTCCACAAGTCCATGTGACTTTGGGGGAACCAAAGCGAGCCACAGACCCGAGAATAATCCACCCACAAATAGGTCACCCCGCACGTCAGTAACAAGAGCTCAATATTCGCTCAGGGTTTTTCCTTTTGCTGTGAAGATGTACTTGGAGGGAAACGCAAAGATCTCAGGTGTGACACCGGCATATCCTCTAGGACGGTCCATCCCGTCAAGGTCGTGAAAGTTGTCCTTGCCCCCGAAAGTCCCCTCGCCTCCTGCCCTGACCCCGACCCCCACCGCCGCCAGAAGCACACGCGATGACGGTGTCTTCAAACCATCGACTCGTGTGGCTTCTGGAAAGAACGTCACACAAATGGAATCGGACGCCAAGCATTCCGTGCGAGCCTTTTTCCACTTCACGTGCTTCTGGGATGCATCCCCGTGGCCCACAGGTGTTAGCAGTTTGCTCCTTCCTGTCGCTGAACAGAGCAGAGCTGCCCAGACACGCCTGTGGGTGGCCGGTCGCCTGGGCTGTTTCCGGTTTCCGGACTATTGTCAACGAAGCTGCTTCAAACCCTCGGGTACGTGTCTCTCGTTTCCCTTAGATAACATCTGGGGGAGCAAAACAGCTGGAGGGGGTGTACATTTGATTTTCTTCCTTGAAGACAAATCATGTGGCTGTTGACAGTGAGGAGTTGGTGAGGGAGAGCGGCAGGCCTGTTGTTACAATCTGGAGAGAATGCTTTATTATTTTTTTAAATAATTTTTAAAGTTTATTTATTTTGAGAGAGAGAGAGAGAAAGTGTATGTGTGGGAGGGGAGAGAGGGCACAGAGAAGGGAGACAGAACCCCAAGCAGGCTCCATACTGTCAGCACGGACCCTAAGGCGGGGCTCGAACTCCCGCATCGTGAGATCATGACCTGAGCTGAAACTGAGAGTCAGACGCTTAACCAACTGAGCCACCCAGGCACCCACCCCCGAAGAGAGTACTTTAAATGCATGCTCCTGGGCCCCGCTGACTAAGAATCTCCCTGTGGGGGCCCAGGGAGCTGTATTTTTCAGCAGTTTCCCCAAATAATGCTGCCGAGGGGCTGCCTTCGGAGACCACTGGGTTCTGACTCCCAGCCCTGGCGGATTAGGTTCCAAAAGTCAGTTGCTCAACCGCCTGCACAGTGTGCTAACCTCTAAATGGAAGTCACGGTGGCAGCCACGTCCCAGGGTTGCCGAGAAAGTAAAAGAGCTTAACGCACATGTGGCGCTTAGTGCCCAACCCTGAAGCACAGGACACACGTTAGCTGCCGGCAGCAGAATCAACTGGCCCGTCGAATGGACGCTGGTGGAGAGCCCCGCTCACCCCTGGCTGTGACTCTTGGCACTGGAGCTCAGCCCTGGGGGAGCAGGGACGGACAAGTCAGGCCGCTTCAAGTTCAACGCCACTCTGTCCCAACTCTGTCCGTGGCGCAGTCAGTGTGCTGAGCCCGGTCTCGCCCCGTGTCCATCACGGGCGATGTCGGGGGTTCCGCCGAGTATGGTGGTCAAGCCCCCGGAGACGTGCACGAGGGGTGATCACAGCACACAAGACCCCTTTCTCAGTTCTCCTGACCAGGGTGGCCCGTGTTAGCGAGACAGGAAGGGAAGGACAGGAGAGGGAGGGATGCCCAGAAGCTTTCAGGCCGGGAGCTGGGAAGTCCCGATTCCACGTGGTGGAGACGGCCAGGGATGATGTCAGGCGACACATAAAAGCACGGAGTGAGGACGGACACTGGTTTTCCAAACTGATGGATGAATAAAAAATAAATAAACTTGACTGCTATAGAACAGCTAGACCCACCGATTCCCTGTCTTTGCATCTCTGGACATGAGAAATGCTTTCAGGTCATGCTGGACCCAGGACATGCTGTGGAAGGCAACGCCCATGGTCCGTGTTCTGTGTGCACCTACAAATGCTCACGGTCTTTTAGAAAACGCTCCAGGGACAGAGAACAGCGGCAGGAGAATGGCCTCGAATTTCTAACGACGTTAAAAACCACTTTCGGCCTTAAGACTCAGGAGACCAAGGAACAGGGTCGAGGAGCGACGGCGCCTGAACCCGATTTTTACTTCTGCCTTCGTCGCTCAGCCCTCCAGCTGCCACTCAGGCCCCAGGACGCTTTTTACAGACTAGGCACTTCTTGTGCTTTAGAACTTATCCTGCAATTTAAAATAAATCAGCCCCGTACAGATCCTAGCACAGGCATAATTCACTCCAACGGAAACAATTGTAGAGCAATGACCACCGCGGGATGCCTTTTAGCCAAAGCCACTCAGAAGGATCATTCCACGGGGACCCTTGGGAACTCTAGGCGTTTGTTTACGGAGGCTCTCGACAAACGAGTTAATCTGGAATGCTCTCTTAAGAAATTAGAAATGGCTCTGTTCTGTTAAACAGGCAGGTGTCTCTGTGACAGAGACTGGTGTCGCCCGTCCCCCCGAGGCTCGTCCACACGGGAGCTGACCCCCTGAAACCTCACTACCACGTGTTCCAGGGCTGGAGCCTGGGGTGTGTGTGGACGCAGAGGAGGCCCCACTGCTAAGGCCGAGGAAATGCAGACGAGGGCTGGACTCACAAGGATTCGTCAGCGGTCACACGCAAACGTGGGGGAAAGTCCTGCCCCGGCCCCGTGCCTCCCGCCACGTCCAGGCCAGGAGTGATCCAAGCCCTTCCCGATGCCATGAGTCCCTACACCCGGCAGGTGATGCAGCCCAGAACTCCCCCCCCACCCACTTCTCTCCTTATTGGTCAGAGGGCATATCGTGGCTTCCTGGCACTCTGAATCCATGAAAATAATCGTTCAAGTGTGTGAGCGATGCATCCATGGGTTTGTTGGTCTCCACTCAGAGGCGGGTGTAGGAGAGGAAATGTGCTGGAGGGAGAACCGGGAGGAGCCTGGGGACCAGGACCAGAGTGAAGGGACTCAGTGTCTGCTCCCGGGCGCCCCGCCGGCAGGAGGCGGTGTGTCGGCTGAAGCCTGTACTGAGCACCGCGGCAGAGACAGCTCTGTGTCCAGCCACCATCTGGGCAGCGGCCCGCAGCCTGTGCTCACTCATTCCACGGTCACTCTGCCTTTTGCCGGCGAGCAGGGGCGTCCCTGACCATTGCCGCAAGGGTGCTTCACTGAGGCCACGGGGGTGGCCAGCGAGCCCTCCCACTGCCACCCTGCATGTCCCCAGGGGCCCACCTGGATTGCGTCTGGCGGCCTGTCACGGGGTCTCCCCCAAATGTGGCCACTCTGCAAAGCCGGAGGTCTGTCCCCCGCAGCTGCGCGGCCCCAGGACCTCCTGCCGTCCTCGCCGAGTGGACGGGCTCAGTGCACATTTGCTGACGGGATCCCCGAATTCCCGTTCGTGATGTGGAAGGCTCTGGGGGAGAGTGTGCTGCTGGGGTCCACACGAGCCGCTCGACACCCGGCCAGAGAGGGTGGAGTGAAGCAGGAGTCTGCACTTCCATTAAGAAGGTAAATGGAGCACAGTCCTCTGTCAGGGAGACGCGTCGAAGCCCGTGGCTGCCAAGCCCGTCCCACGAGGAAGCAGGGGCGCTGACCTCAGTTCTGAAGGGCCCAACACGCTTGGCCTAGAGCATCGACACGAAGCGTGGTGTGCCCGTTCATCCCGGGGGCCGCGGGCGGCTGGGGGGGCCGCCTTCCCGCCTCTCGGCAGGGAATCTGCACCACACCCACGTCCTCGTCCCCAATGCACAGGTGCTCCCCGCCGGTGCCTCCTTCCCGGCCCCGGGGGAAGGCCTGGACCACTTCAGGCTCCAGTCTTATCATGCCTGCTCCCCAGACAGAGGGGGATAAACACGCGCACGAGGGGGCAGTGGGGTAGCGGTCAGGGGAGGTCGGGAGCTGGCCTCACACACTCATGACGCAGGTTCAAACCCGGCTGGGCTATTCGGGAAGTCGCGTCACCTCTCTGCGCTCCAGGCGAACGGGGTCGCGACGGCTCTCCCGCGCCGTTCGTGTGACGAGAACAGACACACAAGTTCCCGGGATGCCCGCCAGGGTGGGCGCACTCCGCAAACAGCTTCCGAAGCGCAGCGAGGACAGCAATCACCCGGGAAGCTGTTGGGGCTCTCGGGCTGCTTGTCACCTGCTCGTGGTGACAAAAGGGCAGAGAGCCAGACGGCTGCCGGGCATCTAACGTGGCCCGTTAGCGGGAGACCGGCGGTACGGACGCGGCGGTGAGCAGGATGGAGGGACGGGGACGCACCTGGCCACCGTGCCCTCTCATGGCAGACGCTCCACCAGAAAACACGCCGCCCAGCAGCGTGGCCTTTGGAGGCTTCGTGGAGAAGCCAGGAGTGGAACCTCAGGACGGACAGAAGCGCACAATTCTGAGGAGTGTTAGGGGCACGAGAGTGAGGCCTGGGGATGTAGCCGGCACAGTGGCAAGTCTTTGTTCTGGGGGAGGATGGAAAATGGGGGCCTGGCACGTGGCAAGTCTGGGAGGCCGGGCGAGACCGGGCTTTGGGACCTCAAGAGTGTTCTGGGCATCTGCCTCGTGTCCCTGAGGCCCGGGGGACCTACAGGGTAGGACAAGGTGAAGGCTGTGTTTTAGGAACGTGGGTCTGCAGCAGAGAAGGGGGAGAAACATCCCGAAGCAGGTCTGGAACACGGAGGATGCCAGGGGAGGGAAGTGCCTGAACACGAGCAGCCAGGAGGCGAGCGGGGCATCAGAACGAACGAACGAGGGAGTAAAGACGAGACGCGGCAGGACGAAAGCAGGGCTCAGATGCTTTGGTTTGCGTGGGCTGCTCCCCTGGACCCTCGTGGGCCAGAAACCCCGAGGGGCCTTCAGCAGCTCTTGCCTGGGGCCACCTGAGAAGCAGTCAGACACCCGGTCGCTCGGCCGCACGCACCCAGCGGTGAGCTGTTGGGGGGCGGCCAGGGTTCTCCTTCGCGAGGCTTCCGATCGGCTTGGGCTCCTTAACACCCCGATCTTAGGCCCCAACCACAGTCAAGGAGCTCCCAGGCTCAGCCCGCTCTTAGCCTCAGCTCACGGTGTGTGCACTGACGTCCCACTGGCCGAGGCCACCCTTGGAGGGAGCAGCACCATCACGGTCAATAGGGTGCGTGGGGTGGGAGATTTCTTGTAACCGTCTCTGAAAGCAGCTGGCAAGATGGAGACAGAGGTAACGACAGGTGGGGACAAAGCTGTGGCCTTGTGCTTCTTGATTAGATTTGAACCGTTTGCTAGGAAAGTCACAGATGCAGTGCGAATGGCTTCAGCTACGTTATTGAAGGGGGCAGTAATGTCTGGGGGTACCTTCAGGTACAGCTGGATCCAGGCACGCAACTATTCCATCAAAGATCCAGCTCTCGCTTTGTACCTCTCAGCTCTGCCTTCCTCTGCCTGAGCTTCACTTCCTGTTCCACCTTCCTACCCGGCTGGCCCCCAGCAGTGGGCTCCCAGATCCAGAGGAAAGAAGGCTACTCTCTCCCAAAAGTCTGTGGCGGCAGGAAAGGAGCGCTTCGGAGCAGCTCGGTGTTGGGGCTGACTGACCGGTTTCAGATCCTGGCTCTACTGGTCCCTAGCTATCTAAGTGCCGTGCCTCAGTTTCTTCACCCGGAAAATGGGGATGGTGACAGCATGACCCATCTCAGGGGGTGGACTTGGGGACAGTGTTTGGCATGGGATGGGTGCTGCACGGGCGGCTGCTGTTGTCCTCCAATCAACCACGTAGGCAATGGCCCATCCCTACGGAGACAGCCGTCAGCGCAATGGTCACGCGCACTGGATGGCTCCAGGTCACATGACGCGTGCCCCCAGCGTCTCACCACATGGGGGGCAGTCAGCTGAGCAACGTCCAGGCCCTGTTTGCAGAAGGGCGGGGAGAGCGTGAGCGGCAGGCTGTGAAGAGAGCTCAGTCCTGGCCGAGAAACCAGCCGTGGCCCGCCGCCTGCCCCCAGAATGCACGAAGGCAGCGCTGACCGCAGTCCGTGCTGCTGAAACGGGCCGTTTGCTTCCAGAAGCATCTCCTTATGGACAACAGAGACGCACACTGGAGACAGACATTCCCAGCATCTTGAAGAACACGTACAAGTGCATTTCGGCATCATCCTGCCTCCAACTCTCTGATCACACCGGGCACTTTCGGGGCCCTGCAGAATCCTTCCTCTGGGAACCCGCATTTTGCAGAGAATTCCCGTATCTGGCACGAGCAGGAGCGATGGAGCCGAAGGAGAGGGAAGTCCCACGTGGCGGCTTCCAGAAGCAACAGGGCACATCTCTGCCCAGTGTGAACAGCGTGAGCACACTCACACTTCATCCTGAAAGACGAAGCCGTGGGCCCCTTGCTCCGGACTGTCCAGCTGAGCCCGGCAGGGAGGAGGGGAGAGAAACAGGAGGGCCATGCATGTGAGCTGGAAAACTTATCATAAGGGACATCGCATGAATAAAAACTTAGAAGCATTTTACTGTATTTGAAAATCATTTTCTGAAGCAGTTTCCTGGCAAAAAATCTCACGTATTCTGATGATCTTTTCTATGCAGAGAAGCACCAGGAGCTAGAGAACGAGAGACAGGGTGACTTCTAACTTGTTCTTGCATTTTTCACATCAAGTTAGCGCTGCCTGTGGGTCTGGTACTGGGCCCTGGAAGGAGAGGCGCCTCGGGAGGGAGTGCTTGCTCACCCCAGCCCTGCACACCCTCGAGAAGTCTGTGCTGGGACTCACCTGTTTGAGTGCACAGGTGACAGAGGGGTTTAAAGGCATGCATTCTTCTTACACTCACGGAGACATAGGCAGGAATGAGACAACCAGCACACGGTCGTGCCCTGGGAGCGGACGGGCGGCCCTCCGGCGTTTCCAGGCCCGTGCACGGACAAGGGCGGGCTAAAGGATTTCCACCTTGGGCCCATTTCCCTGACGTGTGTGGCCAGACTGTGCTTTGCTGCCGTGGGGCCACCCTGGGCAATGCAGGGTGTAAGCAGCATCCCTCGCCTCCAGCTGTCAGGGGTCAACAGCATTCTGTTCCCTCCCCAAGCTGTAACAAAGCGTCTCCTGATCTTGCCTGGTGCTCCCAGGGGCAGCATTTCCCTGCAGGACGTCGAGTGCAGGGGAGAGGGGACTCAACCTGCCGTCGAGTGACTTGAGTTCCAGACCAAGGATGGTCACTGCCCAGTTGTGCAGCCGATGGTAACAGTGCTGAGTGCTCCACTCATTCATGTGTAGAACAGAGAAGATGCTCCCTGCTTCCCTCTCCTTTGCCTCTCCCAGAAGTCCTCTGAGAAACAGGCAGAAAGACTGATGTGAACACACTCATGGTCCTCTGAGAACCAGGAGGGAAGATCGGGTGTGAACACGCTCACAGTCCTCTAAGAACTGGGCAGAGAAGTCAGTGTAAACGCTCTCATAGTCCTCTGAGAACTGGCAGAGAGGTCAGTGTGAACACGCTCACAGTCCTCTGAGAACCGGGAGGGAAGATCAGTGTGAACACACTCACAGTCCTCTGAGAACCGGGAGGGAAGATCAGTGTGAATACACTCACAGTCCTCTGAGAACCAGTGGGAAGGTTGGTGTGAACACGCTCACGGTCCTCTGAGAACCGGGAGGGAAGATCGGGTGTGAACACGCTCACGGTCCTCTGAACACCGGGAGGGAAGATCGGGTGTGAACACGCTCACGGTCCTCTGAGAACCGGGAGGGAAGATCGGGTGTGAACACGCTCACGGTCCTCTGAGAACCGGGAGGGAAGATCGGGTGTGAACACGCTCACGGTCCTCTGAGAACCGGGAGGGAAGATCGGGTGTGAACACGCTCACGGTCCTCTGAGAACCGGGAGGGAAGATCGGGTGTGAACACGCTCACAGTCCTCTGAGAACCAGTGGGAAGGTTGGTGTGAACACGCTCACAGTCCTCTGAGAACTGGGCAGAGAGGTCAGTGTGAACATGCTCACAGTCCTCTGAGAACCAGGAGGGAAGATCGGGTGTGAACACGCTCACGGTCCTCTGAACACCGGGAGGGAAGATCGGGTGTGAACACGCTCACGGTCCTCTGAGAGCCAGGAGGGAAGATCGGGTGTGAACACGCTCACGGTCCTCTGAACACCGGGAGGGAAGATCGGGTGTGAACACGCTCACGGTCCTCTGAGAACCGGGAGGGAAGATCGGGTGTGAACACGCTCACGGTCCTCTGAACACCGGGAGGGAAGATCGGGTGTGAACACGCTCACGGTCCTCTGAACACCGGGAGGGAAGATCGGGTGTGAACACGCTCACGGTCCTCTGAGAACCGGGAGGGAAGATCGGGTGTGAACACGCTCACGGTCCTCTGAGAACCGGGAGGGAAGATTGGGTGTGAACACGCTCACGGTCCTCTGAGAACCGGGAGGGAAGATCGGGTGTGAACACGCTCACAGTCCTCTGAGAACCAGTGGGAAGGTTGGTGTGAACATGCTCACAGTCCTCTGAGAACTGGGAGGGAAGATCGGGTGTGAACATGCTCATGGTCCTCTGAGAACCGGGCAGGAAGATCAGGTGTGAACACACTCACAGTCCTCTGAGAACCAGTGGGAAGGTTGGTGTGAACACGCTCACAGTCCTCTGAGAACTGGGCAGAGAGGTCAGTGTGAACATGCTCACAGTCCTCTGAGAACCAGGAGGGAAGATCGGGTGTGAACACGCTCACGGTCCTCTGAGAGCCAGGAGGGAAGATCGGGTGTGAACACGCTCACGGTCCTCTGAACACCGGGAGGGAAGATCGGGTGTGAACACGCTCACGGTCCTCTGAGAACCGGGAGGGAAGATCGGGTGTGAACACGCTCACGGTCCTCTGAGAACCGGAGGGAAGATCGGGTGTGAACACGCTCACGGTCCTCTGAACACCGGGAGGGAAGATCGGGTGTGAACACGCTCACGGTCCTCTGAGAACCGGGAGGGAAGATCGGGTGTGAACACGCTCACGGTCCTCTGAGAACCGGGAGGGAAGATCGGGTGTGAACACGCTCACGGTCCTCTGAGAACCGGGAGGGAAGATCGGGTGTGAACACGCTCACGGTCCTCTGAGAACCGGTGGGAAGGTTGGTGTGAACACGCTCACAGTCCTCTGAGAACCGGTGGGAAGACTGGTGTGCACACGCTTACAGTCAGCAGCATCTGAGCTGCGTTCACTTTGCGACTCCATGTGTGCACAGAGTGTGCAGGATTTGCCCCAACATACAGGCCACCAAACTGAGGTTCAGAGAAGAGAGGCGTGACCTCCTTAAATTCAACAAGTTGGTGCCAGCACTAGACGACTGAGCTCACAGTGCTGTCCGTGGTCTTGGGGTGGTGCAGGGAAGAAATGGCAGGCGGGCAGACCTGATGTCCTTACGTGTCCCCATGGCACAGCCTGACACCCACACAGAACACTCCTGGGGACCCTGCCAGGGAGCAGCTCCTGCCTCCTCCCCTGCCAGGGGAGCTCTGTCTTCCCCACAACACGGCCCTGCCCCCTGCACCTTCACCACCCTGGTGCCCAGTCAACCCCCAAGATCTGATCACTACACGGATCTCTTGCTCTTGGGGAGAGTATGGCAAGGCCCCCAAGGATCTAGAAGATGGGCACCAACTCTACACTTGCCTCTACATGGCACATCACTCCAATAGGGGTCTTCCCACTGAGATGGGGTCACAGGGCCCAGACTGACCCACCACCTAGCTCAGTGATCCATGGAGAAGAGAAATACAGGGCAAGCCCAGGATTGCCCCCTGCTCACTGCCTGGAGAGAGTTTCCAGTATGGGGTTCTGGGTTCAAAAAGCCAGGGGTTCCCTGGGCTGAGAAGATGGAGTGAGGGTCTGGGAGGGGAAGGGGCTTAGAAGTAATGAGGCAGAATATACACCCGAAGGAGAGCTATAGAGCTGTGGGGGAATTCCTTCAATCTTGGGCTGAACATGATCAGAGGACACATGTGAGAAAGCACGGCGGTCTGGAAGCATCAGGGGAGCTCACCTAGGGCTGGAAACGGTGTGTGTCCCCACCAGCGGGGAGGGGCTTCAGGCTTCACGGCACACTGAGCAGACAGTCAAAACAGGAGCAAAAAGAAAAACTGACCCAGTCCTGGGACACACTTAGCCCTGGGCTGAATACTGCTCTGATCTTCCATTAACAACACAGAAGAGCGAGATCCAAATGCATCAGTTTCCAAGTAACTTCCCCATGTCCTAGAGCAGAGATCAAGAATATTAACAGGAATACAGAAGTGCTTACACACACAGAAGCAAAATTCACAGTATCTGGCACTGCATAAAAAATACCAGGCGCACAAAGAAGCAGAAAGATATGACCCATAATGAGAAAAAGTGATCAATAAAAAAGATCAGGAGGAGAGAATTAGCAGACAAGGACACTGGGAAATTATTACACCTCTATCCACATGTTCACGATGGCGGGGGAGCAGGATCGTGTCCTGCATCAAACTTGTGTGGGGGAAAGACACAGCATCCGAGATGCGGAGTGAACTGGGGTCGCTAGCAGACCAGCCGCGGCAGGAGAAAAGAAACTACCAGACTGGCAGACACATCAACAGCAAGTGCCCAGATGAAGTACACAGAAAAAAAATAATTTGAAAGAACAAAGAATCGGTGAGTTGCTGGATGCCTTGAAGTGACCTATTAAATTTGTAATTAGAATTTCCACAGGGGATGGGGGCGGGGGAGCAAATGTGTTTGAAGTAATGGCTACAATTTTCCAAATGTGATGAAAACTATAAATCCAAAGACTCAAGAACCCAAACAAAAGAAACAACAAGAAAACCAGGCCAACACAGTTTATGATTAAATTGCTTAAAACCAGTGATAAAAAGAATTCAGGGGTGTCTGGGTGGCTCAGTCAGTTGAGAGTCTGACTCTTGACTTTGGCTCAGGTCACGATCTCATGGTTCACGAGTTCAAGCCCGGAGTCAGGCTCTTTGCTGAGAGCGCGGAACCTGTTTGGAATTCTCTCTCTCCTTCTCTCTCTGCCCCTCCCACATGCATGTACATGCATGCTCTCTCTCTCAGAATAAATAAATAAACTTAAAAAAAAGAAAGTCTTAAAACCAGCCAGAGTTGGTGGGCGGTGGGGGGTCCATTATGTACAGATGAACAAAGTTAAGGACAGCAGATTTCGCCTCAGAAATGATGCAAACCAGGAAACGCTTGTGCCGTATTTTTAATCTTGAAAGACAAAACAAACAAACAAAACCCCCATACCAAAAATTTTATACCCAGCAAAACTATCTCTCAAAAAATGTCAAAATAAAGACTTTCTCAGAACACAAAAGCTGAAAGAATTCATCACCAGCAGATCTGCCCAATAAAGCATGTTAAAGATCTTCCAGATAGAAGGAAAATACAACCAGATGGAAGTCTGGTTCTACACAAGGGAATTACAAACTTCGGAAATGGCTGAGGGAAGACAGAGCTTTCTCTTACATCATTTCTATGAAGTGGTAAATGAAACATAGCTAATCTCTGTTATGCATTTATCACATCATGACAGCTTGTTGTTTCTCTGTCTTCTTTTTTTTTTACATTTATTTATTTTTGAGAGACAGACAGAGACAGAGCACAAGTGGGGGAGGGGCAGAGATAGAAGGAAACACAGGCTCTGAGTAGGCTCCAGGCTCTGAGCTGTCAGCACAGAGCCCGATGTGGGGCTTGAACTCACAAACTGTGAGATCATGACCTGAGCCGAAGTTGGATGCTTAACCAACTGAGCCACCCAGGTGCCCCTGTTTCTCTGTCTTCTATGTTCTGGTCTTTGACCTTGACAGATGGAAGTAATGCGTATTCACTTTGTATCCTCAGGACACACATGGCACTTAATAAATGCCTGACACATTAGCACACACTTGTTGTAGGCTACATGTACATCCTGGTGGCAATAGTAAGTTGTGTCACACCTGGGTCATCTGCTGGATGGAAACCAGATTCAGCTCTGGGTACTCATCAATCATGTTGTTATGGACCGAATGTGTGTGTCCCCCAAAATATACATGTTGAAGCCCTAACTCCCAATGTGATGGTATTTATAGGTGAGCCTTTGGGAGGTGATTAGGAATAGAGGAGGTCAAGATGGTGGAGCCCCCGTGACAGAATTAGTGTCCTTTTAACAAGAGGAAGAGACACCAGAGCTTCCTCAGTGCCATGTGAGGACGCAGCCAGAATGTGGCCACCTGTGAGCCGGGAAGACATCCCCCCTCAGGACCCAGATCTGCTGGTGCCCGGACCTTGGGCTTCCCAGCTTCCAGAACTATGAGGAACAAGTGTCTGTTATTTCAGCCCCCGAGTCTGTGATAGCAGCCCAAACAGACTCACACACAGGAAAGTAGGTCCGCTGTTGTGAATCAGGATTGGGTCACTCTTAAAACACAGCAGAGTCCCCAAACTGCTCTGATGTGTCCACAGCTGTCCCCAAATCAGGGGCCACTAGGGAAGCTCGTTTTGAGGGTGAATGCCCATGCCTGGCCTGGCTGCCCACATTTTTCCATCCTGGCACTGATGCCGGCTGCTGGCACCCCTTCTCCTCCAGGCTGCACCCCTGGGCACACACATGCTTGTGGTCCAGCAGCGCGCACGGCATCTGGACCCAGGCTCTCTGGGTGAGCCCCCCTGTTGTCTGGGGTGCCAGTTACTGTTCCCGACTTAGAGGCATATTCTTGTGCTCAGAACAGCCACGATCCCTGCCAATAGATTGAAGGAAATGTCACCACTCACACAATTACTGCCAGCTCCAGCTCTCCTGTTACAGAAGTTCTATTTACATCTCATAAACTATGTTGGTGCCTTTTTTTAAACAACGAAGGCTCTATGTCTGTGTATAAGATTGGGAGGAAGGAATTATTTCCCAGCCTGTGAAACCTTCCACAGGACCGAAAGGTTCTGCTTCGGAATACGACCCCCTAAAGCGCTTACCCAGCAACAGGGTCGTGAACGGCTCCAGGAGGGGTCATCCTTCCCCCAGGGGGAGACGCACGATCTTCTTAGGGAGCGACGGGCTGGAAGCAGGGACCGCCGCTCCTGGCAGTCCTGCTGGGGGAGAACCAAGTTTCCCCCCGGGCAGCTCGGGGCCGTCGTTCACCGTGTGTTAAATGCAGGGTAACAGGGGTCCCGCCAAGAAACACGGGAGCTCAATGTGAGGCTCCATGTGAGCGCTCCAGTGCCTGGAGGTCTCTAAGTTCACCCCAAAAGTCGTAATCTGATTGTAAACACTAGGTGAGGGTCATTTTGGAGAAGCACTGAACTGGAAATCCTTTTTTCTAACAGGCTATTTTTCAGAGCAGTTTTAGGTGCAGAGCAAAATGGAGGGGAAGGCGCAGAGGGTTCCGGAATGCCCCCTGCCTCCACCCATGCACCGTCTCCCCACCGTCAACACCCCTCCGGAGCTAAGCATTTGCCACAGTCCGTGAACCTACGTGGGCACGTCGTCAGCACCCCAAGTCCCTGCTTTATCTTAGGGCCACTCTCAGTGCCGGGCATCCCGTGGGGCTGGACACACGCCCCAGGACATGAAGCACCCACACAGCATCCCGCGGAAGAGTTTCACGCCCGGTAAGTCCCCCGCGCTCCACCTGCCCCTCCCCCTCCCCAGCCCCTGGCAAACACTGATCTTTTACGGTCTCCATAGTTTCATCTTTCGCAGAATGTCATATGGTTGGAATCACACAGTGCGTAGCCTTTCCAGACTGGTTTCTTTCACTTAGTAATTTGAACTGAAGTTCCCCCCATGCCTTTTTATGGTTTGGTAGCTCATTTCTCGTTAGTGCTGCCTGATATTCCGTTGTCTGGATGGACCAGACAATGACCCTCCCACCTGCCAAAGGACACCTTGGTTGCTTCCGAATTTTGACAACTACAGATAAAGCTGGTGTAAACATCGGTGCAGGTTGTTTCGTGCGGACATTAAGTTTTCCATTCCTGTGGGTAAATGCCAAGAAACATGATTGACGGAAATCCTGTTTTTATATCAGAAACTTCCTCCTAATTGAAAAGCATTGAATGTCACTATCAAAGGCACCTGCCCAGCACCCCTCCCGGGGCCAGCAAGAAGTAGAACGGACATCTGAATGTTGTCTTGTCCAACAGAAACTTCTGCGGTGACAGGAATATTTTGTAGCTGCCTTGTCCAGTGTGGCAGCCAGCAGCCACATGTGGGTACTTGAAACGTGGCTGAGGAGTCAACAGTTTCCTCGTATTTGATTTTACTTTACTTAAACTTAAATGGCTACATGTGACGAGTGGTTGTGATGAGGGACGGAGGTGAGCTCAGGTGTGCTCGAGGTCTCCCGAGGCATCAGGCGTGGGTTCTGTCACCCAGGGATTCCTGCCTCCTGAGCATCGTGGCCATCACGTGGGCCTCTTCCCCTTTCCAGTGGTCTCAGGACACAGTGGGTTTCCCACACTCTCTGAAGCTCCTCATCTGCCTGTCCTGTCCCTGACTCATACCCTGTCCTCTGCCCCTGACGCGCACTCTGTCCTCTGCCCCTGACCCGCACTCTGTCCTCTGTCCCGGACCCGCACTCTGTCCTCTGCCCCTGACCCGCACTCTGTCCTCTGCCCCGGACGCGCACTCTGTCCCCTGCCCCTGACCCGCATTCTGTCCTCTGCCCCTGACCCGCACTCTGTCCTCTGCCCCTGACCCGCACTCACCCCCCTCGTGGCATGTGCAACCCCCATCTCCCTGGCACAGCTGCCCCCTGGACCATCGCCCTCTTGTCTCCTCTCCCTCTTTCTACTCAACCCCGTGAAGCCTGGTCCACATCCCCTTCGTGGACAAAATCTGGCCAGAACTTCTTCCCGCTCCCTCGTGCCACGTCTCCCTGTCTGCCCTGCGGCCCCATCCCTGCCCTCTCTCGCCCCGGACCGTAGTGCAAGGAGCTGACGTTCCAAGCCCTCTCAGACTGACGGCCAACAAGACTTGGCCAGTGGAAGGAGGTGCGGGGGCAGCGGCCGGGGCACCTGTCCCTCACCGGGGCCCAGCACCCCGCCCTGCTTGGGCCCCGGCCTCCAGCTGAGAACAGGTATGTCTTCGGGCCTTCACTCACCTCTAGCTGCCCCTCCCCCTGCTTCCCTCGATGCTGCTCAGGTCTTCTAACACCTGGGTCCAGGTTCTGCATTCTCTCCTCTAGGAGGGCCCAGCTGTGTTTCTGTTCTGAGACTCAACTTGGCCCGTGACCTCACCTTAGTGGCCCTGAGCATGGTCCCACCCGTGCCAGTGAGCAGACCCAATCTTGTCCCCAACGGCATCTCCTCAACCACCCTCTGAAATGTTGTTTTGTTTTGGAAAAAGCTTCCGAACACACGGTTTAAACTCACGGTCGGTCTCACCCTGCCTAGTACCTCACCGCGGAGCCTTCACCGCACACAGAGCCCTGAAGGGGGCGTTAGGGCAGCGCTGGTGCCCGGCGGGCGGGGTGGGGGTCGCGGTCACCACCGTGTCTCACTTCATCTCTGAGCCTCAGTTTCCTCGGCCGTGAGACGAGGAAAGTAAAGAGCCCACCCGGTAGTGTTGCTGCGAGAATTAAATCTGTACATGTAGGAATTTGCATATATACACGTATGCACAGGGTCCACGTCTAGAGGCACACACACACCTGTACGTTTAGGACACATGATCAGAGCACACACACACACACGCTCTCTCGACTGGTCTGGCAGGCAGGGACGTTCTGCAAATTGTGATTTTGACTTCCACCCTCCCACGCACAGGAACCAGCGCTCCAACCCCCCTGCTTTTCTGGAACTTTCCTATTTCAGGACTCAACTCAGGGCTGAGAATAACAAAACATTTGTGGATTAAGAGCTTAAAGAAACTCCAACAAAATGTTGAGACCTGAGTCAAAATCACATCTGTTGTAAAAATTGTGTTTGGTCTTTAACTCCGATTACTAGTCCAGCAAAGAACATCAAGTGTCCTCATTAACCAGAATTAAGCATTTCGAGTTTTCTCACATTACTTCTAGGGGCTGTAGCACTGTCCACCCGGCAATGCTAATTATCACCAGTGTCACTGCCCCAGTGGTGACGACACCAGGCCCCCTCCTGCCCCTGAGGGGCTGGCTCTTCCTCACCTGGACCACATTCGGTGTCTGTACTGAGGCTTGCATTACCTGGAATTCTGTCTCTGGCCATGACACCCACAGGCAGACGCAGAAGCCGTGCCAAAAGGAAGATTTCCTGCAAAGTCGGTAAGCCAACATGATGCAAATTTATCTCACAGTGGTGTTCGTTTGTAGTCCATGGCAAAATAGCAAGTGTGCAAACATTTCTAGACCGCCATGAAAGCAGAGGTGAGGTTTACTGTGAAGCATGAAGCTTCAGGGGAGGAAGAGGAAGGGAGGGAGGGAGGGAGGGGAAGGGAGAAAGGTGAAAGGAGGGGGAAGGAGGGGAGAGAGAGGGAGGGGAAGGGAGGGAGGAAGGGAGAAAGGGGAAGGGAGGGTAAGGGAGGGAGAGAGGGAGGGAGAGGGAGAGAGGGAGAAAGGGGAAGGGGAAGGGGGGAAGGGAGGAAGGGAGAGAGGGGAAGGGAGGGGGAGGGAGAGAAGTCCTACAGCAAAGAAGGGGAAGGCAGGAGGGGCTGGGGGCACCGACCCAGAACACCATGTTTCCGGGAACATCCCCTTTTGGTGGAATGGGATTTCAGATTTCAGATGTGGGTGTCTGAGGGTGTGCAAGTCCGAGGGAGGCTCGGGACACGTCTAATTTCTCCCCAGACGCTCCGCATCTTCCCTGGCACTCTTTAGCACTGTGCTCACAGTAGTCGGGGTGGGGGGGGGGTGGCTGTGCATTACTGACCTCATAACACACCCATCCCCTGTCCGGTGAGTTTCGTAGGTGGTTCATATTTGCAGGCTTTGCAAACGGAGTGCCTCCTGCAAGACGTGGGACGGCTCCAGTCGCACGCATCACAAATGACAGGGGGAACGGGCAGATTCTCCTCGTGCAGTGTTTGCCTGGAGTATTTAATACTTTCAGAGATCCTGGCAACAAATGATACTAGGAAGCAGATTGCCTAGTGGCAATGAAAACCCCAAAGTTGACAAGCAAACCCTGCAGCCTGCACTCCAGATAGAATGTTCTGAAGTCCTCAATAATATGCTCTAAAACCTCATCCAAGGCGGAAACAACAGAGTGCTGGTGCCATCAGCCACAGCAGGAACTTTCTTAATAGAATATATAAAAATGCCCCAGGCAGTAAAAAAAAAAAAAAAAAAAGAAAAAAAGAAAAAAAGGAGGAT
This sequence comes from Panthera leo, assembly GCF_018350215.1. Lineage (NCBI taxonomy): Eukaryota > Metazoa > Chordata > Mammalia > Carnivora > Felidae > Panthera > Panthera leo. The sequence continues at coordinate 2,330,503 of NC_056681.1, forward strand.
ATTTCCAGAAAGAAGAATGTTGAAAGCAATCATAATTATGTCTTAAAGAGAGGGTTTGATTGCTTCACCCACGTCACCCAGGGCATAGTGATTATAAAACTCATCTCTCTTCCCATCGGAGGTAAGAGAAGCCTTCTTAATAATCTGAAAAATATTGCAGTCTCTCTCCCAACCTGTGGGAATTGATGATATTTACGATCCCCAAGGCACTGCATTTCTTTCGTATCAAGGAACACCAATAATAATGTACTATTCCATTACAGAAGAATGTCTCACTGGGTGGATGTGTTCCAAGGATCCAGAAAATGGAGGAAGTTAAAAAGTCATCCTCTCTGACCCTCGACAAAGCAGCCTGGATCTATACAGAGAACCAGGGTGGTCCGATACTCTCCGATGCTTTTTCCAACAGAATCCAGAAGACGCGCCGTGAAAGCACGAACTGGTACACGGTGACGCAGACGAGAGAAAAAAAGGACACAGGTAGCAGCCATGCATTCAGAGCTGGGCACCAAAATCATCAGCGTTCCCTCCTCCCGGCACGGGTGTGAGAGAACGTGTGTGCACGTGTGCAAGCCACTCGGTGCTCAGTGCCTTATTAAAGTTGCTTTAAGAAAACCATACAGACGTGATGGGCTTTTTTACCCACAATGTATTTTATTACAAGTGCACAGAACCGAGAACCGTAAGCAATTTGCTAAGTGAACCGGAAATTCAACTCTCTGCTTATGAATTAAGTTATGGGGCCCGTTGGTTAAAACGCGAGCTCCTAAAATAGGTTATTTCTGCAAATAAAGACTTCGGAATGGAGAAAACAACATGCTGGCAGAGACGACGCGGGAGACGCTTGGCTCCTCAGGGGAGGGGCCGGCAACCCCTCCGATCACGGCCCTCTCGGCTGCGGCGGACTCCTATTGGCTCGATAGAGCCCGTTCTTAAATACCCAGAAAACGGGTCCTCCTGCTGTTAGACACAGACACTGTTAAAAACTACACAATACAGGGGCGCCTGGGGGGCTCAGTCGGTTAAAGGTCCGACTTGGGCTCAGCTTATGATCTCACAGTTCATGGGTTTGAGCCCCACGTCGGGCTCCCTGCTGTCAGCACGGAGCCTGCTTGGAATCCTCTGTTCTCGCCTTTGTCTCTCTGTCCCTCCCCAGCTCTCTCTTGAGCACTCTCACTCTCCACGTATATAAATAAACTTAAAAAAAAAAAAACACTAAATGGATTACACTCACAATTAATATATTATATTAAAAATGTGCGTAATGAATACTCAAAATTTCTCACTTCCTAATTATTTCACTACATTCTACTAACTTGAATGCTGTCGGGGTTATTCAGGCCTCTTGATGCCCAAAGGCAGAAATCCCATATGATGAGGTGCGACTTTCATCTCTCCCGAGCCCATGGTCAGTGCCGTCACGTTGCAGCTCGAAACAGGCCACGGGATGCAGCCCAGTAATCGGCAAACGCCAGGATCGAGGCTCTGCGCCCCCCACTCTGTGCCGCGAGGTCAAGGCCTGGCGTGAAGCTGCCGGGCACAGACCACCGGTTTCATACCGTGTCATACTTTCGTATTCGAAGAACGTTCAGTAAGAACAAAGTTTTACCACGTGACCTAACTGTGTGGGGAAGTAGCTACGTCCCTTTCCCAGCAAAAGGGAAACAGGGGATTCCCATTTGGTCACAAAGCAGACATGCGTTCAATTCTGCCTCCTGCAAAAATGTAGGCCAGCGGCAGTGTTTGCCGAAGAAACTCATCAGTAGATGCTGCGGACGTCATGGAACTGACCACAAGCTACCGAAATTACAACAGCTTCCCGTGAAGTGGTCGAAGGCAGACCACGGAAGTCTTGAACTCACTTGTGAAAGTCAAGCCGGCCTTGGCCCTCCGCCCCGGGGGGGGGGCGGGGGCGTCCTGCCTGCCTGATGGTGCCTTTCTTTGCTGGGGCCTGGGGCCAGTGAGGAACTCTGCGATGTGGACTGGGGGCTCTGGGCCGTGCTGTTGGGTGGACCCCCAGAGGGGCTGCAGGCGGGGTCAGCCATGGGCTGGTCCACGGTGCCTCAGTGACAGAACTCACACCAAGATTCTGGACGCCTGAGGGAGCCCGTTTGGTGCCACTCTATGCACGCCGTCACACATGGGTGCTGCCGTGCCCAACAGGAGAGGACAGTGGACACTACCCCGTAGCGGTGCCTCCTGGGCTCCCCCCGTGTGTCTACCCACGCGGTCCCTCCTGGGCTCCCCCTTGACTGATTTTAATCTGGGTCCTTTTGCTGGAAGAAGACTTCTCCATCACTCTGATGGGTTTTAGCGAGTTCTGGGAGTCTCCGCGAGTTATCGAACCCTGAGGGTGGTCCTGGGGACCCCTGAGCTCTGCAGCCGACCTCAGAAGGGAGGGTGGTCTTGAGGCCGGTCCTCGAACTTCAAGCCGCGTGTGCGCCAACGGCTGATACGCGTCTCCTGGCAGACACCCTGCGTCCTGCACACGCGTGGGCTGCTGCTCTTGGCGGTGCCACAGCAGCGCTAGCGCGAGCGGTGAGGGCAAGCTCGTGGTTTCTCAGCGCACTCAAGACGAGGCCTCAGAGACTCGGCCACAAGAATGGCAAGTGGGGAGAGTCACCAGCGCATACACATAAGCTTTCAAAAAACAAGCAGCAGAAACGGAAGGCGGTCTTAGCGTTTAACAAATGTTGGCTTGGTAACAGCACACGAGACGTTCTTTGTTGGTCGTCAGCATCTCGGTCGGGCCTGATTTAGGTCAACTGGCCGTGGCCTCGAGAATGAAGACAGCGTGGCCTTGGGTGGCAGGGCACCTCCCATCTCCCCCGCAAACCGGACAGGTGGCCCCCGCGTCCCCGCAGGCTGGGTGTGGGAAGCGGATGGAGAACTCACTAAAGAGCCCGCCACGCTGTAGGCACTCTCAGAATGGCAGGTATTATTAAAATCCCCGAAAATATCACTGCTTACGGGGAGAAGAGAGGTACAGATGAGAATTTCAATCTTGAATAAACGTCTTCAGCAACTTTAAGAAAGGACAGGGTGACTGGGGAGCCATCCGGGCCACTCTAACCAGGGAAGGACGGACCCTGAACTCATCGCCCTGTAGCTGGGACCCTGTGGCATCTCATTTGGGGAGCAAGTGCGTCGGCCCCCACGGTGGTCCTGGGACCGGCCTGAGCCCTGCCTCCTGCACGGTTCTTCCTCCCCATGGCTCTCTGCTCCCTACTACAGCCCAGGCTTCCCCTTCATAGCCGTTTTTATAAAAGGAAAAAACAAAACAAAACAAAACAGGGAGGAGAATGGTATCTAATAGGACTGCAGCAAAATCAACTATTTTGGTCAAGATAATACAGCTGTGTTCACATATTGTCAAACATCTGGAGAGAAGCTTAAAAAAACCCACTTGAATCTAGTCTTATGCTGGGGCCTCGATGCGTATAGGCGGCCTGTTCTCAGCAAGTGTCCAATTTTCCCCCGTCAGTCGGCTGCTGTGGTGGCAGGAACGGTGGCCACGGCGGAGAGAAGGAAGTGGAAATTCAGGTCTCCTTTGGTGGATGATACGTACTACATGCGATTCACATGCTGAGCTAAATGTGATGAACTCAAAACGCAAGCCCATCCCAGGGGAGGATTTGATTTTATTTCCCTGCCGTCCCACATAGACACTTCCTTCATCAGCGAGCTCACACAGGCAAAGTAATTTGGAAGGTAGTCTATGGAGAACACAGGAAAGTCCAAATTTGTCCTAAATAAATAAATAAATAAATAAATAAATAAATAAGGCTGTATTTTAGTCCCCATAAACTAGTACACCAGACTTGAGAATCTGTTTTTCTGGCTTACAGTTTTTTGTTTTTTTTTTAATGTCTCTTTATTTTTGAGACAGAGAGAGATAGAGCATGAGAGAGAGAGGGAGACACAGAATCCGAAGCAGGCTCCAGGTTCCAAGCTGTCAGCACAGAGTCCGACGTGGGGCTCGAACTCACGAACCGTGAGATCATGACCTGAGCCGAGGTGGGACACTTAACCGACTGAGCCACCCAGGTGCCCCATGGGAATAGGAGACTGTAAAAAAAAAAAAAAATCCCGGGTTTGATATCCACCAGCCCCTCCCTGTTATCGGGCCTCCCTGGAAAGTCTTTTTCTAGTGCATAATCCCACAGAAATCCCATTCTTCCTGGATGCTCGGATAAAGCAGCAGGTAAGCTATGCCCAAAAATCAAAATGCAGACCCTCCAGCAAATTCTATGATGAGCCCCTTCCTCGTTTCCCAGAGGGACAGAAAACACACACCACGCTGCCCCTTCAAGAACTCCACACGCCTGACCCAAGTCCCCGCTGACAGTCACCGGGGATGTTCAGACACATCTTTTAAGTGTGTGGGCATATAAAACTCACACGCACTCTAAAGAAACTCGACATTTTCAGACTTTTAGCTTATTAAACAGGAAAGATGTTAAGAAGCGTGACCTGGAAAGGAGAGTCCTCCTTCGCGCTGAGCCTCTGGTTTGCAAGCGGCCTCTTTGTTCTAGTGAAAATTAGTTTGGTAACAGCTCGGAGCCCACAGTGAGTGGCGAGCCCGTCCCCCACCAGCGGCGGGTACTGGCACGAGTGCCCACTCGCTCGGGAGAGGACCTGGGCTCAGCACGTGAAGGCTGAATTGCTTCTCACCCCAAGGACAGCAGAGACGTCCAAGTTAGTTATTGGACTGTTAATAAAGCCCATCCGAGGGACCCCTTGGTCCAGCTGGCTCCTCCAACCCCCCCACTCCAGGATCCAGGGAAGCCATTTGTGTCCAAAACTGCCCAAATCAATTAACCTTCTCTGGTAGTACTCACCACTCAGGGACAGAATTCTGTGTGCAAAAGCAAAACGATGTCTTGGCCCATCATCAGGCCGGGCCCTCCGAGGTAATAACAAATGAGGATATTCTGGTCAACAGCCCAATGTCGGACTGTCATCTCTCAACTAAATTACAGGGGTGGCGTTAACTTCTTTTACTACAACCTGAAAACGGCCCAGAACATACTCCAAACACTCGCTCCTTATATTTGCTCCGGGTTCCAAGTGGAAGTTAGTAAGATCCCATCTATAATAATTATAGCCGGAAACAAGCCTACTGGGACTGTTTAAAAAACATAATACGCAGGGACAGCATTAACTGAGTACTGCTTTTCTCTGTTTGACCGTAACAGGGCTTACCCGTCCTTCTGGGACTGTCTTTCTGACACCAGGCAAGGCCCCAACGTACCAAGTTCCCCAAAAAGTGACGTGTCACAAAGGAACAAGTCTTATGAGAAGAGGCAGCGCTGACCCCACTAACTTCTAAGCACGTGGACAGGGGTGGCACCAGCATGGAAATCAACCGCCAGGAGGAGGGCCACCTGTCCCGGCTTCCCGCCGGCCGGCTCGAGCTCCAACCACACTTTGCCATTCCCCGCTGACCACGGTCGCGCTCCGCTCAGCTCGGCAACTTTGGGGCAGGAGTGTCGTCCTGACTACGGGCCCGACCTCCCTTTCTTAGAGCATCTGTTTTGGAACGTCGCACTTGTGAATCCTGCCTCTACCCGACCAGGAATGGCTCCCACCAGGCTCCACGGAGCAGGCGGGGCCCCCGCCTCCCGGTCTCTGTGGGCGGGTAGGAGCCTACCTGCGGTGAGCGTCGATCAACAAACTCCGGCGGCCCAACTCACAGCACCGCCCGCCCCGCTTCTTCCAGTTCCTTCCTGGCGCTCACCCCCGTGTGAACGTCTTCGGTTCTAGCGGAGCTAGGCGCGCTCTCTGGTCCCCGTTACGGGGATGTTAAGATCTTGCTTGCCTGCTTCGGGGTCTCTTTCACGGTTCTGGTGCCGTGACTCAGACAGCTTCATTGCTGGGCCCTCAGACTCCTCACCTGGGACCCCAGGTGTGCACGGTGGAAGCCTCTGTCTTCACTCCGGGCCGACTGGAGGGGTCCCCCGGTGAGCCTCACCCCGGAGCAGCCGCTTGAAGCTTGGTCGGGACACCTGGGCGCTTGGGTGCTGCGTGCAGACTCGGGCGGGGTTGGGGTCCCGGGCCGCCGTGTGGGCGAGGCGTCACTGGCGTCGAGCACGGGTTATGTTGCCGAGATCTCGCCGGGCGGGGCTCTGGCTCTCCAGTACTTGGCGTGTGCTTCCTTCGTGGACGTCTTGCTGCTGTGACCCCGGTGCCCGCGTCCCCCCCAGGGAATTCTCACCCGTCTGACTCTCCTCCCCTGAAGACTCCTGCTCTGTCACCAGCTGTCCGCTCCCATCCCCAGTGGTGTGATTTCACTGAGCACGACCTGGAGCTTCAACAGAGAACGGAAGTTCTTTTCAACAGCAAAGAGGAGGCCTGTTCCGTCTGGGCTTTGGAAAGTCAGCCACGACAAGGACGGTGGACAGAGCTGAAGCCGTGGTCCCGGCTCTGCTTGGGAGCCAGGGACGAGCTCAACAGGGAGGAAATCTATGTAAGGATTTACTTAAAGTGAACTTATTACTGTCAGGGTCCTGGGGGGCTCAGTCGGTTAAGTGTCTGACTCTTGATTTCTGCTCAGGTCATGATCTCAAGGGTTTGTGGGACTGAGCCCCATGTCAGGCTCTGTGCTGAGTGTGGAGGCTGCTTGGGATTCTCTCTCCCTTCCTCTCTCTCTCTCTCTCAAAATAAATAAACTTAAAAAAAATGTGATTTTACTACCTTTAGAATATAGAAGCAGGAAAAGATTAAGGAATCCTTAGCCAGAACTGCAGGGCCCCCTTATTTAACAAACAGGTAAAGGGGCGCCTGGGTGGCTCAGCCGGTTGAGCATCCGACTTCGGCTCGGGTCATGATCTCACGGCTCGTGGGTTCTAACCCCACGTTGGGCTCTGTGCTGACAGCTCGGAGCCTCGACCCTGCTTTGGATTCTGTGTCTCCCTCTCTCTCTGCCCTTCCCCTGCTCATGCTCTGTCTCTCTCTCTCAAAAATAAAATAAAAATTACAAAAAACCTAAACAGGTAAGAAAAATTTTACTAAAAATACCAACTGTTTGCATAAAAATGACTCTCCTCTACCTCGGAAGACCCACAGCTACTTTGAGGAGTCCTTGGCCACGGGGGACACAGAGGAAACCCCAGCAGGTCATGTTTGCAATCAGGCAAAACCTTTGTGTGCTGCTCAGCAGGGATTCGGAAGGAGTGGTGTCCGAAGTACGGAGTCCTCAGGGTGTTTCTGTCCCAGAGGACCCAGTGAAGCGAGGCGCAATCCCCACAGAAAGTTCTAGTCTGCAAGGAGGTTTCGGAAAGGCGAACACAGAGACGCCCAAACGCTCTTCCCGTCATGGGTTTCGTCAGCTGGTGCTGCAGGGCCATAGCACTTTCCGGTCCCGGGTTGATCTGGGGACTTGCTCATGAGTCCAGCTCACCCCTCCTCCTCGACAACTTCCTGGTCAAAGAGCCTCGCTGTCGCATCATGACCTCTCGTGCACACGGGTGCCACCCTGGGGCCTGAGCCGGGAGGGCCGGACGCACCAATCCTTTGTGTCAACTCAATGTTTAGCGGGCATCTTAATTTTTCATGGATTTGCCACCGGGTTTCACGTTGACCTCCGGCCCTGGGAGCTCACGCGGCTTCCAGCGCCTTGGGCAGCAGATGCCAGTCACGTGCAAGGGCCGTGCGCTCGTTCCGTAAGATTCCTCTGCAAACGGTACGCATCCCGGCGGGACGACTCCAGGTCGGTGCACAGGGTAAGCGAGCAAATGCAGAAACGACACAGGAGGACACGACACCAAGTGCAGGGGAGCAGGAGTTTAGGGAAAAAGCAGTCAAGCCCCCGCCCCCACGGCAGGCGCCTCCCCTCCCACCCGGGGTGGGGGGGCGCCTCTGTGCTTCCCAGGCCTCCACCCCTGCCCTCAGGAGCCGGCGCCTTCCCTCCGCCTGGAGCCAGCCACTTCCACGAAGACTGTCTGAAAAGATGCCTCGTCACCGGGCCTGCAGTCTCCCCATCCTTCCCGAGGCAGGGAAGTCACCTGCGATTTCTCCGAAGATCATCTACGAAGGCGCTTTCCCACCGCCGAGGCGTCAAGTCTTGACCGTCCGCATGTTGTGTTTCGGCGAAGGAATGTAGTTCATTAATCCCGCACAACTGACAATTAAGAGGCAGTGCTTGCCAAGTGCTGCTTTGCTTTGTGCCCCTTTTAATTGCGGGGGAAGTGGAGGGGCTGTAGCAAGGCTGTCTCCCTCCCCGCTGAAGTCCCGGCTTAGGGATTTTGTGCTTTTCTAATCCAATTTGCTCCTGACATTGCCAATATTCCCTTCCTAACAACTGGCACAAAACCGGGGGAAAGAGGGGAGATAACGACACTCACTGTTCAAAGTCGGGGGTCTACACAGTAGGCCCGGTTCTGCGTTAGGAACCTGGTCCTCCGCCAGCGTGCACTGGTAACGTCTCGGGAAAAAGCTGCAAACAGATCGGGGCAGGACCACCGAGGCGCAGGGGCCCGTCCCCCGGGGGGTGTCGGGAGAGCCGAGGCAGCGGGCCCAGCTGCCAAGCAGGCCAGCAGGGAGCAACAAGGCTGTGTTTCATAGTAACAGGTGACCACTGCCATTTATCGAGTCGCTGGCGAAACAGAAGACCTCATCGGTCTCCCCAGCTCTGAGACGTGCACCGCCGCCTTGAAGCCAAGTTTGGCACCCCCTGCTCCCTTCCGCGGCGAGACCCCCTCTCTAGGAGAGACAGCCAGCTCAGCCACCCCTCAAGGGCCCCAGGGTCACCCACTCAACACGTTCCCCTCCCACAGGGGCCGCCTCACCACCTGCTCCTGGGAACAGCTCCATTCACACCCGGATCGGGGTGGCCTGGCCGCTTCCATCCCAGCCCCCACGTGCAGACACTGTAAAACCAGGTCCCCCAACGGCAGGTGAGTCTAGGGCTCTGAGCCCCCTACTGCACCCTGTCAGAGCAAAAAGCTGAGACCCAGATCTCCCAATCACGTTGTAAGGCCAAACACCAGAAGAACCGGCTGGCTCCCGGGCCCAAGTGAAGGAAGCAGGTCTCACCTCCGATCGTCTGGGCTCACCTTGTTCCTTGCAGGACAAGACGCACCCCTTCTCTGCTCCAGAGCCTTGCTACATCGATCACAGGCTTCCCTTCCTTGGCAACGGAGCTGGGGTGCCAATGAGCAAAGACAGCGCTAACAGCAGGGCGTGTGGTCACTCAGTGCTTATTACACACCTGCGTGGGTGACGTGCTCCTGACCCCTCTTCTCCTTGAGGTTTGCGCCCATGCACATTCATCCAGCAAACGTTTATTGACTTCCTACTAATGGAGAATATCGACTGACTGGCACGGCGCCCTCTCGGGCCCTGGTGTCGGCCACCTGCCCGATATGTGGGCGGCTTCCTGACCTCCACTCGCCCAGCGCTTCTAGACTTTGCAGGTGGTTGCTGGCCTAGAGACCCCCAGAGGGAGGTCCCTGTGGGCCCTGGGGTCAGCGTGCGCCGAAAACCCAAAGTTGAAACTTTCGGCAGACCACTAAGGTTCTGTGTGTCCCTCTCCCCACCTCAGAGGTGTGACGTTCAAAGAGGTGATTTCAGACAAGGGCACAACACGGTCTCTGAATGCACACACATGCGAGAGTCAGGGACGTTATTTCTGCCTCACAGACAGAAACGAGAAGGGAGCTTGACACGTTCTTGGTTCATACATATGAAACACAGGCTCCACTGTGTGCCCCAAAAGGAGTTGCTGCTGAAATGAGATGGGCACCCCCAGGATGGGGTCCTGGGATTGCCGCTTCACGATGCCCATTCCTTGCTGGGGACCTAACAGCCCCTCAAACCCTGACCCCATCCTACAAGTACACACAAAACTCTGGTTCAGGGATTCTCAGTGGTGACTTCCCACTAGACCTGCACAGGCCAGGAACTAGGGGACAGCGATGCCTAGTGCCCGTATCTGCTCTCACGTGGCTGACCCGGAGAGGGTGATGGCTGAACAGGCCAGAGAGAAGCTAAGCCTGTGCATCAGGCAATACAAGTGTAAAAGGACACTGAGATGGCGAAGGGGCACTGGGGAGGCTCCAGGGGACAGTTGGGCTGCAAACTGACCAAAAGGAGACAGCCAGAGGGAGATCTGGGTGAAAGACTTCCAGAGAGAATAAAAAAATGTGAAGTCCCAGGTGCTGGGCCAAGCTTGCTGGTCCCCAGGATGGATGGACTATGGGACTGGCCAGAGCTCAGAGGCAGGAGGTGCAGGGGAGGAGCAGGAGGAGCTGAGGCCAAGAGGTGTGTGAGATCACTGGTGGGAGGCAAGCAGGGCCAGAGGCCAGCTCTGCCGACCCTGATATGGCTTCAGTCATCACCACTACCACCATCATCATCACCATCATCGCCATCACATCATCATCGTCACCTCCACTGTCACCACCATCATCACTACCGTCACCACTGCCACCTCCACTGACATCATCACTGTCACTGCTACCTCCATTGTCACCACCATCATCACCTCCATCACCATCGCCTCCACCTCCACTGTCACCATCATCGTCACCACCATCACCATCATCATCACCACCACCAACATCATCAACATCATCACCACCACCATCATAACTGCCACTTTCATCATCAGACCACAGTCACCAACACCATTGTATCAATACCATCACCAAATTTTGGCTGCGTTGCTGGTCAACTTTCTCAGAATAACCGTATATCCTAATGTCTCCAGCTCTATGTTTGGGTTACCCTTACCAGAGTTACTTGAGGGAGGATAAAACAAGTCACTCCCTCACTCCGGAGATGTGCGGGGCGATGTGAAGCTCCAGTGAACAAAGCAACTAATCGGAGGTTTTGCCCACCTCTAAGGTACACAGAGAAACTGGCTGCGGCGGTCATAGCGGCAGATGTGGGCAACAACTAATTGTTTCCAAAATGGCCCGTGTGGTTACTGCAACAAGGCGGCTGTCTGTGAACTCCATGTAGGTCCTCATTGTTTTCAAATGGCTCTGTCCAACAGAGACAGTAAACACAGGTTCGCTCTCTTTTAAGGAAAATTCACGCTCTGAAAGGAGAGCTCTGGTACAAAGCACCTCCCGCCAGTCAGTAATTTTCTGACAAATTAAAACACCGATTTTTCTTTGTGCGGCAAGTTTCCATTTATTACCCATTGTGAATCCAGGCTTCTCGTTCTCTGTTAACTTGCTCACCCCCAGGAGAAGTTTTCCTATTATTCTCAGAAGCATCGCTGCATTTATAGAACATCTGTGTCTCCACGTAAGTATATATAATCACACTAATGACACATCTAACGTACAGGGCGCACCCTCTGCTCTGAAGACACCCGGAGAAACGTCCTTACAGAGCTCAGCCCTGGAGCTCCTCCCCCACGTCTCTCGTCTTCTGTAGGTGCTCTTTGTGCATCCATTTTGTTCAAGGCCGTCTTCGATATTCCAAAAATCAATTAATTCGCATTCCAGTAGCTTAAACGTAGTACAGCCGATCACCTGGGGCAGAGTTTCTCAATCCCAGCACTTTGACAGCCTGGCTGGATCCTTCTTTGTTACGGGGGCTGTCTTGGGCAGGTGGGATGTTTCCTGCACATGCAGGGCGTTTGGCAGCATCCCTGGCATCTACCCACTAGATGCCAGCACAATCTCTGAGGCTGTGACAACCAAAACTGTTCTCAGGAATTGCTAAATGAGCCCTAGAGAGAAAGCAAAACCAGCTTTGGGAACCACTGACCGACAGTAAAACCTCAGACGCTTGCATAACTTAGTGTTCTCATGACAGCAAAATATGGGTTTTACTCACCAAGTTCCCAACACAGTCTACTTAGGGGTGGAGTGGTCCACTCATGCTAACGGCCAGAGATGGTGAGCTCAGCACATATGCTGGAGAGCAGGCTCCAGAGGGTACTTCAAGGACAGTGATATTTAAGAGCCATCCCCCTACCCATCTCTCCATTCATCCATCCCTTCATCGACCTATTTGTATCAGCTATCTATCTATCCATCCATCCATCCATCCACCCATCCATCCACCCATTCATCTGTATCATCTTTCTACCTGTCTGTCCTTCCTTCCTTCCTTCTGTCCTTCCTTCCATCCAACCATCCATCTCTCCATCCATCCATCCATCCATCCATCATTATTATCTATCTATCTAATCCATCCACCCATTCATCTGTATCATCTTTCTACCTATCCTTCCTTCCTTCCATCCATCATGCTTCCTTCTTTCCTTTCTTCCTTCCTTCCATCCATCCATCTCTCCATCCATCCATCATCCTTCCTTCCTTCCTTTCCTTCCTTCCTTCTATCCACCCATCTCTCCATCCATCATCCTTCCTTCCTTCCTTCCTTCCTTCCTTCCTTCCTTCCTTCTATCCATCCATCTCTCCATCCATCCATCCACCCATCCATCCATCCATGCATTCATCTGTATCATCTTTCTACCTGTCTGTCCTTCCTTCCTTCTGTCCTTCCTTCCATCCATCCATCATTATTATTATTATCTATCTATCTATCTATCTAATCCATCCACCCATTCATCTGTATCATCTTTCTACCTGTCCTTCCTTCCTTCCTTCTATCCATCCATCCATCCATCCATATTATCCATCTCTCCATCCATCCATCCATCTATCATGCTTCCTTCTTTCTTTCCTTCCTTCCTTCCGTCCTTGCATCCATCCATCCATCCACCCATCCATATTATCTCTCTCTCCATCCATCCATCCATCCACCCACCCATCCATCCATCCATCCATCTTCCTTCCTTCCTTACTTCCTTCCTTCCTTCTGTCCTTCCTTCCTTCCATCCATCCATCCATCTCTCCATCCATCCATCCCTCCTTCCTTCCTTCCTTCCTTTCTTCCATCCATCATCATCATCATTATTATTATTATTATTATTATCTATCTATCTATCTAATCCATCTACCCATTCATCTGTATCATCTTTCTACCTATCCTTCCTTCCTTCCTTCCTTCCTTCCTTCCATCCATCCATCCATCCATCTCTCCATCCATCCATCATCCATCCCTCCCTCCCTCCTTCCTTCCTTCCCTCCCTCCTTCCTTCCTCCCTTCCTTCCTTCCTTCCTTCCATCCGTATTATCCATCCATCCATCCATCCATCCATCCATCCATGTTTATTTGGCTACTTCACACGAGCCAGGGCCCATACTACAGATGAAGTGTAAGGACTAGCTACAGGGTCCATGAGGAACTCCTAGCCGATCACAGTGGCTCTCATGGGGATGGCACCATCCCAAGGAGTGGTTTTGACAACAAGGGGGGTACATTGTTGTTATCACCACGTCTGAGTGCCTTTAGCATCTGGTGTGCAAGGACTAGGGATGCCAAGTCGTCCTGCAAAGCATGAGAAGTTCCATGTGCACAGCTGATGTGGCTTGTCCTGTAAGCTTAGAATCATTTGGGCCCAGACCTTAATTGTGTCTTACATGTAAACATCACCTGATCTGGCAGGGATTCAATCTGCAGTGAATTTTCCCAGGAGGGACATTATCACATGAAGAGAGGGGGCGTCGTCCCTTGTGTTGTTCAGCACTTTCCAAGAGCTCTTCATCGTTTCGGAGAGTCAGGTCCCCAACTGTCCCCAACCTCAATGCCCACCTGAGCCACTGAAGTCACCAACCTAGCTGCGTCCAACACAGCAGCTGCCACCCACCCAGGGGGCCCAGCGACGGGCCACAGGCCCCCGGCTGGGTCTTCTAGTGGAGTCCTGCCCGGGTGTGGGAACCCCGTGGGTGGCGCATGCCGTCCTTGTGACCGTCCTTTATGTCACAGGGATGCCAGAGAGTCATTTTAAGTGTATGCCTTGGGACACGAACCACTCTTCGGTTTTGATTGTGGTGGTAAAATAACCTACATGAGATAAAACTACAGACAACCTTTAGGGGTGATGACGTTGCCCTGAACCTGGACGGTGGTGGTGACCGCGTGAGTCTGAGAACACTAAACGCCACTGACCTGCGTTGAAAGGTGTGTGCGTTATATCACGGCGAAGCTGTTCCGTGTACGTGGTACGTATACAGCCCCAACTCCATCCAAGTCCGAGCTTCCTGCCCTGCCCGCAGCCTTCCTGACGTGGGCCCCGCCCCGGCACGCTCCTGAGCCACTGCCCCACTCACACTGGGGGCACCCAACCAGGCTCGTTCAGGTTCTGACCGGGCCACAGACCTCTGGGCTCCGGGTGGCCTAAACGCCCCTCCCTCCCACCTGTGCCCAGCGAGCCTTGGCCTCCGCATCAAGGGGTTTTCACTAACACCCACCACGCCCGACTTCCACACAGGTGGCATCTGACCATTTCCTTGCCGGCTCCCGTTCTGGGCCACCAACTCCACGAGAACAGGAACCACCTCCACCTTGGTCACCTCTGTGTCCCCAGCAGCCAGCACAGAGGCCGGAAGAAAGGGCGGGCACTACCAGTGACCGCTGGTTGAGTGAGCGTTTGGGCGTATTTCTCATCAGAGGCAGAAGCTGATGTGAAGCCGTCAGGAGCTAGGTGAAGAGCAGGCTGGTCGGTTCACCTTGCACTAAACAAGCGATCACACACTTTAAAAACCGTGTGGAACCGCACACATGCACACCCAGGTGCAGGACTGACGGCTGACGGGACGGGCTTGGGCGTGGTACCGACTGTGATACCCCATCAAGTGGATGGGGTGGACGGAACCTCTCTGTACGGAGCTGCGACTCTCTCTTAAGTGACAAAAACCTTTTAAGCACGTCCCACGGGTGCGCCCTGACCCCCCAATGGTGCTCGCAGTCTAGACATGTAGAAAGCGTCACACAAGATAGGAAGTCTGATACATGTGCAATTGGGCAGCGTGGGGGGTGCCACTGAGAACGGAGACCCCACCCTGGGGGGGACAGGCGAGCGGACGGAGGGTCCACAGCTCCCGAAGAAACAGCAGGGTGCTCCCCACAGGGTGGCCCTCATTCTCTGCCCCACGGCCGCCACGCTCGGCGCCTTCTTGCACTCATCGTGCGAGAAGGCAGCGCCTTCCGCCCCCCAGATGTGAGCTCCGCGGACAGTCTGCCTGTCCGGCCCCCAGAGCAGCCGGTACATGGTTTTCATTTGATGGAAGCTCTTTTACAAACTTCTGAGGGATGGATGAGCGCTCTGCACGCGGCCACAGGCAACGCATTCCAGAACACTGGAGAGGCGCATGCAACCCTGGGGCCTGGCGATTAGGCATCTGTGGACAAAGATGGCTGGGATCACACAGGCCACCCAGCCTGGGCAGAGGGCCTGGCTGCCAGGTGTGGGACCCCTGAGGCAAGGTCAGGGGCCGCATGCAGGCCCAACGGCTCCCGGAAAAGGCCTCCCGCCATATACAGAGTTTCCTTGGGGCCTAAGATGGGTGATGGGAAAGCCTACGATGCACCTGCTGAGCCCATCGCCGCTCCGCCCTCTCCAGGTGTGTAAAATACATGTCCCCGGACATGACCAGGCTTGAGAGAGCAGCTGCCTCAGGGGCCAAACACCTGGCTGTGCCTCAGAGGTGCCCTCCACCCTCTGCCCCCCCCACCCACTGGGGTGTCAGGTGGCCCCACAACAGAGACAGATTCTCTCGCCAAGGACCATGCATGGTGGTGACAGTGACTATGTGGCCCTGGCTCCCAGAGAGCACGTGTCCTCTTACCTGCTGGTGAAGCCCAAAGTCTAGTTAAGGGTGGGGCTTAAACTCTAGTGCCCTGGAAGGAAGTCGCTGCTGATTCACATTTGGCGGGGACTCTGAACGGGGGGTCTGAGCCCCCCGAGGGTCCCCAGGGGACAGACGAGGAGGAAGGGAGCTGAGGCCCTGCACACATGCTTGCCACAGGCCAGGCCCGCAGAGGCGTCTGTGGCCCTGAAGACGGGATCTCTTCTGCAAGGGTGACTGGTCTGTGTGTGGGGAAGGGAAGCATTCCCTTGGTGTCATTAGCCCCACGCTGTAAACAGAGGCAGGACCATTCAGGTGAAGGTCGTGGGACCGCATGCAGGGCAGTGACGGACATTCGGTGTTCCAGATGGCACCCTGTGACTCTACTAGGGAAGATACGCCAAAGTTTGGGTTTTAAATAAATGAAAACAAATCTGCCACCCACACCCCCTTTTCTGTGTGGTGCTGAGCGCCTCCCGAGACCCGGCCCCCACAGAACACATTCCACACTCTCCCGACGGCCTGGGAAGTGGGTGCCGTGGGTACTTCTCTCTGCAGGGACCCCACACTGACCCGGGCTGACAGAGGTCCAGCCACTTGCCAGGGCCTGGTGGTGAGCCAGCGGGGGAGGTGTGTGGGCAGAGACCCCCGTGTGGGGCGCTCTCCCCTTCCCAACTGCATTTCCAGAAAGAAATTCAAGCTCCTTCCGGGAACACCTGGAGGCACCTGGCTAGGAGTCATCAACACCACCACCCGCCACGTGTGACAGCGCTGAGACCACACACTGTTGGTCTTCCCAGGTATCAAATGACGACTTTAAAATTACTTAATTGCTTCCCGGAAGTTCGATTTTCACTTTTACATGTTCTTTTTAAAAAAATTGTTTTACTTTAATGTTTATTTTTGAGAGAGGAGGGAGAGAGAGAGGAGGGGCAGAGAGAGAGGGAGACACAGAATCCAGGGTCCGAGCTGTCAGCACAGAGCCCGACGTGGGGCTCGAATTCACAAACCGAGCGATCATGACCTGAGCCGACGTCGGACGCTTAACCGACTGAGCCACCCAGGTGCCCCACATCTGCTTCTTATTAAAACCTTTTTCTATGCAGTGAGCTTGGGAGGAGACACGGCACTGGTCTGACTTTCAAGAAGTTGCCAAGATTAAATGACACACTAGCTAGCTGTTTCCGAAGTGTGTTATTACAGGGTGGTGGGCGGGCGATGGGGGCGGGGAGGTGGGGGAGGCTGGGTGAAGACGGGCCTGGCAGGGTTGGCTGGGAAGAAAGGCAAGGGACAGAGGAACGGTCACTGTTTTTCTCTTTTCCTTGAACCTTGAACTCAACACCCACCTTGGCTGCCAGGGGCTGCCTGTTCATGGGGTTACCTCCCCCTGGGGCTTATCCACTACAAGGCCTTTGCTCGTATTAAAGAACGCGTCCAGAGGATTAACGGCAAAAAAATCAAATAACGTATCTCTTGCTTTCCCTGCCTTACTTCTTACAAAATGTAGGAAAACTCTCCAACAATCACGGAAATTTAAAAGCCGAATAACAAAACTCCAACAGCAAACCCACCAGATAAGACGCTTCAACAACCATCTGTACCTTTGAAATTCATTAACGAAGGCAATTTACTGAGCCTGCCCCGGAATGCATTATTCACGCGAGAACAGCGGCACTTGATAAATATGGAAGGCTTGACTGTTCTGCAGGGTCTGAATGCTTTTACATAAATTCCCACTGGGATTAGCAATCTTTCCAGAAATCAAACGACACCTATAAAGCTACTTAAAGTTGGCTTTTCTTCCCCATCAGGTGGGGTAAGGAAACCTTTAAGTGAAGGACGAAGATCCATTACAGGCGGAATCAGGCATCATCTCAAATAATTTTCTGACACATGACAGTGACTTTGAAGTTGCCGGGAGCGCCCCCTGTGAATCTGCCGCCCGACTGCAGGCGGGACCGGGAGGACGGAACGCTATTACCTGATCACAGCCCGAGCGCGACACACGACAGCCACGGAACTCGCGATCAACCGGCCAACCCACCAGCAAACAGACGGAAGCAGGTGCGGGAACGGCCGGTGCCAGGTTCTGAGGCGAGGGCCAAGGCCGTTTCCCACGAGCGGGGCTGACCGTCAAGCTGACGTTTTTGTAAAGTGAACTTAAGTGGTAGGCAATTATCTGGATAATTAATTTTCAAATGGTTTCTGCCTGGACCATCTGAACGCCTGTGAATGAGGGAGCAGCCGGGGGAGAAGTCCAAATTCCCTCTGGATCTCAGCCGGGCGGGTTTGTTCCTCAGAAACAAACGGCAGCACGTGTCACCGTCCCCTGACCACGTGATCACCGTCCACTGACCACGTGATCACGGAGCCTAATCTGAAGACACACGTGGCCAGAAGCCCTTCACGCTCAAAAGTGAAGAGTGAACGTCTTTCTTCTTGGTCAGACCAGTGCCGGTGGCTCCGGTCGGCCGGGCCGGGGGCCGCTCACTGTCACGGCCACGCCCCGGCGGGCAGACCAAGCTCACGGGGAGAAGGCGGTCCCGACCAGATCCTGCTTGTGAAGTGTCTTCGCTGTGCTGCGGGGTCTTGGACAAGGGTCCTGTCTGTCCCTCCGATCCCCTCATTACCCATCTGCAAACTGGGGGTGGGACACTAACGTCTCCTACACGCAGCACAAGGACGGGGATTCACACGGAATCTACTCACTCCAGGTTCCTGTTATTTCTACTGATGGAGCAGAGCAACCTTGTTGGGGGGCCACCCAACCTCCTGACCAGCCCAGGGGCCAAGGAGCCCCCTTCTGTAGGCTCCCACCCCCATGTCGTCTGGGTCATCCTGTCCTGACACCCTCTTGCATCCTGCAGGTGTCTGCACCCCAGGCCTGGAGTGGGGGGGCCCTGTCAGGGGCCACGAGGGTACGTGTCTCAGAACCCCAGGTTCACCGGGCCTTGGGGTTGGGGGGCATCGGGGAGGGTGAGAACCGAGTGGCCACGGTGCTGCTGTCACCCCTGTAAGGGGCCCTCCCTTCCCTGCTAGGCGACAGCCCAGACCCCCCCCCGCCGACTTCCAAACAGCGGGGGCGCCCAGATTTTGATGTGAAGTCTCGCGATGGTTAACGGCGGGCGGCCCGCTTTGTCCCACAGACGCTGCAGGAGTGGAGCAGAATCAACCCGGGGGAAGCTCCTGGTTCCTCTTACCTTCCCAGCCTCACACCCTTTGCCGCCACCTGTCCGCTCACCTGTCCAGGTGGACAGGTCAGGGACACGATGCAAAACCGGCCCTCAGGGCCAGGCCAGGAGCCACCCCGTCCACAGCTGCCTGGGTCCTGAGCCGACCTCGTGAGACCCCCCCCTCCAGGGCCTCTCGCTCTGGGACAGGGGTGGGGGCAGGCCCCGCCTCAGGCCTCACGGGTACGGTGACCCGACTCTGTGACTCTGTCTGTAAGTCGGGAAGTGACTGTGGTTTCGGGACTGCTTTACAACCAACAGCACAGAGCAGCGATGACCACGGTGCTGCGTCCAGGAGCTCGCTCACATGCCCGCCTCGGCGCTGTCCCCGCCTTGCCGTCCTCCATCTGGGGCTGAGCTCCCAGGACCCAGGCTCAGGTGATGACTGTCCCCGCCCAGTGGCAGCAGGGTGGGCAGGAAGGAAGGGGCTCTCTGGGCTCACCGCCCTCCTCTCTGCCTGGACACCACCCTCCCAGCCCCCCCCCTCCCCTCCCCTCCCCTCCCCTCGGTGGAGCCCTACACCTCCCCCCCCTTCCGGATCCTTCCTCCAGGAAGCCCCCTCAGCCTCTCAGTGCTCGGGGCGACTCTCCTCGACTCAATACTCAGCTCGGGCCACCGGGTCCTGGGTTCTCCCTCCAGGCGAGCAGGAGCCCCCTGGGAGGGCAGGAGAGAGAAGTGTGAATGCAGGTGCGCATGCTCCCTGCTGCTAGCTCCCCTGTGTCCCAGGAGCCCTCACTACAGCTTTTGTGCAGGTCAGGACACCGGGGCTTTATAGGGATCATACGGTTTGGCTTCTACGGCATGGTCACACTGGGATCTTCACTATGTCGCGGGGCAGAGGCGGGTGAGACGCCGCGATGTGCCTCAGAGGGGCCCTTTCCACGGCTCCCACCCTGAATCTGTGGCCTCCAAAGGCAGGTGCCACACATGTCACCTGCCCGGCACGGAGCCTGTGGGTGAAAGTGCACCGAGGGCCCAGGAAAAGGCAGGTGGGGTGGGGAGGAGAGGGGGGAGGGAAGAATCTCAGAAGACGTGCGGTGTCTCTTGATGCAAACCCGCTTCTCTGCTGACCACGCCAGTCCCCTCTCTGCGGGGGCCTGTGACCCTGATACGCGGAACGTGTCCTAAGTGAGCTGCGTGGGATCGAATACAGATACAGGTCTGCCCGGCACTTCCCAGCGGCTGGGTGGCAGTCAGGACACTGGGGCGATGCCAGGGAGAACCCCACTGCCCTTCAGGGGTGGGGAGGCATTCATGCAGCCAAGGCCCGCTGCTCTGGACAACTGTGCCCAAATAACCTCCACCAAAGCACCTTCAGACACAACCATGGTTTGCTTGGCACAATGATCAGGGCACTGAGATGCTGACACTAACAGATCTGCTCACGTTCCGGCCGTGTTTTCACAACTAACTGTATTTCCGTGTAAAAGTTGGCCTTGAGTCTGAAGCCCCCCAAGCAAATCCTCTGTCGAGTGAAGAGTCAGCTGACGTGAATCGGGTCTCCAGACGTTAGAAGCCGGTGTGACCCACGTCGCATCCTGTCCCCACTGCAGGGAAAACTGACGTAGATGGACAGTCTGGGTGCAGATCCGGCCCTTGGTCCTTGGCCCAGGGTGGCAGGGGAGGGTGCTGCCACGGCCCTGCACATGTGTGTGCCTCCTGCCTCCGGGTCCTGTTAGTCCCCCCTGGGAAACATCGTTCCCCAGCCCCAGCTGGCCCAGAGGCCTGCAGCTTGGGGTTCCCCCAAGGCCCCGTCCTGGGGGATGCCCCCCTGAAGGGGGCTCATCCCGAGACAGCCCTGACCCACAGACTGGGGTTTCACATCCACAAACAGGGCCCACGGAGGATCATCCAGGAAGACTTCCAAGTATCCGCCTAGACAGCTTTGATCATCACGCGCTCATCATCAACACCGTAGAAACAAACACGCCCTCACTTCCATTCCGGGTAAGGGTCCCGGTCAGTCACAGGTGCAGAGAGCTGCCTGGCTGCTGCAAGCTGCCCAGTCCCCTCACAGGTGACCCAAGCCTCCCGTTGGAACTGTCTTCCCTTTAACGACAAGAAAACTGAAATCAAGCACGCTCTGAACTGGCTACAAAAACTCCTGAATAAACAGAGTCCCGTGAGTCCGTGCGCCTCTAAAAACAGCACAGAAAACTACATATGACACAGAAAGTAGCCACAGTCTATGGACGAGGCGGGGGCCAGCCAAAATTATTTGGCATAATTTCATTTTTGTAGGCTTAACAAGAAAGGGTAGAAGATACGCGTAGCTCAAAATACCTAGAGTGGCAATTCTACGTTCTTAATCTTTATCCACTTTCATTAAAATCTTCTATCAACGTACGCTGTGAAAATAATGTTTAGAAAGCAATAAACGTTGAAATCCCTTCTTCTGGTCCTATTAGGGGACTGTGCAAAGCGATCATTTCTGCAAGATGGGCTGTGCATTTGGTGAAAAAACGTCCTCTGTGTCTCGTGACAGGCAGTGCGTGCAAGGCAAAGAGGACGGGAGGGCCTGGGGGGCAGACAGGGCGTAAAGACCAGTCCTCCAGGAGCACAGGAGAACACGGGCAGCAGAGAATACGTAAGGAGCGGCTTTAATTCCCCGCCCCCCCCCCCCCCCCCCCCCCCCGGCCATCCACGTGGCCCTTGCTGTCAGGTCCTGCCCGGAGCGGACAGGGAGCCATGCTGCGGGCCTCCCCAGCTGGCCTTTGCCAGGTTGGTGCTGTGCCCTTGAAGCATCACTGTCCCCGGCCATGGGGCAATGCCACAGTTGACAGACGCGCCCCAGTCCCCATCCCCGCGCACCTCCTGGGGCCTGTGAGTGCAGTGACACAAGTTAATGTGAACCGGGTTTTTAAACCGGTAGAGAAATCCTCGCAGGCTGAAGACCTATAGCAGTGCCTGAAGCCACGTGACTGCTGCGTCCTCCTGATCAAACTTTAAATGCTTCAGGGCCTTTTGATTTTGTTTTTTGTGTGTGTGCCATTATTGGTATTTCTCCATCACTAAACTCGAAGATTGGCTCAAGAAAGAAAGACAGAATAGCCTTTTCAGAGCATCAAAAAGAAGTCGTCGGATGTGCAGGCCTATTTGTAGATTCAGCGTATGGAGCTGTGCGTCCACGCGCGGAGAAGCTCACCATCAGCAGGTTCGACACAATTGCGATTTCTGAGGCTTGGTCTATTTCGGTCACTTCCTGCAGCGGGGCGCGATAACGCAGGCCGCGGAGTCCCTCCTGCGCCTATCGGAGCCCAGAGCTGGCGGAATCAGAGATGCCTTTGTCCGTTTAAAGGCGCCCATTATCTCTCCGGAGAACACAATATGTGTTTATTTTACAAAAACCCCCAACACGAATGGAAATTAAAAAAAAAACACACACATTATGGAGATTAGAGGGACCTGCTCCATGGTGTACGATTAACTACATTCCATCAGGTGTGAGCAGCAAACATCGCTAAACAATCCAACTTTCTAGTATCTTTTTTCTCCATTAATTTCTACATTCTGCTCATAAAACGTTCGCATAATACCTTTCTGGTCTGGCGGAGTGCGGGTTTGCTTAATAAAAATCTCTAATGGAAACTATAAAAAGTCCTTTCAGTCAACAGGAGGTAAAACAAATCACTCAGCACCCACGACTCCGGGGACACGGAAGGATCAGGTGCAGACTTGTCCAGGCGTGGCTGCTAGGGGCCCAGCCAGCTCGTCCCCGTGGCCACTTTTAAGATCCTTCCGGTCCCGGCCCTGAACTGCTCCAGGGGGGACGGGAGGGCCCCAGTGCAGGAAAGGGAGGTCACAGCAGGCCCGCACAGGGACCTGGGGAAGCCTGGGAGTTCACTCCAGCGGCGGCAGCAAAACCAGGGAGAAGAAAAAGGAAGGGACAAAGGAATCGGGGAGATCCCACAGTGGGAGATGGTAAGGAGTCCGGGAAGAAGGTGGGTCACAGAGAAAGGCAGTGGGTCACGAAGGGAAAATAAGGGAAACGCATCGGGGGAAAGACAGACGTGGTAACAAAAGCAAGGACGTCTTCGAGTCGGCCGGCACTGCGGACATCACCGAAAGGCAAGAGAAAAACGAGGGATATATCTGCAGAGAGAGCGGGGCAGGCAGAAATCTTCACAAATGGCACGCAAGGAAGTCTTCCAAGCTGGAGAGCAGAATTTCAGTGGGAAGTAGGAAGCGAACGAGAAAACAAACCCCTGAAGATAACAAATTCAGCAAGAAAAAGCAAAGGGTCCGTAAATTAGGGGCAAGAAAAGTTCAGCTTCACTGACTAAAAATGTAAACAGCCAACAACAGATTTTCCCCCAACAAGCTGTACTCATTAGCGCAGGTGCCTAAGCGTCTTCCAGTCCCACCTCCACGCCGGGTGACCTCACAGGTCCCCACGGTTCGTGAACATGCCACACGGCGGGGCTTCCGGGAGGGCGGAGGGGCGGTGCATCTACAAGCCTGAGACGTGCCCCGAATCTTCACTCCTGACTGGCCCTGCGGGCAGTGTCAGAAGGCACAGGGGACACGCGCACACGAACGCCCCCTTCAGAGCCACCTCCTGCGACGAGAAATGGAAACCAGCTGACCTTTCAACATGAGACGTCACAGTTCAACAGTCGTCAGCCAGCCCTGTGATGGAACACTTACGTGGCCGTGAATGGCGGCCGTGACCGATGACGGAAAAGACTGTATGTGTGAGGGGCATATTCAAAGTGTTTGTTCAAAAGCACGGCCACCAATTTGGCTTAAAACTGTTTTCATCGAAGACACGGCTGATTGAAGCGCAACGTCTTTTTGGGTCGGAAAGTAACTTCCGTAGGCCGAACAATCAAACATACACTTGTGTAACATTAAAGTCTGTACTCCTACTTGGGGTAATGGGGGGAGGGGAAGTGGGTGATGGGCACTGAGGAGGGCACCTGTTGGGATGAGCACAGGGTACTGTAGGGAAGCGACGAATCACGAGAATCTACCCCCGAAACCGAGAGGCACGCGGTATGCCCTGTATGTTCGGCGACTTGACAATGCATTATATTAAAAAATAAATAAATATATAAGACACCAAAGTAAATTTATGGAAACAAGTTTTGTAGAAAAATAGTTGGCCGTTTGCTCTAAGAAGTGTATGTGAAATGATCATCTTTGGGGCACCTGGGTGCCTGAGCTGGTTGAGCGTCTGACTCTTGATTTCACCCTGTTTATCATGGTTCGTGAGTTTGAGCCCCGTGTCGGACTCTGTGCTGACGGTGCGGGATTCTCTCCCTTTCTCTCTCTGTGCCTCCCTTGTTCTCTCTCTCTCAAAATGAATAAACTTAAAATAATATATATGTTTAAATGATCATTAAAAATTTTTTTTTGATGTTTATTTATTTTTGAAGGAGAGAGAGATAGAGCATGAGCGGCGGAGGGGCAGTGAGAGAAGGAGACACAGAATCTGAAGCAGGCTCCACACTGTCAGGGTAGAGCCCAACTTGATCTCAGGGACCATGAGATCATGACTTGAGCTGAAACCAAGAGAATGTTTGACTATTTTTTTAAGTTCAAAAAATTAAAGCTAAATAATGTTTAGGGAGAAACACGAGGTAATATTTTAAAGCAAGGGAATGATAAACATTAATTCAGGGTAATGTATACGGGGAGAGCACAAGGTTACTGGTAATCTTCAAACTTTTATTTATTTATTTTTCATATTTATTTTTTTTTTAACGTTTATTTTTGAGACAGAGAGAGACAGAGCATGAACGGGGGAGGGGCAGAGAGAGAGGGAGACACAGAATTGGAAGCAGGCTCCAGGCTCTGAGCCATCAGCCCAGAGCCCGACGTGGGGCTCGAACTCACGGACCGCGAGATCGTGACCTGAGCTGAAGTCGGACGCTTAACTGACTGAGCCACCCAGGCGCCCCAATTTCTCATATTTATTTTTGAGAGACAGAGAGAGAGGGGGGCAGAGCATGAATGGGGGAGGGGCAGAGAGAGAGAGGATGACACAGAATCCGAAGCAGGATCCAGGCTCCGAGCTGTCAGCACAGCTGACTGACTGAGCCGTCAGCACAGCACCGACTGAGCCACCCGAGCGCCCCAAATGATCATCTTTGGCCGGTGGCACCGTCTTCTCAGCTAGACTAAAGAAGTCTGGGTTTCGGATAATCTCAGTAAAACTCACCCTTCTGAAGGATCACCCCCACATACCTCCGGTCTTTCTGGGAGTGCTGAACATTGCAAGCTTTGTGTTCTGCAAGCACATACCTGATTAATTGTTTTGCCTATGAAAATTACTTCCCCAGTCTAAAGACCTCTAAATGGTAATCGTCTTTATGTGGGCAAAAAGAGCTTCATCATTAAAAAAGTCTGAGAATTTGTGAGCTTTCTTTTTATTACTAGTCTCTCTTTTTTATAATCCAGAATGCAATGGCAAAACGGCATTAAATTTATCTGCCTCTCTCATATTTTATTTAGGTACATGGAGTTCACTGTTTTTATGTTATTTGTCTATCACCTTCTGTTAAAAGAATTTGAGAAGTAACTGGGAATAACTGACCAATTGTATATATTTAAGGAGTTAACAGTCCTTCTGAGAGCGGACTTATGACCCAGTGTGTTTAAATTAGGTGCCCGAGGTCCCCTCTGGTTTCAGTCCTCCTGCCCCTCTACTGCATCGAGAACGGTCACCGGAGCCCGCGGGGACCAGACACGTGATGTCAGGGTTCTTCTGGAGGAGAAGGATGCCAGCATCTGCCCAGACTCCCTCCGCGGGGGACGAGGGGCACGGGGATCCACCCCACCCCCACGCCAAATTGGGAACGTGTGGCTGTAACACTGGACCCAGGGAACATAAACACTGCAAGGAGGGGAAACGTCCTGCAGTTTGCAGAAGCCGAATTCTGCAGTATCTCCCCACCCCGACTGGGAGCACAGGAGCTCGGCTAAATAGAACAGAACCAGGCGGATTTAAAGCCGGTGACAAAACCACATCTCTACAGCGAAAGGTAACACTGCCACGGTCCCTGAGCCCAGTGACTTGCAAGAGGCGGGGAAGAGGGAAGGGAGGGCATTTTCGGCCGCCCCTCCTGTTGTTAGCACTTACGCTGCCTTTTAGGGATCCCTCATTGCGTTCAGTCTTGGCATGGGGCCCACTTTGGGGGACATGCCCCCCCCACCCCCGCCCGGCAGCCGTGCAGAGCTCAACTTGGGCTTGGCCAACCGGACCCTTCCTGCAGAGACAGAGTCTTGCACACTGATGCTGGTCCCTGGTGGGGGCACGACGCGAGGCTCCAGACGGGCCCCCTTGCTTCCCGCCGGTTGTCCGACTGGGTCCTCCAACCCCATCGATACGGGGCCTCCTTGATGGGCTTTGCACATACGTTCCCGTGTGCCAGGGATGGCCGGAGTTGGGCTGTGACTGTCGCAGTCAGGAGCAGAGAAGGGACAGCAGGACGACCGTGGCGAGAAGCGTTCCCGATGCCTTCCGCACGCGCGCGCGCACGCACACGCGGCCCAGTCCTGCCGCCAGCCCGTGATATAAATGAAATGAGTTGTAGCCTTCAGATCCGTTCATTTTAATAACTTAGCCGGCAGTCTTCTCTGGAAATGAATATCTGCTCCAACGGCTTCCAGCTTTCCTTGTAAAAATAATGGCAGTTAATAGGGAAAGGCTGTCATGTGTTCCGACTCCAGGTACCGCCGGCATGACAGCTGTGTGATCAGACAGAAGGTACGCTGAGACAAAAGGAATAATTAAAATGAGCCACCAGAACCAGCCCTGGATTTAAATGTTTAAATGTTTTAATTTAAAAGAACAATGGCACCGGGAAAGTCTCTTCGCATCCGGTACTGACAACCTGCCATTTATTAATCAGTGTTAAATACCAGCAGCTCTGGGTTTGACACCAAACAGCAGATGATGTGTGACGATCCCTAAAATAGCAGCCATGTCTCAAAGCTGATTTCCCAATGACTCTGGCGTAACAAGAAGGCTCTGGAATATTTACTGTACCAATTAAACAGCATTAACCACCCCTGCGGCAAACTGAGAGTCCCGGGCACCGATACTAAGCGCGCAGAGCCCTCCGGGCAAACCGAGGTGCTTTTGCATGTGGCTCACGGGGTCAAGTCCGCTCAAAGAAAGCAAAAAGCCTATTACGAGGGCAGTGGCTGTCCACCAGGGGCCCCTTGATCTGCGGGAGACACTTGGCAATGTCTGCAGACACGTCTGATGTGCATAACGGACACTCAGGGAGGCGGGTGCTATTGGCATCTCGTGGGCGTGGTCACGGCTGCTGCTGGACATCTTCGAGCACAGGACGCGCCCCCCCTCCCCCCCCCCCCAGAATGATCTGGCCCCGACGTCAACAGCACCGAGCTTTAGGGACCCTCGGAGTAAAAACATCTACTTCCGGGGAAGCAGGGCTCAAGTTGAAGAAATGTGTACTCACACACGTACATTGCTTTTCAATCAGCAAACAGAGGGTCAAAGATCTGCCTTGTTACTTATTTTATACAAGGAGCCGCATCTCGGGAGTCCAGGAGCCTTCCCGACTGGCTGACTTGACTTCCGTCTGGAGCCGAGGCCCCACCAAACGCGGGTCTGCGTCTAGCCTGTTGTATCTTACTCGCCGGAATGCAAACTCCCGCTCAGGACCGCGGGCGCCAGAGACAGAGTCTGACGTGTGACCCCCCCCCGGGGCAGCCCCGACACACCCCAGCGGGCCGGTCAGAAACGCCACGTCTACTTAAAACGGTGGTTAGCTCTGCGCTTTCTTGGAGTTCCCCACACCTGCTACTATTTCTTTGACCACAAACATTTTCACAGCAGGATGGTAACCGTGGACATGGTTCGCTTCGATCCGACAACGGTGATGTTGGTTTAAAACTACGTCCTGGAGGTGATGTGCTCAAAGGTCCCCCTCTCGGGGAGACCCGGCCCCACCCCACACACTGGCTTTCAACCCCAGCCCAGCCAGCGCTCCCGGTGTCAGAGCGCCCCGACCTGCCTTTAGTGCGTCTGGGATGAACGCTCGCGAACTCGCTCGGCTCAGCAGAGCCTGAGGAAAGCCGTCCTGCCGACTGCGGGCAGCGAAGACGACACTGACGGCCCTGGAAGGCGGCTTGGGGCTCTTTGGTCGGATTCAGGCTGGTTACCGTCACCAGGAGGACGTGCAGGTACACAAACGTGGTTTCTGAAACCCTGCGGGACTTTCTACCTCGGCGGGGCCTGAGCCCCGTTAGTCAAGAGAGGCGCCTGGGCAGGGGGCCTCGAACCAACACGCCCTGCAAAGCGAGTAGTCAGTGCCACCTGCCTCTTCCTTCTCGTGGACCAGAAGGTGGTACACGTGGACCAGACGGTGGTAAGAGGGCGTGGCTGGTGCCAGCGGCTGGAGTCCCAGCCCCAGCCGGCAGTGTGGCCCGGCTGGCTCTGTCTCGGTGTCCACTCTCGGGTCAAGAGGCTGGTGAGTGTGTGTGTGTGGGGGGGGGGGGCGTCCCTTCCTTCAAAAACCCCCCTTTCTAACGCTTAGTCCTGTCTCCTTTCAGTTGTCCCAGAGAATGGGCCCTTAGACTCCCGTGGTGGGCAGGACACCGGCGGGGCTGAAGCTTCGACGCGGCATCACAAGTCTGAGACCGCGGGAGAGCCCCGCGGGAGCTGGCACAAAGCTTGCCAACTCCGAGTCGCTCCCGACTCGGAAACGTGTGAAGAACTGTGTCTTTGTCACCCTGAGAATGAAGCCAGAGAGAGGAGATGTCTTTGAAGTTCTACCTGAACTCAGCGGAAACTTCTACCTCAGACCCGGGTCTCAGTGCTGATCGTTCTGACGCCTTTGCCCACGGGCAGCCTACCTGCAGATGTGCTCCTGGGGCCTCCCGGTGACTACGTCCCTGTGCGCAGCCGCGCTCAGGCTCCTGACAAGGATACCAGGCCTCTTCCGCTCCTCCCCCCGCGTCAGCACAGCACCGTGGCGAGCAGGGGCGCCGGGACACCTGCCGGAGGGCGCCCGCGTGAGGGCGTGCTCCCCGAGCTTGACAGGCGAGTGGGAAGCTGCACTCTCAACCCCACGCACCTGCGTTTAAGCCTCAGGAGATCCTTGTCAAAGCAGACGATCCAAACTCTCGGACAGACACAGAGTACAGCCGCCGAACGCCGGAGCGAATGACGCGAGTCAAATATTTGATTAGCGCTGTATGTCGGGAAACAAAACCAGAATTTACTGAAGATACGTTTATTTTTCCTAGTGTTTAATAAAGTTTCGGTTCTAATGGCGACTGCGCGCTAGCGTTTAGAGCGAAAGACCGAGTCAAGCAGCCAGTATCTGCACACCATCTTACGAACCAAACACCCTGCAGCCCCGATAGGATGTTCCTTTTACAGGCGACTTTAGAGCCCTTTGGTACGCAGTGATTTTTATAAAACATAGTCTAGAATTCCATGGATTCTCAGAAGGTGTTCTCTTAACTATCGGGCGTCTTAATAGTTCTCTCGGGTGAACGTACATTATCATCGGCGAAACGCTGATTTCTGCCTCTTTGATGACTGTCTGCCTGAGCCCCGCCCTGCTCTGCATCTGTCAGGACGCCTGGGCGGGACTCCTGCCATCGTCCAGCAAGGCGCTCATCGTCTGCATGGAATCCTGTGTTTGTGCACTATCTGCACCTCCACTTTGCAATCATTTGACACGGCACTCGGGGTTTACCGCGGGCCCGCGGCAACACTGGACGATCCGCGGAGAGTGAGCCAAAGAGGCGCGGTGTGCTGGGCTGAGATGCGCCAAGCAGTGAGCAGAGAGGCAGGGGCCACTGGGAACTCCGTGTATGGGTGGTCTGTGCACAGCCACGCAGTGGGGGTGATACAGAGAGTCACAGACCACCCCCGGGGCTGTGGTGGGGGGGGTGTCTCCAACGATGGTGTCACTGATTCCTTCCTTCTCTGTACTTACGGGCTCCTCTTCCCACTAGAGGGAGACGCCAATCCCCTTCCCGTGAGTGTGGACTGGCTGATGACCACATTGACCAATAGACTGCAGTGGACAGATGTTCTGGGACTTCTACCGATGGGTCACACGACCCTCTGGCTTCCATCTGGGCCCTTGGAATGCTCTCTTTCGGGAGAGGCATGTGTTTCGGGACACATGCCTCAGAACTGGTCCCCGAGCTCTGGGAAGCCCAAACCATGTCTAGTCTGCAGTCTCGGCCAACCTCCTGGCTGATGGCCGCCATCCACTGCCAGCCACGACGTGCGCCATCTTGGATGTCCAGGCTGCTCATGGCCTGGGATGACTCCAACCCCAACCACTACCAGACCACAGGTGCATGGAAACCCC
Source organism: Panthera leo (assembly GCF_018350215.1). NCBI lineage: Eukaryota > Metazoa > Chordata > Mammalia > Carnivora > Felidae > Panthera > Panthera leo. The sequence goes on from NC_056681.1 coordinate 2,360,698, forward strand.
AAGACGAACCACCCAGCTGAGCCCATCTGTGTTTCCACAGAACTGAGCAGAAGTATCGTACCGGTGTCTTACTCCTCTCAGTGTTGGGGTTTGTCATACAGCGACAGGCAAGTGAAACATGTATGCCAACACCCTTCTTGGGGGCTGGCTTTTAAAAGACAGGCCCACATCTTCCAATAACACAACTTCCAACGCCGAGATTGTTTTGACCATTTTGACAAAAAGTCAAACTATTTTCCAGTTAAGAGACAAGTCTTTTAAAAGTTAAAAATACAATCAGTCAGAACAGTCAACAGAGAAGACATATGCCTCTCGGAGAGGAAAAATACAGGAAGTGATGACAAGCCACACCCGGTGATTTCAAGGCATACACGTAACAATGGGCCTTCGCCGTTTTGACGTTTTTAAATGAGTTGAACCTTTTCACTAAGTTTTTACCATTTGGGATGCTGAAAACGCATTGGGCTTTTTCTCAAGGACTTCTGGGGACGTTATCGATTTAATAAAATGGCAAGACTTGGTTTCTGTCAAGGATCTATTTCAGGACACTCTGGGGGGTGCTTTCTGTGGGTAGAATCCTATCAATACAGTGTTGCAAAGTTTTTGCAGAAGTTTTTTGAAGCATATATATGCTTCTTTTTCATATATAATGTCTTCAGGGAAGCTTTTCCCCACCTTATCCACTTAAATAAAGTTCTGACACGCAAATAAATTTTGCATAAGCAGAGATATACGACACCCACAGTTAAGGACTATGGCCAACCAATTATACCCATGTGTCATTTTGTGCTTTTACAAACCCCTGATAAAAGAGAAAATCTTAAAGAAAGTACTTCACACATAAAATATTTCTTTTATAGCAAAATGTGTCTAATTGATTTATGAGGTCCTCTCAAGGAGAACAAAACACACACTATAAAACCGAAGCTCGCAGAAAGGTTTCTTGGCTTCTCTAGAAGAAACACTCAAATTGTACGGGGTACGGATTTTCATACTTCCTAATGTGAATTCTTCACGGAAGCCGCAGGGCCCTACTGGTGGGTGTGTTATTTTTATGATAGTAGACGTTTTTAAAAACAGTAGAGCTTCTCAAGCACTGGGCCTTTCATTCAGGACACAATTGGTCAAATTTGGTCCATGGGTTAGGGAGACGTGGGGTACAGCCTGCCTGGTTTAGGACTTTGAACCAAGACTGTCGAAGGGGATGAGCTCGGTGTTGGCACACTGGTGCCCACTGGCCAGGTGTGGCCCCGCCGTGGAGAGATGTCGTCGGGGTCCAGACGGCTCATCGTGGCGGCTCTCCTGCTGTGAAGGCAGAGCCGTATGGGTGCAATGGAAGGACGGAGCACAAAGCCGAGGACGTTCGGCGTCTGGCCCTCAACGGAGCCAGTGTGGTGACTTCAGGACTGGCAGAAAATGGCCAGTCCCTTTGGGATGATCAGTGTGGTTTTGCAGGGGCTGAGGGCAGGTCACCGGAGATGGCCGCTTTGGCGTGAAGGTTATTCTCAGCGGAAGGCAGCTGAGACCCCGCGGGCTCAGAAGGAACATCTGCCCCTCCCTTAACTCCATCAAAGAATCTAAATTGCGGGTTTTTCCCAAAAGAAAGGTTACTGGCAGAGATGCATTTTATCTGAGCGACCCATCTGTGTGGCAGGACCGATATCTAGTTCCCTGCTCTTCTTATCTCCGTGTGAAGGGCACTCCTTCCCTCTCAAGTCCCAGACCCCATCCCCCTAGTTCAGGTCACGTATGCCTCATTTTGCCTGTCGTTGGAGTTTCTGTCTGCGTGGATTCCCGGTACGCACGCCATTAAATGTGATTTTCTCCTGTTACTCTGCCTCGTGTCAATTCGATTCTTACTCCAGCTAGAACAACCTTTGAAGGGGACCGGAGTCCTTGGTCCCTGATGGCTTCTGCTAAGGGGACGGGTGCAGGGCTGGAGGACCCCCTACTGGCCTCGTGGGGCCATCAACCCTGCACCTGTCCCTACAGGATCCGGTGACCTCCCGCCTCTTAAATGCAGCGCAAAGGACCTGAGTTACACAGTAGAAGCCGCCAGGCAGTGATGCTCAGGAGCGACAGGAAATCCCTCGTTTCCTTGCAGCCTGAGTGTGTGGATGGCCTGCTTGTAAGGGCACCGTGGGGTCACGGGACGGGCTGTGCGGGAGGAAGGAACCCGAGAGCCCAACTCTGCCATCGGCACCCGCACCCCCGCTGGCTGAGAACGCCAGGCTTCCAGCTTCCGGAAGGAAGCGAGCGGCCACCTGACCGGCTAAGTGCCACGGTTTGACACACGTTCCACAGGAGACAGGGATCCGACCGGAGAGAGTAACACACACCGAGGGGAGAAGCACATCAAAGTCAAGAGACTCCTCCCGCGAGCCCAGGATGTGCCGCGAGAGCCACGGCTGCGGAAGCCGGCGGACGGAGCCAGGGTCAGAGCGGGGCCGGGAAAGGCATGGGGCCCCTGCTCTTCACACGCACAGACGGGCCGGGGCCCGGCTCTCCTCCAGCCTCCTCCGAGCCCAGCCTCGCTCACACGACTCCCTCCTCCAAGCATGGCTACTGCGGGAGCCCCCACCCCGAGTTCCAGGCACGGTGCTAGGCGCTGGGCAGGCGGGGCCCCCCAGGCGGGCCGGGAACGACCTCGCTGTTGTACCGTGAGAATCGGGTCTTTGTCCCTGGCCCCCGACACCGGGCATCTAACAACCCTCAGGGTTTATTGAATGTGGGGAGTTTCTGTCATGCTCGTGAGGCCCCTCGTTTTGGGGGGGGGGGGTGGCCGTCACTTGAAGCCTCAACTGCACACCTGGAGAGTTGGGGATTGACTTAGGCTGACCTCCAGGGGCCAGGGACAGGAGGGGCGGTGACACAGCCAGTGCCCGAACCAGCCGTGCCTAGTGACGGGCGCTCAGGGAAAACAGCACGCAGAAGCACAGTGGGGCGTCCCAATGCCACTCTGCTGCCCCTGGGGACAGGAGCTCCGCCCCGCTGCCCAGGCCTCTAGGGACACTAATCAGAACTGGGCCTTTTGCGGCCCTGTGGGTCCTTCTCCCAAAGTATCGAATCTGAGGGGGTCACGGGAAATCTGGAGCCTGTAACCCGTTGGTCAGAAGTACGGCGGTAGTTTGGAGGAATTTGCCTGTAGCCTGTGGGGCCTGAGCTAACACTGGGCAGCCAGTGTTCGAGTGGAACAGCAGAAGCCTCGGCTGGTGTGGGACGGGGTTGAGGGGAAGTGGAATCCACGGGGACCTGTGTGAAGGGCACGTTGCCTATCGCCATGTTTAACAGAGGGACGGGGTGGGTCAAGGCTGACGCTAGGAGGGCCTGATGCGGCCGGGGAGGTCAGGGGCAGCTTCCTCGAGGATCTAACCAGGCCACGAAAGGCTGAGGAACAGCACGTGCAAAGGCCATGTGGTGAGACCAAGTGTGGCCAGAGAACAGAGAGCTCGGGGAGGTCTTATCACAGTGGCTTCGTGGTCACGGAGGACCTGTGGTCCAAAGCCCTGGGAGCCCCCTTACCAGCACCACGGGCCCAGAAGGCCCCTCCTGACATGACAGCGGCTGGGGCTCTCATCCCCACCATTAGAGCCTGCAGCCGGTCCCTGGGACTCATCAGAGAGCCCAGGGCTCTGCCAGCCCCTCCTGGGCACACCTGCAGGGGCTGCCGAGGGCTGTGAACACATCCCTGGGGTGGAAGCCTCTAGAACCAAAGTGGCAGATCCATTTAAATGACTGGGCTCAGCATCTAAGGCCCTGCCAGGGGTGAGGAAGCCATCAGTCACCGGGATAACAGAACGGCTAGTTCAGAGCAAGACGGACAGAGGCCAGGTGCGGCCTAGGCAGCGGATGCCCCCGTGTCCCGTGGGTTGAGCCGCAGGAGGTCGCCTGGGCAGCGTCAGGCTCCACACCCGGCAGCTGGGTCTCCCGGGCGTAAGAGGGCCCAGGGAGCATGTATGGTGAGGGCTCGGCCCTGCGTCAGCTGCACACAACTCGGGGCACCCCTCCTCGCGGCGCCTGGTCCCGGGTCCCTCGGTCTCCCCTCCCCTCCCCTGCCCACTCGGTTGAGAGCTCCGTTCTGGGCTGCACCTTCTGCAGCCTTCCGCGCACCCAGGCGGGGCCGCCAGAAGAGGCTGCGTATCCCCAGAGCCGGTGGGCCCCCAGGGCCTGCTGGGGTCTCCGCCCCAGTGAGAGCCTCACAAACAAATTCCCTGGAACAGCTCGGGCAGGACGCAATCCTCTTTGCCACACTTCTGCCTGCCTGTCGAGGGGCAGCCTCGGTTTCCTGTCAATGAGCCCAACACGGAATCCAAACCCGCAGGCATTCTGCAGATTCACAGATCACGCACACGCAGTAAGTCACGGCAACTACGAGGCCGATCGCCGTGAATTTGTGGCTTAACGGTCTCAGAAGGAAAGCCAGGTTTGCCCACACAACCCGGCCTGAGCACAGAGCCAGTGACTTCAGCTTCCTATGCGTGGGTGGAGCTGGCTAAGGCTGCAGATCTGAGATCCAGGCGCTAGGAAAGAGAGAGAAAGGAAAACACAAGGGGTTCCACCTACTTTACATCGCGGTGGGGGTCCGTAAAGGTAGAAGGATCAAGTGCCAGAGTCACTAACAATCAAGGCTTAGGAAGAAAGGGACGGGGGAGAGAGCGGGGGGGGGGGGGGACCCCGGGGCAAAACGGGCGGTGGGCAGCTGGGGGGAGCACCGGCCCGCACAGCACACGCTGATCACAAGCTGCCACTGGCCTGGCGCTGCCCTCCTGCCCGTCAGTCCGGGGAGACTGTGCTTTCTGGTGGCCTCCGTGTGACAGCGGAGGAGGTGGGGCTGGGCCTGGAAATTAAGCACACTGGGAGGCACTTTAGTCCTTATGAAGTTCCCTGATGCGCCTACAGGAGCAAGAAGCAGGCGCTCACTCCCAGGACCACTGCGACGGAAGCAATTTCCACTGTGGCTTCTCATACTTAGCACTCAGTAAAGCTTGCGTTCTCTCCCCAAAGGAGAGCCAGATTAGGTAGGGAAGAGCCTGACGTCTCTAATGCAACCTGATCTGGCCTCGCCGTGCGCAGGGAACGTGCAATCTATCTCATAAATGCATCGCAATGTTCCACAAATCACCCACGTTTATCCCCCGAGACGTCTTTAACTCGGGGCTTAGAGTTACAAATGAATTCTCCTATGGATCTATTATTCTCTCAAATAGCAGAGAGAGAGGGGATGGGGTTGCACAGCGCTTTCACAGAGCTGGGCTAAATTAGATCATGCAAAACCTAATGAGGATCATTCAGAAAAACGATGGAACTAGGGCAGCCATGAACTGCAAGCCGACTCCTAATTGGGCACTTAGCCAAGGATCAGATGTCACTGGTGTGTCAGCTCCGTGGGCCACGTGCCGATCTGATCCCTGACACTCGGAGGCGGAAGTCACTGAAGAGTGGTCGTGTGGCATCAGCCCCTACTTGGAAGTGCCTGGCGAGTGCCATGTTCCATCGGGTACAACCTCCTCTCCAGAAGACACCGCACCTCCCACAGGGCGGGACAGCCAGGGCAGGAGAAAGCTGCTGCCAGAAACACCCACTCAGACAGGTGGGTGGGTGGGTCAACAGCCGGGCGGAGATTTAAACCCACCAGCACTGCGGCCCGTGTGCTAGGTGCCATGGTTCGTTCCAACCCCTCAACAATCAACAGCTCTTTCTACACGTATCAAAGTTGACGAGGCCACCAACAACGTTGTGCTACCTGCCCTGCAGGATCATCCCGGACCCCCTCCATCCACGGCTCACTCCTGGCCAGCTACAGCCGTGGACGGAGGTGTGCACGGCCGTGGCCAGTGTCGAGATTTCCTGCAAGGGCATGGGCATCAGGGCACGGTGTGCAGGCAGAGGAACAGAATCTGACAAACAGAACCACACACAGGGGGTCAACTAGTATTTGACAAAACAGAGCGATTTAACAGGAAACGGAAAGGCTTTCCAAGAAACGGTGCCGGAATAACTGGACCCCCGCATGGAAAACACACTGATCCCAACCTCACTCCACACACAGAGGTTAACTCAAAACCGCGCACAGGTATGAATACAGAAATGAAACTCTAAAACATGCCAAAGACCCAGGGGAAACCACTGCTGGGGCTCTGGACTAAGAAGAGATTTTGGAGACAGAACGTAAAAAGCGTGACCTGTAAGAGGAAACATAGACGAACTAGCTTCTTGCTCTTTGAATGATATTTGCACGAAAACAAGGCAAAAGCCACTGGATGGCAGAGAACGTTTTCGTTATAGGTATCTGACGAAAACCTGCATGCAGAATATACCAAGATCACTTGCAACTCAACAGTAAGATAAACAACAACAATATCCCAGAATCAATAAAAGATTTAAACAGCGGCTTTGCAAAAGAAGACGCACCAATGAGCAATGAGAGTGTCCAATGCCATCAGCCTGTAGGGAATGGATATTAAACCACAGTGAGGTTTACACACTCACCCAGGGGCCACAGTTCCAAGCACTGGGCACACCACCTGCAGGAAAGGAAGTGGGGTTCTCACACGGCTGGTTTGGAAAGCTGTCCGGCAATGTCTAGGAAGTTAAGCACCTGCGTCCCAGCCGCTCACGCCAGACAGCTGACACACTAAGGACGCGGGCACAAACGTTACGGCAGCTTATTCAAAGCAGCAAAAACCTAGAGAAGATCCAGAATGCCCACCAGCGGGGGCACAGAATGCATGTCTCCGTTCAGGGGAATACCAGCAGTCATCAGTATAGTGACACATACACAACAACGTGGACGATCTCTGAAACGTTCAACAGGGCAACCGAAGAGTATGTGCCCCTTGACCCCGTTTCTTCAGAGGTGCAGAAAATGCCAAGTGATCCACGGTGACGGTAGCCTGATCACTGGTGCCAGGGGTCAGCAGGAGGAGGGTCCACTGCGGAGAAGCAGAGAAAGCTTTCCAGGGGAGACGGGATACTCGGAATCTTGCCCTGGTGCAGGTGTCATGAGCGTATGTATCTGTCAAAACTCACGGAGGGGTGCCAGGGTGGCTCAGTTGGTTAAGCCTCTGACTCTTGGTTTCAGCTCAGGTCATGGTCTCACGGTTCGGGGGACTGAGCCGCAAGTCGGGTTCTGTGCTGACAGTGCAGAGCCTGCTTGGGATTCTCTCTGTCTCTCTCTCTCTCTCTCTCTCTCTCTCTGCCCCTCCCTGACTTGTGCGCTCTCCCACTCTAAATAAACGTTATAAAATATTTTAAGAGCTCATGGAAGTATACACTTTAAAGGGGGTACAGCGTATTGTATGTAAATTTTACCTGATAAATTTGATTTAAAAAAAAAAACAAACAGTAATCTTGACCAAGCGAGATTTTCTCCTACACGGGAACTTCAGAAGCCAAGATTCGTTGAACCGATCTTCCCCATAGAATGTTTATGATTTGAAATGGGGGCGAGGTGAGGGGAGTTTTGTTTGCTTGGGTAAAAGAAATGATTTCAGCGACGCTTTAAATCCAAGGTCCCCTCTATCCCTCACTGATGCGCTCCCCCTGGGTCGGTGGGGCCCAGCACGTGTCCAACACGGCCTCGGTCCACGGAGGCAGCGCACTCCGGCCGAGCAGGGAAACCCACCCCAGAGCACCGCTCCATCCACGCCGAGGGCAGTGCCTCTTCAGGAGGTGGCGTCTCGGGCGCCGTGGAGCGTGGGCAGCCCACATCACCCAGCTGCCAAGGCGGCTTAAAACCCGGTTCCGCAGGGGGGGCTGGGGCCGGGGGCCAGGCCACCAAATAAAATTCAATTTTCAGGTAATGTGAAGGTGTAATGCGTCTGGAGAAGCTGTTTTGCATATCACACCAGACAGCAGGTAATAAGGAGGGAGGCAGGGTTTGCGACTGATCTGTCACAGGGCCGCCGCGATTGTCCCAGTCCCTCCCTCCTCTAATCACACCATTGCAGTGTTGATTCAGAACACCGCGGCCCATGAAAAATGTCACCGTTCTGTCGATGGCGCGGATCTGCTGGCAATTCCGGAGAGCAGCCGCTGCACATGAAGGTGATAAGGCGCTCTATCCTGCCATGCTCAGCAGGTTTCTCGTTTCCTCCTGCAATTACACATCAAACTGTTTTAGCTTCACACGCTCTGGCACTATAAATGGCCTCGAGGCAGAAGGCCGCCTGGCGCACTGAGGAGCGGGCTTCAAAGCCGAGTGCAGACTCCCGTTCCGGGGAGGCTCTCCACACCCTCTCGGCCCCTTCCCTGCGTGCACACACCCACTCTGCAGAGCCCTGAAGACATGCCCCAGAAATCATTCTCTCATTATCTCTGTGTAGTCCAATTAACAGAGGGCTCGGGGAAACATTATTAAGTGTCAGTGCAGGAGACACGGCCCCAACGGAACTGGAGCGCACTTCATGCCCTGGCCTCTCCAGCGTGGTCCACGGTCTAGCAGAGCAGCACGTCCTGGGAGCCTGTTAGAAACCCAGCGTCCCAAGATCCCTCGGCGACCTGCTGACTCATAATCTCTAGAGGTGGGGCCAGGAATCTATATTGATGGGGCATCTCCAGGTACGAAGCCCAGCCCCAAGCTATAATCATTCAAGCCTGACTGTATCCCTGGTGCTTTTCTCAGGAATCACTTACCTGGTCTCTGATCAGACACCAGACAGGCTCAGAGGGGGTCTTCATAGGGCATACTTTTTGGAAATTCTATTCATCTACCCACCCGTTCATCCATCCATCCATCCATCCATCCATCCATCCAGACATCCACTCACCCATCAATTCACACATCTATCTATCCATCCACCCATCCACCCATCCACCCACCCACCCATCCATCCATCCATCCATCCATCCATCCACCCATCCAAACATCCATCCATCCATCCATCCATCCATCCATCCATCCATCCATCCAGACATCCACTCACCCATCAATTCACACATCTATCTATCCATCCACCCATCCACCCATCCACCCATCCATCCATCCATCCATCCATCCATCCATCCATCCATCCACCCATCCAAACATCCATCCATCCATCCATGCAAACAAACATCCATCCATCCATCCATCCATCCATCCATCCATCCATCCATCCACCCACCCACCCATCCATCCATCCAACCATCCACCCACCCACCCACCCATCCATCCACCCACCCATCCATTCACCCAACCATTTACCCAACCATTCATCCACCCACACATCCATCCATCCATCCATCCATCCATCCATCCATCCATCCATCCACCCAACAAACAGATACTGGGCACTGCCTCATACTGGAAACACAGGGATGAGCTGTCCCGGGTGCTGAGCTCTGTATGTATCAAGCACATAGCTGGCCTTAAACAAACTGACACCTTCATCACTAGGAGAGGCAAGAGAGCCTGATGGCTGGAGTACATGTGGGTGCTAGAGGCTGGGAATGCTGCTTCTGCCCCTGACCAGCTGTGTGACTCTGGGAAGCAGGATAGTCTCTCCGAGGCTCAACTGTGTTGGATCTGTGAGATGGAGATAATAATGGTCTCTGCCTTGAGGGCTGTTTGTAAAGATTAAATGAGTTAATAAATGGAGACCAGCATCTGGAAAGAGGAGTCAAACATAAGTGGCCACTATTATCATCATATTATTGTCACCCCCGAGAACAAGGAACCCACAATCTGGAAAATGCAAACAAGTACATTATAATTTCTTTCGAAGGGATAGAAAAATACAGACTGAGAACAGGGGGAGGAATAGACCCGTCTATGTAGGACTGTCCCCAGGACATAGTAAACAATCTTCCTCATTCATTCACTCTCTGTCTCTCTCTCTCTGTCCCCACCTACCCTCCTGCCCATCCATCATCCACCTACTCAGCTAAGATTAATATTACGGTATACATATGGCAACACGTACAAATCACAAGTGCACAGCTTGATGGATTTTCAAAGTGAGCACCCCCAGCATGTGGCCAGTGTCCAGATTGGACTGAGAACATCGCCAGGACCAGAGAAACCGCTCTCATGCCCCAACCCAACGCCCACCTCCAAAGGCGACCACTCCTCTGCCTTCAGTCGACATCCGATCTGTGATGGTCACCTTTGGTGTGCATTCTTCAGGAGGCTGGATAGTATTCTGCTGTACAGATATCTCATGATCTACTTATATATTCTATTATTGATGTCTCGATGGTTTCCATCGACAGGCTCCCAGGACATAACGGGTGACGTGGCTAAGATATTCCTGCGTTTGTCTCCTGGTGCCCATCTGTATGCGTCCCGTTAGGGATCTGTCTCACGGTGGAGCTACCGGGACACAGGACACGCCCACATTCAGCTTTGGCGGGAACTGCTGACAGTTTTCCTAACGGTCGGGCCAGTGTCCATCCTGCCACCAGCACCCCAGGAGCTGCTCCATGGCTCCCCTTCAGGGGACTTGGAATAGCCTGTCTTCTCAGCGTTGAGAATCAACGCACCACAGGCCTTCCCACTCCGTGCCCGTTCTCAGCCCCCACAGGTGCTTTCTGCCCAGTGTCTCCTCTCGCCCGAGTGTCTCCTCCATCATGGCCCGGATGTCAGCACCCACTCCAGCGACCGTGCCCCCCCATGAGACACCGGCCTCTGTGCCCTGTAGGTCTCTTTTCTCTGGGATTTTGGCCTCTCAAGTCCTAGCTGCCTTGGGTGTTTTCTGGTGTTTTCGAGTCTTTCCTTCTTCCTCGGTTTTTCCCTTGTCCCTCCCCGCTCTCTCCTATCTACGTAGGGCAGCCATTGGTTCCAGACCAGTCTGAAACCACCCACTCTGCCCCACTGGAACTAGAGGTTCCGGTCAGCATGTGTCGACAGATAGGTGGCCTGGCGGGGCCATCCTGGAGGGGGACAGCTGCTAGCAGAGACTTGAATAATGACTGTCATGAAAATTGGGGGTCTGGAGGTGGCACTGTGGGCAGAAGACAGAGCAGGGGCTCCAAGTACGTGCTCCTGCTCGGGAAACGGGAAGAAGGCGCTTTGTTGTGGTGGAGAATGAATGATGTGCAGGGGAGGAAAGGGTGGGGGAAGGTGACACGGCCAGAACGACCTCGGCTGGGGGACCGTTGTGATGAACGCAGGGTGGCGGCAGGCAGGGACTCAAAGAAGATGGCGTTCTGGTTTCTCAAAACAGAACCTGAAGCCCCTGCAGGAAAACGACTCACGCTCCTGGCCTTGGATGTGTCTGTGCTAGAACTGAAACACAGCCTCCACCCTGGCCCACCGAGAAACGGGACGCTGAGCCCCATCCGCGCGCGACAGGGCCCTGCCGATCAGGGTCAGCCGTCCGCGCGCAGGACGGCGCCCCTCACATGCTCAGAGCCCGTGGTCTCTGCAGCGCTGGGGACACGGAGCCACAAGGAAGGGCTCAGCAAACACACGTGCGTCAGCCTCCGTGTTTAAACACGCAGCGGGGGAGGGAGGGGAGGGTGGGTGACAGGTATTGAGGAGGGCACCTTTTGGGATGAGCACTGGGTGTTGTATGGAAACCAGTTTGACAATAAATTTCATATACTGAAAAAAAATAAAAAAAAAATAAAATAAACACGCAGCAGGGAGCCACGCTCTTGGCTTCAAGGTTGTTTTTAATTAACTGCTTGTTCCAAAGACGCCAGCCTGTGAATCACTTTGTGACTCTTCTCCTCCCTCATTAGACCCTGAGTTGCTGTCCTACACACGCTGCTCACTTGAGTGGTAAGTGAGTGACACAAACATTGCGAAAGAAAACACCACCTACCGGGAACACGATACACGATTACAGAAAAATTAGCAACAATTAGCCCGGACTCCGCGCTGGTTTTCCACAAAAGGTCACAAGCAAGAAGTTCGTTTAGAAGAACATCCTGAGCGTCCAAATGGAGCCCATACACCCCGTGCTCCTGAGACAACCTGCGAAGACAGCACAGAGGGAAACACGGCTTTGGCCTCAAGGGTCTCCGGGAGTTGCTGTGACCGGTGCCCTCCGCCACGTGCACTGGCGCCCACGGCCCAGGTCCACTTGACCACGAGGCACCGCTGTGGTCTCAGTGTCCAGGACCCTCCTGCCCCGCACGCCCACGCCACGGCACCACCAGCATTTCTACAGCAATCACGACTGGGGGCTATGAGTCACACACACACAGACCGGGGACGCACGGGAGGGGGCGACGGGGGCGGCCAGAAGGCCAACGATTCCTGCAGCCTTTGACGCTCAGAGCCGAGAACCCGACCCGCGATTCTGCCGTTCTCCACGAAGAACAGCGGACTCCACCCTGCCCCCCATCCTACCAACGCCGTGTGAACGTGCACTCCCTGAACTTAGCCACATGACAACGTGCGTGTGGGTCCCAGATAACACGCTACAGCACGTTAACGCCACTCGCTGTAACTTTCCTGTGTTTCTCATCTTTCATATACGAAGCCAGGGTATTTTCCAAGCAAAACTGCTATCGTAATCAGCCCGATTAAAACACCTGCTGTCAAAAACTGAGATTATTCCTTCACCTGCCAGATTAAAAAAAAAAAAAACAAAAACCAAAATGAGCCATCTCCACTAAATACATTATGCATTCCTCTGTCCTATTTATTTCATTGCTTTTCCCCCCATAACACGAACACCTCTTCATCACTTTTTAAACAGCAAAGACTGCAGAGTAAACCCCGCAGGGTCTCTCTCCAGATGGACCGTTGCTAATTGCGCTGTGGTTTCGCCGCATTAGCGGAGAGCGGATGTGCACAGGCTTTGGTTCTAGGGATGGCCCAAGGCCACCGATGACATCAGCGGCTGACGTCTCCCCCTGGGCAGTGCCCCTGCGCCGGAACAGGGAGGCTTCCTGAGGCTCGTTGGACGGCCTTTCTGGAAGGCATGGACCCCCACCTCACCTCCCAGCCATCACCGCAGCGTCGACCCTGGTCAGCCGGTCCCTCCTCCCTGGCTTGGCCTCGAGGACCACGTCCCACTCAGGTGCCGGCTGCAGATCTGGATTCTGCTTCCTGCCCTGTGTTCACCCGGGAGCCCCCATCCCCTGTCCTGAGGCTCCCTGAGCTGCTCCCTGCCCCGTCCTGGGTGCTCCACCCAGGCCCTCACTGACCCTCCCTCGGCAGACCCCCCCCCCCCCCCGAGTGCCCAAAGCGGCTGCTCGGGGTTCAGGGCGGGCTGTTTTCCCAGCCGCCCTCCTCCAGCCCCTCACCTGCCCGCAGTGAGCGTGGCGCTCAAGGCACAGGTGTGCCGCCCGTCCGCGGGGGCTGGCGCAAGCTCTGCTCTGCGGTCCAGGTGTTGCAGACCTCACTGTAAGACGGGGCTGCCTGCAGGACCACAGGGGCGGCTGAGGGTCCGGCCGAACCGTGTGCTGGGTGTCCCCTCCCAGCCAGCCCTCCGGAAAAGCAAGACGGCAACGGCTCCCATCACGGTAGACTGCTTCTGAGCTCCGGATGATGGGAAGACGGGGCCGTACTCTTGCTGGTGGCGGCTCTCGGGGATGCTGTGCTCACATCCGTCCACACCTCGGGCTGGGGCAGCACAATCGCCCTTCATCCCTGCTGTATGCACACCTCACGTGTGTGAACGTGCCCTGATTCGTCTCCCCATCCCACTGCGGATGGACATCCGGGTCGTTCCCAACTCTGGACTGCCGCGAACCTTCTAGAACATGGCTTTGAGGCACACCGTGCCCTTCTGTAGGCTGTAATCCTACAAGGGGAGCAGCTGGGCCACAGGGGATGCATGAGCAGCTCTAAAAGACCTGCCGTGTGGTCTCCTGAAATGCTTGGGGCTGTTTATTTCATCTTTGGTGCCCCCCCCCCCCCCCCGGCAAAAATCACTGTAAACAGAAGTAGTGGTGAGACTTTCGTCATCTCATCACGTCCCACGCGGGGCCGGCTGCCCTGCACTCTGGTGCTGTCGGGACAGAGGTGACACCTCTCCCTGCTGAGACCTCTCATTCCACAGTTCTGGCGAGGACATCGCGCCTCCAGAGCGAGGGGGCACCTGCACACAGTCACGGCCTCCCCTCTGGCTCTCACCCCCTTTCAGCTCCAGCCCCACCAGGCCTGGTCCTGACCCTGCCCTGCCGCCCCACAAGGCCTCCGTGCAGGGGAGGGGCTGACTGCAGAGGGAGGCTTCTTCTCAGAGACCGGGATTCCCGTGGCCGCCCGCGCGCCTGTGACCCGCGCTGGCCGAGGCTGGTGTTCCTGGACTGGGCGTCAGACACTCCTGGGTTAGTGCCCGGAACCTCCTCTCCAGCAGTGGGTCTGACAACTCTTCACCTGTCTACACTCTCTGGTAAAATGGGGCCCACCGACACCCCCTCGGAGGGCCATGGTTAGAATGTGAGAACACACAGGCTTTGCAAACAGCCTTCAGCCTGTACCTCGTGCACGGGTGCCTGTCGTGAAGCTGTGGACTGTCATGTCCTCACCATGGGGACGGGTGACACCGTGGCCGTGTAATTCAGAGCCTGATGACAGCATGTGTGCGGAGAACACACATTAGGGCATCGGTCAGGCACAGGGTGCTGGGCAGACCTCCACAGGGTGACCCTTCAGCTGAACCAGCCAGAAAAGGGAAAGTGCTCATGCATAGAAGGAACAGGATGGCAAGGGCCCAGAGGGGTGAGCCTTGGCGCGGGAGGAAAGGGACAGCCAGGACAGCCCAAGTGAAGCAGAAGCAAGGACAGCAGGAGGGGAGCCCAGGGGTCAGCAGGGCCACACGTGTGTGCCTGGGAACCGTCGATATCCCTGGGCTGAGCGCGCCCCTCCCTTAGCGCTGTGCTGGGCCCGGTGAACAGCCATCCGCCGATGCGCAGTCTGGGATCTCTCCTTCATCTCAACGGCCCCCGGGTCTTCACGTCCCCCGGGTTTGGGCTCCAAGGCACCGCTGACCAGTCTAGGTTGTACCAGTTATGAGGCAGGAGGCCCTAAGGGCCCCAGCGAGGACCGTCGGGGAGGCCATCACCAGGGCACAAGACAAATCAGAGGTCGACAGGTGAGGGCAAGAGCCGACCCACAAGGTGCTGCCCTCTGGGCACAAGGTGGCCTCGGCTGTACCTGCCACGGGGGACAGTGGTCCAAGCTCAAGGCACTTCTGTACTGAGCCCTCGCTGTGGCCAGCAGCCCCGCCAAGCTGCATGAGAGGTCCTTCTCCGGCGACAAAGTGTGGATCCACTGCGGGGGACTGAATGGTGCTCCCCCCAAAACACAGGTCCCCTGGGACTGTGAGCATGACCTCATTCGTTAAAAGGGTCTTGGCAGATGTATTTAAGGATATGGGCCCTTGATGAAATAGGGCCCTGGATCCAGGGACAGGAGAAGAGACAGGGAGGAGGCACACACGACCCACAGAGAGGCCACGTGATGGCTGAGCAGAGACGGGGCGTTAGGACACTGAGGGTGCTGGCAGGGCAGAGAGCGGAGCACGGCCTCTCCCTCGCCACCCGCATGAGGAGCCAGCCCACCGACACCACGACCCCAGCCTCCCGGCTCCCAGACCGTGAGGAACCACATTCGGTTGCTCTGAGCCCCCGGCGGCCCATCCTTACAGCAACGGGGACAGTGACGCACACATACATAGTCTCACTTGGCTGTCACACGCGTGCTGCTCTTGGCCCACTTTACAGACGGGAAACCAGAGGTTCAGGGAACCTGACCGGGATCATCTAATAACCTCTCCTAGTTAAAAAAGAAAAAAAAGCCAGGGGGGCACCAGGGGGGCTCAGTCGTTGAGCGTCTGACTTTGGTTCAGGTCATGATCTCACGGTTTTGAGTTCAAGCCCCACGTCGGGCTCTGTGCCGACAGCTCGGAGCCTAGAGTCTGTTTCAGATTCTGTGTCTTCCTCTCTCTCTGCCTCTCCCCTGCTTGCACTCTGCCTCTCTCTCTCTCAAAAGTAAATAAACGTTAATAAAATTTTAAATGCCAGGGTTTAAACTTGAACCATAATGTTCACTTCAATCTGATGCCTACGATATGCCTCGAGACCAAACGGTCAGTAAGAAGCCAAAGGCATCTTCATTTTCCTGATCGGCATTTACTATTTCACAGCAAAACAGCAAAAGCAGGTGAGTTCTCCGTGTGCTCTGTGAGCGGACGCGCTTCCCTTCTGCACACGTCTCGAGGGCCAAGTACAGCCCCGTGAACAGACAGACGTGTGCGGACAGGAAACCTAATGGATTGACGGCGTTCTTCCCCACACGTTTTGACCGTGAAGACGGCCTGGCTGCCAGGCTGCTGACCAGAAGCTCTGTGCACATGAAGGGAACACCCCCGACCTGGGTCTGGCCTCTGGGGCCCAGTCAGCTGGATGCCGGTGCCACTGTCCTGCCCCTGCCCTCCCTGGACAGCTCTGGTTGTTTACTGGGGTCTGCAGATCGGTCATTCTGAGCCACAAACAGCTAGAGAGTTCTCCCAAATCTCCGCGCTACTTATCAATATATAAACACACTCCAGCCGGAGATGGGCTGGGGTGTGTTGACAGTTGTTGATGATAATCAACTCAGGAGGGAAAATGTTCTGCTGGCCTGACTCCTTGCACTGGAAGGTGCTATGCACACTGGTGATATTTTTAGAGGTAGCACCTGGCACTACAGCCCACAGCCCACAGCTGGCTCAAGGTGGAAGAAACAACCTCAGCAGATTTGCAGGTACAGAGAGAGGGAAGGAGGGAGGGAGGGAGGGGGGAGAGGTAGAGACAGAGAGGGAGGGAGAGAGGGAGGAGAAAGGGGAGGGGTAGGAGGAGAAAGGGGAGGGGTAGGAGGAGAGGGGATGGGGAGAGAAATAGAGAGGGAGGGCGAGTGAGGGAGGGGAGAGGAGGAGGGGGGAAGAAGGGGGAGAGATAGGGAGAGAGATAAAGAGGGAGGGGGAGAGGGAGGGAAGAGCAAGACAGGGGAAGGGGAGGGGTGAAAGACAGGGAGGGAGATAGAGGGAGGGGGAGGCAGGGGAGGAGGTGAAGGGAGGCAGGGGACGAGGCGGAGAGAGGAGAACACAGGAGACTTAGAGTCTTTGGACACCTGGACGGTGTGGCCCCTGACAGAGGGCTTTTCCTATAAAGGAGACAGGCCACAGGATCTGGGTCTCATCTGAAAGGCCCCTGGTCAGCTCCGAGGGCCACCCTGTTTACCGAGAACTGAGGTCAGGCCGGTCCTGCTGTATCCTGAGTGAGTGTTTGCACACACCTCCCCAGAGCAGCCCCTCCTTGGGTCCATGGTCATGTCCATCCAACACCTGGGCCAACCACCCCCCACACGCACCCCTATGATTGTGTACAGACATCCGACGCTTCCCAAGGGCAGGGAGTCAGGAAATACTATCCAAAGACTTTACCGCTTCAAAAAGACTGCCTTTTATTAAAAAGCATAAGCCCCCAGTCCCCAAAATGGCACTCGGTAAACTTTCCGTCCGACATCCATTCATGATAAAAACTCTCCACGAAGTGGATGTAGAGAGGACACACTTCAACGCAATAGAGGCCACGGCCACCATCACGCTCGCTGCTGGCAGACGGGGAGCGCTCCCCGAAGACCAGGAACGAGACAAGGTGCCCACTCCCCCCCATTCCCCTCCACACAGCGCCCCAAGTCCTCGCCCGAGCAAGCAGGCAAGAGAAAGAAATAACAGGCATCCACAGCGGAAAAGAGGATGTAAAACTGTCTCTGTTAGCACATGACACGAAATTATACCTGGAAACACTAAAGGCTCCATGAGAAAACTTCGAATAAATGAGTCCAGTCAAGTTGCAGAACACAGAATCGATACGCAAAAATATCTGTTGTGTTTCTACATACTGATAACGAACCATCGGAAAGAGAAATTAAGGAAACTATCCCATTCACGATTGCATCAAAACGAATAAAACACCTGCTAATAAAAAAACACCGAAAATCACGAGGTATCTGTGAAAGAAATGGAAGACGACACACACGAATGGAGAGACGCTCCGTGCTCCTGGACTGGAAGAATAAAGACCGTCAAAGTGTCCATCCCGCCCAAAGCAATCCACAGGTCAGTACAGTCCTTCTCAAAGCCCAATGGCATTTTTCACAGAACTAGCAAAAGCAATCCTAAAGTTTGTATGAAACCAAAAAGGACCCCAAACACATGGTGTGGACAAGTCTGGACGGCCTCATGCAAAAGAATGAAACTGGTCCCCTATCTTACACCACCCACAAAAATCAACTCAAAAGAGATTACAGACTTGAACATAAGACTTGAAAACACGAAACTCCTAGAACTCAACACGGTAAGCTCTCTGACATCAGTTTTAGCAATAATTTTTTTGATTTGTCAGCAAAAGCGAAAATGAACAAGTGGGGGGCTCAGTCGGTTAAGTGTCCAACCCTTGATTTCGGCTCAGGTCATGATCTCCCTGGACATGGGATCAAGCCCCACATCGGGCTCTGTGCGGACGGCACGGAGCCTGCTTCGGGTTCTCTCTCTCTATCCCTCTCTTCCTGCCCCTTTCCCCAATAAATAAACTTAAACAAATAAGCAAGTGGGAGCACATCAAACTAAGAAGCTTCTGCACAGCAAAGGAAACCATTAACAACATGAAAAGACAACCTGCAGAATAGGAGAGAATATCTGCAAACCATCTGATAAGGGGCTAAGATCCAAAATATGTAAAGAACTCCTGCAACTCAATCGCAGAAAACCACAAACAATCCAATTAAAAAATGGGCAGAGGAAGGGGGCGCCTGGGTGGCTCAGCTGGTTAAGCGTCTGACTCCGGGTTTTGGCTCAGCTCATGACCTCACAGGTCATGGGTTCAAGCCCCACATCGGGCTGTCCACCGGCAGTGCAGAGCCTGCTTGAGATTCTCTCGCTCTTCCTGTCTCTCTGCCCCTCCCCTGCTCATGCTCACTTTCTCTTCCTTTCAAAATAAGTAAATAAACTTAAAAAAAAATTAAAAGGTGGGCAGAGAGTCTGAATCGATGTTTTTCTAAGGAAGATATGTAGGTGGCTAACAGGTATACGAAAATATGCTCCACACCGCCCCTCATCAGAAATGCAAATCACAACCACGACGAGATCCCGCCTCACCCCTGTCACAAGGACCATCAAGAAGAAGACAGCACGTAACTAATGCTGGGGAGGGTGTGGAGAGAAGGGAGCCCCGTTCCCGCTGGTGGGAATGCAAGTTGTTGCGGCCGCGACAGAGAGCAGGACGGCAGTTCCTTAAAAGATTAAAGATGGAACGACCATATGATCCGGCAATCCCACTTCTTGGTATACTTCCAAAAGAATGAAAACAGAATCTCAGAGAAGTACCTGCTCTCCCATGTTCGGTGCGGCCTTACTCACAACCGCCTGGCGCCCCGCATCACATAAATGGGTCTGACCACGCGATAGAGTAAGATTCAGCCTGAAAGAGGAAGGGGGTGTCGACAGCTGCTACCACGGGAGTGAACCTTGAGGACGCTACTCTGAGGGAAGTGAGCCAGTCCCGAAAGAAGAAATACTGCGTGAGCCCAGTTACACAAGGGACCTAGAGCCGTCACATTCACAGGGACAGAAGGTCGGATGGTGGCTGCCGGTGGGGGTGGGGGAGGGAGGGAGAACTGGTGTCTCGTGGGGACAGAATTTCATCTTGGGAAGATGAAGAGGCTCTGGAGATGGACGGTGAGGACGGCTGCCCAAGAGTGTGAATGTTCTCCACGCCACAGAGCCTACCCCGAAAAATGGCGAAGATGGAAAATTCTATGTCATGTGCATTGACCGCATTAAAGATCATCCTCAACTTTTTCTTTACACCTTTTCTAATGTGTTTTTTTAAATTTATTTAAGAGAGACAGAGATGGCACGAGGGGGGGAGGAACAGAGAGAGAAGTAGAGAGAGAGAATCCCAAGCAGGCTCCACACTGTCAGCGCAGAGCCCGACGTGGGGCTTGAACCCATGAAGCCATGAGATCACGACCTCAGCTGAAACCCAGAGTCAGACACTCAACTGACCGAGCCGCCCAGGCGCCCCTCGCCTGATCGGACAGTTCTGCAGGCCTACGTGACGCACGCCTCCGTGCCCCGGGGGTTCTGATCCAGCAGGTCTGGGGGTGGGCTGACCGTGTGTCTCCAACACTTTCTGGGGAGATGTGGATGCCACTGGCCTGGGGATTCGGGGGCCTGGAGTAGCCCCCACTTCCAGACGGAAGTCCTGAAACCTGTGGATGGCAGAGGGCCCAGCCTCTCCCTGGCTGAGCTGGCAGAGCTCGAGGAGGGACACAGGACATCAGTCCCCACCTGGTCTCGGCTGCTGGGAGACACCTGAGCACTGGGTGCAGGTGCGATGGGCGTGGTCTCTCGCCGGGAGACCTTCGCTGAGGGGGCGTTGGGTCCAGCCCGGCCGCCCAGCCTCATTTCCACAAGGAGGCGAGTGGACTTCAGCAGGAGGCCAGCAACCGGCTTTCCGAAGGGCTTCAAATTCCTCTCCCACTGGGGAAACCACCCGACTGCGGCTCCGGTCGGAATTCCGATCCTGGGAACCGACACTCCCTTCTGCCGCTCGCTCCCACGCTTGCAAGGGGACCGTCATCAACAGTGCCGCCAGGAGGACCACGAAGAAACACAAGGATGCCTTGGGGCTCCGTTCGCTACAGCTTGCTGGCCCCGCGGCAGGACCGGCCTCTGCAGGAGCGCGGGCTACACAGGCAGCCGCAGGCTGGCCGCCCTCCGGAGACGGCCCGGCCCGAGCAGCCTGGGCCGACCGAGGGCGGGGGAGGCGCACCGGCCCTGCCTCTGGCGTGCCCACGGCCCGCTGGCATCAGGGCCTGCCTCCCCCCACCCCCGCCACCCGGGGCGCGGTGCCTTCACACGCAGGTGACATGTCTGCATTAAGCCGGCCGCTGGGGAGCGTCATGCCAGACTTCTGGCCCCAGGACCTCAGGATGTGGCTGTACGTGGAGACGGCGTCTTTCGGGAGGTGAGTACATTTAACGAGGTCACCCGATCCGACAGGCACCTTCACAAGAGATTAGGACAGAGACGGAGGGACAAACACACGAAGACACCGTCCACAAGCCAAGGAGAGAGGCCCCAGGAGAAGGCCTGCCCCCACCTTGACCTCTGACCGTGAGAAATCTCCCAGCTGGAGCCCAGCAGCACAGGAAGGGCTCCGGGGAAGACCCACTTGGACCTGGGGCGCTCACATGGACGTGGGGACCAGGGGACAACACCTGTCACAAATGAGGGACCTCGGTGAGAACCTGTGGCAGACAGGCCCTGGCGCCGGGACGCGCTCAATCAGTGACGACTGGAGCACCGACTGTGCCGGCCATGATCACACGACAGCCGCAACATCACGGCAGTGGCAGCCACGATGGGGGCTGTGCTGTGACGCGGGCGTGGGGCAGCCTCCGTCCGATCCCCGCCGTGGTGCGGTTATGTCCCCAACCTCCAGGTGAGGACACAGCCTGCCCACAGACCCAGGTTGCTGAGACAGTGAGGAGAGGCCAGCCCCCTCCCAGCCCAGGTGCTCCCCCCCCCCCCCGGAGCACGGAGGTCAGGTGCTGTGCTCCCTCTCTTGCTCACCCCTCGCCCCAGGACCACGGCCTGCGCTGGCAGCTGAGGGGCAGGTTGAACAACTTCGCAGTCACCTGCAGCCTGGCAGAAGGGAGGCAGGGGGGAGGATGCTGGCAGTGGGGGTGCAGGGCAGGCGGGAGGGGCAGGGGGTCAGCTGCAAAGGAAGGAGGGGGAAGGTGCTTGAGAATGATGGCTTAAAACCATGGTCGACACAGAGGGCACCCTGCATGGAGGTCACGTACAGACAAACAGCCAGGAGCACCAAACCGAGAAGGGGTGGGTTCAACGTAGTCATTCTTAGAGGCAGAGGGGCCCTGCCAGCACGCATGCCCTGTCCTTGGGGATCAGGCCCCAGCGTCCCTCTGCCCTGGCTCCCGAGGTTTGCGGGGGCTGCCTCTGCCCCTCCAGCTCAAAGGATGTCACAGGGCCCAGGCCTGACCAACCAGAACGTTCTATTTATTTTCTTCTTCTCTTTTCTTTTTATTTTTCTTAAGAGAGAGAGAGTACGTGAGCAGCCAGGAGGGGCAGAGGGAGAGAGAGAGTATCCAAAGCAGGTTCCATGCCCAGTGTGGAGCCTGATGTGGGACTTGATCCCACAACGCCAGGATCATGACCTGAGCCGAAATCAAGAGTCAGATGCTTAACCAACTGAGCCACCCAGGTGTCCCACAGAACATTCCATTTAGAGCCACTGCTTCAAGGGGAAAAGAAGAGGTAGATTAAGCCAACCAGATGCAACCCAAAGCTCTTGCTAGAGCTCCTAGCTAAGAAAAGCTGTTTTGCTGGGTTTGCTGATTGCACGGACCCTGTCGGAGCTGATACGGCGGCGGGAGAGGGAGCCAGCCTAGTTCGAGGACACAGTCCTCAGTCCCTGGACATATCTCTACCAAGACATGCCATGGAAACTTCAGTTATATGAGCCAGTCAATCCCCGCCCCAGCCTTCTCTCTTGTTCTGAAGCCACTTTGAGCTGAGTTGGGAAAATAGGAGGGGCCTCGAATGCCGTGCTAAGGAATCTAGACTTCAGGATTCCAAGCCAGTGGGGCGCCGGTAAACGCTGAAAACTGGCTCTCTGGGAAGGACACTAATCTGTAGCATTTGCCAAGTTCCAAGGCCACTCTCAAGCTCCCACACGCCAAGACTGACGATGCCACTGGGGGCAGACCGCTCAGTTGGCTCGGGCAGCAGTCAGGAGCCAGTTCCAGCCATCCTGGGTCACGCCTGGGGGCCCAGATCTTAGCAACATTCACTGAGATTCCCCTTGGTTTGCCTCGGTGTAGATTAGACTGAGACAGAGACATTCATCCACCTACCAGGATTCAGTAATGAACCAGACACGGGGCAGTCCCAGAGGAGGACATGGCTGCTGCCTGCAGGGGACAGCAGATTGTATCAGTGGCCAAAAGGCATCCTTCATCGCTCTCAAGGGCCTGCCATAGCCAGGCACCCCGGCTTTAAGGGTGGGGAGACTGCATTCACCTCTTTCTAGAGGAGGCGGCTCAGTACTCACGGTCCCGCACTGAGACGTGGCATGGCCCCCATCGTGGCCCCCCTACAGGACCACGTTAAGGAGTGAGCATGGTGACAGGCGCACATCCTGCGGGCACCAGCAGATGCCTGGCCTGAGGCTTTCCTGTCCAGCCTGTCCACACCAGCGGGCCGCCTGCCACGCTCTGCCCACGGTGCTGACACATCTCCACCCCCATGCATCTCCCAACGCACACACAGTCCTTCCTTTCTGGCACACATTTGCTCCCTTTATTTTTATTTTTTTTTGAGCTCAAAACTTGCTCTGTATCAGACACAGCTCAATGAAATGAGCTGTTCAATGTAGCTGCTGAGCATATGGTGGGCCACATCTAAGGCATGACTGTGGTGGTGTCTTTGAAGTGGGTGACACAGTGCAGTCCCGCTGGTGGCTGAGCCTCCATGTTGATGCTCGGCTGTCTGGCCCTGTGGGACGCTGCCCACTTGAAAACTAATACAAGAAAGGCAAGGAAGTCTTACTTGAGGTTGTGCCAGCCAATCATCCAGGCACCGTCTCTGCTGAGGTTGTTACATTGAGAATGCAGCTTTTCCTTGTGTGAGGGAGTGATTAATGCAGTTCTGAAATCAGACCCCCTAGACGGGCCCCAAGGCGGATGCTTGGGGTGGGGAACTCCTGAGGACACAACATGGTTCCCCATTTTGATGACAGTGTGGGACGGTGAAGAAGAATATCTGATCCATGAAAGCAGGGACCTCATCAGCTTCGTTGGTCATGGAATCCCCAATATCTAGGAAGGAGGGATGCATGCATGGGTAGGTAGGTGGACATAAGGATGAGTGGGTGAATGAACAGGTGAGTGCATGCGTGTGTAAGTGGGTAGGTGAATGGATGGGTGGGTGATGGATGGACGGACACGTGGATGGATTAATGGGTGGATGAATGAACGGATGGATGAGTGGATGGAAAGAGGGATGGATGGATGAGTGGAAGGACAGAGGGATGGACGGATGGATGGATGGATGGATGGACGGACAGATGAGTGGATGGACAGAGGGATGGATGGGTGAGTGAATGGATGGATGAAAAATGGATGGACAAGTGGATGGACGGGTGAGTGGGTGGATGGATGGATGGATGGATGGATGAGTGGATGGACAGATAGATGGATGGATGGATGGATGCACAGATGAGTGGATGGACAGAGGGATGGATGGATGAGTGGATGGACAGAGGGATGGATGGATGAGTGGATGGATGGATGAAAAATGGATGGACAAGTGGATGGATGGGTGAGTGGATACAGGATCACAAGATATTCTTCTTTTCCTTAATAACTTACAGGAAAGGCATTAAAGTGTCACTGGACTTTCCTACAACTCCAGCCTGTCCGGTCTCAGTATAAAAGCCAACACTCCTGAGGTGCAGCTGGCTGTTCTCAGGACTTTGGTTTGGATCCCTGCTGAACCCTGAGCTGTGTGCCCTCGGGCAAGTCCCTTCCCTCCCCTGAGCTCATTAGCTCTCATCTGGGAAAAGAAGTGAAACTATATTCACTATCGGGTCTGGTCAAGGATGCCCCGTGGCGCTGCAGGCCCCCCGACGTTAAGTATGACGATCAGATTTCTAAAACTTTGAGTATTCTCAGCCACCAAACGGTGTATTGTTAGTAGCTGTGACTGAGCCTCTTTCAAAGTTTCCACGCTGGGAATATTAAGAAATGAGTGACATTTCAGGGCGACAGTGAGGATGCAGGGTTAAAGGCTTGCCCACATCTTCCTGGAATGATCCTGGGGACTTACTTCTCTCACTTACAGCAGCTTCCACCTGCTTAAGATATGCTTAGTAGTTCTTACCCTATTTCCTCTTTAAAATAATTCTAAACCACACAAAGTGAGACAACAATACAGAGTCAGATTCCCTGCCTGTTGGTAGGGACTGTGGGCCCGATTTCCAACCATGCACCAGCTCTAAAGAGCATCCAAGCCGCTCCTGGCGGCCCCAGTGAACCCTCGCGTTTTGATGTTTAATTTTCAATTTGCATCTTTAAAAAGGTAACATTTGATCCAGATGAGTTGGTCTGGTCTGAAATGTTTATCTATGAAGAACACATTTTAGTTCCTTCTGGAGAGGGAGGAAACCCCTTTTCACGTCGTAGTTATTTAAAGAGTGTTAGGGAGGCGTAGTATGTCTGTCTCTGAGGCCCAGCTGTGTTGATGTGGCTTTGGCGGTTCTGATTCTGGTACCAAATGAGGGAGAAGCTCAAGGTCAGGGACGCCGCCTTGCTGGCCGCGAGCCCTCACCACTGCTCCAGGGGTTAGGAGGCAATTCCGAGCCCAGGAACGGGGGGTGGGGTGGGGGGGGGGGGGCTGAGCAGGCCTCTGTATCTGTGCCAGCCCACGCGGGGCCTTGGAAGGCAAGAGCGTCTTGAAAATGTTGCTGCTTTCCTTTTGGCAAAATTACTGGCAGCTTCCCGAACTGCTCAGTTTCCAGAGCCTTCAAGTGAATAAGCCTGCAAGAGCCAGACACACACTGACAGCACCCGAGGACAGAGCGACCTGGGGCCACAGCAAGGAGTGTGGGCGTCCCCAGAAACCGGGAACAGCCAGGAGACAGATTCTCCCCCAGAGCCCCCCCGGGGGACACGACCCTGCTGAGAATACACCTACGCTGTTTAGGCCACTAAGTGTGTGTTGATTTGCCACAGCGGCCGTAAGAAACCGGTGTTCGTCTGGCCTGTTCGCAAACCTCACAGAAACGCAAACGAAGAAATGGAATGACGCGGCGTGCAGCCTTTGCAGTCTGGCTTCTCGTGCTCAACAGAACGTGTGTGACCGTCATCTACGTCGTGCTGGCTCCTTCCCACTGTCACCATGTGTCACCCTGCAGGGCCGAGCGGCGGCCCTCTTCACCCATCTTCCCGGGCGTGTGGGCTCAGGAAGCTGCCATGTGGAACAGGTCAGCATGAAGCTTCTAGGAAGAACATTCCTGAACATTTTTTTTATTATTTTTATTGTGACATGTGTCTCGGGAATATACCCGGGGGCAGAGTTTCCGGAGAAACGTCAGAAAGAAGTTTCTGTCTAGCTTTGTGAAGAGACAGAAAGTTGTGCAAAGCGGTGAAGTGCAGCCCACCGCTGTCCATGAGCCACGAAGACGAGATCAGTGGCTCCCTACCTTCCCCGTGGCCTCCCTGTGCTTCAGTTACAATTCTACCGCCAGCCCCCTGAAAATGGTGTATCTGAACAGTAGCCAACTGCTGGGGTCCGGGTGCTGGGATTCGGGGCCCTCGCGGGTCCGCCGGCCACCAGGTGAAAGGGCCCCGCCACATAGGCCACCGATGGTGAGCACAGGAAGCTATGCACGTGGGGAGGGGACGTGCGTTCCCATCGCAGGGTCACAACAGGGGGTGGCCTCTCAAGGGAGCTGCCATTAGGGTGGAGTACTGAATAGTGGAACGGGGCCTGCTGTGTGAGGCAAGGGGGGGAAGAACCTTCTAGAAGGAGGGAGAAGTAACTGGTGATGGCAACTACTTTTTGTTGTAGGCGTGTTCACGAGGGTCTCGGGAGCCGGGGAGGGGCGCCCCTCTGGGAGTGAGCGCCATGGACGGTGTATCCAGGCAGAGGGCAGGGGCCCCGGGATGAAGCCGGATATTACTGGGGAACCGGGGCCGGGGGAGCGGGGACATCTGACCCTGGAGGCTGAGGACAGAACTGCCCTGCTGAACCCCAGTGATGGTAACGCAGGTGGGGCCTCTGGGAGATGATTAATAGTAGACGAGGTCATGGGGCCCATGACCCCATGATGGGATTCGCGCCCTTAAGAACAGAGGAAGACCCTACCTTCCCCCATGTGAGAACGCAGCCGGGGCAGGGAGGGGGCAGGGCGGGGCAGGGACAGGTGCTCACCAGGAACCAAAGCTGCCAGCTCCCTCACCTGGCACTTCCAGCCCCTGTAAACGTCTGATGCTCGACCGCATCTTTGTACAGCAGCTGGAGTGAACACTGCCTTCAACATGCCTTCCCGCCCCTTTGCTGGAATATTCCGTCGCTGTCTCCTCCAGGCTGGCTCCGGGATGCTGTCCAGCCTCAGCTCAAATTTCTCCCAGTCAGAGAGGCTGGCGGTGGCCCCTCAACATACAGTGACACCCCCTCCTGTCAACGTCCCCAGCCCCCCCCAATACATCACCTTCTGACAGCAAAGGGTGTGTTCCCCCAGATCAGCCCCGGCACGAACCCACAAGCCAACCGTCTCCTGTGCTCTCCACACTGCCAAACACCAAACCACCTAAGATCCTCCCCGAGAACTTGGAGCCCTGGAGGCAAAGTGCACTGTGTTTTCTCCAGATGAGGATTTGGGAGATTTGCTGCAAGCCCGGGGTGGGGGGGGGGGTTAAGTGATGAGGGACAAGTGCTTGCAGTGCAACCTCACGTTCATCACAGAGAAGATCTGTTGGAGAGACCCTTGGATTAAATCCACGTTTCAGCCTCGGCTTTATTTCCCCCTCGGTGCAGACGTGAGGATACTGACCAGTTAAACAACGTGAACGCGGGGGATTGGGGCCGTGGCTGAACCGTGTGTGGTCCTGCCACACGGACTCCGTGAGCGGCTCTCGTTTCCTGTTCTTTACCAGCGTGGGGGAGTCCCGGCCCCGAGGTCGGACGTGGGCACCAGGGTCCGTCTCATAGACCAGGGGCTGCCCCCACACCTGAAGCATCGGTGCCACGGGGACGAGCAGTTTCTAGAGTGTCTCCCAGCACAGGCACAGTGTGGACGCGGCATGGTGTCTCATGGGGAATTGCCAGCGCCCGGCGGGCGGGGAGGAGGCCGGCTGTGGCTTCCGAGGGGTGGGAAGGCTGAGGCGAGACGACAGGGTGATGGACAGCTTTCAGTGTAATCTCGAGGCCCCCCCAAAGTCAGCAAGGTCATGACACTGACATCAGCCAAAAGAACGCAAGGTCTTCTTAACAATGTTCGTCCTACAAAGAACAAAACAGCCATCTCACCTCCAAATCCCGGGAGCCCCTGGGAAATTGGCATCGTCCCCAAGAAATGACTCCGATTCAGGGGAGGTGTGACTGAAAGAAAACGGTGCCGTGTCCCCTCGCCGGCCCTGCCGTGCGGTCCCCGTCCCACCAGCTGAGCCACGCCGGGAACACCACGCCCCCTCGGCCGTCACCATCCCAGTTAAGTCCCGCAGCCCCGGGTCTGAGCCAGGTGCGTGGGCCGCTTTCAATGCCACGGGCAGTTTCAGGGAAGGCAAGAAGCATGAAATCTACCTGACGCTCTGATGCTCTGACGCGAAAGCGCTCCACCGCGGGGAGCAGAGTGAAAGGTGTAAAATTAGACAAATTAACCCAACTTCCCAGAGAAGCGCGGTGTTCAGGACTGGAGCAGCTGTTGCCGCTGTTTCTGGAAATTCAAACAAAGACAAGGAAGCCGAGGGATGTGCCGAGGGGCCTCCTTTCCCTGGCGGGAGGGGCACTGTGCGCGAACAGGTGGCAGCTGGCGGGGGGCGGGGAACGGCTCCGACTTCGCCCACCCGTCTGCCCACCGCCCCCCCCCCACCCCAATGCCGTGCCTTCCCGGTGCCAGCCCCCGGGACGCCCGGCCACCCCGTCTGATCAGTAGCACGTGAAAAGACACGGTCTTCTCGTTATCACTTAACTGAGGTTGTCAGTCTCCTAATTGCTTCAATAAAATATAATTAATTAAGAATAACATGTGGAGATACTTACATGAGCTGGAGATTGCACACGGCAATTTCTCGATTTTTCCTGATACTCTGTGTCCTGCTGCTGCTTTCAGACAAAGGGGGAAGCTCTCCAAGATCAGAGACGGTGCTTTCCCATTTGCCCTTTGGGTTTAGGAATAAAGGCAACTGAAACGGCATCCCGTGAGGCACGGGGAGCGTGAGCTCGAGTTGCTGGTGGGAAGATGCAGACACGGGAAGGTGTCAACTCGGCCCAAGTGGCTGCACGGCCACCAGCAGAATAGCTCAGAAGACGACACACCCTGGGGTGTAGGCGGAACCGAGTGGTGTGCACGGGGACCCCTTCTCTTTCTCTGGGTCCAACTTACATGTTTCCCGTGAGATGCAGTGTTTGGAGCCACTGCCCCCACGTGGAAGTAGGGGTACAAAGTGGTCACTTTCCAGAGTGTCCTGACTTCTAGGGAGGTAGCCACATACCTCAGAGTATGACAGCAGCCGATGAGTGAGGCCACACCTGGGGGCACCCCACCCCCCCCAACACACACACTCGTCATGTCTCTGGTCTGTGTACCCGTGGCTTCTACCTTCAAGGTCACCTCGTGGACCCAAGGTAGCTGCTGGACCTCCAGCCATCACTTCTGTGTTCCACATAGGAAAAAGGAGGAAGGAAGAAAGCCGAGGGGGAGGCAGAAGGGAAAGTTTGCAAAAAGAAAAAAAAATGTCCAGAAGTCCCCCAAATAATTCCATGTATTTGCACTGGGTCAGAACTTAGTCATGTGGTAACACCTAGCAGCAAGGAAGCCCGGGAAACAAGCCTTTTGTTGAGGAGATTACTTATCCCGAGTAAACGTGTGGATCTGTGAGGAAGGAAGAAAGGGGGGAACAGGACTTTCTCCAACAGATTCCACTGTGGTGACCAGTGGGAACGTCGCTAACCCTTCCGTTTTCTCATCTGTAAATTGGCCTAACACTTCCGGTCAGACACGCATGTGCTTTAAGAGTAAAGCTCCACGCAAATATTCATTAGGATGAAAATGCATTCTGCGCTAAAGAGCTAAACAACTGGGCAGATGTTAGGGCAGGTTTCCAGCCGCGCAGGCGAGCAGGGCCCCCAGCTAACCCTCGCTCCACCCCTCACGCGTGGAAGGCCGACGAGGAGCCACGTGAGAACCACGGGCTCAGGGGACGCTGGGTGCACTCGCTGCTCCCGCACCCTGAGCGACACCGGGTGAGCCTGGCCCCCGGCCCCTGCCTGGAAGGTCCACGCACCCTGGAGGGCAGGGTCAGTCTCTCCAAGACAACAGCACGCACGTGAGACCAGCTAAAACATCAACTTACAAGCTGGCGATGCTTAGGGACGATGTCAGATGTGAGCCAGGGGCACGCTGGCCTGTGCCAGTGCCCACAGCGATGCCCCCCAGAAAATGATGACCAGTCTGATGCCCTGTGCTGCTTCTACAAGGAAGACAGGCTGTTTTGGGGACAGATGCAAAGAACCCATGTTGGTGGATAGAAGCTGGTGGGGGGAGATCTGGAGGGGTTGGGATTCAAAAGTTCTCTCTACTTTTGAATATGTTTGGCATTTTCCATTAATAATCTCTTTATTTTTTTTAAAAAAAGGTTTATTTATTTATTTTGAGAGAGAGAATGAATGAATGAATGAATGAGTGGGAGAGGAGTAGAGAGAATCCCAAGCAGGCTCTGCACGGTTAGCGCAGAGCCTGATGCAGGGCTCAAACTCAGGAACCGTGAGATCATGACCTGAGCCGAGATCGAGAGGCGGACACTTCACCGACCGAGCCACCCAGGAGCCCCAAACTTCCATTTTTTAAAAAAGATCATTAATGAGGGTGCCTGGGTGGCTCAGTCGGTCAAGTGTCCTCTTCTCGATCTCAGTTCAGGTCATGATCTCCCGGTTCCCGAGTTTGAGCCCCGTGTTGGGTCCAGACTGACATCACCAGAGCCTCCTTGGGGTTCTCTCTCTCTGCTCCTCCCCTGCTCACGCTCTCTGTCTCTCTTCCTCAAAATAAATAAACATAAAAAAACCACAACAAGCTCTGTTTTGCTTTTAAATAATTGAAGATACTGTTTGAAGAGTCTGGTGTTTGAAGAGGTTAGTGTGCATAAAGATTTGGGGTTCAGTTTCCAGCAAACTCAGCCCAGCCAAGCCCAGTGTGATGCCCTCACAAGAGGCCGCACGACCTAGAAATGCCAGCTCCCGGGAGGCAGCCTCACCAGGCCGGGCCCTGCTCGGTCACAGTGTGAGGGCTGCTCTGTTGTGGGGTCTGCAGGCGTGTGTTCCAATCTGGGCGCTCTGCTTACAACTGTGGGCTTGACTGAAGGGACCCCCAATGGCTGATGCAAGCCGATTACTTTTTCCAGACACGAGGAAGTCATGGAGTGGAGGGGAAGGTTTCCCCCGTTGCACAAGGCTAGCCCGCCTGAGATACAAACACGGCCCCTCTTCCCTGTTCAGAAAAAAGGCCGGTGGGTGGGCGGGAAGGGGAAGGGGTTGGGGCTCAAAGTCCAGCAGTGGACCCCGTTTTCCTGCCGTTCCTGGTTCGGGGTGGGCGGGGCGGGGGGGGGCGGGGGACAGCCGAGCTGGGGCGGTCTGGTTAGGACCCAGAGTGAGTGAGGAACCATCTCGAACGTCCTCGCCGTGTGGCTCAGAGGACCTGACTTCACCACCCAAACCCATCGCGCTCGGGAACCGGCCGTGGATCCAGGGCTCACTCACAAACACAAGCGTGTGCAACAAGTTCATGACAAGAGAACCAAACAAGGAAATGGACGGCTTCCAAGCCTGTCCAAGAGCCGGACGTCACACGGCAGGAATGGTCATCAGGAACATGTCCAAACCCAGTGTTTTTCTGGAACCTGGTCTGAGTTCATTGGGACAGAATGTACGATGCCCAAGAAATACGTCAAAATAAATCCCCACTCAGCTGGGTTCCACTGGCCCAAGGCACGGTGCCCAGCCCGCGTGGGGCATGTCTCTCCCGTGTGCGTCACCGGGGTCACCGCTTGGGGGCATGGCGACACTCCTTGGTGCCAACCCTCCTTTGGGAGGCTCAGAGTGCTTGAGTCCCAAGAGGAAGCAGGGCAGAGGAGGAAGGACATGCGCATGTTTCTAATTTCTTGCTTACTCCCCACGGAGAAACTACGGGGCGGACGGTAACAAATGGCGAGTGCCACTCTCCCCCGACCCAGCGGGTAAGATTCATTCCACTAAATCCAGTCGCAGTGGCTCACGTAGAACACCACTGCCTGCTTCTCTCAAGAGGGAGGTGGTTCCCCCAATGGTGCCCATCAGCGAAGCCATGGAATGACCCCACGGAGCCCACGGGACCCAGATACTTGCTCAAATACCAATCTACAGGTGCCTAAAGGCCCTGGAGTGATAAAGTTAGTATTTAGATGAGTAGACTTTCAGTAAAGGAGATCGCCTTTCATGATGTGGTGGGCCTCGCCTAATCACTTGAAGTCACAACAGAAAAAAGTCCGAGGTGCCCCGAAGGAGAGGAGATTCTGCCAGCAGGCTTTCTTCCTACTCAACTGCGATATCCACTCCTCCCTGAGCCTCCAGCCGGCCGCCCGCCCTGCAGATTTCAGACCTGCCAGCCGCACAAAGTGTGGGGGCCTGTTCCTTCCGGTGCATCGGTCTCCGTAAGCCCACAACCTATGGGTTCTGTTTCTCCGGACAGCCAGGGCCAACACAAGGTCCCTCCCGCTCCCCTTCCCCTTATAGGTGGTAAGTCTCAAATGGCGTTATTCTGTTCTTGTTCTTATTCTTTTGTGTGCAAGCATCACTCCTAAGAACCTCATCTCTTGACTACATAAGTCGTAGAGACCCAGCGTGCAAACCTTTCCTCATGCAAAGTCAGGCCTCCGCAAATATTTAACGCTCAAAATCTTTCAAGCTACGTCATCAATGCCAAGATAAATAACCAGGACTGATAATACTTCAATGTTCACTCAACGCTCACGTGAGAATGTAGGTGAACGAACGCAGAAGGGGAGTCCCACAGAAATACGGTCAGCTCGTGCCCCGACGACCTTCCTTCCGCTCTGCAGTAAGCAGCATACACAGCTCGCCATGTGCTCCCCACGCTCGCGGCTCAGGGCCTGGGTCTCTAGCACACAAGTGAGCCCTGCCCCCCGGCAAACGTCCATCCTGTGGACGGGGTGTGCTTAAGAGACAGTCATGCAGAACAAGCAGGTATTTAAGGCCAAGTCGCAGAAACGCTGGTGGTTCCTGGACTCGTGGGGAGAATCACATCTGTTCGTCTGTTCACTCCACAGGCCCTTCCCCTCCCCACGTACAGGTGCTTTGCTAGGAGTGGGTACCCCAGACACCAATAAGAAGTGGGGTCCCTACCCAAGTGGAAATTGTTTATTTTTCTAACAAAAACTCTGACATAACTTAAATGTTTATATCTCATTTGCCAACACTTTATTTTAAATTTATTTCTAATGTTTATTTTTGAGAGAGAGAGAGAGAGTGAGAGCATAAGTGGGGGAGGGGCAGAGAGAGAGAGAGAGACACGGAATCCGAAGCAGGCTCCAGGCTCTGAGCTGTCAGCACGGAGCCCGACGTAGGACTTGAACCCACGAACCATGAGATCATGACCTGAGCCAAAGTCAGATGCTCAACCGACCGAGCCGCCCAGGCGCCCCAACAATGTGACCATGTCATTCTGAAGAAAACGACAGGATTTACGAAAGTACTGATGCACACACAGCAGGGGCCTCCCCCAGGAACGGGACACAGGTTTCAAGTTCCATCTTGTCAGCTTTTCAAGGTGACTCTGGGTCACCTGGGTCCACCCTCAAAAGCCAATGCTTAAAAATATACGTGTTTAGGGAATCATACAATCCCTGCAGAAAAGCTGAGAAGTCACAGGCATACAGTCTGATGGATTTTCACAAAGCGAACCCCCCCCCCGTAAACCTCCACCTGGACGGAGGAAAGGACGCTGACAGCCTCCTAGGACCACCCCTCCTCCTCCTCCCTCTTCCCAAAGCAAACACCCCGGGAGAGGCCTCGTTTTCACAGACTTCTTCGTTGTTCCCTATTTAAGTATTTTTATCAAAATAATTTTCCCGTAAGGATTTAAGTAGTACTAAAAAGTATATCACAAAACCCACCAGGCGTCTGCCACACCTTCCCTCTCTGTAGGAGCGTCCAGTCTGATCCCAGGGCTGACACAGGGTTACAGGTGCCTCCGTGTGGACCTCAGGGCTCTGGGCCTGGAAAACTGGGAAGGGCCAGGGCTCAGGTGTCAGAGGAGTGAGAAGGCAGGCCGTTCCAAGTGGGTGGTGTGGACACTCGGGCCTCGGCCGCAAAGGTCTGAGTGCACACTGGCCATTACCACGGTCAGCGGGATGCCACCACGAGACCAGAGCAGTTTCTAGATTCGTCCTAAACCTGCTCTTGGCCATCACAGTGACCCAAGGAGCTCATTAAAATACAGACTGGGTCCCTGCCTGCCAGATTTCCAAAGGAGGAGTTAGCCTCTGGATCCTCAAAAAAGTCCCCTGGTGGTTCTGGGATGGGGCATCCTGTGTTTGAGAACGATTACTGTTTCTAGAAAGGTCTGGTTGATGAATATTTTAGGCTTTGAGGACCCCATGGTTTCTGTGTCAACTACTAAACTCTGCTTTTATATGAAAGCGGCCACAAAGGATACCTCAGGAACAGGTAAGGAACAGGTGTGGCCGCGTGAGGATAAAATCCTATTTACAAAAGGAGCAGAGGGCCAGATACGGAG
This sequence comes from Panthera leo, assembly GCF_018350215.1. Lineage (NCBI taxonomy): Eukaryota > Metazoa > Chordata > Mammalia > Carnivora > Felidae > Panthera > Panthera leo. The sequence goes on from NC_056681.1 coordinate 2,395,156, forward strand.
GCCCCGCCTCTAGTCCTAATCCCAACGGTCTGTCAGACACCTTATGAGATTAAAGACCATGGGGGCCCTAAATCGCTCTGATGAAATCATCCAGCACATCTGATGTTCCTGAGGCTGCGCGAAATGTGGGTCTGTCCACACTCTCACTAGTGATGGAGCTCATTCTACGTGATCACTGTGCCTTGAGATCACAGCACAGTGAGAGAGAGTTAGCGAGGCCTTTAAAAATTAAGTGTTTAGGGTATGAATAACGTTATTAATAACACCAGATGTGTATTAGTAATGCCACATATATGAGCACGAAAGCTCTTTTACTGCTAATAAATTAACTAAACATTTATTTGTTTCACCTCCTAACACACCCACGTATGTTCACTGTGTGTCCTCACTCAGTCGCAGCAAGACGGGGGCCCCTGTGCATAATTTAAAGGATAACAAATCCCCGCCTTCTGGGATTAAGCGGTCAAATCTTTTTTCTCTGGGGTTTGGAACCACTGATGGAGGGATGGGGTCCCCAGAAACTTCTCTCCTCTCACAAAGCCTGGAGATTTCCGGCCTCGGAAGGGGTGAGGGCCTGCGAAGCGGAAGGAGGACGCCAGGGCCCCCCAAAGGCCTGGCCTCCCGAGAGGAGAGCCAGTGTCCGATCAGGGGCTGCCGCGCCTAGCGCTCTGGGGTGTCTGCCCTCCGGCCTTGGGGCTCATGGCTGGGCGGCCAGGCAGATGGCTCGGGCCTAGTGGGCAGATCTTCGTGCCGGGCACGGAAGCTTCTAGAACATGGTGGGCGTGCAGGAAGGCCGGACGTGGGCGTGCGGGCACTCACGGTCTGATGGCTGTGGAGACGTCCTAACTGCACACGTGCCTGATTTGGCCTACGTGCCGGCTGAGGAGCTCTCTTTGTGTTTTAACATGACGCTTCTGACGTGTAAAAATGGAAAGATTTCACATAAAAGTCTGGGTTTGACTCCTTTTGGGAAGTTGGCAGGTGTGGCCTCTCTGGCTCAACAGGCCGAGGGCCGGGCGTGGCCTGACTGCTGTGGGGGGAGCCCGGTCACCACTTTGCCACGTCCTCGCCCCTCCCCGCTGCCCAGCTCCCGACCCCTCCTCATGGCAGCGTCCGGAGGGACCTCGTCCCTCGTCCCTCCGCATCTCCATCAAGGTGCAGGCGCGGAGAATATGCTCTTCCTTATGGAGGTGACGTAGTTCCCAGAATGGGGCTTTGTCCCTCCCCATCCTGAGAGACGATGGGGGCGGGACGGCCTTCCAGGGGGAGAAAACGCCGGAGCGGAGACTTAACACGGGGAAGCCGTCAGGGAGGAAGGACACGTCTGAGATGGAGGGGGACGGAGGTCAAGGGCAGGGGTGGGTGGGGGGCCCAGAGGAGGGAACACCCTCCAGGAAGTGTGGCTCCTCCCGAGACGCAAAACCGAGGTGACCTGGGTGTCCCTCGGGTGAGACGACCCCTGTCCTTTCCCCCGTGAAACAACAGCCAGCACTGTCCCAGGCGGTCGGCACGATGACAGTGCAGTGCCTGCAGGAGGGCTTCACATGACGCGTGTGAGGGACTAAGGCCACCAGGTCACACGGACACAGTCCAACAGGTGCAACCGCTGTTACCAGCGAGGACGCCGATGACGACGGACCCATTTTCCAGGAGAAGTGAGCTCCGTGAGGCTTGGCAGCAACGGTGGAAGCCGCGGGTGCTGCGGCACGACGGTTCTCGGCACAATCCACAGGTTTAGACAGGCTGGTTTTGAATCCCAGCGCGGCTGCCCCTTAGCTGTGGAACCCTTGGGCAAGTCACCTCGCTTCTCCGGGCCCAACGTTCTCCTGTTTCGGGTACCGTGCGAGCACCTACGATGCTCTGGACGTGGTACGTGCTGATAACAGAGAAGCGTTGCTCGGATCCCTGCCTGGCACGTGCAAGGATTTAATAACCCTTGGCATTTGCCGTTGGTGGCGGTGATGATGATTATTAATTATCGAGCACTTATCCCTGCCATGACGTGCGGTATCTCATTTAATCCTCAAAAGAACGCAGCAAGCTGCACACTCTTATTCCCCTGATACCACGGAGGAGTTTGAGGCCTGGAGTGATCGGGCACACGGCTAGGAAGTCCCCTGAAATCCACGCCGGCACGGTGATGCCATGGGTCTCTGCTGCTCGCAGCTGGACGGCCGAGCCCCGACATGGGGCTCGGCGGTAGGAGCAGCAAACGTCTACTAAGTGACAGAGGAGCTCGACAAAGACTTCCGGGCCGGGCAGTAACGAAGAATGACTTTCGCGAGGACAGCTTGTTTCAGAATGTTCCTCGACCCTGCCAATTAAAGCGTCCCGGTTCGATCGTGCCAACGCCTGGGGGTCCTCAACATCAGAGGGCCGGTGGCCGTTTATCTGTGTATCAGACAGGAAGGAAGGCTTCTCCCAGGCCCCCCACACTGACGGAAGACCGAAGGCTTGACCCGCGTTTCTTTCCAGAAACACGGGGTCCACCATCGGACTTCTTCGTGGTGAAGGGAAGACAGGGCTCCACCCCCGCCCAGGCCAGCCTGCGTGAGGACCCATTAACAGCACGGTCACTGCCACCAGGACTGTGCTGCAGAATCCGGCAAAGGCCCTCAGTCAAACCAGGTGACAGAAAGGATATTCCTATAGAGATTCAGAAGGAAATGAGAAGTGGAAAAGAAGCAGCTTTGATCACAGACCGGGCCAGCAGGTGGCACACGGGCCGCTGTCCCCACGCTCCCTGCCCGGTGGGTCCTGTGCCGGGGGGCCGGAGATCATAGGGCCCCCCCACAAGCTCCTGCTCCACTGGGGAGCCTTTGTGTCGGTCAGCTGGTTATTGGAAGTCAGGTGACACGGGAAAACAGCGTGGGGAGAAAGGAGGGCTAATGCATTTGACATTTCTAGAGAACCGTGGGGGGCAAGCGTTCCTCCCCCAGGAAATAAATGTGCCGTACCGGGCTTCTGGCAAGTGCTGCGAACAACGGTCCGAGGTCCTTTGAAAATGTCAAATTTAACAGCACGGGAAAATGTCTTTTGATTCGGAAGATGAGAACTCAGGGGAGTTGAATTAACAACGGAGCAAACATTTTACCAAGTAATAGGGCCTTAGTGCCCTGGCACGGGGCACCGCAAGGGGCAGCCTTTAATCTCTGGAGTTTAATGAACTTTGAAAACTACTCAGTAAATACTCCAGGCCTGGCAAGCGCCCTGGCAAGATAACGCCAGCCCCACTTCAACGGCCTGTGTCGTTTTTGTTATTAAAGAAGGTTAATTTTCATATGCAAGGAACTCAGTTCCCTGGAAAGGAACGTCAGGGCGGCACGTTCCGTCCCAGAGGCCCCTGTGCTTCCTGTGCCTCGCGGAACCGGGTTCTAGAGGCAGTTCTGGGTGAGCACCTGCCTGCACGCGGGGTGGACCCGGGAGCAGTGGCCACGTTCCGCAGAGGCAGCGGCCCCGGCTCACTGGGCCCGCCAACCGCAGGGGGCACGCCCATCCCGTCCTGGGGGCGTCAGGCTCCCCCCAGAACACAGGGAAGGGGGCCTTGGAGACACGGCGCTGTTTCCACCTGGCAGCCCCGCCCCCCACCGCGTCCACGTCCTGCAGCACGACCTGGTCATCACCCGGAGTAAACGGGCATTTGTCAAAGCCCAGCACGAGTTTACGGCGGCGCTCTCCCGAGCCTTGCACCGGGCTCCCGCGCACGAGAGAAGGTCGCACGACAGCTTCCTCGCCAGCCAGGCCTGGACAAGGCCGCCCAGCCGGCTCGCCCCGATCTCGTCCCCGCCCCGGTCACCGAGAGCTGCTGCCCCCCACACGCTCGTCACTAGCTCTCTGCTCGGTGCCAGGAGGGGAAGGGTGCCCGACAGACCCGATGCGGCGGCCGATGCCCTCCTCCCGCACCGCCAGGGCCGTGCACCCACGGGATGCCTTAGGAGCGCTGCCCAGCGAGGGCAGATTGGAGGCACGGCCATAATTAGGGACAGACGGCGTCCTCAGAGGACAACGTGCCAATGCAAAAACACGCTTTCCCTAGTTTTTTTTTTTTTTCCTAAGGGTCATTCTGCTTCTACTCCCCGAGGCAGAGAGGAAGAGAGTCGGACCAACCACTCTTACGGCCCAAGCACAGACACGCCAGACGCAGGGAGTGTCCCCAGAAGGAACGCGGGCGGGAATGAAACACACCTCTTTGCTGCTCAGGAATGAGCCTCTGCTCAGGTAACCCCAGAGCCCTCACGCCAAATGGGGAGTCCCCCAAAAGGCTGTGGGAATGGCGTTCAGAGGGACAGGGGCACAGGTGCGGTCCAGACGGCATTCCTCAGCCCATAAAGCGCTTCAGCAGGGTGCATGGGCCATGACAGGAACTGCTGACGGGACACCAGTGAAGAGCGGCTGTCCTAGACCTCTGTCCGCTGTCAGGGTCACGTCTAGGGTGACCCCAGGCCCGACCCAGTCCCAGCCAATGGCTTCCAGGCCCCCCGACACAGCAACACGGCGGCTCAGCCCCTCTGTCCCTAAATGATGCTGAGTCTGTCCGTTTGGGTAAATTGTTCCTTTCCTGGGCTCACCTGCCTGGCAGATCACAGAGTGGACACATCCCAAGGGTGTTTTCTAGAACACCCCCTGAGCGTCCGAGGATTCTGAGGCCTGAGGGCACGGGCAGCTACTCAAGCCGGCACCAGAAGTTTCCCCAGGGACAAAAACTAGCAGGGAGGAACGGCGTGCTGTGGCCACGCCACTCCCACGAGCCACACTGCCTCTTTATCCCCAGTCTGCGCTAATTAAAAACACCTCTTTAACCAGCGATTTTTAATTACAAAATTACATCAGAGAATTTGCAAAACTGATACGGGGAAAAGGAAGGATCTCCCGAACGCGACCAGGGTTTCTCACACCTGGCACTCCCAACGGGAGGACCATTCTCGGCCGCGGGGGCCGTCCTGTGTCTTGCAGGGTCCCTGGCCCCCAGCAGATGCCAACAGCAACCCCCCCCCCCCCAGCAACCTGTGGGAAACCAGAATGTCTCCAGACGCCGCTGAGTGTCCCCTGAGCCCAGGTGAGAAGTCTGGACCACAACCCCATGCGGACACTCTGCCCACGCTCTTTCTACACACGCATCAAGTCAGGTATTCATCCCACGGGTACTTGCGAGGCACCTACTATGCGCCGGGCATCGGGATGAGGGGAGACGGATGTTGTGGTGAATAAGAACGGCAAGGTCACATTTTTAAGGGAACAAACAGATGCTTACAAGTTGTGCAAAGCCCTCAGCGCTCATCCGACACAGACGGGGCCATGCGATCACGAGGGGCTGGGACGGGCCAGCCTGGTGACCGGACGGAGAAGCCCAGCACTGAGGGAACGAGGCTTGCACCTCCACCGTCCCGCCAAACGCCACCCTCGCAAGCCATGGCGTGTGCGTGGGGCCTGGGGCTGACCGCTCTGCCCTCCTCCGAATGATCTCTGTGGCTGTTTTCTTCCTCAGGAAACAAAACAAATGTGGGGGGAGAGGGGCGCACGCCGTTTTCTCACGTTAGTCCTTCCCTTCGAAAACTAAAAATTCTCACTAAGTGGATGTTTTCGTTTATCGTAAACTGCTGGGTTGAGTGCGATGGGCTAATTATTTCCGCACGGTCTAAAAGAGGCCCAGAATAATTGTCTACAATTTTCTGCATTTGCTTTCTCCCAAAGAACGTATTTTTCTTCCTTAAATCTCAGAGCCTGAGTTCCTGATTGGGCCCTGGTGATATCATCTGTAAAATAAGGAGGCGCTCGAATCAAACGTCAATCACAAGATGTCCCAGCGATCCTTCAGGGCACAAGCCGGCGGCCTCTGAGACAGATCAGGGAGGGCACCGGCCTCCGAAACCTCGCGCCGGCCCTGGCGTGAGCAGGGCTCTCGTCTCCCTTCCCTCCACATCTGAGATGCTGCCTGCCGAGTCCCACCTAAGTCTCCCCTTGCAAAGTACCCTTCTGAGTCCCCATCTGCTGCACTCAGATGGTGACTGTGTCACCCGGTGCGGCTTGTCGTTTTCAAGAACTTGCGAGATTGTAGAGGATGACCCTCCAGCATTTCCACTACGTCGCGTTTGCGCCCGTCTTTCCCTCGTCGGGGGAGGCCTCTCGAGCAGATACAGGGCGCTCAATTCTGAGGTCACAGAGCCCAGATGCCGCAGGTCTTTGCAGAACCCCAACCTTTCCCTTTGCCAAAGCAGTAGTAGGCCCCACACCCCCTTCTCTCACCGCTAAAAATCTCCAAGTCGTAATAACCATGCGGGCTGCCCATATTGAGCTGCTTAACAGTTCATATGGTCTTTAAAATGCATATCGTGTGACAGGCGATCTGGATTTGTGAATGACAGCTTTTTATTAGAACTGCCTTGCATCCTCAGGAAAGATATTATCTTCCTGTCTTTGCAACTTGCCAACAACATCTTGAAGGATTCAGGGAGGGGCACAAATTGCGGGGGGGGGGGGGGGGGAGGAGGCTTTGCAGGCTCCCTCGGTTGTGGGCGGGAGAAGGGGAGGGCGGCCAAGAGGGCTCCAGCCGAATTGCTGGAGTTTCTGCGAAACGGGACGCGCACCTGTCCACAGATTCCCCATCGGGGCGGTGATCGCGACGCTACCGAGAGGTGACCCGGGACCGGGACGAAACGGAGACAGGTGCGATCAAAGCACGCACGGTGTCCAATCCACCACGGAGGCGGTAACAAAGGCATTAATTTAGCTGCAAACATTAAATGTGTACAGTCAGATGGATTTTCTTAACAGTTCGGCGTGGCATAACCCTAACACAGTACATTAAAATCATTCATTACAATGAATAAATAGCTTAATGAGACTGGAGGATCGAGCCGTCTCCGTGTAAACGGGTGATGAAGTAAAGCAGGTGATAGCTGTCACCGAGCATAAATTATGCAAAAATAATACCCTTAATATCATCCCCCCAGCGCATTGTTGCTTTTGTTGAATATTCAAAGGGACGGCTTCCCAGGACAATATCAAATTAGTCTGTGTAATTAAAAAAAAAAAAAAAAAGTCTGCAACAAAATTATTTACCCAACCCGCATCACACTCCACCTTAAACACCGGCCAATTACCGTCTGATTTTCTCTGAACGATCTGTCCGGGCTCCACGCACACCACCCAACTCCGGGTGAGTTTCTTTTTGTTTCAAATTCCTGAAGTTAACATTTCCCTTCTGAAACTTGCAACGGGAATTTAAACAAAGAACGTTCAGGCACAGAGGTGGTTCGGCAGCGGGAACGGGAGGAAACGGCACCATGATTTCTCACTTGCCCTTCAAAGGGTTCTTACTCGACTCAGTGCCTTTACAGGACACATTCCAATAGCCCCCCTCCCTTCTACTTTAGGTTACAAAATGTGACAGCCATCCCGTAAAACGGGGGCGGCGGGGTTGACACACAAGAACCAGTACTCAAAGCACTACCACTGCTCTCAATCAGGAGGATGAGGTTCCAAATTTCCTCAGTGACCCGTGCAGGGTTTTGCTACACAGGCTCCCATGCTGAATGATCTTCCATAACTATAAAAACCACGGCTCTAACCGTTCCCTCCTGTTTGGCACTGGTGGTGAGGAGCGCAGCGTGACCTTGCACTGCTGACTGCCGATGAAGGCCGCTGCATGCTGTGGGCTCACCCATCGGTGCCCGAGCGCACAGCGCTCCGCCCGGACCCCACCGAGACCTGCCGAAGGGCTCACTCCAAGCCCTTTGCGTGTTCCGCGTCTGATCTCCAGACCCTTCCCAGGAGCGGACCCAGCAGCTTATCCTGTGCCCGAGCCCCAGCTTGAATCTATTAAAAGGAGCAGCGCTCACCACGCGGGGGGGAACGTGCCGGGTGCGCCAAGCACTCACTGTCGCGGCCACCATGTCTGTGGTTCTCAAGCCTCCCTTTCCGTGGTGGAAGGCGGAACCCTGGGCGGATGGTGAAATCCGGCCTGAATCAAACGGCTTTGAAGGGGGCCTGTGCTGTATGCACACCTCTCCGACTTGAAATCAGACCCTCAAAAGACAATTATGCCTAAAATCTGTGGACTGTACCAAGGTCAGTTTGCTGGGGGTAACTTCTGGGAGTTAGACCAGGAGGAGATGGGGTCGGGGGGCCTTTCTGTACTATGTTGCAACTTCTTTGCAAATCTGTGTTTCAAACTAAAAAGTTCGTAAATTATGCTAAACCATACAGAACGGCACAAGGAGGGTTGAATGGTGACCCCCAAGAAGAGAAGTTCATGTCAAATCCCTGGAACCCGTGTGCATCACTCTATTTGGAAAAAGGATGTTTGCAGAAGTAACCGGGTGGAGATCTTGAGATAAACAGATCAATCATCTTGTTGGAGGGTCTGCTGGGTCCCTAAATCCAGTGACCAAGGTCCCTAGAAGAAAAGGAGAGAAGCACGGGAGAAGGGCAGGTGATGTGTAAGCGGACAGAGACGAGGGACGTGGCCCCCAGCCAGGGAGCACCCACAGTGTCGGGACCGGGAGGAGGCCGAAGGGTCCTCTCGCTAGAGCGTCCGGAGCGAGCGCAGCCCTGCCCACACTTTGATCGCAGACCGAGTTGTTTAAGCAGCCACAAGATCCCAATATGCTATCCTTTCAAACTTTTCAAGGAACAAAACCTGTATCCCAAGGAAACCATTAGAACTGCTTTTCCGGAATATGTTTATTCAGATAAAACAAAATCAACACCACATTAAAAAATCTAAGAGGACAAAGTGGGCACGTTATTCCTTATAACTGGGGGACGCGAGAAGACGCTGGGACTGCCCACCCGCTCATCACAGGGGCCGCGTGGGTCTGCTGTTCAGCCCGTCACAGGAGTTGACCTTACAAGGTCCAAAAAGCCTACGACGCCAACACGGGGGAAGATGGGGAGCCCCTCACCTGGCGCTGAGGCCCATCCCATCACTTTGAACCGTGATTCTGACGTCGTAGCGGCCCGGGACAGCCTGGTTCTGAAGGGCACTTGACCTCAGCCTAACGCTGACGTTCTCCCTGGGATGCAGTTCACGCCCTTCGGACCACGTTGAAGACACGGAGGCCGCCTCCCCGCTAACGTGGTTGGTGGACTTCAGAAAGCCACGGTACAGGGGGTCTGTGTTTCACATCTGAGAGGCAGAAGACCCGCTTCTCTCCATTCCCGACCGAAGGGTTCAGACGCTCTCAGAATCTGCGGGATGTCAGGTTTTCCCAAACCGTCACGGGGCCTCGGGGCTCTCGGATGCGGATGGAGTCAGTCCCCGCACGCGCTGGAGGACCAGAACGACAGGCTCTCTGTGCAGGGCATGGAGTGCGCGGCCCGCGGTGTGGATGGGCCGGCTCGGAGCTGGGAAGGGGCCTCCGGGCCGCATACCAGCTCAGCGTCCCCCAACCCCCTCCCAGTCTCGGTGACACTCGAAGGTCACCTAGCAACCAGTTCTCGTGTGGGCCGTGCGCGGCAGGCCTGGCCCCCGGAGGGTTTCGCACTCAGGCCAGGGACAGGAGTGGAAAAGAGAGGGTGGCAGAGTGGAGCCCAGGAGGGGAGGCCCCACAGAAACCCTCAGCCACGCAGCCACACGATGCCTCGGCCACCGGCTGATGCTCACACGTGGCACACGATCCTCTGGATCTGTCACGGGCCGGGAGCCCCCAGAGTGGCATTTTCCAAGGGGACCAGAGCTCCTCGCCCGTCACGCCATGAGACGCGGCCACATTCCCTGGAGCCCCTCCAGCTCCCGACCTCCGTCGTTCTAGACTGAGCCACAAAGTCTTCCGTGATTGCAGAGTACTGCTGGCAAAATGTGTCACTGGGCGGTCCATTCCGAATCCCCCGTTACCGTGGCAACGCAGACATGCAGGACAGCCTCCCATCACGTTTCGGTGGCGGGAACGCATTCGTAGTTTGATCCTCCTGCAAATCCCAGCTCGTCTCACCGGTGCTCGCGGCCTGGGATGAGAGAGGTGTCCCCGATGGCGCACGGAGTGGGCTTTTGCCCCAAGAGAGACGCCCGTCCTGTCGGAACTAAGAAAGACTGTCAACGGCATCTTGGCCCAGGCAACTTCCAGCGAGGAGAGGCGGTGTGAGCGGGGCCTCACACTGCGTGGGATCCTGGACGCCCTCGCCTGGGAGGCTCCAAGCGGTCCTGCCACAACCCATGTCCTTCACCCGTGAAATGGAGATATGAGTGTCCCTCCCGGGACTTCCCTGTGGGCTCTGTGCTGAGACACGTGGTAGGAGGGGCAACAGTCCTAGAAGAGGCCAGAAGGAGGGGCTCGTACCAGCCACACGCCGTGGGGAAGAACGCAGAGGAAGTGGCAGGTTCCGAGGCTGGCCTTGGCCCCGCTCCCCCGCTGATCTAACCTCTGCTCTGGGTATGGCTCTCCCAGGACCAGAACGTTCCACGTGCAAGCGTCCACTCGAACCCCATGTTCTCGCTCCCTGCCCTTGCCCCAGGTTTCTCCCGCCTCCACTGCTGTGAAGTTGCCATTCCTCCAACCTGGGAAAGCTGGTCCGAGGCTGGCTTCCTCCAAAAGGGTCCCAGCTACCCATGAGCTCCCTCTCCTGGGACCTTTTCCAGTAGCACTCACATTCCGCACCACAGCACTCTGGGGCGATTCGCTCCGTGGCCACTTTCTCACGTCACCCAGTCCACGCTCAGGTTGCCGACACCATTGGGGCCCAGGTGACAGACGTCATCACCACCCTCTCTGCTGTCAACGCGGGAGGTTTCACTGCTGATACCACCGTCACCACCACCACCGTCACTACCTTTTCCATCACCACCGTCTCACCGTCACCACCATCATCACCACCACCAGCTAACTGTACTGAGCACCTAGTGGGTGCCAAGCACTCTTCTAAGCGCCAGCCTTAAAGGGCCCCTCTGAGCTAGGCACTGCTGTTATCCCACTTTACAGCTGAGAGGACTGAGGCCCAGACAACATAAGCAATCTGTCCGAGGCCACAGGGAAAGCGCACGGAGGAGCCAGCACCCGAGCCCAGGCCGTGTGACTCGCGTCAGCTCTCCTAACCCCACCCCAGACTGTCCCCCGACCCTTCCCAGGACCCCCTGGGAACTCTGTAGGCACACCACACACGCCATACATGAAGGGATGCCCCAGGTGACCTGCTCTCTCACCCCCTCCCTACCCCGGCCATCTCTTCCCCTGTGCAGCCTTCCTGGATTCTGTGCAGGGGTGGGGGGGGGGGGGGTCCCGCGTCCCCACCACGTCACATGCACCGCGCTCACGTTCCCACATCTTCGTCCCCTGTGAACACGGGATCCCCTAAGGAGCGACCACGTTTCACCGCTGTCACCCCACCAGCACCAAGCTCCGTGCCCGATCCCTGACGGCTGTTTGACAAGCGTTTAAACACTCAGGGTCGCTGATCCGCCACAGCTTGTTGACTCAGTACCGTCAAGGAGCCCGCGCCCTCTGTAGCTGTAAACTCTCCCCGAGCCGCGTGTGAGCCACGTCCCGCACCCCGGCCACCCTCCCGCTCCGTGTGTGGCAGCTTCCGCGCCACTCTGCGTCACTTCTGAAGAGGACGGAGCGTCCCAGACGCTGAAGGTGAGCGCGTCCAGAGTTCACGCGGCCACGCACGTGCTTCCGTTTTCACATCACCACACACCCGAACGAGTCACGCTTCGCGTTCGCGCGACCCTCAGCGCTTTCGGGCCACTTTACGGTGTGTTCGACAGCTGGTCCGACGGTGTCCAGAAGCGAAGCATGAGTACACGAGGTCACAGTTCACAAAACGGCCCAGCGCCCGCACCCACCGGGCCGCGGTGGCAGGACGATTCGGGGTGGATCTGGTACTGGGTTTCAGGGTGTTTCGGGGCGGGGGGTCAGACACGGCGAGGGACGTCTACAGCTCTCCCTGCTGCTCTCCCTCCGCTAAGCCCCAGCGTCCTGAGAGGCCCCGGACGGCATTCGTCACAAGAAATGCAGCGGGAGAGCGCGCGTCACGTTATCTGCGGTGAACACAGAAGACGATCGCTGGTTTCAGAATAAAATGCGCCTCGAGCGAGGCGCCAGGCACCGAGAGCGAGCAGTCAGAAGGCACAGCCCACTGCACTCGGGTCTTGCGGGACCGCAAAACCTGCCTCCCGCTCGCGGACCTGAGCGGCTGTGGGGCCGGGAGCTCGGAACTGTCTGGGGCCCCGGCGGGGCTGCAGGAAGGCACGCGATTTTCTCTCGGGCTTCGGGGCCAGGCGGGAAAGTCGGGTGCAGGGTCCCCGGCAGGAGAATGTGCCAGAAGGAATGGGCTCCGGGCAGCCAGAGCCTTCGGTTTGTTAGGAATCAAGGCGGAAATCGCGATTTTTAGGCAAGATAGGAGCGAGCAGTGACACGTAAAGAAGACAGAAGCGGGAAGCATCGTGTGGGACGGATAAGAGACGTGTGGCCGGCGTCTGGGCTGCAGGCTGGTTTATGACGGCCCCCGCGGCTGCAGGTTCGACGCCGTTAACCCCACTCCCCGGCATCACCAGCACGCACGTCCGGCCTTCCCGTGGATGTGGAATCAAACTTTCCGATCCGGCGAACACGTTCTGTCGCCACCGAGGTGGCCGTCCTTCCACCTGGGTGAGCGTGACCGTCACCTGGCTGGCTCATGGGTGGGGGGGGGGGCGGTCTGGCCGGGGCTCCCCAGGGGTGGTCACCACCCCCTCCCCCCCCCCCCCCCCGCTGCCACCCCGGGTGTGAGAGCGCCGGCGAGGCTTGGGAGCTGCTCCTGGGCGCCGCTTCTTCATTGACGAGGATACCTCGGCGCACCTGCAAACAGGTGTCCAGAGCTAAGGCAGCACCACGGAGCCCTGCAGCCCAGCACGGACGCGCTGGGTGGGGGTGACGGGCGAGCGTGCGCTCAGAGACGGTGCCTCGCTGGTTTTCTCCGGTCGTCACACCGGGTGGGAAGGGCTGGGGTACCGCTCTTCACGCCGCCGTCCCCGCGTCTGCGTGTGACACGGGCCGCGGCACCACTGCGTGACTTCAGGACCAGCGGCCGGGTCGCACGTGCGGGGCAGGCCAGGGACGGTCGGGCATCCGAGGTGGTCACGTGCTTACTCCGGGGCCAAGACGGCCGCCCGGCAAGAGGGGGAAGAGGGCGAGACGGGGTCCCGGACGTGGGACAGACGTGCTGAATTCCAACAGGAGAGCACGCAGATTCACTTCAGCGGTATTTCCTGGAACCCGAAATGGGCAGTGTCTGCAAACACAAGCTGCCCGCCTGTCGTGCGACCAATCCCCACTTCTGAGTCATCCTCACGCGGCCGGGCTTGGTATGAGCTCCCCAGACGACAGCAACACGTCTGGCCGGGGCGAGGGGCGGAGGGGTGCGGGGGCGAGGGGCGCAGGGGGGCCAGGGGGAGCAGATGACAGATCCGCCCTGCGGAAGGGCCCGCCCCCTGCTCTCCCGGCTCTTCAGCCAGGCTCGGCTCAGGGCTGCCCTGGGCAGGACCGGGGGGTCCCATGGGAACGCAGCAGGCCCTCTCCTGGGCCAAACGCGGCGACAGAGCTGGACCCAAGGGGCGACAAAGGTCTGCCCGGCCCTCTGGCGGTGGGGGCAGGGGGCGAGGGGGTGCTGTTGTTGAAGTGCAGAATGAGCCGGGGGCTGGGAGCCCCAGGGAGAAAAGTGTGGTTTGGGGAACAACCAGATGGGCCTGCCCACACGACCACCAGCTTGATGGCCTTTCCCGCCTGGCCCAGAGCCGACAGGATGAACGCACATCCACGGGGTCTCCCGGTTCCTGGGTGGAAGGGAACAGCCTTTACTGAGTGCCTCCTGGACACCAGGGGCCATCCCAGGAGGAGCCCCCGCGTCTCCAGCTGCCCCCAGGACCACAGGGCCCCAACGCGGTCTGCCTGGAAGACGCCGCAGGACCACAGACGACTGCCATGACCTCACACCCAGAGTGGAGGCCCGCCGGTGCCCAGGGCGCCTGCCTCCTCTCCCACTTTCCCACCCTCTGCTGCCTCACTTCTGCCAAGCCCTGTGCAGCCCGGGGCCAAACCAATCAGGGCAGCTCCAGAGGCTTCCGCGGGGCTCAGAGCACAGGCTGCAATCAGATTACACGCTCCAGCGCCCAGCCCTGCTCGCTCCCAGCAGAACGGAGCCATTCATCAACACTGAGGCCAATTAAAAAGCAGGCAGGCTCCCAGATAAAACCGTCCCCAAGCTGTGCGTTCCCACCACCCCAAGAATCCCACGGGGTGACCACTGCCCGTGCAGCTTGCGCCCTCGAGGGATGGACCGGACACAGGACAGGGAGGAAGGACCGAGGCGCCACTGGCTTCCCACGCTGCCAGGAGGGTCGTCCCTCGGGGGCTGGAGCCCCTCGACTTGAGCACAGCGCTGAGCCCACCGCAGCCTGCTCCACATTTTGTGTGCTTTTCATGGAGTCATTTTGTGTACTTCCATTAAAGACCTTAATATGCAAGTGACGGGGGGGGGGGGGGGGAACCCAGCCTTCTCATTATAGTCTCTGTAAAAACAATATCGTAAAAATTTACCACCGAGTTATTTACAAAGCAAGAGATGTAATCAGTATTTAAGCACCCACTGGAACGATGGGTCTTTCGCTGAGAGTCGCAAGCCCTGGCTGGCAGCGAGTGTTTGAATCCTTTGCCGGGACTTAGAACAGAGCGATGATCTGTCCTTTGAGGCGGACACATGCCTGTTCGTGGTGGAAACCACGACCCATACGAGGCCCTGGCTTTGGAGAAGGCCTCTGCGTATGCCACGGGCATCACCATGCCTACTTATCCCAGAGCCAGGAGCCCCCTGGGGGCACGGAGAGGCGTCCGGCCCGGCCTTCCACCCGCCTGAATCCGGTGACACCACAGCCACCCAGGTGCTCAAGGTGGAAGAACCGGGCCACCTTTGAGCTCCCCAGGTCCCGCCAGGTCCGCCACTCCCCTCCATGCCCGCGTCCCTGCTGGAGGCTGTCTCCACGGACGGAACGGTACCTCTAGCTGCACAGTGGCAATGGCCTCGGCTGGGGGGGCACCTCCAGCCCTGCGTCATCAGCAGCGGGGAGGTGACAGACCAGCGCACAGAGCTGGCTGCGGGCTGTGCTGCTCGGGAACCTTCCCACAGGCTCCCGAGACTTAGAATGGCCTCCACGCCCTCGCTGCCCTACAAGCCCCCGGTGTCCCGTCCCTGCCTCCTTCCCACTGCTCCCCCCGCTCCTGCGTGCGGCCCCACGACGCTGAAGGCTTCCTGCTGTGGCATCCGCACCTCTGCTCTCACCGACCCCACTGTGCACGGCCAGCTCCTTCTCTTCCTCCGCGTCTCAACTCAAATGACATCTCTGCAGGGGTCTTCTCTGACCACCTGATCTCGGCCAAGTGCTCCCTGGACTCCCACCTCTCTGGGCTTGCACTGCTCACTCGTTCTGTAATTCTTGTTTTAATAGCCTCTCAGACTCACAGAGAAGTTGCAAGACCATGCATGACCAGTCATGCCTGCAGGTGGATTTCCTCGACCCCACGTGCTTGACTGCTAACACATCCCCCAATACGTAGGTCCTAAAGCCAAGGACATCCTCCTTCGTATCCCAGCTCAAACATCAAGATCAGGGCGGGAACAACTGACACAATGCTACGATCTCATCTACAGACTTTTCCCAGATTTTTCTAACCACCCCAGGAACGTCTTTTAGCAAAAGAAATTCCCAGATCAGGCACAGAACTCCACTGTCCCCACTCAGGTTTTCTTTCATCAGGTTTGTGACCTGCGCATTATTTCTTAAGTTTATTTATTTACTTTGAGAAAGAGAGAGCAGGATAGGAGCAGAGAGAGGGGCAGAGAGAAAGAATCCCAAGCAGGACCCACATTATTAGCACAGAGCCCGACGTGGGGCTCGAACCCAAGAACCGTGAGATCGTGACCTGAGCTGAGATCAAGAGTGGGATGCTGAACTGACTGAGCCCCCCCCCCCTTTTCTATACAGTTTATTTATTTCGTGACTTGAGCATCTTTGAGGAGCGCAGGCTAGTTGCTGCAGACTGTTCCTCGGTGTGGGTTTGTCTGAGGTCTCTCGGGAACAGATCCGGGATCCCTGGGGATCAAGGGCTGTGTGCCAGCAGGCACGCAGTTTCCACGTGTCCCGCTACCACAGGTGCTGTGGCTGTGACGGCTTCACAAGGACGCATCTGCCCCATGCCCCACGTGGAAACTCACCTTTATTTTCCCCTTTATAACCGTTAGGAATCTTTAGGAAGATGTTTTGGGTCCGTCTGCCTCTCTACCCTCCTTAACTCTCGCCGACCAGACTCACCACCTACGGACGCTTCTCGCCTGCATCACCTGCCGTCAACGCTGCGTCGAACGGCGCATTCCTGGTTCCGTCGGTCACGCCTCACATGCCGGCTGCCTTTCTTTCTGCTGCAAGGATGCCCCGCCCCTTCCTCACCCCCAGTCTTGTCTGCTTTCTGTCAACGTGGACTCACACATTCTTGCTCTACTCCCCAGGCTACGAGCCCCACTGTCTTACTTATTTCTGACTCCCGCACTTCCCCAGATCGGGCTGGTGGGGGCCAGTCAGGCTGCTTCCTGGGTCTCTCTGCCATGTCCCCACCGTGGCTGGGCACTCCCTTTCCACAGTGTTCTTCTCCTCACCGTCTTCACTCTGAACTCGCTCAAATTCTGAGGCTTCCTCGTGCGTCGGTCTCACTCACTCACCCCTGTCCTGCTGTTGGGCTCATCACTGCTGTCTCTTCGGCTCCAGAATGCGTCTGGCACAGGGCAAGCCCTTAGCCAGAGACAAACACCAGACCCGTCAGGACACGGTGAGCCCGGGGGAGCAGGTGTCCGAAGGAACCCAGTGGACACGTTGGTGCCCTGCCCACGGCCCCTCGGCCTCCGGTGGGGCTGGCGTCTTTGATGGCCAGTTCCTGCCTACGTGGCTCTCCCGGCCACGAGCAGTTACCAGCCGGCCCCGGGCAGTGAGAGGCGGGCACTGATGGGTGAATGCCTGCCTCCTCCTTCCTGTGGTGGGTTCCCCGTGGTCTTGCAGGGGGTCCCCAGAGGGACTGAGCTACACTTGCCCGAGGCCGTGACCTCCTTCACAGGCCCTTTTCTGGGTTTCCTCCTTAGACTGTCTCCCCTCGTCAGCTTTCCTGGCATCATTTTCTCAACAAGCTGCTTGCAGCCCTTCCTGGCAGGGTCAACTGTTAGGGCACTCGGAGCTAAGACAGGAACCTCGTCCTGGGATGAGCCCCCAGGGCTGCAGAGGCCAGCTGGAAGCGAACTAAATGCAGGCGCTCGGGAACATCTCTTTGGAGGTTCAGCCTTCAAACCTGGAGGAGCGCAAAATGCAGACGCAGGCATTTCCCCAGCAAAGCCGAGCTGCAGCTCTGACAATCTGTCCCCACAGGGAGCCCACACTCGCCCTCCATGCTGAGACGCCAGGGAAGCCAGGAACGGCGAGAAACCCTCCTGTCCGGATCTCTGACGCCCGGGCTCGTGCCCGCGTGCCCACCCGAATCCTGCACGAAGGCAGCTTGCCGGTTTTTTCGCAGCTCATGTCTGCGTGGTCGTTAGAAAACAGCATCTAATCCCTCCCAGCCCAGTAGAATTTGGTCTCGTTTAGTTATTTGGGGCCTGCCTTGGATCTGTTAAATAAAAATTATGCTGACGCTTGTTAGAGGTGGTAAGGAGGACGTCATTAAAGGGGGACCACTGGAGTGGGGCTCTGCAGGGGGAGGGAAGGGGTTCAAATCTCTGAATGCAAGGATAAGCGGGTACCTGTAGCCAAGGGGCAGGGATACGTTGCCCGCAAGTCCCCAGGGCTCAGTTCTGATCTGATCGCTCTCAAAAGCCACCTGCAGGCGCCTGACAACTGTCTTTCCAAAAGTGGATGCAGGCACGCCCTCAACGCAGCACAGTCGATGAGCCTCAGTCTCCCTGACGCTCTGAACATCGCTGCGTCAGGTTGCGTTCATCTTCAAAGACACACAGGCCTTGATGGGGTCCAGGCGCTGCTTTCGTCCCAGCGACGGCCCCTTCCTGCTCCCCCGCCCCCAGCCCACCCTCCAGACTCAGCTCCGCCCCTTCCCCCCGACTCCAGCCAGGAAGACTTTCCACTCATCGGACCAAGGGGGTGCTGTCTCTACGACCCCGCGGCCCTTGCGCTCCTCCACAGCGTGGAGCTCGTCGGCATCTGCCTCTTGTCGAACAGGAGCGGCTCGTGAGCAGGGGCTGTCCGCTTCCTGGCAGGCCCCGCCACCGCCCCGCACTTGACGGCTTCCTAGCAGGTGCCTGCAAGTTCCAGAGAGACGCTGAGCCCTGGAAAAGACCCTGTTGGGATGACGATTATTTGCAAGAACTCACAGAAAAGTTGGGAATCCTACCCAAAGGATACAGAGACGAAGAGACAGTCCCCAGACTGGAGGACGCCGTTGTGCAGAGGCTATCTACGTGAATGAGGAGGACAGACGCACAGCCCCCAGTGGAAGCTGTGACAACCGCCGTCACCAAATTCCCCAGGCGGCCCCAGACGCTCCCCCAGTTCTCACTGGCCACGCTGTCCTGGAAGAACCCCCGGAGGTGGGGACGGTACTCAGACTTGGAGACCACACGTGGCCATGCCAGGACTGGAGCCCAGGGACACTGCTGCCTTTCAGGACACCAGGGGACCCGCCCTAGGGGCTTACCACAGTCACAGTGAGCTAGAACTCAGGAAAGGGACTTGCCAGCTGGAGGGGCGGGACAGGGTGTCTACGCGGGGAGAACAGAAGGATCCTGGGGCACTTCCTCACAAGCCACATCCAGGGCCGGGCCGGGCCCTCGAGCTTCTGGGGGTGCTGGCAGATCTGAGGGAGACGCTCAGCAGAACAAGTGCCTCCGAGGCATTCCTGGTCATTCCAAGACGCTCACTGAGCCAGAGCGAGCAAGCCAGTGAGTCACGTTTCGGCACTGGTACACTCTGGTGGGGAAGATAAAGGAATGAAATCCCGACCGACTGGGACGGTGCTTGGCCAGAAACCAGCAAAACGCAAAAGTGGAGACCCTAGTGGCGGGGGCGGGGGAACCTCCCACGAGCAGGTGGTCAGTGCAGGTCTGTCTGAAGAAGTGACGTTTTTACCAAAGCTGAGGGACGAGAAGGTCTTGGCATGCAAATAGAGGACAATGTCGTGGGCGGCCAAAACTACATGCAAAGGTCCTGGGGCAGGAAAGCGGTCCACAGATTTAAAAGTTAAAGGCTGTGAAGCTGAGGCTTAGTGGACACTGTGATTAGCAGAGGCCAGGCCCTCCTCTAGCCTGGGTTTCAGAAGAAAGGTCTCAAGCAATCATGACCTGGTTTGTATTTTCTCACATCCCTCAGGCTGGTGAGTGAGCAAGGGAGAGTCTGGGATCATTAAGAGGTGACTGCAATCGTCGAGGTCTAATTGCTTATTATCTGGGGCTCAGCACAGTGGATTTACCTAAGTTGCTGGGAAAAAAAGTCACAATTAAGGAGACTTTAGCTCTAACAAGGTGGATGAGAATATCTTCCTGGATCATCACAGGGTTTAACAACAACAACAACAACAACAACAACAACAACAACAACAACAACAGGAAACCCACGCTTGCCCGTAGCCCACAGGTGAGTTGCCCGTTGTATACTGCTCATCCTGGAAGATTTAGTTCTGCACACGTGAGTGCACACAGGTGCGCGTGCATGCACGCGCACACACACACACACACACACACACACGGCCTGGGAGATGTACAGGTAAGTTCCACCCAATAGTCGACAGAAGATTTTCATTTTGTACAATTTCTCCCAGAGATTAGAACAAGAAGGGCCAACCCCCGTCCCCATTTGGTTTTATGAAGCTAGTGTAACCTCAATGCCAAAATCAAGCCAGAAAAGTACAAGGAAAAATTATAGGTAATCTTACTTTGGAAGATATAAAAATTGTTAATTATAAAAATCAGTAAAATAAATCCAGCAAGGCATACTAAGGTTGAGTCTCACGACCCAGCAAAGTTTATCTCAACAACGCAAGTTTGTTTATTAATGCAATTTCCTATGTGAACAGATTAAAGAGAAAAATTATGAGACTGTCTCAATAGAAGAAAAAAATTGCAAAACAAAGTCATGGTAAACTAAGAATGAAAGAGAACTTTCTAAACCTCATAAAGAATATCTTTTAAATCTACAGCAAACATCGTACTTAATGACGAATTATTAGAGCCACTGCCTTTTAAATCAGGAACAAGACAAAGTTATCTGATATTAACATCTCTATTTAATACTGACTAATTAGCAAGAAAAAAGAACCCAAGGTACAAAGAAATAATTAAAAATAGCATTATTCATAGATGACAGGATTATCTACATGCTAGAACCCCAAAGAATCTATAATTTATTAGAAATCAGAAACTGAACAGATTGCTAGATACAAGATAAATTTACGAATGTGCATGGCACTTCGATCCTCTAGAATGTGTGGAACATGTAGTTTAATAAAAGACGGCATTACTGATCATGCACAAAATATCAAGTACTGTAAGTAACTCTAACAAGAAGTGTGCAAAAATTTATGGAGAAAATTGTGTATTACATCATCCGTTTGCGCAATGGAGAAATCAATCTTAGGGGTAAATATATCAGGTTCTCTCCCCATTGGGCAATAGGTTGAAAAGAATTCTAATGAAAATTCCAGAATATTTTTGTGTTTTCTGGAAGGCGTTTCCAAATTTCTATGGAGGAACAAAGGATAAAGGACAGGCAAGGAAGTCTTGGTGAGAACCAGGTGGGAAACTGCCCCGTCTACACCCCAGGCTTAGAACAAGGCCGAATCAGCATAGGGTACTCCTACAGGTTTTGACAAACAGAAATCCCGAAACACACTTGCACGCGTGAGAAATTTCTATATGGAGGACTTAACTGGAAATCAGCAGAGACCTGAGGCACCATCTCAAACAGTCAGCCCTCCACACGGAATGAATGAAGTGAAACTGTATTTGTATCCCACTCCATTTACAAAATCAGCTCCCAGAGGTTGGAGGACTCAAATGTGAACTTCTAGAAACATCTGAGAAGCAAATGTACCAGAGTGCGCTTAAGGAGGTGCTTCCTAATGCACACGAACAATCCAGAGTTGCAGGAAACAAGCGGTAAGCTCCCAGCACTCAGAAACTTGTGTTTACCAACGACGGCACGAAGAAAGCTGAAAGAAGAATGCTAATTGGGAGAAGATATCTGCTCCCTTCAAATCTAATAAGGAATTCACAGCTAAGGTACCTAAGTAACTTTTACAGATCAGTAAGAAATGACAACTTAACAGAAAACTGAGTGAAAGACCCAAGCTGAAGTTTAACAATAGAAAACCAAAAAAAAAAAAAAAAAAAAAAAAGAATGTCAAACACATGAAAAGACGTTCTGTGTCATTAAGAATTTTGGAAATGGAAGTAAAATCCTATCTGCAAGCCAAAAGTTTTTTTGTTTGTTTCTTGTTTTTTTTTTTTTTTTTTTTTTAATCTGCTCCAAACCTTTGAAAAGCATTTGAAGCCACAGAAATTCTCAGACTTCGCTCACAGGAAGGTGAACTTTTCCAAGCACTTAGAGGAGCACGAGATGTTTCCCCTTAAAAGGTGAAACAGTCCTATTCCACCGGGCAGCAACTGCACGTGGACCTGTGCACCGGGGACACCCTTGCACACGGAATCAACAAGTTCGCAGAGGTCGCATCCGTAACAGGAGAAAACGGGAAACAAGTCCACGTCCGTCCGTGGCAGGGGCACAAATTCTGCTACGTCCCTCCGACAGAATCGTGTGCGCCAGGGAAGGAACACACGGCAGCCACGGGGCAGCCCCACGAACGGAGCCCAGAAACACAACGCGTTCGTGAATGTGAGAGACTGCGCGCCCAGCCAGAGGCACAGCACTGTCCCCGACACCGCGGAAACTCACCAGGGAAGGAGGCCGTACAGGCAGGGAAGCTCGGGCACAAAGGGTTTCACGGGCTCACTCCGGAACGCGGGCTCAGGGCCGGGTCTCGAACCCGACAGCCGGCTCCGGGGTCGACATCGCTAGCCCTGCCGGTGCCGGTTCTCGGTTCAGAGGGCGCATCGTAGGACTTCCCGTTTCCAAAAAGCTCAGTCAACACGCAGACACCAAACAGCGCGTTGGAGGAAATGACGGAGACACAATTCAGCGGAGCGCCTGCCTCGGGGGGGGGGGGGGGGGGCTGCGATGGGTGGGGTAGCCGGGGCTTCCCTTGCCTGGACGGGGAAGGTGCGGTCTTTGTGTTGGGAGCTCCTTTTCTTAGGTCTTGAAACATAACTGTGTGTGTTAATATTTCACCTACTGTTTAGAAACTATCGCAGGGAAGATAAAAAAAACCTAAAGTAAAAACACAAACCACAACAAATCGAAGGAGACAAGACCCCAGCCGGCTCCCTGATCTACGTGGACTGCAGCCCTGGAAGGTACAGTAAAAAGCACCCCAGGGGCGCCTGGGTGGCGCAGTCGGTTAAGCGTCCGACTTCAGCCAGGTCACGATCTCGCGGTCTGTGAGTTCGAGCCCCACGTCAGGCTCTGGGCTGATGGCTCGGAGCCTGGAGCCTGTTTCCGATTCTGTGTCTCCCTCTCTCTCTCTGCCCCTCCCCCATTCATGCTCTGTCTCTCTCTCTGTCCCCAAAATAAATAAAAAACGTTGAAAAAAAAAAAAATTAAAAAAAAAAAAAAAAAAAAAAAAAGCACCCCAGCCGAGGCGGAGTACGTGGCAGGTCTGGTGCGAGGGGTCATGTGGCTCCTTGCCTTACTGGGCATCAGAAACCCCTGGAGGCCTAGGAAAGACACGACCTCCAGTGTCTGTACCCCAAGAGTTCCGGATTCAGCAGGTCCTACCCAAGAATCTGAGTTTCCAACGGGCGGTGCTGATGACGGTGGTCTGGGGCCACGCTCTGAGAACCACTGGGGATCTCAGAAGCCCCTGCTCCTCACGATCTCCATGGAAACAGGCTCACTGTGGCCTGGGGTTGAATGGGAGATGTGTCCCTCATTCAAAGTCACTCAACTGGAAGCAAGACAGAGGCTATGTCTTCATCCGGGGATTCTAGAAAAGCAACTTTTTTTAAACTTATTTTTTTTATTTTAAAAACAGCGGCGGGGGTGGGGGGTGGGGACAGAAAGAGAGAGAGAGGGGGAGGGAGAGAGAGAATCCCAAGCAGGTTCCACACTGTCGGCACAGAGCCTGACATGGGGCTCGATTCCACGACCCTGAGAGCACGACCTGAGCCAAAATCAGAGGTCGGACACGTAACCGACTGAGCCGCTGAGGCGTCCCAACAACTCCCACTCTGGGGCCCGAGCACGTGTCCACGGCGGGCATGTGCCCCACGTGGATGTGCACACGGGCCTGGAAACCGGGGAGAGGGTGGGCCCCAAGCCCCCCCGGGAGCCCCTTCTGAGTGTAGAACACGGTCGTGCGAGCTCGGGCTGAGCTCCGCATGGGCAGCCTCCCCGCAGAAGCAGCCACGTGAGCCTCCCGGAGGCCAGGCCACGAGGCGCCTGGAGCTTCAGTGGCCTGTGAACGAAGTCACGCACCTTGTGGAAGGTGGGGGGGGGGCCCCACCGCCGCTGGCTGGGTCCACGGGAGCTGCTGCGTGACATCCTGGGATGCACCACTTGGGGGGGGCCCGCTACCAACAGAAAGCCTCCGCGAACCAGGCGCAAGGGGTACAGTCAGAACCCTTCTTTCCCAGGCCCTGCTCCGGGGGGGTAATTCACGGTGAGTGTGGAAGGTCACATGGAAAGGCCGGCCACGGGCAACTCAGAAGTCACGGTTCCAGATCTGGTTGTTCTAATTCACTCACCTGAGAAACATTCACATTCTGAGCTCCGGCCACGTGGTCCCCATGCGGCTCAGGAGCTGCCTCGGGCACCAGCATGGAGCTGCTCTGCCCTCGGGCCCTGCCTGGCCACCGGCTTGGCCACGAACCCCCGAATTACCCGCCTGTGGGCCCGGGATCTCTTCATTACATTTGTCAGGATTTTACTTCTGCGGCTGCGTGTGCGCGTGGGCACGTGTGGGTGAGCACGCGTGCGAGAGGGGGTCTCTGATGCTTCTTGAAAGACTGAAGCCCCACAGGCGGAGGGGCCGTCTGTCCTTGGCCAGCACGTCCCCGTCACCCAGCTCGGCACTTGGCAAACGCCAGACGCTGGGCGAGACATGTCTCGTGCACGAATGAATGAGCGAGCTAATGAACGTACTAGAGGGTCGGGGGAGTGAGGAAACGCAGGTCACACCGGCTGGAGCAGTGGGCGCCCGGAGCCCCAGGGACCCCAGGAAGGAATTGGGGGCCCCCGCACCCCCTCACTTCATGGATGAGACCATCAGAGCCCCCAGCCACTCCTGCACTCAGGCAGGCCACGTATCCAACGCGTGACCAGCAAAGGGACACGTGAGGCAGGTCAAAAGGCTTCCTGATCAGTTTTGAAAACTTCCCGGCGAGGCCCTTCCAGTCTGTTCCGTTGGCCAGTCGCGCACAGTCTCGGTAACTTCCTCCTGCTTGACGGCATCTTGAGCCAGCACAACCTCGTGATCCCGCCCCTCCTGCCCCAGAGCTGTCCCGGGCACCCCTCGGGGCGGGCCCCACAGCCAGCCGGGCTCCACCGTCCAGACCCACGCTGAGCCCGTGGACCAGGGTCCCCTTCCCCACTGGCAGCTTTCCTCGCTCCAGCCCGCGGCCCGCGTACCCAGCGCATCCCTGCCAGGCCCTGCACCCGCCGTGCCCTCGACCGGGACGCTCCCCTCCCGACACACTGCCTGCCTGGCTCCTTCCTGCCTCTCAGGACTCGGCCCAAATGGCTCCTCCTCGTGGACCCTGCTTCCCTAGCACCCGCCCTACTGGGCTCCGAGCTGCTCCTACTGGTCAGAGCACTGTAACCCTCACTGCTTGCTGCTGGTGCCCTCACCGGCCCCTGCAGACTGCGCCCGTGCTGTGCGGGAATCCCCCGTGCCTGGGCCATGACGGGCAGCCGGATGCTGGGCTGACCTCGCTGAGGGTAGATGCCACCAGTGACACGTCACGGTGTCCCTCCGGGTGCCCCGGGCACATGGACGAGTGGACGGTCGGAAGCCCCTGCCCCCTGACCTCACGCCTGCTCTGCTCCCCGGTCCTGGACGTTGGCTCCCTGTCCCCGCACCCTGTGCTGTGTGGGCTCGTCACTGCTGTTTAGCAGATGTCCGTTCGAGGAAGGAATCGGAGCTCGCCCCCTGCACACACGATCGTCAGAAACCAAATCACAAGGGGAGCCTTCTCCTTCTCGGAGCGACAGACGCCGTGCAGATTAGAAGGAGGTCCAAGCGGCGTGTCCGACTCACGTGCTGTGCTCGCGGCAGCTGCGTGGCCTGCCCCCGGAAAACCACAAACACTCCCAAGGACTCAGCAGCCCCGATCACCTGCGCTTGTCCTCGGGCTCGCTTTTCTCTTTTTGACACGCATCGCCACGAAAGCTAAGGAGTGATTTTTCTCCTCCTTCGCCCAGACCCACCAAGGTCACGTGAGCACGTGTCTTGGCAAAGGGAGGCGTCCACTGTTGTGGCTGGAAGAGTCTAGAAGGTCTAGAAGGGTCTCCGGAGCCCAGGCGGGCCCCACGCTGCACACAGATGGAGATGTAAACTCTCAGTGGCCTCCTGTCTGTAATTTATCAGCAGGACAAACACCCCGCGAGCTCCTGGACAGAGCTTCTCCACTGCTACCTCCTGAACTCTGACGCTGGTCGCTCCCCAGCCTGTGTTCTCGGAGCAGCCAGCCCACAACGGTGGAGCAGAGGTCCTGTTCCTGGGATCCGAGTTCCCTGTGTCTTTCCCCAAACTCCTCCTGCTGCATTTTTAAAAATTATTTTTATTTTTTGAGAGAGAGAGAATGCAGTGGAGAGACAGAGGAAAGGAGGGGGGGAGGGAGAGAGGGAGGGAGAGAGAGGGAGAGAGGGATACAAGGAGGGAGAGAGAGAGAGAGAGAGAGAGAGAGAGAGAGAGAGAGAGAGAGAGAGAGAGAATCTCAAGCAGTCTCCATGAACAGTGCAGAGCCGGACATGGGGCTCGATCCCACGACCCTGGGATCATGACCTGAGCCAAAATCAAGAGAGGGACGCTCAACCGAGGCGCCCCCTGCTGCACCAACCTGCTGTGCCTTTGCCCAGCCTTCTGCCGAGATGGAAGGAGCCAGCCTGCGCTCTGCTTTGGTGCAGGCTTGGAGCCTCAGTTCACGTGTCCACAGCCTTTACCGATCAAAACCATCTTCCCAAAGTTGGGGTTCTGGCCGTTTGTCAACAGATTCTGTAAAGTGGTGGTGGTGGTGGTGGGTTTTTTTTTTCTATTTCGTGCTAAGTGTAGAAACCCTCATGATTCTCAGGGCCCGATATCTGGTCCAGAACTGAGCCCTAAGGTCTATCTTTGTGCCCTGACTTCCGTCTTCCTGAAAACCCTCCGCAGGTGGCCTCTTTCTGCCCCAGTGACATCCCGCCTGGACCTTCCTCACTGTGGTCACCATCCCCTGCATTGGAATCACTGCACCCTTGACCGTGAGCTCCTGGGCAGGGCCCTGTGCCTGGCTCACGGTGAACAGGAATAAACGGCAACCACTGGGAATGGGCGGCTGGCGGAAGGACTCATAACTGAGACGCAGCCCTGAGCTCCCTCCAGCCCCACTGGCATCTTCTGCTTCCTGTTTCTGCCTCCCACCCGGCACCCTTCTCTCTGAAAGCCCCTCAAGGGTAAGGAGCTCACTCGTTCCCCAGAGCACAGCCCCGGGGGCGCCCGGCAGCACACTCAGGGTACACGTGAGCATCGTCCGCTCTTCCCAAGCCTAGAGCCCGTCCGCCTGGCTGTGGCCGCTTCTGCAAGGTACTGACATACAGAGACGGCCTCACAGGCAGCCCGGCTCGGGCCTTAACGATGCCGGTTATAATGTGGGTTCAATGAGAAGAGAAAGCTGTGTGTGGCAATTACTTCCATTTAGAACCAGGATCTTGCCAAGAGTCCCAGATTTCAGCTTGTGGATGTTATTTGTTATTCCTTCCAGAAAGTCATCGTCTCTGTTCACTTTCCTTCCGAGGATTTGTTTGATCTGTTGTCTTATCTGAGCTTATTATGGCTAATTACTCAATAAAGAACTTCCTTCCTAGGCCTTTCCCTTTAAAGTGTCATCTCGTGGGGGCGAAGTCACTGTCTGCCTCTTTTCATTTCGCTCCATCAGAACCTGGCTTTCATCAAGACGCTCCAGAGACTCTGATGGGAGCAGTTAGTGCAAAACGCAGCCTTTAGATTCCTCCTTCCCTCTCGCCTCTCTCCCTAACGCTGAGAGATGAAACGTGGGAACGGAGAGGGTGGCTCTAAATCCCCCCCCACTGAAGGCACCGAGGGCCTGCACTGCTGGGGACGCATGCCTCATTGACTACTTTGTGGGACAGAACAAAGACCCCAGCCCAGCCCCCTGGAGCCCTTCGAACCCCCCGCGCTGGGGCGGCGACAACAAATCAGCCTCCGTTCACGGGCCATCCGTGCGCCGGGAACCAGGCACTTTCAAGGCAGATGTTCCTAGAGCGAACGTCGCCTGCGTGCATTTAACTGCAGAATTTCCCAGGAAAGGGAAGGGGGGGAGCGCACGCACATGGACCCTCAGACACACGTAAACACGGACGCACGCGTGGAACACAGGATTCTGGGGGCAGGTGCGGAAGTGACCCTCGCGACGAGCCTCCTCTCATCCCACAGAAAGGGCTCATAAGACACAGAGTAAGGAACTCACCAGGCTTAAGAGGGCCCTTCCCAGGGTGGTGATGTGTGAGTTCATTGTTTCTTTACGAAAAGAAAGCCAAGATGAGAAGTCACTGACCCAGAAACTTCCCTTGGAATTAATGAACTCAGGCTGCCAGCAAGTAAAATACGGGCACGTCTCCTTGCTGGCTGATTTCTGGGCACCTTTGCCTTGCTGCCTCCACATCCCGACTTCCCCTCCTGACCTTGACGGGTTTAAGGACGTCCATGTGGTGAACACTCTCATTAGAAACGCCCCCCCCCCCACCACGTTTCCATGTGGGGTGTCCCGTAGCCCAGGGCTGGGTGCACCACAGAGGAAACGTTCTCCCTCCCGCCGACCCCGGGCGGAGATTTATGGGGACCACTTGGTGGCACAACTCCCTGCCAGGCAAATGGTTTTATGTGGTTTTATGTGTCTTCCTCTCCTTCAGCTCCCGCATTAATGGGATTGTTCCCTCTGGTAAGAATTACTGTCTTCGGCCCCAGGCCAGGCTCGCTGTTGCCTTAAGCCTCCAGCTCCCGGCCCTCCAAACCCCCAGCGAATGTGTTCTCAAGAGAGAGTCTAGGCAAGCGAGGGTTCCAAGGGGAAACAGAGTCTGACCCTCTCCCAGAGGAACACTGGGGCATCTGTTCACAAGGGACTGGACGGACTTCAGATCTCGCTAATTGACAGTATAATGCTGTGGATTGAGAGTGCCCTCGCTCAGGCGGCGGAGAAACGGGAAGGGAGCTGTTGAGAAAGCCATAGTTGGCTCTGCCTTCATTCACGGAGTATTCATGGGGCGCCTGCTCTGAACGGCCCTTCGGGAGGCCTTAGAGCAGGGAAATCGCGGGTTCCCGCCGCCCTCCTGGAGGGCACAGTGAACAGGAAACACCTGTGGGCTGTGGGGACAGCCTGACCGGTGTCCTGGTGCGGCGGGCGCAGGCCTGGGGCTGCGGGGACAGAAAGGCAGCAGGATCGAGTCCCCGGGAGCCCTATTTGGTGGATTGTGAAGATGGCAGCAGCCACCCCTTATCGTCCCAGCTGATCGTCCAAGGAGAGACTTCAGCCATGGTTTTGAGGCCTTCGCGCGGGAAACACTGGCCCTGGCTCGGCTCACGGCCCATCTGTCACCCCAGCGGAAGACAAGAGGACAATTCCCAGGCATTGACATTAGCACGTCTTATGGTAACTGGCAGTTAAAGCACATACGTTTGGGAAAAACCAAGCACGAGGTAGAACTGTTCTAAATTTTGAACCTAACAAAAACAAACACCCTTTTTCTTTCCAAAAAAAAAAAAAAAAAAAGATTTATAAGCAACTACCAAGTGGCCAGTTATGTCCGTGTCGCAGGGGGGTTCCAGGGAACAAAAACTCGAAACAAGGAATCATAGGTCCTGCCCTTGGGGACCATAAGATCAAGGTTGGAAACGACTCAGTGGCTTGTAGTCCTCGTTGGTTGTTGGAGAGGGATCTGCGCTGCGGGGCCCGCACTGCGTGTCAGCAAAACATTTTAATTAGCTGCCTATATTTGAAAATGGGAGATTGCACATTTCATTCCGGCTTCCTGGCTTCTTATGGAAAATCTGAAGGTCTGGCCACACTGGGCCTTCATTCTGAGCTGCTGTGAGTTCGCGCTGGTCCCCTACTCTGGGTCACGAGCTGCCTGCTTTGTCTGGTTCCTCCCAGGGGACTGTCCGGCCCCTGTACGGATGGGAACACGGGGCCATGACAAGTGGGTAAGAAGAGACGTGAAGAGATCATCACCACCGGGGTGGAGAAGAACCCACACAGGAGGCCCCGCGGAGGGGAGGGACGGCTGTGGGGATCGGAGAAGCCGAGGGGTTTCCTAACCATCCACCTGTGTGGTGGCAACATGGCAAGACTCAGCTTTAGACCTTAGCCAGCCACCTCCCGTCCTTCTGTCTCACTCAAGCTCTCGGACAAAGCCACAAGAGACGCTCAATGTCCAAGAGGTGGCACGACGTGAGGGGATGAGGCGAGCGGGCAGGTCACAGCTCAGCACAGGGAGGATTTCTAATGGAGCGGCCCAACATGGCAGTCTCGGCCGTGTCTCCAGCCGCGGGGGTTGCGCAACCTGGGGATGAGGGCCGCGTGCTGAAAAGGCACCCCAGCATCTCCCCGGGCGGAGAGCCCTTCGCCTCTATGGAGGGTCCTAAGTCAAGACACCTTGAGGAATCTGGACCTGCCAGCAACCTCCTTCCTTTCTTAGAAACACGTGGTCCTGTCAGAACTGTCTCTCCCTTCCAAGCAGCTGCCAAAGGGAAGAGTGAAAACCCGAACAACCTCTTTGAACTAAATTTCACATTTTTCAAATGTGTACAGTTAATCCCAACCGAGATCCAATCTGCTGACTTTAAAGAAGTATCCCAAACTGGCTGATTTTCAGTTGGTTTGGCTTGATTTTTTTTTTTTTAAGGGATATTTTCTAATAGATGAAAAAAATTCCTTTTCATGCTTCACTAATGCAAAAACAGCTGAACCAATTTAGCTCAAAGTTTCTCAATAGCTTGTTACAATCCTAATTAAAATATTCACATACGGCACAAGCTTTGGGGAACATAAGATTGCACTGTCAGTCAAATTCTGGCTGAATATTTACAACCAGCCGAACAGAAGCAACTGCTTGGATTTTACTCTTTGTTACCTCTTGAAGAAAATGCAGCCAGACAATTAATGGTGAGGGGATTAAAGCGAGTGAGGGGCACTGCATTTCTCCGCTTGGCCGGACTCGTAAACAATTGGGTATAAAGACTCTCAGGGCTCTTGGCTGAGCTGGGATGGGGTCAATGCCAAAGACCTCATTTCCCCAAGTCTCCTGGGAGACGGTGGCTCTCAGCTCAGGGAATGGCCGTGATGGTAGGCGGGAGGGTGTAAGTGCCCGAAGAGAACAGAACAGAACACATTAGCACCCAGATGTACCACCTTCCAGCTGCAGGACCCCAGGCAAAATGCTAAACCCTCTACCTAGATAGGTTCCCCATCAGTTCAGTGGGAAGGATGATACCCCCAGGGCGAGAACGCATGCAGAAGTCTTAGCTCACCATTGGGCACACAAGGGATGCTCTATAAATGCCATTGCTATGTTTTATCAATCTGCCTCTCAGCAGCGCGCCCAGGCAAAGACAAATTCTTCAAGTACAAAATTCTGAGGAAAAAAAAAAAAAAGGTATAGCCATCCTGGAAACAAACTTTTAGCAAGTGCATGATAAGCTTCATTCCTTCCGAAACACCAGGATGCTCTCCTGACAACCCGATCATTTCCAGAACAATCCATCAACGTCTTATTCCATAGACATCAATGTCCTTTTGGGCTGTGAAGAACACAGGGGATTTCCCAAACTCCCTAACACTTTCCAGTTCTTATGAATGCTGTGTATGCGTGTGTCTGTGTATGTATGGATGCATACGTAGATGGATGGATGGATGGATGGATGGATGATGTGTAGATCATAGACACACAGATGCATGGATGGATACATAGGTGCATAGATGGATGGATGGATGGATGGACCGACAGAGGTGGAAGACGATACATACATACACACATACATATACACATACACATACATATACATAACACACACGGGTAGATGGGTAGATAGAAGACACATGTGCAGACGATGTGTGTGCTCGCACACATATGTACATGTCTAGGGGATTTTTCCCCATCTTAGCTATCAGCTACTCCTCCTCAGTGTCCTCTATAGGCCTGTCTCCATCAGTCCCCATGTTTCTTCTCTTAAACCAGAGCAGATGGCTGACGTGTGTGCAAGACAACAGTCTTGAGAAGGCCCGTGTAAGAGCTCAGGCTGGACTCTGTCATTCCCACTCTGGAGGCACCTGTTCTTTTGCTCCGCTCTTTGTGTGTGTCTTAGATCCAGAAGCCTCCACAAGAGGAACACTTATGTGCACCCTGCCCCACCCGCCTTGGTCCTGCTGGGGTCACTGCGGAGCCCCGAGGGTAAGGAAAGGAAAGCTCGGGGATAAGCCCCCAGAATGGCTGAAGGTACCTTGGTTCCATCCAAACACCCACTTTTCATGTTGGCAAAGGCAGAACGGAGTCCAGCCCCCACTCCAGCCTTCTGAACTTCCCCTGTGTTGGCCATCTCCTGACTCAGAGCTCCGTTCAGGGCCTTCAGTCCTCCAGGGAAGGTTTGTTCACTCTTTATTGCCTGGACATTAAAGGATTTGGGGGTCTTTCCTCAACGAACTGAAATGGAGCGTTTTCCTCGCTACTCGATGATACGGCAACATTTGGGGAATTTTATCCCCACAGTGGCTGCGTCAGATGTGCTGAGCGTGAAGCCAAAACCCCAAAGCCAGCAAGAATTACGTTGGCTTTGCTTTTCTTTATGAGAAAATGGCCTATAAAATGTTAACGTGCGACTCCCGATGTGGCCAACGACGCCTAATTAACAGGGCCTCCGTAGGTAAGGGAGCCAGGCACGGACAGCCAGTGGGGGACGGAGGCTCTGTTGTCCCCGCAAAGGCCCGTCCTCACCTCCACAGCATACTTCTGGCAAGCTTCACGGAGACGAGGAGCGGGGTGGTCAAGTGGGGACAACGGGTTGACCGAGGCCGGAAAAGCCCGGCGCTGGCTGGAGTCAAGGTCAGCTGTCCCGGCTGCCCCCGCTTGTAGCCAGGCCAGAAAGGAGGGTCTAGCAGAGGGCAGACGGGGATGAGCAGCAGGCTGGGGTAGACGATGTGTCACATCTGGGCCCCGGGGCAGGCAGAGGTCGGAAAGCCGCCCTCTCTTCTCCCTGAATTCTGATCTTTGACTTATATCAACAACAGCAGCGTTGGCAACTGCCTCCTGGGCCCCGGCCACTTGCAGGCATCTGCCGAACTCAACCACGCATTCTGATGATGTTCGCAAAGACCCAGCTTGGTGGGTACTCCTCTCCAGCTGGGGTACCAGGGAGCAGGCTCAGGTGCTGATGTGACGGAGGCTTGGAACTCAAGCGACAAGGGTGTGGCCCCCTGGAGCCCCTTCCGGCCAAGCTCGTGCTCTCCCCCACCCACCACTATCTGGAGAACACCCCAGTTCCACGGAGCAGCGGGGTGCCCACGCCCCGTCCTGCTGACCTCGGGGCCTCGACTGGGGGGTGGGGGGCTTCCCCAGCCCTGGAAAATGTTCACCAGCACCCCTGGCCTGTGTGCACTTGATGCTGGTGGTGACAGCCAAAGATGTCCCCAGACACGGCCAAACGTCCCTCGAGGGCACGATCACCCCCGGTCAGAAACCAGCGTCACAGAATCTTCGGTTACCACCGTCGCCGTGAATTCTTTACTCCCCACACCCAAAAGCAGGAAGACAAAGTCTTCCAACAGTAAAACTGAAAATAAGCCCCCTAAACACACGGCGGGGCTGACGGGGTGAAGACATCACTGTTGTCTATTGTCCTCAAAGAGAAGTTCCCTGAAAGCAGCCGAGCTAAGTCGCAACCTCCTTTTCAGATGTTTCTGAAGTGGCCCGTCCCGCGCCCCGGTCTGCAGGGCCGCCCGTCCAGCGGGAGGCGAACCAGGACACAGCATCAGCTTTTACAGGCCAATCAAAAGTTCTTTTAAGAAATGAGGAGGAGAAGAAGAAGAAGGTGGAACGGCCCTGAACACAAAGCCGGACGGCAGGAGGAGCGGCTGGTGGGAACGGCGTCCACTCTCACCCCTGGGGAACAGCATCCAGCTTCATGTGAAGACTAGTTCGTGAGGCCCCAGCGTGCGGAATTAATTTTACCGGACGAAGCGATGCTCGCTTCAGGGAGAGAGCCAGTGGCTGCGTGGTCCAGGCCTGGATGCCTTCAAACCCCCAGGGGCCACACCCCAACTGTGAGCAAGCCCCTCCCACCAGCTGACCAGGCTTTGCTTCCACTCGTAGGAGAAGCGGGTTTGTCATTTACGGGCTGGAGAAACCCACCGAGAATGAGGGCAAAGTCCAGACGTGGAGCTCGGTGGGGCAGAAAACCAGAGAGACCCAAGCAGGTTGAGAAGCAGGGGAGCTCCAAACGTCTGGCCCTTCATTTACTCGGAGTTGGGTGAGAAAAGGCAGTGCTCTGTCCCAGAAGCGGTGGGAGAGCATGAAAACACAGTCGGGGTCCCCAGGGGCCCGAGTCGAGCCTGAGCACCTGGCAGTCCAGCAGGACAGAGGGAAACAGCTCATCTCCTTGGCAGGTTGCTCTGTGAAGTTTCGAGGTTTCCAGGGTCCTCCGACCTGTGTGTCTGAGTGGAAAATAGGCCCCGTTTCTTGCCCTCAGCATTTCACACATTCATAGGGTGTCAGGTTACTTGCTGAGCTGTTCAGAAGAACGGAGAAGACCAGAAAAAAGCCAGGCAACTGACTGCCAGAAAACAAACATAACATGTGTAACAAATAAGGAATCAACGTCTAGCATATAGAAAGAGCTCCTACGAATCAATAAGAAAAAGCCAAACCGCCCCAAGGAATATATTCACCTATGCAGAATTACAAATGGGCCATATAAAACGTGACATGTTCAAACCTACTAGTTATCAGGGAACCAGAAATTTTAAATAATATAATGCTCTAGTTACCAGATGGTCAGAAACGAAAAGGGCCGAAAGTACCAAGTACTGGAGAGGCTTCCCAGAATGAACACACTCATGTATTCTTAGTGGGCATTTAAATGAGTGAAGTCATTTTTAAGGGCAATTTAGCCATGTGTCTCCCATTTTTAGAGGAGTTCACCACAATGGAGAAAGACATCAGTCTAATAAGGAACAAGGAAGGCAACAACCTCGATGTCCTCAATACTAGCTAAATAAATTAGTAGGATACTCAACCTATGGGATACCCTGCAATTTTTAAAAGAAAGTAAACCCGTATGTTCTGATAACGCATGTTCTCCAAAGAGATTTAAAAAGCAGCTTGCGGAAACGCACATATAACAAATTCCATTTGCGCTAAAATATTTACCTAGGGTGATGTACCTGTGGAAATACCCTGGAAAGGTGCCAAGGGGAGCCGTTGGGGGACACGGGGAGCCCTTAGGGTCTGCCTGACTGCATGTCTGACAATGACGATTCAGTCTCCTACTACTCGTGGGGTGCACCAGCGAGAGA